>NC_133561.1:2510000-3760000 GCF_048773025.1 Camelus bactrianus | reverse complement strand
GCAAATCACGCCTCTGAAAGCAGCAGAGACGGGAGGAGGTTCCTCAGCACCTCCCTGCTTCCAGTGAAGGATATATTTCTTTTCATGATCCCGCTATCTCCTCTGACAACCATTCTCGTTTGAATTATTACTCTGAGATCCTAAAAGATCGTCTGTTACTGTCAGTTTTACGCGTTCATGTAAGTAGCGCCTCACTAGTGCCTTTGGTCAACGGCTATTATGCGGGTCCCTCATCCTGATTTATTCTCATCCTTCCCCCCATTTAATGTTTTAGCCTGTCCCAGCAGTGTGTATGGCAGTAATGAGAATTTTTCAGTGATTTTAAGGACTATATTATTATAATGAAGAATTAAGAGGAGAATGGATTATGACAACACTTGGGTCACTCAGGTTGTCTGCTTAACCCCCGTGTACTACATGTTTCATAGGCAAATTTAGGTTCTAACTGCTGAGAAAATACACAAATCTAGTATACTTTCAGATGCCCAGAATAAATCATTATTTTCTCTAGGGCCCACAGTGATGCCTTACCAAGGTTTTCCCCAGGGAGAATCAGAACGTCAATTTAATTTGTATGCGTGTAACTAAAAGGGCTTCCTTGATGAACATCACTCGTTTTTGTCCCTGCATCATCACCTCTCTAGCTGTGTAAAATGTATGAAATTGATTTGGTCAAACCAGGAATCTGTAGAAAGTGGTTAAAGGCACAAGAGATTACGCAGAGAGACTTCGGTGTGCCAGACGACAGCGCGCTCGTGGCAACGGCAGTAACGAGCTCGCTCCTGTCTTAAACTCACGTAAAAACTTCCCACGGCCACTTAACTCGCAGGAAGAATCTTGGAAATTTACACGCTGATTGGCAGAGTCAAGTGCATACCGATCAGTGAGATAGTCGAACTCCTTACAAGTGCTCTGTCCTATTTAATGTGAGGACGCTGAGTGACTGATGGGCTTGAGCGGGTAACAACCTCTCCCCAACCTCATGGGTTTGATGCTCTCCCAAGGGCCTCTCCTCCCTTAGGTTGTAAGAGGTTTGACTCAATCTGTAATTTCCCAATGCACACGGTGTGCCTGGCCCTGCGCTGGGCGTTCCTTTATTCAGGAGAGGGAAGTGAAACTGTGATGGAGATTGTAGTACGTTCTGTGGGGCCAGAAACTTCCTTGGTGTAAAGGCAAATTATTCTGTGTCTGTTCAGTTCCTCGTTTACAAAATATAACGTACAACACAGCGCTTGTAAGGAGTAAATGAGTTAGTACGTGCAAAGTGCCTGGAGCAGCTCCTGGGGCAGAGAAAGCCCAGTGTAAGTATTTTCCATCGGCATGTGTCCCCCAGCACGTGCGGGCAGGGACGGTGAGGTTCACTGTTTCCAATACCCGGCACCGCATCTCATGCAGACTTGATAACCAGTAAAATGTGCGACAAACAAACAGTGAATTAATGAATGAATGAGTTCAATGAAAAAGTCTCACTTCTTTTAATGACAGATAGACTTTTCAAATGTATTAATTACTTACTGATTTCCTTATTTATTGGCATAAGAAGGCAAATCTCAGAGAAGATGCTTCAGCAATGATTCTAAGATGGGAAGGTGTTTTGCAAAGGACCATCTGTGGATTAAGCAGCCTGTTTTTAATGTCAAATAAACCTGTTTTTCAATTATATCCAGCAGAAGCTGCAAAACAAAAAAATGTGCCAAAACCAAAATTTTCATTGAATAAAAAAAAAGTCACACACGTATCTATCTGGATGTACAATAAAAAACAGTTAGATCATGCACTCAACAGACAGTTATTAACAGCAGACTTCACGCCAGCGACTGTTATATGTCCTGAAAATACAGAACAGACAATAATCTCTCCCTTTGTGCGACTCACATTCTGGGGGGCAGAAAGAAAATAAAGGTTCTTACAAAGGAACTCAGTGTCAGGGTACATTTTGCTGCTTTTTAAAACTTCTCTGACCTCTCAGGATGCAGTCCTGCCCCAAATCAACCTTTCTACAGGAATTAGATTTAGGTTCTGCTATAGCAGAAGTAGAAAATTGATGACTGCCCTGAAAAATCTCCGAGGCTAGGGTTATTTTTGGTGCAGAATTCTGGAGCTCTGTTTCAGAATCATTCAAGGACTTCAGTGGACCCAAAGGCACATTTTGAGAATTCTTGGCCCACGTTCTTCTCCCAATCTCACTTGCTTACCCCTCCCCCACCCATCCCATGCACATCCTTGGTTTGTGCAGCAAATGCATCTTCTTTTAGTCAACATGTAAGATGTCCATATCACAATGGCATTTCCATATGAACCCAAACGAAAGTCATCTGATGCTTGGGAAAGCTAAAATAGGGAGGTACTGACAATTCTCTGCTGGAGACTTTCTAAGCTCTGTCTCTGTGTTGCCAGATGAGCACAGACAGATGCACGTGACCTGGCTACCCTCTCCGCCTCTCCACTCACCTGCTTCTTCCAAATTCCTTTACGAGACTAGGAAGTAAGCTGAGTGTGCCTAGCGCTGGTCCTGAGGGCCAAATTGGGGATCTGATGCATGTAGAAATTCTTCACTTTTTCAATAGAACTGCTACTTCAGTTGCTCTTTGTTAAATGTCTCCTGTACGAAGACCCTTTTTAGAAATTTTAGAGTTCAAAGTTGGAAGACATGTCTTTGGACAGTGGGATATGCCACTTCCTTCTGTTGGACAAAGTGACCTCAACAGAGTCAAGACACTTCTCTTTTTGCCTTGGCCACCATGAAGCTCAGAGTTCATTTTTCTCTCTCCTCTAAAGTCCTGTCATCCCCATGATTCACGTTTCACAAATGAGGAAACGACTGCGTAGAGAGATTCAGTAATTAATTTTCCAGGGTCACCCAGAAAGCAAATGGCCCAGCCGGGACCTGGACCCAGACCACCAGGCTCCAGACACTCCCAGGTCTGCCATGCTGTTACCTGAAGGGAGAAATCCAAAAGCCTGGCCCTCGGCCCCCTCTTGGCCCCCGGCATCAGTAGCTACAACTGAAAATTGCCCTGCCTGTTCAGATGGTCCCCAGGTGTCCGCGGGCGGTTCAGTGTGCGACCTTTGCCCAAGTTCTAAGTTTACAGCGTATTATCTTTTGATGGGAGTGGTGGCATCTTAAATGCTTTTTCTACATTCTGTAGGTGTCTCTGCTTGAAGTTAATTAGCATTCACGAGTCCCTGGGGTCTTGGTGGCTTCTGGTGAAGTCCTCCGCGCTGACGATAAAATGGCCAAATGAGCACAGGGCCGCCTTTCACTGCGGGGCTCGTGCCACATAAACGCAGTTTTACCTAAATTATTCCCCAGAGAACGTCACATTGAATTGCCTAGCGTTTACGGGTGGCAAGGCCGCGGATGCCCGCATCTGCATCTTCACATTGCTCCTTGCCCGTGTGCAGGAGTCCCTGCCTTGGAGAGATGTGTGCCACCTGTCCCGTCACTTCTCTCCTCTCCCGCAGAGATGCTCGCACAGAAAAAAACAAAAGCAAAACGAATCTCCTTCATTAAAGGTGGAGAGACTTTTAATAAAATGGGACTTGCTCTGTACATCAGAGGATCCGCAGAAACCTTTGAAGGGCTTTCTATCTGAGGAGTTGCCAGGGAGGAAAGGGTTTGATTTAGTCAGCCAGTCGGCTAAGCTCATTAATTCAGGTAACTTGTTTCTAAGAAGGGAACTTCCCTCTGAAATGTTACAACTGCAGACATTTTCTTCCGTCTCGCACACTCTGGCCTCTGAGACAGACCGCGGCTGTTAGTCACTTGAATCAGTTGTACACTTGTACGTTATCGTTTGTTACAGCTGTGCTACTGGTTCTGAAGCTGTGATGTAAATGAAAAAGGCGGTGGAGAACTGCTTTCCCCAAAACAATGGCTCTGTCTTTAAATGTAAAGATAAACGAGGCATTTTTGGAAACTGGTTTCTGTCATTCTCTTTGAGGGTCTGTCAGAAAAAATACGTCTGTGATGTAAGGTGTAAAATTATGAGTAGGAAGTAGTTTTCAGGTTTCTCATCTCTCTTGAGTATTTCTCCTCCTATTATCCCAACTCTTCAGGGTACCAGTTTCAACAAGTTATTTATAATAGTAATAATAATATATGAGAATGTATTATACTATAATATTATACATTCTATGTAACATATTAATGATAATAGATCTATTAATATATTGACATTAATAGAGCTATTTTCATTAATATTAATTATATTATCGTCTATACTATTATAAATACACCATTGTTATTATTAGTGTTATTATTACTCTTACAGTTTTTAGGCAACCTTTAATTCTCCTGGATTGGGGGAAGGAGGCCAAAGGGTACAGACTTTCAGTTAGAAGATAAGTAAGTCCTGGGGAGCTAACGTGGAGCCTGGTGACTGTAGTTCACAAGACTATTTTATATAATTTAAAGTTGCTCAGTGAGTAGATCTTAAAAGTCCCACCACACACACACACACACACACCTGCACACACACACACACACACACACACACAATGACGTGAGGTGCTGGAGGCCGTCAGGAACCCTCCTGTGGTAACCATCTCCCAGGACGTACGTGTATCATGTCGTCATGTTGTGCACCTTAAACTCACGTAGGCTTTTATATCGTTTGTATCTCAGTGAAGCTGGCGAAGAGAAAGAAAGTAGGCTGATTAAGATATTTAAATCCCCTTTCTTTCTCATAAAAGTGACAACCCAGGAAGCTCTCCTTAATTCTCGGTGCTCAGGTGTCTTTGTACGTGAAAACGCTTCCTACGGCAATGATGGTTTTCTAGCCCGAGGCCTGTGGAACACGCTGGGACAGGCCTTCATGGAAAGGTTATGCAAACATGCTTACTTATCCATTGCAGGTTCATATATTTTGGAGCAAAATTTTAAAAAATTCCTAGGAATTGTCGAAATACTTCCCCAAGAAACGATTTCCCCAGGCAAGAGCTGAAGGCAGAAACAGGCTCCCAGCAGACAGCAGGCAGACTTACATGCCAACTGCAATTAGAACAAGCAAGAGGCTTCACCTAGAGACCAGAAACACAATTCCTTTCACGGCATATTAGAGACATCCCAATCTCCCCCTACAGGGGCGTTCATCAACAGCCAGCGTTCTGAGACTCCCTTAAGAGGTTGTCGGAGTGAAAACGAATCTGTTTGCAGTGCGGCATCGTCGGGCAGGGAACCTCACAAGATCGTTTGCCTTGTTGGCCTGTCCACCTGCTGTAATAACTGTTGACCCCACAGGCGGCTTTCGCCCGACTTTGATAGAGGGGCCGAGGGTCCACGGCTGGACAGAGCCTCATAAATTTCTCCTGATTTCCTCTGATCCCTTCAGAGGGGTTGTTAATGGTATCATTCTGAAGAGCATAAAGAAAGCAAACCAAGCTTCTGCCTTGAAGTTGTCACCATAATGGAAGATGATTACATCAGAAGACATTCAAATGGAAAAGAATGTTTGGAGTTGTCTTGTAGTTTCCTGTTAACAAGCAAAGCGAGCGCCATGTATAACTCCACAGACCAGCAGGCGGCTTTGCTCCTGATGGCCGCGTCCTGAAACTTTACAATTAATCCCACTCCTGGGTTTTGCACATCCGAGCTGCTGACTTCTTGTTTATTGCAGTTGAGCTTAGCCCGTTCCCAGCAGCGTATTGCCATGACGGAAAGGCTTTCCGAGAGATGCTGGTGAGTTGGATTGCGGGTGCAACAAACCAGAACACACCAGAATTAAGAAAACTGCCAGGAGGGAAGGGTTAGACCCTCTCAGAGGAAGGGGCACCAGGGTGACAAGTCCAGTTCAAGCCTTGGATGGCATTAGTATCTGAGAGGGCCCAGGTCGGAGCGCGATCTGCTTGTAGGGTTTGCGGCTGAAACCTGGGTGTCTCACTGTAGCGGCCCTCAAAGGCACATTTTATTCCGAGGGACGTATTCAAGAAGCTGTGAGAAATTAGGGATGAAGCCAGGGAGGGCTTTCAAAGCAGATATTGGATACAGCATCCGGTGGTGCCTGAATCCCAGGAGAAAGGAGCTCAGGAATCCTGGTGGCTTCCCACCACGTACGACTGGAGGGATCCGGAGAGTGTGGCTGACACCTGAGGGCGACCGTCTACTCTTACTCCACACCTGAGGTGCTGATTTTTCTCTCTGATGACAAGGCAAAGGACCAAAGTCACATACGTACAGTTGTATATATATGTATGTGTATGTGTGTGTGTGTGTGTGTGTATATATATATATATATATATATATATATGGTTTTTATATTTTAAAATATGTATTAAATGCATAATTTTCCCACTAGCAAGCGAGGAAAATCGCTCCTAATATCTTCCTCTAGCTGAGACCTCAGAGATCGCACGGCTGGATGGGAAACCTGCAGGGTCGCTGGGTGCTAATTACCGACAGCTGGAGCAGGCGGGGGCTGGTTGGCGCCTGGCGCCGTGATGAGAGCACAGATCATTTGCTTCCATCATTTCCATATTTCAGCCCTTTCTACATGGGCACCCTCTGAACAGCAAAGAAACAGGTTCCATTAAAAATATACGGAATTACGGGCTTAAGCACAATGTAAAAATAAGCCCAACTTGGGAGCTGGCCAGATTGGAAAAAGCATATATTAAATTTTTTTTCTTTTGGAAAATAGTCCAAATGGAAGCAAATCCATTTCACACTGATACTTGGGAGGTTAGCTTCTCTTCCTCAGGTATAGTCATTATTTCTCCTGCTGCTGTTACTAGATACCCCTTTTCCAAACTCCGCTGCAATATTGTTGAACGCCCAGAAAGGACCCAAAAAACGAAAAGCAGAAAGGGTAAGGGGGTGGATTGTTTTCTCGAAACCACGGCTTCATAAAGCTTGGTACACAGACCAGTGGGGCACTGAAGCCTCACTTAAATGAATCAGTGTGACCACAGAGAGAGTGTAATAAAATATAACCTGAAAAAATACCATGGATCAAATATAAGACGTGCAACCGGAGACAACCTCGGCAGGTCTCCGGTGGAGCAGGGAGGCTGCCCTCCCGAGGAAATGAAGTCCTACCGGAAATGAGCAGGTGCAGCTGCAGATTTGGGAATTTCATTTTCTGGGGCTGCCACCACGGTAGCCAAGTGGGGGGATCAGGTTACAAACGCAGGTCACCCTCAAACTTGGCGCCTGGCACAGTGATGCCTGGGGAAGGAGGTCCTCGCCGCGGGCCCCGGGGTGAACAAATGCATCTCCTGGGTAGTCGGATCCAGACAAAATCCAAAGGCAACTGGCTGGTTGCATTTCTCTATTAGAACAGAATTATCAGTCAGGACTGGAAGTCAAGCAAACTTTTTCCCATAGAGTTAAAGATACAGATTTAAAAGCGGATGAAACTCTTAAAGCACATGCAACGGAGGCCCAAGAATGAACCCAAGACAAAAAATAGAATTGTTTGCTCAGTGTTTTCTCTTTATTTCTAGAAGTAGTCACAGCAACTAATATAAACTACTGTCTCCTAAAGCGAGGTTTGCCGCTGCTAAATTAATAGGTCCACGATGCCAGCCTGTGTGATGTGCTGGGTGAGAAGCCACAAGCGAGGGCCCGGCGATGGCATAGCAGGAGGAGGGGGCCGCGGCGGCTGAGAGCTCACATTTGCTGTTAAAGAGCGGGGGTGTTTTCCATTTTCCTCTGCAAACCTGGATGCACACACCAGGTACCTCAGCACTACGAACTGCTTAAAAAGTGGTCATTTTTCCAAAGGATAAAAATTCACTATTTGAGAGGTGAAACCAATGGGAAAAAATACTGTTATTTTCCTAAAAATGGTCTAAGCGGTTAAAGGATTTAAGTAATCAAACTTTTACCCCCCAAAATTAAAAAATATATTACCCAAATGGTTCAGACTATGACTACAGATCAAGTTTCCCCCAATGGAAGTTAAAGTGTTTGGGTTATGACATTTTATTAACAACCACAGTCCTTGCCAAACTCTATTGCCATTAGTAAGAATGGAATTTGTATGAAGGTTAAGTCACTTTTTTTTCATTCAAATCTGCAATGATGATCTCAATTTTAAAATCTCACTATATATAAGTACTGCATAGGCATCCTTTTAAAAAATTCCCACAACCTTTATGCAGTTTTGGATGGTATTATACATATATCTATAACGTCTATGTGGTGTAGCTATTATAAAAGTACTTATTTTGTACCAATTAATAAAATTAATTATAATTATATGTTAACTTATTATAAATTATAATTTATTTTATGAAAAAACCCTAATGACCTTAATCTTCAAATTTGCTTTTTGCTATTTCCTTTCAAGGAATCTTCTTTTTTTTTTGTATATATGTATTTTTATTGAAGTATAGTCTGTTTACAAACTTGTGTCAATTACAAGAAGTCGTCTTGATTTCAGTTTTATTTAAGTCGGTTTCAACACAGGGACACCATTTGCAGTCAGTGACAGGAGTAGCTGTCAGTCTTTGTTTCTCCCAAGGTGGTGCTAACATTTTAATTCCGTAGGTTGTCAGAATCCCGTTTTATACCAGGAGAGCACATATATTAGGCTCCGCTCAAACGAGATGGAGTATCTCCAAGTCGTGTCTCTGTTCCATGGCTTTGTTAGCTCCTAAGGCAACTGGAGAGATAAATAACTCTGACTCACTATGCGGTCAAGGAGCACTGTTTACACCTCTTAGTTTTCATACCCACCCTGGGGTGTCATTTACTATTATCAGCCTTGTAGGGAGAAGGAAAGTCTGGCTTCAGAGGCTAAGTAACTCACCTGAAGTTCGTTTCCACTTAAAGCCAGAATTTGAACAGAACTGCTGACGGATGTCTCCAGAGCAGATGCAGCAGAGACACTGTGTGAAAGAAATTACTGTCCCAACGCCATCAATGAAGGTCATCTCGGAAACTTGATAAGTGTAATCCAACATTGTTCCAAGTGATAGCTGAATGGATTAACTTTCTTAGAAGGGTTTCTTCTGACCCCAAGTAATGTATGTTCTATCTGAAGCTATTTGAAACCCTGGAACTTTCTGTAAATGGAGACAGGAAACAAATTATTCACAAGCCAGAAATATTTTCCCACCTCAGGTGGTGCCTTTGAGTTGTCTGGGAGATTGCATACTATTCACTAAGGAACTGTAACAATTAACAGAGAAGATTACCTCGAAATAAAGCCCCAAGTTGGCACAGGAGAGAAACACTGTGTGAAAATAAGAGGTTTGGTTTCTACGTTCCCCTTTCTTCATCGTCAGAGAATCCCCGATCGTCTCTGTGCTCCCATCCTCTGCTCAGTACCCTTTTTCTGCTGGCCAGTCCTCCAGGCTCTCCACACCCTCACACATGCACACGTACATTCACGGCTCGTGTACATTTTCTGTTCTTTAACTGATGCCGAATAACCACCTTGAGTAAAACAAGATACTGCTGATAGTCCAAGGATGAGGCCAAGCCGTCCTGTGTGCCTGACTCCTCCCAGCTGGGATACGGAGAGCTGAGCAGGAGCAAACACAGCAGGGACGCTAATTGTCCGTATGTTTGAGTGTGAGGATCTGAAGGAGATATTAAGTTATTAAAATGGAGTCAACAACCCAAAGGGATATAGACACATAGGGAGAATCCACAAAGAAAACAAAATCAGATGCAAATTGAAAGACAGCAAAGGGCTGAGTTCAAATGAGGGGAGAAGAGCAGAGTCTGAAGCTCAGAGTGACAGGCTGTGAGCCTGTCGCAGGCAGACGGCGGACACAGGTAGCACCAAGGTCTGCGTCGTGAGCAGCCACCGGCCCGCCCCCCAGCCTATAAGCAGCATTTCTCACCGTCCAGTCGGCCCAGCGCCGTCAGGGGACTGCGGACAAGAACAGGGATGACTTCCTTGCTTCAGGCGAGCGGGAACCCCTTAAGAACGAGAGGCCCAGAGACGGCCCGGATGCTGGGACCAGCAGAGGGCTGAAGATAACGCTGATCAGCGTGTCAAAAGATCTAGCAGAAAAGACAGACCATGTGCACACACACAGATTGCGGATTTCAGCAATGAGATGGCAATTCCAACAAGCATCAGCTATACCTGGAATAATTTTTTTTTAAATACACTATCAGGAATGAAGAGTTGCTTCCACGACTTCATCAATAAACTCAACACAGATGAGGAAAGAATCAGTGAACTTGAAGACAAGTAAATAGAAATTATCCAAGTTGAACATAAACAGAAAAAAAAAGAGTGAATTAAAAAAAAAATGAAAGGCAGAACATCCAACAGCTTTGGGACAATGTCAGATAGTTTAACATGCCTGTAACTGTAGCAACAGCAGGAAAGGAGGTGAAATGAATGAAGTAGTATGAAGGAAAGTGGCCAAGAATCCTCTAAAAATGATAATGAAAGACACTAAATCCCAAGCTAAAGAATCTCAGAGAAGCCTAGGAAGGAACCTCTGTCTCTCTCTCTCTCTCACACACTCCTAGATAATGTCATTTTCAATCTGCTAAAAACCAAAAAGAAAGAAAATCTTGTAGTCGGCCAGAGGAAAGAGTACGAACAGAGGAGCAAAGAGAGGAATTCCAGGAGACATTCAGGTCTTACGTCTGATGTGACATCTTTAAAATACTAACAAAAAACAAACAAAAGAGTCAACCCAGATTTCTCCGCTCAGTGAAAATATCTTTCAAAAATGAAGGCAAAACAAAGACTTTTTTCAGACAAACAAAAGCTAAGAGAAGGCATTGCCAGCAGCCTTGAGCTACTAAAAATGTTATATGGAGTTCTTCCATCAGAAAGGATGTAATGTCAGACAAGAGCCCGAATCTACACAGGGATAAACAGCTCAGTAAGTGGTTAAAAAAAAGGGGGGGGGGGGCAGTAAACGAACTAATGAATGAATTGGTGCGGTGGTTCTGCAGTTAGCCGGAGTTACCACTAGATGGTGCTGCATGCTTCACAGCGTCTGTTGTGTCTATTAAGGTGGGTCCGAGGTTTTGAAAGCAGGAGCCGCCAGCAAAAACCAAAGCAGATCATTTTAAATGATGGAATAAACAAAGACCACTTTAAAAACAGAAGCATTAAGCACCTCACGAAGCTCTTGAGTCCCTAAAGTGCTCTTGCAAAACCTGTCCTGCTCTCTTCTTCCGGAGTAAACCATAAACCACGCAGACAGAAGAAATGAAAGTTCCATTTAGTCTCACTTTGATGTATGAGATTTCTCACTCAGATACTCATTCAGCCCTGATTTAAGTTTTCTTTTTTAAAATTTGACTCCCAGAGACTTGGACGCTTTTGTATTTGCTTTTTGAAATGCAATGTCTGTTACATTTTCTAAATTAAAGCAATGTAAAATATACTCATTGTAGAAAATTGGGAAAATACAGAAAAAAGTGAGGAAAACTGGAAACGGTCCTAATCCCACACCCTGACATATCTTGATGTATTTCTCCTGTTTTTCCCTCTTCTCTCTCTCTCTCTCTCAAATATTTTCTAAAAACGTGGTTTGGTTGGACTATGTAGCTCTGCAGAGAAGGCTCTGCCTTGGTAAATCAGAGTTGCAGTTTAATGAGCAGCACGATGAATAAAGAAAGTAACCCTTTAGGATTTTGTGGACAGAGATTCAAGTGAGAACTCTGTCCCTTACCAGCTGTGTGAACTTAGCCTTTCTGAGACTCAGCTTCCTAATGCGTCAGTGTGTCTCTCCTTCAGAAATGTTAATAGGAAAAAATGAGCCAGTGTTCAGGGCCCAGTGCAGTGACTCAATTTCAAATGTTGCATAAAAAGTATTACATTTTGTTTGCAAATAGTTCTTCTTTCCAACAGCTACAATTTTTGTTTCATCTTTTCTTAAAATGACCAACTCTGCTGACAAACCTCATCAGGTATATTTGAGTGTAATTATGTGGCAAGATTAACTAATGTGTTAATTAATTATAACTGCATGTAATCGAGTGCTAACTCAGGCTGGGCTCCTGGTTTCACCTTAGTCTGTCACCACCATTTACGTATTTGGTAAAAGACAGAGGTGCCGGCTGTGCTGCCCTTGCGAGCTTCCATCTCACTATTCCCACAGAATGTTATTTTCTAGAAATGGGTTGGAGTTTGCTGAAATGATTTTTATCACCTACTAAAAGAATCATGTTTTTGTCTTTCACACGTATTGATGCCGGCTGTTGACAAGTTTTCTAAGATTAAATCGTATCTGTGTTTCTGGACTGATCATAATTTTGAGTTGCTTCCTTTAATATATTTTCAAAAAGATTTCTTCAACTCTTTTTTATTATGTTTATTTTTAACTGTGATAAAATACACGTAACAAAAATGTATCTTCTGAACCACTTTTAAGTGGACAGTTCATAGTGTTGAATACATTCATGTGGTTGTGTAACCAATGTCCAGAACGCCTGTCACCTGGCAAGACTGAAACTGCATACCCAGTAACAACTCCCCAGTGCCCCCCACCCCAGGCACCGGCAGCCAGCATTCTATTTTCTTTGTCTATGAATTTGACTACTCCAGGAACCTCATATAATTGGAATCATTCAGTACTTGTCTTGCGACTGGCTTATTTCACTTAGCATAATGTCCTCAAGTTCAGGCATCAGGAGCGTGTGTCAGAATTTCTTCCCATTTAAAGGCTGAATAATAGAGCATTGTGTGAATGGATTGTGTGTTACATTTTGTTGCTTCAGCTACCCATCGGCAACACTTGGGTGGCTACTGCATTTTGACTACCATAAAGAATGCTCCTGTGAACATGGATGTACAGATATTCCTTTCAGACCCTGCTGACAATTCTTTGGGGCATTTACCCCAAGTAGGATTGTTGGATTATACAGTAATTCTATTTTTAAATTTTTTTTCAGTTTTTTATTGTTTTCCAGAGTGGCTGCACTGTTTTACATTCTCACCAACAATGCACAGGGTTCCATCTTCTCCACATCCTTGTCAACACTTGCTACTTTCTGTTTATGGCAGTAGCCATCTTAGTGGGTGAGGTGCTGCCTCATTGTGGTTTTAATTTGCATTTCCCTTAATGCATGACAAATACACTTTTTATTTTAGAACAATGTTGCACATCGCAGATTATTTCAAAGGTAGTAAGTACAGAGTTCCCTTGCGCTCCACACCCAGTTTCCTGTTACCGACCTGTTACCTTAGTATGGTACATGTTTCATAATTAATGAACCACTATTGATACACCATTGTTAAGTAAAGTCTGTACTTCATTTGGATTTCCTTAGTTTCCCCATAATGCCTTTTTCCCATTCCAGGACCCCATCCCGGACACCACATTGCATTTAATTGTCTTGCCTCCTTAGGCTCCTCTTGGCTGTGACAGTTTTCCAGACTTTCCTTATTTTTGATGACCTTGACAGTCTTGTGGCGCACTGGTCAGGTATTTTGTAGACTGTCTCTCAGTTTGGACTTCTCTGGTGTTTTTCTCTTGATTAAACTGGGGTAGAGTGCTTTTCGAAGCGGGACCCCAGAAGTAAAATGTCCTCATCACATCAGATCAAAGACGCACATCATCACTATGACGGACTATGTCGATGTTAACTCTGCTCACATGCCTTGAAAGTAGTGTTTGTCGGAAATTAGAAAAAAAAATTTGGTATCTTATTTACAATAGTACTATTGAATCAACATACATAAATAAGATTGGTTTATAATCTTCTTTTTTGGGTAATCTTACATTGAGATGCTGATTTTGTGATGGGTAAATATACCACTTTGAGTATCTTTCCATTTTTCTCTGGAAGAGATCATCAAACGGGGATTATTATTAATTTATAAAAAACTGTTTAGTGACTGAACCTTTCGCTGTTAACAACAAAACAGACACAGCTATTCTCTCGCTCTGCTCCTCATTTAGTCAAGTTTGAGCTTTTTTATATTCCAGGAAATGATACATTGTTCTCAGATTTTCAAACGTATTACTCTAAAATTATAAATGATATTCTTTTATATATTTTAATTTTGTCCCTGTTTTTACAGTATGTTTGTATTTGTTCTGAATTAAATTTTTTTCTTGAGTAAACTTATTAACTGTTTATTTATCTTATTTATATCTTTTTTCCCTCCACGGAAATAAACACCGATAGCTCTTGAACCTCTCAGTTCCCCTGTGTATTATGCTTTTTCTGTCACTGATCTCTGCCTTCATCTGTATTGTTTACCACTTCTGATCTTTTATTATTTTTTACTTCTAAATTTTAAAATGTAAACGGTATTTATTTTTATTGTATTTTTATGACTTGCTTTAGAAAACAGCTTCAGCCATTTTAGATGTTTTTGCATATGTACCATTTACATTTTTTATTGTGGGAAGAACATGTAACATGAGATCTACCCTCTTACCAATGATTTTTAAAATGTTGCTACAGCAGTGAACATAAGATCTATCCTGTTAGAAAATTTGTGTGTAAAATACAGTATTAACGACTCCAGGCTTTGTGCTGTAAACTTCTAGAACTTACTCATTTTGGGTAACTGAACTCTGTGCCCTGCAACTGATACCCGCCCCCACCTCCCCCCCACTCCTGCCCCTGGAAACCACCATTCTCTACTCTCTGCTTCGAGAGTTTGACTACTTCAGGCTCCACATTTAAGGAGGTCGTGCGGTGTTTATCTTTCTGCCTCTGGCTCGCTTCCCTTGTGGAGCGTCCCCCGGGCTCGCCCACGTGGTCACGCGTGGCAGGCCTCCCCCTTCTCCGAGGCTGCGGCGGAGGCTCAGATGGCCACTCTTTCATTTCTGGCTTCACGTATTTGAATCTCGTCTCTTTTTCCCTTGGTTGGTCCAGCCGGGAGTTTGTCGATTTGGTTTATCTTTTCAAAAAACCAATTCTTAGTTTCATCAATTTTTTCCTATTGCTTTTATTGTCTATTTTGTTTTCTTCGGCTCTAATCTTTCTTTCCTTTCTTCTGCAAACTTTGGGCTGAGTTTGTTCTCCTTTCCCTAGTTTCTTGCAGTGCAAGTTTAGGTTGTTTATTTGAGATCTTTCTTCTTGTATAATGTAGGCATTTATCACTAGAAACTGCCTTCTTGGCACGTTTTTGCTGATCCCAGAAATCTTGGTTCGGTGTGTTTTCTTTTTCGTTTGTTGTAAAGGACGCGACTCAGAAACATCAAAATGGAAGAGAAGCAACGGGCAAAGGGGTGGTGACAGGTGCTCCAACCCCTCTCCGCACGGGCCACCCTCCCGGCGCCTTGGTGTGGTCCCCGACCTGGCAGTTCTCCGGCCCCCAGAGTTCAGGAATTTTTATGGAGGCTTTGTCACCTCGGTGACCCTGGAGGATGTGGGCTGGGGCTGGAAGTTCCAAGCTTCTGATCTCACCTTGGCCTTTCTGGTGGCCGCTCCCCATCCTGAAGCCACCCAGGAGCCCCCCAGAAACTGTGTCATTAGAGCAGAAGCCACTGTTGTCATCCAGGACATTCCAAGGGACGTAGGGGCTCTGTGCAGATGCTCTTCCCAAGCCCATACCTCAGGCGGTTACAAGTCTCAGAAGCTCTGTGCAGGCACCGGGGGTAGAGGCCAAATCTATGTGCTTTATTATGTCACGTAGAGGAACCACGTTTTCCTGTGACTTGTCACGACCGTAGTGCCATCTTCTAAGATGTTCTGCCTGTTCCTTTATAGACCCAAATTTGGGCCTTTGTCCTAGGAATCTGCATTTTAAAACACGTACCCCTACTAAGTGATACTTACATTAAATTTCAAAGTCACTACTATGAATGCTCTCCAGGGGGGTGGGGTGGGGAATGCAATAATAACAAGCCACAAAATACTTCAGACTCTTTCTGGAGACTGTTAGGCCTTAGGCGTCCGTTCACGGAGGCTCCGGGCATCTGTGAACGCCAGGTCCAGAGGCCTGAAGACTAGAGTCGCCCTCCGATGCATTAGACTCTCCTTTTATTCATGAAAAAGACTGAATGCATGTTTACTTTAACTCTGGAAACGTATGACAGCCTTGCACACACTGGATGCGAGACACAGACATTATCCTGGCCCGTGTACAGGACAGCGCACAGGACGCAGGACTATTGCGCAACACCTCGCACGGGGAAGCCAGGCCGGAGGCAGCCGCGCGCCTGCGAGCCTGACGGTGCGGGGGGGGCGCGCTAGGCAGCAAGCGGCGGCGTCTAAGCCGGGGCCGTGGAGACCAGCCCCCGACGGCCCAGGGCCGCGCAGCGCGGGCCCGGGGCTGGGCGCGAACACGAAAGCCGCACTGTGAGGCCGTGGGGGTCAGGCCTTGCCGGGTCAGGAACTCACTCGGCCTCGGGCGTGATTTCGTGGCCGTGCAGAACAAAATCTTAATAACCGTGTGAGAGAGAAGGGCCACCAGCACGGAGGGAGGACAGTCCCACCGCGGCAGGGGAACGCGGGCGGGGCGGGGGTCGGCGCCCCGGCCCGGCCCGGCCCGCGCGGGTCTCCGTGGCTCCCCACAGCCCGGGGCTCGAGCGCCCACTGTGACGAGAAGAGGGAGGAAAGGGCTAAGCGACAGCACAGCCGTTTCCGGTGATTTACTGCCCAAAGGCAGCTAGGATCGCTCGGGCTGACCTCGATCGAGTTGCTCTGAAATGACTTTTCAGAGTAAAGACGACAGGAGTGAGTATGTGGCTGCTGTATTTTCTACGTGGTAGTCCGGAAAATAACCAAAAATCACCTTCCTTTCTCCGCTGGGCTTCCAAGTGCGACGTTTGAAGTGCGAAGTCGAGTGACTCGCAGACCTGCATGCGAGGCTCTTGTACCGCTGTTTTGTCTTTCGTCTGAGGGACCTCAGCGTACTTTTCACACAACAGACTGGATCAGATCTTCCTCTGGGCTCAGTGTTTTTATCCAGGCTACTGTATGATTCTGAACAAATGTCAGGTCTAAGAGTGTGTGTGTGTGTGTGTGTGTGTGTGTGTGTGTGTGTGTGTGTGTGTAAGCAAAACTTTAAAAATCGTGTGAAAATAAAACAGATCAAAGGAGTGGATGCTGAGGAAACAGCCATGCCCCGTGCTATGAATGCTGTTAAAAGGATGAGTGACTGATAAATGAGTGAGGCACATTCATCCAGCACAGCTAAGAGGAAGAGCAAACAATCAACGAGTGAAGGAGCGCACAAGTGCAGCGTCTCCTGCCCTGCGTCCTTCCTGCTGCCCCATCACCTGGCTCCAGCGCCGCTGACCTGACTCGGTTCCGTGCCAGGGTTCTAAGAGCATGTGCTGGTCCATGGACGGGCACCGACACCTGCCTCGTCACGTAGTCACCACCTCTCAGGTGATACTTGCCTCTTTTCCAAGGCTTCCGAGAGACACGGCTCAACCTAGAGAAACTGCTCTAACGGTAAGAATTTCAGGTCCCGTGGCAGCCCTGCGGGACTCAGCGACCTCTCAGTCCATGTTGCCTGGATGAAATTTCTGCACATCCTCAGCTCTGCCTCTCAGAAAATGTTTAAAAAAGAAAAAAAAAGCACCAAGTCCTTTAAGTATGTCTCCAACACCTCACCTCTTCACATCACCCTGCTGTACACAGTCAAACACCGTTGTATCTTGGAGAAATCTAGTTATTCCTTCACAGAGAGTGGGATTTAAGCCTGGATGCATCACACAAATAACTCTCGCCACAATCCGTTAAGTCTACTGAAACCCCTGCTGTTTTCTTTAATTTCTCCTTCGCAGTTCCACGCATAAGTGAAGAGATTTGAAGTTGCCACGAATTTCTCAGCTACTATTTAAAAGCAAAGCAGAAAAAAAAAGTTACAAAACCAAAAAAATCCCCCCAAACCCGGCATTTCCAATGTTATGAAGAAAAAAATAAAATCAAGTAATAGAAGTTACCCAAAGTGCCCATCTGCATGCAGGGTCCCCCAAACTCATTTCCCTGTGACGAAAGCGTCCGTGTTCAGCATGCGACCGTCCTAGCGTTCACTGCTGTGACTTATAAAAGCGAGGCCCCGGGTGTCACGCAGGGGCTAAGAATAAACAAGGCTGCTTGGCGAGGGCACACACGGCCTTACCCTAAGCCTGGCTGGTCGGGGCGGGGGTGTGAACCGAGCTAAGTCCTCACACTCTCTGCCTGAAGGAAGAAGGTGACACCGAAGGACAAGCCCACACTCTTGGAAATGGTAGAAAAGCATCAGAAACTGGTCCTGTTGGCCTGAGAGGTGTCTGGATGGATACCTCTTTTTCTACAGAAAGATGTTTGGCGCTGGGACACAAGGTCTTCACATTTTAATGGCGATGCTCATAGGTAACGCGCTCTTTTCTCATCACTTGTAGAAGCTGATTAGTACCGTTGTTAGAGTTTTTAAGATGTTCACTTAGCACCTGCTGTTAATGCTGTATTAGGCACGACTGCCAGCTGAAAATTAGAACTTTTAAGTAAGAGAATGTTACTCAATGTAATGAGGAAAGGACTTATGCATTGAGCCCTTGGTCTTTATATTTTAATATTTTAAAATTTCTGTTAATTAAACACCTAGGTCAGTTAAAACAGAGAAAGATGAAACTTACTTATTTGCATATATGTTTTTGTAGAAATAATTTTCTCTTGGATGTTTCATTACGTATGACTTTGAATAAGGTGGGAATAAGACAAAGGTCATTTTAATAGCCAGTGATATTTATATAAACTTAAAATTTATGGCCTTCTTCTCCATTAATGTAATTTATTCTGATGTAAGTGTAGGCTACACCAGATAATAAGAATTTTCCCCATCGTGATTATTTTTGAAATACAACTTTATCACAGAATCAGATATTCAACTAAAAGAATTTTCGAAAAATAAAAGGAAGTGATCATTTTTAGTTAATTAAGTGAACTGACTTCATAAACAAAACAACAGTCAGCGTCAAGTAATCCACCTCACAGTATAAATACATGGACATAAATAGGCAATTCACTGTCGGCCGAAGCACCCAGTTAAGAGCCTGAGTGATGCAAGTAATCCCTCCGATGTCCCCTGATCCGTTTATCCTGACTGACAGCAGAGCTTGCTGTCCTTGGACGAGCCACACGGCCAATAAAAGAAATTCCAGTCTTCCCGCTTTAGTTTTCCAGGTTCATCAAATAAACATGTCCAACCTTACTTTACACTAGAGATGCCCACAGAGCTGACGTTAAGCCAGGTAGAAGCTTAAGTCACTGTGTATCGCTCTACTTCAGTGTCTTTTCTTCAACACCTTTCCTTTAGACCATTGACCCAAATACAGGCTTTCTTTTCGCTCTCTTCTTTTCCCCCAGGATGGCGAAACTTAAAACTAGTTTCCCTGTGTATATTTAAAGAAATACATAGTCAAGTGATTGGCAGTTCTTTTGTGAAAGATTAAATGTGTAAATGTTAGGAATTACAAGGAAAAATGCAGTAAAGCAACAAGAAAGAATGTGTGACCATCGGGCCTCCCTTGCCCACCAGGGACAGATGAAGGATACCGCAAACGCTCAGGAAAGAAATGTCGGGCTTCAGGCCTGCAGACCGTAGGCGCGGACAGTTTTAGTAAGTGCGCAGCATCTTCCCGTCTCTGGTTTCCTCCCACTTCACTCTGGGGCACAGTCCTGTGGGATTGGTCCTTCCGAGAAACTATGTTGCTCCTCCATCCGACAGCTACCAGTTTATTGGCCTTCAGAAAATACACACATAAACACACAAACAAATAAATGTAAATAAAACAAAACAATAAAAGCTGCCTCGCTTCCAGACCTTCTCCAGTCTGGCTTTCTCTAATCTTTCTGACTTGCTTTTCCGACGTAAATCTTCCAGGCCAACGAGATCACCAAACTCACTCTAAAGGCCGTACGGTTTTCCACTGGAGAATTTTTTCTAGTCAGTTATTTCCGCAGACCTCTTGGTCAGTCTCAGCCATTCATGGAGACCTAGACTGAATCCTCTCTCCACCAAGCCTCCCAGCCCAGCCCGGCCAGAGAGCTCTCTCTGCACAGCTACCGGGATGTTGCTTACCAAGTCACTCGGACTCCCGCGTACGCTGCTCAGTGCTTTCTCTTCAGCGCTGCCCTGACTTACACCGTCGTTTAATTTCTCACAAATGTGTCTTGCCTTTCCGTCAGACTCACTGAGGGCGGGACCAGCTTGTGCTCCACGCCGTCCACGGTATTTTATACATGCTAGCTATGTCATCAGTGTGTGTCTATTGATTTAATTTAAAATGTTGAGTTTTCACTGCTGAAGATTTATGATCATCTCTTATTCAGTGCTTTTTCCTTAAAACTTGGCTAAACCTTCCCTAATGCCCCCCTCAACTTTGATCCTCCCGTATTATCCACACGTTCATAGAGAAACCTGCTGTGTACAGAGTATTTTCTGTCTTTTCATAGACATGCGTCCTGTTATCCCACCGTGTTGTAAGCACGTTGAGGCCAAGTCTGTCTCTCCGACTTGGCATCTCTCACAGTCCTCTGCGACGGTGGGGTCTGGAGGACGTATTTTGTAAATTTAACTAAACAGTAAATTGACGTTTCAGCCAAGAGTCAAAATACGGTTGCTGTCAGGTACCAGAGTGGATGCTGAGATCGACTGTGTGCTCTGTGAATGTCCGTATCAAGACAGACAACATAATTTAGGCTTCTTAAATGTTTCCTCACTTTGAGGGAGTGTGAACATTCCTAAGAGGCAATCTGAAGGAGGGTGTCTGTCAAGAAGTTTCCTTGGAGAGACTCGCTGCTGCCGTAGGAGTTGTGCCCCTGCCCCCAAGCCGGGGGATGGATGGAGGCTACATTCTGACCCCGCGATGGGAAGCGAGAGCCGCTTCAAGGAGAACTCTGGTCTCACCTAAATTCGGGGGGAGGAGGGGATGGGCCACGTAGACTAGAGTCTCCACCCACCTGCGGAATCTAAAGATGAAAGGGCGTGACTCCCAGCCTGAGGCAGCAGGAAAGAGAGAAAGGAGGGACTTGCTGCCGGTGGGGTGGGAAATTGACTGTGTCCCCCTCCCAGGGGGGCAGAGGCACCTGGACCCTGGGGTCTTTTGGGGACTCACGGGAGGAACATCAGTCAGTGGCCAATGTAAACGGGCCCTGGTCCCTGTCAGCAGGTGCAGGAACCCCATGGGGCAGAGTCTGTGGAGGTCAAGTAAGCCTCAGAGAACCCATAGTGAAGGGGAGGGGCGGGGCAACGTGAGAGCCGCTGGTCCAAGGAGAGGAGAGACTGCCCCACAGAGCAAGGGGCCAGGAGGATGCGAGGACCTCGACTAACGGTCACCGTGACACTTCGGCCAGTCTCAGCGCATGGGACCGTCCTACGCCAGTGCCGTCAGGTGGAACTTTCTGAACCCTTCTAACACTCAGGTAGAAGTCTGGAGGTGGGAGGGAGGGAAGAAAGAGCAGGGCAACCTTCCAAGTCCTTGTCCAAGGCGGCCTGAAGTTGACCAGCAGACGAGGAAAGAAGATGCAGTAATAAACTGCACTGAAGCTTGCGGTTATCAGGACCGGCCATTCTGCTGATTGTAGGCTTTTAAAAAGTGATCTTAAGACTATGACTCAAGGCTGAACAGAAAAGACTTGGGGTCTGCTGGAGATTTTATCCAGAGATTTCATCCTGCCTTAAATATGTTTACAAGCACAATGGGCAGGAAAAAGAATGTTTTTCCTTGATTGCGACTCATGAGTTGTTCAGTATCCCTCTTAATTAAATGCTTGCTGATTATTTTCTATGTTCTCTAAACCCTGTGAAAATCAAATTTAAGTAAAATGGCTTCTAATACAAAAGTTTGAAATTTTCATAAGTTCAGTTAAATTAAACTTGCATCAGAATAGAGCCTGCAGCTCCTGTGTCAGTCCTCTGTTACCTGTAAGGGTGATTATACAACCAATAAATCAGTTCAATTTAGTTTTGTTTTTTTCAGCGCTGTGCAGGTGCCATGGGAGCCGGTGAGATATGTTCCCTCTCTTCACAGAACTTGAAATACTTTGGGATTAACAAAGATGGTATGAAAGCAATCCAAGCAGAGCAAAATATAAGCACGATATGATCCAATCAAGGGTCTAGATGGACAGTACGTAAACGGCCGTGGGCAAAGATTAACGTTGGGTAAATTTACCTGAAAATATACACTAGGAGAGCACTTTGGGCTTTGGATTAGATCAGGTTAAATGCAATGTAAAAATTTTACTTGCCTTACAAAGGTCGTCACTAATCAGCTCATTCAAAAATTAATTACCAAGTAACAAATGTGGGCCAGGCATTGTGCTGTGGTTCAGATGTACATTGGTAAATAAAACAGACTTTTCCCCTTCTCTCTTGAAGAGCACAATCTAATGAGATTCCAGCCTAATATGCTGTGCAGGTAAATCTCTCATTATGCAAAGTTATGCAATTTGTAGATCACTCGAGATGCCCACACTTTCTCTCTCAATGATGGTCGTGCTATTTGAGTTTGTCACTAGAGGGTAATTCCTTTGGTTATTACTTTTTAATTACAGCCAACACGTATTGAGAAGTTCTTTATATATCAAGCAATGTTATGAGCATCTTATGTGTCTTAACTCACTTAAATCTTTAAAGAGTCCTGTGGTGTAAATACTATTATTAGCCCCATTTTGTAGATCAGAAAACCAAGACACAAAAAGCAAGTGCAGCCTGCTCACAGCCCAGCTGGGAGTCGGAGCCAACATCATCCATGTAGGAGCCTCTGATTAAATTTAAAGGAGCACACATTTAAGCACAGCTAAATGGGAAAATAAGAAATACATGTGAAGCGGAGAGGGTGTAGCTCAGTGGTAGAGCACATGCTTAGCATGCACGAGGCCCTGGCTTCGGTCCTCAGTACCTCCATTAAGTAAATAAATAAACCTAACAATCATTTTTTAAACATTAAAAATAGAACTACCATACAATCCAGCAATCCCACTTATGAGTAGATATCCAAAGAAAGACCCATTAGTAGTCACAATAAACAAGACTGCACTAAAATATCAAGTGAAAAACAGAAGGTGTCCAGTTGGATTTTAAAAACCTAGAAACCAGATTGCAGAAGTGCCTTGGAGTTCAGACGTCAATCTTTCTAAGCCTCACTATTGCCTGTGAAGGAGAGCTAGGACTCTCCGCTTTGAAAACGTCAGGAGATTGCAGTAAACACAAACACGTAACATGCACGACGGTGTTGGCGAAACCTAAAGTGCTACACATGTGTCAGTTTTTGGTAACATTATTTGTTCATTGGAACTTCATTGAAAAGCAATGACCAGCACTCTTTTAAAATGTGTTATATTTCTTTTTGTTACTTTGATTAACTGAATTCTAACAATTCTCTAGTTAGGTATCTTTTTTATGACTTAGAATCAGGAAAAAAGAGTAAAGGAAGGTGAATGAACTAGACCCCAGAGCTTGTTATGGGATAGATTTCATTTTATACTAGAATTGTGGCCAGGAGGAACTGGGACCTTCCACCTTCCTCGGAAACTGTCTGCAGAGAGTTGTCTGGACTGTCTGTGTGTGCAGGGGTTGTGGGAAGGCGCAAAACCTGTAGAAGGCAGATCAGTGTTTCCAAGCAGAACAGAGTGAAATTAGCAGCCCAGGAAGGAAAAACATATCCCCAAGCAAATAAACTGTATCTAGCGTTGCTGCCAAGAGCAATCTCGCTCTCTCTTTAAAAAAAAAATTTTAAGATATTCAGTATCACATATGTGTCTGAAAACGATAGTTTGAGTCAACCACTGTTTTTGGTAAATGCTCTGTTTCTAGAGGAAGAATTCAAGGTTTGCCCTGACTGCACGTCGCTGCACTGTCCAGGCAGAATGGTGGCATTGGTGTCAGCTTCCTCGATAACTATTCACATTTTTTTTTAATCCATCGCTGTCCTCAACCTGAGCTGGCTCTGCACTTCCACAACATGATACATGAAAATTAAGTGAAGCTTCTATTTTGTTCTCAAGAGATGTAATTCCAGTCTGTTCTTTACCGTTGCACAGGAATCCACTGTGACGAGGACATTGACGAGTGTTCTTCGAGCCCTTGTCGGAACGGTGGTACCTGTGAGAACTCGCCAGGGAACTACACTTGCCTTTGCCCGTTCGACACCCTTTCTGGAGCACAGTACGGAGGACGGGACTGTTCTGACATCCTCCTGGGCTGCACCGATCGCCTGTGTCTGCATCATGGGACATGCATCCCTCACTTCCAAGACGGCCAGCACGGCTTCCGCTGCCTGTGTCCACCTGGCTACACCGGGTCACTGTGTGAAACTGTCACCACACTTTCTTTTGAGGGCGATAGCTTCCTGTGGGTCACAAGTGACTCAGCCAAGGACTCAGGCTGTAACATAGCCCTCAGGTTTCAGACTATCCAGCCAACAGCTCTTCTGCTTTTCCGAGGGGACAGGGACAGGTCCATGATGCTGGAGTTGCTAAGTGGCTACGTTCACTTATCAGTTCAAGTCAGTAACCAGTCAGAGGTGGTCCTGCTCGTCTCCCATGACACCAGCGATGGAGAGTGGCATTCAGTGGAGGTGACGTTCGCAGAGGCTGTGACCCTTGCCTTACTGGACCCCTCCTGCAGGGGGACCTGCATCACCAGGGCTCCTTCTCCATTTGAAAGGGATGGGTCCACATGTGCTTTCCAGAACTCCTTTCTGGGGGGTTTACCCGAGGGAACGACCCCCAGTGGTGTGGCTCTGCTGGACCTGGATGTCTCGACCGTACCACCCACACCCTCGTTTATAGGTTGTCTCCAAGACGTTCAGATGGGCTCAAATCTCATCACCACGGAGAACGTCACACCCGGGGCCTCCCTGAACGTCGGGGCGGGCTGCGTGAGACAGGACCAGTGTGAAAGCCAGCCTTGTCAGCACAGAGGCCGCTGCTTCAACCTGTGGCTGAGTTACCGGTGTGATTGCTACAGGCCCTACCAGGGCCCCGACTGTCAGGGAGGTGAGCGCGCCTGGGGACCCAGGAGGGCGGGGCCTCCGAGCAGGGCAGTGACCAGACAGCCAGCCTGGTCCTGCCCGTCGTGAAGCAGAACGACCCCTCAGAACCCTGTGGCCAGCCACCCGGTGCCGGGGAAAATGAGGAGGCTACTGATGGGGGTTCAGTAAACCTGAGTGGCTTCACAGGACCCCAAGGTCTCGCTCCTGCAGAGAAGGGAAAAATAAGCCCATAGCTCCTATCCAAGTGGGTTTTCATCTGGGTGTGTACAAAATGCTGTTACCATTTGACCCTTTGTTGTGTATCGGAAATTTACTGTCTTATTTGAAAGAGAAATCATCTTTTGGAGAAAGAGGACCCTGAGAGCTGAAACTAGTCAATGCCAGGTGCTGGCACGACGTCCTCTGCACAGTAGGCTCTTAGAACGTATTTACCTCCTGTCCCTCCATTCTGCTCAGTTCACACTTGCTCCCAAATCACGCTTACATTCAGAACTTTTAAAAAACCACCAGTTTTATTCAAAGGTGTATTTTCCAGAGCTGCGCTGGAGAAAACAGGTACTCTACGTACAAGGCTAAAGCAAAAAAGAAAAAAAAGTAAAAGAAAATGTGGACAGTTAACAACACTGAAAGTTGGCAGGTGCCATGAACTCACTGGGCTGATTCCTCTAGCAAATCAGTTTGAAATATGCTTCCAAAGCCTTACTTCCAACATGGGTCCAAAGACTGCTGTTGCTAGTGATCAGTGCATACCTCTTCCTTTTTATTTTTTACTTTTTGTATCTGTATATGTATTTTTATTGACGTCTAGTCAGTTTACAGTGTTGTGTCCGTTTCTGGTGTGCAGCACGATGCCCCAGTCATCCATGAACACACATATACTCACTTTCATGTTCTTTTTCACCGCAAGTTACCACAAGATGTTGAATATAGTTCTCCGTGCCCTACAGTATGAACTTGTTCTTCTTTCTTTTTATTATTATTATCTTGCATCGAAAATGTCGGAAAGGTAATTGCAACAGACTGCTTTGAAGTGCAGCTGTAATTTACCCCACGATTTTAGAGTCACTTGAAGTGGGACAACCTCTGATAAATAGTCTTCTCTGCTTCGTATGAAGAGAAATTGAAACCAGTCTTAGCGGATACCCTGCTCCGTGTAGACGGGCTAAGAGTTATTAGAAAACCTTCACGGGTCTCCCTCTGACCACAATATTCATTACAAATCATGGACCTGCTTGGCAATGGGCTATGACATCTACTAGCTCTATGCAATATTTTAAGTGGAATGGCAGGTTGTTTTGTGATTTTTTTAAAAAAGGAGAAAAGGGGAAATTATATGGGGGCAGTGTTCACTTTTTGAAGAAAAATTTAATTGAGCCAAGGCAATATTTTTACTACATATACAAAATAACAAACAGATGCGGACTCATTTTGACTGGCTTCCAAATGCAGTGACCCCTGAGGTTAATACCGACCACGGTGATGCTAACTGTCCTGGTAAATAGATTCAAGAGATGCCAATCCAGCGGGTTCTGCTTTCCTTTAGTTTATTATTTTTTCCCCCCAACTTGGAAAATCACAAAGTTTTTAAGCGCAGTTCCTGGGCTGGTTGCCTGTCCCCTCTCTTCCTGCAGTTTCCTTGCCCCCACTGCCCACCTCCTACTATTTGAAACTGTTGAACCTTCATGAAAATGCTTGACTTCAAAAGATAGCTTTTTAGGAAGTTAAGTTCTGTAAAATCTTCTCTTTCTGAAGATTCTTGGTAGAAGTTTAAGGAAAATTATATTTCTCATGTCACCTCTTAGTCATAAAATTAAAATATTGTGTTTTTGCTGTCATCTTGAAGGAATGTTTGCTGGGGAGTTTGTTCCACCACAAAAGACCCTTAGAAATTGTCTTGAGAACTCGGAGTCTTTCTGTCATTTCACACGGATGTTCGAGAGGGAGGAGATGTGCTAAAACGTACAAGAAAGACTTCACCCAACTCATGATCTCAGCTCAGCGTTTCCCAAACGTGGTCCCCACTGCCATGAGCAAACAGACCGGGCAGAGGAGTTCGCTGGCAGCCTGAATGTGAAAGACAGACAGACTTTCTATATTTTAAGGCTGATCTTTCTAAAAATAATCAAGTGTCTCAATAAGGAGTTCTGAAGAGTATTCCTTAGAGCTTCATTCCCAGAAATGTCATCTCAGTGTCCCTTGGTGCGTTGGCTATGAGCATGTGAGCAGAACGTGGAGCCTCCCAGGATCTGTTGAGGATAAATGCACCACCGACCTCTTGCCTTCTAGAGAAGATTTGATTTATAGAGGCAGTCTACACATGTTTTGTCTTCAGAATACACCTTAGCTTTGAGATGCTTCACCTCTTATAGTTTCTTAGATGCAGAAGGGGCTTCACCCCATGACTGAATTTTTTCACACTGTTGTGCCTGCCAAGTGGCCCAAACGTCTTGCTTACACACCTTCAGGGAACTCACCCAGACTCCATCTTCCCAGAAATCCCCACAAAGTTGTTTCTTTGTACTGAAATAAAACATGGTCACCATAAGTTGCATGCATTGGCAGCATTGTCACTCTTGAAGCCAATACCAATCTTACATGTCTTCTTCTTGAGAACACAAATATTTGAAGAGAAGTGTCTTGTCCTATCCTATCTTATCCAAGCCATCACTCCCACCATGCTAAACACTTTCCACAGGACATCGTTTTCAGACACTCCATCAGCTGCCTGCTGGCTCTGGACTCAATTTGCTTATCTGGCTCCTCGATGTAGCTGGCGGTGCAGTGACACAGGACTGTAACCTTCCTCATTCTAGGTAACGTTCTTCTATTTTGCAGCCTGATATCCGGTTGACCTCTCAGCAGCCACGTTCTGTGATCACTCTGAGCTGTTCTCACTCATGGTGCCCCAGACCTCTGTGTCTTCCACCCTAAACTGGTGAGGTCTATTTAGACACAAATGGCTTTTATTTATTCTCAATCAATTCTTCTTGTTGTATTCTGCCAACCATTAAAACCTGGATTATTTTTCATCTGTATCTGTCATCCCTCTTCATGACTTATCAACAACACATACGAGAATCATTCTTCCCACGTCCACAGACAAGTCATATATTGCATTGGGTGTTTCAAAAATCATGCGGTAAATCACATGCTCTGACTGCCTGCTCGTGATTTCTGAAGAACAGGCTTGCTGCTGGAGAGTCGAGCAGCTGAGAATAAAAACCAGCTCTGTGTTCTGTCTTTTCATCTGGATCCACAAAGTGACGCTGCAGGCATCGTGGGATGACCAGTGGGGACCCGCCACCCCTGAGGCAGAGTGACTCTGTGCATGTTCTCAAACCTCAGGAACTTCAAGAGCCACATTCTCCTATTAAAGCATTTTATCTCGTGCGAAAGTGCCGCCATGCATCAGAGATGCTCGCCTCTTCAAACGGATTGGTACGCCTAGCAGTGCGCTTTGAAAGCTACCTATAGTTGCCTGGAGCAGGTGGTCTCCAAATGCAGATCCCAAATGTAACGTGCCTGTCAGAATCAAGGCAGAACTCTGAAAATGTAGCCTTTGATGCAGGAGGTCATCAAAAACACAGATGGCAGCCTAAGCAAGTTTCACTGCAGTTCGGCTGAACTAAAACACATCTTACCTGTGCTCAGTCCTCAGTGGAACCAGAGGGCGGCCCTTGAAAACACGCTGGGATATGACCCGTTTTTTCTGGCTGGGATTGGGATGTAAAGCCTTGAAGATGAAAGTATCGTTCAGACGATGCTCTTGTCAAGCTCTTGGGTGATTTCCAGATTGCAAAATCCAACAGTCAATTTTCAGGCCTCATCTTACCTGACCTCTCGCAACAGTCCCCACAGCTGAATGCTCCCTCTTCCTGAGAGTTCTTTCCGCACGAGGGTTGTGGGACATCCCTCACTCTGGGTTCTCTTTCCGTCTTACTCCTGTGTTGTCTCCTTTACCTCTGAATGGTTCCTGGACCTCTCTTCCTCTCTCTCTCCATTCACTCTCTTGGTGCTCTCCTCCGACCTTATGGCGTTAAATGCCATATTTATACGGAAAAATCCAAAATTACTATGGCCAGCCCGGAACGTCTCCCCCGAACCGCTCTGTCTGCTACTTACTGGGCGTTGCCATCGGGAGGGCTAATAGGGTGTCTCAGATTTGACACGGACTCCCGCCTTCCCTTCGGACCTGCTCCTCCTGCGTTCTTCTCCATCTCGGCGAATGGAAACGCAGCGTTTCTGGTTACTTGGACCAAAAACCTTGGAGACAAACTTGCCCCAGAATATCGTGTTGGTTCTACCAAAACATTTCTGAAATCTGACCACCTCCCTCCATCTTCACCGTTACCACTGACCCAAGCCACCATCATTTCTCTCTTGAACTTCTGCAATAATATCTCTATTTTCTTCAGGGTTTTGCTCAAATGTTACCTTCTTGGATAGTTCCTCCCTGACTAGTCCACTTAAAAATGACAGCTGCACCCCCACCCCCAGCTCTCCTCACCCCCTCTCTGCCTGACTGACTTTCTGTCAGAGAATCTGCTTCCACCTGACATACTGTGTAGTTTGCTTCTTTACCCAGATCTGGTCTGTTCTCCACCAACTGGAATCTCAGCTCTAGGAGAGCAAGAACTCTGCTCCTACCACCTCATCAGTGCTTTGGGAGGTCAGCGTTCATTTTCATACTTCTCCAATTTTCTTGTCATGCCGCATGTCGGTAGTGTTGCCACGTCACCACATCACAAACTTCTCTGATCCCAGGAAACGCTGGGTGGGTTCAGCGCTCCGCTCTGCCCTAGTCCCCTGTCCCCAAGCCTCTCCTCCCCCCAGGACCACAGAAGGAACAGTCCTTGTCGTCCCTTGTTCAGCTGCCTTGCCTCTCACGATTATTATCCCAGAAGAGGACGTGCAGATCTAACGCTTGATTTCTGCCCTTTACGAGGAATGATGAGGTTTACGCCATTCGCTTGAGCACAGCCCCAAGCAGGAAAGATGACGCCTGCTTGACTCGTCGGCTTCCAGGTGTCGCAGGAAGAGCTCTTGCCCCCAAATTTCTCCAAACCAAGTTGCAGTACAGTCGTATCTGATATTCCACCTTAAGCCCCACCTTTTTAGGGCAATTTAATAGAGGTTCAAAAGTTTATCTGTGCAGAAATCTTCTCTTTCTCTTTCGTGATCAGTGGACCTCACCTATAAGCTATAAACCAAAATCTCGTTGTTTTCAGAATAAAGTAAATCCTGAAGTTCAGAAAGTCAGGCCAAACTGTCATTCTATTGAATAAACCTGTCCTGGACTTTCAAAAATATGAATGTACTTATGTGTGTATGTATATATGCACTACAGAAATACATATACATATATATATTATATATATATATATATATACGCATATATATTTCACCTTTTGCTGCTGTTTATTTGTGAGTCTTACGGTGTTTCTCTTTTGTTTCTCCTCCTGTATTTTGATACTACAGAGTACGTGGCAGGCAGATTTGGCCAAGATGACTCCACCGGATACGCCGCTTTTCATCTGGACGAGACTTACAGAGAGGACGTCACCCTCTCCATGTTTGTTCGAACACACCGCCCATCAGGCTTACTTCTCACCGTGGGACACAGCGCTTACCGACACCTCCGTGTCTGGCTGGAACGTGGCCGACTAGCAATGCTGACTCCGAGTTCTTCCAAATTATTAACAAAATTTGTTCTCAGCGATGGAAATGTCCACTTGATATCTTTGAAAATCAAGCCAAATAAAATTGAGCTGTATCAGGCGTCACAAAACCTAGGATTTATTTCTGCTCCTACATGGAAATTCCAAAGCGGAGATGTCCTCTATATTGGTGGCCTGCCTGACAGACAAGAGACTGAAGTTAATGGTGGCTTCTTCAAAGGCTGTATTCAAGATATAAGATTAAACAACGAAAACCTGGAATTCTTCCCAAATTCAACGAGCAAGGCAGCCCACAGTGCAGTTCTCGCCAACGTGACCCGAGGCTGTCCTGGGGACAACGTGTGTGAGGTAGGGTTATTCATACCAGCCGTGTCCGTATTATGTGCTGAGGCTGCACTTCATTAAACAGATCGTTTGTTGTAACTGTTCTTTGTATGTGACGGTGATGTCACTGACCCACCAGCCACAGAATAATTCTGCATCAATGTTTTCCTGGCAAGTCTGGGGGATTTATGTTGAGCCGTAAAAATAAAACCTTGACCTTGTTGTCATCATGGCCTGTTTAACCAACCAAGAGATCTACACATTCTACATAACAACCAAATTACTTAAGAATAATCATATTTTAATTCCCAAATTCTTGATGGCATCCCAGAGGTTTAACTGAATGAACTCATTTTGAAACATACTGTTAACTTTACCTTAAGTGCCCAATGACCATTGTTCTGAACATGTATTAATAAGAAAAAAAAATCTGAAAGGCATCTTCCTTCTGGGAGTTGGATTTGAAATAATCTCTCTGAAATGTAATTACTCAGAGCCCATGTTTTACTTTATATTTTGTGTGCGTGTCTAAAATCTACTTCAATATGTGAATTTGTTGGCATGACCTTTCAAAGGAAGAGAAGGAAACACATTTATATCTGTTGAGCACTTACTGAGCTCTGACTGTCGTCACGCACTGGGCTCACTTCTAAATAAACAGAAATGGGTCATTGTGGCATTACTATGGGGGCACCACCAGCGTGCCAGGTACTATTTCACACGGATCCGTCCGTCTCATTGTGTGGAAGGACTCCCGTGCAAAGCAGGCATCGTCATCATCTCCGTGTATGTTAATTACCGATACGGAGACTGGCGTTTAGGAAGGTTGTGTCCCTAGATCACGTGGTGACAGGGGAACAGGATGAGTACAGACTGAGCTCTCAGAAAGTCCTTCTTAAATACTTTCATTTGGAAGACTTTGTGAGAAACCTCAGGAGAAGTCAAATTATAATAATCTGTTTCTGATTCAGAGGCAGAGAAAAACGGGGGCGGGGGGGGGGTCACTGTATGGGGACCCACAGGATCCAAGTCCCAAGCTGCCCTCTTTGACTTTTGATTGATCTCAGACAACAAGAGGGACCTCAGCTTCCTCGTCAGTTAAAAACAGGAGTAATAATCTCCAACTTAAATGGTAATCAGTGTCATTGAAAGTGTCTGGTAGCCTGTGAATTACAGAGAGTATTACTACACCTCTTAAAACACCGTATAAAGTTGTGTCATACGGGATCGATGTCACGTGTTTTCCTTTCTTTCTCATTTCCTCCCTCCCAATGGTCGCAGCACATCTTCGCTAACCAGTGGGCATACAGAGGCAGAGATGTGAACATGCAGGGAGTCAGCATTAGATGTGGGTCTTGCCTTGACTGCTCACCATCTTTAGTTGCCAGTGCTTTTTACGCCTTTGATTTGTTTCCGGCTCAGCCCAACCCCTGTTACAACGGAGGTGTCTGCTACGCCCTGTGGGACGACTTCTCCTGTGCCTGCCCCGCCAACACAGCTGGGAAGACCTGCCAGGACCTGCGCTGGTGCGAGCTCGGCCCGTGTCCCCCCGGCGCCCGGTGCCAGCAGGTGCCTGGAGGATTTGAATGTAGGTGGAGTTCAGACGTGTCACCCACCCAGTTAAGCTGGCATTTCACGTGTCCTATGACTCGACCCAGAAAACGAACACAAATTCCGCTCACCAGATGGGTGGCTTCTCCCAGAGCAAGTGGCAGTGGAGCAGACCAAACAGGAGTTTGACGAACCAGAGGTGCCTGGGCCTCGCCCTGCCCCTGGGCTTCGGGGTGGGAGGTGGAGTCTGAGTTCCACCAGACCGAGATCCTCGATCACTTAAGGCAACTTTGGGAAGACAGAATTAACCGGGTGATATTTGGTTCTGCTTTTCTCGTTGCTGGCAGCACGGAATAAAGGTGCCAGTGTGAGCCCATGGCCAAGGGCCACCTGGGAGGAAGCGTCTCCGTAGTCTGAGGCTTCCTCTGTAGCATAAGGATGGAAGATACATCCGTGTGTGTGTGATGATGACATGACCTCGTGTGTACAGAGCCAAACGCATCAGGCGCTCAGTTAATGCCTGTCAGCAGTATTTCCCTCAATCTGAACGATTTTCCTGCCCAAATTCAGTACTACCGAGCACAAATTCCCCCATGTAAGCAATTTAAATCCTTTCTTCACAATTTTGACCTATCTACATACTAGCCACACTTTTACTTGTATTCTGTCTTTTCTCCTACTTCAAATAATGCAGAGTTCAGTCTGTAGGCAACCATCGGTGTCTGCACTCATTTTTAATTTCTTCTCCTTGTTCAAAGCTTTTGCTTCTAAAATTTTTCTCTCCCTTGCCAGCATCATCAACTTCTCCATCAGCCTATAAACAGACTGACAATTTCTCGTTATAGGCTTTTTCCCTTGACACCCCACCCCCACCCCCTCTAGCCACCACCCATGCTCCTGTGCCCTTTATAGCGGGAGAAATCCTCTAAGAGTTGTCCTCAATATGCATCGATGTCTTACTCTGTCCTTTATTCTGCCCCATCGGTCAGGCTCCCAGACACCCCAGAATCCTCTCAACCCAGAGCTTCACCAGCAGCCTTCATCACTTCATTCTGTTTTCTACCTAAATGTCCTCTTGCCTGCCTTCCTTTTTCTTCGTGTCTCTTACCATCCCTGGATGTTTGTTGTACGCGTGTTTGTTCACTTGTTCGCCACCTTTTCCTCAATTGAATATGAGTTCCCAAAGGGAAGGACGTTTTCTATTTGGCTTCTCACGTTACTCTTGGCACTTACAATGGTGCCAAACATACAGGAAGTTGTCAGTAAATGCTTCTTAAATGAATCATTTTTTCCTTCAATTTAACTCAGTATTTTTACTTAACTGCTCTAGAATTTAAGTACGTTATCTGCATACAATTTTTTCAGAAAAATGCATAAGATACCTTGGAAAGCATTGCACTAAATTAGCAGACTGGAGTGAGAGGACTGACTGACCTCAGGCCAGTATCCTATTTGGACTGAGTCCCAAAGTGACTGAGGACAAGAATGTATTTACTTTTATGTTTCTGCATTTTAAAATCATATGTCAAAGTGGTATGTGAAATGTAATGCACCATGTGTATACTTGGGGAAGGTTTTTAGAAGCATATCTACACTCTTATATTTCATATTTAAGAAACAATATGCTACACACGTGTATAAAGCACAATGAATTGGTGTAAAGGATGAGCTCGGGTCTCTGAAGTGGCACAGAACTTCAAGTGCAGCCTCTTCCGTTGCTCTACTTCTGAATGGTTTGCTTAAAATCGCTCGCTGGTTAGTAATTTTATTGTTAACCTTTGGGCAGCACTGAAGTTGTTAGTCCCAGTTATGTTCTGCAGAATGGTTTAAATCATTTTCAGCGTTTCACAGGGGAAAAGGAGGAGGGTTTCTAGGAACAGTGGCAGTCCAGGGACCATCCCACTGGTAGACTCTGCTCTCGGGGTCCGCATCAAGGATGCGGGTGCCCCGTGTCAGAAAGGCGTGGGTGACTCTTCTCTGCCACTGGGCTGCCACCACAGAAAGAGAAGAAAGCTCACCTCTGACCTTTCCAAAGGTCTCAATAACATTTGGTTAAGTACGACTTATCTTAAGGGAGACGATGTAAACCGATAGGATACCATCAGAATATGTTAGGATTTCAATGGAAAAGAAATGCATGGCTTGGATTTTGGTATGAGACCATCCAGGTTTGATATCCTGGCTTTTTTATCTATTAGGCACATGACCAGGAGAAAATGACTTCACTTCTGTGAGTCTCAGTTTCCTCTTCTATAAAGCTGAGATTATCATAATCACAGTAAAGCTGTATTCAGGAACTCTGTACATGAAATAATATAAAAGCAAGCAATACAGTTCCTGGCCCGCGTCAGGCAACATGTGGTGCTCGCTAACCCCGATGGAGGTGATTAAGCAAGCATTCCAGATCTAATCAAGGTACTGGTTGGTACTGCTTTCTCTTTTCAGGTACTGCAAATGCTGTTTTTAATGGGCAAAGCAGCGAAATAGTATTCAGGAGCAACGGGAATATTACCAGAGAACTCACCAACATCACATTCGGTTTCAGAACAAGGGTTGCAAATGCGGAGATCCTGCACGCCGAGAAGGAGCCTGAATTCCTTAACGTTAGCATTCGCGATTCCCGCTTATTATTTCAGCTGCAAAGTGGCAACAGTTTTTACAGGCTGAGTCTGACGAGCTCACAGTCTGTGGATGATGGCGTGTGGCACCATGTGACTCTCTCCATGACCGACCCACTGGCCCAGGCTTCCAGGTGGCAAATGGAAATGGACCACCAAACACCTCCGGTGACCAGCGTGGTCGCCACTGGGAGCCTCAGCTTCCTGAAGGAGGATGTGGACATCTGTGTGGGGGGCAGAGCGGACGGCCCCATGCAGGGCCTGCAGGGCTGTCTAAGCACAATAGCGGTCAGTGGCGTTCACCTCTCTTACTTCGAAAACGTCCGGGGTTTCCTTAATAAGCGTCAGGAGGAGCAGTTTCTCAAAGTCTCGGTAAATACGGTGGCCACTGGCTGTTTGCAGTTAAACGCTTGCAAGTCCAACCCCTGCTTGCACGGAGGACACTGTGAGGACACGTACAGCTCTCATCACTGCGCCTGTCCTGAGGGATGGTCAGGGCCCCACTGTGAACGCAACATTGATGAATGTCTTTCAGACCCCTGTATCCATGGCAACTGCTCGGACAGGGTAGCAGCCTATCACTGCAGGTGTGAGCCTGGATACACCGGTGTGAACTGCGAGGCGGGCGTGGACCACTGCCAGAGTCACCAGTGTGCCAACGGGGCCACCTGCGTCAGCCATGCCGAGGGCTACTCCTGCCGCTGTCCTGGAAATTTCACGGGGAAATTTTGCAGGTGAGTGTAGCAGCCACATCCAGCCTGGTCTTTGGAGCTGTTTGTTGCATCTTCAGACTGGCTGGCTCTCTCCCCAGGTGTGCACGTAGAGGCTGGGCGGGAGTGACATTGGTCACATCTATCATGATTTGGTCCTGTGAGGACAGGACCTTACCTGCTGGCATGTTCTACAAAGAAGAAAGGGAGGGTTTTAAGCAGACTTTAAGCAGAATGTTTTCTCTGTCAACTCTGTCCAAATATGTCTCAGGAACTACAGCCCCAGAGTCTGACAGCCTTATGGCCTCAGGAAACAGACACATTTACCATAAATGCAAGAGCTGAATTTTAGAATTGCTGGGGGAAGCCTGACCCCCTGAAACAATGCCCTTGATGATTTCAGGCAGCCTAACTTAGACAATTCTGAAAAGACTGTCTTAAAGTTTAATTTCAAAAAGGCGAAGTCATGACACTCAGACAAATATAAATGGTTTTATTTCTTGTTAATGAGGGAACCAATAAGATATAAAAATCAAAATTGTGAAGGACAATCTAATTATATATAAAATATATACATATAGAAATAGATTTGTAAATAGCGATGAGGAAATGAATTTAGCAATAAATGCAAAACTGTTTAGTATTTTGTAGGGCAACAAAATTAGTATTTGAAACCATCTTTTCTATAGTGTGACAACTGATTGTATCATTACAGGCTTATTTGCATTTCGTTGAACAAGATCCATTTGTATTACTATAATTTTCTATAACTTACAGAGTTATAAAATGGCTTGGTAAAGAAAATCTGAGGAGGGGGAGGGTATAGCTCAGTGGTAAAGCACATGCTTAGCATGCGTGAGGTCCTGAGTTCAATCCCCAGTACCTCCATTAAAAAATAACTAAATAAATAAACCTAATTTCTCCCCCCCAAAAAAAAAATTGTTTTGAAAGGGGGAGGAGGGTACAGCTCAGCCGTAGAGGATGTGCTTTGCTACTAGCATGCAGGAGGTCCTGGGTTCAATTTTATTAAAAAAATAAAAAAGTAAATAAATAAACCTAATTATCTCCTCCCCCCAAAAAAAGATTAAAAAAAAAGAAAAGACAATCTAAAGCATACACGTTAGAAAATCCGACAATTTAGTGGGTCCTTTATATAAACTCAGCATTTCATTGAAAAAGAGCACAGTGATCTCTTTTGCCCATTTCAAAGCATTTCACAATTTTTTTTCCCCTAAAACTATAAAAGCAGTATTTTAGTTCTGGTAATCACCCCCATTTCATATTATGTAAACAGAAATAAGGATGGAGGTTTTCCTGCTAAGTCACATGGCTTTAATATTTCCATGTAAGTAGAACCCATTGCTGTCTTCCTAACTTAGACTTGTTTTAAATTCACTGTTATAGGGACGTGGGAGGGTTGTTTCTAACAAGGAATACAAAGTCCCGGGGCGTTGACCAGAGCGCCTGGCGTGGGCTGCCGCCTGCAGACACTGTGCTGATTCAGAGGCTGTTCCTTAACTGGACGAATCTCCGAGCAGACAGAATGTGGAGGCATCCCCATGGGCAGATGCATCTGTCTCCCTAATATTCATTCTTGCTCAGAGCCTAGGAAGGCGTGACACTAGACTAGGTGCTGAGTGCTGACATTCCAATAAAACGTCACCTCTCACAAGTTAACCGACTCATTTGCCAACAGGTAAACTGCTTGTTTGAAAGCAAACGACATTCAGGATCCAAATTAATAATAGCGCTGCCATGGCGACTTTGGATAAGTAACATAAACACAGATGCCCCAGTAACCAGTTCTCCCATATTTTTTTCTGCCTAATTCATCAGAGTCAAGTTCTCCAAGATTAAAGTTTTCAAAAGTACTTTCTATTGAGATTTAAAAATTGTTGACTACAGGTAGATGTATAGGAAATGTCCCTATTTGCGTTGCTAATTACCCTCTTTCAAAGCCAGTTGACACTTTGGGCTCCTCTGAAGACTCGTTGGGCTATTTCCTTTTTCAAGTCGATTTGATTAGCTCTTACGGGAAGAGACACATTTAAACATCTTGTAGTCCGGTTTCTCCATCTTAGCACACACGGCAGGACAAAATTAAATTCATCTTCTGTTTCCTGAATATTAACTATGTATCCAGCTCCACCCACACCATGCCCAGTGGGTCCAAGGACCTGCACCATACCTGAAAATCTTTTTAATCAGTCCCTTCACATCGCTGGATTTTATCTACCAGTAAAGTTCTGCTTAGCTTCTAACAATTTGTTCCACCTTTTATAAGGATTCCTTAATATATACAGCTTAGTGATTATACAGAAGAGCCACTCTCTGAATTCACATGTAGTTAGCTCTGAGTGCGTCTGCTAAACCCCCGGGCAGCATTTGGCTTGCCTTCTGATAAGCGATGAATTACTAAATGGGGGCAGCGAGGGAACTGGAGTTCAGCTCTGAAAAGCTACAGAAATCGCATGAGTGCTCGGGTACCAGCGTGCCGTCCTGTCCTTTCTGGCCCGCAGAGAGATGCACTTTTCCTACGGCCCGTGTTGATTGATCAGCAAAGCAGCAGCAAATCCGGCAAGTTTCTTTCCAGCCCTGAGTGTACCGCCCACCGCCGGGCGTAGATCTTATCTCCGGATGAACACAGTGTAGAGATGGAAGATGGTTAGCGGGGCTCGTGGCAGCGGGGCTCGTGGCAGCGCCCCTCGCAGGCGATTCCTGCCTTTCACAGCACAGGTTCGCGTGTGGGGCTCAGCCGGCCCAAGTCCCTATTCCCGCGTCAGGCAGGGGCTAGACACGTGAGCTTTTCTGGGATGAGATGAACAAGGTGTTGCTTCGATCTCCCTAGACACACCCGGTTACCCTCCGCTGTCTGTGGGAACGAGAGGACAAACTTCACCTGCTACAACGGGGGCAACTGCACGGAGGCCCAGGGTGAACCACGGTGTCTGTGCGCGCCAGGCTTCGCTGGGCAATGGTGAGTCACCTCAGAGCTTTTCTGGGAGAAAATTCTGGTCTGAAGAACTGCGAGAGTACGCTAAGTTTATTTCTCCTCTAATTTTTCATCTCAGTTCCCACAGGAAAATCTGTGCTGAAATAATGGTCTGGCCAGAGTCAAACAATAAAAAAGAAGAAAAATGACAGTTTAGGTCAAAGTCAGGAACACTTTATTAGCCAAGACTTTAACTAGAGGAATATGTCTTTGAAAAATGTGAAATGTGATATTTTTCTTAGGAGTACTTTTGGATTCGTGTTTCTGTCCCACTAACTCTAATACATGATTCAAATGTGGTTGTTCTTGAAGTAAAATAAAATATACCTTAAAGATCGCCCCTTAGAATTACCTAGACCCCTGAAAGTGTACACACCTGATCCAGGTGAGTTTACCTTTCCCAGAGAAACCCTTCAACTCCACCTGATGCCAGAATTGTTGATGTGGGGTTGGTCACTGGCTTCAGACAATCTGTGACCTGCTGGAAATGCGGGCAAGTTTGGACATGCATTTGACTGGCTGAAGTGAGGTCAAGGGTGAAAAGCTACATCCTCCATAGCTTTGATCAGATTCCCCAAGGGACCAGTGTCCCCAGAATGGTGACAGACCAGGGTGCTAAAGATAGAGATACTTTAAAAGCAGATAAATAATTAACCACTTGTCGAGCACCGTGCCAGGCACCTTATATATTCTCACTTTTGTCATTTCCATCTCGCGTGTGTGCACCCAGCAGCAGAGAGGGCCAGTGGCAGGCCAGGTGCCAGTCCAGGCGTGGCTGCAGCAAGGCTGTCTGCCTCTGGAGCCTCCGCTCGCCCGGCGGACGTGCCGGCGCAAGTGTGTGACTTGAAAGAAAAGAGAAAGTTCTCCTCCACTTAGTGTACCATCCAGGGCAGGACGTGTTGAGCTCTGATCAAACATCCTCCACTGAACAAATTAGACCAAATCCAATGCATTGGACAAAGAGATTCAGACTGATTTTTCCCAGGAGAGTAGTTAATAAAATAATGGTATATTTTTGCACCATGACAGTTACAGTTTGGATTAATTTGAATGTCCTCATTTCAGCCGGTTCCCTGGGCTTCACACATACAGCTCTTCTGCCATTTTTACAAAACTATAGGCAGCCTTACACTGCATTTCCCCCTCCCAACACTCAGTGACGAGTCTAGTTCTTGCTTTCGCAGTCTGCTTGCAGTGGTTGGCTCTAAGCCGCGCGGGCAGTCCCAGCAGAGATGTGCACGGAGGGATGGAGCCTTGCTCCCCAGGTTTTTCATGCACCATGTTATTAACCCAGAGACCGTTCTGTTGGCCTCCAGTTTCATATGCCTCGAAAATATTGCAAAGACTTTCTTGCCCTAAAATTTGGACAATGATCTAACTATATGTTTAAGTGCTGGTTACTTCCTGCGTCAATGGCACAGTTTAATGCTTAATGTCACATTTAAAGGCGCAATGCACGGAGCTCATTCAAAGCCTTGGATGACTTCTCTCCGCTGCTCACACATTGTTCCTATTTACAACAAACGTTTCCCTTTCCTCCAACGTTTATTTAAAAAAAAATATCTGGCATTTAAATTCAAATTGTCTATGTGAAATGGGGTAAGAAGAGGAAGCTCACTGTGTTCCTTCCTCTCCCAGGAGACTTTTCATCTGGATAAACGCTGCTGAAAAAAGGATTTTTAAAGTAGTGAACACATGTTCAAGGGATTTTATGCTTTCAAAGTCCTTCTCCATCATTAGTCAATCCACTGGATGCTGATGGATGTATTTTGACCTGATTTTCTACCTATTAAAAAACCTTTCTACTGAAAGCTCCAATAATGTTCACAACGATATGTGTGCAGATTGTGCACTGTTTAGTTCAAAAGAGAAATAGATAAGAAACAGAGAAAGAACAGCTAGAGGAAAACTGAGAAATACTGGGCAGTCTCCCAAGGCCAAGGGGGATGTGCGTTCCATGAAGTCCAAAGATGCTGAAAAGCTGTCCTCTAACAAAGTGCCTTCTCTTCCATCGGGGTAGCCCTCCAAGTCCAGCCTGTCGCCCTGCAGGTTGCACGTGATGGATGGTGTGAACACACTGGCCCACCCGGGACAGGGAGTACTTGGCAGGTTCCCTCGAATTGTCAAGTTCTGGTCGGATCTAATCAGAGTCTCCTTCCAGCCCAGAAGCCTGAGCCAAAAAAAGGAAAACAAAATGTCTCAGCTATGCTTGGTATCCAGCGGGATAAGGAGCTGTTTTTCTGGGAAGAAATCTTTTCTTCCTTTTGGCTCGGGTTGGCCCTGCCCCACCCACCCCCTCACCCTCTCTCAGTGTGAGCCCAGGGATTCGTAGACCACCCAGGCGGGCGCGTTTACCTTTTAGGAAGTGGGGAATGAAAAATCGTTCACATTAGACTTCAACCTTGTGGCTCTGTAGAGATTCTTGAAGCTAAGATTTTCTACGAATTTGCCAAAATAAGAGAGATGTCCTGGTTCCCGCTCTCTCCCAAGGCCTCGCAGGGTGCCCCACACTCGGCAGGTATAAATGAACACCCGCTGAGGGAGTGATGGGGAGCCGGTCAGTGAAGGTACCAAAGGACAAGTAGTTGATGCAAAATTCGGTGAAAACATGACAGTGTCCCAGGGAAGAGGAAAATAGCAGTTCACCTTGGAATTGATATCACTTGTTTTGGCAAATTTGGCTTTTGGAAGTCATCCTACCCAAATATGAAAAATTACACTTAGCTAGGAAGCCAGCTGATTAGCAAGTGAAATCTAGTTATTTACTTCCACGTTTTTGTTTAAACGTGGGATTCCCAAGGAAGTTAATCCAAAATCTCCCTGAATAAACCAAATGTATTTTTCCTGTTTGGGAGGCACTGGTGCCTCAGAACCCTCACAGCTCGAGTGGAGGTCTGCTCTGCAGACACTCGGTTGAAAAACACAGCTCACCCTCGTGGTTTCCGTGCACCCCAATAAACTGAGCGTTTGTAAGGTGACAAGGACACTGACACTCTTGAGGGAGAAACTGACCTCAGCGTGGCCCTGTTTTCTCTTGGTGTCTAAATATTTGCCCCTGTGTTCTCATTCTAATGAACCGTGCATGTGTAGGTGTGTGTGTGTCTGTGGGAGGCGGGTGTACAAATTATTTCCGTTAAAACCAAAGCTGGTTAAAGGAACTGAGAGGCACGCGCCCACGTCATGAGAATAGACCGAGACAAGGGGGTGCTCTAGGGACACACGGCAGGTGTCGCCTTTCCCCGTTCCTGTCGCGGCCAGTTTGTTGATGTGGCGCCCGGGCTTCTGCTGTCTCTGTTTATTTTCAAGGTGTGAAGAGGACGTTGACGAGTGTGCCTCCAATCCCTGCCTCCACGGAGGCCTGTGTCGCGACCTGCTGGACAGGTTCCAGTGCGTGTGCGACGTGGCCTTCGCCGGCCCGCGCTGTGAGATGGACGTAAGCAGCCTCTCCTTCTACGTGTCCCTCCTGCTCTGGCAAAACCTCTTCCAGCTTCTCTCTTACCTCATTCTGCGCATGAATGACGAGCCCGTGGTCGAGTGGGGGGAGCAGGACGACTACTGACGTTCCTTCGAACGCCCCCCAGCTTGAAAGCCATTGAATTTCAAGAAATGCCTTGAAATCAAAGGCATCTTGAAAATTAAAATCAAGGGCTGTTTTAAGCATCTCGAAAGCACTCTGTGAGTATATCAGATACTTACCTATGACTGGCTCTAACTGTAAAAAAAAAAAGGCTGGTCTCCATACAAGCAGAAGCAGCTCCGGGTTGTGCATGTGTACAAATGGGCCGTCATTCTTCGCGCTTCCGAATCTGAATGACCCTGAGGTCAGAAACCGCGCCCCCTCCATCCTCGCGGGTGCACTTGCAGAGGGTAAGTGGCCCGAACTCATCCTGACCCTGCATTATTTATGCTCTTTTGTTCTCATCTGTTATTCACGACGTGACAATCTGAAACTCACTCGTTCAACTTTTTATATCCAACTATGCTTTTATACGAAGCTATTCAAATGAAGTGTTTGCCAGTCCTCTGGTAAGTTAAAAAACATATGTATATATAAAGAAAACATGGGAGATTATAGGAAGTCCCTCATAGTGGAGGAGGAAAATGTTCTGATGTAATTGATATCAATACTCAAGTTATACCTCACCAGTATAATTTACAATTCCTTAAAACCTTCTCTCCCCCCCCAAAAAATGGCGGATAAAACCTTTGTCTGTTCCTTTTCCTTGCAATACTTCTTACACAACTAGAATGACTTCTTGTTAACTGCTTATAATTTAGGAGCCTACTGACATTCCTATCAAATGCACTAATCTCAGTTGCTTTTCAAAGCATATTTAATAAAAAATAAGTACTAACGTATGTGTATACACTAAAATATAAGTTATAAAACTTGAATTTCTTGGTGGCATATTTTTCTAAAATTTGCAAGTACATTTATCCTTTTCAGCTATCTTTCAGAAAAAAAGCACGGTACCTATTACAATCAAAATATATTTGACGTTATGATCTTTTAAAATAAATAAACTGAAATGATGGATCTACAAAGTGAATTAATTAATAAGATGCACAAAGATTAATACATTCTTACTTAACTTTAGTAGAGTGTATAACATAGTAATCAGAAAATAACTTTATTTGCTAATATTTTTATTGCTTCTGCTGGCATGTTATCGCTTACGCTAAATCTCTTTGTGTGGGTTTACCTTCCAAAGCAGGCGTTATGTGTGATCTTTTCAGGGAAAAAAGAATTAGAGCCTGTGAATTAGCTTAGAAAGCAATTATAACAACAGAGGCTTGCCGAATACCATTTTGTAAATGTGTTTATGTCTTTAGGAGCTGCCCTGGTCTGATAATAGGAGGGTAATTTATCCACTGGGTGATATGCAAGATTCATTTAGTTCTAATTGTTTAAAGAAATTTGTTTTTCTGTGGAAATGATCAAGGTAAATTTAAATACACCTTGCAAATCCAAAGGACAAAACAGTGTATCATAAAAGCAAAGGAAATAAATTCAGTTTTATTTTTCCATGGTCATAGAAGATTTTATGCGGCAAGTTTATATCCTGGGAGGACTGGCAATCATTTCAAACCAGGAGAATCTAATGTTGCGATCTTTATTTTACACTCACGCACTGCCCTCACACCAGACAGCACAGGCCCCACTGCCCCCTCAGGGGACCTGCCCCAAAGTTAGGTTCTGTGACAAGAGACTCGGGAAAAACCTCCCCACCAACTTCTGCATTCCCAAATTATCCGATGTAAGCATAAAGCTGATGGCAGCCAAAGACCACAAGTACAGTTTTCACATTTGCCCCCTTTTGGACGTATCTGTAATTATAAACTTACAGGCCGTTCCAAATGTAATGTGTTCCCTTCCAAATACATTTCAGAATCACTCACAGTCTCCTCCTCTGTACACATTCTGATGGCTCTGTGGTCACTGTCACTTTCGATGGCTTTTCTGTTTTCCAGATGTCTTGTGAGATATCCAACTTAAACACACTGTCCCTTTTCTCTGTCTTCTGTATTTTCAACTACACTGTGTGGCTTTTGTCCATGAGCACAGAAAAATAAAACCTTTGCTTCTGTCTCTCTGCTTCTCATCCTCTGATGACTGTCTTCATTCGCCTTGACTGTGTCTTGCAAGGTAAGATGCCCACAAGCCAGGCACACGCACTCACACACACACGCACGCGCTCACACACACCACATAATGACACAGGAGCACCTGTGCTGGCGGTCCTGAATCGTGGTCTCTTTCCCCAGATGTGTAATTGCAGGTAAACAGGTGGCCGTCCAAGGTCAAAGTTCTGTGGCGAGCACTCCTCCAGTTGGAATTCTAGAATTGATTACGCCCTTAATTGTTCTCACTACCGATTTCCGCAGTCCCCGCCAGCACCAACCAGCTTCACCTGCTCGGGGGAGGGGCCATCTCACCTGACTGATAGAAATCCACACGAACTCCTCTAGACCCAGCTTCTGAAACAAGACCTGTCTTAGTCGAATTAAATTTTGTTTTAAATTTTGCTCATTTTTAAGGTTGAACATTTGAACTGAACAAGGCGATGTCCATTTTTGGCCATGCCTCCTCCTCCTTTATGTGTGGACCCGGGGAGTGGTTTTTTTTATTATCCTCCTTTTGGGATAACAGGGAAGTAGAGGAAACAGGCAGGTTTGGAGAGATTCATGTTTTGACAGCGTGAAAAGGCAGATTCAACGGACGCTGTTGAGAGCCTTCTCTGTGCCACGGGCTGTGATAAGCCTGCTTTAACTACACATGTTTTTTCGATATAAGGCAATCAGTGTCTTCCAAATTCTTCACCAAATTGTGTTTAAAGATCCCCCCCCCCTTTTTTTTCCATATCTGAGTTTTAAAATGGCAGTTATTCAGCTTGAGTGTTGCAGAATTTAAGTGGAGCCTCTCCTGGAAACGGGCGGGAGTGTCGGGGCATTCGGCAGGAGCGGCCGCCGATGCGGGCGGCGGGCGGAGGCGGAGGCGGGCCGGAGGGGGTGGGGCAGAGTGAGCCCGAGGCTGCGGAGGAAGCGGAGCGAGTCCTCGTAAGCCACGCCCAGCCTGGGCTTTTCTCGCGAGAGCAGCGGAGGGTCTTCCGCGAGGTTCCAACAGAGAAGTGACATCACCAGGCTTGCACTTTTCTGGAAACGGTGATACATCAAATTTGAGTACAGTGATTGTGAAAGAAATCCAGCGAAGAAACTAACGAAATTATTATGCACATGGATTATTTCATTTCTCTACTGTACTTTTTTGATTTATTCAACAAATACCCAGTGAATACCTACCGTGTGTCATGCCCTGGACAGGGCACTGAGAACACAGCCGGGGATCAGAGGCAGTGCTTGCCCACAAGTTGTGGGTCTCGTGGAGGATGCAGAGATGGCGAATTCCTAGGTCAGCGTTAGGACGGAGCCAGGTGCCAGCTGTCCAGGGCGGACAGGAGGGCATTTTGCCCAGTCTTAAAGGTAGAAGGTCAAAGAAAGCCCCAAAGCCTCAGCTGAGACGCAAAGGTGAACAGGTGTTAGGCTGTGGCAGGAGGGTTGGAGTGTCGGGGGTGTTTCAGCTCCCTTTTGTCCAAATTCTCACCCATGCTTGCTATTTGTTGAGTTTTTGATGATGGGGGTGTGAGGTGATTTCTCATTGTTTCTCGTCTAATTTCTCATTTTTGACTTTAATCTCCTGGATGATTAGTGATGCTGAGCATCTTTTCATGTGTTTTTTGACCATTTGTGTGTTTTCTCGGGAAAAATGTCTATTCAGATCCTCTGCCCATTTCTTAAGTGGATTGTTTGGGTTTTTTTCTAGTGAGCTGTATGAGTTCTTTATATATTTTGGATATTAGTCCCTTATCAGATATATGATTTGCAAATACATTCTCCTGTTCCGTAGGCTGCCTTTTCAATTTGTTGATGATTTCCTTTGGTGTTCAGAAGCTTTGAGTTTGAAATAGTCCCACTTGCTTACTTTTGCTTTTGCTGCCTTTGCTTGGTTTCAAATCCAAAAAATCAGTGCCAAGACCGATGTCGTGGAGCTTAACCCCTATGTTTTCTTCTAGAAGGTTTACAGTTTTACAGCTTCAGGTTATATATTCAAGTCTTTAATCCAATTTGAGTTGATTTAATCCAATTTGGTGTAAGATAGGGGTCCAGTTTCATTCTCTGGCATGGAGCTGTCCAGTTTTCCCACCACCATTTATTGAAAAGATATCTCAATCGTATATTTTTGCCTCCATTGTCATAAATTAATTGACCATATATGTGCAAGTTTTTTTCCTGAGCTTTCTATTCTGTTCATTTGATCTATGTGCCTATTTTTATGGCAATACTATACTGTTTGGATTACTATAGCTTTGTCAGATAGTTTGAAATCAAGAAGTGTCATGCCTCCAGCTTTGTTCTTCATTTTTAACATTGCTTTGGCTATTAAAGTGGCTCCATCCAAATTTTAATACTGCTTTTTCAACTTATGAGAAATCCTGAAGGGTTCATCTGTAGAAGCTACATTGTCATTACTAGAAGCAGAAACTCTCATTTTAAGTAGGTAACCTTAGACTGCATTAACATAAGCATTTGGTCCCAGAAGAAGGGATGTTGTTTTTCTTTCGACTTCTGTACTGACCGGGTACTTGAGAAGAGCAGTTTTTACTTCTGGGCACCACATTCAAAGGCAAACATGGATGACTTCCAGGACCAGAGAAAGGCATTTTAGAAACAGTTTAAGGATAGTGGATGTTTTCTCAAGAAAGAGAAGACCTAAGGAAAGTGTGAAACTGCCTTCAGATGTTGCCTAAGTGTTTTATTCTTTTTGATGCTCTCACACAAAGGATTGCTTTCATGATTTTCTTTTCCAATTATTCATTGTTAGTGTATACAAATTCAACTGATTTTTGTGTGTTGATTTTATATCCTCCAACTTTGCTGAATTTGTTTCTTAGTTTTACAAATTTGTGGGGGGGGGGCAGTTTTTACTGTTTTCTACATATGTCACCTACAAACAGACAAATTTTACTTCTTTCCAATTTTGATGAATTTTAAATCTTTTTCTTGCATAATTGCTCTGCCTAGGACTCCCATTACAATGCTGAATAGAAGTGGCAAGAATGGGAGTTCTTGTCTTTTACTAGATTTTAGAGGAAAATCTTTCAGTTTTTAACCACTGAGTATGATGTTACCTGTGGGCTTTTAATTTATGGTCTTTATTATGTTGAGGTAATTTTATTTTATTTCTAGTTTTTTGAGTGTTTTTTTTTTTCATTAAACAATATTGAGTTTTGTCAAATGCTTTTTCTGCATCAATTGAGATGATTGTGTGATTTTTTTTTTCTTTAGTTCTGTTAGCATGGTGTATTACATTGATTAAGTTCTGTATGTTAAACCATCCTTGCATTTGTGGGATAGATCTATCTTGGCCATGGTGTACAATCCCTTTAATGTGCTGTTGGTGTTGGCTCACTGGTGTTTTGTTGAGGGTTTTGCATCTGTGTGTATCAAGGATATTGGCTTGCAGTTTTCTTTTCTTGTGGTGTCTTTGTCTGACTTTGGTATTAGGGCAATGTTGAGCTTATGAAATGATTTTGGATGTATTCCCTCCTCTCCAATTTTTTAGAAAAGTTTTAGAAGAAATGGAGTTAATTCTTTTTTAAATGTTTGATAGAATTTACCAGTGAAGCCATCTGGTCCTGGACTTTTCTTTGTTGGGAGGTTAAAAGTTACCACATTTTCTACCATCAAAATACTTGCTGTGAAAAGGTAGAGAAGGAAAATGAATACATGACCCCATGGAAATTGAGAATAAGTGATAAGCACAGATACACTAGTACTGTTTTTAAGAGGGGCTCTCATGTTAATACCTCCAGTTTTTTTCCCTTTGTAATCTCTCTGAGAGGCATTATTATCTTTATTTAGAGATAAATAGAGATTTAAAGAGGTCACCTGGATTGCTCGAGGGCAAATGTCCAAGAAGCATTAGAGCTAGGGTTCCGCCAAGACTTCTATTTCCAAATCTCATGCTAAAGAACAGTTTGAGATCTACCAATTAGGAGAGGGATGTTGGAGTAATTAGCAGGAGTCCCTTTGTTATTGTGGTCCAAACTGGCAAAACAAAAACAAAATACATTAATCATCATCAAGAATGGTTTGAAAAAACAAACAGAAACTTCTTTCCAATTCAACCCTAAAACTTTGGTGCCTATAGCTGTCTGCAACCTCTCTAGAAGGCAGTAGCACGTGCGGAGATGCTACAGAGGAAGGTAACTATATAATATATGATAGGGGATTTGAGGAGTAAGGAATACTCTTTATGCTGGCTCAATGAAGAGTCTGAACTTACATGTAAATGAATAGATAGCCTGATTGAGGGAACCTGTTCCAGAAGTCCCAGAATTTCAGGAGGGGACCCATTCACTAAGACATAGTAAGTCTAGCAAGTGATAGGAAATTCTCCTTAAACAAGATTAATTAAATTAAGAGAGTAATGCAGAAATTAATTAAATTAAGAGTAAAGCAGAAAAGAACACTAAACTCAGCAGGGAGTTGGAGTCATTTGTGAATGACAGAGTCACATGTGGTTTCTGAGTGGGTTAGGGTTGTCCTTGATCCTTGAGGCTGAGGTCAAGGATGATATCATGGGTCAAGGATGTCACCCCAAGGATGACATCAAGGATGATGGAATGGCCCACATCCTCGGGCCCCTGTTGGGAACAGAGCACTGGCCAGTGGCACGAGCATCTCCCTCAGAATGGCAGTCTCTGTGCTCTCAGGAAACAGGCACCCAGAATGACATCCTCTTCAAATCACAATCTTAAAAAGCTCTGTCACTTATCATTGAGTTTCCACTAATTAGCATTCAGGAAGGAGTAAATATAGCACGAACATAGAAAAAGGTTCTTAAATGTTTTGATGTCTTTCAATCACTGAAAGCAGGTCTGATTCAGTTCACTAATCTGTTTTCCTTTCATCTTTTCACACATCATTAAGATTTCTGCTTCACCAAGTATAATTAATGCTCTTCATTTCCTAATGTGAGGTCACTGCCACCAGTTGCACAGAAATCATGTAACATGGAGTTTCACCTGCAGAACACATTTCTTCATGTGTCCAAAGTAAAACAGAAGCTGATCATAGAGAGTGGGGCTCCTGGATCACAGGTGTAAGTGAATTAATTGGCTGGTGTTAAGCCCCAGACAACTGTGAGAAGTAAACAGGTTGAAGTTTGGCACGGAGCTGACTAGCCAATCCAATCAAGCAGCTTTTCAGTTACCTGTCAAATTATTGTCATCATTTACAACAGTCTCCCTGAAGTGATCATTGCCTTGCTACAATACTGGTCTTTGTAGAAACTGATTTTCAAAATAATTTATGTATCCATTCATCCACCATTATGGAGGATCTGTTATAAGCAAGTCTGTCTGCGCCAAGCATAGTGAGAAACTGAAATAAACACACAGGTGTGTTTCTGCTCCCAGGAAGCTTAGATCAGGGGAACTGGGTGATTTCCATGTATAGCTCCACCCACACAGTTCTCCAATTTGGTAAATCGTGGAGATCCTTAAAATGGGTCTATAATGACGTATGTTGGCGAAGACGAGGCTGACGATGCTGTTTATTGTTCCAGTGGGCTACTCTGAGAGCGAAAGGAAGCGCTATCGATAATTATGCTGGGACAACAGCCCAGCATGGCGTCGCTCTAGGCAAGCTGAGATGTTTCCTAGTTATTGCCCGCCTGGAGAATGCACCTCCGTCTTCTTCAGAATGTAACTGAAGTCTATCACAGATCCATTTCAGGAATCAGGATTCCCTGTTACACAGCAATTAACTAAGCAAATGACTCAAAGTGAATGATGAAGGTGATTGCATCCTGTTAGGTACCATGTTCTTGAGTTATTCCCTTGTTTTTTACTCAAGGAGAACTCTGGGCATTGGCTCTATCTATTAAAATAGAGTTCGGATCAAACTGAAGGCTGCTGGTATGCACTTAAATACCATGTTGTTGTCTAGTTTAATGTAATGTGAATTTAGTTTCTCCTGATTTTCAAAAATGAAAGTGTCGGTTCTCATACGGGTTTTCTTCTTGACAGGCTTCTGTTGCCTTTAGGAAAGCTTGGTCACAAGTTGCTGTTCCCAGAGGGGAAGTTTTCATGGGGGTTATGGGAATTCGGTGAGGCCGTAAAGCACAAAGACGATTCTTAGGAGGACAGAAAACGGGAGAGCGTTCGAGAGAGAAGAAAGGTGACAAGCCAAGATGCGGGGACAAAGTTTGGACGAGGTGACTGGGACAGGCAGAGGCTGCCGGGACGTGATGGGTATAAAATCAGATGAATTCAGGGTTGGGCTCGAGTGTGGATTAAACTGTCCAAGCTTCTGCTGAAATCCAGCCGGAGAAGGAAGAGTCATTTCGTGATAATGCGACTTAGGTGTGTGCCATGTTTTCCTCTAAATTATTTCCAGTAGGTTGTGATCAGATGTCAGCTGTCACTTTGACACCCAAAACAATAGTGTCTTTCTTTAGTGACGGTTTTATTTGATTAAAGAAAACACTTCAATGATATTCCTTCTGATTGGAACCCAGACCAATACCAACTGTTCCTTGGCTCTTTCTTTCCTTCCTTCCTTCCTTTCTTTCTTTCTTTTCTTTCTCCCTTCCTTCCTTCCTTCCTTCCTTCCTTTCTTTCTTTTCTTTCTCCCTTCCTTCCTTCCTTCCTCTCTTTCTCTTTCCTTCTTTCTTTCTCTCTTTCTTTCTTTCTCTTTCTTTCTTTTCTTTCTCTCTCTCTCTCCCTTCCTTCCTTCCTTCCTTTCTTTCTTTTCTTTCTCCCTTCCTCCCTTCCTTCCTTCCTTCCTCTTTCTCTTTCCTTCTTTCTTTCTCTTTCTTTCTCTTTCTTTCTTTCTTTCTTTCTTTCTTTCTTTCTTTCTTTCTTTCTTTCTTTCTTTCTCTTTCTTTCTTTTCTTTCTCTCTCTCTCTCTCTCCCTCCCTTCCTTCCTTTCTTTCTTCCTTTCTTCCTTCCTTCCTTCCTTCCTTCCTTTCTTTCTTTTTTTCTTTCCAGAATGCTGTTCAGACAGGAAGTTGTGCTGAATGGACCTGGTGGAGTGGAGGGCTGGTTTTATTAAAGGCACACATTCTTTAACCCAGTTTTTGATTTCTGCTAATTAAAAGTTTTCTCTAGGCATAGTTTTGTTACTAAGTTTTGCTTTAAGCATCTCTCTTTTTTATTTTTTACCTCCATTTGAATCTTTCTAACATGCTTCTTCATTAACTGAGGATTTTCAGGCCTGTGATGCTCTCTCCCTTTTTTCTCAAAGGACCAAAGACAAGCTTTGGTCTGAGGAGGTTCAAGCATAATCAGATTAAGTCTCCCTTGAGCAGATTCCCTGCACCAGCACCTCTGGAAAAGATTCTTTGAGGTGACAGACTAATGTTGTCACTGTTCAACATCAATACGTGAAATTAAGAAACACATTTTACTCGCTTTTTAAAATGTCCCAATTGTGCGAATCATTATAAAATATACCTTATGCCCCGCAGGAGATGGTTTGAGCATTTCTGTGGTCAGTGCCATCTATTTTCAGAGCTAAGGAAGCCAGACGTTTCTGAAAGTGGACCATCAACTGCCCAAGGAGAGTCACCAGCTCAGGACACAGGAAGCCCCCTGGCCCAGGCAGCAGGTGACCGGGTTCTGGTGGTGTCTCTTCCCCCGAGAGCTGGGCCTTCTCTGACGTCGAGCTGTCCTGATGACCAAGGTGTCCGACACGCGGCGCCTCCCTTAACCTTCAGGAAGCACGTCGTTGCCATTTACAGATGCCAAAGCTGAGGCCCAGGCGTGTTAAGTGACTTACCCAGAGTCCTCGCTGATCTTTTTTTTCTCCAAAATACAGTCTTGGGTTTCTGTTTCCTAATTTGTAAAATGTAACACTTGGAGATTGTTTTAAGCAGACCACCCGACCCCTACACTTTAGAAATGTTAGCATTTCCTAACTGTCATATGGGTGTTTAAAGTAGGTGCCACTACGTATAGTTCACAAAAATGCAAGGTTTTCATGAGACAAACTATATCCAGGGAACTGTGGGACTTTGTGGAGAACATTTCCAGGGAGAACATGAAAACTAAATGGAAGGAGGTTGTACAGCCGCTCTGTGGCCCTGATGGAACCCAGGACCCGGTTATTTTTACCGGTAAGTCCTGTGAGTGCCAAAGAGAGTCACAGGCGGCAACATGTAAGTCGTCCGCATTTGCAGCTTCTCCAGGTTGAATGTCGAGTGTGTTTGAGCTGGTATCACTCCACTGCCACCTAATTACCAATATAAATGTTCTTGAATTACAGAAACCAATATAAGCCTCTGGATTGAATGTTTTATTTGCAGAGCCCTAAGTGATGACCTCAAGCTTCCCACTTACCTCGTGAGGTGAGCTGAAGGGGTACAGGTTCTGTGTAATTGCGGATAATTTGTCTTCTGCCTTGAACCAGAAATGGTGGCGTGTTGGGCAGCCTTCCCGCCACGGTTGGGGAGGACAGGCCGTTGCTCTCTCGGTGGGGGAGGTGGAGGCGAGGAAGCGCACCATTGTGAAGAGGCATCCTGGGATGTGAAGGTGAGAGTCGTGAAGGTGATATAAAAACAAGGGCGAAGCCATAGTCGGAGGGTAGAGCTCAGTGGGAGAGTGTGTGCTTAGCGTGCACGAGGTCCTGGGTTCAGTCCCCAGTACCTCCCCCGTACCTCCATTAAAAAAAGAAAGAAAGAAAAAAATAAACCTAGTTACCTCCCCCCTGAAAAAAACCTCAAAAATATAATTTAAAAAATTTAAAAACTAAAAAATATAAAACAAATAAAGGGCCAAGCAGCTGAGTGGCTACCTGTTCAAATGAAATATTCCGGGAGGAAAGAGGAGGCTGTGTCCCGCGTATGGACTCACGTAGAGCTGTTAGCTAAAGCGGATTATGTCCAGGACACCATCCTCGGTCCAGTTCCCTTTGAAGGATGTGTTCACTGATGTGCTCATTCCGGTGGTCGCAGACTGCCCTCCTTACGACAAGCTCCTGCTGAGCAATCTGAGTTCACAGCGAGGTCCAGGTGGGCCTGCATGCACAGAGCTCCGAGGCCCTCCTGTCCACCTGCCAGGTGAACCCGTTATCCCCTGGGCAGGTCAGGCGCGCGGGGCATTTACGTCAAGTCCGTTTTTGCAATTTGTTTCACAGCGCTATCCGATTTGTCAATTCCGTCCAAAGGAATTGGAGCACCTACAATATGTCAGGAACTCTGAAGGTGACAGAAGAGAAAAAAGAGGGTGTAGTCTGTGTGGACGCAGCTTTCTGAATACAGAAGGGCACAGGTCTCAGAATCATACATCAGGACAGAAACACAGCGCGTAATGAACTCCAGGCATCCATGGCCGAGAATTTGCCAATTAGAATTTTTGCTACAGAAATTAAAAGTACCTTCTCCTAAAAACAATAGGTAGGCTTTATAGCATCTTGTTCACACGTCATGCTGTCTTCCCTGACTTTGCAGGCGGTGGTGTAGGCTATCCTGTCTGCCTCAGACTTTTTATGAGTAGTAATGCGTCATTTCAATGGGACAGCTTCAGTGCCTTTTACAGACCACTTATCACCATCCTCATCATCTGGTGTTTATGGAATGCAGGAACTACAAGTCATACTTACATACTTTGTATCTTGTAAAATATGTGTGCATGTTTTCACGTAAACAATGTTGAGGCCATTTTTTTTTAACTTCTACAAGAAAATAGGAACTCCGATATAATAGTTTTGAACCTTAGTGTCTCAAAAGGAATATAAAAACAACTCTGTCCTTCTCCCAAGCTTGTGGAAACCTTACGTCCTTTGGTGATGGGTGAAGTGTGGAAGGCCACCTGAGTTTGCCCCCAAGTGTTCCCCAGTGTCCTAAAAACATTATGGACTTCGTTCAGTCAGAGGCAAAGGAGTCAATGTGTTTCGGGGAACCGGGTATAAATGCTCTGGTAGCCAAAGGGATTACCTCCTTTGGAGCTTGGAAATTAACAAAAGGATGTGCCATGTTTAATTATAAACTTCAAACTTTCCATCAAAGTCAAATTGTGCTGACGTTAGTCAAACCTAATCTAGGCATGGACTCAAGAACCTGCTGACGGAGTGAAAAACACACGGAAACTTGTTAACAAGAAGTGCAGTTATCTACATCTCAGCAAATCAGGCCGGGGTGTCACGCAATCTGCTGAGCTCAGGCAGCCCAGAGCCAGGGACGAGCTCTCTCTTCGCTTCGCCGTTGCTATTTACAGCTGGAAGCCGCACATGGCTGCAATCTAAGTGCTGCACGTAGGAAGGGGGTTGCTGGCTTGATACCTTGTTTTCTGACCCCGTGAAGCAGGAGACGGCTACCTTCTTAATCATCGCCCGGTAACATTGTGTTAAAACGGGGGGCGGGGGGGGAGTAGCACATGGCTGTTTTATACAGACAACAACCCTGGGAGGTTTTTTGCTTTATTTCTCGAGAGGCATGCTGGGGTGTAAAGCATAGGACTGGAAGTTGTGAAAGATGGGTCCTTTCCTTTGTTCTCCTGCTGAATTTTTCACCGTCTATGCAGGCACTGTTTCCAGAGACAGCTGGCTTCTCAGACACCCACTGCGTGCTGGGCACCTGCCTAGAAGTCACAAACAAAATCCTTCCACCCATCAGCCTGCTCTGTGGAAGCTGATTCTGACCTGACACGCATAGTTCTAAAAAAATTAAGCAAACACTGATATCAGGAATCCTGGCTGGTTACATCAGCGAGAGCTGAAATATAAAATAACCATTATTACTCATCTCTCAGTGTGTAAATATGTCAAATGAGGGTACCGTGGTTTAAATTCAGGGTAGGTTTGGGGTTACAGCTATTAGCGCTCTTCCTAGGGTGCATCTGTGCAGAACTGAACCAACGCCGACACTCCAGGTCCCAGACCTGCTGCTCACAGGTTGTTACTTGGGACAAAGTGCTTGAGATGCCTTTTCAGTAAGGGCCATAACCCCTGTGTCGTTATTGTGAAGATTAAGATGAGGAGGCATGTAAATGCCAGGAACTTATTAAATCTCCAGGTTTTAATGACTTTTGCTTCTTCCACTACGTACCACCTTTTAGTTGCAAAGTATTTTACAGGTAATTTCATTGTAGAAAATGGACCAGATGTCAAAAGGGTTAATTGCCTGGGTGGAATGCACAAACACTCAAAGACCCAGTTGTCACCTTTGTCGTAGAAATAGTAGATTTATTCCAGGTTCCCGAGACTAGGAGAAGAGCCCTAAAAATGGTAGCAAAGCAATTTTAGTAAAAGAGAATAATGCAACCATTGGGTAGAGGACCCACCTCCAAGAGCCTCTAGGAGTGAAAATGCCTCTTAACGTGGAGGTGCTGTCTCCTCGGGTCGCCACACAGAGAGGGCGCTTGGACTGAGGCGAGCTGCGCTGTGACTTCCTCTGCTCGGAGCTGTAGCCACTCCTGGTGTGAACCCCTAGCAGACGGCTTCCTCCTACACCCAGGGCTGCCAGCGGGACGTGAACGCTTCTCCTCCCAACCCTGAGAGCTCGGAGGCCGTGTGTTTAATCTGTGCCATGTGAGCAGGGAGACCCTGGAAAGGACAGGAGCGCAGAGCACATTTGGAGAATTGGCCGCCATCCTCGTGAACAGAACTGGGGAGGATTTTGCAAGCCAGGCGACTAACCCCGGTCTTCCTCCTGAGGCTCTCGGCACAGCCGCATCCCTGAGGATGCGTCACCTACATGGTGGTGGAATAGGAAAGTCCCAGACCCGAGGGAAATCTCTTTTAAAATGCGGGGAGGGTGGTGTTCTGGGGCTGTGGGAAAGAAGCAGCAACAAGACTGAAGGGGCTTAGTGTCTAGTTTGAATTCTCAGTTCTCAGTCTCCTTGGGGGTTTGGGAAACAGCACTTCCATATGTTTCAGGTGATTTAAGTTCGGAAGGGATGTAGTCTTTAGGCAATGACTCCAAAATTCAGGGGGAAGAAAAAGAATGTAAATAATGAAAATTTCAGTATGACACAGAATGCAGCAATCAGCAAAGACGAGCCAGAGGAAGCCTTACCTTTTGGACTATTAGGAGCCCGTTACAGAACTAAAATGTCACCAAACATGGTAGCTGGGCTATCTCATTCCTTTTTAAAAATGTCTCTGCCCTGGGCAGGAAGCAGAGAATCTGGTCCCCATCTTATCAGAACAGTCACTGATCTTCTCATCCTTGGAGCCCTTGTAGAGAAGGGACAGAATCTTTCGGCCAGGACCCCCTAAACTGTCATTTCAAAAGCTGAGGCAGACACTTTGACTATCCTACTCACCGTGCACGCACACTCAGAGATCCCAGAGTGAGGAACAGCCGTCGCGGCTGCGCTGGGATCTAGCTTTATGACAGACTGTTGACTTCTGGGCTGAACGTGCACATCGACGAAGGGCAAGTTGGCTCAGCAGTATTTTTAAGCTAGTAGCTATAGGCTGCTAGACCTTATTTTTTTCTCCCCGAGAAGGATTGCTGTGCAATCCTCAATTCCGGTGTAAACATATCCGTCTCCCCACCTGCATCTGGGGGCATTAGGGGGACTGTTAGCAACATCGAACAGAAGTTTTTTGTGTTTTGTCTTGTTTTGCTTTAATCCTGCCAACAGTAAAACCTATAGGGTTTTACCAAGTGGCTTATTTGGAATTTGGAAGCTTGTCTTCTGAAAAGAAATCTTTAGTTCCCAAACTAAATGCTATTTTATTTTATTAAAACATTGTTTTTAATTTAATTTTTTGGAGGGAGGTAATTCGTTTTATTTTACTTATTTATTTTACTGGAGGTGCTGGGGATGGAACTGAGGACCTCGTGCCTGCTAGGCATGTGCTCCGCCACTGAGCTGTGCCCTCCCCCAATAAATGCTATTTTAATAAATCTTTGCAATATGAAGGTTTCTATCTTCGCTGCTTGTAAGGTACCCTGCTGTTTTGTGGCAACAAGCTCATCAATTTTCGTCGTGTTCACTAAGGATCTGGCCAACCTCAGTGTGGCGGGCTCATCCTTTTCTGTTCGGATGAGCCAAGGATCAAACGATTTTTTTTTTTTTAACTGAAGTATAGTCGAGTTACAGCGCTGTGTTGGTTTCTGGTGCACAGCACAGTGATTCAGCTGTACAGACATATATTCCTTTTCACATTCTCTTTCATTATGGGCTGTTACAAGGTGTTGAATAGAGTTCCTTGTGCTGTCCGGTAGGTCCTTGTTTATTCAGATGATCTTGAGGAGAGAAGGCCGTGTGGCGGGGATTCCCACGAAAACACTCTGTGCCTCTCTCATCTTCCACGAGGTGGACTTTAAACCGGAATTCTGATAATTTGATGTAAATTGACAGCGACCACAGAAGTAGCTACTTCTGAGATTATTTAAGAGGAAGGACAGGGTAGAGACATTTATCAATGAAACGCTGGAAGCAAAGGTTTTTATTTCGACGTTTGCTTTTTAAAATAAGAGAGTAAATGGCACAATAGATTGTGTAAACACTTCTGTGACTTCGGGGACAAGCTGTCAGAGGTAGAGTGATACATCGCCCGTGGGAGACTTGACGCCGCACTTCCTCCCCCACGTGAGGGGACGCTCACTGGGGTGCGGTCCGTAAAAGGCAGCCTCCAGCATTGGGCCCGGGGTGCAGCTGGCATCGCGGGGCAGAGCCTGGGACTCGCGCTCTCTGCTGCGGGGGCCCGGGAGGGCTGGCCCTGCTGCCGCCCGGCGAGGCCGGACACGGAAGCCCGCTCTGACTGACAACAGTCTGCAGGTTCTGCGGGGACGTCAGAAGGGACGGCGCACTTGGCCTTGGAGCTCTGCTCATTTTCTGCAGGTCTAGGGAGTAAGGGTAACGAGTTATCCAAAAGCTGGATTTACTGCAGTCTCTCAACTGCTGAAAATTAAACTCCATGTGCTGCAATTCAGGGGTTACTCGGGTATCTCATTATAGAGGCAATTTTCTTTCTTTTTTTTTTTTTTCCAGAGGCGGAATCTTTGCTGAATTACTGAGGGACATACTTGAATGTAGACTTGGACCAAATAGTTTTCTGATAAGTCGGCCATAAATCCTCAGTAAAATAACTTGGTGTTCTCAGTATATCTGTTGGCTTTTTGATCATTTTTATGGCTTTCCTTTTGCTGGTCAAATTATCCTCATATGCCCCTACAGCCCCTCCCTGACATGGATTAAGTCGACACAAACCAATAGACTTTCATTACTCTGGCAACTGGTTCTGATTTGGGGGCAATAAATACGATGACACAGACGAGATTGCCTTTGCCAGAGGACGTGCCATAAGCCACGAGGATGTTGGGGATTCGGTATTCCTTTTCCTGCCTAATGTGAGAATGAATGCATGGTAGCTTTTCACCAACTGAAGAAAGGTGGTAAGAAGGCAAAAATCCGAGCGAGAAAAGAGCCAAGATGCAGTGTTTAGGTCGAGAAGGATGATGCCAAGAGATCGTGAGAAAGTCCGTGAACGCCCACTGCGTGTCTGGCGCTGTGCTGGGCTCTGGCAGGAGGGCGAGGGCCAAATATATGAGGAAACTGGCATGTGATGCAATCCGTGAACGTCTTAGTGTCTCGCAGGGGAGATAAAGCCATCAGTGGAAGTAAGATTTACTGGGCAATAAAAGTACAGAAGAGAGAGATCAGCAAGCTCTGTCGCAGCAGAGGAACAAACGCAGTGAAAGAAGCAAGAGCTGCAAACTGGGGATTCAGAGGAAGTATGTTCACTGTAACCATCATTTTTTAAAATATTACTTTTCCAACTTTTGGTGGGGGAAAATGAAAGTGAAAGAAAATCAGAAAATAAATAGTCCAGTGACCACGTGTTTACCAACTTCATCCAGCTTCACCGATTTTTTAAAACATTTTTCTACCTTTGCACACCTCTGCATACATACTTTTTTCGCTCTGTCTTTAGAAAGTGGGTTGCAGACATTTTAACACTTTACCACTAAGTATTTCAGCCAGTGTCTCCTAGGACTGGACTTCCTCCTGCAGCCACAGTACCGGGATGACATTCAGGAAACTGACCATCTCACAGTTCATCCACGTTCAGATTCCTCTGTCCCAGTATTGTCCTTTAGATTTTTTTTTTTTTTTTGATCCAGGATACAATCCACTGCGTGTAGTTGTTAGTTGTCATGTTGATACCATTCTAGTATCAAGTCACTTTAGAATCATTTAACCTCAGAGGTTCCCCTCCTTTTTGACTTGTTTGCTGAATATTCTCTTGTTTTTAACATTATGTATAAAAGCCATTGACGTACTTATCAATCACCTTCTAATGTCTTTAGACTATGGCAAAGATGAGCAGTAAGGAAATTCCAGTCCTTCTGTGGCCTGCAAAGCCCAGGGGAGCCGGACTCCTGGCGCACGAAGCTGAGACGCTTCTAATCGGGGCTGGATGTCTAATAAGGGGTGTGGGTCACGTGTGCAGAGGACACACACGGAACCACTCGTGCGAGGCTGGGCTCCACTTCCCCAAGGGAGAGGAGCTGAACTTCCCAGAATGGGATCCTGGCGGGTCACCTGCCCAGGTTTCCTGGCAGGTTAGCGGCTGCGTCCCCTCCAGCTGTGACTCTGTGAAGCACGTGCCCCTGTGAACCTCCCAGGCCAGCAGGAAACACCCGGTCATGCTTCCCGGTCCCCCTACCGCTGGGTCACGTTCCGTCCTTCCGCCTCCGACATCTTTCCTTCCCTCATTCCCCCAGCAGCTTCCCGTGAGAAGATCGCAGGATGTCGTGAAGTCCACATCTCTCCTGTTTTTCTCTCCTTCGCGCTCGCCTCTAACAGAACAGCCCTCTCCTGAGCCACGGTCATTGTGTCGCCGCGCAGCCCTGGGCACCACCATGCCACCGCGAACTCTAAAGATAACTGATGGCTCTGCCTTGGGATTCCCGACCTCCAGGACCTAGTCCACTGGAGGCATCCAGCAAAAACGTCTTGAGTGGGTCACTGACTGTCACCACTAGTGAACTTCTGGGCTGCCCAGAAGTCTTCCTACGACTGAAAAGAGCTGAGTGAGTGCGTTGAACAGAGGGATGAGCATTACAAGAGGATGGGGCAGTAACACCTGATCGGCCACTTCGTGCCAAGCCCTGCACTTTGTCATGCTGGAAAGTTGCAGGGGACACAGATCCGCACTCCGTACAGTCCTGAGGGGAGGGGCAGAGCGTGTCCTCACGCCTTTACGAGCCACAGCAGAGGTGCAAGCGCACGGGACAGGCCGCGCCTGGCAGGCCGGGTTCCAGCTGCTCTCAAACGCGTGCTGAGCCCGGGGCATCGCTGTGCAGGATGCTGGCAGTGGAGTCCCGTGGGCTTTCCCAGGTGGCTGTGCAGAGAGCGGCTCAGCCTGGGCGTGCTCTGAAAGGGGAACAGACTGCAGAAATGGCGTGATGCAGCCTGGAGAGGCGGCGTTGGCAGGAGGGCAGGGCTCCTATTCCAGAAGGGCCGGTGGAGAGAGTCCCTTTGCTGGAGTGCAGGTCTGTGCTAGGTCCCAGCTCGTGATGACCTTGACAAGCAAAGAGGGGCGATTCATAAAGAGTTTGGGCTTAAAACTTAGCATTTTAGGTCTGATATGATTCGGATGGTTACAGTTAGTGTCCATGGGCTTCCAAGCCAGGTTAGCAAGCTCATTTTTTTCCCTCTAGAGCTGGCTGGATGGGGTAGATTCTGGGGTAAGGAAGAGTGGCCAGAGGACAGTTAACGACTCACGTAAAAGACAGTGTCTTAACCAGGCTTGTGACTGTGAGAATGAACGAGAGAGACAGCGCGCAGAAGGGCGGGGTCTTGGTTCTGAGCAGCTCCAAGTGCAAAGGGATGTGAAGGGCATCGATGGACAAACACCAGTGCGAGCCGCTCCCAGTGCCGGATGAGCGCCACACTCCGAGTCTTTAGTTGGCGACCACTGTTCTCTGGAATGCAGAGAGAAAGAGCAGGAGAGAAAAAAGGGGGGCACAACTGTCCCCCCAGGTTTTCCAAGGTCAACATGGGCTCAGTGAGAGGAGCGTCTAATGGACGGCCCCCTGCTGGTGCCAGGGCCCTGCCCAAGACGCCCCCTTTGGGCGTCTCAGTCCCCATCACCCCCCTTATTTCTGTAAAGTGGACAGTGTATTTGCAGTTGAAAATCGGCTGCTGCAGGAGTATTCATGTTAAAAACAGAGCTCTGGCTCATGTCCAGGATCACTATGGAAACGGCTGTTTCTAGCAAGTCGCTGATAAGATACAGTTCAAGGACCCAAGTCTGTGTGGGAGGTTTTTACCCTCCTCCGGACTGAAGATCTGCTTGTTGCAGGAGGAATTCACAAGGTCAGCTCTGGCTCGCTCTCTCTCCTTTTTTTAACTTGAAGGATGAGAGTTAGTGATGTCCTCACTTTGCTTTAGATACACAGATAGAAGGTAAATATTATAACCAACCTTGTAGAAACACATCTTCCGAGTATTTTTTCATTAATCACTAAAGCTCATAATAGTAAGTACATAATGCTCTAACATGGCTACTTTTGTGACACGACGTGCGTGTTACACATAGGCACACACACACACAAATAGTAACTCTGTGAGGTGATGGGCACGTTAATTGACCTGATTGTGATCATCACTCATGGCATCTATGTGTCTTAAATTATCAGTTCAGCTAACTGAAAGACATCTTCATGCTGTACAACCCGCACGTGCAATGTTGCCAATCGTATTTCAATAAACTGGAAAAAAAGGAAACAACAACAAAAACCCCAAACCCCTACAAAAAAAAACAAAAACAAAAACCATGTTCCAGCATAGTCTCAGGTAAGAAGGTTCAAAACAAGTCATGAGAGTCTCATCTCGGAATACCGGTGCGCCCCTGGCCCTGGGTCACACACAAGCCACAGCCAGTCTGTCTCAGGACGACTCCTCTATGCAAAAAAAAATGAAGCATCTATTTTATTCTGCAGACAGAGTTCAAAGTCATCACAGCTTAACTGAATCATGTATAAAAATTACATCTAAACAAGATACTAAAAACAATGCAGATTGCAACATAGGCTATTAAAGATAATTTTACATGAAAGTTTTCGTGAATTGGGAGGAAATGTTTTCAGGAGAAGGAGATTCAGAAGCACAGCCTTGGAACAGGCCTGGCCTTAAACTCACGCTGGCTCTCAGGACGGCCGGACTCGGTCCCTCTCTGTGCCTGAGTCACAGCCGCGTCCACTATGAGATGCTCCGTCCCAGGCTGTGCATTTGAAGCCTGGCTGAAGAATAGCAGCGCCCAAGAGGGCCTTCAGCCATGGGGATTCAGAACCAAAGGGCCCTCAAGAGGCGACTGCAAAGCCTGACTCACCGCGCTGGAGGGCGGGCCCTGTTGGATGTAGTCAGGCGAGCCGTTGGCATCAAACATCTCAGCTGAAGCTTGGAGTCGCAATATTCGGTTTGTAGGTTGGCTCCTGCCAGCATGTCACCAGGCATTGGGGGGTGGGGGGACGGTTCTGGTTCATCCTTCAGACGTCAGCAGCATCAGGGAAGTGGCACATGGCATCTTCACGGCGGCTCATTGACTCGTGGGCAGAGCGCTTACTCTGGGACGTTCTCTCTGGCCTTTGCATCCACTGTGTCTGCTGCCTCCCATCCTGGGAAGCAGGTGCTGGGATCATGCTGTACGGGTGGTGAACCTGAGTCTCTGGAGGGAAAAGATCCTGCTGGTGTCACCCGGGGGTGTGTGCAGAGCCACAGGTCAAACCCAGGACCCTAGGGGACAGGCTGAGCCTCCCCTGCTCACACACGGCCGGGGCGGCAGAGGGGGCACCATCTCAAGCCTGGAGCTGGGTCTTCCATGGTCCCCGCAGTGCTGAGAGTAGTGACACCTCCACAGACAAGAGCCCAGGCTCTCCAGGTCCCCAGACACATGAAGGGAATTGGCCCTCTGTTTCTGCCAGGTCTGCAGTTCCTTTAAAAAGTTTTTTTTATTGAAGTATAGTCAGTTTGCCATGTTGTGTCAATTTCTGGTGCACAGCGTAGTGATTCAGCTGTGTATATGTGTGTATATATATATATTCCTTTTCATATTCTTTTCCATTATAGGCTATTATAAGACATTGAATATAGTTCCCTGTGCTATATAGTAGGTCCTTGCTGTTTATCTATTTTATGTACAGTAGTGTGTATCTGCTAATCCCAAACTCCCAGTTTATCCCTCCAAATGCCTCCTTTCGGCCCTGGTATCCTTCTGTATCTGTGAGGCTGTCTGTTTTGTAAATAAGTTTATTGGTATCATTTTTTTAGGTTCCACATGTAAGTGATATTATATGGTAGTTGTCTTTTTCTGTCTGACTTCACTTAGTGTGATGATTTCTAGGTCCATCCATGTTGCACTGCCAATATTTCATTCTTTTTTATGGCTGAGTAGTATTCTATCGTACTTATATACCACAACTTCTTTATCCAGTCATCTGTTGATGGACACTTAGGTTGCTTCCATGCCTTGGCTACTGTAAATAGTGCTGCTATGAACACTGGGGTGCATGTATCTTTTCAAATTAGAGTTTCCCCTGGATATATACCCAGGAGTGGGGTTCTAACGAGAACTCAGCACCTTCACCCACGACGTCCCCTCCATCTCCAGCATCAGGGGAGCAGATGAGAGGGCCTCGGTGGGGTTAGCTCCCCCCGGGGAGTCATGCTCAGGCTGAATGAGAAAAGCCCAGAAAAGTTCAGACAACAGGCAAACCAAGAGCTTTCTCTCTTCTCCGTGTGTGTGGATGCTCGCACCTCACTCATCCAGGAGAACAGCCTTTGCTCTGGAAGATGACCCAGTTCACTGGGCAGATCAAGATAACATCAGCATCTAGGAGCAAGAGGGTTCCAAGATCTAAGGTCCCTAGATGACACCAGGGGCTTTGCCGGTCGGATTCCATCTGCCCTCTGAGTCCCAGACCCTTGTGCTTTCAAGGTCAGGTCTACAGCCCTACTCATCTTCCCGGCTCAAAGCTGTTGTTCTGATGAAGGATGTCAGTAACACACAGGATGGCTGGAATAACTTGCCTGCTGGTTGCGATAACCAATTATTCTAGAAAAGCTATTGAGTTCTAGAAAACGCTATACACTTTTCTCCAGTAACTGGGAAAGCTGTTGTGACCCAGAATTTTTCATGGTAACGTGAAAGTGGAGAGTGGGGAGTGGTTATTTCTTTCTACCTGATAGCGCCACACGCCTGACACCAGGCACCTGGTGCTAGCTTTTCCCAACCCGAACTCATCCTACGCAGACCTGTGTCCGCTGTGTGCGTCCTTTCCCAGTTAATGAGACCCCAGTCCACACGGTCACCTCCATGGTGACCATTCTCATCTTTCCTCTGTGCCGAGTGGCGCTACCTCACAAGTTTCTCTAAACCACCTTCCCCTTCAAGTCTCACTCTCTTGGTAAATTTAGACCCAGGTCACCACATCATGACTTCAAATAAGGTCAGCGCCTGTTTTCTCTGCCTCCAGCCCCACCTTCACTCTCACCCACCCGCCACCCTGTCACAGAGCCAAGGCAGTAAACCACAGACCCGACCACACCACGCTCTGGCTTAACCCCTTCAGGGGCTCCCACCAACCACAGGACCAAGTCTGAATTTTCCTGTGGCTTTCAAATTTCTGGTTGAGATTCATTTACTTTATAGCCCCATCTCTTACCAACTTTTAAAAATCCTTTCCCAATTCAAACACAGATTCATGGAGAATACCTTTAGTCACACTGGATTTCTTACCATTTCCCAAAATTCTAAGGACTTTCGTGTACTCTTGCCCTTTTTATTTCAGATTGTTTCATCCAAGGAGAATTTCCTGCTTGAAATATTTGAATGTCCATTTATCCTTCAAAGAATAATCACATGCCTCGTTCCAATATGAGTCCCGCTGCAGCCCGGCATAGTTCATTCATGGCGCCATCATAACGCGCATTTATAACGTGGTGTGATTATTTGTGTACGTGTGTGTGTCCTCGATTTTCCCATCCCCACAACCTGAGATCCAGGTTTCAAACTTTGGATTATCTTTCTATTTCCTAGCTCATTTAAATATTTATAGGAGCTGGTCAGTAAATATTGTTGAATGAATGAAGAAACTAATGAACCACACTTGTTCAAGGCTTGTAATGAGCACACCCAGGACAAAATTATGCAGAGATACAGTGTGATAAGATTATATTAATTACATGATGGTTTAGACCACAGCACAGTCAACAACAAAAACCCACCAAGGTGAACCAAGGTATTTAAAATTCCACAGAATGGCAAGCAAGCAAAGATGCCATTGATAAGAGTAGTTTGTTTAGGTCATAGGGGATGGGTCATCGAGACATCTGAATGAGAAAGTCAGCTAATTTCCTTCTGATTTTTCTTACCCTAACAGAAATGTTTCTTTGAAGATCTGTTAAAAAGTCAAAAAGCAACTGCTTCCTGTCTTTAATATTTCTGTGCAACTAAATCAAATATTTCTGAGCAACTAAACCACGTCACGTTCCCCATGGCTAAAACATGCTTGGCCAGCACGTTGGAGTCCACGTTAAACCCACCCCTGTGTCTAAGGCCCATGACCCAGCCCTCCTCACGGGGCTCTACCCGCAGTTTTCTGTTTCTAGAGGTTTGGCTCAACCTCGAGCTCATGTGCTTTTACACCCGTTCAGTTGTCACATCGAATCCAAATCAAAGGGATGGGCGTGGAAACCAGCGCACGGTGGCCCTCCCTGCATGCCAGCATGTCCCCCGCGAGACCCAGCTCATTTGATCGGCTTCCTTTCCCAAGACAGGCTGGAAAACAGCCATCCTTTCAATGCAAAATCAGAACTTCCGGCAGGGAGGCACGAGATGGTGAACAGCGTATTTCCTATAGACGCAGAACTGTTTTACCAGTATCTGTGTGGGTTCACCCTTTGGTCCAGAGGGCACACGAATGATCTCAGTCACTGAGACCGAGACATGGGGGAAACACAGTGGATGTTTCCTGCGTCACTGTCTGACCCCAGACCTCAGACGCTAGGTACGTGGTCATGTCACCTGAGCTGGGGAACAGGAACACCTGCCTTTCCTTTCACACCTGGTCCTTCTGCAGCATTGAGGGTCACCTGTGCTCTGCGTGGCCTTCACCCCGGGGTAGCTCCTCGTCCTGGACGGTCCCCTTTGCTCTGTGACTCACATCACAATTGTCTCCGTCCTTGCAGCTGGCAGATGACTTGCTCGCAGATGTTTTTGCCGCCGTCGGTTCCGTGACGCTGGCCTTGTTGGTGGTCCTCTCTCTGGCGGTGGTTGCTTCCATCATCGCCTCCAACAAACGGGCAACCCAGGGGTCCTACAGCCCGAGCCGTCAGGAAAAGGACGGCTCTCGAGTGGAGATGTGGAGCGTGCTGGCTCCCCCTGCGACGGAGAGGCTGATTTAGAGGCATCCTGTCTCTGGAGGAAGAGATCCGCACCCGTGAATGGGATGATGGTACCCACGGGTTTTTCTGACACCCCTGGAGACATCAGTGTACGACTGGGAACACTGAATCTGTGGGAAGCGCTCCTCTGACCACCACAAAGACGTGCATCGTGGTTCAACTGGTCACCTTGTTTTATCATGTTATATTAGCCAATCACAGAACAGTGTTTTTTTGCGCCAGGAATTTCAGCCTCCTAATTAGCAAGAACACCTCCCAGGGGACAGCGTCTTCTGCAGAAAGCCCCAGTGCCTGTCAGTTAGACTTCACACTTTGCAACCTGGGGACACGTTTTTAGTTTGCCCATTAGTGGGCTACTGAGATTTTTTTTTTTTTTTAACACAGAGACGACAGGGGAAAATAGGCACACTTCTCACTCTTCCTATAATGTAGCAAAAAGTTGCAGTTACCACCTAGGAAATGATGTACCCACCCGTCCCTCAGTCACGGATTCCAGAGAGACATGGGCGTGGCCTGTGGTTAAAGGGCGAGCCAGCGTCCACAAATAAAAGTCGAAACGTGGTGGTTCTCCTTTGTGAGTATTTTGTGCATTTTGTGACACTACATGTGACAAAAGTAACCTCTAGGAGCATGTGAAGAACCTTTTAACTAACTCACCTTGAGCATTATTTATAAAGTCATGGCTCTATGTAAGGTGTTGCTTATGGTCAAAACAGTTCCCTGGACAGAAAACAAGATAAATGAAAACTCAGATTCTCAAATCTAAAAGACTAAGGTCTTTCCTTCCAACTGCTTTTTGAGAAGTTGGTGTCAAACCACGACCTCGTCTAAAGGTAAGAACCCCAAAGGAAGGAGTACGTGAGTGCGAGTGTCCACATGGTATGGAGGGAAATACAGACTCTAAGATTTATGTAGTTTTTCCCAAAAATTTGGTTAGAATTTTATATATGTTTTGAAATGCATATAACATGCTATTAAAGTAGCATAAAGGGGGGAGCGTATAGCTCAAGAGGCCAAGCGCATGCTTAGCAAACACAAGGTCCTGGGTTCCACCCCCAGTACCTCCTCTAAAAATAAACTAGTAAACCTAATTACCTCCCCCACCAAAAAAATTAAAAATAAAATAATTTAATAATTTAAAAACTTAAAAAATAAAGTAGCATTTAAACAAAAATTTTAAAGACATGCCTATGTATTTTGGATACATGCTCAAAAAATCAATGACAGGAACTTTTATATCTGTTCTAGAGCAGGACATCATTCCAGAAATCGCTCCTCTCATCCCACGTCACCCGTTTGCTCACCCTGTTGGGCCATTTCCAACAGCACCAAGCATGCCGCCATATTTCCTATTATATACAATTATCTCCTGGGGCCCCATCTCCCTCCAATTACCATCCCACTTCTCAGCACCCCTTTCAGCAGAACATCCAGAAGAGGGTTCTCTACGTTCTCTGCCTCCCCCTCCCCTCCTGCTATTCTCCCTTGAACGCAAACTAATTGGCTTCCCTCTGCATCTCTCCATGAAACAGCTTGTGTCGGGGTCACCAATGGCCACGTTGCCAAACACAACGGCCCGTCCTCTGTCTTCAGCAGCCATTGATACAACTGTCATTCCTTTCTCAAAATCCTTGCCACCCAAGGGACACCGTTCCATCTTGCTTTTCCCCTCACCCTAGTGTCCCGTCTCCCTAGTCTCTTTGGCTGGTTTTTAAAAATTTTTTTAATTTAAATTTAATTTTTATTTTTTTTAATTAATAGACAATTTTTTAGAACAGTTTCAGGTTCACAGCAGAATTGAACAGAAAATATACAGAGCTTGCACATAGCCGTCCCCACCCACACATAGACACTGCCCCACCCTCAACACCCCTCATCACAGTGGCGTGTTTGCCTCAGCTTCCTGAGCCCTCCTTTGTTTGTTTGTTTGTTTCCATGCTCTTTATCACAACTGGACAAATCACATCTTTTTTTGCTGTTTCTCTTGACTTAAGTTAAATGAGGACAAGAACTTGGTTTTTTTGGTCTTTCCTGGCAAAAATCCCTCACCTAGGACAGGCCTAGTGTACATTAAAAACACAATACATATTTTCTGCATAGATGAACAAATAATGAATGGAAAACCCCAAAGTGCCCAAGATTCGTGTGAGCTGTTGTTGGATGTTCTGGCTTCTAAACCATCACAGCTGGGTAACTTATTAATGTCTACTTCTTTGGCTTTCTCTCCGTTCCTAATATTGCTTGAAGTGTCTGCTCATGAAGACGGATGTCCCTGGGTGTCTGCAGCTGGAGCCTGCCCGAAGACATTTTGACTCTTACGTCCCATTAGAGTTACAACTTCTTAATCGAGCCTTACATGGAAGGGACAGAAAGAGCGCTTGCTTAAAGGAAAAAAATAAGTAGCTGACTTAAAAAAGACTACAAACTAAAAAAAAAATTACAGAAGTTGGTCCTGTCGGGATCAGCACAGGTGAGAAGAAAAAGATAACCCTCAATGGTAATATGTTACGTTTTGAAAAGATGTCATTAATCTGGCTTTCTCCCTCTTCCAGTGGCTACTTCAGGGCTTTACATAGGAATGCGTGTTCAAACACATATAGGAATGAACGCCTGCAGGCATGAATGAACGAATGATTCCACGTGGATGCTGCCAACATACGGGAGGTCACTTACAGGCTGACCCAGCCAGTCAAATCCGCATCTTTGAACAACCTAGATCGTACAGTGTCTCATGGGGAAAGCTTCTGAGTCGGCCCTATGGAGAATTTGCACTGAACCATCTTTAACAAGATAAACCTTATCTTACACAGAAAGTCTGGTGCCTGCATCACCAGTGTTGGTGTAACTTTCACATCATGTGTAATTTTGCAGTTTGTGTTAACTCGGTTTCAAAGGTGGTGGAAACAAGCCCCTCGTGCTTGCTTGCCTCGTAAGCAGATGTGGGTATGTCTGCCTTCCCCCGAGTCGGGGCTGGCCTTGTGACTTTGACCAACAGCATGGCATGGGAATGCCGCTAGGTGCGAGAGGCTTGCGGTTTCACTTTGTTTTTTTTCCCCCTCTCTTGGCTGGCGGCCCTGAGGCTTCCACACCGTGAAGCCTGGAGTGACAGAGCCACGTGAGAGAGAGACCCAGCTCTGCTCAGACGCAGCCACAGGGCGACCCCTGTGAGACCAGCAGAGGAACAACCCAATCGAGCCACAGAATCAAACAAAGAGAGATAATAAATCACTGTTCAACATGACTAAGGCTAGATGGGTTTGTTACACGGCGGTGCATGACTGAGTCACACCTGTCCACACCCACGAGGCAAAGCAGGAATGCGGTGGAACGCGGGACTCCTCTGTGGCTAATTTCTTGTTTCCAAAGCTGCTGCTCTGGGAACTGATGGATTATGCAGTATTCATTTGCAGAGCAATGATAATCAGCCCAGTATTAATAAAATAGGACAAACGTAGGTCAGTTTTCTCTCAGTGGAAGTCAGGTGAGCATCTGGTCACTCCAGGCCCAGGACTGGAGGCTGGGGGCCCGGGCTGCAGGCTGGGGGGCGGGGGAGCAGAGTAGACACAGCTGCCCCACTGCCTGCCCGGATCGGGGGCGGGGGGCACCGAAGGAAGATGTACATCTGGAGGGTGCGTCCCAGGAGCGACGGGAAGGCCCCTCCCAAGGGCCTGCCACGCATCCTCTGCAGGCTCAGGGACCCCAGACAGAAGCAGGAGGTGACAGAGGACCATGACGTAAATCGACTGTCCAACCTGCCCGCTTCCACCTCCTTAAATCACCCGAGATGGAGGCGGCCCCTGGGTGGCATAATTACTATTGTCACCTATCGGCATTAGCCAAGGCACTGACGAGCAGCTGTCGCAGGACGGAGACGCGCGCGCGGTAATGAGGCTCCGCCGCCGCAGCGCTAACGGGGGGCCCCGCGCTCGTGCCGTACTCACTCCGCGGCCGCGGCCGTCGCGGCTCATCCAGCCCTCGGGCAGCTCTCTGCAAGAGGAACCCTTGTCCTCACTTCAAGAGCCTTTGGAGACAAAGAAACATAGGTTTAAATTTCTGCCCCACCCAGGAGACGTGAACTTGGCCTGAAAAATGGGACCGCACCTCCAGCTCACAGGCACAGGGTAACAGTCATTAGTGTGAAGCCCCACGTGTCACGTCGCTTACCATTATTCTGAGATGGGGGCGCGTCAGAGGTCATATTTGCTTCCACCTCCTACTCCACCTGCCAAACCAGCCGTGGGTGCCCATCCTCTTCCACCCACCTTTGGATGTGCTTGTAAAACACGCAGGTTTGGTGCGGTCCTTCTCGACGGCTTGTTCATGTCATTCTCAGGGCTCAGACCGCCGCCTGTGACGGCCGTCCCATCCGACTGAGGAAATCACTCCATTTGTGAGACGGACATGAACTGTGCAGACCACCCGTATGTTCTCAATAGAACCGCCAGGAAATCAGTCAAAGGTTGGGTGTATCAGTCTCCCAAACAGCCGACGATAAGATGGAAAAAACAAGGTCTGCTTGATAGAGATGACTTTTTTGTTTTTATACTCAGCCTTTTAGGGTTACTTCTTAAACCTCGTTTGTTAAGGAATCACGATCGTCTACGATCTTCGCCAGCAGGCAATACCGACCCACGTGTCTCGGTTTAAACTGTCGTTTCATGATGTTGATTCGTGAGCCGACTTCACCTGGTTTTATGCTCTGCAGGGCTATGATTCAAATCAGGAGACTTTCCTTAATTCCTTATTCATATATGACCTTTCACATTCTGACCCGCTTCCAGCAAAAGTGCAACTATTACTCTGTGCCTCGCCTTGAACAGTGATGACAAAAATGCATGTTTCCAATTTAAGCTCGTCTTTCTGTGATTTGGTCCCAGGCTTCGCTTTCTGTGGTTCCAGAACCCTGGGAATGACATTCCATCAAATATACCTGGCAGTATGTGCCTGAGGACAGCCACTTTCAGAACCAGCCACGGGGTCTCCTAATGTGTCGGGTGACAACCCCTCCTGGGAAACTGCTCCCAAATCCACCTCGTCCAGCCCTCAGAAGCACCTCTTGGAGGTGCCCGTGGTTGGCAGCTTGAGGCTGCAAGACTGAAGTTCATTCAGGGCTGAAACAAAGCAATCACTGAATGGAGGCAAGTATATGTGTTGTTACAAGTCCCCAAAGCGTAGATGCTCCCGAACCCCCGCTGTGACTCGGCTGTGCAGGTCGTGGATTTGGAGATGTCGTAGATCAACTTATGCAATGGCAGTCAACATCCAAAAGCCTTTTACTGATCACTCAGAAATCTTATTTTGCCAGGCCAGTCTCATTTTCTGAAGAAAAAAAAAAAAAAAAAAAAAAGCTCCCCCTTTGAATAATTTGAGAACGTTTAATTTTGCAAAAAGGCAATTAACTCAACACTAACCACCAAGAGGAGATTTAATTTGAAAATACTTTGTCATGTGGAAACATTCAGTTAAGCCTAACTCTGAAGGTTTCTTTTATGAGGTTCCCGAAGTTATTAGGTCTCTGAGGTCCAAAATATACACATCCCCACATGAGCCCCAGCTCAAATTTTCCTAAAAGTCTTTGTTAGTTTTCTAATGCCTTGGTGTTTAAGTCTCTGAAAGACAGAACAGAAGCCAAAGGGTCCTCTTGACTGGTGATCTGAATTGTACACGGATTCCAATTCGATATCCCTGCACTGCCACATACTAATCTAGCTCAAATAATGAGTCTGCAATAGTAGGAATGAAAGGTCTCAAACTGAAGGGGACAAGGATAGTCGGTGTAATAATTGTGACACATCTGAAGCATCCAATGGTCAGAATCACTGATCAGAGGAGCCCCAGTTATGTCGGCTTCTTTAGTGTTTGGTGGAGGTTATGACTTTCGTAGGATGGGAGGCCCTGTCATGGGAAAAAAAGAATAAAGCAAACATTGTTTCCAATTAGGAAGTAAAATATGATATTGTCATCTGAGTTGGTAGAGGCCACCTTAAATCATTTGAAATGACATCCAAATTAATTCCAGTGCCTCTCTCTTAAAGAAACCAACCAAACACATCCATGGGATAAAATTACATTTATTTAGATTTACTGGAGTTCCAGTAGCTTTGACCTACTGAATGCATTTCAGCAGGTCTCACGTCCGCCCTCAGGGGTTACTAGTTCAGAGATAAGACGATTGTAAAAGGCTCAGAGGGGCTATAAAAATAAACACACCATTGCCATGCAGAGTTAATCTTAAAACTGTATAATAAACATTTTTTGAAGAGGATGATTGGGTCTCTTCTCAGAGGGTACTTCTTTCTGTGTTCTTTGAGCAAGAAATTAAAACTAGAGATGATATAAGTAGGTAAAAAATATTTCAAGAGGGCAGGTTAATTGATTGCTCAAAATTCAAAGTAAATCCTAACAGTGTTTAAGAATAAATTTGGTCAAAACCCAGTTTATTTGACCAATAAATTTTGATCACCTTGCATGAAGATGGTTGCTGGCAGGATACTAAACAGATTTCACATTATTTAATCAATTATGTAGACAAAGTAAAAACAGATGATTTGGGATCCTGTGGTATTTTTCACCACTGTTACAAGTTAGATGTAAAAAATTCAATTCTTAAATTTCAGTTTATTTTCTCCCTAAGGCTATGAAAGTGTCTCTTTACTGTTGGCAGATGCCCATCAGGATGTGCGGAGGAATTAGCAAGTCTTCATCCTCAGGTGTGGGGGAAGACTTATAATCCAGGCAGGTCGTCTCTCTCCAGAAACAGCCCTCTTAATTTAAAAAACGAGGATCGGTGATTGTTAAATAGTTGAAGCAATAATTGAAGAAATGGAACACTGGCCACAAATATGAACTTTCTGATCAACTTAATTTATTCCAACCGTGTGTTGTAACTTCTGTTTTTCACTAAATTTCTGAGTGTAACCCTCTTTTCCGGGTCATATTCTCTTGCTATTTATTAGGGAAGGACTCATTTACTCAAGCCCCATAGAGATCCTCTGAAACTCCAGCCCCTACCGTGTTCTTGGTGCAAAGTTGCTTTTTCTTATCTTTAAAAAATTTTTTTAAATTTTTATTTCATTATTGAAGTACAGTCAGTTACAATGTGTCGATTTCTGGTGTGCAGGACGATGTCCCAGTCATGCGATTTGCAAATGTTAGCTACTATATATAAAAATGGATTTAAAAAAAAGTTTCTCCTGTCCAGCACAGGAAACTCTATTCAATATCTTGTAGTAACCTTTAATGAAAAAGAACATGAAAATATATATATGCCTATGCATGGCTGCTTTTTTTATCTTAGTAAGAAATATCACTTAGTCATCTCCACTCTCACCTTTTATAAGATAAAGGCACCCCCTCGTGTCCCTCGTGGGTGACATACTGGATGATGGGGGAGGGGAGGTCTCTGTAGTCCCTGGATGTGCTGACCTCACAGGTGTCCCCCCCTTGGCCGGGGAGGCAGGGGCGGCAGGGCCACATCCGCAACCTCCCCTCCCTTCAGCGTCTTCTCTCTCTGTTCCAGAAAACCCTCCCCAGGCACCTGCAGCAACGCCCCCAGAGTTCAAGCAACGCCCTCCACCTGCTCCCGAGGCCAGCCCAGTCTCAGGACAAAGAGACAGGGCCTCTCCCCAGGACTGTCCCCGATAGCCCCGCGCACTTGACTCTAACTGGTGACCTGCACGGCTGTGTGGGTGGTGCGAATCGGTCTAGCGAGAAGCTGCCGTGTGATAAGTGTCTGGCAGATTGAGCTAAAAATTTCCCCCCAAACTGTTGTGTCCCAGGGAACTTCCTTGTGCATTAGCATAATCGCCCCTGGTGACCTGGGAGAAGACACGTTACCTGACTTTTTCTTGTTTGGTACCATTTGCTTTTCAGCAGAGTTTCTTCTGTGTGGGGTTTGAAATCTGCTTCTTGATCATTTTCTTGCTGATTCTCTCCCATCAAAAGCAAGGAAGCAAACTGAGCTGGTGACACCTGGGTCTCCCGCGGATTCCGCAGCTCTCCTGGTCTATGTAGTGATGCACTGAAGTTAAATGGACAGATTGGATGCTCTCTGAAGGGTCCCCTCCTCCCCCCAGCTTGCTTTTGCTGATGGTGTCACAGACGCCCAGACCTCCAAGGCTTTTATCTCTCCCGAACCCAAAGTGAGGTTGTTCAAAATGCATGAGTTTTAAATCTCTCAAACGTATCTGGGACATACAAATCTGGTTTTAAAATGGGACATATAATAATACTTCTTCACAGTCATTCTGAACAGCAGAATTATTCACTTCACTCATTTCATGAAAAAAATAATCACCAAATATCTTGCATTTGGTGCCAAGCACAACATAATTCACTGCAATCAAAAATATCATCAGAGATCTTACCTAGCTGGAGAAAAGACTGCGATGGTAGAGAAGACTGCACGAAACACAAGAGACAGAAGTTTCTGAACGGAGTCGATTATCCTGAAGGGAGACGGTTCTGCATCCCGGGCAGAAGAGCCTTGGTGCTGCAGCAGGAACGTTCTTGCGTGGACCGAGCGGGTAGTGGATGGAACAGGAAGAAAGGGAGAAGCCAATTATATAAATGCTGGCCTGGTGGCATTTACAGTGTGACAGGAGGAGAAACGTTACCAAAAACAGTTCGTCCTGCAAGCAAGGGCTCCCAAGACAGACCGCAAAATAAGGTGCAATTAATTAGGTTGAGATTCCGACGTGGCTATGTCCTTTAAAGCAGTCACGATACCAAAAATGAGAACGGGATCTGCTTTTCAATGTGCCAAAGGTCAACTATGGCTGGGAGTCTATCAAATAATTTAAGGACAAATAAGCCTTAAATAACCTCTAAATTCCTTTCTGTTATGCTAACATTTTCAAAATCATTAAAGAAATGTGTAGGGCCGCTGCTGGAACCAACCAAATGTCAGTTGCTTGTATAGACTATCCAGTTTAAATCTTAAAATACACAATAGTGTCTGCTGTTAACACTTCATTAATGGACAAAAATACGTGAAGAAAGAGATTGTGCTTAATGAAAAGTTTTGCATTTACTCATCCATCCCATCAGGAGGGGCTGGTCAAATAGTAAACTTATCCTTTGGTTTGTGTATCTTTCCAAAGAACCTATAGTAATACCTCCCTACATTCTTATTAAAGAACATTTATCCATAATTCATGCAGAAATGGTACAGGGTTAACTTGCCCCTGGGCTTTGAGTTTTAGGAAGAAGCTCCCGACAGCTTGCTTCTTCCTGTCCCACTTCCTCTGTAATTTCAGAGTTAGTTTGAGATTTTAATTCTGCTATTACTAAGCTCAGCACCATTCCTTTGAGTTTGTTTTGCATGTCTGATGTGAATATTTAGTGGACAGACATTTCCAAAAGAGGGGCTAGTTTATTCATTATACTCCTGTGAGAGTTAACCGGTGTAAGGTCTTGCCAAAACTCTGCCATCTTGAGTAGTGACGTTCGATTCCATTTCGTTCACCGCTGTTACGCATCTGCTGTGAGATGAGTGTCGTGCTGAGAACTGGATGGTCACAGATGAACTGAACAAGAGGCGGCCAAGACAGTGGAGGAGGAAGACCCTGAGCTCCCCGCTTCCCGCCCGCACCGAAATTACAACTATTTACAGAGCAACTGTTGATGACGATGCCCCGAAGCTAGCAGGACAGATCTTCTGCCAGGAAGGACACAAAGAAGGAGCCACAGCGAAAGGGGCAGCGGGGTGGGGGTGCTGCCAAGTCAGAGCTCCCAGGGCGGCCGCCCGCAAACCGGGAGATAATCAAAATTTGCAGAGCTTCTCCCCAAGGAGCGAGGGGTCTGAGCCCCACGCAGGTCTCCCCGGCGGGGACTGCTGCATCGGGAAGATGAGCCCCCAGCACGCCCGGCTTTGAAGGCCGGCTGGCTTGTGCTGGGAGACTGAGAGGAGCCACTCTCAAGGCATACGCTCACAAGCTCGCCTGCTCTGAGACGCGGCGTGGAAGCAGCCATTTGAAAGGCGCCTGGATTAGACCCGCTTTCTGGTCCTGGAGAGCCTCCCAGAGAGGCGGGAGGCCACTGAGACACCCTGGGGACACGGATGCCAGCGGAGCCACTTTGGGGAGCGGATTCTCCCGTCAAGACCCAGGTGGAGGCAAGTGCGGTTCTGGAGTCCTCCCTCCAGCCGTCAGCGCCAGGACGCGGCCCTGTCCACCCGCCAGTCAGCACCCGTTCCAGGATGCCCCAGGCCAAGCTTCCAGCCTCACGTGGACACAGCCATACCCATCGTCCGCCGGCCAACACCAGCCCCGGGACTGTCTGGTCCCTGGCCCAGCCAACCAGTGAGCTGGCACCAGCTCCAGGACCCACCAGCTTCCCGCAGGACCCAGCTCCACCCATTAGCAGATCAGCAGCAGCCCTGGGAACCCCTGGAGCCTGGCCCTGCCTACCAGCTGGCCAACGCCCGCCCCAGGACCCCTGGGAACCAGCCTTGCCTACCAGGGGACCAGCAGCAGCCCCAGGACCCAGCCTCACCCCGCAGCGGGCAGGCAGCCGCCCTGGGAGCCCTGAACCCACAGCCCGCCCCCCTGGGACCTGCCCCTGCCCACTCCCAACAAAGGAAATGGATCAAAGATCTAAACGTAAGACCTGAAACTGTAAAAACTGGAACGCTCTGGAATTTAGAATAAAAAACAGACAAACATTTTCGATCTGGGTTGGTTGGATCTGTGGCTGTGGACGCGTGGATACAGAGCGCCGGCTGTGTGTGGCAGCTGCGATGCAGATGGAAGTTTCTCAATATTCCTATTTCATCCTAAGAACAGACACTTCTGTTTTACACAGAGAGAAATAAAAGTTCAGGGAAATCAGGTAACAGGACAAATCAACAGCAGAACTTGGGAGAGATTTTAGTTCAGCTAGAAACTCCCACAGCACACTATTTCATTTTCAGGCTGTTAACACTGTATCTTCCATAAATGTCTACATTTTTACGCGTCCTGTAATTCACTGTTACTTCCAGGCAAAAAGGTGCTCAGACTCACTATAAAATAATACTCCAAAAAGGGCATTCTCTTTCACTTATACATAAGGAAAATCCAGCTGCGGCTTTTAAAATCTGCATCTATAAAATTAAGATGTGGGCGTCTTTCTCCGACAGAGACACTGAGAGGTGTTGAGACCAGCCCCGGTCAAGGCGGCAGGCAAAGTGTTAAAAATCAAGATCAGTAAAAGTTAGCTAAACCTTCGGCTTCCAAGGATCACACCTCTTTTCTTACAGTCAGACCTTTGCTTCCTCTATGGAAACAAGAAAAGTTCAACATCTTCTTCCCAGAAGTTCCGCACGCAAGGGAAACTGTGCTGCTTTCAGACCTGCCCTGTGCTCTGGGCGGCCCTTCAGAGCCCCTGCAGGACGTTCACCCCTGGCCTCTGCAGCGCTGTTCACACACACGACTACATTTCACGTCTGTCCTTGACTCTTCCATGGAGGTCCATAAACAGGTGTTGGCTTGGGCAGCCCTGCTCTGCTGTACTCAGGGACACTCTGCTCACCTCTCCTGTGGTCCCAGAGCCTGATGGACCCGAAGGAGCGGGTGGCTCTCAGGCAGACCCCTCAGAAAGACTCAGGCTTCAGGTTACACTGCGGCACTTGCCCTGCTCCGGGACGAGGTGGCGGGGTCCTTACAACACTTCACCTGGACGCTGCCGGGGAGAGCCAGCCGATCATAAAGGAAGAGTCACCACCAGGAAGTTTTGATTATGACCAATTTTATTTTAAACCTGCATTGTTGGGCACTTTATGGTAATGTGTCATTCATCCAACATTTACTTTTGCATATATATTTTTTTAATTCCCCAAACAAGACTTCTATGCACAATGTCCTCCCAATAGTAGTCGGCTTCAGAGGTGACTTAGGCTGCAGTCTCAAGGATGCAAGAAGGAAGCGTGTCTCGGTGCCGGGGAGCTTTGCACAGACACCTGTCACCACGTGTAGCACAAAGCTCCGGATGGTCAGTCCTTTCAAACGGTTGTTCACTTGAAGAGAAGTAAGCTTTGGAAAAATTCACATTTTAACCTCTCATGTACCTTTTGTGTAAAAATGCTTGGTGCATTTTAAATTGTAGGTTTCATGCAGTTTATACTCATTTGCTGTTTTAGGCGTTGCTTTAAGTACTAAATCATAACAGGTTATCAAGAAATCTCATTTTCGTATATGATTATTAAGTGGTTCTCAAAATAACCATATGGAAAAGACACTCTCTGAGGGATGGTGACTTGACACATGGGTGCGCTTACCATGCATAGGGTTCTAGCTCTGTCCTGGCCTCGATGTCACAAAATGAACCAAAGGGCGCATTTGTCAGTGTACCTCAACAAGGCTCTCTACTGAGACATGGGGTGACACAGACGAGGAGACTCAGAGGTTTATAGCATCAAAGAGGTAATCATTTGTGACTCTTAAAATACTGTGTATTTTAAGTTACTTGGCTTAACTGAAGTACGGTTTGAAAAAGCAGAGCTGTCTGGATGGAAAGCATCCGGCTGTCTTTGCTGTTCAGTACCTTGTTTGATTTTTTTTGGTATGTCTGTGTATCTCACCCAGAGCTACAGGTTTCCCACAGTGCTTTTCTGCCTCATTCAAGTATAATAAAGGTAGAAATCCATAGAAGCTCTAAGGTTAAACAAACTGTACATCATACAAAAATTAACTTAATTTACAGACAGTCAAAAAGTATCGGCAATGCCCTTCATAAATCTTATGACCAAAGACTCACCACAAGGGCTCTTAGAGCTGACACGTGTTTTGTCATCGCCACATAACGCCGTGGAGATGCACGTGGTACAGGACTGAATGTTGGTTCAAAGTACACATGAGAGTCAGCACTTCGGACTATATACATTTCTTCTGAAGTAACAGTGCCGTCAATGCTAACCTAAGGTTCAGGATTTTCTTATTGCATATTTATTGCTGCTGAGGCAGTTAGTCGTGATACAATAATGCAATATTCATAATTCATAATTATTTTAAATAAACAAAAACATTTCTCCTGCCGATAGTATAAAGAATACTTTTTTTCTAAAATCACATAGAACATTGGTACATACAGTATTACACAAATACTGAAAAAACTTGACCTTAAGGCACCTGCTGGAAAAGCAGATGTGCATGTTTATATGAACTAAATTATGCAAGAAAAAAATATTGCACAAAATCCTATTATTCTCAAAATTAAATATGCTTCTTTCTAAATACATATAATTCTCTATGTTGACCAAATCACAATATTAACTGATTTGCTCAAAACAACAAGCTTTAAGAAACAGACGCTGACAAGTTCCTGGGCTCGACACAGGAAAGATGTCAACGCTGACACAGTCTGTAAAACCCATTTCCTATCATAAGAAGTGCTTTGGGGGAATTAGCTCTGGGTATTCATTTTACATTCTTAAATTTATATTCTGATCTACAAATATCTACCCAGAATCCATATCTTTAATGCTAAACAAAATGGAATTCACATTAGAAAATTTCTTCATGGAAATAATCTTTTCCTGAAAATCCAGATTTTCGAGAAAAGTATGATCGACGAAATGAGAATAGTCACAGTTTTGTCCTCTTGATCAGCAGTCTGCTTCTCCACCTGATTTCAGAAACAACTAATCTGTAAGCTCCTGGGCCCTGTTGATGAGGATGTGAGCACAGAATCTAACCACATCACTGTCACACACGGTTTTAGTCTGGGGTGGGGAACTGTTTCTAGAGAATGCTGTTACCAAGATAAAGATGGTAAAGACTAGGTTCCCACCAACACGCATCCACTCACCCCACTCCGCTCCCCCGGAAGGGACCTAAGCTGAGCAAAGGAGCCTGGCCACCTGGTTCGGCTGAGCAGCGTGGGACCAATCAGATAAACAAGAACACTTCATTTCTAAGAGTCTCTGGATCTGTCCTTTAAAAGCAGGCGTCCCAGATAGCAGCATTACTGTACTTCGTAGAACAGAGGAAGAGAGTGAACGAAATCAGAAATGCTACAATGGTTCTGTACTCAGAGCATGTTTCAGATTAAGCAGTTTTAAAAGACTTCTTTTTGGTGATAGAATCTTGGCTGAATAACTTTCAAGCAAAATATATTATCATTATCATTAACAGAGATTTGCAATTCTTTTTCCTTTTAATTGGTTCCTTCAGAGCAGGGACTAGGTCAATTCCTTTGCGTCCCGGCGTCTGCAGTCACAGTGCCTTGCCTGGGACTGGGCAGAGAGTCAAGCACTATTTCGCAAATGAATGAGCTTTTAATTTTGAATCAGAAGAGTAATCATGCTATATCGTGGTGTCTTTCTAAAATAGGCTAAGTACGTAACCATTAAAATAAACCGCTTAACAACACTCTCACCTAACAAACAAGAGCTCCTAAATCCACACATACTCTTTAGCCCCTGAAATACCACGGGTGCAACATCTAAGGGAAAAAGATAAAAGTCAGAGTGAGATTCAGGGAGAATCGTGACTCTGTGTGGAGGCCACAGAGAGACCGCGGACCGGAGCCAAAGGTCTTGCTCATTTATGCGATTCTGTCAGAGAACAGGTGTAGTCCTTCGAGGTGGGGCAGGGGAGGAATTCAAACAGCAGGGGAATATACAAATGCTTGGTTTAGTTACAACAGAAAGTAGGAACCCAGGAGAAACTAAGATGATACTTATCCTCCAGAACTCGCTTGCACTTCATTCTCCCCACATTCACCGCGGTCCTGGGAAGGCTCGTTTAAGATCAGACTTTGAAGACTCAGAACGGGAATGGTTGGAAATACTAATACTTGCTACTAGTCTTTTGTGTTGTTTTCCAGGAATCACATGTAGACTTTTTGTTTTCAACGTGGAATCGAACAGCTGACTTAGTGTGGTAAAATAAGGCACGCGTCCAGTTTAGAACAGCCCGACACAAGTGCACGTGTCGGTGGCTGCCCTCTCACGCGCACAGCAGCGCCCCCAGGTGTCTGGGGACGTGGCGGGAAGGCAGAGAAAGAGCTCCCGCTTCTGAGGCCGTGAAGCTTATTCAGGAAATGGACTAAAACCCAAATTTTGCCTCTGCTACACTCACAATTATCCCATCCTTCAGACCACGAATTCTGAAGAAAAAGAATATCTCATTCCAGTATTCATATTAAAGGGCTGCTGTACATTCTTTTCAAAAAGTATGACGAACATTTGCTCAGCAGATTAACAACCAGAGTGACAGATTTTCCTTCTCATTTAAAACAGCCCTTCTGATAAATGAACTTCTGTTTTACATACTTCAATAAAGCAAAATGGAATTTTGTAATGAGCATATAAAGGCAAAATCTGACAAGAACCTCGAGTTTTACTTTCATGTTAAAAAGAGGGTTAAAAATTTTTTTAATATATACAAAGTCCATCCTTGTAAGGAAAACAAGATTTGTCTTCCTTCATAAACACAAACGAATAACTGTCCCAAATAAAACATACCCATTCAGATTCTGGAATGTACTTTAAAAAAGAAAGACTTGGCCATTTTCTTTACCTTATTTTTAAGCAATGTTTTTAACAAAACCCCTTCCAGGACTTTTTTAAACTGAAAACTAAATTCTGACTTCAGCAAATATTTTATACAGTCTTGACGGGGGTTCTCAAATGGTTTCTCAAACACCCTTCCTAAAATGACAATTAAAAAAAAAATACTCATGGCTGGGGATGTGCAGAGTCTGTGCCCGGAACATACTAACAAGACGCCGTTCTCGCTGACGATTCCTGCCCACCCGGCCAATCGCGGAGCAATCGGGGCGCGAGTCCCTCCCAGGTCAGTTTTGAAGGCGGCAGCACAAGGCCCCGGCGGGACAGCGGCGCGAGCCGGTGCGGGGGCCGCGTGCAGTGACGTCCCTCCAAAGCCAGGCAAGGACGCGGGGCACCGGCAGACCCCGCCCGGCGGGCGGCCAAGGGCGCCGCCACCGTCCCACAGCGGGGGGGGGGGGGGGGGGGGCGCGTGCCCGCGACACGGTGGCTGAAGCTGCGCTCTTCTGCAGCACCCCCCCCCCCCAACACCCGTCATCCCAGTGAGAAGAACACCCGCCAGATTCCAACAGAGGAGCCACAACTCCCCCGCCAGGACCCTCCGGAACTGTCAAGGTCGTCGGGCACGAGGAACGTCCGGGAAGCTGTCAGAGCCGAGAGGAGCCTACGGAGACGTGACAACCAAATGGGACGTGGAGTCCCGGGGCAGAAAGGGGGCGCTCGGGAAAACGCAGGGACATGTGCAGAAGGCGCAGCTCGTGAGTGGCGAAGCGCCCCGCACTGGCAAGGTCCACACAGGGACACGGCGGGGGCTGCAGAGGGACTCCGGGCTCTCTCCACTCTTCCTACAAATCCCAAACCTCCAAAACAGACAGTCAATTATTTTAAGAAGTAAATTTGAGATGATATAAAGCATTCTGATAGAGAATTATTAGTTAAGGGAAAAAAAAGATAGGAACTTTTTTTTTATCAGGACAGTTCATGTTGCATTTGGCTTTCTGGGAGTGACTCTTACTTAGCAAAGGCAAGCAGAGGGACGTGAAAAAATTTAAAGTGTCATCTGTAAACAGAAGTCATTAATTTCACATTGTAATTCAGCACTTCATATACTTCACTGAGTGACAGGTAAGTGTGTACCTTTACGTATTTTGGAAAACATGGCTGCAGTGTCCACAAGAGAGCTTTTTAACTTCGAAAAAATGAATTTTTTGTCCTTGACTCAATGACTAGAAAAAGGCATTATTGCTCCGCAGAACACTTATAACTTATCTTTCAAAATTTGTATGTATTTCCATAAATTATGTAAGTATGCTTAATGTATAGGCTTAAGATTAAGGCAATGAGTGGGTTGACACTCTCAGCAGTTTCAGGCTAGTTCTGAGAGGTTTTGAGATCTTGGCCAGTTCACGTTCGACCAGGTTAGTGCAGGAGCTACTGGTTATGTGCAAGGGTCACACACGCAGACTAGCTTAAACAAGCGAGGTGGCATTAAGCACCAAATACTGGGAAATCATGTGTTCAGTATATACTTCCAACATACGTACAAACTAGTACCTGATTCAAGACCACATGGAACAATTAGCTTTACATTTAAGAATTAAGGGCTAATCTACACACAAGGGGAACGAGGTGGGGAAGTGAACGCTCCAAAGGACAGGTAACTTGCAGGCAGCAGTGAGGGCGGTCATTCCCGCACAGCACTGCTGGCGATGCAGATTTACCCCGGGGCCTCCCACGCCTCCGGCGGCGCTGCGACAAGTGTCCGACTCTCACTGCTGATTCAGGCTTGGTTTCCACCTGTTTTTCCTTCTGAAATGTTGAGGTCCTGCTGGAAGGCAGATGTGATGTGACACAGGGACACCACTTCCTGGAGCAGTCCGGCACCTTCTGCCGCATCCTCGGCTCCTCTCCCTTCTTTCTCCCAAGGAACAAAGGTGGAAGAGCGCCGTCCGAGGCTGGGCTCCAGCGGGTCATCGGGAGGCTGGCTTAGTGTGTCCCTGCTCTCCGCGGTGGCGGTCTCGGGCGAGGCCAGCTGCACAGCGGGCCCTGACGGCGGAGCCGGCTTCCCCGGTGTTTCCCTGCTCTCCTCCTTCAGGATGAACAGGGACTCGGTCGCCGCACCTGAGGACAGCCGCTTCCTGGGCGAGGGGGGCAGGTGCCTGCCGTGCAGGGCACTGTCGTCCTGCCCCAGGTGCCACTCAGCCTGGTCCCCTGAGCCACTGCAGAGTGGGCCTAGGCTGCTCTCGCTTGGGGCGCTGGACTTACTCTGAGGGAAGGAACATATTCAGAAAAAATTTAACACGCTGAGAGCATTACTTAGGCAATATATTTTTTTTCTACTTGGAAATCACTACTCGTCTCTCCCAAGGCTGGTTAGGTCCCTCCCAGCAGGCGCGCAGCACCAACGTCATCTCTGAACACCTCCCCCGGCTCTGTTAACAGCAAAGAAGTGAGAGGGACACTGGCTTCCACGTCTTTGCAACTGTCACCTGTAAAACTCAGGCTCGATTACAAGTGATGGTGGAGGACGTGGAGGAAAGGAAGTCCTTGCACACCGTTGGTGGGAATGTAAATGGGTGCAGCCACTACGGAAATCAGCTGATATATACATATATGAAAGATATATATGGATTTATAATCCAGCCAAAAAAATATACACACACACACTTGTAGGTACATACCCAAAGAAAATAAAATCAGTATCTTGAAGATACAGCTGCATGTTCATTGCAGCATTATTCACAATGGTGAAGCTATGGAAACAACCTAAATGTCACTGATGGATGAATGGATAAAGAAAACGTGGAGAATATGCAAGATGGAATATTACTCAGCTACAAAAAAGGAGGATATCCTGCCATTTGTGACAGCACAGATCAACCTGGAAGACATGCTCCGTGAAATAAGCCAGACACAGAAAGGCACATACTGCATGGCCTTCCTTGTACATGGAATCTAAAATAGTCAAACTCATAGATGCAGAGAGTAGAATGATGGTAACCAGGGGCCAGGGGCGGAGGGGTAGGAGAAATGGGGAGACGCTGGAGGGTTCTGGAAAAGCAGGAAAAGTTCTGGAGATCCAATTATAGCATGGTGACTACAGTTAACAATACTGTATTGTATACTTGAAATTTGCTAAGAGAATAGACCTTAAGTGTTCTCACTGAAAAGAAAAGAGAAAAGGAAAGAAAAGAAAAGAAAAGAAAAAAGAAACGAAAGGAAAGGAAGAGAAGAGAAGAGGAAATAAAAAGGAAAGGAAGCTGTGAGGCAATGAACACATCAGTCAGCGTGACTGTGGTCACCGTTTCACAGTGTGTATGTGTATGAAAACATCAAATTGTACCCCTTAAACATATACATTTTTATTTGTCATTATACTACCCAAAAAATCTGAAAAGTAGAATAAAATAAAATGGAGTTGCAAAAAAAAAAAAAAAACCAGAAAAAACCAAATAGGCAAAAACTATATCATATTATCAATGCCAAGTTCCCAAATTATTATAATCAAACAGGGTTGAAATCACTTAAACTTCTTTCTCTCCTGTTTTTAAAGCATCCAGTTCAACCTATTTAAATTAAAACTCTGCTCATTTCTGAAGCAATACAAAGAAACATCACTTCAATAAATATATTTCTTAAAAGTTTTTCAAGACCCAGAAAATACAGGGAAAAAGTGGGAACACTTCACGTTTGGAAGTCCGCCAGAAAAGACAACTATAAAATTAGGTTGTAAGAGAATATTGCTGCTTGACGAAAGAATTTCAATTAACGGCAATAACCACCAGCACTGGATAAATGAAGGGAAAATACTGGAATTTTGCTGCTAGGAATAATCCTTGGTGGCTAACTTTCATCATACTTCTGAAGTTTTGACATTGGAGTTTGACTCCTACCAACTAAGATGTAACATCTGGCAACCCCAGGAAGGGGGAGAAAGTTTGCACTTAATTTTAGCGGCCGAAACATCAACGCACCGTGGGCTGGTACTCAATATCGTCCATCGACCTGAAGAAGTCCAAGCTTCTGGCCGCCGCCAGCTTCCCCTGGTCCGAGCTGTGGGTGCTCAGCGTGTCGAGGATCTCGCCCAGCAAGTCCATCTCGCCCGAGTACGGGGCCTTCGCTCTCATCTCAAGGGAGTCGTCACTTTCGTAAAAGTAGGGAGACGCTTCCTCACCATCTTCAGAAGACAACCTGGAGGGAAACGAGGGGCACCAGCAGTCACACGGCCGCGCACGCCACACCCAAGCGCCTCTCCCCGACTCCATTCACCTAAGGAGAGGCTCTGCACACCCACGGCCGCTGCTGTGGAGGAGCAGAGCTCGGATCACCGGTTCGCGGCCCAAGTCTCCCCAGTGACTGGTGCACCGACCCGGACACGGCGGTTTTTGAGAGCAGGTGCGCTGAGAACAAAGAAACCAAAGGGTATGGCACCTTCTCGCTGCGGACGCACAACAGGCTCGTCACACAGTCTGGGTCTGTGGGACTGGGGACACTGGGCTTGGAAATTTCAGACGGAACACCTGGAAAGTTTGCTCCTGTCCAAATTCACTTTCAGTATTTTTATATGGTTTTCCTTTTATTTGTTTATTCACTCATTTTAGAGAATGCGTATTTCTTTATATAAACAAAGATACATTCAACGGGGAGAAAAAGAATGTCAATTTTGTCATCCCCAGATATCTTAAAATTGTTTAGAAAGTTCAACATATACCGTTATTATTTCCCTTATTTTATGTTACGATTAATTTTTAAAACTTTGCAGTAAGTGTTCCCTTCTGGTGTCACCACAGACTTGAGCCCCTCCCTGCCTGGATCCGAGCTGTCGCGGTTGCGCGTTGTCACTGCCCCATACGGCACCCACCCTCTCCAGGAGGCGGCGGGGCGCCTATTCCCCCTTCGCCACTGGCCCAGATACTTCTGCAGGCCTTCGAGCTTCCCAGGAACAAGACACGTCCGGTCCATCTTGCTTTCCCATCTCAAGATCTATCCCCCGTGAGATTCCAGCAAGCACCGGTCCCTCTCGCTGAAGACCGCAAGGGGGCCAAACGTGGCCTGTCAGGGCGCACGCGCCTTGAAACACCTCTTGCGGCCCAGGACTCGCGCCCTTAACAGCACGCCACGCCCGCGTCTTACTTGCTCGCCCTCTCGATGTCATCACCGTCATCCTCACACAGAGCACCATCGAGGCTCTTGAGGGTCCTTCTTAAGCGCGGCTGGAGAGAGGGATTGACACGCTGGCGTTAGCGGTTAAAGTCAGTCTCTTCCAAACATTTTAGGGAACAATTTGATGTGGGAGGAATACTAAGATATATGCACTCAGGGTTTTGAACACCGCCCCGTAAGTTGGCCAGCTGGGCAGGAAGAAGGGGACGGTACCAGGCAAATCTGTATCTCAACCCTTACTTGCACCTCAAACCAATAAACAAAAACCACATCACTGGACGGAAAACACACACAGTCACTGGGTCTGTCAGTTCCCGAGCTAGGAACACCTGACTTAAAGTCACTCACTCCACCCCGCCACTCATCCCCTCGTTTCAATAATAAGCAGTATTCGCAATTTTGTTTTTTTTTAACCCCCACCCACACTCTCCCTCCCGTCAGGTATTTTAAAGCAATGCTTCTCAATCCTTAACGCACATCTGCATCTCTCGGAGACTGGTAAAAATGTAGTTTCTGGCTCCATAGTGGTTCTGAGTTTCTGCATTTCTAACAAGCTCTTAGGTGAGGTTGGTGCTGGTGGATCTGGATGTCACACACTGAACAGCAAGGCACTGAATTAAATTCTAGACAGCCCATCATTTCACCTGTAAATACTTCACTAAGTATCTTTAACAGAAAGATATTTCAGCACAACCAAAATATCATCATCATACATAACAAATTAATAATTACTCTTCAATACCTTACATTCCCTTATTACACCCCAAAATATTTTCGTTGGTTGATTTGGACCAGAGTCTCAGCAAGGTTGCACTTTATTTAGTCGACACACCTTTCAGGTCTGAGGACAACCCGTCCCACCTCCTCCTTCCTCGACGCCATTTGTGTCCTTTTCCATGTTATTTTACCCCCATTTCCTCTAGACTGGCAATTCCATCTGGAAGCTTGGTTAGATTAAGTTTCTGGGTTTTTCCCTCTGTTTTTGGCAAGAATTGCCCAGAACACACGGCCCAGGCAAAAGACCTGGTCACAATTTCACGCACAGAAGTGTATGGGGAACCGGAGCAAGTGAGCTCGGACTGCGGAGACCAGACTGTGTGCTCCTCAGGGCGTGTCGTGCACAGCCAGTAAGGGAACACCTTTACCCGGATCCGGACACCACAGATAGGTCATTACCAAAAATCTGCACCAAAACTAAAATATAAACGACTAAGAAATAGAAAAATAATCTCAACACACACAATAAAATTAAAACTATATATACATTTTTGACATGACTGTAGCTTTTCGCAAAGCAGTGCACATCTTCACTTTTCCACGTGCCTTTTCTATAAGGATTAACAGTTGCAGATGCCAGTGGACTGAATCTGTATATTATATGTATTCAGAAAAAATACACTATCCTGTTTCAGATCTGGGCAGAAATCTCACAGTAAGAGGTGTACGACGGGAATGTTTCTAAGGCCCAATGAACACTTTCAACATAAATTATTAGCCAGAACTCCCTAAACTAGGCACCAGGACAGTTATAATACGGCTCACACTTGGGAACAGGGGCTTTTTAAAAAAAAGTGATCACGAAATAGATTAAGAGAGAGAGCTAAAGGCAGTCAACACGATGAAAAAAATGAGAAGAAAAAATAAGTTGATTTCCATTAAAAAAAAAAAAGCCCTATAAATATTCTTTCAGAATTGAGCTAAAGGACGGGACATGACACAGGCGCCTGGAACACAGGCTGACGTCACAGGTGCCTCCCATCGCCCGCGTGTCTGCCGTTATGTGAGCTTTTCTCTTTTCTGTATTTTGAAATGTTTGGAGGTTTTCTCCATACATTTTTATGAAAAAGGGGGAAGACTTTTTCCTTTCTTCTTGATCAGGATACTAATCATCAGGTTTCTTAAATTTATTGCCACAAGAAACAAGACTGTAACACTGGTTCCCGCCACCTCCAATCCCGAGGAAGCGCTAACAGTCAGACGCTAACGACACTGTCTGAGTGTCCGTAAAACTAGCAATCAGCCTCTTTTAATTCTCAAATTCAAGCTTTTCAAGTTCTGACATTTTAAAACTGATCAACATTTTAGGAAATGAAGGTATTTTAGTTAATAACGAAATTACAGAAAAAGAAAAAAGTGACATTGTACGTATCTTGGTCCTTGGTCCCGCACTGGTTTTCCTTTGGTCTGTTACTTTAGTGGATTTGATAACAGTAATCAGACCTGACCTGGAGATTCATAAAGGCCCTTAAGTAATACCTTACTTAGACAAACAACTCTCAAAAATGCACACATGCTGTTTCTGCCAAATGAAACACAACCACTTCAACCACCCAAACATCTTACAACATACATGGAACAGAACACAACTAAAATCAGTCAAGAGGATCTCTCTCCATCCTTCGACGCACCAGCATCAAATTTTATTTTTAAAACCTAAATATACATTTGTCAGAACGTTCTGCAATGTGTTACTTTTTTAAAACCTCGTATCTGATCCTTTTACTCCCTGGATTGATTAAAAGCCTGAGTTCCCTTCAAGATAAAGGTGAAACTTCCTGGCATTAAGGACACTCCCAGCCAAACACGGTCCAGATCTACCACCAAAAACGCTAAAAATTCAGAGAAAAATTCAGAGAGACCAGCCGCAGCCCCACTTTCAGGGCATGCACAGCCACAGCAGGCAGAGGCTTTCCATAAAAATTTGTTGGAGGAAAACAGAAGGACAAATGCCTTGCTGATGCTCTTCGTTCCTGGGCTGTGCAGTCCAGCACTGCATCTGCCCACCTGGCTCCTGGGTCCGCTGCTCTGATGCTCGAGGTGTTGCCACGGTCCGCCTGCACTGCTGATACCTGCCCTCATTTGTGCCACCACAGGACCTTTGCACGGACTGATTCCCCTGCCTGAAATCTCCCCTCTTACACTCATCCCTCCTCCTGTCCCCATTGTCCCTGCCACTACACAGCTACTCTCACGTGATGATCTGTAACTGCCCACGCCCTGAGCCTCTCCCATCTGCTGCGACAGTCCCTAAGCTGAGATCTTTTCAGAGGCAAGCTTGACAGTGCTCTGCTCCACCTCACAGGCCTTACTCAGCCCGGAGGGACCTGGCCAAGGCAACCTCTCTGAGAACCTCAGCTGCTGCCAGGCGTTCGCTCCAGCATCATCACACCGCCCTCCGCTCGCCGGCCTCTGCCCTGCCCTTCCCACGTGCTGTGTGTCCAGTAGAACCTCCCTCTCCCTGGCTTCTCCCCTCTTTTTCTAGTTATCCTTCATTTCCTGACTCAAGTGCTCCCCGCTTGCCTTCCTCTCAGTTCACAAAGCAAACTCAAGTACTGTACACAGTTAACTGATGTTCTTGCTGCTCCATGTAAATAATCAGGCCAGACCCAATCACAACAGCCTGCTTTTTGTGATCAAGAATCATCTTTGAGATCATGATGATCACAAGTGGGGAGACTGTCAGGAAAATTGTGAAAGACAGTGAAATGGGCCCCAAATGGCTGGTTTCCTCTCTGAGGAATGTGGGTGCGGTCCAGCACTCCTCTGCAGGATGAGCTGAGGCTGGGAGGGCCGCACCATCCACACTCACTATTTATAACCCTGTACAGACAGAAGGTAACTGAGGACTGATGGTAATGCAAATGCTTCTCTGCAGAGATGCAAGCGAGTTTTGCCCAGTGGAGACGCAGTTACCACGGCGTGGACACCGACAGCGTCGGCGTGGTCAGCGCACGCTCAGCACGCCCGCCTGTCCGGGGTGCTGCTCTCTGGACTCTCCTTTGCACCAGTTTTTTTTACAGCTCACTGGTTTCCTCATCAGCCAATGAACCAGATCAAATAGGGGAGTTATAATTCTACCCTTTAAGACAAATTTTGCTTTAAAGTAGGCAGTTAGTGTTTCCTGAATAAATGAATATCTCCATACATAGCAGGTAGTTTCTGTTGAGTACTCAGGTGAACTTAAAAACTGATAAAAAAAAAATCACACAAAGAAGACAGTTTTAAGCTGACTGATATCGGCCCTTCCAGTACCCACGAGGCACAGAGGAGTAGGGCGTTCATTTATTCAACAAAGATTAAAGAAATGCCTTTCGTGCCAGGCACTGGGCTAAGTGCCAGTGCGATGATGGCCAAGAACAGGGCTCCGTGCCCCGAGGAAGATCATGGTCTAGTAAACAAAACGTGAATTAAATCGAATAATCATAAAACAAGCATAATGTTACGACTGCAGCAACTTGTACTGAACTATGATTACTATGAGGAGTCTGACCTGCTCAGGGAGGTCGAGGGAAGGCTTTCCCTGAGGCACATTTGAGTTGAGCACTGGAGGGTAGTAGGCAAGAAGATGAGAAGAGGAAACAAGATGTGCAAAGGTCCTGTGGTGGGACGGTCAGAGCAAGCTCAATGGACTCAAAGACGCTGCTGGTGCCCTGTGGGTTGGAGCCCAAGTCAGTGCACGGGGTTATTCAAGGGCCCGTTAATTTTGCAGTTCTCCTTGTCATCACTAGATGGCAGAGACATGCTAAGACAGCAAAAGGCTGGATGGATTTCAATCTATGGAGGGTTACAGAAGTGGGGAGATCAGAGACCTGGTAGGGAAGAGTGCGAGGTGAGAGAGTGGGGGCGGGCAGAGGCAGGGGACAGACCCCGACTGGCAACTGTTGTTTTCCTTCAGGAGAGGTCCCGTCCCTGGAGGACCTACCAGAAGCTACCCTCTGTAGAGGCCTTCAAAGTGGGCAGCAGCCACGTCTCACCTGTTTTAGTTCTTAGCACCTCTTCCCGCCACAAACATCCATCAAGCACCTACTCCTCGTGTGCTTCTTCCACGCTGTGAGTCACACACAAAAAAGAAACAGAACTTCCCCTTCTTGAGATTTTCAAAAAAGACATGGTGAACATGCCAAAATACTGAATACAACAAAACACTGACAAATATAAACTAACTGTTGCTTGATACAACTGCACTCAGCCTTCTGATCACAGATAAAAACGCCTGTAATTGACCATCAATACCGATCACGGTTAATGTCAAAGTGTAACATTCCTAAGAAGCAAGTTCCGTCAGCAGACTGAAAAAACTAACAACACAGAACTATAATTACATCTTACAAGTAACAGTAAACTCTGGGGCCAGTCAGGAGGTGTAGAAGTTTCTGGACTGTTCAGACCTGGTGCAGTTGGAACTTTAGCCGTGGTCACTCACGAGGGACCCAGAGGCCATGCCAACCAGCAAACAACTACTGGCATTTGCAACTCTCTTGGGAGCCAGCACTACACAAAAAAATGGTGCCATTTTTTGGGTGCAAAAACACATTGTAAGAAAAAATAAGCAGAGTTTTACTTCTCTCTGATGCAAAGAATTAAAAATAAGATGGGGAACTGGATGTCACGTGTCCTCAATCAGACTCCCAATGCATATAATTTTAAAATAAAATAAAATTTTTCTTGCATGGAAATGTAAAATGTCAAGTGCAAATCTAGTCTATGTGAAACATTCACATAATTGGGGGAGTAATATGCACTTGTATAGCAAGGGATGCTTACTGAGAAGGTAAAAAATCCTTAATTCGTGCAAAAAAAAAAACCCCCAAGGCTATCAGTGTGGAAGGAAACTTCTCAGAGAAGACACCCTATGGGAGAAGCACAGCCTACAGGGAGCCGTGAGTGAAGCCAAGAAAACGGCCTGGCACAGCCAGCTGGAGGTGTAGGTCGCAGCACCACCAAACGTCCGCCGGAGAGGCGTCAGGAAGTAGGTGTGGTCCGGTTACAAGAAGGTACAACTGCAAGACCAGCGGTTCCTTCCTTTTCCTGACGATGGTCTCCCCAAAGCACATCAGAGGGCAGGAGGGTGAGGACCCGTTGTCCCCGGATGCCCAAGGAGTCTGTTAGTCCTGCAGTTACCATTTTTGTCACTAGATGGCAGACAAACACTAAGGCAAGGTGCTGGGTAAGTTTAAATCCATAGGGGGGTTCAAGGGTCGGGGAATAGGGATTCAGGCAGATGAATGGGAAAATACAATTTTTTACACTTCATAAAGTTGCTATATATGTTTCTATTATATATACTTGTAATATATGAATTTTTTGAAAGTAGTTATTCTCTGTGCTACTGGCCCCATTTCAGAGTTGAAGTAACTGAGGTCCAGAGTGTTACCATGCTCACCGAAGTCTACAGCAACCCCCTGAGCTCATGCATTTTGTAGCCTAAGACAAAAAAAAAATCCTTGTGTGAAATAATACGAGAATAAATGATAAAGCAGTCGATACCTTAAAAATGCAGTTTACAATTTGAAAAGAGGCTTAAAAACACGTGTGTTGTAAGTGACTTACCCATGACTGGCCTGCTTGAGGGTGTTAGATGCTTTATATACCACGCTTTAAACATCTACTTCACCACAGACTTTGGTGAGCATTTCCCCTACTTTACACATTAGGGAACCAACAGCCTAACAAGGTAAACTGTCTTGGGCAAGGCTAGACAACTAGTGACGGACCGAAGACCCCAACCCAGGTGATCTGATTCCCTGAAGGGAACCCTTTTCCTTCTAATTACGCCAGGTAAGTGAGTCCTTAGAGACTCAGAGGAAAGAAATGTCTGGGAATTGACCTGAGAAAGACTCTTAAATGGCAAGCTTTAACCTCATTTTGAAAACCAGTGGTAAGTACAGAATGATGGCGAGCGCTAACGTTCCAGGTAGGTGAGGTGGCAGGGTGACGACGTGAGGGAGGAACACACTTTTCCGGAGATACTTCTGTCGGGGCGAAAAGGACACCGGAAAGGTTGGCCAGGCACGTGCTTGGTGAAGTCTGATGAACTCAGGTGACGAGGGTTGTTATTATTCAGTTAAGGAAACAGGATTGAACAGAAGCATCAGAATTACTTCTGAGCACGTGAGTGCCACGTGGGACTCGCTCAGGAGTGGAGACTCTGAAGTGGTCCAGACACAGCCAAGAACCCTCAATCAGGGCTCCCAGCCCACGGTGGTCTCACCTCCTTTGCCAGCTTCATTCACATTCTCCATCACTCAGCGGTCACCTGATACATGCTCTCTTATGAAAGCAGTGTTTTTGAGTACTTTCCTGTCTTACCAAATCCTTGAGACCAAGAATCATAACTTTTAATTCATTTTGCTTCTAATTCCACTCCTGTTTTGAATGCAAAAAGCAGCAAAACAATGTCAACTCCCATCTTAACAATGAGAAAAGGCTGGATGATCTTTAAAAAAATCATAGCTTTTCTTGAACCCATCAGAATGCTGAGTTGTAAGGCAACCAAGAGAAGTAAATCCCACAGAGTAACACTGAGGAGAGGTAAGAAACAGGACTTGTTTCATCCTTGGAAAAGTGGGCATGCACGTGCGCACGCACACTGGGCAGCTGGCGCATACACAGGGAAGGAGAAATGTGCTAAAATGCACTGGCGTCTTAGAGACTGAGTCTGGACTAACAAGGCCGTTTGGAACAGCTGGGAGTCTCCAAAACAAGAGCCCTTTGCACCTGCGAGCTCTTTCCCACAGATCAGTCCTGCAACTTTATTTGCCAAACCAGGCAACCCTCCCGCCCGGTGCTGCAGGGATTGTCTGGGGATGAGAGAGGAGACTGAAGTGCTCCCCTCAAGGGTGCAGGCCCGCAGCGGGTGAGATGCTGCTGCAGGGACCAGCACAAAGCCCCGCTGACTCGAAGAACATTCATTTGTGCACAGCAAAAGCCTTCAGCTGCTGGCAGATGTCAGCAAACTCAACCCCAAGACCACGGGGGAGGCAGAGAGGCACAAACTCTACATCCCAGGGAGGAGCAGGAGACCCTGTCAGGCACAGAGTCCTACATGGAAACCAGCACAGGTCTACGCCCAGGGAGGGGCAGGCAGCCCGCAAAGTGCCCAGGACCAATCACGTGTGTAACGGGGTTGAGGGAGAGGAGGGAGGGGAGGGAGGGATGCTGAGAAAGCCCCGTGCCTGAGGCACAGGGGCACCTGGCCTGCTGAGACTGAAGCTGGACCAGAGCACAGAAAACCCATAAAGTGAGGACCAAGTGACCAGTGCAGAAGCTAACGGCTGAGGGAGGGGGTCAACACTGGGAGAGCCACCTTGTGGCTCAGGGGCACAGGGACTGCCGACAACTGAGGGCAAGGGAGAAACACTAAGGAGACACTTCCAGGGCCTCCCCGGAGGTCCTGCACTCTAAACACGGGATAACAGCCGCCTACGGCAGGTAGTGACGTCAACAACAAAACCCCAACCAGCTCAGCTTGTGACGGACTCAACCGTGTGCACGAATGGCATCCCACCATTTCTAGGTGTGAGCACTACTGAACTTACTCTCTACTACTTTTTTACATGGGGGGTCCATCACTCAAGAACTATCAAACGTAAAAAGAAAAAAATAAAAAGGTGTCTAATGCACATGAACAGATGGGATGACAGCAGAGAGATGAAATTGAGGAAAGAGTCAAGTTGAATGATAGAGATTTAAAACACATGATATAAAAGATGAAGAATTCTTTTGATGGGCTCATCAGCAATTTAAAACAGGCCAATAAAAATTATCCAAACTGGCATTTCTATACACTAACAATGATATAACTATCTTAAAAAGAAACAAAGACAATCCCATTTGCAACAGCATCAAAAACAATAAAATATTATGAAATAAATATATCCAAGGAAGTGAATGATCTATACAACAAACAGTTTAAGACACTGATGAAAGAAACTGATGAAGATACAAATAAATGGAAAGACATCCCATGTTCATGGACAGGAAGAGTTAATACTGTCAAAATGTCCACACCACCCAAAGCCAGCCACAGAATCAATGCAATTACTATGAAAATTCCCATGGTGATTTTCACAAAAACAGGAAAAAAAAATCCTAAAACTCATATGGAACCACAAAAGACCCTGGATAACCAAATCAATCTTGAGAAAGAACAAAGTTGAACCACCATAGTCCTGATTTTAAACTACATTACAAAGCTACAGTAATTAAAGCAGTATGTTATTGGTGTGAAAACCAATGGAACAGAATCATGAGCCCAGAAATAATCCCATGCACTGTGGTCAAGTAACATTTGGCTCAGGGGAGTCGAGAACACTCAGTGGTGTAAAGGTAGTCTGTTCAGTACCCGGTGCTGGGAAACTGGATATTCACATGCAGAAGAACTTGATCTCACGTCACTCATGCAAGTTAACTCAAAATGGGTTAAGGACTTAAATGTAAGACCTGAAATTGTAAACCCCTCGAACAGCAGAAAACATAGGGGGAAAGCCCCCTGTCGTTGGACTTGAAAATGATGTTTTGGCGAGGACACCAAAAGCACAAGCAACAAAAGCCAAAGTCAACAAGTGGGACCACATCCAACTAACACGCGTCCTCACAGCAGAAGAAATGATCAACAGAATGAAAATGTCTCCCATTCTCATGGAATGGAAGAAAATATTTGCAAATCACATATCTAAGGAGGGGTTAACATACAGAATACATAAGAAACTCACATACTGCATAAAATAGCAAATATAATAATGATTATCTGATTAAAAATGTGCACAGGACTGGAATAGACATTTTTCCAAAGACATGGCCATGCAAAAGGTCATCGAGGACATGAGAAGGTGCTCAGTGTCACTAACCAACAGGAAAATGCCAATCAAAACTGCAGTGAGTAACATCTCACACCTGTCAGAATGGTTAGTGTTAAAAAGACAGAAGATGCGGAGAAAATGAATCTGTGTGCGCCGCTGATGGGAATGTAAACTGGTGCAGCCATTGTGGAAAACCATATGGTGGTTCCCAAAAGACTAAAAACAGAATTACTGTATGTCAGCAATTCCACTCCTGGGTGTTCATCAGAAGGAAATGAAATCACTGTCTCCTGGAGACATCCGCACATGTTCACAGCAGCACTAATCACAACAGCCAAGATGTGGAAACAACCTAAGCGTCCATTAACAGATGAATAAAGAAGCTGTGGGATACATACACACACACACACACACACACACACACACACACACACACACACACACAAGAATACTATGCAGCCATAAAAAAGAATGAAGTAATGCCATTTGCAGCAACATGGATGGACTGAGAGATTATCATACTAAGTGAAGTCAGTCAGGCAGAGAAAGACAAATACCATATGTTATCACTTATATGTGGAATCTAAAAAAAATGACACAAATCAACTTATCTACAAAACAGAAATTCACTCAGAGACACAGAAAAGAAATTTATGGTTACCTAATGGGAAAGGCAGGGAGGGAGAGAGGGATAAATTAGGAGTTTGGGATTAACATAGACACACTACTATGTATAAAACAGATAAACAGCAAGGTCCTACTGTACAGCACAGGGAACTATATTCAATACCTTGTAATAACCTATAATGGAAAAGAATCTGAAAAAGAACATATATATTCACTTATATATACTCAGTTATATGTATTATATGTATTATACCTTCAGTTCTGTATGTATAACTGAGTCACTATGCTGCACACCAGGAAGCAGAGCAACGTAAGCCAACTGTGCTTTCATCAACAAAACCCCCGCCCAACGGCGGCAGCGGACCAGCCACTCTGAAGGACTCTCCCCCCTGCTGCGGTTGACGGGTGCAGGTCTCATGACTCACCCGTGTTCGTATAGCTGTGAACTAAGACTTTTAAGCCAACCTTTAAGGACTGTTGGTGTGCCAAATAATTATGTTACCTATAAATATTTAAAATATATTGTTTCATTATTTTCCTCTTCTTTAATGTTTGAAAAAGCAAATTTTAAAAGAGCTTGTGCAGTAACTTTGCAGTTCTGAAAGATTATTGATTAGTGTAAATACAAGAAATTATATAAGACTATCAAAACATCATTCCCAAGCTAAATAAATAAATAATCCTTTGACAAATGGCACACTCTCTGCAATTTCACTTCTGCTGACAGGGTTTCAATATTTTAACATTTTAAAAGGTTTCTTAATACACAACGAGTCCACTGAAGTTTCAGCGAAACCTAGAATTCGATTCCTTTCTCTGGCTGATGTGAAGATGGCTACGCTGGGCAGAATGAGCAACTAAAACGCCGGCACTGACCATAACACACCCACCGCGTCTCCACTCAACTTAATGAACTATGTTTGCAAAACGTGCATAGCTAAGGATTAAAATACCTAATTTCTAAAATAACTACAGCTGGATCTCACTTTTCAGATTACCATAATATATACTTAGCATAAATGTGTGTGTACGTGTGGAGAGTCTCAAAATGGTGTCAGTATTGACTGTAGAAAGAACCTTGACAGAAATTGCAATTATAGTTTGGCACCAAATGCATTATTTTACAAATGTTAAAGATACTAATAAGGGCAAAGAGGGAAGGGGGTTCTGCAAAATGACCAGGATTAGACCCAAGTGTTAGGAAAAACACGAAGAGCTTCCAGAGAAGTCTGCACCCCAAGGGGCCCCATTTTGTCTCCTGTTAAGATACATCTGCATTATTCTAATATTTTATGTTCTGTATCAGGAAATACAACCAAGTGTAAAAAACAAAAATACAGTTCAGATCAGACTAAGATGCTCTAATTCTCTGCAGCTGCACATCTATCGACGTTCTTGGCAACTCCTCTCTCGGGGACAGCAGCAGTAACCCCTCCAAAGACGAGACTCGCTTTTCCTTTCATCGGCGTTAATGCTGTTCTCTGACCAACATTTAAAGCAATTATTACACACAAAACAGGAAGAAAACCATCATTTCTGTATCCCTGGCATCCTGGGAGGAAATAAGAATCTGTCTATAAAAATTGAGTACTTTTAGAATAGAGAGCTGTTGTTAATTTCACCAAACGCCCTTAAAATAATTAAAGATATAACAAGAAAAAGCTCTCACAAAATTAAACAGAACAGAAAGATACTGGTGATTACTGATGCAAAGTCTAGAATGGTAATTAATACTCAATATATTTTCCAAGTGGAAAATTTAAGTTCCTCTATTTTTGTTTCAAGACTTTGTGACAGCCATTTGTGGCAATAAATTGGAAGAGTAAAATTATAACATTAAAAAGGCACATTTCAACCTAAAAATATCTTATAAAATATAGGGAACACGTTCATACAAGCCTTTTTAATACACTAGGTATTGTTCGGCAGGGCTTAGGGTTAACATTATAAAAATGAAGTCCCGGCCAGTCGCTGAAAGGAGTTGGTTTTGATTATTCCTTTGAAAGAATAATGTCCTTGAATGATTTGATGATAATATAAATGTCCCAAATGTGTATTCTATTCAGTTTTTAAAGAGAAAGGCAAATTTTATACCTATAAATTTTGTCTTACACAACCATCTCCTTTCAAGAAGAGAAAATATTATCTAATACTCACTAGAGGGCACCCTTGTAATCCACAACTGAAATTTAGGGGAGGTGGGTGAGGGCACAGATTTAACCACAAATTTGACATGTTGGAAATTAATGTTATTTCAACAGAAAACAATAGAGAACAGTAACTTTCTTTAAAACAACAATAAGGTACCCATATTTTCAAACTGGACTTAAAAGAGCAATCCTATGAATCAGCGACATTAGTGTAAATTAGACCATATGTGTGCTATGTGAGTGACTTTGGATCAAAGATTGACCAACCACGTTTTCATTTAGGCAGTAATTTTTGTGGGCATCTTTGAAAAGAAATGCACTTAAATTATTTTAGAAAACATTTTATCATTTGAAACTCTAATACTTTCTCTAATTTTTCTCTAGTTTACTTCTCTAGTACTTCTCATCACTTAAATTCAACACTTTAGCTTAATCATAATAGCAGAATTCTCAGCACTGAGCCAAAGTAAACAGAGCGCTAAAAATAAAAAATTAAGGTTTTTTTTTGGCTGCCATAGTTTGGTTAAACCTATTTTTATTATTTGGTAAGATTTATATTATTTTTCCAAGTGTCTGGACCTCCCCCTTCATACACACATCCCCCCCCCCCCCCCGGAGGTCACAATTATTTTTCTCATTGTGATTTACAGCCACTGTTTTCTTGGTCAGAAGAACCGAGTGGCTACTACTCTTTACAAACCAATGACTATGCCTTTTCTTTCTTGACCAATAAAGCAAAGCTATTCAATGGACTGTATTTTTCCAAAGATCCCAATGAGTGAGTCATTTTCTGAAGTCCATGATGTCACCTGAGCAAGAAACACTGTCCTCAGTTACATTCATTTTATCCCAGATTCCACTGAGTTTCAAGGAAGCAAAGTATGTCATAGACACACTGCACCAACCACACCCTGCTAGATGTGACTACCCTGTCATATACTGTGTTTAGGAACTAAGCAATGTAGAGAATCTGCATTTTCATCTTTTCTTATAAATTTCACAGAAACTTAATTTCATTGGTAGTATTTCAAAAATATGAGATATATTATCTGTAAAATGTAAACCACCTGATTGCACATATTTAAAACATGCTTACATAATGGGATTTAAGCTCCCATTCAACTGAGATGTAGCTTTGAAATGCCTGACCTGCAAGTCTTTACGTGCCAAAAAGGCATACGGAACTTCTAAGAGCATTCTTTAAAGATGAAATTGCATTATTCATCAGTTGTAAAATGAGTCACTGCTGTTGTGCTATATTCCAAATCCATTAGGATGATTTATAAACCAGTAAATACACAAGGACTCAAAAAGATAACAGTTTCATTTGAAGTGTACATATCACCTTGTTTAACAGGTAAAAAATGGAAAATCACATAGATCATATTTTAATAAACATCTTTATTTGTGTACTCAAAAGAACTATTCATATCTCAGACTATTTGTCTGTATGTGAATTTGTCTATATGGTCTTATTAGGGAAAATTATGACTACTGAGTATATTCCTGTTTGTAAACACTGTGTTTGGGTTAAAGTCTTGCCTTCATTCCAAGTGTGGGTTCTTGTCAACAGTCACATGCTCTATACTACAGAACAAATGCAAAAATAATCTTCATTCATATTTTCTCATGCAGCTTTTATGTAACTAATTGGATAGGTTGGGAATGAACCTGAGTGGATTGCTCCTTGTCCCAGACACGAACTAGTTAAGGGTGATGCGTGTGCCGAGGTTTCAATGGGGCTTAATGACAAAAAGCTTCAATCCTCTGCTGTCACTAGATTTTGCCGCGGTGGCTTTGCTTGCTTAGGGCCATCCATCTGTTAATGCTGACTTGTAATTCAGCTACGTTCCTGCCTGCAGTTCACGAGTCTAGCTGGTGTGCGTGTGTGCGTGAGAGACACTGCAGCTACTAGAGTAAGATACTAATGGCTCATACTATCAAATATGAAGCGGTATCTTCAGCTCATATAAATTTTGCATCATTTAGTTTCTCATTCTTAGAAAATTCCAATACATTTTCACAAGTAAGTATTTTAAGACATAATCTTAGATGATAGATGTAGTCTTCACTAAGTCTACAGTATTTTGTTCTAAAATAAAATTGATGAAAGAAGGGAAGTACGCAGTCGAGATTAAAACGGTTCTGCACCATGACCAGTGCGGTATTCTCCCTGGACCCAAACGGGCCCTGTTTTCAATAAAACCAGAGGAGGATCCTGTCCCTGGAGTCCTGTTAGGCGGGGGCTGCTGCTGGAACTGTCATCGCCGCACAAAAGGGGAAAGGGCTGGGTTTTACACGGGGAAGCCTAATTGGGAGACCTTCACAGCTGCACCTGACGTTTATTTGAGCCTCGTCAACAAAACGGGAAATAACCACACTCATCAGCAGAGCCACACAAGTGACTGCGCGTTAGGAATGGACAGAGATTCACAGTCTTACTGCAAAAGCAAGCTCAGGAACGGAAAGCAGGCTGAGTACAGCACGTTTGATTCTTGTTCTTTTCTACAGAACCCAGATAATAAAACTTTATTTATTTTTTTACTTTAAAATACGTTCTCGGAATTTACATTACCAAAATCTCAATTCTCTCTTTTGAAAAACAGATAAAACTAAAGTGTTTCATTTACCCAAGTCTAGCTGGAAAACTGGAAATGTAAAGTTCTTCACGCAGCCCAGAGTGACTTCTCAAACAGACAAGCAAACAAGCTAGGAGAGATGTCAGCCAAGTCCATATTCTGCATTTAGATAATGGGTCCGACAATAAAATGACATAATCAAGGTCTTATAAACTAGGAAAGCTGTACATTTCTTTCCAAATCACAAACTGAGGTCCCTACGTGGAATGAAGACAGACAATCTGGGGGTCCCCACTGCTGCAGCGGCTGCAGGACTGTTAGTAGTGACTCTGGACATAACTCAGGAGAGCGAAGAAAGGCAGAGGGTGCCGCTGCTGTAAAACACCCGCAGCTCAAGATACGTGCACATGGGTGACGGGCAGCTGCCGGTTACTTAATGCCTGTGGCGTGGCAGACACTTTAGACACATTACCACTAACGCCAGCAGCATCCTAGGAAAACGGCACGTATTGCTACCACCAACTCACCAGGGGAGAAACGAAGGCTCAGAGAAGGTGCGTTCTCTCCAGGCTACATGCTAGGACTTCCTTCAGAGTCGAGCCTCTCTGGCTGCAGGCCCCGCGCCCCGGCCCGGCTGCCGCTCGCCCACCAGCCCTCCACTCCGCACAAAGGCAGGGCGGACGCTCGTGCTCGGCACCGGCGCTCCAGGAGCAGTCTGCCGGCTTGTCAGCCCCTACTCGGCTAATTACGACCTGCAGAACTTTCGGCACATTTCTTGATCCCTCCCCCCACACCCCGTTTCTAAATCTGAAAAATGGGGATAATAGTTCCCACTCTGCTTGGATCGTTGGGAGTTTTAAATTAATCACATAACACACACAAACCTACACAGACAGCCTGCTAATCAAGGGACTGTCTCTTCCCCTCATGTTTTCCAGGGCTGCTCAAGTGCACTTTGATATTACTTCAACTCAGCAACAACTGAGGTTTGGAAAACAGTAGCAAGAACATCAGAATTACCTGGATCACCAAATCCCGCAGGCCTCTACATAATCTTGCTTTCTGGTAACTGTATTTACCACATAGCAAGTCTTTTAAGAGAATCTGGTCATGTAAATAATCAAATACAAGGAGGGGCCCAAGGCGTGGTTCCTTCCCGAGACCCCAGCACTAACATGAGGCAGAGATGCCACGGCAGGAAGAAAAGGGTGCATTCTCAGTTGACTTCTGCTTGTAGCCCTGCCCCTTGTTTAAGCAGTGCAACTGTCACGGGAAAGCTAAGGCAGCAGCTGGGAAGCTGAGGGGTCTCTGAAGATGCTGACGAACCCGAGCCCTTCACGCCGAAGGGGCCAAATAGAGAAGCCGGACTTCCTCCTCCTGAAACGGCCACGCTCCACCAGGAACTTGCGCCCGACTGCAAGCTCTCGGGGAACCGAAGTCACCTGCGCACCCGAGCACCCAGCCCCATCTCCTGAACAGCTTTCTTAGTCTCTGTGCATCACGACTCCTGGCGGCTCTGTTTCTTCTCTTTACTCTGGCTGCTAAGCAAGGGAACGGGCCTTGGCTTCTTACCACACTTTCCCTCTACCTTGGATCTTTTCTAGATGATTGGATTTTAATTCCTTAGTCTAAGATTCTTTGTAAGATATCAATTTATTTTGGAAATAGGCAGAATATAAACAAACATTAGTGTCTCTGACACATTGATTGATATCTAGATTCTCCCTTTAACCACATCTAACTATTTCCAGAACTGTGTACAACTTAAGTTGAAAATCTTACTGTGCTCCGATGCTACCATCATTACACTTTTTTGAGAGACAGGAGTGAAGGAGCTTACTGACCGGGAAATCGTCATAACACAGTATGCACACGGTTTGAGCACCAGCTTTCTGTCTCCTCCACAATCTACTGGATCATATTTTTTATTAAATCAATGAAATGGATTATCCCCAAAAAGTGAACCAAGGAAGCTTCTGCAATATCAGACCACAAAGAAAAGGCAGTAAAAAAAAAAATAACAAAAATGAATCTATGTACATATGTGCATGACTGGGACACTGTGCCGTACCCCAGAAATTGACACACTGTAACTCACTGTACTTCAATTAAAAAAAAAAAACTAAAATAAATAAATAAATAATTTTAAATAAATAAATAAATAGAATAACATAGAGGTCTGCAGACACACACAAAAAAAAAAAAAAAAAAAAAAAGAAAGAAAAAAGAAAAACAAAACAAAAGGCAGCAGACTATGTCGGACCCTCTTGATTTTTGCCCGTAATGCAGGTGGTGAACCCTAAGCTCACTTGCACTGCAGTCCTTCCATTTGTTCCAGCGGCTCATCTGCCCAGTGAGAACGGAGGCCGCGGCAGCCCCCTGGGGTAGGCTGACCTTAAACTTACCAAGCTTCAGATGTGTGGCACAAAGATCCAGCCTCTAACTGCTCAAAAATACAGATTTTCCTTTCTTCTTTTATTTTGCAAAGATGGCTTTTTGGCAAATAGCCTCATAAGGCTATTAGAAATAGCAGAAATCCTTTGAGAGACTGTCACAGTCCTTAAAATGCCTTCTCCGAGACCTGCTGTCCCTGTGCACACCTAGTCCCCCCAGGTGTCGTGGTGACGTGGTCCTCGCCCTGCCTCTCTGGCTGGAGCAGACTGAACCGCGGGCTGACGCGCGATCCGTGTGGACTGGTTACACACAAGAAACTGGATTTGGGAACTGTGGCCTCTTTTCAGTCGTCATTTGGACTGAGGGCCTGCAAGCTCAGTGACAGCGGCAGAGGGAAGCTGCGAAAGCCAGTCTACAGATGGCAGCGTGTACAGACATGCAACCGAAGGCACAACACAGAGCAGGTGAGACAGAGATCGAGAGAAGACGGTGTCACACCCCTCCCGGACCACTTCCCACGTCTCATTCCCATCCCACCACGCCTTACATCCACCCCTGCGCTTGGGTGTCCTAAGGAACACCTTTCTCCCTACAGTAAATGCCCTAGTACTGACTTATTTCATTCGTGTGTGTTTGCTGACACTAGAAAGTTAAAGAAATCATTCCAATCAGGGATTAGATGACAATTTCAATTTGAAGATACCATGGTCTGCTTTTACAAGGAAGCCGCTGACCACAAGCTGCCTGTAACTATCCACTCAAAGAGGTAAAATTCGTATTGCAAGAAAACACACATTCTGGCAGCTTTAGGGAAAAAAAAAGTAGGCGTGGAAAGTATGAAGGAAAAAACTGCCAACGGGCCCAAAATTTACCTCTTTGCTAAACAATCAAATTTTAATTATAGAAAAAATTTAAGCAAAAGCAAAATATTATAAATTATACTACTGGGTTGCAAACGGTTGAAAATGGAAAGTCAAAAAATTTAGCTGTTAAAATACATATATATGATGTGTCTGTGTATATGTATATATACATACACCTACGTATATAATGAGATTCACGTATACAAAGAAACATATACACTGCATACACACATTGCTTGAAACTCAAGTGTTTATCACTTTAAAAATAAAGATTATTATTCATACATTATCATCTGCACAGTAAGTCTAAATATGTTGGTTTAGCAAATTCAATCTACCAAGTAGGAAAATCGTATTATAATTATTAAAAGAATAAGCCTCACTTCTTTCAATTCTTGCTAAAGTCAGCATGTCATGTCTACCTGAAAACCATAAAATGTTAAATAATGAATGCAGACAACTAAATTAATGATATTATAATTCAAAGAAAACAAACAAAACCAGAAATCACTAATATATTTTATAATTAAATCATAAAATATGATCCCATGCTAAAAAAGGGAAGATTTAAAAATTTAAATATGAAGAGCTAAAAATAATTTTCTTAATTTAAAAGTGATATTTAGGACAGGCATTTCTCCAATTTGAGTGTTTTCTTTTTATCTTAAAGCATCCTAGAGGTAATAAAAAATCCCACTTTTTTCACATAAAAATCTAATTTATCATGATAAATATAACTTAAGTGTTCCAATATAAAGGCAGTAAACATTTTGGAGAAATTTTTAAGATGGCAAAGCTTAAGAGCAGACAAACAGGAAATGAACGTTCTAGTGATGGGACAAAAGTTAAGAAACTAAATGCCAATCCATCATTAATTTACAAGTTAATAAAAGTTTCCAAGTTAACGGTGGCAGTGAGAAGTTCCTACACTTGTGGAAAACTCTCTCACTGAAAGGCTTGTTTGGGGGCATACAGTCAGCACCCACCACCCATACTCCGCAGGGAGGCAACACTCACATATGGAAATGGACCCTTAACAGATGGATAAACCACAGAGAAGGCCCTTTGTATGTTATAAAAATAAGCCTCCTGAAGGCAGAGATTTTTTTTTTTAATGTTTTCCCAAAATACCTAGAATAGCATCTGGTGCATAACAGCTATTGAAATGACCGAACGCATGAGTCTCCTTTACACAGGCTGAGGTGCAGGGCAGCCTCCCTCCCTGGCTGGCTCCCCCGTTCCTAAAGACACAGGAAGCACTTTAGGGCATCTCCACCGCTGCCGCGTCTGCACGTCCATGGAAGCTCCCTGAGCACCAGCGCCGGCTCCTTGTCCGGCGCTGCCCCTAACTCGGTGTGAGATGTAGGGAAAGTGACTGACACTCTGGCCACCGACCTCCTCGACTGCAGGCTGCGGCGGCTGCAAGGAGTCAAGCTTTGCAGTTGCTTCCAGCGCTAAGATTCTGGGACTATAATCCACTTGCGAGCTCCTCTTAAGAGCTAGTTTTCTAAGGCCACTTAAAGTATGATTTGGTGTATAGCAATTTTGCTTCCTTAAAACCTACAGTAATAAACAAGTTTATACTGTATAGCACAGGGAAATATACTCAATATCCTGTAGTAGCTTATGGTGAAAAAGAATATGAAAATGAATACATGTATATTTATGTATGACTGAAGAACTGTGCTGTACACCAGAGGTAGAAATTCAAAACATAGCTGATAAAATCTGCAAAGATGTAATATGTAGTCAAATCAAACACACATATACACACACATAAATATTCGTATATGTGTAGTATTCATAGATTCAAATACACATCCTCAACATTGTAAACTGACTATACCTTAATAAAAAAAAAACTTAAAAGACAAACCTACAGTAGCAAGATATTTGTGATGCAAAATCAGAGATACGTACAGCTATGGTTATGGACATCTTCTACTTTAGGACAATATTTTAAGGAGCATTAGAAATAAGCAGAAGATTTAAATATTTATAACAAACAAAATTTTAGGACAACATTTTAAGTAGCATTAGATAGAAGCAGAAGCTTTAAATATTTATAGCAAATAAAATATCTAATTTTAGAAAAAGATAGATATACATTACTTCATATTCTAATTTCCATAGACTACCTTCACGGTCAGATCCCCTGTATGAGTTTCATCTTATTTCTGGACTAAAGGAAAGCTGTGATTTTGCTCTCATCACTAAGCCACGCACACTCTGGGGCAGCCGCACTGTCTCTCTCCGCTCGCTGGACCAGGAGGACACGACCTGGTGAAGTACACGGAGAGGCTGGTACCCGAGCCACTGGGCTCCCAGGCCCCCTGCACCTGCCTGGATGCTGCCTGCTCACCTCCTTGACCGGAATCACGGATTTTCTTAACATACGATAACAAATCGATGGGTCCAAAGCTGTTCCTAAAGAATTCACTGGAATTACATGATTTCAGAATTTGGGAGACAGGAAGGTAAACGACCTCACCTGGGCAAGCTTACGCCTTGCGAGGTTTTCCCCCTTTTCACTGTGTAACGTGTAAACTGGTGTGTACTGCACAGAACCAGAGCAAGTTCCATAATCTTCCTCGTTTTCCTGCACGTGAAGAAACATGCAAGTAATTACTTTAAAACACTCATTACTAAAGTTGTATGATTAAGAGACAAAGTATTGAATCAGATGCAAATAGCAAAGTCATGCTTGAGGTATAAGTTTAAAAGAAACTATTTAGGAAGAAAATGCATTCTTCTATACTATGAATTAATGATTTCCAAAATAATCTCTGATTCTTTTGAATAATCTGAATAAACTTTGTGTGAAGGGCATTCACTCTCCATCATCACAATGCGAGTTTTAAGCAGCATCTTCTCTCCAGAGGTAGAAATTCAAAATGTAACTGATAAAATCTGCGAAGATGCAATATGTAGTCAAATCAAACACACATACACATAAATATTCATATATGTGCAGTATTCACAGATTCAAATACACATCCTCAAACACCATCTTCTGTAAGTGAAGAACACCCTTCCACTTAAAGTAGCTACTATTGGAACAACCCTGTAAAGCCTGTCTTAATTCTGCACCAAAGACCATCTTTTTTAAAAAAATTCTCAGCTTGAAGCGAGAATTTCAATGGTGATATCAAGGCAATCAACTTTATGAAAACATACATCCTGTTAAAGCATCTTTGAAGATCTCCGTCGCTCGGTAATAAAACATGCAAACAATAAAGAGATTATTCAGTGGGTGCGTATAGCACGGCAGAGAGCTGCCAGAGGGCTTGTTATGAAAAATACATTCGTGAACAAAGGGCTAAGTATATTTCAAAAGTCATTAAGAACATAAATCTCGTGTGATTTGTAAAGTACAAGCTTCACACCAACGCGGGAAGCGAGGCGGAAGGAAAAGCCTGGACGTACCTTGTGTCTCAGCTTACTCTTCACTTCCTTTATCCCCTGCTTGGCGTGATTTTTAGCCTAGAAAATGAGAACACCAGGGTCTGGCTCAGCCGGGGTCCAGTACATGTAGAGAATGAGTGCATGAGATCTCACTCAATGTCAACTGCTAACCGGTCATATTATTTAGGAAAAGAACAAATGATAATCTGAAACTCGGTTTCAGGGACACGCACCCACTATCACACCCAAGTGAGGTGGTGAAAACCTGATTTGACTTTGTTTGCATGGAAATCAGACAGAGGCTAATAACACTGGGCCTTTTTACTAAAAAGAAAAATACCCACGAGTCAACCAGATCACTACTGCCCAGTCATAACCTGAAACTGTGACAAAAATAGGGAGGAAAAAAGTAAGCAGCTCACAGCAGCAGGCTACTGGGTAAATGTTTGGACTTGAAGAAACTCAGGCAACTTTACAAAGTGCTTTTACAGGCAGACACAAGTTTTCATTGGCAGAGCTATCTTAACGTTGTGGCTATCTCATAGACAGCTTTTCTGGGAAAACGGAGAAGTCCTGTAACAATTTAAAGGCTGTGCTCACGTTCCACAGGGACTCTGGCTCCAGCATCCGAGCCTGTGAGGTCCTGCTGTGGTTCCGGGGGGTACAACTTAGCCAAGGACCACTTGGGACTTTCAGAAAAGCTCAACCTCTGTTGCACTGGAAATTCCCACCCAAAAGAGAGGAGAAATTCACATTTATTTGTGTGTTTCCTCGGTGTTCGTGTGTGGAGTATCAAGCGTGCTTGATCTCATTTAATCGTGACACCTCTGTGAAGTTAGTACTATCATTATGACATTTTACAAACAGAAAAGTGGCTCCAAGGGTGTAAGTCCGCATGGTCTAGAGTCAAATCCATGTCTAAATCTAACTTCTTCCCATCTCAAAGCAGAAGGAGAAACTAAGGGTTTAAAAGTGCATCCACTGAATCTAAGCCTCCCGAAAGAAAAGGCTTCAGGAGTCTCAGTCCACAGGCGTGGAAGCTCAGCACGTTCAGCCAGACTTCAGCCAGGTTCCTTCCAGGAAGAGTCTCCCCAGTCCCCTGAGGGGCGAGGGATGGACCCTGTGTCCCTCCTGCTAGTGTCTGCAGGGCGCAGCAGAGTATCCGACACACAGAGAAGAATGTAAGCTCTAAAGTCATCAAAATATATTGTTCTATTACTAATTCAATCACATCGATGTATTGACTGAGAAAGTGTTTGAAGATAAAATTCTTATAAACTAATGCCTGGAACATTTCTAGAAATACAGAATATATACGAGCCACTGAATTTTAAAAAAAGCTTGACTGAATACCAAAGCACCAACTCCTGCTGGTCCCCTATGAGGGACACAGATGCACACAGGCACAGGGCTGAGACACAGGCGCCCACAGGCCCCACAGAAGCACACAAGAAGGAATATGCATTCTTTTTGTGTGGGGCTGGGAAATGTTTTTGAGGGGAAATAATACCTAAACTAGACTAAGTCTATAGGATGAATCGGTGTTTAGCAGGTGGATGGAAGCCAAGAAAAGGATGACCGCAAGCAGCAGGAATGGCTTGTGAAGAATGAAGAGGCAGAGAGGACATCTGGCGTTCCTGAAAGGAGCAGGAGCTGAGAGTCTGCAGAAGAGCAAGGCGGGGGATTCGGGGAAATGAAACAGGATGAAGGAGGGGCCACGCCCTGAAGGGTCTCGGTCATGACATTAAAGAGACTTTTATTTTGCTAATTATTTATTTATTGTGGTTGCTATTGATACTGGTGTTATTTTACTATAAGCCATGGAGCATCACTGAAGACTCTTGACGATGGAGAGTCAAAGAATCTTTGATGGAAGAGAACCTGCCATATTTTTAAAAGCGTTTTTCTGCTTAAGCCTCAAGTACCCAATGAGTATTGAAAATCTGGTCTCAAATGAAAGAATCAAATCTTTAAAATGGCATTTCATCATGGACTGTTTCAATCTGAGTGCAAAATTTTGCTGATAGCTTTGAAATAAAATGAAAAAACTTTCTAATTTTATTTTGGGGGTTAGTCTGGTGGGTATGAAATGATCTCTGTGGGGTTTTTTTCCCCCTTAAAGGAGGCACTGGGGATTGAACTCAGGACCTCATGTATGCCAAACATGTACTCTGTCACTGGGCTGTACCCAAGCCCCTTGAAGAATCATTCTTAGATTAAAGGACATATCCTGTCTATGCAATGATACAATTTTAATAGCTGAATTTGCTTTGGTCAATATTAACTCTAATTTCTTTTAAAGCTTATTTAAAGGAAAACAGAAAATATTCTAGACTTACATGTCTATCATCTAGGGAAATGTTATAAATTTTTATCAAAGGATTTTTTTAATATCAAAAGAAAACTTACAAATTTATACACGGTTCGTACAGCGGGAGTTGCTTTGGTCACTGCTGTGTTGAACAGTGCACCTCCTTTCTGCAAAGGTAAAACAAACGTTATTTCTAAACATTTCCGGCCAGACTGTTCCGAAAACAAAGCATTATTAATAGTATAGAAAAAGAGCTTTATTCACAAGTTAAAGACCTGCAGAAGTTATTTCATGTTTAGTGCTTTCAAGCTTTTATGTATAGTACAGTAATTTCACACAAAGCGTGGACACTCTACTCTGTTCTTTCAGTTGGTGGAACACACCACTTAAAAATCCTTTCATCTTTACAGTCTAGGCAGACGTGGACAATAGGACCAGTATATAGTTAAAGCCTAATAAAAAAGAAATACAATCAACTGTTTATCAACTATGTGAATGTTGGCCAATAAAGTCTCAATCTGTCAAAGAGAGTTTTATATTTAAAAAAATCATATTAACAAAAGCACACCACCAGAAATGATAAAATTTCCCACCAAAACCTGCCAGGCGCCCTAACTCCCTGCTCGGGAACATCCCACAAAGTGACAGTGAAGTCTTGCTTTTCAAATCAAGCCATTTATCTTGAAATTGGGAAGACAAAAGATTCCATTTTAAAATTTTCTTTATGAACAGCAACAACTATAAGCATAAAATAAAAACACTTAAAACGTGAGAAAATATAGAAGCATTTCAAACACTGCCAATAAATATTAGCATAAATATAAACAGTCTCTTGAACTGAACATTTTCCCATATAAATTAGAGTGAAAGGAAAAAAGACCCGAAGGCTTGTTATTACCTTGACCGTATGCACCCACTGCTGATATGACCTCGAGCTGCCTGGAATGTACAAACACAAGATGTTGGGAATATTTGATCAAAACTAAATCCACAAACCAAAATTCATCAAGAGCCAGTATTTCCAGGATTTCGGTAGCCAAATTTTATTTATCTGCAATGTCTTAACAGAAGCAATTCATTGTAAGAACTAATAAATCGCTCTCTTAGGAACATCGTAACTAGCGTTTTTAAGAATAGATACTCCTTCCTTCACTCACATATGAAGATAACTCATTAAAGTATTCTATTTTCTTTGGTTTAATATTATTTTCAGAGGGAATAATATGGTCTCTCTCTTGAAATCCAAAATTTCTTACGTCTCAAACTTATTGTTCAATATTCATGCCTCTGTTGTTTTGTAAAAGTTTGGCCCTTTTATACAACTGGGTCCATTTGAAAAACTTAATTCTTGGTTCATTAGTGCTTCAACGCTTAAGACTGTGAAGTAAAACATGGTAAAACCTGGGTCAGATAGTAAGAGAGACTTCCTCTGTGTCACCTGGAAAGCAGTCACATCAGCAAGGAAGGGGGTGGCTCAGAGCTGGTACCCAGGGGAGAGACGGCCAACAGGGAGGCTCACCAGGAGTGACGTGGAGCCACGTGGCACAGGGGCCAACAAGAGGGCCCCAAATAAAGTGCTTACGATCACAGGGAAACATGTGGGGCAATTTAGGTAGATTCCTGTTAAAAAAAAATTTTTTAAGGCTGTCTCTTTAAATTTTAGTGCTTTTAAGATTGAAGGTTCCTACTTCTACAGAATTTATGAGACAAGCACATTATTCTTTGATAATGTGTTTTTTTTTAATGCTCTTTTTCTTCTCAAAAATAAATCTGAATGCCAAAAACATCCCTCAGTTTTTCTTTTAAAGTAACTGGACTAGGGAAATAATTGGCATTATTGAGAAAATTCTTAACATTGTTCTTATTAATCAAACAAGTGATTTTCTCACATTCAAAGAAAATATCTTTCTCACTTCTGCAAAGATTTTTCTCTTCAAATGTATCTGTTTGAATTCCAGTAATCTGCAGTTGCTTATCAAAAACTGCACATTGGTCTAAATTGTTCAGTGAGGCCAGAAAAATGCCACTAATATTCTAAAGTCAAGACCCTCCTCTCAGGTTGAGGCTGAGTGTCTGACAAGGGTCCCACGAAAGCAATCAGGAGTCACACGGCTTCTGGACATGGGGACTCGCAGGACTGAGAACAGCTCTGGGAAATCTGCACGCACTCACAGCCGTTAACCACAGCTCTGGAGTCAATGTGACCGCCCTGCACTGAACGTGTGAAGTCAGGGCCACAACAATTGTGGAGCGACACCAAACTCACATTCATCTGATCATAACCATGTGTATCCACAGCAAAAACAGTACATAAGCTGCCAGTGCAAAGGCACAGAAAGGGGGGAAATTCGATGCTTGTCTAAAATTCCCTGATTATTTCTGCTTAAAGGAAGGTAATGTTTTCTTCGGCTTCGGCAAATGTTGATTCTCCTACAGCGATCTTTCTAAGGGTTTCATGCCTAAAAAAATCTTCAGAGGCTACTCAACAGAGACAGGAATTTTGCCTGTATCCAATCAGCGCAGAGAGGCTTGAGTTCTGCTCTTGTTTACTGAGGGTCTCCCAGCTGAGAGGCTCTCTTATCGTAGCAAGGCAGTATTTCATCGTCATTAAAGCAGAAGCCCTGAAGCCAGGCGGTCACATGTTGAGTTCAGACTCTGCCACTAACTGCTGTGACCTGGAGCAAGTCACCCAGGGGAGCGCGGTCGTAAAAGCGAGGGTACCCCGAGCCCCGGAAGTCGGCTAATACTCGGAGAGGTCTTTTAAGAGCTCCTACCACATACTAATGCTCAGTGAGTACGAACAATTATCATCATAATTTTTACTGCAACTGAGCGCAAACAGGAAAGTTATCCAAGCGGACATCGCTGAAGAACAGCTCGGGATCACGGAACTTCTTCCTCTCAAACGTATTCCAGACGCCACGCGTCTGGAGCCGGCCTCCAGGAACTCTTCTTGGAACCATACACATACATACACACCTCCTCGTTAGTAAGAGCATCGCTAATTTTTATTATTCATCCTTTTCTTTCAAATCCTCAGAATCTTGCTTTATGTTCTTCTAAGAACAATCTCTATGCATGTGTAAGATAGTAACCTAAAATATAATAACTAAAAAATAACACTTGACAGCCAGGCGTAACTTTTAAGGTGCTGCTGCACCTACTGAGATGAACACTTGTAAAACTGCCGCCTTCCTTCGGGATCGGTCCTGGCCGCCCCAAATTCAAATGAGAGGTCAAAGCTTTTTTCGTTTTAAGAAAGAGCAACAAAGTGGTTGGCATTAGGTTGCACTGAAAACGCAGCAGTCTCTAAGTCAGATAACAACATATAAGCATTCTTCTCTTCTTTTCTAAATATTAAGACCTTCCATGGAAAGCGTGGTGACCCTCTGCCCACCAGAAAAGCCGCGCGCCCTCTACTGCGGACCACGGCTGAGACCGCAGGACAAACTACAGAAGGAGGGACGGTTCTCCCCCGGGACTATCACACGATGCCATCCTCAATTCCACACAAGACACCAGCCCCATGGGTCATAAAGACAATGAGCAGCAGCTATGCAAACACTGAGTGGGTGCCTCAAGCAGTTGGCAATATTCTGCTTGTCTGAGTTGGAAAGCAGAAAAGCCTTATTTTAACACAAAAGTTCATGGAAGCTAAATTTTAACCCATGAGCTGAGGAAAGCAAGGCGCTGAGTGACTCCACATTCAGCTCACTCGCTGAGTCAAGCAAACTGAGCTCCTCCCAAAGCTAAAAGCTTTCGGTGAGATACAGACTCACGTCAGACCCGTGCTTCTCTGAATGAGGAAATCCTCTCAATGATTTTTATGTTTCTGTGGTGCCAAAAGAAATCTTACTTACGGATGAAAGTAAACTGGGGAAAATTTGCAAATGAGTGCTTACTACTACTGGTCTTTTCGCATTCCTCAGTCCTAGCAACTATGTGCTCACACACAGACGAAAGACCTTTTCCCCTAATCAGACTTACAAGTAAGTGGGAAAAACTGCTGTCGCCCCAGGTGAAAACGAACACACCAGGGGTTTTTATTTATTTACTTCACTCCCAGTCTAGAGCAGCGCCTGGTGCAGAGGAAACACTCAGCAAACACTGGCCGAGAGACTGAGAAGGACACTCAAGGTCTCAAGCAAAATTCTCTGCCAGAGGAGGGACTCCGACTGGAACGCCACGGACAAAGCACCGGTCCATCTGTGAGTCACTGACTGCCTAGATACTGCAACACTGTTCGAATTATTTACATTTCAAACAATGTAACTGACTGATTATATGACAGTTAAGTACATTCAATAAAAATGGGATCTCGCCAAACTGATGTGTCACACACACAAAATTACACTCCTGCTTCCATGGCTTCCACTGAGTGCTTGCTTTCCACCATGACAAATACAAGCACACGGGTCAATGAACTGAAAGTTCTTCTCCCTAAGGCTGCAGCGGGCTGCAAAGCGCGGAAAAAAAGGACAGACTTCTACAACGACCCACTCGCTTAAAAATGCAGCTGTGGCAGTGCGGTTGGAACCCGTCTTTCGGGATTACGCTACAATCTACCACCTCAACTCGGACCTCGGCTCTCTAATTCCTGCTCAGTAGCAGACGTCACTAGTAGCTTCGTAGCAGAGGAAACCACTCAGGAGCAGAGGCTGGAAAACATCAACTGACGGCATTCCTGTGATATTCATTTACACTAATATTAAGAGATTATCCATGCAAACAATGACCAACTCACGAGACCATCTTAACGCCTGGAGTAGCAGATACGAGGCAAAGCAAGTTATGACCACAGCTCTTACAAGATGAAAAGCTGTATCTCAGACATTAGATGGTTAGGAGAAAATAAGTTGTTTATGAAGTAATTATATCAGACACAAGTGCAAAAACCAAGATAACTGTTATTCAGAGAGTGATGATCACACTGGAACTAGCATTTACCTCCACAGAAGCCACCGGAAGTGATCTCTTCTTCAAATACGTCAGAGAAGCCCCGCCCTGCGTTTAGCTTTGCCAGTCGACCGTCAATAAACTGAAATTTAAGAAGTGTCAAATATGTTAATTTTCATTTACTTCATAAGATTAACTGTTTACTTACATCAAAAATATTAATAGCAGATACTTATGAATTACACACATGTACGTATACACACATACACATAACATTCTCAAACCATTGAAATAGCAGGTGCTCCGTAAATAGCAGCTAATTAGTTAAGTGACAAATGCATAGCACAGGCCACCTTCATTAACAAGAAATGACACAGCGGAGCGGTCAAGATCACAGGCCTGCTGCTCCAGGCCCAGCCTCTGCTGAGGGCCTGCGCGAAGCCGGGCGCCACGCGGGCCGCGACCCGACAGGCCACACCCTCTCCGTCCAGACGTTGTGGGGCTGCTGTGAGCATCGCACCGCATTAACACAGGCCCCGAAACAGCACGCGTCCAAGAAGCACCAGGCAGACTAGTTCCGAGACTGCTGTTAACTTCGCTTAGGAAAGTGACACTCCTCAGCGACACCGCCACGTCCTAACGCACACTAGAGGATTCTAACTATTTAACGATAAAATACACACAACTCTCACAACTCCAGGCATATGCATCGACCGCGTGGTCAGAGCTACAGCCGTGAACGTGAACGCAGTCCAGGTAAACATGTACTGACTCGACCTTTAGCGTAAGGTCATTTTAAACAGAATTTTTCAGCACTCTTAAAGAGACTGGGGTGGGAAACAGACTAGCAAAAGCACCTGGAGATCCTTTTCAAAACGCAGTACCTGGGGAGCACCTCCATCCTGTCTGCCCTGCTTCCTACATACACAGCGTATCAGAATCGTGGGGTTTTAAAAAATATCTTTGGGTGTTTAGTCTGCTGCCCACCTCAGGCACACATCACTGACGGGCTTCACATGCGTACGTGTTACCAGCACTTGGTTAGTGTTATGTTGTTAATCTGTGGCATCTGATAACTTGTATCTCTTTGATTATGAAAAATCTTAAAAGTGTTATGAGCTTTCTCCACTTACTATGATGGTAAAGTGTCATTCAGGCTCTCTCGCACAAGAGACAAAGGATAACATAAGAAAGATTCAAACGATGCTTGCCGAGTAGGCTTGGAGTTTTGGGGATTAACCTAAAATGCTCACTTTTATCCTGGAATTAATCAATCCCGACCACAATTTTCTCAGCCTAAAAATGTAAAGTTTAGTTAAATTAAAACAACGTCACTTGTCTTTTAAAAACTTCTCAGTCTAAATGTCCATCAACGGATGACTGGATAAAGAAGGTGTGGTATATTTATACAATGGAATACTACTCAGCCATAAAAACTGACAACATAACGCCATTTGCAGCAACATGGATGCTCCTGGAGAATGTCATTCTAAGTGAAGTAAGCCAGAAAGAGAAAGAAAAATACCACATGAGATCGCTCATATGTGGAATTTAAAAAAAAAAACACAAACAAAGCATAAATACAAAACAGAAATAGACTCATAGACATAGAATACAAACTTGTGGTTGCCAAGGGGGCGGAGGGTGGGAAGGGATAGACTGGGATTTCAAAATTGTAGACTAGATAAATAAGATTATACTGTATAGCACAGGGAACTATATACAAGATCTTATGGTAGCTCACAGAGAAAAAAATGTGACAATGAATATATATATGTTCATGTATAACTGAAAAATTGTGCTCTACACTGGAATTTGATACAAAATTGTAAAATGATTATAAATCAATAAAAAATGTTAAAAAAAAAAACCCAACCAACCAAACAAACAAAAAAACAAAACTTCTCACAATCTGCCCTAGTTTTCTATTTAAAGGGTGAAGGGACGAAGCAGACCGCGCGGTGTGGTCGGGCCGCAGACTCCGTCCGCAGCTTGCGAGCAGCTGCAAGGCTCCGAGACAGCCGTCTCCTATGGACCAGAACGAAGGACGGACGGCAAATGAGCCAGCCGAGTCCTGTTTAGAGTGTTTTAACTACCTTATTACCCTAAGATGGTTTTGGCTGAAAATACGGTAAAACGGGATTAAACAGGCACAGCCCAGAGCGGGGCGGCGGCGGCTTTCTGCTGCAGCCCGAGGCGCTCCCGACACCAGGGCCCCCGCGCGCCGCAGGCCGCTCCCCACGGGCCAGCTCCCGGCCTCGGGCAACCCGTCGTCCCTGAGGCTCCGCTTCTCCTTCAGTAAAATGGGGATGATAACACAGAACACCCGGTGGGGTTTGCGAGGTTAATTAAAATAACGTGAAGGGCCGACGCCGCCGGCCCGGAGTAAACGCGAAACAGCCGGTGCGCCGCGCCGCCGTCCCTGCGTGCCGCGCCGCCGTCCCTGCGTGCCGCTCTCCGTCCCGCACGCGCGCAAGCCGCCGCCCGCGGCTGGACGGGAGTGCTCCCCGACAGACGGAGCCCACCGAGACGGCGCCCCCGGGCTGGGCGGGAGTGCTCCCCGACAGACGGAGCCCACCCAGACGGCGCCCCCGGGCTGGGCGGGAGTGCTCCCCGACAGACGGAGCCCACCGAGACGGCGCCCCCGGGCTGGGCGGGAGTGCTCCCCGACAGACGGAGCCCACCCAGACGGCGCCCCCAGGCTGGGCGGGAGTGCTCCCCGACAGACGGAGCCCACCGAGACGGCGCGGCGGGTCCCGCGCCTCACACGGTCTCAACGTTAAACAAGTGTGACCTACAGAACTACTCACTTCGTTCTGCCTTGAGATAAAAGGTGGTAACTTACAATGTTGGGCGTCTCCGCCACACATAATAAACGGTTAATTTTAAAACAAAGTCATTTAAAATGCTTGCAAAATTTGACTTGCACACATTTTCAACACAGTATTATAAATCAAACTAAAGTGATCTAATTTGATGGGGTTTTAAAAAAATAAGGTGAAGCAAAATGATAAATTTAAAGTAATATATTACTGACAGATGGAACAAACTTAAGACATCCTTTTAAAGGACTTAATTTGCCTTAAAAGATTAAGACCACAAGACTTTTTAAAAGGTTTTCATTTTTTGTGTTTACTGGAAATAATCCATCCGTTCCAGTTTGAGTGGAACAGCTCAAGTCTAAAAAGAGATAAATCGCCAAACTATTTACTGATTATGCGGTTCTGAGCAGGAGTAACTGCTTTGTGTTACTGAACTAGTGACTTGAGCCAATAGAAATTAATCACTGGGTAAAATGCCACGCGTTATCACTGACTCTGCAAACAGTCCTGTCAGTGACCGACACTTATCAGCATACATACTTAATGAAAATGTTTGTTCTTAAAATAAAAGGTTGGCTTTGTGCACACACGTATATTGCATACACACACATACCCACACAGACACCAGGGATACCCGAGAAGGCGTATTAGTGGAGAACGGCGCTGACGGTAACCGTTCTCTAAACTCCTTTTTCCATTTTTGATTCACTGACAGCTTTTTTTTTTCCCCAAGTAGAATTGGTTCACGGTCACACCACTCTAATAACTCTGGAGCAGTTCACAGCAAGTGAAAAAGATAAGATCACTGCTGTATAGGAATAATTTTGAACTAACCAGTGTTATCTGTTGGAAAAGCAATGACCATATAATGTGCTGATTAACCCGCATCACTGAGTCAACACATATCTTTAGGTAACTAGGAGACATACGTTTTGGAAGAATTAGCTTCGTTCTGCAGATAAGGACACGTAACACTGGTAATAACAATGAAAGTCCTATGATATAACATAAAATTAGGCTGCAAGTTGATTTTTAAAGGAATTTATGAGGATGCTTTAAGATAATGCTTTTTATATAAAGCTTAATATTTTGCTTTGTATTCCAAAAGTGAAAATTAAAACCTGGAACTAAACATGCTAAATAATCACACCAAAACATAAGTAACATAACTGGAAGTTTCAAAGAAATTCATAGATTTAATCCCATAGCATAAATTCCATTATTTAATTATAAACTATAAATAGATAAAATTTATGAAAGAAGAATAAATGTAATTCTCAAGATCAGTAGTTATTCCCTCTAAGTCACCAACAATTGCAAGAACTGACTTTTGTTGTTCCTACGACATGACCTGAAAGCCGTGTGACAGACAGGTCACGAGATGAACGTCACTTAAGCAGCAAAACTGCTTCCCGCTGCCTGTTGTTGGTCCTGCCATCACTACGGTTTTCCAAAGCATTTTTATCTTCAAACAACCACCCTAACAGGAGACTGAGCCAATCTCAAGAAATTACCTGTTGTAAAGGCACTTCAGTAAGCAATATTTTAAGTGGAAATGAATAGTCACCATTTCAATTTTTAAAATGCAAGTAAATATAAAATGAATGTTTTTAAAATGCAATAAAATACAAAGAACAGACTTGACAGCAACCTTCTTTACAAAAAAGTATGAAAAACATGTTCTGATCAGATTCACAGCTTAAACTCGAATAGGTGGCCAGTGGGCCAGAGGGAATGTATTTTCCCTCTGAGAGAAAAAGTGTATGTTTTCATAGTTCTTTCATTCCACACCAGTCTGTGTTTCTGGTATTTGATCCAAAAATCCAAAACAAGTTATGCAATTAATCCGTGTTCTAATGACTTCAGTGTCCAGACATATGGACTATAAACATATACCTGCAATCAACCCATCAGAACTCTAAGGATGACAGTAATTAAACTGCAAGATTCTTATATCATTTTAAAAATGACGGATCTTGTCCTAAAAAGCTCATAAGGAGACTGTTCTGGGGAGAGGGGTCAGGGAGCACTTCTCGGGGAGCTGGGGAGGAGGACAGAGTGCTGCTCTCAGTGCTAATGTGTCAGTCCTGTCACCAAGATACACAGCCCGGTGGACAGAGCCACATCCCAAACTCCTTCAGCCGGAAGGAAAAAGTACCGGGTCTCAAGAATTTGCCTCATATTAGAAACTTCCTGGGCACAAGGGTAACTACTGAAGTCTTGAGAGCTAGAGAGAAAGACATTTTTTAACGAATCAGAAATGTTTAGAAATTTAAAGGAAAATTTAAATACAGTAAAAAAAATCACTCTTAAAATATAGTAATTTCTTATGGATCTTTAAAATTTCCTTTCTATATAATGTTTTGGGCAAAAAAAAAAAGAGTCTAACTTAAATATTTCTTCTTATAAAGGCTCAGTGAGCCTCGACGGGTTAGTCGAAACTATACTAAAGTGTTACAGTAAATTAAACTGACAGGTATTTACAAATATCTGCTAAATGCCAGGCAGTTGGTCAGCAGCTATGTACCAACACAGACTGCTGTAACAAGTGGGAAGAAGGCAGGTCAGTTTAAAGCCAAACCAAGAGAATTAAGTACGTGAAGGAACAAAAAGTTATTTTTACTCCATTTCAAGGACGAGGTGGTCATATGATTGTAAGTACACTCAATCAGATTACCACAGCATGCTGAACGGAAAAACACTCAAGGGTATAAAAAGCCCACTCCACACACGTGCAATTTATTATTGGAACGAATACCTTAAAACGGCATTAATGGGACAGTAATAGTCCTTCCAGGATGTATCAACAGACGTTAAATCACTTGCAACAGAATTGAGTCTTCTAAACATCATGACCACCAAAGAATTCATTCATTCATTCATTCATTCATTCATTCATTCATTCATTCATTCATTCAATAAATATTTAATTGAATGCTTACTATATGCCAGGCACTTTTCTAGATGTTGGAAAAGCAGAAGTGAATGAAATACAAAAATTCAAGCCCTCATGATGTTTCAACATCTCGCAGGGGGTGGGGGAAGGGGGCAAGGCGGGGCTGACAGCATGAAATAAGAAATGTAGCAAGGGATGCAGTATGTTATGGGGATGAGTGTTGGAAAATTAACTAGAATTGCATAAGAGAGCTCGGGGAGTGTGGGGCAAGGAATGTTCAGTTTTCCACAGTGTAGTCAAGGGCAGAAATCACAATGAAGATGACACAAGCCGAGATTTGAAGGCAGGGAGGCAGTGAGCCCCGTGGTTTTGGGGAGAAGAGGATCCCGGGAGAGGGACCCGCCGCCAGCACAAATAAGACAGCGGGGCAGGAGCCGCACGCCCAGCAGGCCTCCACGAAGGTCCAGGTGTGGAGCCCCAAGAGAGAAGGCTGCTCCCACCCCGACCCGCCGTCCGCAATCTCCGTCTACCTTGCGTGGTGCCGAGCAATCCCCCTTCCTGTCTGGTCCACTCACTCTCCCATCGACCACATATCTTCTCTCTCCTCAAATGCCAACCACCACCCCACTCTCAGCCGACGACCTTGCTTCCTAATTTCACCGGGGAAAGGAAAAAAAACCTGAAGCAATTAACAGAGGAATTCTGAGAGCTCCAAGCATCACACATACCCTCCTTCCCTCTCCACGCCTCTAAGCCCCCACTCCTGTGTGCACGAAGTCTCCGGGCTCCTCACAAAGACCAGCTCCACTCACAGTTGTTCCCCTTTCTTCTCAATTTACCTTTCTTTCCCTGGCAGACCTGCCCTACAGCCTGCAGATGCACCCGGTCTCCTCCTGAGCCCGCTCCTTCTCTGGCTTTGTCCACGTCTGTGATGCTCTTCCCCGCAAAACCCCAAAGGGCCGTCAGCACTGGTCCCCTCCTCACCCTTCAGCACCAGAGCTCCTGCGGGGGTGATCACACCTCACTGAACCCAAGTCCCTGCTTGAACCAACTTGTCACAAGCCCTTTCAGAGCCGGCCCTCCCCGGGATATGCCTTCTCCACTTGGCCGCAGAGGTAACTCACTACCCTGAATTCTCTCCTGCCTCCCGGGTCACTCGCTCCTTCCCGGCCTCCTCTGCTGTCGCCCGCTGCTATCTCCCGTCCCCAGACCTCTTGTCTTTCCTATTCCCAGTCACTCCTTCGTCCTCATGCTGGGTCCAGTCTGACGGCTTTGACTTCCATCTATATGCTGATGACTCCCAGGCTGAGATCTCAGATCTACTGTTCATCTCTTCCTCATCTGCCCATCTGGCTACTCAACATCGTACCTGGATGTCTCACAGGCACCTCATCTCAAACCTAACGTGTCTGGAGATGACCTCTTACTCTTTCCACCAAAATGTCTCCTGCCCACAATCTTCCCCATTTCAATAAAGTGAGAATCACACCCTGCCGGTTTCTTGGGTGAGGAATCACACAGTCATTCCTGACTCTGCTTCTATCACACGTCGTATCAACCCTTTCAGGACATACGTTGACCTTCTATTCAACACAGATCCATAAGCCGACCAGCTCCCCTACCTTCCACAGGCCAGCTCCCCTCTCCCGTCTCTCCTCACCAAGGTGACACCATGGCTTCTAAATCTTCACTGTTTCCATCTCTGGCCAACCGACAGGAAGTTCCCAAATGCCCCGCTGTCCGTGAAATCTACACTGACTGCGCTATTTAAAACTGCAACCCCACCTGACTCTGGGAGTCCCCACTTCCTGTTCTATTTACTTTTCCAAAGAACTTGTCATCTTTGAACATTGTACATAATTTAATTAATTTATTGTCACTCCCCTCCCCACTAGAAATAAACAATTCACAAAGTCAGAAATTCTTTTCTGCTTTGTTCTCCAGTGTTGCCCAGCACCCAGACCCCTTCCTAGCACGCAGAAGACACTCAAATTATACTGTTGACTGAGAGAATGAATAAAGAATACTTCAATGAGTATTTCTAAAATTTTAGTTTACATGTTTTTATGGCATTTCATTAATAAGGTAAATTTCTGGGTTTTAATCCATGCCTCCTAAATCACAAATTTTGAAGATCAGACTCAAGAATATGCACCTCTCATAGACTTTCTAGCTAAATCTGACACAGGTGATTTGAGACCACACTTAGAGAAACAGTTTGGGAGACTACTTGAAATCAGTTAACAAAGGATGCTGGAGAAGTGTATTCCTTACCCTAACAAGCTTTCTCTCCTTGTACATTCCTTCTCTCTACCAAGAAGGCCGTATCTTCCCTATGTCACATTTTTATTTCTATCCTTTTTCCATGTGATGAAATATGTGCTTGATGCAACTACCATCTCCCATCCGTTCATATATCAAATATTTCCTAACACTCCAAAACTACTGCGTCTTTAGTACTAGTAATGCATGTGTTGGTCTTAGCTACAGATGACATGCCATAAATAAGTAACTATCAAGTTTCTTTCAAAAAGATTAATAGGAAAATGAAGAAATGTATAAGAATTTATTATTTATGTTAAAAGCTTTCTAAAATCTCTAGCTAACATAAAAGGAAAACATTTGGCTTTTGACCCCCTCCCTTATCCAGTGTCTTATTAAGTCAGAGAAAGTGGGTCATAGCACAAAATCCTGAGAGTGCTGAAGATCTCACAGAGCCCCCTTCCCTGCCTGCACGAGATTTAATTCCAATCCTAGGAAATGCTAAGTTCTCTCCTCTTCTACCTGAAATGATGCTCCTATTTGATGCTCTCAAAGCTTTGTTCAAACTTAGCTTAAATATCTCCTTTTCAGTAATGCCTTTTCTAATCATCCAATCTAAGTAAACTAGCCATCCAACCAAGATCTCACACCTAGATATTTTTCTTGTTTATTTGTTGCCTGTCTGTTAATCCATTCCCTTCACAGAAATCACCCATGAAGGCAGGTCACACAGCTCCGTGCCTCAAGTGCATGGACACGTCCTGGACACGCCCTCGACACACAACTGACAGAAGAATTGTTTTCAAAATAACACAGGCACAGAGAAAGGAGTGCAGAACACAGTGATGGGGAGGAAAAGCAGGGAAGGCTTTAGATAGAGACAAGTTATAGTAACACAGGGTACCTGCTGTAACTGAGGTATGAGAGTGCTCTAGGGGAACGGCAAGGATGTGGGTGTGGAGGGACATCTGAGTGACGGCGACAGGAAGCACGTTCATGCTGGCGGGATGCTCAGTGTACGCAAAACCTTACTTTGTGAAAGACATGTTTGAAGGAACAGTCAAGGTGCATGGATCCTGCATTAGTATAAGAAACTGGAGGATTAAAAGCCGGAAGCGACCACGTCCCTCACACCGCGCGACTGCCTGGGAAGGTGGCAGCGCCAGGGCACACCCCGCGCTGCAGCCCAGAGCCGGGGCTGCCGGGGCGGGGCGAGCCCGCCAGGAGCAGTCCACGATGACGAGGCCAGGAGCGCAGGGCAAGGGGTACGTACTGTGTGTCTGAGAACTTAATTTTACTCAAAGATGAGGGTAAGGAGGGAAATTTAAGGTCTTGCCCCTTTAAAACAAACACAGATGCCCTGCGGTGTGGGAAGCACAAGTTTCAGGAGCGCGTGGAAGGCTTTGTGACGTGGGCTTCTCCGTGGTCCCGCAGCCACCCCCCTCCCCAACCCTGCTCTTTCTAAACACGTGTTCTCTTCCAGTACACAGGGCACTCTGCCGGGTGGGAAAGCTTGAGAAAGACGTGTATTATCCCATGAGATGAGGGAAGAGGCCTGAAGGAACACTAAGAGAGTTTCATCCAGTATGAACGTCCCTATGTTTACTCCCTGATAAAGTCAGAACACAAACAAGCAGAATTATTTGGGGGAAAAAGTGTGCCTGCTGTAGTGTATCTGAGCTCGACATTTCTTGCCAGTCACCTAGGCTGCCAGCTAACAGAGAGCCTATACTCCTGGCTCCCCCGTGGGTGTGTGGTGCTGGGTGGGGCTCTAGGACCCCCACACTAAGGTCAGTCATGGTCCTTAGCCATGGAAAGTGTATAGTAAAACGAGCAGAAAAAACTTTAGTTCCAGGGGCCTTAAAAACAAGTAACACACAGGAAAATAATTTCCTCTATTGTGTTAGTGTAACACGAGATAAAGGTAAGAGACCTAAGAGTAATGGCTCAGATCTTCATAAAGCTACTAGCTAAACGAAGATGGTACTGTCAGACTTGTGGATTTAAGAAGCCGTTTCTGGGATTCCTTCCAAACCCATTATCTGAAGAGGAATTTATCCAAATGGAACGTCCTATCATCCGCTAAGCTATGTTTATTTCCTGATATCATGGAATGTTAGAGCCTGAAGGTATCTCAAATGTACGGACCTTTTAGTCCAACTCATGTTACAGATGTAGAAACTGAGGCTGAAAGAGGCTAGGAAGTCAACCGTCAGTGAAAACACAGCTCATTATTGGATAAATCAGAAATACTAGAAAATGTGTTTTATATAACACTTAGATAATTTAAATAATAACTTAAATAATTAATAGTTTAATAATGATAAAGTCAGCTGCTAGAACACCCCCTCCCTGGGTGCTTCTCCTTCTCCACAGAAAAGCTTACAATCCCTTCAGCGTACCCCTTGTCTGTCTTTATAGTTTTATCAGAGACGTTTCCCTAAATAATATACTATTTAATCTTTCTCACCGTTGAACATGACATAAAATGACTCATCATATTAATTCTTCAGTGATTCATTCTTTTCATTCAATTCATTCACATCTAGTTTTGCTGCAGCTCATTCACCTCCCTGCTACAGAGATGTTCTAATGTATGAATGCAACAATTTATTCATTTTAATACTAATGAACAAGTGACATTACCCACCACTATTGTGAGCAATTTTAGTAAATGACTTCTGGTGCACAACGAAGAGTGAAACTGCTGGGTCATAAAAAAATCTGCATGTTTAAGTCATAGCGCCAAAGTGTTTTCTCAAAAAGCTGTGCAAATTTTCACTCCCATCAACAGCTGAAACTTGGTCCTTTGCTCTGGCTTTTGCCAAAATCTGAGATTTTCAGGTTCTTAAAATTAGGCCAATCTGGTGAGTGTGAGCTGGTATTTCATTGTGTGTTTTATTTGACGTTCTCTGACTACAAATGAGACTAAGCATCTCATGTATTTTTATTAGCCAGTCAGGTTCCTGCATTCGCATGTGCTTATCCAGGTCTTTTGCACAATTATACTGGATGTGTTTTTTTTACTAACATGTAGAAGTTTGTTTTTTATATTCTAGATGCTAAACTCTGGCGTGGTTCACGGGAACTGCAAACAGGAAGCCTTCTGATGATCGAAAGTTCTTCGTTTCGATGAAGTCATATTTATTTAGCTATTTCTTTATGTCCTAAGAAACTTGTCTTTATACTCAAAGTAATAAAATGATGTCAGTTTGGTGTCTTCCTTTCTAAATTTTTATACTTCTTTTTTGGCTAAATCACATTAGGGAACAGGTGGCACCTTTTCTGTGTTTAAATATTAAGTGTTTTAATATTATGTATGATGTTTATTGAAAATGCCTTTAATCTTGTCCCTTTTTGGCTTTTATCATGAGGATTATGAAAAAGTTTGCATCTGTTGAGAGGGATTTTTCTCCTATAATCAGTTAATGTTGTGAATCGCATTCACAGGTGTCCTATTTAATTTCTAAATAAAGGCAACCTGCTTGTGAAACAGGACCGTTCATACCTTGTTAGAATCGGTTGCAAATATTTTGCTTAAATTTTTGCACCTGTGGTCATGGTGAGCCTGGCGTGTATTGTTTCCTTCTCATGCTGTCCCAGGTTTTAGAATTGAGACTGTCCAGCCTTCCTTCCAAAGTAAACTGAAGAGTGCCTCCCTTTTGCCATAATCAAAACAAGAATTTTTTGGAATCTGAATTGGAACCATTTGATTCCTGAGTGTGTGGAGGAAGCTGCCTGACTTGCGGTAAATGCCGTTTAAATCTAATCCACGTATTTTCCACTTATTTTGCTCTTCTTCCTTCTTGCATCTAGACCTTCCATCTTAGATCTGAGAAAACTTTCTCCCTGAAGTGCTTTCTGAAAATACTTCCTTAAGGATTTCTTTCTCCTGCCGATGTCATAGTCAGGGCTCACCCAGACGCAGAACTAGCAGGAGATTTAACAGACGGACAGACAGACAGACACCCGAGATTTATTACAAGGAACTGGCTGACGTGACTATGAAGGCTGGCCAGGCAGGCCTGAAGTTCCCAGGACGGGCAGCAGGTGAGACTGTGGCAGCTGCAACCACGGGGCAGGGACGACGCTGCTGTCCACAGGCGGAAGCCTCCCTTCCAGGAAAACCTCAGAGGCCCCCACCTGATTCAGACAGGCCGCCCAGGTTACCCCGGATACGCTTCCTTGTTTAAAGCCAAATGACTGAGGGTGAAAGTTACGTATGTAAGACACCTTCACAGCAACACCCAGGGCAGCAGCTGAGTAACTGGGAGCCGCAGCCCAGCTGAGCAGACACCGTCACAGCCACGCAGAGGGCAAGCTGAACTTCTGTAGGCCATGCTTCCACGGCACTCTCACCGGGCACTTCCGCTGGCACAGGGCCCTGGGAACTTTTCTCAGCACTGAAGGCACAGCAGTGTCCTCCGGACTCCACGGCTGGTGCGGGGTCACCTGTCAGTACGCTGCTCTTTGGAAGTAATCTGTCTTTTACTTTTCTTACATTTCCTCTTTATTAAATATTTTAGAGCTGACTACGCTGTGTGAATGAAGGTCTCTTCTAGTTTCCTCAGTTTCGAGATGTGGGATTTCTTACATCTATACAGTGCTGCGTTTCACTGGTCCTGGCCCTGCCCCTTCAGCACCCTCTCCTCTGCTTCTGTCCGCTCCTTGAGAGCTGATCTAAGGATTTCAGACGTTTTCACTCTACCCTTCATGTCCACACACCTCTCACATTTTCTGCTTCTTCACCTCTCTGTACTGCATTCTGGATAATTTCCTTTTCAGATGTATCTTCCAGTTCAGCAAGTCTCTCTTCAGTTAGATCTGATGGGCTATTAAACCCATCAATTTCTTTGAATTTAAATTACATGCTTCCTTACCAGAAGTTTATTTGCTGTATGTTTAAAAATTGGCTTCACAGTCTTTAAAGGTTTTATGCCCTGAACATTTTTAAAGCTTGTCTTTTATAACTTTGGACATCTTAACCATAGCTGTTTTATAGTCTGCTTCTGATAATGCCAGTATCTGAAGTCTTTCCTGTCTGCTATTTCTGCCAGTTCTCATTCGTGATTTGTTTCCCTGGATGTTTAATGACTTCAAACAGTGAAACTTGCCTTTGGGACTTTAGCTGGGAGAATTCTTTGATGCCTGGATGAAGGCCCTCGAGAGAGGGCGAGTGCCTGCTTCTGCCTGGGGCCCAAGGGCAACAGCCATTCAGAATCTCTTTACACTTGGCTCGAGTTTCGTCAGAGCAAGTCGGAAGTTATTAGTTCAGGCTTCGCGTTCCCGTGCAAGCTGGTGTGTGGAAGCTTCTCAGTAGCGCTTTCTCCTCGCCCCCCAACTCGGCTTCGGATGTACAATCCCCAAGACACAGACGCAGCCGGGGAGGGGCACCACTGTTTCCTGTTTACCTTTATGCTGGGTCTTCCCAGGTTTATGGGCGCTGAGTCTCCTGCGACACCTCTCAGCTTGGAGGGTCAGCACTGGCCTTTGTCTCCTGTCCCCTCACCACAAACCATCTTCTGAATCCTGCATTTTAAATGGTTTCAGTACGTGAGTCAGCACTGGGCCCTTCCCCGCCACACTGCCAGAAATAAAGCTGAATTTAACTCTTACCTTTAAATTAGATGAGTCTCTCCTGGGTTCATGGCTCTAAATTTTGATGCATAAGAACTGCCAATGAAGAGAGGACCTGGGTAGTTCTTGACCCACAGTCGATCACAACAAATTCAGAGTAATAACTACTCCTCATTTGTACTATTAAATATATTTCTATTCTTTCAGAAAAATCAGTAGTGCCTTTGAGAATTCATCTATGTTGATACCTTTTTACCAATTGATTCTTATTTTGTTCCTCCTTTTTTCCCCAAGCTTTGGTGAAGTTGGACTGCTGTACCAAAAACTGCACATAATTAATGCAGACAACTTGGTGTGCTGGGACATATGTATACACTCCTGTTACCACCACAGCAATCCAGGTAACAGACATATCCATCAGCTCCAAAGGTTTCCTTGTATCTCTTTGCGTTTCTGTTTGTGGTAAGAACATTAGCACGAGATTCACTCTCTTTACACATTTTAAGTGCACAATACTATCTTGCTAACACTGGGCCCTATATTGTACAGCAGATTGCTGGAACTTACTAACCTTTAGAAGTTGTGAAACTCTGTCAACAGAACCTTTTAAATCCTTTCAGGGATATCTTCAAGTATCACTTTCTTGAGTTTCATAAAATTATATCAAGTACAAGAACATGGTCAGTTGTATGTAAAACTGTCCAAGTTGTCCACACCATCAGTTCCACTTTGACTTTCATATTTTACATTTAGGCTTTTTGACCAAATTATACTTCTAAAAAAACCTGCATAGAATATATTTTGTTAACATAATTGCTCTAAGGACGAGGCAGATCCTGAAATTTACAAGCTCTACAAAGTGTCACGCACGGTCACCGGAGAATGCACAGGTGTTAACTCACATCGACTTTATCACAACTGTGTGGCAGGTGGCGATGTTGCTACTTTGTAGAAAAAGAGACAGATACTTACGAACAAAAAGCTATGAAGTGATAAAGCCCTGGTGTAACCCACTCCACCTGACTCCCAAGATACACATGCCTTTTGTAGCTACGTAAAAAAATGACCCCATGTGAACTTGACTGAAAGATAAGCCTCTAGTTACAGACTCTCATGATCACAGGGAAGTAGTAAGTTAAATATTCTGCCCACCCGTTCAGTCCCTGACCCACACAGAATGTGATCCGCACAACTCAGTTTTGACAGTGGGAGGCAGAACTTGACGGATACAAACACAAAAGGGTACCAGTGTTTATCACAACAAGCGTGCCCTGGACAACCGGCGTGGGGCTGCACCGTGTGGCTGACCGTTCAGCACTTACAGACCATTACCTGATCCTCGTTCCAGCCTGGGAACGACTTCAGTGTATATGGGAGCCCTCGAGGGTCCGAGAGCTCCAACTGTAACCCACTCCATCCTTGGAAGTTCACAAGACATCTTTGATCCTGAAACCCATCAAACCAGGTTCTTTCTGCTCCTTAAAGCTGTGTATCGGATAAACCTAGGGTAAACCTTCACGTGCTGGGAGACAGGTATATCCCCCACAGAGCATTTTTCCCACTCACATCATTTTTAAAGCTCCCTCAGAACAGAGATAAACAGTGTTGGACTGGTCACCATGCTGACTTCTTTACTTATCTAAGTTGAAGGTTATTTTGAGTTTTTGTCTCTTTCTTCTTAGCCAAAGGAACTGCTATCAGCCCACCAGCTTCTCAAAGGCACTGCTGAGCTGTTATTCACGTCTGTGCCCTGGCCCTGCGCACAGCTGATGACACACCGCAGGTCTTCACTGAACGCCGAATTCAGAGAGCTAACTTTACACTTAAATTGTCATGTGGAATAAGAAAAGTAAGTGTTAAGAACTTACTTTAAATTATTTAAACGGACACTAACCTGGATGAAGAGACTCGCTGTGGTCGCACAGTGCGGGGAAGGAAACAGGGCATCTAAACCGCCCGATTTCTCATGTGAAGCTGCTGCTTTTTGAAATCACAATTATATTTGCTGAGCCAGAAGTCCAGATGCACAGTATGACTGTAAGTTTTTTCTGAACTTTGAATTTGTGATTATGAAAAGTCTTAACAACGCTTAAAAAGTACCTTATTTATGAATTGTTTTCACAAGCTGGACTACACTGGTCCTATAAAAACGCAGCACATTTGCCGCATGGGTCTACCCCTCCAGGACGGCCCTTCTGAGACACCTTACATCACACGGTCACGCTGCCACCCTGCTGGGCGGGGGACCTCTCCTCTCAGACCATTGGCTGAACAGCTTTCGATGAGGAACTTTTTAACAATGAAGTTTAGACACACTTTACAGTGATAAACGTGTTACACATTTCTCTTAGATTCCTATAATCTTCCGTTACAGAACAAAATGTAGAGGTCCACTCTTACCTGCTTAAAAAGTTGGAGGTTAACTGCAGTTTCCAAGAACTGTTTCATCACACTTGAACGGTGCTTTACAAAGCTCTCCTCGCAAAAGGTGATGGGCTCACCCTGGAGAGAAATAAAGGATTTTAGGATGTCAACAGAAAGGCAGAGAGAACGTGTTCACCTAAAGAGAAGCATGGGGCTCACAAGGGAGTGCAAGACAGAACCAACTTCGAGGGGCTTGGAGTGTGGAGAGCATTGAAAGCAGCACACACATCTGAAAAAGTCCAACAATTATATTTCATCCTGATTAGAAAATAGTCTTACTATAAAAACCACTGCGTGATTTTTGCCATTTATAGTATGATCATGCATTTCTTTTTAAATTAATTAAACAGTTGTCAATCACATTCTCTTGGCGATTGCAAATACAATTCGGACTGGGTACTTTCTGGGACAAGTTCCACATGGCATCTGCCTTAATTGATCCTATTTGCTAAGTAATCACAACTTTGCAAATGTGTTGTGGTGGCTGAGCCTCTGTTAGATGTTCCTCCTTCAAGTAACAAGGACTCTAATTCGAAACACAGATCCACTTGTCCCGTGGATCCCATGCGTGACTTCAGAGCCCGTCCCTCACTGGTGGGTCCCTGCCACCTGCTGTTTCCCTCAACAGCCTGAAGGGTCCTTTGGCCCATTCGATACAGATGAAGATAAGTGACTGGACTTTACGATCAAAGTGAAAACAGATTAGTGACAGTGATTTGGTCCTTATAGTAGACCTTGTAGCAATCTTCACACTGCAGCAAAAAGGAAAAAAAGAGTTTGTCTACCTTAATAAAGAAACTTTGAAAAAATATTAATTATGATTTAATTTTAAGGAAGCATCAATGCCTTGATTCTAGGTAGTTGTAAGTAAAATTCTGAAAACTGGTTCCCGCATGAACAGAATAAGACGACCAAATCTATGTAATCCAAGCAAATCACTGTCTGATGGAAGTTAAAGACACCACAGAACCACGCTGTTCCACGCGGCAGCCATTAGTCCCATGGAGCTATTTAAATTTAAATGTATTAAAATTAAAGCTAAATTCAGTTCCTCAGTCACACCAGTCACATTTGAAATACTCAGTGGCCACAAGGGCCTAGTGGCTCCTGAATCAGACAGCACAGATACAGAGTATTTCCTTCATCACAAAAAGTCCTCTTGGACAGCTTGCTGTAGAGGGGAGAAAATAAAATTCAAATAAAGTATTAGAGAAGATAATAAGATAATTTGCTAATTGGTGTCACCTGTACCACCAGCAGCCAGAAGCCAACGAGCCATAACAAAACTAACATCACACACTTCCGTATTGACTGTTGCCACTGTTAAGTGCTTCAGAATGACTTTTAAATACCTATTTTAAAAATTGGATTAATTTACAGAAATATATTTTGGATAATCAAAAACATACCTTATTTGCCACTATCACAGAACTTACAATGTAATGGGGAGAAAACAACAAACAAGCAAATCCACCGAAGGTAAAGATCTGTTGTTTTGTATCAGCAACACACCCGGTCACACTGGGAGCCCGACAAACATTTTAGGAGTGAATAATCGAAACAGCAAGTGAGTTTAAGTTTTGCTCCATATGACACGTTGGCTTCTCAAAAGCAAATACAGGTTTTAAAAATAAACAAAACCACTGCCTCTAATGGCAGTTCCAGCTACATCACTGCTATTACAAAGAAATCAGTACGACTGAAAATTTTAGCTTTTTTTTTGATAGATTTTTCCCCAAACATGTGAGAGAGATTTTATTACCACCTATGATTTGTCTAAAAGTTGTCATTAATACTGCAGAACAGTCTTGTATTCAAACACAAACTTATGGTTACCAGAGGGAGAAAGGGTTGGGAAGGGATAAACTGGGGGCTCAAGATTTGCAGATAATAACTAATATACATATAAAACAGATAAACAACAAGTTCCTTCTGTACAGCACAGGGAACTACATTCAATATCTTATAGTAACCTATGGTGAAAAAGAGCATAAAAATGAATATATACGCATGTTCATATGTGACTGAAGCACCGTGCTGTACACCAGAAACTGACACAGCCTAGTAAAATGACCATACTTCAATTAAAAAAAAAAAAGTTCTATCTCCAACTGAAAACTTCAGACGTCCTGTTCCGAGCAGGAGTATCTTTTGGCTGGAGGGCGGGGAGGGCAGGGGCAGAGAGTGTCCAGGCAAGGGATGGGGAGGGGAGCTAAGTTGACCTGTGCTCTCTCAAGGGTCAGGCATAACTTAGTCACTAGCCAAAGAGAACTACCCTGGGAGTACCCTGCCCTCATTAATCTTCCAGCAATTGCCGCCATCTTTCAAGAGAAGGAGTAAGGAGAAAGCTCAGATTTGCTGTCCACCCATTTTTGATGACACCAGTCATGCTCAGAGCTTCCAACTGAACCTCCTACAACTGACAGTTTGTTCACTACGAGTCTTAATGATAATGAGGAAGACACATCTTAGAATCTTATCTCAGGAGAAAGTAAGTCTGGATTAACAACGCTGTCAAGCTTTATATATTAACACACAAGAATCTCAATCACTGCCACCCTGGGGGTGTGTCCTAGGAGGCAGACAGTAAACGACTCCCCATGCGAGTCCCTTTAAGTCCCAGTCGAGCTGAAGGGCGTGGTGAGAAGGAACTCTGCTGAGGCTCTTCTGATTTACTGAGGATCTGATTACAGGCCGGGATTAGGACTGAATGCTTCTCAGAAACTGTCCTGTTCCAAGGGAGGAGGCTTTATGCCCAGTGCTGCCCGTAAATCAGCAGCGCACGCCTGCAGGATGGAAGGTTTAACATGGGGGCAACCGTGGCTCCACCGCGGGAGCGGGAGCTAGTTTTGAAAACAAATGGAAGCTTCACAACACCGACATGGAAAAGGCATGTGGACAGGAAGTGGCTGGTGAGTCTGGAGACGGCACGGATCAGCGGCAGCACCACAGCGAGGCAATGGAAGGCCGGCTGAGGCCTAGTGGCTAACGGAGCAAGCGACAGACAGTCCCAGAGGGAAGGAGGACTGGAAGAGGTTAGACTGTCTTTAAGAAGGGCTATGTCTCAGGTTCTATATCATCCTCTGGAACAGGAAACTTGGCAAAAAAAAAAGAAAAAAGTCCAAAACAACAGACAGTCTTCACGCTTTAAGGTGCACGACTTAGCAAAAGTTCACAGTGCAAAAAAGTTACGGTATCAGGAAGAGTATTGCCGTACAGACAGATGTAACACCGCCCGAAGTGTCGGCACACTGCTTACTCTTTCCCTTAATGCGTTCGGACTTAACGTGCAAACTCACTGTTATGTAAGGATGTAAACAAACTAAGCAAAAAAGTCTGCGCAGCGATGGCTTATTTAAACTGTTAAATCTCTGAGAGATTCTGCTCCCAGCTCTCTCATGGGAATATTAAAATATATTTAGGTTCTAACAGGAAACAGGAATGAAAGATTTTTCCCGGGTTAGACAGCATTTTTCTTCCAAGTGTGCCACTGCTACGACTATGGAAGGTCCTGCCCGTTTACTCCTAGAGCTGAGGAACCACAAACAGAATACGTTCTCCTACTGCTGAAAATCATTCATGGAAAAATCTCATTCAAATCATAAACTTTAGTCATTATTAATAGCAAACATCTTATGTACATATATGAACTTCTCCTAAAGTTATCAGATATGTCTTGAAAAAATGTAGGTTTCAGTGTTGCATTTGGCTATGATTCTGCAAATTAAGATGGGAAAAGAAATTGATCTTTCTAGACAGCTGATTTTAGCACTTTGGTCAAACTTGCACACTTTAAAAGATTAATTAATTTATGTATTAATGTTACACATACTATGAAAAAAATACTTCTTTTCTTCCCCAGATTTGAAGGAAGAAGAGTCTCTATTCTATGAAACATACGACCAGTGATGTGAAGACGGAACCCTCACTACCCCGTCCCCGGCCCTCCTGCCTCGTGCCAGTGGTGCACAACTTTTATACATTTTTGCTAAAAAAAGTTGAGCAAAATTTCCTCCCTGCTGATATAAAAACGAGAGAGTGCTGTAAAAGCAAGCACGTTCCATGAGGACGCCAAATCCACAGCAGATATCCCTCGTGTAGAAACCATCTACCGAGTGAAAGGCATCCACTCGAGCTCGGGTGATGGGTGAGCTTCAGTCACCATCACACCGAGAGGGATGAGTAAACAAGCTTTCCAGCTTGTATTTTAAAATCTCTAACGAGCTGGCAGTTACAAATGTACTAGATGGCAGCTTTAAGGTGAAGATTCAGTAAATGGCCATTTAAATTATGAACGTCAATCCTCTACTTAAGTTGCCTGGACTTAATCGCAAAATATTACTTACTGATAATGTTTTAAAGGAATCCAATACGAAAAAATTTCTGAAAGACAACTCCAGCTCCTCCAGCAGCGGCCCCGATGACTAACTCATCTTTATTTTAAAAAGAATTCCCTTTTTATCCGTTAGCAAGATTCACGGCAGCCCAGAAAAGCTTGAGCGCTTGAAACAAATGACATCGTATCCTAAATACTCAGAGGAATAGATTTAAGTATCACTTCCATGCTCTTAGGGTAACAAAGTGTATGCTTTTGAATAAATTAAGCAACATTTTAACTCAAACATTTCTTTAGCACTAGAAGCAGAGCTTGTGAGATAAATGATAGACAGAGATACAACTGACGCCCCTTTATTAGTTATTTAGTGTAATCATTTAAAAATGCTCTCATGTTTATGACAATGTTCATCTTTTCGAGGATCAAAGGAGGGTACTTTAGTTATGTGAAAGGAATTTTCCTTACCAAATTTACTTCATTTTTAATGATCATAGCTAATACAGAGAGCGTTACCTATATGCCAGGCACTGTTCTAAGTGGCTTACATATACGAACTCATTTTATCCTCTAAATAACCCAAGAAGTATTATTACCCCCTTTTTTTTTAACATGTGAGGAAACTAAAGCACTAAGAGGGTAATCTGCCGAAAGTCGTCCACTGTCACAGAATGAAGAGTCAGCCCCAAGCGATCTGGTTTCAGGGTCTGCACCCTTATAACTTTCCTTAAATTTATTTAGCACATTAGTTTGATCTTCCATTTTTGAATTTTTAAAACGTAGCTAACTTGCTGCTGGCTAAAATCCAAAAGCAGCAGAATTGTTTTATTTAAATCACTTTCCAGAAACTTTAAGGAGTTTCGTCGTTTTCTCTGTAATTACGAGCAGGTACAACTGATTTGTCAGTCGTGCCGGCGTGTCACTCAGAGAGTGAGGCTGGGCACTGTGAGAAAAGCAGCGTGTTAGGAGTGGCCATTCAGACGTCCTAAGTGCTTGTTTTATAAAATAAGTTACTCTTTGGCAGTATTTAGCAGGTGTATTTGAAAATGAATATTCAGATCATCCTGAGGGGCTTCCCTCCCAGTCGACATCCGACTGGCTCCCCAGTGCCACCGCAGGGGACCGGACGGAAGAGGGCAGCGGTCTGAGCAGTGGCAGTCACCCCAGGAGACAAAGCCACACGTGGAACTTACAGCAGGAACAACAGCCTCCCCAGCTTACACACACACTGTGAGATGTCTACACCAGGTGCTCCTTTTGAGAGAATTCCTAAGATTTTGTATCGTTCAGTCTGTACATAAACGTACACTGCGTGTCTTCCTGCATCTTCATTTAGAAGACATGCACGTCCAGAACACTTACCTCAAGGAGCATGTGATAGGCCAACAGGGCCGAATGGAGGGGGACCACTCCACACAGAGCAAGAGCAGGCCTGTGGACGGAACGGATCCAGACCCAGGCCCCACGGGTCACCAGCTGGGAAACTTACTCAAGTTTTTAAAAGTCTATGAGCATTAGTTTTCTTATCCTTAAAATGAATAGGGTAATATTTTCAAGGCTTGTAAAGATCAAATGAGAGAGTTTCTTTAAAGGGCCCCTCAGTGCGTGGTACCCAGTGGGCTTCCAATGGTCAGTTATTGTTTTAATAACAATAGATAAATCATTAACATCAGCAAAAATAATAACATAAGAACTATAATAAGTAATATATAAAAAAGGAAGAGGAATGTGTTAAAGGAAGTAAACATAATCAATCCATAGAAAGAAGGGGTCTGTATGAACTACAGCCTCAAGGACCAGGAAGAGACCAGATGCCGCTGAAGCCAGAAAGATAAGAGCACGGCCAGGAAGAAAGAACACACGAACCAAGGGTCTGGGAGCCTGGGCATTTGGAGCCTCCAGCAGAATTCTCTAAACTGAGGTCAAAGATTAGGAAAAAAAAGTAAAAGCAGACACAGACGGCCTGCCCATAGTGAGGGCCCTGCCTGGCAGGAGGAGGGAGGGCCCTGGGGCTGGTCCGTCACAGACCTCACCGACAGGTGCAGTTCTGTCAAACGCAGGGAAGCAGTGGCTCATTTTCATACGTGTCTAAACAATCATGACATGTTGAAAAGTAATGTCTAGTTAAAAAATCCGTATTAATTTAAAGCTACTTTGTAGCCCTGCCCTTTCCAGCCGTCGTCCAGGAGCTATGGGATGCGACTGGAGTGCACTCACGGGGAAAAGAGACAAAACCACGAAATCATCACGACTTCTAAACTTGGCTTCCTTCCTCCACATCAATTAGAAAACATACCAAAGATACATGGCTACTAGATAAACGTCCAAAAAGAGTGCACAGAACAAAAAGCAAATGTGCTGTCAGTAAAGAAGAATCAGGGTAATCTGCAAAGATCACGCCTAAAACAACAGCAACAGATATTTTATACACAATACATAAATAATTCTTCTTCAAAATGATTTATTTTGAAAATATATAGAAAAAGTGTCTAAATACACTCAGTAAACTTTTTAAAACTTGAGCTTTCATTCAAAGCTGAGTCAAAAGAAACGTGGATGCTCACGGAACAAAAGTACTGTGCCCTAACTCCCAGAAAGGACCAGCAGTCAAAAAGGAAGAAGAAACCATCAAACACAAAAAGGAAAAATGTAAGTAAGTTAGCCAATACATTGGTAAGATGTGAGCAATAAACAGGAGAGCTAGTCTCTGACAAAATTGTATCTTTTCCCACAGAGACTGAGACTCTGGCTCTGAAAGATGTTTAAAAAAAAAGTCAAAGGCATTGAAATCTTGCACTCCTGTCTGCTCAATTAAGCTCAAACAGGGAGAAAATTAAGCTACAAAAACTACAGTAATAAATGGTAAAGACGGGATATCTTCATAATCTTAACTGGCACGTAACACCGACCATTTAAATCTTTTATAAAAATGTTCCCTTCAGTGCGCTCTTCCCAAATCGAAAGGCTTTTGCAAATTTAAAAAGGGAAAGAAAAAGGTAGCCAATAAAGTCAATAATTATTTAAATGCGGCAAAATTCAAGCAAAGTGATACTTTAAACTTTCTTCCTGTATTGTACACTTAAAACCAACCTCTCTGCCTCAAAATTTGGTAACTAAAATCAATCACTGATTTTGTCTTTCAGAGTCATTCTTGTTTCAATGGACGTTCAACAGCTTTAATGACTATGACCTACTGCAGGATGGGTGACTGGTTTCCAGTCTTTCAAAGAATGAGACCCTGTAACTGTAAAAAATTTTTGGAGACTCCCCCACGTGAGAAACGCATACTATGTGCAGTACTACGAGTTCCAGATCATGTTTTTTAAATGTACACATATTTCAAAAAGATCAGCATGCAAATTAGACGTGTACTTTTCTAGAGACAGAAGCCTGTCAGTCTGAGGGTTTCTCCTGACAGCTCATTACTCCTCGGCAACAGAAGAGAAGCCACTGGGAGGGAGCTGCTGATATGGAAGTCACTTCAGAAAGCGTCTCACCCATTCACACTTACTCAGCGCTCCACAGTTTACGGCAGGACTCACACAGCAATCCTGAGAGGCAGGCAGGGAAGGTACAAGAGTTCTCCTTTCACAAAGTAGAAGACGGAAGCCTCGAGACTAAGGAGACGGGCTGGGGTCACACAGCTTGGTGGTGATGAAATCCCCATGCGATAACAGGCCTTACGACTTATTACTAATTCAGTATTTTTAATCCATTGCAACTTATTCACCTGGGCATGAAAGGGCCTTGGAATCGCCTTCATAAAATCAGACTCACACACTTAACCAGTAGTTCAGAGAGAGAAACAAATACATTTTGATTTATACCTTTCTGGACGATCTAACTACTTGGCTACAATTCTACGTAATAATCATTTGGGGGGTATTAAAACAAAAAAGCAATGGCAAGATGAGCTAGGATATGCTCAATAGACAAGCCCACTTAGAAAAGGCTTATGAATTAGCAAGACAATAAATGTCCAAATACTGCAAAATTTTTGATTGCTAATGATTTTAAACTTCTGTGTTACATTTGTCATTTCTAAACTCTAATCTAATAAACCCAATCATCTGGCTAATTTCTTAATGACCTTAACAAGATTGAGCAGAGTTACTCTAAAATGCATTAACGCCATTCATTAATTAGTGAAGAGGTAAGTATTCCAATTTTAGCACCACAAACAAGGTGATATGGGAAAGAATGTGGGAAACACTAACTAAAGATTGCTGAAAGAACTAAAACCAGGGAGTCAAGAAACTGGAGATGCAAGGTAATGTTTGACAGCATATTACGTGGGATTTTAAAAAATCTTTATGATACTTTTTAAAGGGTGTGATATTAAACCATTTCTTTCTCTGCCCATTCCAAAGAATCACAAAAAGCAAACTCAAGGAGTGATGAAATAAAGCGCTTACAGGTTTGTATCTCAGTGCATCTCTGTAGGATCCAAACAAAGCAGCCTGCGCCCTGAGGAAGGCCCTGGCCACTCCATCTCCCGTAGCTGTGGATTGCTTCTTCAGTTTATTTTTCAGGGCCGAGACCTGCGTGACGGAGAGGAACAGTTAAATTAACACCTCGGAAATTGGTACAGCGAGGTACGAACCCAATCAGGAGGCACACCGCAGTGTCTGCAGGTCAGCCCAAACCTCATCCTCCTCCCTGGGAGCTTATCTCTGCCGCTGTGGAGGGCACCTGCTGCTCTGTTAATTGAAAGAAAGGCAGGGGCCCACGGTAATGTGCTAATGCAAATTGGTTTATGCTCTCTTTTTTCCCAAGGCCTCTTGACATAAATAAGCTTTAATTATTTTACAGTAAACTGCTTGGGAGCCACTTTCCCGCAGATTTTTAGCAATCACAACACGCGTCTCCTTGTTTGGGGATGAAGCCGGCTGGGTGTCGTTCATTTCTGCTAGGTAAGGTTATTCGTTACAGGTCCTCCAGGATCACTTACTATTTAATTTTATTTTTGGAAGCCTCATTTGTATATGCAATTTTCCCATCATTTGTTGGAATAGTTTTCACCATTATTAGGGGAGAAGAGGGGAGAGAGGTTAAGGTACAGAGAACCTACCAAGGGCAGAGAATTGCGTTCTGCACTCACATACTGCCCCATCTCATCTTCAGTCTTCACGAAAGGTACTCATGTTTACAAATGAAGAAATAGGGGCTCAAACATGTGAATCATTTTGCCTTCAATACGTGCTACTAAGTGGCAAAACTGAGATTTCAATCCAGTTCTGTCCAGTTTTTCCCACAACCACATGCAGGATTTGAAATCAATGTTATTGCTTTACGAACCAGTACTCATATTAATACGTTAATATTTTTAAATCAAAGAAAAACTTATTATCTAGGAATCTGCATAATTTCAAAAGGCACCTAAATTTGTTACACTTTTTTATACATTTCCATCCTTTAACTTCAGGTTTTGTGTACTTTAGAGAACACGTATTATTTATGGATAGACTTTACTTAGATGAATATTTTCTAAATGTCATCAGACTCCCGAAGTATAACTTATTTTTAAGGGGGAGGTGATGTGATATGTTCCTATGCATCCAAGTCATTTAACCAATTCCTTTCACACATAATAAAAAAACTACACTCTGTATACTTAAAAAATACTATCAATGCTCATATACATTCCTTATCAATGCTTTACATGGGGATATGAAGTCATGTAAAAGTTCTGTTTTCTTAAGAAAAAACTGATGGGACAAATTCTGGGTGGAATGGCCCCTTATCAGAGCATGGTCTCATCCTTACACTACCAAACAACAAAATAAGGTCATTTCTCCTTTACATAGACATGCAAGAAGAAATATGTCTATTTCTTTACACAGGCAGTCCTGACTTCTCTTGTAGATGAAGACTGTAATTGAAGCGTCAACCTAATTAACAACTAAACTTCGAATATTGCTAATGAGAAGTGAGCACAGCACCAGAGGAAGGGCCAGCTCTACAGGTGATAAACCTTCACGGTAGTGACATTTTCCAGTGTAAAGTCACAGTTACTGTGATCTGATCAAAGAAAGAGACCCCCATTGGGTCCAATTATAACCATAGTTTTGAAAAAAATTATTGAGTTATGATGTTCATAATCTATGCAGAAAGGCCTCTGCAGTATAGGTCTTTCCGCATAGCTGTGATCTTTTCAATTTATATCCAAGCTCCGCAGATTCAGATAAAAGTTTAGAGCCTAATTCATTTAGCCCACAAAGTGCATAAACCAGGGTTCATTTAAGAGGAAGTTTTTATTATTAAAATCTAACCTCAATAAATGCACATTTTTACGTAACCCACATATTCAAAAATAAACGCAGCTAAAGGATGTAAAAACGAATCTTCTGCCTTAATGCCCGTTATCCTAAATCCTGCTATTTTAAGTTTCAAGTGCCTTTAAAGAAAACCCAATAGGAATGAAAGTCAATACATGTATTTCATTACTGCCCCCAAAAAAGGCTTATGGGGGAAAGAATATGATTCCAGTCTTTCAAAGTATTATAAAAAGTAAATGACTGGCTCATTTTTTCATTTTACTTTAGAAAATAAGAAAATAACGTTTTAAAACGGCATGCCTTGTGGCTCTGCAGAAGAAAATGCCTCCGAGTGTTATCTTCCTATAAAACCCGAAATCGACAGTTCAGTCCCCCACAAATCAAGAAGCCCTGGGACGGTCGTGCCATGTGCTCGCAGAGACTGGAGGCAAGTCAGACCACCCCGCAGCCTCTGTCACCCCAAGCCCCGGATTGCTTAACGGCTGTGCAAGTTATCCAGGATATTAATCACCCTGGCACAAGCCTTTCCTAACCAAGTCATAAATAGGTAGCCTTCACTTTCAAAATTGGTGAGTGATGAGTCCTGAGTTCCCTCAAGAGCTCTACAGAAAACGGGAAGGAAAGGAAAACCCCTGCTCCAGAACTCGCTGTCTAACACAGCAGCCACGGCACACACAAGCGCGGGGAACGCGACTCGTCCGAACTGAGACTTGTGTTAGTGTGAAAAATACATGGGATTTTGAAGACTCAGTACGATAAAAAAGCTAAAAATGCCTAATTTTTATTGATTACATGATGAGAGTATTTTGAACATACTGGGTTAAATAAAACATATTATTAAAAATTCATTTCACCTATTTCTTTTTACCTTTTAACATGATTACTAGCAAGTTTTTAACTGCAGGCGCGGCTCACGCTGCATTTCTGCTGGACAGCCCCAACCCGCACAAGCATCCTGTCTCACTCCACACAGGCTAAAAAACTGCCTAGCGAGGAATATGGTTACATTTTCCCTTTGCCTGTTTCTAAATCATTTCAGCCTTTACAAACTGCATGAAGAGTTTTCCCTTGACCTACTCTAGGCAGGCTTCGACTGGCAGTAGATCTGAGGTGGTTCCTGTTTTTCGGAAACCAGAAGGGCAAGTGAGTGAGCTGTTTGTCTATGCACCACGAGTGCTCAAAAATGGCCTGTAAAAAATGAGACGTTTTTAATAGCTCTGGATCTAAGGATATGGCTCTGATAGACAACACTTGTGTCAACCTTGGTATTTTCCTGTCTTTCAGATCACCGGAGCAAATTATCACCAGTTACCACTGCCCTTTGCAGTGCTAATTAGCTTTTAGCAGTTTTTATCTATAAGAATGGTGCTGTCTCTTCCACACTTTTTAAATACTTGGTCTGGGGAAACAGCATTTGCTGCTTTAATTTCCAAACTTCCCAGTTCAGTTATGGAGTAAGTGTACCTCTTCCTCTGAGATCCTGAAGTTCACACTCACATACAGCTGAATTCGGAAAGGCATCTGAAACCTTGGTCACATGGCTGTCATCACACAATCCTATCGTACAGTATCAACTGCTTTCTCTTTTTATTCTCAAGAAAATAAGCTTCAATCTCCAATGGCTAAAGATTACTTCGAAACTGACATTTTATTTTACTATGACGTTCTTTAGCCTGTAAGTAAGTTATTTTTTGTCTAATTAGGCACCCTACTAGACCCCCAAAAAAGTTAAACAGTGAACAGAAACTTCAGAACAAATATCATTTCATTGCTCTTATCAAACGTTCAAATTCCTTTCATACAAGGAGGATTCAGGTTGTAAGCAGCCGTCCGCGGGGGGCACTAGACCCTGGGTCTGAGCGCAGTGGGCGTTCACTGCAACACGAGTGATACTACTACTGATTCTCCACTTTCACCCTCTTGGCACCAAGTGACTCTGAATAAAAGGAGGGAATTACATGAGTAAACACAGCAAACAGGTATAAATTAAAAGACTGCCAGCCACGTGCACACAGCCTCAGTAATGAAGCAATTATGCCGACCGGGGGTTAGGGAGGGAGGGTACACAAAGGAGCTGAGTTTTCAGAGAAGTGATTGATTTTCCTCTCACTTGATTTTTAGATGTGTCTTCTCAGGAAAAATAAATTGCCCATTATAGCTTAGAAATTTTAATTTTATTTTTTAGGATCACAAAGAGAAACCCCACGGTAAAGAACAGAAGGTAAAAATAAATGTTCAGAAATATCTGCATAACTTATATGACCTGAAACACCTCTGTGATGCTTTTCAATATCCTTTCACATAACTAAGCTGTACTCTAGAAACATCCTACATTTAGAAAAGTTACTGCTTCAAGTAATTATCTGCTCTAGAAAGAAGTCACAAAGTTAAAATCTTTCATTCTTCCATGAAACATGTTATGGTTATCATATGAATCAGATATTAAATCCCTACCCTTCTTTAATCTTCTAATGTTCAGTTTCTTAAGAAACAAAATTAACCCTTCCCTCTTAATATAATTTTCTAGCATGCTTCTATTTAAGGATTAAAGCAGTAACCTTTAACATTTATTAAATGAAAAACATACGATTCACTCACAGAGGGTATCATGACATGGTTTCTTTGCCTAAATTACCCATCAAAACCTAACAAATACGGTGTCATCTACAGCTCCTTCCCCTCCAGAGGCATCTGAAAACGAAGACACTCAAAACCGCTCTGACTGCACCTCAGGCCCAGTGTCCTGCCAGCGTCTCTAATACCAGTATCACGCCCACTCATCCACATCCTCTGCACGTCACCCTGTCTCATCTTCCACAAGCTGGACATCAGCAAGCCCCATCAGTTCGACCTCTGACAGAGATTTCAAATCTGTCCACTTTCCTCCAGATCCCTGCCACCATCAAGTTCAAGCAGCTCTCAGCTCTCACCTAGACACCTCAGACAGTCCCCTGACTGACCCTCCTGCTTCATTTCTGCTTCGTTAGACCCAGTGGTCTTCAGGACCCAGAACCCAAGATGATAGTTTTAGAAGTCAAACTGGATCACGCTGCTATTCCTCTGCTCAAAATCTCCTTTGAGTTTCCAATGGAGTCCAAAGGTCCTCAACAAGAACCACAGCTCTTTTACAATCTCACGCCTGCCTGTCTGGACAACCTCACCTGGCGTAAGCCTCTCTTTTGTTCATCTGACTACAGAGATTCAGGGCTTCTTTCCACTTCCTGCCAAGCAGGACCTTTGTATCTGCTGTTCCTCCTCTTCCCACCTTGCATGGCTTACTCATCCTCACCATTCAGGACAACTCTGCAAACAGATGTTTTGACATGTTGACCTTGGCTGAACCATAAAAGGCAGATCTGAGTGTACACTGGTAAGAATTGTATCTCAGCTTGGCTAAAATTATCTTCATCTCAGCTCACTACCGGCAGAGATAGCTGTCAGTCTACCACTCTCTTTCTCTTTGGTAACAGAAATCCTAAGTTTTGACTGGTGCTTGGTTAACCGGGCTGGGTTAACCCAGCCATCTCCCAGCAACACCTGTGACTTGGTGTGGCCACGTGGTTGGCTTCAGACTAACAGGATATGAGTTCCAGGACAGCAGCGTGTATGTTTTCCTGTTTACTCCGTTCCTAGCACAATCCAGCACATAGTAGGTGCTTGGTCAATATTTGATGAATGAATGAATGAACAAATTAACAACCTGTCCAAGGTACACCAATGTCTCTTGTTAACTGGATCAGACTATTTGTGATGGTGTCTAAGAACATAATTCATTCAGAAGTTCACCAAGTCATTAAGGTATAAGCAAGACTTGGGAACTGGTATCGTGACAATGCTCACAATAGAGTATCATGCACACACAAAAGTCTCTCAAATATGGAAAAGTCAAGAACTTAAAAAACAAGAAAGACAGTTTTAAATAATTTTAAAGCCAAAATCAGGTCTTTACATTAAAATACACGCACACATTAGCAGTAAGAAGAGAGAGAAGGACATTATTAAGATGATGTGGGGAAAAAAGACATTAGGAGAAAGACCAGGTAATTTAGGTGGAAATGAAAAGCCATGAGGAAGCCAAGGAAATTCATGAGCACTTAAAATTACTGAGTAACAAACTATAAATCAGCTTTAAACTGGCCGAGGTGCAGAGACACTGGGAGGCCCCACGGAGGGTCTCTGCAGCGGGAGGCTCAGTCTCCCACGCAGCCCACAGAAGAGCACGAAGATCTTTTAGATGTTTGGAGGCCCAATATAATCAAAATTTGAGTTTTTTAAATTTCCGTTTTGTTTTGCTTTTGTATTTAAAGTTTGCATTTAAAAAAACAGCAGAATCTGTTACTAATTTACTTACAAACAGAAAGCCTTTTTGTAAACAATCCCATCTCTGGGAATAAGTGTTGAGGAGAGCGGAGACTCCCACGGACCCTCAGGTCACGTGCAGGGGCCAGGGGCCGCCACTGCAACCCGGCCTCGCCTCCAGGGAAAGGAAATAACAAGTCGCACTTGGAGCCCAAGAGGTGCCCATTAAGCCTGCTTCCGGGTTCTTCCTTTCATTACTTCGAAAGTCAGATGGAAATTCCCTTATAAAGCATTCTAGGAAGTTAACTCTAAACAGGGCCTTTAAAAGCAGCCTCCATTGCAAAAGATAAAAAGAAATGTGATCACACTGCTGTTCCAGGCCAAGGACTGAGTGCCTGCCCCGGCTCCGCCTGGCGCCAGGCTGCGTGGACGGGCAGAGCCACCCAGATGCCCGCATCCCCCGGGGGCAAACTGAGAGCAGGATGTGTCTCCTGGAGTCCACTCTAGTAAACAACAACAAACAGGCTTCTCTAAGTGACCCCAGCACCTGAGTGAAGGCGTGTTACCCTTCTCACCTGGACACTCTAGAAACCTGCTGGGGACATCGTGCACTGTTGAACACGATGAGGATTTTAGCAGAGCTGTGGCAAACCCGGGATTGATACAATATTCTCTGGGGTCTTTTTTTTCCTTTGTAACATATACTATGACAATTTAACATTAAACCTTCATGTTAGATTAGAGGAAACAGCCAATGAGTTAAACATACCTATTGACTTATGTGCTTGGTTGTAAGAGTTAAATTTGTTTATATACTTGAATTTTTAAGCTGACTTTAATAATTCTCTGAAAAAGCCAATTACTTTCTGAAATTTATTCCAAATTACTTAGCTCACTCGAATGCAGCTATCTAAAAATCAGAGTTTGGGGGGTTTTTTTCCTCTAGTTCTTTAGGCTTGTGATGATTTTTAGTGAATCTGAGCGATCCGTATCTTTCTCCTTTTCATATCACAGTAAAACCACTAACCGAGTCCTTGGTGTGATACTTGAAAGCCTCACTGTAAGATGCACAGTGTTTCAGAGGATTGCATTTTATAAGATCTTTCCAATGTTGCAGTAATTAAACATGCTTCACACTCAGTGCAGCTGTCCTAGGACAGACTGTGGCCTGCCGAGACGAAGCAAGAACCCTTCAGCGTGTGTACCATATTTTCTACGCACCCTCATAATAGAAAATAGAAAATTGTTTTCCAATAATGTTCTATATAACATGAAAATGAGTTTTTAAAACAGTGCTGACAATCCTCATTTAAGTCAAATAGGTCATACTGATTATTTCTCTAACAAGATCAGAATGCAGACTAAGCTTCTATACTAAATTTTAAGAGTTCCTCATTACAAGCACATCACGTTTACACGAGCGGGACCACGGTCCGGTGTGTGGGGACAAGTCTGAGGATCAACCTATACAAACTCAAACTCCAGACAAACCGTTAGCAGTCTACTTGCTGTGACCCACCCTCTTGTCTGAAACAGGTAAACACACTGACCTGTCTCAGAGTATATTGTTTTTTACAATCTAATGAGTTAAATTATTTAAAGACAGTTAACCAATATAGGTCAAAATTTGCTCTCCAAGTAATGACTATTCTAATGGGTGTAACTTTCCCAGATGTCAATTCTTACTGCTTTCTTCTGCGAGAGTTATTTTGTCATTGTTCTAACAATATTCACATGAAGACAGATTTCCTAAATCTCATAATTCTCTTCAGCTTAATTTCCAACTAGTGGGGCATCCTATTTATTTTTGAAATAGTAACAATTTTCCAAATTACTTTCTAAAATGTTGATGATAAAAAATAAAGTGAGCAGTAATACCTTAGAAATACAACATTTTAAATTATTATGTAACTGAAACTAAATTTGTGTATATATTCGGAACAAGGGGTCTCAATAATAGATTTTCTTAAACTAAAATGGACTCATATGAGATTTCAAATGTTAATATTTAATCCAATCGGCTCTTTTTACCCCATACTTAAAAACATACCACAATAACACTAATTGCAACTGATACTGTTACATAACCCGAAAATTTACTTCTTTATTTCAAAACACAAACTACGTATGCTTGAAGGTTTCCATATTTGGCAAAGCCACTAGAAAGTGAAATCACAATGTATTCATAGACAAAAACTACAAAAGTGTATTTTAATGGATCTACTGCTTTTAAAAGTTATTCCATGTAATAATCAATATCGTTAAAATCACTCCCAGTAAAATGTGTGTTTTATTCCTTTAATGATCCAAATCTATAGTGAAATGATGAAATCGAAAAACAAGTGTTCTTGTCAGAAGACAGGAAGAGAGTTTTTTCCCCTCCCTTAAGGAAAACAAAGGATTCCTGAAAGCTTTGGCCTGATTTATTTTTCCAATTTTAAATACCTTAAGAGCAGCGGAACTGCTACTGGCGTGGTAGTATTTCTAACAGCCAATAAATCTAAAATATTACGTGTGAATATTGGAATGAAGCCATTAAGAAGATTACAGCATGCAACACAGCAGAGGGTCCACAGGAAAAAAGAACCAGTAATTCAGGACAACTGTGACCACTGACCTCGGAACAGCCAGGACCACTGGTCAGGCTGATGCAGTAATAAAGCACACATGCCCAGAAAGTCATCTGGCCTGTGCGGATAATTTAAATGCTTTGGTGAATGATTTTAAAAGGCCCCATTTAAATATCAGTTAATTTATTAAATAATCAAGCAATACTGATAGTAATATTTTTCAGGCATCAAGTATTTTTTATTAATTCAAATCACAAAGAAATTCAGTAAGATCATTTGTGATTTTAACATGTCTCATTTAAACATTTACAATTACAGCAAGAATGACTGATACTTCACCGTCTTTTCTACTATGAGGGAGAGCTTTTGGAAAACTGATGAAAAAGCTAAGTTTACTAGGGATGGGTTAAACAATCACCTGAGATATTTTTAGAAAATAACTAAGTTTAGAACATCTCACACTTTCAATAAATAGTCCCAGCTCCACCTCAGAACCACTTCAACGTACTCATTCTTCAAATTTGTCTATAGATCTGTGGCCCTTAATTTCAAACTTACAGATAGCTGCACCTACCTCACCTGGCAGTGCTCCTTTTTATGAACATCTTTCGCTATTTCAGCTGTGAGTCGTTCGTTAACTGTTGCTTGTAAGTAAACAATGAGACGGTCCCTCTTGTCATTTTACATATCAAGGCTTTACATTTTGTGAATACTGTCTAACTTCTTCACATCCTTAAATAAATATTTTAATATTAAACTAATTCTACTAGGAAGGTAGTAGTTTCCAGTTAAAAAAGAATCACCCATCAAAAAAATTACTACTAAAGGTTGTTTTTCTCAAAGAAATAATCAGCTGTCACTGAAGCTGGATATAAAATTTTCAGCATGACACAAAAAAGCTGATTTCTTTTTCCTTTCTCTTATTCTTTCTCATCTTTAAAAAAATAAACCATCCTTTCTTTTCAGGGCACTAATAGTAGGAACCACATACACATAAGAAAAACATTCTTAAAAGCTGGGGCTTTATTTTCATAATTATTTCTATATCCAATGAAGAATACTTTGATGGATTTCTAAATGAACAACTGCAATCCTTTCTAGCGGCTTCTGCAAAATTTTTATAATGAGGCAATCTAGTTATAATGAGCTAAAAAGATAATATAATTCTTCACTGGCCTGGGTTTGGATTTGCTCATACATAGCATAAATTTTACTACAGTAAGATAAAGTAGTTCAATTTAATTTGCTTCAGGGTCAGCAAGTATTTTAGGTTATTTATGGGCATAAATAATCTGATTTTGACTTTAAAATTAGGTTTTTCCTATCACTAGCCATAAAAACAATCAAGGCTAGTATTCCTGTATTTTTTGAGTTTGAGATTTTTTTAAATTCTTTTTTTCAAACTCCCTAATAACGATTTCAAAGTACTTGAAATATTACAGAAAAATATATTTTGAAGGGTTTTTTATTCCAAAATGTTAACACTCCAGAAAAAAAATGGATGTTTTAAAGGGGAGTTTAATTAACTTAGAACTGAGTTATAAAGATATTTTAAAAGCGTCATTAGAATATATACAGAAACAGAACAATCTGCATTTTTACCCTGTTCTAAGGAATACGAAGGCCAGAAAAATGCACTTTGGAGACTATTTAACACAAAATACAGAATATACCCTATTATGAGCTGCAGACACACACATGCGCACACGCACACAAACCTCTGTAAGATCAAAGACCAGAAGAGAGCTGGCACTTAATTTATCAGCCTTTACAGACAAAAGACAGTTTTCGTCATTTCAAAAGGATCAGATGTCTTTTATGACAAACTGGGTTTGCAGTTTAATTTACAAATAGAATTCTAAGTTAGCAGTCTTTGCGCTGCCAAAGCAAATGACAAACAGTGTAGGTTTTCATTCTTGCGGCCCTCAGCAGGATAGAAAAGATTAAAATAAAACTGAAATAATCTAGAGAAAACAAATAAATGTTTCAGAAAGTTGAGGGAGATCAAAGACAGAATTTTCTGACCCCAACTGTACAAGCATTTCTTATTATATTGACCAGTGCCATCAGATCATTAATTAAAAGGAAAAGCGCTGGCAGGTGGCAGGGAAGCAAAAGCCGATAATTGGCCCCCTTCTTCTTCTTGCCTTCAAAAACTCTCTCATTCTTTTGCAAGACATGCCACCAGGCAGACAGAAATGCCTACTTTGTAATATAATGATTAAGATGAGATGAAGAGGCTTACGTTTAGAGAAACTCTGCCTAATGAATGCATCCAGCTTTTTAATTACGCTCTTACTTCTACAAGGAGTGCGACGTTCCATTCAGCATCCCCTCAGCTGCCAAACGGCAGAAATGTTAAATGCAGAACCTGCGCCGATTCCTCTCACACCACATGCACATTTCAACCCTTTTATTCCAGGTAGAAGATAACTCAGTAACTCAAGGGTCCAGGAGAAAACATGTACATGTGTGTTCACCACAAAATACCCCCCAGACTTACCACATCACTCGGGAGGCTGTTCAAGTCATTGAATGGTGATTCTAAAGTGTTTGTGTCAACATTTAACATAACCACGTCCTCCAGTGATTTATTTTTCACTCTCTGTTTAAAAAACACAATTATAAATAAACATTTCAGTATATTTTCCTTCCAAAACTATAATGAACTTAGACATGTAGAGAAAATTACCTTAATGCATTAGCCTTGGGAAAAGGAAAAAAGAAACGCTACATCATAAAAGAATATAAACAATTCTGCCTTATGAGAAAGTCTGTCTATAACCATTCAAAAAGACAGAGTAAAAATGCTTAAAAATGGAATGTTGGCTCATCTAAACATATCGATTTAGTCTGGAGATACTGAATATAATTTAACTACCGAAGACATATTACAACAAAGACTCACACAATAGGCACAGCTATATTAAACCATAAAAATTTATATCCTTCAAATTTTATCAATTGAATTTCAACCCTATGTTACAGGAGCTTCTGGCCAGTTTTAGAGCTATTTTTAGCATAAATCACACTGCAGGGTTAACAGAAATCAATATGTATGACTAATAAGTACTAAACAAAGTTTTAAATTAATAAACATTTTCTCTACATTTTCATATCAATTTGGTATGTTGATGACAAGTAAAAGTTGCATTAAAAAATGACAGCAGTAATATGGAATTTACTGCTAGTAATATTTATCCCATGAATTTAATAAAAAGGATCAAATTTAAAAACCTATCAGATTAACTATCTGACTTGCAATATTTGTTTGAAAGCTTAGTCAAATGGTCAAGTTATCTCAATATATACACAAATGATAGTAAATTAGAATTTATTAAATTTTTTATCCTTAAAGAAAGGAAATATTTAGTTTGTTTTTCCTACTTAAACTAATGTTTACTTAAACAAATTATAGAATTCTATTAGTCTTATTTCAATGATGGAAAATAGTATTATTCCCTAATGCAAATAAGCAAGGTGTATATTAATGTATCCGTCTACTCCAGAAGTCCGTAATTGCATAGGTCAACTAGCAATTGGTCAATTCATTTCAGTGCAGCAGTTTTAAAATTGACATTCTAGAATAATAGTCATTTCTGAAGTTTCTGTGATCCATTTAGGATTTCCAATCTCTGCACATTAGGTAGAATGTGAAATCTGCTAGGAAAAGGTAGTCTAGAGTAAGGAATTTTTATGTGTTAAGAAAGCTATGATGTCTACTTGGAATATGGATTCTCAGGGGAGATGCATGATTCTAAAGCTCTGTCCCGTAAGAGACATTGTAAGTATTACAAAGCAAAATTCAGAAGACTGTCGTTTCTAAGAAATTAGCAGAGAATCACTTATAATAGTGACACTATCGCCAAAACAGTCATAAATAAACTCAGGTCCCTTCCATGTGTACACACCTAGGTAAGAAAGTTTACATATGTAAAAATATGGCTACCTATAAAGTAACTATAGCATAACTACAAAAATAACCTATTTTATGAGCAAAAATGTTTATATTAATGGCATTTGTATGGGAAAAAGTGTATCATAATTTTGATTTCCATCTTCAATTCTAAGTTGTCCTTTTAACAGGAGATGTAAAGATAATCCAGAAACCTGATGTATTATTTAGGGGGTAAAATAAATTCACCCAAATAGCCTAGAATAATGGTTAGACCCTCAAAATGTTTGTTATGACACTAACACTAAACTCTGAATAAAAGAAATTAAATTAGTATCAGTATGAAATGTATATGTTTTTCAAAGTTTCTCTTAGTTTTAAACAGTCTAATAGTAGCTGAATATTAAAATCTGTTAAAGGAGACACTCAATAAGAATGGAAAATACATCCATTTTAATAAATCAATACACTCAGCCCCTCTGAAATGAGAATAATTCTACATAAGCAAAAAGGGGGAAATAGTACGTAATTTAAATTTTTAAAATTGTATTAATGCATTTTATCTATGTTTTCCCTCCAAATCAGACTATCTTTCTTTTCCTAAACAGAAGTGGAAAGTCATGCAGCATATAAAACTGATATGACTTTCTCTGTCCCATATTTTTATATCTCATAAAATTCATACACTTGTTTGGATGGGGAAAGAGAAAGAAAATGTGAAAAGAGAATGTAGCTTTTTCTTCACAAATAAGAAAATAACATTAGGACACAGACTGTGAGTCCTTTCAGTGCAAGTACCCTAGCCTGTAAAATCAAGTTTTCTAAAAATTAACAAAATATAGAGTCATAATGTTATCTAACCCAAATAAAAAATGTTGCCCTAGCATTCGGGAAAAAGTAAAGTGACCAAAACTAGAGCACATGCAGAATTCCACCATTCAGGACCTCCTACAGGGCTCTTGCCACACCTGGTGCTCAGGTGCTTTACAGTCATCACCAGGATCTTCCCCAATCAGCAAAGTGCGGACTGATGGTGCACACCATGACAAAACCGAAGCAGAAAACCAGATCTAACTCATTCAGGCTGCAAATCAGAAACTGGGTTAGAGCACAGTGTGCACAACCAGTGAAAAAAGAAACGTGTTTGAACAAGATGGAAATCAGCCGGCACGATGATGATGATGCAACAGACCCGAGTTATTTCAGTACTACCTTTTTGAAAATGATCCTGTAAGAATATTCTAAACATGACCTTGCCACTGTTTGGTACTATTCAGTTACTATTCTTTCAAAAGACAACTGTTTGAACTAGTATTTTTATGGATGAACTTATCAGTATCTCATGTCTGAAAGATACTCACCTCTATGAGGCTGGAGTGTATTCCAATCAGGTATGGCATTGGGGCACTAAATTAAAAATACACATGTATATATTCATATGGTTCATTAAAACTGGAACAATATAAGTCATTCAGAAAGCTTAAAAATTAAATTTATTAAATGCATAATTCTAATATAACACATCATAGGCATTTAAATTATTCAATATAGAGAACTCAAATTTAACCTTAGAGACCATAAATATATTCAAATTAAGGTTGATTTATATAAAAATTACAAAATCATTTATAATTAAATCAAGAGTTATAATGTTTAAAAAAACCTGCTTTTATTTAAGAAGAATATTAAGGTCAACTATTAGTCTAGTTGAATCTTTTCCATACACTTCTATCCCAAATATCCTCAATAAGCATCTAACTTACTCACATTTCTTTTGCCCAATTTTTTATTCAACTACATTCTTATATGGTTTTCTCTACATGTCATCATTGTTTCACACCTACTACGCCACCACATGCTCACTGAGACCTACTGTGTGCCAGCACTGGTGGGAACAGAGGTGCGAAGATATATACCCCCCCGTTATCATTCCCATGCCATCCCCCTACTCATATACCTCAGCTTTTGTTTAAATTTTACCTGTTCATTTTATCCCACTTTCAATTGTTTTAATAACATAACTTTAATAATAAATAAATAATAAATTTTAAAATATTCAAATAAGCTTAAAAATGATACTGAATTAATTAATTCACACAGTACTTGAAGCATACCCAGGTGCCAGGGTCTGGGTGAGGGGTTAGGGCACAAAAATAAACCACACAGACGGAACCTTCTCCCTCGTGCAGCTCACCCTCTAGCAGGGAACACAGAGCTTATACGGCACAAACAATACAGACGAAAATAATTTTTGCAGTTTATAACAACAGACCTACTAGTAATTGCAAAAAGATTTCTCATTAAGTACCTGTAGGGAATTATTCAACTTGACATTTCAAAACTGAAACATTATTTAACAAGAAAACATGAGCATGAACAGGTGTCTACAGATGGGATAGAAGATATGCAGATAGTTATTTAAAAATAAAACATTTTAAAAATAAAAATAATAAAATAAAATAATAAAAAATAAAATATATTGGAATTCCTAGAACACAAAAGAAATTTAAAAATAAGACATTTTTGGCATTTCTTTTATATACATCTTTGTGTTATATTTAATGCAAACCCTCTCTGTTAATGAAAATAGGTAATCTTCTTTTTCAAAGCATTTGCATAATTTCCCAAGTATCACTGTCATTATTAGAACAGAGCTGTCCAGACTCCTGCATGTCCACTTTGCTTCTGAGACCCAGAAACAGGTAAAACTAACAGGCACCTCGACAGATCCAGTTTCCAAAGCAACCTCAAACAGTTCCTAATTTACTTAAGGATGGCTAGCCACTAATGCATACATCCAGAATTCTCAAAAAGTAAGAATGTTTAAATTTCTCATTTTATTCCTCACTAGCCTTCTCAATACGTCACATTGCACTGGATTCTAATTCCCAGTTATCTCTGTCTTCTGTAGTTTTGTTCCTTCCTATTTTTAAATTTTTTTATTTTTATGCAATTGACCATCTGGAACTGATCTGATATTCTGGATACTTCAATTGACTGAAAGCTGAGAACTATTTATAGGGCTTGATACCCTTAAGACCTAACAGATTTTCTGCTTCAAAATGAAACAGAAGGAATGAATGTGGCCTGCTCCACTTCCGCTCACAGAAAGGAAGGCTAGGTACTTCCCGAGCTCAAGCCCTCATCTCCAGAATTCCTTCTGGGACACAAAAGATATAAAACATGTGCCACCAACCACTCTGGGATCCCACCACTGGCTTCAGGCGACTTGTACAAAACAAGGCAGGCGACTCCCAAGCTCTCTCACATGTGCAGCCTTGCCCACACCTAAAACAGCATAAATTAATTAAGGCTACTCTGTGGTTTTCCCACTGGCCTCAGGTTAGGTTATCCTGCCCTCAAGATGTATAACACAGGTAGTCCGTGGCATCTCACATTTCAAAGCACATTTTAGTATGAGTGCTAATAAAAACATCTAAGCCTTCTAAAAATAACTACTACACCCATTTTACATATGTTGAAGGAACATGGGAGTGGGTCAGATTTTTAAAAATCAGAGCCAAAAGTAACAACTAACCAACCGATGTCCTACAAAACACTTTGAAGATAACACTTTAAAACCTTTATGAAGGCTAGTTATCTCTTGAAACATACAGAAATTGTTAAACTAGGATAAAAGTCCAGTAAAGAATTCCCATGCAGAACTAAATAGTAAAGTAACCTGGAACTTCTTCTATGAGATCACTGGGTCTCTGTGTTTTTATCTCACTAATATCTAAAAAATCCAAAATATACAGGTGTTAGACTGCAAACATCATTAATCTAGAGCACACTTTCCTAAAGCAATTACGTTTTCAGAATGTAGATTTAACTAAATAGTTGTTTTTTTTCTCATGGAAACTGGACTGCGCACATCCCAGATCTCATGGAAAGTAATCTCGCTCTCCTAGCTGGAGTCGCCCGATTAGATTAGGGCGTTAGTAAGTCAGAAGAGATCCTTGGCAACACAGATGTCTCATCACCCGTGCACAAAACTGTCCTAGGTCTTTCTGTCAATGAAGTTACTTTGCAGAAATAGAATACAGAAGGCTCTAACATGACTGCTGCTTCTTTTTGGTAGCAATTAATCTTCACTGAAAAATAATTACTATGTAATAGCTTTTTTTGGTTTTAGGTTTTCTTACGGAGGCGACCCACGGGGTGGATTGTAACAGCAGTTACAGTCTCAGGGCTCTCTAAACAACATAGTTTTCCACCTTTAAAAAAAAAAAAAACTATTCTCTTAGAAGCTGAATCTGCTCCTTTTGTAGAAAGAAGAATCAGACAGACAGCCTAAATAAAAGAGTGACTCAATCAACCCTGAACACAGAAGCAGGTCACGCTTGTACTGGTACTGCAGTCCTGCCACCTGAGGGGCCGAAGGGCTGGAAGGTGAGTGTGTCTGGCACATCACAGACTTGCTGCGTTAAAGTGCTCTCACTTTCTGGTTGGTTTTGGTTTCGGTTTTGTTTTTGTTTTGTAGTAACAATACCTAACACAAGATCTGTCCTCTTAGAAAACCTTAGGTCTGCAGCACAGTATGTGTTATATATAGGCACAGTGCTACACAGAGCTCCAAAACTTAATCATCTTGCATAATTGAAACTTTGCACCTGTTAGACAGGAACCCCCGCTCCGCCCTAACACTAACACTGGTAGATTAAGGGGGAAATGCAGATGGTGTCACCTCCTCCCAGCAGCCCTCCCTGCCACCCCCTGCCCCCACAGGTGGGTGCCTCTCCCCAGGCGCTCAGATGGGCGTTGCTCTGCATGCCTCTGACACGCACCTCATCCCATCACAGTGCTCCTCTGCTCCTCGTGTGTGCGCGTGCAGGGTATGTGCGCTCCGTGCCTGTGCATGTGTGCACGGACGTGTGGATTTCTTCCTACCGAGGGCTCTGATGGGGCAGAAACTTAGTCTCATCCATTACGACGTACTCACGACTTGGCAAATACACGTTTACTAAATGCCTGATGTACAAGTGGGTGGATGAATGAATGAGTGCGCCAACAAGCCAGCAGGCCCCCGTCAGCGGACCAGGGCGCGCCGCTCGGCCACCGTCACAAGATGGCGCTGCGGCTCTCCGAGGGGGTGTCACACCTGTCACTCGCTCCCCGGGACCAGGGCTGCCCCCGTCTGCGAAGTCCAGTCACCTCGGGGAGCGGGCACATACTCCTCTACCCCGTGCGTGTCTTCCTGACGCTACTTTTGGAGTGGAATACAAAATTTCTTCACACAAAAACCCCGAGATTGAAGGGGTAACCTCGGTGTTTTTCTGCCTTTTGCATACAGATCAGTACAATTCTAGGACCATTTGCCAAGAATCAAAGGGAAGAAAAACCATTTTCCCCACGAAACAGTTTGGTCCATGGGGTTTGCTGACAATGGAAGAGAGCTGGAGTCTTAGACAGCTATTTAAAAAACAGAGCAAAACAAAACAAAACTCTAGTGTACTGCGCACTTCCCATGCCAGAAGCCGAGCCTGCGCCCGGGACCTCCGGGCTCGGGACCTCCGGGCAGCTCCGCGACCGCCACTGCTGTACTCGCTGGGCCAGGGCAGTGTCTGGCTTGGAAGCTGTGAGGACTTGTCCTACAGGGGCTGTCTCAGAGGTTAGAGACCAGCAAGACTGAAATATGAAACAAGCTTCCTTCACTACAGTAGCAGCAGCAGAGAAAGGACTTGATGGCAGGGTTACTAAGTGTCAGGAAGACCTCTCCGGAGAGAGTCAGCAATAGCCTCTAAATAACAGTATTTCAGAGTGTGTCATCACAACAGAGAACTGAAATTAAAGGGGTTGCCTCCTAAGACTTTGGAACATTTTTTTATAGGAAAATTAAAATGGCACTAACCTTACATATGATAAAATGTAATTCTAAACCTTATAATTAGGAGTGTTAGTTCTTGAACCACAACCTAGACGTGGATTTACAAAAAATCATATCACTATTTTTTCAAATACTTTTGTCAAAATTATTTAAAATAAGTACGTTTTAATTACTGAGTACTACTTGCAAAGATCTACTGCACACATTTGGTGTGAAAGAACTGAGGTTCCTGCTTTCAAGGATGCTAATCCATTCTAGGTATGCTGGTCGGAGGAAGAAACTCTAAAATGAATACCAAAGAGCTACTTCTAGATCCAGCTTTACTCTCAGCCTTGCGTGTGTGGCGCTTCGCAATGTAACGAAACTGCACACCTACAGTCTCCTGCAGGGTGCTTCTCCTTCCTGGGACCCCAAGGGCAGGATGGCAGCGGCAGGTCGTTGGAAACATCCTTCCCAGTATTATCAAGACTACTGATGCTACTGGGCTGTGGACACAACACACTGGCATAATCAGTATGTGGTTGGATACATGTGTTGTAATTAGAATCATCTGTTCTAGAAAGGGCTAGCTAATCATGGAAACTAGATAGGTAACTTCAATGCATGAACTTAAATCATTTCAATCCTTAAACACTTTAGGTGATCTGCTTTTCATGAAATAAGAAAGTTAAATAAATAAATTCTTTGATTCTAAAAGAGCTTTGTTTTTTAATAACATTAGTTGTGATATAAACAAACACATTACGGTCAAAATCATTTCCTCCTGTGTGTGTGTCTGTGCGTATCTGTGTGTGTGTATCTGTGTGTGTCTGTGTATGTATCTGTGTGTGTGTCTCTGTGTATCTGTGTCTGTGTGTGTGTGTCTGTGTCTGCGCACATGCAGGTTCAGAGGAAAAAACTCTCATCTGATTTCTTAAGAACTGAGCTCCGCCTGCAGAAACGACTACCCTGCAGTCCTGAGGAAGGTCCCGGGCCGCTGTCTGGGGGTCTCACCCTTGTCTAAGCTCACCGTGGGTACACAGGGGCGTCCCAGAAGTGCGGCTGAATTCAGACTGGGTGAGATCACTGGGAGACATGTCCAACGCCAAGAAGCTTCTCAGAATTCCTCCCAGCACTTTCAACACTGCTTCTCATAGTGGCTCAAGGCTGACACTCGGATGGAAACGAGGAACTCAGGGAATCCCTGAAGCAGAGGCAGCCCCTCCGCCAGCCTCTGGTACTGGGGGTGCCACTGAGGGAAGAGGGCAGCGGAAAGTGGGTCCCGGGGGGCAGGTTGCGGAAGTGCGCTCCGACAGAGACAGGCTGGTTTCTGACAGACTGCAGACACGTCCTGACACCTGGGATGTGGGTTCTCTGGTTGACACTGTAACTTCTGTAAAATTGTCCTGACCATAGCCAAGACTGTGCCCGTTTCTATGTATGCATTTACTTATCAAAATGGCTGTAGAAGAAACTCACAAAATCTAAAGAACTTTATGTTGGCCAAGTATAAATTTTTGTACCTTTGGAAAGAACTACTCTGCCCTTCGTAAAACCACCTTTTAATATTTGTTACTAACCTCCAAGTCAAGTTTCAGAGATTCCATTCATATATATGTGTATTTGTGCTCCAAGCTTACCTAATCTCCGAACAAACGGATCAGCTCTGACCGCCAAGCCTGGGTTTAGGGGAGTCTGGCGGAAGCCAGCTTACCAGCAGTAGTCCAGCAGGTGTGGCGGGAGGACTGGGATGAAGATGTGCTGCCAGTGCATGGGGTACAGCAGGGCGGCCGAGCCGTGCAGACAGGCAGTTAACTGAAATTTGCAAACGGAGAACAACGGTAAGTGGCCGCTGACCCTCGGAACAAAGCCACGCTCAAGTTACCAGAGACTGATGGTGATCAGAAAACTATTTAACGAACCTAAATCACGTTATCTTGACCAGTTCTGCCTGTAAAAAGTCTTATGTTTCGGGAAAAAAATATATAAACAGCAAAGTAGCTTCTTGGGCACCTTATGTAGACAGTTATAACCACCTGAATATATAGTGTTTAGGGTCAAAACCTAGGACATAAATAAGAGTAAAACTGAAAACCCAGGCAGCATCCTGGAAGGGACTGTAGGGAACTCCAGCCCGTGCAGCAGTCCGCACATCGCTCAGATTAATGCGCGTCGATTAAATATGGAAAGGAAGAGGGGCTGAAAGCTCCTGGGGGATATCATTAGGGCAAATTGCCAAAGAATGAAACATGAGCCAGTCAGGAGAGGCTGGGAGCTGCGGCAGCACCAGGGGACTTGACGTTCGACAGTTGGAGCCTCAGTAACGTGTGAACCGCGGGTTACGGTATCAGGAGACTCTGTGCACTGACACAGAGAATGTCACTATTGACCAGCGAACTGCCCAAGCTTGACAGCTGTACTCCAGGAAGCCAAGGACATCATAATTTCATATTTAAACTGTTCATTTCAGATTAACATTGTGTTTCCTAGCTTTGTACCACAACAGCTGCAAACACACGGATGCCACTTTAAAGGTAACTGCCATTTTAATTGTTCTGTTTTGGCAAGCGGTTAATTAAATGTTTTTTAATGCTTAACAAAGGGACATCACTTTTTTTCCCCTCCCTCCTACTGACCCTCATCAGAATTCTCTCCCTGTGACTTCGTTTCCATTTTAAATTATATTTCTGTAAGTGTGGTCATTTTTTAGCATTTAAAGCAATAATTAAATCAGCATTCTTCATCATTTTAAAGTTTTGCCAGTCTGCATTTTCAAGACATGTAATGAATAAATTAAGTCATTTTATTCAACTTGGAAATCAGAATTTAAAAATAAACATCTGAAAATGAACCACAGAATTTCTATAAACCATTATTTCTATTACACAAATGAATTAAAACTTACACGTTAATCAAATTAATTCAAAAGGACAAATGTAAACAAAGCAATTCAACCTTAATAGCAACATTTGTCTATACTTAAATGCAAAACAGTTCCACTAAATTAAAAAAATCAATTAAAATAATAAAATCTGGACCAAAAACATAAATGTTTTGATTAAAAGTATATTCATCTTCGTAATATATATATTTTTCGTTACATTTTAAATTAATTCTATATTGCAAAAAATGTATTTCTGTTCCACTTAGAATGCTATCATTTAAGGGTTTTAGTACTTTACAATTTTAGTAGTTTATCTGCAGCATGCCTTCAATGAATACAATTTTTTAAATTCCTTAATTAAAGCATACAATATACCACTAGGAGGCATTCAAATACTTCTATTCAACAATTACAGGTCATGATTTATTTATCTTACATATCTGAACTAATGAACATAGGGTCGATCTAAGTTGTGTCAGTTCTTAGAGAGCATTCACGTACCCCTGACTATAAATGAGGCAGCTTTCCGTGCTTCAGTGCAACCCGATGGGCTAAATAAAGGCACTGGAAATGGAGCTGTAAAGGTAGCTTGGTTTACTCAACTTCTCCATCTGCACATAGATGACTTTTAAAACAGCTCATTTAAAACTTCTTTAAAAAGGAAAGTATTTTTAGTGTTGAGAAAATTAACAGTGTAACAAGAGGGAAAATGCATTCTCAAAAATGAGGAATTGTAATAAGGGTAACTTACTTTACTGAGCACACCCAGAGTCCAGAGCACTCTATTCAATGCTACAGCTGCCTCCCCTATGCCCTTAATGTCACCCCTAAGTGAAGCCAGGAATTTCTCACAACTAAGGCACCGCGCCACCTGATGAATTTGGCCAGTTTCTTAGAAGACAGCTTCTGCGAGAAGCAAAGTCACAAACTCCCCACAGAGGCCGGCATTTGGCAGAGGGTCACCTCCGCTAATCAAGATCTACAGGAAAGAAGGAAGCTCTACACGCTTTGGCAACTTTTTAGCTACAGGAGGTCGGTGAGAGAGGTAAAAATACTACCCTCTAAGCCACAGTTTCTGGTCTAAGCCATTAGAATAAATTACTTAAAGTAATATAACAAAAGTGTCAGGTGCAGGTGGAACAGTAAGGAATTTGCTCTTCCAAATACTGTTTCTGTTAACTATGAGCCAACTATGAGTTAATTGATTCTGTTAATTATGAGCCATTCAAGTGGAGATTTCCAAAGAAAGCAAACACATACCAAAAAATAGCCCCCATTCCCAGCTAGCAGCGTGTAATAACTGTTGTAACTATGTGATTTAAAGAACAGAGGCAATACTGTTATAGCACATACTCTGTAGGGCAGATAGTAAAGTTGCCAGTAAAAAAATACAATTAATAAAAAATAAACCTACTAGAAAATTAAACAGAGTTATACGTAAGTTGTATAAGGTAACAACAATGAAGTGTATCTCAGGCAAACTAAGGCGCTGCCACTAAAGGTGCATGACTCTGGACTCTGGCACATCTGCAAACATAACCAGATCTCAGTTTCCTGGCCCTTAAAACAAGAAATATACACTGGATGATCTGAAGACACTGTCTCTGAGAGATCCAACATTCTTTATTCTTAGATCAGATCAATTCTAACATTCTATATTTTCAGTAACAGTTAAGAGTTGTTTTTTCCACGCTAGGGGTTAATGGAGCATTTTAATTGGACTATAATTCAGACCCACCTTCAAATTATATCTAAAGATAACCTCTAAAAGCTTTAAAGCACATTAGGTAATTGTACAACTGGAATTACTATAAGCATTTACTTGCTTAATTCAACAAAGTTTTTGAGCATCTGCTCTGTGCTATCATAAATCTCAACTAGGCAACAGGAACACAAGAACAAGCCTCTGTTTTCATGTAGCCTACATATCAGTGAGGAAAGCAAACAGTAAACAAGTGAAATGCACATTATGTCAGTCAGAGGTAAATTCTACAAAGAAACCTAGAGCAGAGTGAGAGGACAGAGACTGACAGAGGGGAGGAGTAGAGACAAACTCAGGTAGCCACATCTGAACTGAGAAGGTGCTGAAATAAGGGAGCGAACTGCCTAGGACCTGCAGAAGGGCGTCCCAGGCAGACGAAACACTGCATTCAGAGGTCCGGAGGTGGGCGTGTGCTTGGCATCTTCCCAGAGTAGCGGGGAGGCCAGCTGATTAGACTCGAGGAAATGGGGGAACAGAGGGAGATGAGGTTCCGACAGGGAAGCGGGGTCGGGGCTGGAGAGTCTCCTGGGACTCAGAGAAGACCTTAGATTTCATTCTGGATGAGATCAGTTCACATCTCTGAAGAGAGTGCTAGCTGTCACAGCAATCCATTTACCTAGAACATTTCCAGATCCATGCAAATTAAGGAAAATAAATGACATATTTCAGGAGATCCGTTTGCACAATAAAGTACTACAAAGAAATGAGATCAAATGGACTACACTCTATAAAAATATTGAACCACTATGCTGTACATCTGAAACTAATATAATGTTGTAAACCAACTATACTTCAATTAAAAAAAAAGAGATCCATTTATAAGCCAAATAAGAAGAAGAATCTTCTTACTTTTAGGTTATCTATGATATATTGAATATTTAAACTCAAAGGGAAATGACAACCATATTTCTTTGGATTAGAATTACCCAAGATTCTACGTCTGGTTCATAACAGGGCCAGAACTCGGCATCACTCTTCCAGCCTCCTGTCGGCTGCCTCTCTAATACCACCGCTGTTTTCACAAAAGCGGAGCAGGCGGAGAAAGAGTCTCAGTATTTGGGGTGGAACATACGCCTGGCATTACATCCTTGAAACTGAACAAACACACTGCTATACATTTTCAGAGAAAAAAAATGTACCAAATAAAGATTTACGCAAAGGATATCCCTACCATCTTTGTTAAGTGGTACAGGACTATTCTAATGCATGTATAACTTCATAAAGCACACTCAGTATGTTGAGCTGATAAAGTCCCATTAAGTATTGACTAATACAAAATAAAAATCACTGTGATATTAATTTCCCACACACTACAATTGTAAGGTAATTACATGTGCACACCGTGTGAAAGAGACAAGAACTGGGGCCTGTGAAGTCCGAGGGAGAAACCTGGCAATAAAGGTTGGTCTAACAGCGAACTCAGTCATGGATTGAAGGCACCTGGAATGTGCAGTCCAGTCCCAGGCCACAGGTCCAACGGAGACGCTGTCACTGATGACAGTTACAACAGCAAACGTCCCTCTGATGCTAGCCCCGTGCCAGGCACTATTCTCAGCACTCGATATGCACAGATTTAATCCTCCAACAACCTTATAAAATAGGTACTATTATCATTATTCCCCATTTACAGACCAGGACGCTGCAGCAAAGCTAAACCAATCGCCTGAGATCATGCAACCAGCAAATGGCAAAGCCAGGACTCTAATCCCAGCAGGCTCCAGAGTACAGTAACCATTATTTTAACCTGCCTTTAATATACAAAGATTCAAAACTGCCATCATTATAAGGCTTTGAATAATATATACTGGCTGAAAATATTTTACCCTAATTATATAGTGGAGAATGAGTCTTTGAACAGACAAATAAGAACAGTTGACCTTTATATGAAAACTGCAGGGTCTATGATAGAGATACAATTTACAAACCCTTCCTCAGGCATCACAGTCTGGAACTTCATCAGGAAAGCGACAGAACAGGTTCCCTCAAAAATGTCAAAAACATAAGATAATTGACAAAAGCTCTACAAACCATCATCTCAATCTGCATCTGCAATTATATTTAGTTGGAAGCCAAACCCAAGCTCTTTGCCTTTGTGATGTGAAACCTCACTTACACCTTTTTCTTAAAGTTAATCTACATATTTATTGGAGGACATCCGCCTACTAATAAAACTACACATGTTTTAAGCAATTAAATAGACATGTATTTTGAGAGGGAAAAAAACACATTAGATTCCCAAGGAGACAGAAAAACGATCCATCCAGTGTGCTGACCACAACGGATTGATTCACACACTTTACAAGGAAAGATCTCCCCCCACACATCGCTGCCCCACCATTCCAGCTCTGTACTCCTCCGCAGATCGCGCCTCGCTTCTATGCAGAAGTGCTACACCCTCAACTAGAGTTCTGTGTGACTTACTGAAGGGCACAGTTATGGCCCCTAAGAATGTATTACGCACAAAATTCAAGAAATATTGAGACTTCATTTGATTTTTAACTGGATCAATACTTATCAGAAATTTAAGCACTATAAATAACTACAGGTATACAAAATAAATTGCTGCAGTTTGGAATGTGATAAATTCCTCATGGAATGAAAAAAAAATTGGTGGAAACCATAAAGAAATCATCTGCTTATACACACTTAACTTACATTCACATTTAAAAGTTTAGGCCAAAAAAGGAAGCAGCAGGGCACTTGAAAACTACAACGTTATCCCAACTACAAAATATTCTTACTTGAGCAAAACTCTTGCAGTCAAATTAAATGACAATTATAAAGAAATTTTTAGAAAAACAGCAACTTTATATAATGAAAAAAAGATATTTCGTACATTTTTCTTTTTTAATGCTTTTTTACACTAAAATATTATCTTATATTTCATTTTCTTTCTTTATCCTTTTAGGATATAAATTCTGCTACTTCATGACTGAAAGTTCATCCTGACCTCTGTGCACCTTACCCACGTCCTCTGGAAAGTTCTGTTCATCTCACATTTGGTCCCTGGGTTATTAGTTCTCCCACGCTGAACAATTCTAGTGTTTTCTTGCTGGCTTATTTCTTTCATGTCCTCATTCTTTCATTCACTTCACAGACAGGGAAACCAAGGCAAAGTTAAACCAATCGCCCAAGATCACAGAACTGGTACGTGCGACACCAAATGTGTCTCAGGCTGGTGCTGAAGATACGACAATGAAAAAAAGGGACAAACCGTCTGCCCTTAAGGAGTGCACACTCTTGTCGCCCCCACATGCCACCACGACTGTCACGTCCATCCCACCTCAACGCTGACTTTCTGCAGCTGTCACGTTACACATGAGCGCCCATGCCCTCAAACACACGTGCTCCCCTCTGCTACCCTCCCCCCAACCAGATCTACTGCTCTCTAGTTCGTACTCATGAAGTCAATCCAACAGCAGTCTTGCTGCCCCAGGGCGAGGCCCACCCACCCTCCCCCAGAACTCAGCAGTGTAATCCTGCAGCACAGCTCGGCTGTACCTGTCTCCTCTCCACACAGACTTCTAGACCCCAGTTTCTCAAGGACTATAAATTAGGAAGTTCATGTGAATTATATATTCACTGCATAATTTAGGCAATTATTTAAGAAATAAACATTACATTTAACAATTAGAAAGAACCTTAGAGATCATTCTTGTTCAATTCTTTAACTTTTTATAAAATAAACTTCAGGATATAAGAAAAAATGGCTTATACAAAGATATCCAGTTTTTTAGTTGAAAGTCAGGACTGAACCACAAATCTCTACTTTAAAAGATATTATTGATATAATCACTCTACTACCATATTTGGCAACACATTTCAAATAACTAGTAAGTAAAATCCAATTGGCTGAACCTACTTTTTAACTATTAGGCAACTTTGAAAGTCGTAACTTAAAATATCTCTCACCAGAAACAAAACAAAACTGGTAACAAACCATTAGCAACTAAAACAGAGACAAGCACAAGTGCACAGCAGTCCCAAAGGACTTTCTAAGTCTTGATAAGTGGACTTGAGTGACCCTAACAACTTGTAAATTACATGTAATTAAATGAGAATGAATAATTATATATGGCATGCTGTAATATTAAAACTGTATGCAATATTCCCATATACACTTAATATACATATATGGATATTTAGCATACATATCAAATGCATGTAAATCCGTACATCTATATACAGATGCACGCATGCATCTGTACGTATGTGTATGTATATATATAGTTACAAAGTTGCAATTGACTAGTCAGAAATGACAGCAAGCCCTGCCCCATTACATGCGGGGCAGATACTAAGCAAACACCTGGCGGAGGTTTGTCCTTGGTGTGTCATTCTAAACTTCTCCCTCCTCTCTACCTACTTTTAAGCAGACTCTACATCCAACAGACATTTCCGTATTAGCAAAGTTTCTAAAATCCAATTTCATCTACCTTTCATGGTCACTGTCTAGCTGAGGAGCTGGTCATCTCTTGTTTTAATTACTGCACCTTCCGTTTAACTAGATGCCTGTCAGTCAGCATTTCCCTATTCCATGTGTTTCCTTTACAACGCCCCCAGTGTTATCTGCCCCAAAACAAAACTGCCTGTATCATGTACCTCATTTGTCTGCCTACAATCTGTTGGATAAAGTCCAGACCCCTTCATTTAGCAAACGTGAGTTTTTACAACATGGCCACGGCTTCTCTCTCCAACTAGATTCTGTAGCATGATTTCCATCACTGTCTCTACATGCACACATGAAACAAGTTAATGTTTTCTAGACAAAACACAAATTCCCTTCAAGAACCAGTGTGATACTGAGGTCAACTCTTTAATCTGCCATCCTCCCTCCTCCCCTCCTATATCAGAGTTCTGGGTACCTTGGCCTTGATGGGCACTATATAATTTATAATTTATATTTATGATTCTAGAGAACCATACGTTAATGTTGAAATTCCAAATATCTGGCAAATGGTATTTAACAATACACAAATGAATAAATCAATACCCTTATACCCTATGTTTGGAAATGTCAAATTGCTCCTTCAAAAAAGAGTCTGGTTTTTCTTCTCAAGTTTTTAACTCTTTCCATAACATTCCTTTATCACTCTAGTAAATCACAATAAAATATCAGATTCAGGGAGGTGGTGCCTTCAAAGTATTGCCTCTCAGCTCCAAACCCACTCTTTGCTACCTCTCTGCAACTGTGACTCTGGGCCCTGGAAGCATGCTTTCTATTCCCAGACGGAGGGCGGAGGAGCTGGATCAGTAGAGGACACTAGAGACACACTGCGGGAGGAAGGGAGGGGGCTCCCGGTTTCTGTGCTCTGAGGCCGGCTCCTGCGGGACCTGTTCCGGAGCCTGGCTCTTGTCACACACAGCGGTCAGGAGCACCTGGCAGTAACACCAGGAATCTCCTTCAGGTGGTTCTGCAGCAGAAGGCTTCTAGCGAGACACCTCCCAGGGCAGGCAGCTAAGCTACCTCGGGGCAGGTGAACTGCACTGAGCCTCTTCCTGCAGGGAGCCAGAGGGTCATCCTCCCTGGAGTAAATATTCTGGGCAAGGACCTGTCTTCTCTGCCCACGATCCTCCCACCAGTGCTGTGGAACAACACATCCATCAGCACGGTGTTCTTTTTAACGGCAAAGTCAAGCATGGGTTCATGTCTACGAACTTAACTGCTCTCACCTACACTCAGAACCTAGAAGCCATGGGCCTAATGGAGAGGTGGACCAGCTTCCCGAAGATTCAGTTATGGCACCAGGTGGGAAACAGCCTCCTGAAAGGGTGGGGCTCTGCTTTACATGATGCTGGATATGCTTGGAATCAGAAACCACTTCAAAGTGTTGTTTCTCCCACAGACAGAACCCAAGGGACCAGAAATCAGGCGCGCGGGGAAGAGGGTGTGGCCCTGGCCCTAGCATTCTCACATTTAACGTCCCACCTGCAGGAGTCCCACGTCCGGTCCCGGCAGTTCAGAGCCCTCTGGTTTGGAGATCTTACCGCCCGACAGGGCGTGCGTCCCCCTCACCTGGAAGACGAGGGCCACCTGGCCCTTCCAAGGCCCTTAGTGCCACTCCAGCAGCAGGCTAAAGCCTGGGGTCAATCTACTGGCTGGCAAGACTGACCTCAATAACCAAAGGCAAATGGACGCAGGGAAAAATGTGTCTGGAGCCAGGGAATTCTCTGGGGGACCCCTTGGTGCTCCAGGCCGGGCAGTAAAGGTTAGTGGGAAAACACACCAATCCAGAAAAAAGGCACAACCATTAAGAATCCAGACCTTCGGGAACGAAAGCGTCTATCGTTGCACCAGGTTGAGAGACCCGCACAGCCGAGGTTCCGGCTGCAGGGAGGGGAACCCGGAGGGGAAAGTGACAGAAAGAAGTCTAAGCACCGGCCACGGCCTCTCGGTCAGCTGCAGACACGAGGGCCGCGGGCCCCGCGCGGGTCTGACTCTCCTCTCGTGCGTCCCCGCGCTAACCGTTTTCCTTCCCTCCGCCCTCGTCTTCAGGCTCCGTGCGTGTTGTCAGTGGTTAACGGAAAATCAAATGTGGCCGTGACTGACGTGGGGAGACGGACACACTGACTCTCGGCGCTTCTCACTTCGGGGGAAGGGGGGGGGGCGTCCCATCAGTGGGGCCGCCGCCACAGGGGGCGGTGCGCACGAGCCGAGAGGGGGGACAGCGCCCGGCCAGCCCGCTCGAGGGGACGGTGTCCCTCCGCGGGCCGCTTTCCCAGGGCGGCGCCCCAGCAGCCCCCCCGACCCCGACCCGGGGCGCCACGGCCGTGCCCGCCGGCCCAGCCCGAGGCCGCCCGGGGCCTGCGGGCAGGGGATCCGCGCGGAGGAGGCTGTGCCGCGTGCGCGGTGCGGCGCCCGTGCCCCCCGGGGTGCTCCGCGCTCCTAGCTCCACGCTGGCCCACCCGCTGTTGCTCCGACCCCATGCTACAGTTTTAAATTCTTCACACTAAACGTCCGTTGTTCAAATTACGTAGCCTCTCTCTCCCGGCCGGACCCGGACTGCTCGGAGGCTGTGGCCCCGGTCTTGCCTGCGTGTAGAACCCTGTCTGGCCAGAGGCGGGAGACACGTGAGTGAGGAACTAGGCAGCGGATGAACCAGAACGCCGCCTTCCGTGGGAAGGGACAGTGCGCCTCCTCTCGGGACCAGACGGCGGCAGGGGCCGGCAGGCCGAGCGCCTGCGCACACTCACCGGAGTCCGCGGCGGCAGGCGCCCCCGAAGCCGAAGGGCTCAGCGTGCACCGACCGCGTTCTCCGCGAGGAGCTACAATTTTGGCGTAGACTTTTTAGAAAATTTAAATTTTCTAGTAGAAAGGAGCTGAACACAAATCTTTTTTTTTTTTTTAAAGACAAAGGCCTACACGGAAATCAGCCTCTAACCTATAAGCTTCTGAATTTACAAAAAACCTTTACTATCATTATTACTATTGTCGTTTATAGCTAAATAGACAAGTGTCAAAGGGACAACCAAAGAGACACATTTTTACTTGTTAAAGAGACAAGTTTCTACCCTGGCATTTTTGACATCAGATGAACACTACATACTTCATACCATAATTTGTTAAAATTTTATTTTAAACACTTTTTCCTCTGATACCCACAATTTAAACAAATTTATTGTACACACCCACACACACACACAGAGCACATGGTTCTAACCTTTATGCACTCATTTCTATGAAAAAACAGAGTTCTTATCACTCCAAGAGTTGGAAGATAACAGACGTCTCCAGTTTTCCTGCCTTAGAAGTTGCCCCCACACACATCCTCCAACCAAGTGCCCCTCGACGACCTCCAGGGTCCTGTTCCCACACCCTAGTCACACTCACTTGGCAGCAAATGGAAGCACAATGTTCACAATGGCGGAGTCCCTGTCAAATAAGACCCCGGTGAGCAGAGCCCCTGTCCGCAGTTTCAGCGGACGTAATTGGTTGCCATGGGCTTTGGAAAGAATTAAAAACCTAAAACTGTCCCTAGCAGCTCTCTCCCTAGAAATCCTGACGACAGTGTCTAACTGCACCTCCCTGCCACAGCTCTCAAAACGTGAGGGGAAGAAATACACCTCAGTAACCTGATGGGAAGTAGACCTGGGGAGTCTGTTCTTCACCGACTGCCCAGTCCTTAATCTCGGCTTCAGGTTTCAGATCAAACGCAGATACGGTGGCACCAGTAAGAGACGAATCAAGACTGTGCAAAATCCAGATGGAGAGCTTAAAATCCTCTGGACTCCCCTTCCATCGAACAAAACCTGTAAAATCTGCATTTTAATAGCTGATTTTCCGGGGATCACAAGATTTCCTTTTGCATGTGCCCTGGATGGAATTAAGGAGAGAAGGAAATGCTTACATGCTTGGGGGCAACTGTAACTAAGGAAGAAATTACAATTTTTTAACACAATTCCGGCACTCTGTGCACATCGCTGCTGTAAGTATTCCAGAAGGAACATGGACCACACAACCAGATCTCTGTACCTGACGTGCTCACAGACTCTCAGAGGGTGATATTTACTATTACTGCTCAAAATGGGAGCCAACACTTAGACATCTGCTCGGGAGAACAGCATCCCTTGTACCTGCTTCCACGGGCCACAGAGACACACTCTGGTTAACACATCACGGGCACGGTGACGGGAGCTCCTGTCAGACGCCGGCCGGCCAGTGTTGGAGACGAAACGCACGGCCCCAGCTGACTAGTTAGAGGACGTCTGGGAGGGATGATCACAGAGGCACATGACAAGGCTTCATGCCTGACTGCTTTGAGAGCAGATGACATGACTTTAAACAGCACTCCTTCCCTACCTCTGGTCACAAAACAGCAATAAGTCAACTGATACACCCTTGTAACATCATGATTTATTCCTTTGCTTTGAATGCACAAAGCTCTGGTATGATGTTCCACTGGTAGACCTGAGATTCACTCAGGGCTTGAACACCTAGGGCCTGCCTGCGCACATACAGAATCAGTGTCCTCGTGCAGGACCACCAGGAACCCTACCACGTGTACTTGACGATGTACACATCAACAGAAGGAACACAAAACTGATGATGCCCCGATTCATTAAACTCAAAACACATACAAGTATAACAGTGGGTCCTAACAAAATACCACATTTTAACATAAGGAGGAAAAATCCACTAAAATTTTAAAAATATAACAATACTTCTTATTTTTGCTAATGTATCTGAATACGAATTTTTCTAAAGTTCATCTCTATAAAGATAATTTTGAATTATAATTTTAACTACAGACAGCATCTAAAGAAAGTGACCCTCAAGTTAGCTGACTCGACCAGTGTGCCATCACTAAGACCCAGCAGGCCATAAACAAGGTTGACTAATATGATTCTAATAAAATTACAAATGTCAAAGAGCAAACCCAAACAAAATTCCTAGAACTATAATAAAATTATGAATGTGAAGATAACTTACACATCTTCTTTCAATAATTAAAACTTTGGCCATAGATTTGAAAAATAAAAAGTGGGTAAAACACAATTTCTTGCATTAATACTAAGTACATTATAGTCTTTATAGTATATAAAATAAGAATGTAAAAAGCTTCATGGATAGTAGTGTAAACCTCAGTTCACTGACACTTCAACTCTTCTTTCCCTGGATGTTTCAGAGATTTCACTAAACTCTTTCTAAAAATAGTTCATTTCTAACTTATGTTGTGGTACTAGTCTTTGACCTTAAACGTTACTATGCATGGAATTTACAGCCTGTACACACATGTATTTTTTGAGATAGATTCAAGTAAAGCAGCTTCCCCCACATAAGAAGGATGAGGAGCTCATGAAAGCAAACTTGAATTATGTTTCTGTTATCAGTCTTGCTGCCCCAGAGAGTGAGCCAAAACGAAGCTCTTAACTGAGAAGTGACATCACCATCAAGTTTTCATGAACTATCATTAAGCAACTGGCATTAAGTTTACCTCAAACATAGGAAACAACTCCCTGAGCAATACCAAGGCTTTATTAAAATAATTTATTTTTTAATTCAAATAAAGTTAAAGGGTAGGCATGTCAATTTTTACTCCAAGCTACAGATCTAGTCTATTATAAAATTATAGCTAAAAATCATTTACTCTTATGTGGATAAAATCCTAAGCACTTCATATATACCTGTGTGTATATACATATTCTTTAACTTTTTTACTGAAGTCTAGTCAATTTCCAGTGTGTCAGTTTCTGGTGTACAGCATCATGTTTCAGTCACACATGTACACACATATATTCTTTTTCATTATAGGTTACTACAAGATATTGCATATAGTTGCCTGTGCTACACAGTAGAAACCTGCTGTTTATCTATTTTATATATAGTAGTTAGTATCTGCAAATCTTGAACTCTCAATTCTAAGTGAAGTCAGCCAGAGAGAGAAAGAAAAACACCATATGATACCACTTATATGTGGAATCTAGAAAGAAAGAAAGAAAGAAAGAAAGAAAGAAAGAAAGAAAGAAAGAAAGAAAGAAAGAAAGAAAGAAAGAAAGAAAAAAAAGAACTTATTCACAAAACAGAAACAGACTCACACAGAAAACAAACTTATGGTTAACGGGGGGAAGGGGGCTTGGGAGGGATAACTTGTGAGTTCAAGACTTGCAGATACTGACTACCATATATATTATTAATCTTTAAAGCATCTCTATGAGATTAAGACCACTATTGCTCCCATGCTCCCAGTTTACATGTAAAGACATGAAGTGGAAGAAAGGTTACCCAGCCATGAAGAGGTGTTTATAAATTACAACAGAGGAACACTAATACTTCACAATATTTATGAAAAAAACTTCACAAAATATTTATATACTAAGATTTCTTTCTTTTTTTAACTGAAGTATAACCGACCAAAATATTTCATTCGTTTCAGATGTACAACATAGTGATTTGGGATTTTTATATGTTACAGAATGATTGTCACTATTAAGTCCAGCCACCATCTGTCACCACACAAAGTTATTGTATTATTGACTATATTCCCTATGATGTATGTTACATTCCTGTGGCTTATTCATTTTATAACAGAAGTTTGGACCTCTTAATCCCCTCACCTCTTTTGCCCATCCCCCCACCCCTCTTACCTCTGGCAACCACCTGTTTGTCTTCTGTATCTATGAGTCTGTTTGTTTTTCTGTTTTGTTTTTTAGATTCCACAGTATCATACAGAGATCATAAAGTATTTGTCTCTGTTGACTTATTTCATTAAGCATAATACCTTCCAGGCCATCCATGTTGTTGCAAATGGCAAAATCTCATTCTTTTTTATGGCTGAATAATATTCCTTTTCATATATATTATATATATATGAATATATATATATATATATATATCTCACATCGCATTTATCCATTCTTCTATTGATGGACACTCAGGCTGCTTCCATATCTTGGTTATTGTGGACAATGCTGTAGTGAACATAGGGGTGCATATATCTTTTTGAATTAGTGTTTTCATTTTCTTCAGATAAATACCCAGCAGTGGCATTGCTGGATCGTATGGTAGTTCTATTTTTAGTTTCTTGAGGAACCTCCATACTGTCTTCTATCAGGTTTATTTCTAACACGTTCCTACACAGACCAGCTTACACACTCATTCATACAGCTCACTCCCACCCACTCTTCAGACCTCTGCTGAAACACTGCCTCCCTGGAGAGGCCTTCCCTGACCACCCTGCAGAAAACTGAAACCTGGCCCTCCCTGGAGAGGCCTTCCCTGACCACCCTGCACAAAACTGAAACCTGGCCCTCACCTTTTATCCCCCACACACTCACCTTCTCCCTTGTCCCGTGGTACTCAGCATAACACTGATTTATTTACTCTTTTCTTCATCTGCTTCATTAGTTGGATACAAGCTCTAAGAGTGCTTTTTGGACTTTGCTGACGGCTGAACCCTCAGTGCCGAGCCCATAGTAAGTGCATGATAAACTTCTGCTACATGAATTAATCTGGATAGGAATTTAGTTCCTAGGCCCCCAAGACAGTCTGCACAATCTCCTTCATCTTTCAGACAGCATCTATATAGAAATACTCCTTAAAATCCTGAAAAAATCATGCTTACAAATGAGGAGGAAGAGAGGAGGAGGAGGAACATGAACAGTCTCACCTCGATGGTAAGTGACAAACAGCAGAAAAGCAAACATATAAAAAGCACCAAGCAACTCAGGTTGAGCTTCTTAACATTGCTTTAAGAAAACGCAGGTAACTACCTGTGCTGCTGACTGGCCCTTCTCCTCTGACAGACCTGCAGCATTTCTCCACATCAGCTCCTTCAAATGTACATTATGTGTTTTGCGATATGTAAAATAATATAATTTCAATTTTCTTGGAAAAGTGAGCATATCAATACTGCACTGTGTCTGAAATCCCTTTTCTCACTGTTAAGTGCCAAACAAGTGTCCTAGAGGAACTCTGAAATTCGTTCTACTCTAAACACTAAAACTTTACAGAATACGGTTTTTATTTCTACCCTAGGAGAAAAAAACACAAAAATATTATCTTATGTTTATCAACTAGCCAAATTTGTAAGGAAGCTAGTTCATGAAACATTAAATAATGTTTTTAATAAATATCTCATACATTACTCAAAGCTACATTTACATAGGGATTTAAAATTTTTATGTCTCGATAAGAAAAAAATTAGGAAATCTAGCAAAATGCTTTTGAATATTTTTCTATGACCCAAGAAAACTCCTTCTATTCTCCCTGCCTTTACCACAGTAAGGAAGACTTTCCGAAAGAACATTTTAGTGAGTCGCTTAAAACCTGTGATTAAAAAAAAAAAAAGCTATTTTGACTTTTAAGTTATTATCAGCCTGAAGAGCTCCTCCAGATCAGAACTATTATAGAATCTGCTCCCAAACCACTACTTGGCAGCAGAGATGAATCTGCCCATTACCAGGTTGGGATAGAAGCCATTATCACGGCCCCTTGATTTCTTTCAAGTAGCTCCAATGGAAAAAGCCACAAGTGAATAATAAAGATCTCATAATAGCTCTTAAGAATTCTTTACATGGTACAAGGCACTAAAATGAACTCGAGAATTAGAAAGAAAAAAAACCCTCATCTTCCAATAAGAAAAAATAATTAACCTGACTTAATGCACCTACGAGGGCTTTTGTAAATCACACTTCTGCACCTGAAGAGCCGGAGCAAGACCAGACGCCAGAAGGCGCGCAGCCACCGTCGTGGGGGCACAGCGAGCAGGCCCGGCCCACGGAGGCCCACGGCCTGCACTCGGAGCTGGGCGCGCCCTCTGGGGGGGCGGGGCGGGGGGTGAAGTACGTACGGTGCTCAGCTTGCTGGCGGTGACCACGACGCGCCTCTCGTGCAGCATGCTGGCGTACAGCTGCAGCATGTTGTTCACGTCCACCGCCACGAAGTACTCCGTCAGGTTTCTCTGCGCGAGCAAAAACCACCGTGTCAGTTCGGGGGGCTGTGAGGGGAAGTACTTTATACGTTTACCGAAACGTCTTACAGGCCTGAGGAGGTCAGCGCTGAAAGTGGCGTTCGTCAGCATCTCGGAAGGCAGTGCCGCCCCTGCCATTGCTACTGAGACCCAGACCGACCGTAGGAGCGTGATCTCAGTGGGGGGAATCAAAGGGTCACATCTTCCCACCTCCCTCCCCAGGCTTCTGTAAAAGGAGACAACTTCCTGGCTCCCAGTGTCATCTTCACACCACAGTCCCGGACACCTGTTCTCTAAACAGACATGAAAGCGATTCTCACACACACCAAACTCTGAGAGCTGGGGCTCCAGAAGCCACACCTGAGTCTCTCTGTCTGCCAGTCACTGCGCATCCCACATGCAAGGCACCCACAGGAGGAGACGGGTCCATAAAGCAGGCCTCTGGTTCTTTATCAAGGAAAACCTCTTGCTTCTACCCCACGTCAGGCTGGCTTTATACCCCCATAACCAAATAAAATCTGGTGTTAGTTTAATTTGATTTCTTGCTTTAACACTTTAAATTATTTCCCTCACATAAGGACAAACTTGGGGTGAGCACATCAACGTCCACGTCTAGATCCTCTCCTTCTTACTCATTTGTGAGCTTCTGTGCTCAAACTTAAGCACATCAGAAAGCAACGAAGTGACAGAGAGACACACGGTGACAAACTGAGTCTGTAGTGTCGGGTGGACTGTGGTGGAGGCAAAAACGTCCAGTTGGGTAAGAAAATCAGAAATCCAATTGTTTCTTCGATTTCTGTAAGGTGGAAACTCAACCAGAAAAAAACGCAGTCACAGCAGGGTGCATGAACAGAACCTGGCACTAACGGCAAGAGATGCTGAATCTGGTGGGGAGGTTCGTTTCCTGTTCTTTCTATGCGAAGCCTCTCCCACCTCCCATTTCAACCCTCTGTAACGCAAAACTCCGTTTCCGGCATTCAGCATTAATGCTTTTCCTATAATCTCAAAGAAAGATAATTTCTAAACGGGAAATTCTTTCTCAACACACAACGCTGCCTCATGTATAGGTCCTTGCTTTTTTTTTTCCTCTTCCCTAAACAGAACTTTTTAGAATTAAAATATCTTAATGGAGATGTAAAAATGTGTATTCTCAGTGGCAGTTTTTCCTTAGAATGGTTCTTTAAAACTATCAAAGTCATAGGCCTTAAAAATTGTGAGGTTTGTTAAATCAAGCTCTTAGCTGTTTATTAGTAAATTTAAGAAAGGCCAATAGCAGACAGCAGAAGGGAGTGACTCTGACTTGTATTAACAGCCCTGAAGTGGATGGAGGGACAGGGTGGTGTAAGTCAGATCACGGTCAGTCAGCCCCCAGGAGACCTCACAGGGCACTGACCTGCAGACGGCACAGAGGACCTGCGCGTTTTGATGGTCTACTGCAGGCCCACGTTAGGAACCGTTTAATGTCTTCTAATTCAAATGAGTTATCTGGACAGACTGTACTAAAACCACCACTGCCAGTCTGGGTTTGATATTAGGAAATTTACAACTGCCTTCTAGGACCTCATCCACTCATAACCCACGTGCTTCTGGAAACCAGTCAGTCAGTAGTTTTAAAAGCATTTGTGGAAGAACAGTAGAGTTCTGAGGGAAATAATAAATATTCCTCAAGCATTTTTCTCCTGTGGATGTTTCCTTCACTTTTGATTGAATTATTTCTACTGATTCATTTTATCTTTCCAAGAGAAGCAGAAAAATATTACGAAAGGGACTACTTCCTTTTCACACAGCATCCAAAAGCATATTTGTCAATTTCACATACCCACGTAAGCTTTTCCATAGAATATTAATTTGTTACTGTTACTGCTATTAATTTTCTTTCTGAAAATACTTCCAGTAAGGCCACAATCAGGACTCTAAATAAAATGCAAACGTAGTAATTTTATAATCTCTTGCAGTACCCACACCTTATAAAACATGTGTTACTTAAAATCAGGAAATCCACAGGTTCAGGACATCTGAGATCTCAAGAGAAATACAAGAAATCTAAAACACTACGGTCAGTTCACTAGAGTAACTGCGTGAAAACATTTCCCACTGCATTCACACCCCACCAGCAGCCATCCCCTGAGACATCTCATCTACCTGATCTGGGCAGCTTGGGACCTAACTGAATACATACAACTCTGCTGAATTATCTCCAATGGTAAAAATAGTTTTTCTCATATAATTTTCCTTACCAACAACCAGATATTAAGAAGGAAGTAAAGTAGCAGACACATAAAGAAGAAAAGAGATGACACACTATTCCTTATTTTTTCACTATTTCTCAACAAACAGAGATAGTTACAACATATTCTACTTCTCTATAAAGAAATCCTTAGACCAAGATAAATAAAACTCAAAAAATCAGTAGAATAAAAAACATCAAAAACTTACACTCTCGGGTATCGTTGGGAGTCCAGTTCTATCAGGGGCAATGAAGTAGGGCTGCCGATCAACAGAAATAAATCACGTAAGAAAAGAAGAATTAAAATCTGGTAGCATTACATATAGTTTGAGATAAAAATTTTAAATACATCACTTAAATTAATAAATACCAAGGACTGACAAGATTTGTTGAATTTGAGAGATTCTTAAAATGAGATAGCAGATTTGTATGAGATTTAACAATAATTTTCTGATACAAAGAGTTAAGTGTTAGTTTAAAATATTTCATTTTAAAATTGAAATAAGAATCCTGGGAAAAGTTTATTAAAACAAGGTATATTACTGAAAGTTAGATAGATAGATAGATGATAGATAGATAGATAGATAATTTTAATCCTGCTACTTTAGGGAGGCTGGAAAAATAAGACTTGTTTAGCCAAGAATATATCAAAACTGATTAAGATTTCTGGGTCTTTCTGGCAAATCGCCACAAATTTCTCTTGTACTTGTCAGATACTTTGTTATTTAGAAAGCAGCAATAAAAAATAATTCTAAATGTTCAAAAAACTTCATAAAATGTAATTACTCATCCCAAAATATGACTTTCATACACCTACTGAACAAACATTAATTGGCTTCTACAATATTCAAAGCAACACAACAGTTCATAGACATATTTATATAAAAAGCACATCGCTCACGCCTTTATGTTTCACATAATGTCCCCAGACTTTACCCCACAGAAGAAGAGTACAACTCAATCACCAAAATTATTTTATTTTCTATTCATATTAATCTCCAAAATTATTTTACTATCTTACATAAGGATATATTTAATATTGTCTTATAATTAAAGACTGGGGGGAAAAAGCATTCTAGGCAATACTGAGCAAGGTTGAACTAGTCAGAATAAGGTTAGTTAACACAGTCCTAACGTGTAATTTTCCAGAGGAGAACAGTATGAGAGAAGCCCTGTGACAGAAACCATGGCAGAAACCCCACGTGGTGGGCGCACCCTGACGCCAACGCCAGTGACCGCGAGGAAATGCAGGGATTCAGTCTCTGTCAGCTGCTTTTATGTGGAGGGGCTTTTAATAGCACTGCATTCATAAAGCTATGCTTTAAAAGATAGTATAAACAGAGAACATAAGACAAATGATTAATTTTCTTAAAAGAGGCATTTCCCATTTCCCAAAGGACTTGAATCTTAGAGTGAATCGTAAAGACGTAGTGAAAGAAGTAATTATTTTCCCAATTTAATAGTGATTTTCAGAAGCCAATGCCCTTTCAACTCACCGCTGCCAGGGAGGGCTGATCTTTCAGAACTTGCTCACTGGCAATAAATACCTCTTGGTTCTTACAATACATGAGAGAAAAAATGAATATTTACTTTCATGGGAGAAGTTAACACACCAATGTGCTGTGTATCTGAGACAAACCCATGCAGTCAACACTATCCACTGAAAAGATCTGAAAAGCACTAATTATAAATGTCGTTGTAAATGCCGATTTGCTGATTTTATGCTAGAAAAATCTTGAAGTACTTTCATTCTTGACTGAGAGTAGAGAATTCTGTGGATATTTAATGATTTTGAAATATAATTTCAAATATAATTTCAAAATAAGTATTTGCATTAGATACTAACTTTGCATAAAATCTCTGTGATATTCTAGTGGTTATAAAGTCAAGTCTTGAAAAATTCACAAGATAGAACATTCCTGAAATACGAAATTGTAAGAAAATCACAGCAGTTTCTAAAGACTTGTCATACGTGACTAACAAATTCTGCAAACAAAAACTTCTTTTCCACTTGTGGAGGAACAAAAATTCCTATGATCATCCATTCTAATCTGGCATCATAAAACTAGAACCTCTGCTAGTAATGGGAGACAGGTATTTTTATCCCAATTTTGCCATCCATGAATGGCACAGCTCAGGTGCATGACTTTAGTAACCTGCTGTTGAAGTCAAACGAAATTACTAAGTGGACTTTACAAAGGTGTATTAACCAGCTGAATTTACCAATACTTAAGATACTGTATTGAGAATAGGTGAACAGTGTTTGAAACCCATCACAGACTACTGATTCAAAAGCTTGCATGTGAGGCTTAATTTATAAAAATAACTGTCATACACAGAAACAGTCACTCAAATTCTGTTACCAGGAATATTTCAGATACAATCAAAATCTTCTCCATATCAAATGAAACTTCAATTCACTAACAACCAACATGCAAGCGGCTTTTCATGGTATATCTAAATGTATCATTTCATGCACCTCCCCCAAACAGCTTCCTCAAAAACTGACTCACTCAATTTCTCAAATGGAGAAAAGGAGTCATCAAAACAGGTTAACTTTTTTGCCTCACATCACACGTTCAGTGACCGCGATATAAACCAAAATCTAGTCTTTAGGTGTTCAGAGGCCTAGAAGTCTTTGATTGAATGGTTCTTATTAACAAAGTTTCAATACCTAATATTTCTGAGATGTATTCTTGGAAGATACTTACTTACGCCTGAACTAATGACAGTCAAATTGGAAGAGAGGACACACTTCTGTTCCTCACTAACACTCTACAATAGCTGTCTCTATTACCTGAACATCTGCAGATAGTTCCTTAACCCTTTAAGACAGGGTTAGAATCACTTTATAAATACTCCTCCTGGGAGTTCCTCCTTGTCCCGTCCACTTCATTCGCACTGACCAAAAACCTGCGTTCTTTGGGTTTCGATGACCGCAGATCTGAGTTCCTCTTAACTGCTCCTTCCTCCAGTCCTTCCCTCCACCTGCCCTCCCTTCCATGCAACCCGTCTGGGCAGTTAGACCTTAGCCTCTGCACTGTCCACTTGACATCCACCCTTTGAACAGCTCAATTATTCTTGCACTACTCTGCAGATGACTCCCATATTTGGATTAAAAATTCCAGGTTATCCTTAGATTTCCATCCCTCAACCTCTAAATGACTACTAACCATTTCCACTTTGGCTTTAAGCAACAAAAGAGGAGGCAGACACAAAGGTGCAGAGACCATGGGAAGAGAACACTCCACGCTGCCGTGACAAGAGAGTGCTTCACAAAGCTGGGGACCACACTGGTTCTGGACCACAGACGGGCCGTCTACCAAGGGGCTGTGGGAACGCAGGGAGGTGCACCACTGAGGAAGCACACGTTCACTCAAGGAGATGAACAGAGCAGGATGACCAGAGCAGAGAATCAATTTAGGGGAAAAAAAGGGAGACAGGAAAATGAAAAGTTGGACTGAGGCTGAAAGCCTGGCCAAAAGTTTGGACAAATTCTACAGAAAATGGAGAGCTATTAACGGTTTCAATCAGGGAACTTTACATAGTCTAAGGAAGTTTAATCAGACAGCCTTTTATAGAAAGGACTGGAAGGAGAGACTCCAGGCTAAGGACTCCAGAGCTGAGCATCTGGACTGGGTGCTGACACCACAAATAGAGCAGAATCATGTGAGAGACACTATTATTACACAAAATTACAGCGGGACATTTAAGCAAGAAGAAAGTTATTGCCAAAGAAAGAATATAATTGGGCTAACAATTTCCTTATTTTACAAAAAGCACAAAAGACCTATTAATACTATTACATAGATTTCAAGTTACTTTTTCCTTCAATTTCTCTAGCATCATTATACATCGTCTGCCTTACTTAGGACAGTTTTATTATTATTTTGGAAGAACCAAAATCAACATACATAAATTTTAGCATTCTACTTGGTATGCCAAATTAATGAAGAAAATTAATGAAAACATTTAATTTTATGATGACTTATTCTGAACACTTAGAAAATCTCACCAAACACTACTGTGATTTTAGTTATAGATGGCACAGCTCAGTGAAAGTTTTAATGGTAAATAATCTATACGACCACAGGCTTACCGCCTGGACAAACTTCAATCACATTTCCAGTGTTTGGTGATTATACTAAAAGATGCACTGAAGCATGGGGAAAGAAGGAGATTTTCGCCCGCAACTCTCATCATGTGGCTGGTTACATGCTGCATGCTGTCTCTGCAGTACTTACTATGTACTGTTTTCATTTTACGTGGGGTCTTTGGTATTGTGTATGTGTGGGGGCGGATGTGTACTTCCGTATTTCCTGAAAATATTCCCACAGATTTAGTTACCTTTACCAAAGGTAAAGTGTATGATTAAAAAAAAAATCTATGATTTAACAAATACCAAAAATACACATGTAATGCATCATGTTCTGACGGGAAAGCACACCAGACAACAGCACCATCCAGGGACGTCAGTCCTAGCCGGAGAGCCTTCCTGGGGGCAGAGGTGACTCGGCAGAGTTTCTTGAAGGTGCATGTGTTCTTAAATGAGAAACTGCTATGACTCAAAACATCCATTGCTGACAGAATACTTACCACACTCAAACTGACAGGGGTGTTTGCCTTTGGTACCGGGTGGTTATAGAGCGACTTGAGAGTTTCATTCAAATCATTTTCCTAGAATAAAAAAAAAAGCACATTTTATAAGTGAAATATTAACTAAGTAAATACAATTAAAACTTCTCATGTTAGGCACGTCTTACCCACGGGCAGACCTTGGAGAGACTGCAGGGTTGGTTCCAGACCACTGCAATTAAGTGAATACGGCAATAAAATGAGTCTCATGGATTTGCTGGTTTCCTAGTGCACGTAAGTTATATTTATACCATACTGTCATCTATTAATGTGCAATACCATTATGTCTAAAAAAAAACAACGTCATACCTTAATTAAAAATACTTTATTGCTTAAAAATCTGAAGCGTCATCTGAGCCCTTATTGAGTCGTAACCGTTTTGCTGGTGCAGGTCCCGCCTCCACGATGGTGCCGCTGACTGATCAGGGCGGTGGCGGCTGAAGGCTGGGGTGGTTGTGGCAATTTCTTGAAATACATCAACTAAGTTTATGTAATATTCTAAATCCTTTGTTGTCATTTCAACAATCTTCACAGAATCTTCACCGGGAGTGGATTCCATCTCAGAAACCACTTTCTCTGCTCATCCAGAAGACGCAGCTCCTCACCCCTCCATGTTTCATCCTGAGAGTGAAGCAGTCCAGCCCTGTCTTCAGGCTCCACGTCTCATTCCAGTTCTCTTGCTGTTTCCACCACATCTGCAGTGACTTCCTCCACGGAGGTCGTGAATCCCTCAACTCAACGCCATCCGTGAGGGCTGGAGTCAACCTCTGCTGGCTTCAGGCTTGGCTTCCTCACTTGCCCCACCCTTCACAAAACTGAAGTGAGTTCATCTCTGTTCTCAGTGAAGCTCTGACATAAAAGAATGTTGTGTGTGGTCTGATCTTCCATCCAGACACTACCGCTTTCTCCGTATCAGCAATAAGGCTGTTCTGCTTTCTTATCAGTGGGTTCACTTTTAATTTGCTTCAAAAACTTTCCCTTTGCCTCCACAACCTGACTGTTTGGTGGCCTAGCTTTCAGCATGGCCTCCCCGTCAAGCTTCATCGTTCCTAGCTTTTGACTTACGGTGAGGGACGTGCGACTTTTCCTCGCACCTGAACACTGAGAGGCTGTGGTAGGTTTATGAACCGGCCTAATTTCAGTATTGCGTGTCAGGGAGGAGCCGTCAGAAAACACACAGCCCTTACGGACTAAGTCCTTGGTCTGCTGTGGGTTGGGGTCATGGCGTCCCAACGCAGCCACAGCAGTAACGTCAAACACGGCTGACCACAGATCACCGCGACAAACATGGTAGCAGCTGAAGTGTGGAATACTGTGAGAACTGCCAGAATGTGACCAGAGGCACAAAGTGAGCAAATGCTGTTGGGAAAACATGGCCAACAAACTTGCTCGATACGAGGTTGCCACAAACATTCAGCTTGGGGGAAATGCATCATCTTTGAAGCACAATGAAGTGCAGCGCAGAACACGGAGGCACACCTGTGCACCAACGCCTCCCACAGAGGGAAGCCGTTCAGTCGTCAAAGCCAAAAGTAACAGGACTGAATAAAGATGGCAATGCAAATTTTTATCAGAAATGCTTCCATTTTCATTTTAATTTTAAAATCATAAACCTAATTTTTAAGTAACAGACACAATGAAGTTAAGTTATACTAAGATGCAACTTAGGGGGAGGGTGTAGCTCAGTGGTAGAGCGAGTGCCTAGTGTGCACGAGGTCCTGGGTTCAATCCCCAAGACCTCCATTAAAAATAAATAAACAAACAAACCCAATTACCCCCCGCCACACACACACACAAAAGACGTAACTTAGAGGTTATTCTAAATACTTCTTTTCTAAGTACCTCCTGATCACTACTCGCCCCATGATAAATGAGGTTAAATATATGACACACCTACTTCACAGGATCTCTACAACAATAATGTACCTTGATGTGCACTTTTTCTGAATTACACACACAAATCCAACAATAAATATATGAAGGTAGCTTTTTATATACATAGTTATTTTTATTCTCTTTTAAAATGTTGACGTTGAAAGAATAAACCAAAGGCAAAAGGCAATTGTTCAAGGATGGCAGTAATTAATTTTAAGGCACATGATCTCACAATTTCTCTTATAACTTAATTATCAAAACTTAATAATTCAGATCTCTATAAATGCTTGCAAAAGTATGTATTCAAAACTGCCTATCTGAAGTTCTCTTTAGAATGACCTAAAAAGGACTCTAAAGTATTTATCACCTGACCATTTAAGCAATGACATACACCACAGAATATTCCAGATGGTACTGATGTTCTGTCTCTATGAAATGCTTGTGGCTACGTAAGTCTGCAAAAGCCTAGCTTTGTAGTTGCCTGATGCTGATTGCGTTAAGGGTAACTGGTCATAAAATCGAAATTCCAACGTAAATAACCAGCAGCACTGCATTAAAAACGAAAAGAAAAATGATCACAGTCACAGATTTACTTCCAGTTATTCAATTAATATTGTGAACTTCTAATAATATTGGTTTCTTCTAATTAGGGACACAAACGTAGCCTCTCTTATATCCTCTTCGCAGAAAACCAAAACTATATCAATTTGTTCATAGTACTTCCTTTTCTATATCCCAGTGTCACTGGTGGTCTCAGGGAGCATATGACGTATAATAAGCACACAGGTATTAAGTTACCAACAAGAGTTTCTAAAGGTGAAAGTATTCAAAATTTGGACAACTAATACAATTAACACTGGTTCCACATATTTACTCAAAAAAACAAAGACTAAGAAATTATCGTTAAGTAGAATTCTGGTTTTGAGTTTTCCATGCAGTAATTAATATTGTTATTTCCAGTTATTTTCTTAGGAAAATGAATGATTGAGTAGCTTAAACATAAAATTGTTCAAGTGTAAAATGACTTTCTAATGAATAGTTCACAGAGCTGGGCACATCAAGTGTAGAGCGGGAAATATTTACACACACACACACACACTCACACACACACACACACCCTGGACTTTGACAAACACTAAAACTTGATATGTTCGAATAATAAAATTTGGTTGCCAAATTAGGAGAATGTGCACTAGAAGAGTAAAAGAAGCACCTTTATTTGTTAATAATACACTTAAATTGTCTAATGAAAGGTGTCTAGGATGGTATTTGTATTGAATTTAGGTTTGTTTTTAAAGACATCTACACGCAATCTTAACAGACGAGTGACCTAGCGGTAATCATGAGTGAGCGACCTGAAATCCCGGAAGACAGCTCTGCAGAGCTCTTTACTTCCTGGGAAGCTTAAGTAGCTCAGAACGACAGGAGTGCACAGGACGCGGGAAGGCAGGAGAAGACCAGCCAGGCAGGAGCACCGGCGCCGGATCCTGGAGGCTCTCTTGGGTCGGGCTGAGCTCAGCTCAGATTCTGTTCTCAGGAGAAAAAGGAGCCACTGACCAGACTGCAAGCAGTGAAGTTTCAGAAAGATCATTCTTGGGGATCAGAACATGGTGGTACTAAGCATGTGTAAGAAGTGCCCATAAATAACGTCTATAGAGAAGAGAAGAGAAAACTAAGACTATAACACAAGAGCACCACAGTTTTAGGTTGCAGACGGGGGAAGCTTAAAGACAGACAGGCTAGAGCTACAAACAAACACACAGTCGGGACAACCAAGCAAAACACGACCGCAGGAGTGAGGCAGCATCAAACAAGAATTTAAATAGACGGCCAGCGGTCATAAAATACACCATGAAACTGAAAATTAGAACTAGCAATAGGCAATCATTAAAGATTTTTTTGAAAACTTTTATTTGTACTAAACTGCATCAAACAGCATAGCTAAAATCTTAGTAAATTAATCCCTGTTTAAAATATCAAAGAATGATTCAGGGGAAATTTTAGAAATTATGAGCCAGAGGAGTTCATTAATTCAAAGCAAACTTCAGCTTTTGTTTTGTTTTTATTTTTAAGAAAAAAGGATGAAAATGTAAAGATAAATGTAACAGCTAAAACTATAAAATTCTTAGAAGAAAAAAGAAGCTTCATGACACTGGATTTGAAAGCAATTTATTGACATTATACCAAAAGCACAAAGCAACAAAAGAAAATATAGATAAATTAACCTCCATCAAAGTTAAAAATTTTTGTGCATCAAAGGACACTACCAACAACGTCAAAAAGGCAACCCACAGAATGGGAGAAAATATTTGTAAATCACACATCTGATAAAGGATTCATATCTGAATATATAAATAGCTCCTACTACTCAACAAGAAAACGTAACTTAAAGTGATAAAAGACTTGAATAAATATTTCTCCAAAGAAGACCTCCAGTGACCAAAAAGCACAGGAGGCTGTACCTCACTAACCCTTAGGGAAACACAAATCAAAGCCACAATCATTTACCACTTCACACCCATTAGAATGACAATTTTAAAAACAGAACAAAACTAAATCAGAAAATAACAAAGTGTTGGGGAGACCATGGGGAAATGGGACCCTGTGCACTGCTGGTGGGAGCGTAAAATGAGGCAACCATTGTGGAAGATGATATAGCAGGTCTTCAAAAAATTAAACATGCAATTACCGTATTATTCAGCAATTCTGCTTCTGGGTATATTCTCAAAAGAACTGAACGCAGGGACTCAAACAGATATTTGTATACCCACGTTCACAGCAGCAATGTTCATCCACATATGAATGAATAAACAAAACATGGTGTGTGAATAATGGAATATTATTCGGCCTCAAAAAGGAAGGAAATTCTAGCGCACACACGATGGCACAGATGGACTCTGAAAACATGCCAGTCACAGAAGGATAAATACTGTACCTTTCTACTTACATAAGTACACAGTCAAGTTCACACAGACAGAAGAAAGCAGCCCACTGGTTGCGGCCAGGACTCGGGGGAGGGGAACGGGAAGTTATTATTTACTGAGAATAGTTTCAATGTGGGAGGGAGGTAAGAAGGTTCTAAAGATGATGGTGCTGACGACTGCAGAACAATGCTAATGTACTTAATGGCAGAATTATACATTTAAAGATTGGTAAAATGGTAAATTTTATGATATATGTATTTTACCACAATTTAAAAAATGGAGGAAAAAACATTGCTTACCAGTTCCTTAGCCAAGTAATCTGCCAGAGTATTTAGAAGCTTGTAATACACTTCAAACCATGGCAGGTAACTGTAAAAAAAAAAAAAATCACAACTTAAAAAATGTATATATATATAATTTGGAATCAAGAAACAAGATGGCCAAATAAACATTAAATTCATATTATTTCAAACAGCTTGGTCTTGGAGGGCAAAAAGAACTGAACCCATGTTCTCTTTACTGTTACAGTAAAATTTTACATTTCATCTATTATTTGTTTTCACAAATAATCAGAGTCCAAAGTTCTATTATAGAGTGTATTCATTATGCACTTGTATGTAAGTATCTAAGTAGTTAAAATGACTCCCCTCGCGTGGCAGGCACAGCACGAGGGTACCAAAGGCACTCACAGAATAAAAGCCAACTGCTGGAATAAATGATAATATAAAACTAATTTTAAGAAGCTTTTAAAACAAAGATATAAAAATAGAATTATGTGCTTATTAAATAATCAGTTCTTCAGAAACTGATCTTTAGGTAGGACAGGAAATTTCAAAATAAGTATCAACACCAGTAAGAAAGTCTATTTCAAAAATCGTAAATACTGTGAATAGTATTTAAATATCAAAAACAAATATAATTTAAGATTCATTTTGCTAGACACAAATATAATTAATTTTTTATGAAAGCAAAATACTAAATATAAAAATCAACTGTACATAATACACTTGTCAACAGATTAAGGTATTAGTATATTTAAATCTATCCAAAATTTTTGTTTATTAAAATGTATACTTTTCATATATAAGAATAGTAAATCACAAAACACACCAGTGTAGTTAATTATCAATTAACAAATACTCATTTTTTTCTTCAGAGATTTACAACAACAGATTACTTTTTAAGAGAAAATAGTGTGATACTTTTCCTACAAAATTATATACTGACAAGAGTACAGGTACCAAAAGCAGATTGAAAACTTTTAAAAATCAATGAAAAGAGCTTAGAAAAGCAGCATTCTTTCTGCATTTTTTTCACAACATCTGATTGTTAGTGACTGCTAAGGACGCTTTTTTAATCAGGAGTTACCTAAAGTCATAGAACAGTTAGGTAACCTACAGTATCTTTACTCAGAAGAAGTTCATAGAGTGCTGTAAAGGTGATCAGTACCATCGTAAGCAATGACATGAAAGGTGCCTGTCATATTTAAAAATATCTACCAACTTCTCATTAAATCGAGCATATTGAATACATGCATTTATCTCTGTGCCCTTTAGATATGTCACTAAAATGACATTAAATGAATAAAAAGGGCATAAATTTATGAGGGCAAGAGAAACGGAGAAAAAGGCAACAGAAAACAAGACAGGTGAATGTTTTCGTAAAGGTGGTAAGCAAACGAAGAATGACCGACTTAGCGGATGAGAGAAAACTGAAAGCTGAGGGCCAGCAGGAGGGAAGCTGACCCTTAACCAATAGATTGGCCCCACAGGATCCTGAAACACCGACCTGGGAATCTCTCAAAGGAAATAAACACCGCAAAGGTCCTCTTTTCTTGTTGTGAAGCCCACCACTGCACACACCACGTTTCTCATTCAGTTTCATACCTCTACCTTAAATATAAACCAGCGGTCCGACCACCAGATATTTGAGGAAATACAGACATCAATACAAACATAAAAAGAGTTCCAAGAAAACAAAGAATACAAACATCAGATAAGAGCTTCAAAAATGATCATGAACATCCTTAGGAGCAGCATAAAGAACCGGATGCTCTTAAACAACATGAACTCGAAAAAAGGAGAAAGAAGTGAAAAAATAAATTATTAGACAAGAAGAAAGAGTTCTTAGAAATTCAACATATAGAAGCTGAAAAAAATTAAAACCAATAGAAAGGGTAGAAACTAAATCAAGAATATCTCCTAGGAACTAGAATAAAGAGAAAAACTGGCAGATAATAAGAAAGCAAATATTAAAATACCAGGGCATCAATCTCAACGGAGCTGACTAGCAGTAGTTCCAGGAAAAAAAAAAGAAAAAGTAAAGAGGGGGAAAAAGAAATGAAAATTTCTTTTTAAAAATTACTGGAAAATCCTGAAACTTTAGACATGAGTCTCCACATTGAAAGCGCCACTGGCTTAACTGTAAAATAAATGAGCCATGTCAGAGAATCACAGTGTAATTCCAGAACAGGGGATGGAAAAGCACCTAAGAATTTCCAAAGAGACAAAACGGATCACAGACAAAGACGTCAAATCCAAAACGTCACTGAACATCTCTCTCAACAGCAATTCTGGGAAGTCAGACGATAATGCCTTCAAAGTGCAGAGCATAAAGCCTTCGCAACCTGGAATTACTGGTCGAGAGAAACTATCCATCAAGCGTGGGGGCAGACCAACAGCATTTTCAGTCATTCTAGGACTCAGAAACCTGCCTCCTCCACAGTATTTTCGGGAAGCAGCGAAATGAAGGAGTGAAACAGAAAAGACTACCGGGCGGTGGCAAGAGACGCGAAGTCTGATCCCGCGGAAGAGCAGCTAAGCCTAAGAATGAATTGTACAAACTCCCGGAGAGCAGCCAGCCTCGACGAGAGCGGACCGAGGCCGTGGAGGGAGGCGCTGGGACGGGGGTCACAACAAGCCTGCGGACGGCCTCACGGGGGGGGGGCCTCGGAAAACCCAGGCAGGAATGCGCCAAGTCTTTGACACTTGGGAGAAAATCTGCAAGTCAGAAGTTAGTGCTGCTAATCTCAATGTTCATATTCAAATTACTCCACTCTTTTAACCCGAGGAGTTAGATGGCTGTTCTATTTTCTGCGATATCTGTCACTTACAGAAACCCCTCCAAATCTCACAGAGTACCAATACTGCCTTTAAATTATCAACTCAATATTATGCAAAAAGTTACCACATCGTATTTTCTATACTCACTGTAACTCAATGAAATAATTTTCATGGAGGATGACCTGCCAAGACACACTAGAGTTCCTTGGGTAGAGTACAATTTCTTCCATCTGCAGTCATTTTACACACACATTTCAAATTTTACTGGCCTGAAGAGATTACTATTTCAAGAAAATTACAATGTACTGTATAGTGCAGACCTGTATGTTCAGATAAGACTTAATCTGCTCAAGGAACACGCTGGTCTGTTTCCACCCTGCTCTCAAGAATCTTAAGAAAGAGCAAGACTTACTGATTTTAGGGGTTGCATGTCTACTTGTTAATCCTTACATTGTCATTTTCACCTTAAATCATCTGAGAACTTGTTTAAGCTTCCTTCCTTGTCCACAATAAAAATAAGATATGTAACAAACATCGCATAACTGTAACTTATTACCAAGTGAGAGAATCTTCTTTTTCTACATCAAATGTCCTGGTTTTCTCATCTTTACATGATGACTGTTCTTTGCTCATCTTCCCCTTTCAGTTTCTTTCCAAATCATGAAAATGAACTGGAATCCAACGTTTCACTAAGAAGCTAACTTATACAAAGAAAGACAGTGCATTTGTAAGATTATGTATCTGTTTTTAAAAAATGAAGCAGAGTTAATCAATAATTGATTAACATTAGTTGATTTTTCGAAATTTAACAATGCTAGGTGTTTTGGTATCTTTTCGTGGTTACTATTATTTCTGAGCATCTCCAAGAATACACCCACGGCACTGCACCTGAGACCAGGCCACGCTTTTCTCCATACGGAGTACGCGGGATGTTCTGTTCCTTCCGCACATGACTCTACTGCAGTTAGATCACTGCTGGACACTGTGACGCTCTGTAACCTCCTCTAATATGACTTTGTCTACAAATCAGACCAACACAGTTTTTTCTAAAAACCAATACCATGAGGCTTACACCCGTGGGCTATTTCTCAGTCATGTCTAAGCCTCCACGATGCTTCGCTATTTCTGTTTGGGCAGCAAGACTTACCGGTCAGTTCTATGCCCATCTGGGGGGTGGAGAGTAGAATCGAAGAGTCAGAGATTCCACGTGTTAAAATAGTTAGAAGTACAGAAAAGAAACCGTAGGACACTAACTATATGCATGAAAACACGCCAGGTACTTTCCATGTGTTTTCTCATTTAATCCTTATGATAATGCTGGGATGCATCTTTGACGAAACTAAGGTAAAGCAACGTACCCAGGGTCACAAAGTTACCAAGCGGCAAGCCTGAGGTGAGAACCCTGGTCAACCTAACCCAGCAACAAATGCTCCCTCAGGGGTCTACCGCAGACAGCCCACCACCCGGGGCAGGCAAGCATTTCCATAACGTCTAGTCTTGGAATAAACACTGTCCAATGCCCGGACATTTTTAGGCAGCTACATAAACTGTGACAAAATTCATTCCGGTTTAATCTTAAATCAGCTTACTTATAATTTCTATCTACTGACGTCAATTCTATCTTCGAAAATTTGTTTGTTTAATGCTCAGAGCATTCTCTTTATTTAAATTATATTTTACTCATATGGTCAGATTTCTCAGCAGAGAAATTTGTTTAACTTAATTCTTTCATTTAACATACTGGTGATTGCCTCCAAGTGCAGATTTTAGTACTGCTTCTGAGTTCATCGCCATGGATAAAAATTTTGAGAAGGACACGGCCTGCAACATGGTACAAGATCACTCTCCAAATAACAAATCTATCAACAATCTAAGTATATTTCAATCAGTAAGAAGACTCATCAATGCACTACCTGTTGTCTCGCCAACATTCTTCTCTCTGTGTAACTTGTTCACAAGAGATGATGGCCCAGACTCTCCAGCTTCCACAATGGCGCTGCCCGACACACCAAGTGCCGTCACCGTAAGGAACTGAGTTTACTTACACAGTGTGCCCTTTATGAGCATGTCCTGCTTCCTAGTGATGACTAGCTCCTTTTTAAGAGTACACACCATTCATTCAGGTTTTTTTTTTTAATAAAAACATCACTTGCATCGAAGTAGAACTGCTCTGTAACCTAGTCAGGCTCCCAGGTGTGTCAAGGAAGCAGGGACGCTTTCCGTTACAGAGAAGCACCACCACCTACAGCGGAAGGCGCGGCCCAGCTCGTGCACAGGGCGCCCGGCCCACAGTCACATTTCGTTCGGGCAGGACACCATCGTGGTTGTTTAACTGAGTATGTGGCCAACTTCTAAATTAGATAATTCACTTAAAAATCTGGATTTCTTGCTCCTCTTAAAAGTCAAAAGAACTGGCAATCCTAGCCACACTTTTTTTTTACTTTGTAACAAACACCTAGAGCTATGAAGTAGCTTCTGCTTTCGGATGTGTCACGTGCTATTTACTTAGATCACCATATTCACCCCAACTTCCCATTGTCAGCCACCCACTCTGCTTATCTCATTGGAGTCCCTTATCTGGTCCCTATGGGTAACTGAATCACAACCCTCATATGGAGCAACTATTCAACAGGAAGTTCTGCTCACAAGAAAATGGTCCAGGGTACAGAAAGGAGTCAGTAATTCAAATAGCTTAACAAGATTGCATTGCAAACTTTAAAGACAAAATGTGTGGCAAAAAAAAAAAAACACACACACACACATATAATAAATATTATAAATTATATAAGTTTACATTGCTCAGATAAGAAATATTCTCATGTTTTTATTTCTGTGGTTTCTTCGATAATTTTCAAACAATGTATGTTCAAAGCAATTAATTTCTAACTAATGTATAAGCTCCTGAACTGATTATCATTGACTTAAAATAGTTTCCACTAGGTTTTACAGTCCCAAAGGCATTCAAAATCTGTTTTCTTACAACCAACCACAAAAATCTTAGAAAGTTTTAAAAAATGTGTTCAACGTATAACGACTGAATAAGATATGTTACTTGAATTTTATAAAACTGAAAATGTAATTTTTTAACAAAGGACTCCTGTGATTCTTGTAGTCTTGTGAACATATATAAATGTGAAATAATATATTAAGACCAATTTAAAAAAAAAAAAAAGGCAGGAGATTCTTCAAAGTTTAGTTATAAGATTATTTCCTTAACTTCTTGTAAAGACATAAAGCAAAAGACAGATGTGTACGTGAAGTCACGAGTCCGTTTAGCGGCAGTAAGACTTCTCCCACACTTGGGCTCCCACTACAGAGCTGACAAAACTTTTACATTCCAAAGTCAAAGGTTAAATAAAGGAAAGGAAATGTTTTCTGTCAAACAGCCAGGTGACCACTAACAGTCTAAGTGAGCAGCAGGAACCTAGCGCGTAGCAATCAAATAAAACTGAGGAGACTGCCTTTCCGGAGAGAAACGTCTCACGTCTAGAGGCTGTTATTCTGTCTGGAAAATTGACACAAAATGTGTAAAATTGAAACATTCTGCTGCTAAGGGATTTGCCTCAAGGAAGAGTGTGAAAGCCTCCAGTTTGGCCTGAGTTACGGGCGGGGGTGGGGGCGGGGGGACTACAAAGCCCGACACCGATCTGTCTTCCTTGGGGGGGGCCTTTCATTCTGAACCCTTGGCGACAATTTTACAGTTGTAAAACTGTGTTAATCAAATTGGGAAAAACGTGATTTCTTGCATTTTTGCTGGCATACAAAAGCAATTCTAAATACCAACAATGACACAATTTCAATTAGTGATGTCAGGATATTTTGGAAATCTTGTTTAACTAGGTATGTCATAGAAAGAGCTAAAGTATACAATGGTGGCTGAAAAATCAAAATTAAATATAAACTTTTACAGTAAATAGACCTGAACTGTAATACTTCTCCGGAAAAGTGAACAAGACAAATATGAATTAAATAAACTTACTTTCATAACTTAGAACAGCATAAACCCAGGAGAAAACAGAACACATTTTTAATAGAACTGTGTGCAAATTTTCTAGCTTAGAACTCTCAAGGTAAATCTAACTTACTTTCCAGTCTTACAACAGCACCGTCCAGGATGAAAACCAGCTTTAAAGCACTATGTGCAGATCTTCTAGCTCAGGATTCTAAGACTTAGCTTTATTAATACTGCATATAAATCACTTAGCAGAGTACTTGGCTTATAGCAAACAAACACTAAATGATGTTATGTTAATTTACTGTCAGTATTATCATTGTCACCTCTTTCTCTGCTGTTCAAGAAATCCAACACACAGGGTTAATTTTTGCTTCCTTAACGAAAATTCACTACCAATTTTTATTTGATTTTACTTTGTATTAAAAAATGTTAAACATCCTTAAGTGTATTTCATTTTCAGTATGATTACTCTTTAAGTAAAATATTTTAGACTGTCCAATATCAACAAAAACTCAAAAGACATTTCTGTTTTTCTTTTAAAATTCAGATTATTAAAATATAAATTCAAACAATAGAGGGAACAAATGAAAAGATTTTTTATGAAGATGTATCTGATCACAATAGCAAGAAGTATTAAGTGTTTAACAGGAGATGAGAAAGACAACAGGAGAAATTATTAATTTCTATCTAAGAATCTTGAATATTTGATACTGAAAAATGACCCCTGAATAATCAATCCAGTATTATCTCACAAAGGAATACCTAAAAATGTAGTACGTTTCAACTTAAATGTACTAATTTTATGCAAAAGACAGCTCAGCTTCAAGAACAAAGTACTAAATTTTTTCACGTTTGAAAGGCATAATATAGTCCAGGGAAAGATACAAGTAACTAATTTTAAAAACTATAATCAGAAAGAACATCATCTTTGTGTTAAATTTCAACCTTTAAGAAAAAAACAAAGTGAAACGACCAATTGTCAGATTAAGCGTGTGCACAAATCCTCAGCACTTACAGGGGACAGATAACGCATAAGCCATTGCAGGGTTTTCAGTTTATAAACTGCTTTATATGTACTCATTCATTTTACAAATTGTGAATAAAGACCACAGTTAACTATTTAGTTTGCTACCCAATAGAAAGATGTATCAATGTATCTTAAGAAATCATGGAAATTAGATTAGAATGAAATACCAAAATTTAAGTAATGTTTATGTTACAAATATAAGTGCCTTTATTTTCTTTTTTAAACTTCTCAGCATCTATTTTTCTGTAGTAAAATATATTAGTTTTGTTATCAGAAAAGCATCATTTAAGACATATATTTCCATGTCTTGCTTACTCAAGTATTTTGTCATTCTTCTTAACAAATTTTATCCCTATTAATGCTAAGAATCTTAGAATTTAGGACTTAGAAATAAGGCTGAATTCTAAAAGGACCAGGACACTCCTGCAACACTGACTGCAGACATCACTCCAAAGCTTTGGCCAGCCGCCAGGAAACACCCACAGGGCGAGCACGGGTGATGTCTCCTAAAGCCCCTGGAAGCATCAGAGCCTGGAATTTTCTTTAAAAAACTGCCCTTTAAATAAAAAGATCTGATTGCCTCAACCAATCCTATGAATAGTTCATTAGATAACTCTACCTTCCTTCCCCACACCCTCCTAAATTCTAGGTCTTGGTTTTATATGAAACTAAAGAAATTTATTCTACTATATCTCAAGGATACAATGAAATTAAATGAGAGAAATGTCGCTGGAAGAACAAAAATAGCAAGAGAGAAAATGCAGGTGTAGCATCGTTTCTCCCACCACCTCACAAAGCATTTCCACCATGTTGAACACTGTTAAAGCTACAGAAAAACACCACTATCTGACTCCAAGACGGGGGGGGGGGGGGGGGGGGTGTCATCTCACCAGCAATTTTTTTTTTTCTCTTTCAAAGATCATTTTTTTGCATTGTCATTCCAGGTTTCAAGGTTGAAAAATGAAAACAACCGTTGCCTTTCCATTCTTAATTCTGCTGCCCCACAATGATCAGCTGTCTGCCTCTGGAGTGCTGACACTGAAAAACACACGTAGTGTCTTACCTGACAAAGGATGATCTGGCTAAATCCCCACTAATATCCAATATGCTATTTACAGTCCTCACATCTGAGAATTTTAGAGCAGGGAAAAACTGATTTAAACTACTTTTCCTCACTGCAAAAATAGATGAATGTTGAAGTGTGTAAAGTAAAAGAATTAGCACTCTGTCCCTCTAGACTTTTTTACAAGTATATGCAATCATATATTAATATATAAATCTTTGTTATTAACTACTGTAAATTATTACTTTAAAACTTTTTATCATTTCATAATGTATCATAAACACTTCTCCAAGTTAGTGTCTGTACATGTGTATAATTTTTCCTAAAAGCGAAATAATATTCCATGGTACTATTCATTAATTAATTCATTTATTTATTCAACAAATATCTGTTAAGAGTTCATTATGTGTCAGGCACTACTGTAGGAACTGGGAATACAATACACTAGTGGACAAAACAGACAACATTCTGGAGGGGAGGAGGCACAAAGTGGAGACTGGAGAATGTACCATAACGTAACTAATCAACTCCTACTGACAGACATTTATGTCCAATATTTCGCTGTTATAAACCATGCTGTAATAAATGACTCTGCTCACACTTTACTGCTCACCATTGAGAACATTCCTAAGATTTAGGTTCCTAGAACTGGAATTAACTGACAAGGAGCATGAGATTTTAAAAATCTGATAGATAATTATAAATTTCCCCTCAAAGGGTCATGTCATTTTATAGAGCTACAAACAGCACATAAAGCTTCTATTTCCTCTCATGCTTATTTTTTTGAGTCATTTCTGCCAACGTTAACGTGCTCATTTCTTTTACCGTCAGTAAGGCTGAGCATCACGCACAGGAGTGCACGCTGCTCACACTTCCTCTGTGAAGATGTCATTCAGAGGCTTCACTTCTTTTCCTAATCAGTTGTTTTCCTTTCCCTTATTCACCCGTAGGTGCTTATTATATACTGAGTTGATTAGCTCTCTGTTACAGTGGTTGTAAATATATTCTTACTAGTTTATTATTGGTATTTAAAATTTCCTTATTGTATCTGCCAACAAACAAACGTTTCATCATTATGTAGTCGAAGATGCCAAACTTTTTGGCTTTAGGATTCAATGTTAGGCATGAAAAGGCTCTCACAGCTACAGTAGCTTTTAAGAATCAACATTTTCTTCTAGTACATTTAGAGTCTCAGCTTTCCTTTCAACACTTACAAGGTTACATGTAAAGTGGTGAAGGCTTGGTATGGTCCACGGACAAACCAGGACCCAGATGGCCATGATTCCTTTCACTACAGCACTTACAGTGATTGGTCAAAATTATTTTCGCAGACATACACTGACTACACCTTAAAATAGGTATTTATCTATCCATAACAACTTTCTGAATAAGTTGCTAAATTGCGCTAAATTGTTTAATTCTCTAGTTCTTTAATTTACTGACTATTCTCTAAATTGGCTATTCTCAAAGAAAACCTTAGCATACACCTTTTCCAGGATAAAGACTGAGATACCCCATTAACATCCGAGATGGCAGCCTTTTTGTAACTTTCTAGGAAAAAATAAGCTGTAGGATAGTATCTTCTCAATTTAAGATTCTCCTCCACAATTTTTTCATAAACCTTTGATATCTACTATTTCTTATCCACCAGAAAGCACTGTCAAATGACAAAAATAAAAGCAATATTTCTTTCTTAAAAAAGATTAAAAAGCCAATAATGCTGATTGTGAAAGGTTTCCTTTATTGGCACAGATGATTTTACTTTTTCTTTTATTATATTTAAATGATAGAACTATTTTCTGTAAGTAAAACTATTCTTAATTCGGAGTACCACAACATCCAAGTATTCTCGCACATGCACAAGTTAGACAATCACAGATAAAAACATCCTGATTATCGTCAGTGCTTCAGAACCTGTTTCCCACAGATCAGTAACAGCTGGCTTGGAGATGCGGCCACTGCACTCATCCTTCAATCACCTAACTAACAGCTATAGTCCATATTTTGTGTAAATACTCCAAGGTAATAATGCCTTTCCTAAATTTAAACAGAAATTTCTAAGAACACTTATTCTACAAGCATACTCAGAGGGGCTGTTGTGGAGATTTAATAACTATTTGCTGATTAACAGGCTCAGTGTATTCAAAGTATCTTAATAGCTCAAAGAGAACGGTCCAGAGGCTCTAGTTACGAGAATTAGGAAGTCACTCTGGAGACAGTGAGGTAAACTGTAAAACACAAAGTCAAGTATTACAGAAAAATCACAACTATAACGTACTCGCAAAGGGGTCAGCGAAAGAATACTGTAATGAGAGGAAAAGAGACCCAGCGAGCCGGGCACACGCGTGCGCGGACAGCGGTGGGGGAGGGGGAGAAGCGCGCTGACGGCTGGAGTCCCGGCGATGTGCAGACAAGAGCTCATCGGACTAGTCTTCAAACTTTTCTGTAAATTTAATTTTTTTAATGAAAAGATTTTAAAAACCATAGAGGAAAACGAGAAAGCACACGCAGCTCTGGTCTTTCTGCTAGGGCAAGCTCGTCTTGGGCAGAGTGCATCGGGTCACGCTGCCCTTCAAACTGCAGCTTTTGAACTTCCAGAGTGAAACACGGAGACCAAAGGAGACCTCCCGACCCACTTTCCACACTGTCCCCCCCCAACCCCACGCGACCCACTGACTTCCAAGCAGAACCAGCCTACAGCTTGAAGCATAACGCAGGCAAAACAGAAGAGCTAAATCTAGTGGTTCCAGATGAAAACGCCGTGTCTAAAGAAAGAGAGGCATTACTTTTGAATAAAGGTTGAAAAACATTTTCCAACTCTAACACATATTCTGAGTAAATTTATAACTTAACCCTCAAAGGATAGGAATGTAGCTAAACAGCAAAGGAACAGAGTAGGTATCAATTTTATACCAAATTTTTCTGGCAATGTTTTGATTACTACATTTAAGGTTATTTATTTTTCTATCAACATTTCTATAGAATCTAGCTTGACCAATAATCCATATTATAATCACAGTACAGCCTGGCTTTTATGGGACACGTCTGTGTCTCTGGGGCATCAGGATGTACTAAAGGGAAGTTAACCTTCAAGACCCTCCCTTCTCAGCATCAGCAACTCAAACCCAAGGCTCACAGACAGAGGCACACTCTCAGCCCCTTACATCACAGGACCACGTGAGTGATGGAGGCGGACAGGTAGGACCTGGAGACCAGCTAACCGCCTGCAGCTCAGCAACAGCCCCGCCGCCGCTGAGCGCGAGCCCCGCACCAGCGCGCGCTCCCGCTTAGCCAAAGGAGCGAGAAACATGAACTTCACACAAAATTTCAGTAGAATTTATAAGGTTAGAAACATCTTCTAAAATTTTTAAAACACCATGTGGCCAAATAAAACTCCTCTAAACACTTGTGCCCAGAATCACCAGTTTGCAACCTTTGCCTTAAACCAACAATTCACTTTCAAACGTCCAAGCTCTAGGTCAGTGAGAGAAAAGAGGACGTATTAATTTAATTGAATTTTTGCATCCTGTTTAATATGTGAAAACATGTTATTTGAACTCATATCTTAATTTTTCAAAATTAAAGCCACACAACTAATTTTTAAAAATTTTCTTTGAAGACAAATGCTGCTGTTACTGGTAAGTCTTTTAACCTAATTGCTATATAGAAAGTAAATAAAATTATTTTTCAACCTAGTTGGATTTAGAGAAAACAAATAAAAAGTACATAAGCATATTTTTAAGCACCCCAAACATAACAAAGCACAAAAGAGACACAGCTAATCTGCTGTGCACCCACCTGCCTTCTGCTACCGACACTCACCTGAGGATGCATAAGCAAATCTTGCCTCCTGACGTGAGTCGGCAGAATCCAAATCTCTGCTTACTTTCAATGTCTGTCAGTACAAAGGTAAAGTGCTGTCCAACTTGATTCTGAGACACTCTGAAACACAGGAATATTATAAAACTTAAAGCCATGTGTGAGCATTTCCTTAAAGAAAAGCTAAAGCAAGAATACATTTGTACGTGGCATTGTTTTCACCTTTCCAATCTGTTGGTTCTAAAGCTAGAGCTGTTGGTTCTAAAGCTAGAGCTGTGCTCTAAGACTCAAATGAGCGTGTAACATGTAAACCAATTCACGAATCAAGTCCCCAAGTGAGTTGTAACACCTTGTGGGCTGAGCAATTCAGGATATGCCAACCCCTTACTAGGGAATCATAAGGTATCTCACTGCAACTTTTCACGTGCTTAAAAATACTTATCAAATAGTCCATACATTCTGAAAACACTACTAACAGAAGCGTGGAAGTGGGGAGCTAGACCCGCCAACCACGTCTGCTCCCCTGGCTCCAAGGATGCTGGGCGGCCCATCAGCTGCTTCAGAACCTCCCAGAGCCACCGCCAGCTCTAACTGCTTCTTCTGCTGACTTTGTCACCCGCAAAGTCCCCTGCAGATAACTACTAGCGTTTTTTTTAGCATCCCTTCTAGGGCTACCTGTGTACTGACAATAGTTTCCAAGTACAAAGTAAGAATACAAATTTCTACAGAAAAGCTGACTACAAAGAGCTTTAGCTAATTCTGAACTTAGAATCACACTGTCTTCACACGTGTCACACTGCCACGTAAGGTGCAGTAAAAGTCATTACACCAAACCTTCATTCCTATTTAAAATACACAAACACATTTCCTGTTACTGCTATAATCCTGCCCCTAGACAATGATAACGGAACATCTGCTTCTTTCTGCCAAAATAAAATTTCCATGACACCTAAATTTTGGCTTTGAAACAGCCACAGAAATTAAGTAAAAGGAAATAAGTTATTTACTTCCTAGTGCGCCAACACTACAAATCATTTTCAATTGTCAGAAAATATTGCATTTCAAGTGCTGAACATTTAACAAATACACTTTCATGGTGACAGTTTTTTTTTTTAATTTTAACAAACTTCACGAACAGCCTCTAGTGCCCAGTGCACACAATATCCTTCCACAGCTTTCCTTCCTTTATTCTGTCTTTGCTATTAATTTGGAAGCTGCAAGTTTAGCAACAAGCACAAACGATTTCCTGGTGAAGAGGTAAAAACAACGGGTGCCAGCCAGCCCATCGACCAAACGGCTTTATCTTTAATATTGTAAAATTTTAGATTTTTACCAATCTTTACTTTAAGTAAAATATTTTCCTAATTTTTCTTTTGAAATCCCCTCATAGCACACTCTTAAAAAAACCGATAATAGGGTGTGAACAGCACATGAAAAACAATAAATGATCTGTTACTGTGCTCCCAGGGCTATACATTCTGTGACATTTCCACTACACACAGGTATTACTCTATTCATTCAGTATTTGTTCAGTAAAATACAAACATAATGAGATTTTCAAAACTGCTAGGTAAGAGGGTTTCTCTGCAGCCTTGCACAATATTGCACTCTTTCTATAAAGCTATTCTTGGGAGACAAGTAGCTGTGAGGTTTACAATATCACACAGATGGTCTTTTCAACTCGGGTGAAGTGAGACAGAAACCAGGACGTATACATCTCATTTTAAAAGGCACAATCCTGAGGCCCTGATAAAGGACATATTAGTATTTTCTTTTTCTGCTAGTGCTTACAACGTGTCCCTGAAGGACAAAGGGAAGAAATGGAACCGTAAGGCGTCCCCTAACTGGCCGCAGGGGGAAAAACAAGACACAATGATTTTAAAGGCTCCTTCGTTCCAAATACTATTTCATTTGGAACCTCTAGTCTTTTTAGTTAGAAGCAGTGAAATAAAAGTCCATTGCATTTTATAAAGAAACCGCATGTAACGATCTCCGCGCGCTCACTGGACGGACTGGGGCTGTTCCACACGACGACTTACTGTACCTTTCAACGTCAACGGGGAAGCAGAACTTTGACACAGTCTGCAGTACCTCCTGCAAATGTAAATCAAAAAAAAAAAAAAAAAAGCTTTAGAATATTTTTAAAGATGCAGTTAAAACTTTCTTGAGACATATTTTAGGGGGAAAGAAAGTTTGTTTTTTTCTTAAGAAAAGTAGCCCAGGTTCCTAGACGAAAATAATTGATTATTAAAAAGGAATTAAGTGTGTGCTTTGGCAGATTGCACTGACAATGGCGCGGAAGCCCCAGGAGGGAAGGCCTGGCCTGAAGGGTATTAACACCCCTGCCGTCCCCGCTGGGACTCCCTTCAACAAGGCCATATGGATTTTACAAGAAGCACCGCACCATATGGGGAGGCTGGGTCTGCTACTGCCTGTTCCACGGACCAGCCACAGGGACTTCTGACAGATCCTGGCTCAAAAATATAAATGTTGTTTCAATTAAAATGCAGGCAGAGAAAAGGGAATGAAGTTGGCAGCAGGGCGCATCGCTGAGATGTATACCAGCTCCACGCGCCCCACAGTAAACGGGCTCAAAATAAAAGGATTTTCTATAGCTAGACAAACGTTTCCATGTTGCACTCCTGGTAAATTCAACAGCAGTCACATGAAGTTTTATCTCAGATAACACTCTTAAAGACATGTGGATCTGAAAACAAGCCTTTCATGCAAAACAACATAGCTCCTAGTCCGTGCACTTTTATTTAAGAATTGCCTAATATGAAAATCAATGTTTTAATTAAGCATAGAAAATAATCTTACTGACTTTGAAACCTGCAGTGATGTCACAGTCATTACACAATAATTTTAGAAATCACATGCATTAACCAGTATAACAAAATGCAAACACACATCAGCCATTGGGCAAAAAATAGAAAAAGATCTATTTCGTTCATACGAAAGACAACTTAAAATCAACTCCTACTGGAAAGTTAAACTTGAGAACTGAAGATGCCGTCATACAAGTTCAAAGTCAGGTGATTTTATGAGACAAAGCAGAGATGTATGAGGATGTTTCATATTAAAAAGAAAAAAAGAGCAACTATCTTGATGCAGTAGGACCCCCAGAAACACCCCACCTACTACGTCTCTACCAGTGAAACTCACTCAGAAGAGTCATCAATATGTGAGCATCTAAACGCCATGCAGGAACACGGTGCTGAGTGTCTCAGAACAGAATTTCTCACTTTCTTTTTAAATGTAGACTGAAATAAGGTATCAATTAAAAACGTTAAAAAGTGTAAAATTACAAAGCCAACCCCTAAGAAAGCTTCAAGAGCCTTAAGTCCCTGAAGCTAAAAGAAAAGCGCCAAGTGAAAAAGCCATCTTCTGTCACCTTCTGTCTTTGGGGCAGGGTACCTGGTTTGCGCAGGAACATGTCTTTGAAAGTATGAGCGCAAGGCTCATGCTTAGACAAGGCTAACTGTTGCGCTGCTGACAAGGTTTTGTTAAATGTAATTAAAAGAGCTGCTAAACTTGAAATAATCTAAATCACTTAAACTGAAAACGGTTCATTACAAATGAGAACAGTCCACCTGACCATCGCCAGCCCTTCCCTCATGCTGCAAAAAGTGAAGCCACTTCCCTGCAGCACAGTTTAAGACACCACCCCCTGCCAAGCTGTGCATGTACTTTCTGTAACAATAACAATATATATTCAAAATCCGTTGCCTGCTTCCAAATATACCCGGATTAGTCATATATTCCACATCAGTTTTAAGACTCAAATCAAGAAGAATGTTTCCCAGTTAGTTGCTCGATCGTTCACGCCACCCCCCTTCTTCCACAAGCAACCCACACGCACACACTCCTGCAAACAGCCTCGGCTCGCTCCCCAACTGGCAGAAGCAACCCTCAGGGGACAAGTCTTTAAACCTCCGCACTCTTTAAAATTCAACCAGCCAGCAGGTCTACAGACCAGTGTATAAACAGTACAGACAAAAAAGTCCTCCCTCAGCTTCTGTCAGAGACAAAGCAGCTCAGAGGCTGCCTGTCTCCCCCCTCAACGTATAAGCTGGGTTTACGCAGATCAATGGCTGCAGGTCCCACCTAGCTCCCAGGGCTCAGCTTCCTCCTTAATTACAGGTGCTATTCACACTCAGGTTAAAAAGAAGAGAGACAGAGAGAGCGGGAGGGAGCAATCAGATACACGCAAACAGTTCTTTGGAACCTTTAATAACGATCTTAATTGAAAACTGTACTTTTACACTTATTAGAAGTGTTCGTGAGGTCTGGTGTCTCCACCACACAGCGTTCTTGGCATCACACACGCACACACAGGCAGGCACACACACACGTATTTCTAGGTGGGCACCCACAGATTACAGGAAAGGTTTAAGACAATCCTCTTCAAGAGTTGTTTCTCCGCTTTCTACAGGCATTTTTATGAAACACCTAACTAATTTCCTTAGCCAAGAAAAATTATTTGGGTTCTCAAATCCTCTTAGTTCTCTAAAATATTTTATTGTTATTCAAAAAGAACACACTAACATGTCAAACGTTAAAAATAGGAATAACAAAAAGAGCGAAATAGAATATAAAATTATGACTAGCAAAATGCAACAACACACACGTCTGCATATGCCCTAAAAGCAACGCAGTCACTACGCAAACAAACCGCCTGGAAGCCAGGACTGATGGAGATCGCACACTGGGGGTTTCCCGCTCCTACAGCCCGTGTCTGTACGAACACGCGTGACGATCCAGTCACCCCCGCACGAGAGGGGCGCACGCTGCCAGCGTGGAGAGTGGTGTGCCGACTCTGTCCGGGGGGTCCGCAGGCAGCGCCATAAATTGATCAAATGAAAGAGGAAAGGAGCGTTCAATGATCTGCTTTAAAGAAAAAAAAGCTGAAATATGTAAAGCTTACCTCCTGATTAAAGTTCAGTAACTACAAAAGCCTTAGAATTTCTCTGAGAAAAATCTGACATGAAACGAGACGCATCACCGTTAGCATCGTCACCCGTCTTCCCTCCCCCTCGACGGCGCCCTCCCTCGCTCTGCGCTGGAACACAACGTTGTCCGCATGTCCCCCGTGTTCTCCTCTCGTCCACACTCGGCAAATGCGGCTTCCGCCTGGGCAATCTCACCCACACACATGCGTTCAACCACTGCAACCAAATTTCTCAGTCTTACGGCTGAGATCCTTCTGTGAGCCCTGGATTACACATCTAACCACCTTCCAGCACCAGTGTTCCCCAGACGCCTCAAATTCAGGATGAACACAACTGCAGCCATCCTTCAGGTTTACACTCCTCCTCTCTCCGTCTCGCCTAGCCCGGCAGCGCCGTCCAGCCCGCCGCCCACACCAAACACAGGCAGTTGTCCAGACCTCTCCCTTTCCCTGACCTGCATAATCCATCATTCATCAGGTGTTGTTCACTCGGTTTCACAACCATCTTGCCCCAGAGGTTTTCCACGGAGGGTAGAAAGAATTAGAGGGAAGATAAGAGGGTGTAAGAATCACTTGGGAGAGTTTTTCAAAAAAAAACATAGTCTGATTGCCAACACTCAGGGCATCAACTCTTTGACGTGGTTTGCATGGCTTCCGTGATGGAGGAACCCGACTAATCGTATCAGATAAGGGCGCTCAAGGTGTAACAGCAACAGCGAGTCTCTCGCTGCGGAAGGCGACTAGGTCGTCTGGCTCAGGGACTGACTAGCCCAACGTGTCTTCCAGTCCACCCTTCCCCCTGCCGTCCTGAGGGTCCTGGCTTTGTCCTCAGCCACCTCTACTCGTGGTCACAAAATGAGGTGCCAGACTCTGCTACGTCACGTGAAGACACCACGTGTCCGGTGAAGGCTCCCGGGGAGGCTTCCTCTGCTGGTGAGGCTCCCCCCCGAAGCCCCACCGGCCACCCTCTCCCTCACCCCAGTTGGCCAGAAGGCCACAGCCCCTCCCAGGCTCGTCGCTGGCCAGGGAAACAGGTCCCTGCACTCAGCTCAGCCTTAGTCTGGTTGGAGGGAAAGTCAGGATTCAAATTCAATCATTTTCCACTGAACAGGCAACTATAAAGAAGCTCGAGTGAAGTATCGTATTTTCTTTCCTAAGACTCCTCACAAAAATTTTAATTAGGTAAGAATTCAAGTTATACCAAAATTCTCAGGGGAAATCTAATACACTGGTATATAAGGACAGTTTCCAAATAAACATAATTTCATGCACTTGAATACCACTTTCAAAATTATTTTGTATAAAGGAGGTGACTTGTCAATTTTAATCTAATTTTTCACAAAGACCACAGATTTCTACAAAGATGGTCACCTAATTTTGAATGTTATCTCCCCAAATAAATGAGAATTGATTAATGCCATATGATCATTCCATCTATTTGTGCTTTACACGGGAGAAGAGTAAACTTTTTTTTTCTCAAAAGAAACATTCCCTGAGCTGCAGCCGCCTAGTGCACACCTGGACCCCGGCGGCTTAAGCCCAAGGGAGCATGGCCATCCTAGCAGGGTGATTCGATCAGGATGAACTTTATTAAAAGGTAGAGTTACATTCATACAGCAAATTACATGTGTAGCCTCTTTAAACATCATCTCATTTTCTAAAGAAGTTTTTTGAAACTTGGAGACTCTTAAATTTAGGGCTAAGGAATACCTGAGACCGCTGTGGGACGGCCCCTTGGTTTTTACTTTCCTGCACTGGTAGAAGTAGATTTCTTTCTCACCCTTCTTCCTTCGATCAGGGAAAGCACTCTATGTCTGTGAATTCTAACGCTAAAACTGCTGAGACTGTTAAATCTGATCAAGTTATTTTTCACTATCAAAAATTAATTAATTTTTATTATTGGAAGATTTAAATAGCTGCCATGAAGCAGACACATCCTGCTGTAAAAAGAACTCTACTGTGGAATATGAATTTCGAGCATTCTGGTTCTATGTATATCAGTCTTAGGTGACGAGACCTCTTAGTTGAAAAACAGTCACCTTAGTTTAATCTAATGTCAATGAAAAAGCCTAGATTCCAAGCAGGGCGGAGCGACATTACCAAATATATGCACCCTTACAATTAGATGGGTGCTTTACTTGGCAAAGAAAAGGCATGACTACATTTCCCTCAGTAAGATAAAAAGAAGAATTTAAAAGGCATGAAAGGAAAGTGTGTGTGTTTGTTTGTGTGTGTGTGTATATATATATATATGTATATATGTATATATATATATATACATGGATTTCCAGAGGTTTTTTTTGGTCAAAAATTCTATTACAAACTACCTTCAGATTTTTATCCCTAGGTTAACACTAACTTTTAATCAATGATCTGAGTAACAATTACCCAACTCTAAGAACAAGCCACTAAGAAGACGCCCCTCCTTTTCCCTAGTAACCATATAACCCCCATTCCTTTCAGACCAGTCTGCTTGGCCTCATACACCCCTATTTTCACTAGTCACATTTCCTAGGTCAGAAGAAGTATCTATATAACAAAATGGAGCATGGCCTATGGGATTTATTTCCATTATAGATACTGAGGTATTTCAAAATGAGTATCAGTCAGTTAAATCAAGATAAGGAGAATTAAGGTAAGTAGAAAATGCTTCAATTTTGAGACAGAAACAAGTTTTACATCAGTTGTCTGACGAGCTACCATGACGCCAACCCGCAGCTGGATGCTGGGGAGGGCGAAGGAAATGCATCTCCTAATTTTCAGAATTTAAGACCAGATCCGAGGAAACAGGTACGTGCCTGATGGGCACAGGCAGGCAGCAGAGGACGGGCCCTGGGGTCAGTGAGCAGCGCTCTGCAGCCACGAGGCAGCCTTCAAATCTGGCTCTGCAAGCTGCTGGCTACATGCCCCAGTTACCTCCTCTAGAAAAATGCACAAAGTTATTATCTACCTCGTAGGATTAAGTGGGGGTTTATTGGGGGATTTATATGAGGATTAAGTTAAAAATCCATGTAAAATGATTACACAATGTCAGGCACATAAACCCTCTAACAACTGTTAACTCTTATTAATTAGTTACTTGTTTTCAGAACTCTTAAGTGTCATATGAATTCAAACAAAGAAGATACTTAAGCATTCGACAAGTATTTACTGAGTAACTACAACATTTAAGGTCCTGTGTCCAATGGCCTACCTAGGCCAAAGCATTAACATACTGAGATAGAAAATGATGAAAAACATCATACTGAATAATTTATCTGCCTCCTTGGAAGACGTTTAACATACTTAGTTAATACAGGTGCATATGGATAGAGACACAGATCTGAGTATGTCCAGCTACTTCTGTTTAACCGGACACGGTAGCAGCAGACTCCGTTAACGCTGCGCATCTCTCCTGACTTCGGTGTGTACACGAGCCGATGGGGGGCTACCGCACTGGCTACTCCTTTGAATTAAAAATATATTCAAAGAGTCATGCCAACAGACATTTTTCATTTAAGGGAGGGTTTGTTAACAAAATTCCTTCTTCATGTACTTATTTATCAATCCACTTGCTAGAGATTAATCACCAGCTCTCCAGAAGGCACTGGCCAACCGACCAATGGAAGTGCGTCCTGCTGCCTCCCCTGCTCAACGTCCTGGCTGCGACACTGGCAGAGGCGCCCTCCCTCCTCCGCTGCCCTCTATTCCTGAATCATGTCTTCTACCTTCTTCAATTCTGAGTCAATCCCTCTGTGTTCTTTGTTAATCTTTACTTTGTACTTCCCCCCAGTCTTGCAGACTCTACCAGACGCTTGATTCATATTATTCCTCTCGTTCTTTACACCTACACCACGTGCAGACGATGGTATCTGCCATGATGTTCGTGTAAATATTCTCCATTCACGGGGCAAGTCACACGTTAAGGACATGAATTCTGTGTTATGGATGACAAGCAGAGATACGTGTTCTAGAGAAGTTCATTACAATTTTCCCTTTTCTTTTAAGCTGTCTTGAGCCAGTTTCGAACTATGCCTGCCCTGCTTAATTTTCCCCCAATAGTGAATCCTCTGATAAATCAGGTGGAAATCCTGCTGTTTTTCTGCTGCTTTAAGTTTCAGAGCATAAATCAGGGGCCCTACACTTTAAGGTGTTTGAAAAAATGTATCTTTAGATGGTTATTCTTTTCTGGGAGCAACAGTGCACTTACGAATTATTTCTCTATGCCTTTGAAGGCCCTTGGAGTTTATAAGATCACCTAGTAGAAATGGGAAAATGGTATCTTTTAGAAGTTTGAAAAATCATAATTGATTGTCTGTTTACCTACTCGGAGGCTTCGTCTGGGAGAATTAAATTTTAATTACACAGGTATAAAATACAGACTGTTCTCCGAGGACTATGTAATTAAAGAGGTATACAGTCTAATCAGTACTAACTCGTATTTACTTAAACTTAAAGTGAACTTACTTATGTAAGTTAATGTTTATGTAGGTTTGTGCATATTCATTTAGCAAATATTTACTGTGTGAACAGCCATCACAGACAATGACAACGTAACTCGGTAAGAGCACTGGTGGGGAAAGCGGAAAGCACCAGGGAGCCTAGAAGACAGACGCGTAAAGCGAGTTCAGGAGGGGGCCCCCGGAGGAGTGCAGTGCAGGTCCCAAGGGAGGAAGTCATAGCGACACGGAGAAACAAGGAGAGGAGAGAGGCTGGCCCGGCTGCAGCACGAGGAGAGGGAAGTACAGAGGCGGCAAGGACGGTCTGCCCATCACAGGAAGCCCAGAAAGGTCTAGAGGTGAGCAAGAGAAGTGCGGAGGCTGGGAGAGCGACGGAGAACGTGGCTGGGAGATAAGCAGGGGACGGACGACAGCACAAGACCTTTAGGCCAGTTAGGAACTTCGGACTTGATACAAAGGGCAGGGAAACCACCCCCTGGTTTACCCGGAACACCCGACACGTACCTATCATCTCACCATAATCATCAACAGCAATCCCTTCTGCTCTTGAAAGTGTCCACGTCATGACTTATGGGGACACAAATCAGAACAGTGGTATCCGCGGGCTGCGGGCACAGGAAGGAGCCAGGGAGCAGCCAGAGGGAACTTTCTGGAGTAACAGAAGCAGTCTGCATCTTTAAAGGACTGTGTGCTGCATAAGTGTATGCACCTGTCAAAACTCATTTCACTGTACACTTGAGATCTGCACTGCACCAAATATAAGTTATCAGTGAAAAAATTAATAATAAGCATCTCAGTTTGGACCATAAATCATGGTCAGCCTACCTAAGAGAATCAGGGAAGCCTTAAAGGATTTAAAGCTAAGGAGGAACATGACTGACTTGAGTTTTAGAAAGGTCATTCTGGCTATAGTGTATGGAACGGACTTTCAAAGGACAAGACTGAGGGCTGGGAAAGCAGAAGTCCTCGGCAATAATCGAGGTGAGAGGTGATGGCCTGAAATAAGATGGCTGCAGAGGCTCGCAGAGAGCGGGACACGGCTAAGAAGTAAACAGGAGGAAAGCGGAGACGTCCAGGAGGTAGCGGATAAAATGTCTGCTGTTCCAGAGAGACAAGCTGGCCCAGACGAAGACAGAGAAAGGTAACAGCACTGATTAAAAGGTACGGGAGGAGTGAGAGACATGACTGTACAGTCGTCCATTATTATGGACAACTGATATTGTTCCTCACATTTTATACCCCCCTCAACTAGCAACTTTATTATAAAATTCCCAAATTATGAAATCACTACATCTTCCCATATGATGATGAAAACATAAGCATATTTCTTTTCCTCAGGACTGGCGTCAAGACAGGTTACAGAGTGCTTGGCCACGGCCGGGGTTACCATCACAGAGCACGTTAATCAGTGAGCAGAGATCAGCCAAGCTGGAAGCGAAGTGAAAGTCCTGGCTGTTACAACTGACGCGATTGGTCAGGAGAAATGGATCTCCAGATCTCTGAGGGCGGGCTCACCTCTGGGCCCCCGCCCCCGGCCTAGCCAGCGCCTGGCACCCCCTCCCCCCGTGCCCTGAGAAACTTGGCGGAACTCATGTGCAGAGACTGTTCTCGCACCATCAGAGTCGATCTGCCTTGGTAGGCAGCTCAAGGAAACGTGATTTACGAGTCTGCATGCTTTCTTTCTGATTATCTTCTTAAATAAAGAGACGATAAAACAATTGCTTACTCTGTGCCAGGTTCTGACCTAAGCACTTTACATCTGTTATGTGGTGGTTTGGGGGGAGGAGGGTGGTAAAGAGACGGAGTAACTTGCCCAAAGTCACACAGCAGCAAATGTCAGCATCAGGAGTTGAACTCACAGCTGAAGCTTCAGCCATCATTCCCCACGCTGGGCACTTTTTTCACTGTGTTTTCATGTAGGTTCCAACATATAACCAGCAGTGCCTAAATCTGATCCTGCTTGGTCTCTATGTGGTGGATTCTGTCCACATACATGAATAGTTAAGATCATACAATTCATACTTCAGAACCAAAGTTCCACCAGGTAAATGAAAAAATGCAGCGGGCGGCAATGTGAAGAAATCCTGGGAGGAGAGATGGGGTCCTATGCAATCACAAACGTGAGCCTTACCTGCCCGAGGTCGTTCAAGGCCCTTGAAATTAAGTCCGGAGGCAAAGAAGCAATGCTGCTCGTGTGTTCGAGTGCTTATCACTACTGAAGATACTAGATTTACAGTAAAAGCAAACATCTCACTTCTTTCAAACAACAGACTTGTAAATAAGGACTTAAAGTTGATTCTCCTTCTCACAGAGGAGCAAAATACCAAGGGATTAAATCAGAAGTATATTATTTAAAATCTGAAACAAAATCATCTGTCACAAATCAGAACAAGGGACACACCAGAGCAAGTGACTGATGCTAGACTGACACAGGCAGGTGAGGTTAAACAAGGTTAGTAGTAACAGAGCTGACGATGGTGGGTGGAGAGGCTATTTAATTATCTTGGGCTCAAGAGTAGAAAGCTGCAGATTCGGCCGAAGCCGCCTCTCTGGCGGTCAGACGAAGGCACGGAAAACTGCAGCTCAGATGGTGAACGCCTGGGGTAGGGGTACCTTCAGCAAGTCCATTCATGAAGTTTGCAAGATGTTTTTATTCCCTTCAATTTAAAGCAGGAACTAAGTACTCAGTAATGAAAATAAACCTTATTCACATACAGTTAGCAAGCAGGGCTGAAAATCAAGACTCCAAGAACTCTAAATTTTTTTGTATTTTTAGGTTATCTTAAATTTTACAAGATTTTTATTTTATAAAAAATGTGCACGCCCATCATTTTTAATATGTCAAACTACAACTAAATTTATAGTCATACGTGGTCTTTTTTTTCCTTTGAATGAATGTTTCTTGAAATTCTGAACAAAATTTTTGTGGGCTATTATGCTGCAAACTTATTCTGCCCCACCCCTTATAGAATATCCACCTCCTGGAATAAAACCCTATAGCTCACACTCCCTGCTGACGTAACCTTTGGCCCCTTGCTGAGATTATAAGTAAAGGTGCCAATTTCGGTCTTAGTTCTTGTCACGCAGAACTCTTTCTATGGGAAATTCAACTGTGAACACTGGTTCTTTCACAGAGAAAGCCACCAAACATGCCTCACCAAATAGCAATGAGTTTTGATCACTCCCTCGTCTAGTCTGCTTTGGCATAAATGACCTTAAAGAGAAAACACAATTTCCTGAGTCTCTTGTAAAAGATTTTACTCAATAAACCAGAAACTATATATATGTGCACATATATACATATATATATGTATATATAGTTATTTGATAAATTTTCTCAGTTAAGGATTAATAATTATCTTAAATAAATTATCTCGTAACTTCTATTTATTCTTTACAATGTATTATCGTATTGGAATATATGGAAAATAAGGAGTAATTATAAAACACAAGACTGACATTCACTGAAGCAGACTAAGGTAAATGCTGTAAAGTAGATTCAACCTTTGGTGGGCTAAAAAGTAAAACTAAAATAATTCTTTCCGTCACTGAAAATTTTCTTGCAGGTCTGACAAACATTCTGCAAGTCCATCACCTGCTGCTGCCGAGTCTTCTCGGCCTTGTTAGTGTCATCCAGTCTTTACCATCCTCGACTTTTCTGCAACGTGTATCACTTCTTCATTCAACATGTGCTTATTCAGTGTCTACGAGGTATGAGACACTTGGGATTGAAAGGGGACAGCGATCTGCCTCTTGACCTGAGGACGCTAAGGGTCCGCTTACGAGCACCTGCCCTAGGGGTCCGTATCCAACCCGTCCAGCGCACTCCTAACCTCCTCGTTTCTTTGCAGGCGACTTCACACCGCCTTCCCCATTGGTGTTCCCAGGGTTCTGTCTTCAGCCCCCATCTCTCCACGGGGAGTCCAGTCTCTCTGCCTCACATGATGGACAAAAGCCTGGACTTTTCTGGCCCGAAGGCAAGGTTCAGAACCCAGGTCAGATACCAAACAGCCGTGGGAAGCCACACTGTCATCCTCTCCTGACTCCAGTCGGAACCTTCCTGCTACTTAGAAGACATCCCTACCAGAGCACCTGGCATATCCAAAACCGAAAACAAAACACCCCTCAAAACATGATCTTCCTCCCAAACGCCAGATTCCTAAGCTTTCATGCTCGCTCTTTTCCAGCCTAACTTTTTCCAACCTTTAGCATCAGGTAACAACCTTTCCTTCAATGCACATAAGCACATCAGAAACTAGTTAAAACCACACGGACCTGTGTCTGCATTAGCAAAAATGACCACTAGACTGCATTGTTGTCTTTTGTGATCAGCTAGGCTAAGCATAAAGATACATGTTACCATTTAGTAGGAGCTTACCCAGACAAACTGCAACATTACCACTTGTCCAGAAAAATATATAGGAATACATGTGTAACCATGTATTTGAAAAACTAAGTTATAAAAGTAATAAAAAACCCTTCATATTTTAGATATAATATCCAGCATTATATTTAGTTAAAATACTTAATATATAACAACCTTGAAGTTAATCTTTGAAATTAGGTCTATTCAAAGGCCAAACATTAATCAAATGTTGTTTACTACTTGAAACATTTCTATGAAATAGCATACTTAACATTATGTCTTTAAGACTTAAAAAGTCTAACATATGCAAAGTCTATTAAAATGCACATAATTTATCTCACTCAAAATGAAAATATATCTAATAAATAATACCATTCATCTGGCCTTTTTTGGCTCCCCCTTAACACACAAATGCATTCCTCTTCTCCAAAACATAGCAGCTGGGAATGAAAGGAAAGACTTCAAGTGATCATTTTCACATCATATTCTATCATCTTTTCTTCAGTTTCCCCAGCTTTTCTCTGAGCCCCATTCTTACACAAGGGGTCTCTTTTTAGATCAATCCATATTTCCATAATCCACACTGCTGTTTCCTCCTCCTCTCCCCAGGGTGGACCCACCCCCACATCCAGGACTATGGCTTACAACTGTCATTAAGCCTTGTAACAATAACAAGACAACAAAAGAACGGGTGGGGATGAGGCTGGCTGGCACCATATGCTGATCAAGTTCAACATTTCCAGCTAATAGAGGGTATTTTTTAAACTTCAAAACTTTAACAGCAAAGTGCCTTCGTATCTAGTTATCTTCCCCAATTGTATTTCAAGCTTCAATTGTAAACATCAGTAAACAATCCGGCAATGTTACTTTAAAAGAGCTTATCTATTAATTACATACTGAGAGGAGAGGAAAATGGAAATCATCAAACAAAAAGGTAAGGTGACGACAATTTATGGTTAGTTACTGATTTTTATAACCCACAAGTCTCATCCAACTACCACTCTTCCTAAAAAAGAAATTTCCCTGACAGGCATTTTTTAAAGCACTATACAGTTACAGTGATCAAGATTACTTCAAAGTCACATATTCCATGTAAATTAATATTGATTTTATATCAATTTGAAAGATTTTAATTACTCTCCCAAGTAATATCTAAAAATATGCTATTTTGTTTCCATCCTTAGTTTCATAGTTAACTAATTTTAACTTTTTAAGCTAAAAATGAAAAAAACAATTTTTGAAATATAACATTTTGAACTAGTAGAGAGACTATGTTAAATTTACTTTTTCCTCCTGATTTCAGGAGAATTGCTTCTGATTCACCACCTTGAAAAAATAGTTTATTCCTTAACTCTGTTTCTCTCAAAGTCCTTTACAGGACTGAACTACAAATTTACTTTTGTCGAATGTTTACTGTTCAATTAAAAGTCAGTCTTTGTGAAACCACATGTATCTCTCTCAGTCTGCATCATCTATTATTTTTAATTTCCATAGGTTGCTGAATAATGTCAGACCTTCCAGGACTGGTCTGAATCATTTGCATGGTTAGAATATAATAATTTCAGGGTCATAAAAATAAATATAAAATCCTTCACTTTTAAGAATTCATTAAAGTAAAACCTGTTCAACCTTCAGCAGAAAAATAAGGTCACTTTTTCCAGGGGCTTTCAAATTTTGTTTTCTAAAATACATGCAAAAACCTTTTCAACAGGAGTTTGCTGGTTCTATTTTCCAATAAACACCTCAGCTATAAAGAAAAGTTTCTAAAACATCACTATGTTTTTCCAAATTAGTTTCTCTGTTTGCAATGAAATTTTTACATTTTCACAGCAGAAAATATAAGACAAGCATGCAAGTGAAACAGGAATGCGACCACACTTTGTCTTGAGCTCTCTAGCACTGCATTGACAACAGAAATGAATCTTGCCTATGTGAAGAAAGATAGACAGACAAAATCATGACGATGATCTTGGATTTAATTTTAAGGATTTACCCACATGCTTGCCATTTATACTATTCTGACTCTTCTTTTTTAGACACAGAATGTACAAAAAAGATAATGCTATATGTATATCGACAAAGCAAGCTGATAAGAAATAATTGATGCTTTAGGGTTATTTAGATAGATCACTGATAAAATGTTTAGAATATGAAATGAAGTATGCTGTCATGATACAATTATAATTCTCTTAAATCAGCACTGTCTCTTTATAAAAATTAATTTCATTAAAAGTAAGAAATCAATTTGTCTCAGAAATGTATGTTCATATATAATGTATATACTCATAGTGAAATAACAATTAACCGTCACACATGAAAAACTGGTTCAAGACAATTCATTCTTTCCACTTGGAAAAACAGTCATTGGTACAGAATGCAACTACATTTTTTTCTATGTCTGAGATGATCAACTAATAGTTAAAAATGACAGAATCAAATCCAAAGTAGCAAAAAAAAAAATTTGGTTTTTTAAAATAGCTAATTTATTTATTTTGAAAGTATTTAGATTTAATAAATTATTTCCAAATAATTTAGATTTGATGACTGATGCAAGAAGCAGAATTACAAAACGCCCAGCAATCAATCCACCTCAACTTCAAATATGAAAGACTTTATTCACTTTGACCAAACCTCTTTAAAATTATTAAAAGAAGAAAAATATTTTTTGAAGTGATGGATGTATAAAAAATTTTTAATAAGGAACATTCTTCCTAAACCATGCAGACCATGCTGAACGTGAGAAGTTCTCAGTGCTGAGTATGTGTGTTTCAGAATCAGCCAACTAGCTAGCTGGCTGCAGTTACAAAAGGCCAGTGAAGACAAAGCTGAAGGATACGATTGAAAATGTGTTTCTATTGTTGCATAATGCAAAGTTTCTTCCTATTATTCATTCAGAAGTGTAATTCAAACTGGTAACAGTTTCAATTAGACCAAGTTTTCTTAATTAGTTTCTACTAAGATTTTGCCTAATTAATGGAATTTTTATTATGGTTGTAATTAAAAAATAATGATGTAGATTTGGGAGTTTGAGATTTACAAATGTTTGCCATTATATATAAAAATAGATTTTTAAAAAATTTCTTCTGTACAGCACAGGGAACTATGTTCAATATCTTGTAATAATCTTTAATGAAAAAATATGAAAACGAATATATGTGTGTATATGCATGACTGGGACACTGTGCTGCACACCAGAAATCGACACATTGTAAATGACTAGACATCAATTTTTAAAAATGCTGTAACATGTGCATGTTTCTCAAAACATTTCTAAAGGCATCTTTATCACCCAGCGTGGGAGCACACACTAGTGTGCCAACATATACTGGTTTTTAGTTGTTTACCCCCCTCTACAGAAACATGAGAGAGAGAGAACACACAAGTCAGGCCTCGTCACGAACAGTCACGGACCGACTAAACCTTTATGCTGCCGGGCCTCTGCTGAGCCACATCTTTTCACTCATATTTTGATGAAGTCCTATTATATTGTTATAACACTAGTCTGATATCCTTCTAAATTTAATATTCCATGTCCTCTTATAATCTATTCCACTTAGCAGATTATCCTGCTCCTATTTTTCCAAGAAGGTTAAAATAATCCATCATGCGTTTATTCAACTTCCTTTGACCCAGCACTCAGTCATCTGGTCATTTAAACCCTTTTATCCAGACCTTATTAGGTACCAGCCGCTGGGCAAGACTTGGTGATTGGAAAATGAGAAGACTCCGCCCCTCTTCCTTCAAGATACACACATGCAGAGTAAGGGAGAGATGGACATTCTAAAAAAAAAAGAAAAGGAAAGAAAGAAAGGAAGGAAGGAAGGAAGGAAGGAAACTGAAATATAGAGTTAAACCCAAGAGGCTATACTGCAGTACAGACAGGTTGCTTTGGAGGTCAGGAAAGCCTTCAATGAAGAATTAATTTTTAAGCTAAGGTTTAAAAATAAGTAGAACTGGACCACAAAAAAAAAAAAGAAGAAGAAGAAGGAAAGAAAAAAGAAAAAGAATGGAAATGGGCAGTGAAAACAGAAATGCTACCAAAAAAAAAAAAAAAAGGGGGGGGGGGACCTGGGGAAAAACAGGGCAGGGCAGGAAGGGAACTTGACCACCACCTCTGGTTTGCTGAATGCCTGCCCAAGTTTGATGGAACAGAGCATATAACTGACAGAATTCAAACTCCAATTTATATTATCAAAAAATGTCTTTTATTTAAGGCAAGAAATAAAATTAAAGTCTCTAGCTATCACTCTGCTTCTATTTCAGATCACAAAGTAATTTCATCATTGTGCTCTTCTAACACAACAGGGCATGATAATCAGTCACTCTAACTGTATGTGAGTATCCTTCACTCTTACCCTGAAGGACGACCGACTTCAGGAACACAGCCAGGGGTCCACGAACAAGGCTCACAGATCCCCTTCCGTGCACTCCTCCCGACCAGAATGCAGGCAAACATGCAGCCAACACCACAACGACAGTCTCTTCCCAAACAGCCTTCCAGCGCTGGCTTAGACATCTGTAAATGGCTTTCTTTTCAGTGGCACCCTCAACACTGGCCTCCGATGACCCTGAATCCCAGGAATAATCAATGAAGATCCACACCCTTCGAGTACAACAATTCAACGGTCATTGTTGCGTATGTACCAACTTCAATTCTTGGGGAAGCAACAGACGGTGATGAAGACAGGACGGACGGCAGAGGCTCTGGGATAAATGTGCCTCACTCACATCCCATGGCCCCTTTCTCACAGGTCATGCCAGCGTAAGAATGACAATCACGAAGAGCTAGGAAACAAAGATACTTGTAACTCAGTCTTCCTGGAAGAGTATCGTTCTCTATCAGTCAAGCCCCGGCCATCTGTTCCTCCTTCTCTCCGTTAATCTTACAGGGGGAGGCACACCTACCACCACTGTCCAGAGCTAAACCCTCCACTCGCGGTTATGAAGCAATCTCACCTGAACGGTTACAGCACACGCAGTGCCCTGTGATTAATCTGTCTCCCCTACTGGACCAGGCGGTCTTCCTAAGCGGGCAACTTTTTATATTTACCTTTATTCATCCAGTGTTAGAAAAAAATAATGCATAATGTGTATTCACTTACTTATCCTCTTTCCATCTCTGCTAATTCTTGCTGTAGAAATTAGTTCTCATTTCTATCTTCAATCTTTCTTTTAAAGTGACTTTTTGCTATCCTATATAAACATGGTCTTCCCTCCTCAAGCCTTTTTACTCTTGAAGCTACCAAAAGTACACTAAATATTGCCACCATAATGAAAATTAGTCTGAACTAACCACTTCCTCTTGCTCTCTAACCACTCACCTCTTAGCTTACTTAAATGTCCGATGTCTTCCCTCTCAGCACGTCAGGCTGCACTGCTAGTGACTTTCCTGGCACGTGCTACACCTGGCCTTCCGTCAGGATTACATGTAGAAGCAACATGTAATAGGATAAGCAACCATTGGCTCCTGTATCCCCCATTCACAGAGGAGAAAACTGAAATTCAGAGAGCAAAAATGACTTCCTTAAACTCCGAAATTCAAGTTAGAAGCAGAGACAGGACACCTGCTCACTTCTGATCCCCAGATCATTTTCCTTCTCCTAGTAAGACTCCCAGACAGTAAGGACCACGCGTCTCCCTGTCTGCAGCCTTATGTCGCCAGACCAGTACCTTGCAAAAAAAGTATTCGATAAATAATTTTAAGGCAGCCTTAGGTTCATGCTAATTGCCTAGGTGAAGTTCATTTGTTCAATATCTGGCAAAATTTTCATCTCTGATATCATAAGAGTAACAACCAAAAACATAACTAAAAAAGCCTTGTGCAACACAGCATTACTTTCAAAAATATATCTTTCAGCTTCTACATATCTATCTGTTCACTATATACATACACATGTGTGTATATGTATGTATACATACATACACATACATATAGACATATACCTAACACCACCAAAATTTTTGGTATCTGTGAGTCTATATGTCTATAATTCGGAAAGGTCTCTGCTCTTATCGAATTAGTGTGAAATTATTCTGTCTCTGGAGAATACCAATAAACTAGATTATAAAGTCTCATGAATTAAACTCCTGCACACGGATGTTCATAGCAGCTTTATTCATAACTGTCAAAACTTGGAAGCCATCAAGATGTCCTTCTGTAGGTAAATGGATAAATGAACTGCGGTACTTACAGGCAATGGAATATTACCCAGTACGAAAAAGAAATAAGCTACCAAGCCATAAAAACATGGAGAAAACTTAAATGCGCATTATCAAATCAAAGAAGCCAATCTGGGAAGTCCATATACTGTATGATTATGATGTTCTGGAAAAGACAAAAGTATAGAGACAATAAAAAGACAACAGGTTGCCAGGGATGGGGATGGCAGGGAAGAACAAACAGGCAGAGCACAGCAAGGTTCCAGGGCAGTGAGAGCATGTGTGTGATATTATGATGATGGATACGTGTCATCACACATCTGTCAACCCACAGAATGTCCGACAGCAAGAGGGAACCTCAGGTAAACGATGGCCTTTGGGTCGTGATGCTGTGTCCGTGTAGGTCTGTCCCTGGTGAAGGCGGCACCGCTCCGGCAAACGATGCTGATGCTGGAGGAGGCTGTGCAAGGGCGGGGGCACGGGACCTAGGAAACCACTACATCTTCCTCTCTGTTTGCTGTGAACCTTAAACTGCTCTGAAAAATAAAGTACTTCCAAATAATTTTTAAATAAATTAAAGGAGCTCTGTCCTGATTGGTCTATAGAGAGAAATCTACATAAACTGATTATTCCTAAAAATCCTATAAAATAAGAAAATTGAACTTCTATTACTTCAAGTGTGCTAGACTTCAAAAAAATTCTTAGAGAATTAAAATTCACATATTAAGGTAAATCTTTGGCAAACATCTAGTTTTATCATTAGTTGAATAAATACAGCTGTGACTTCTTTGACTTACGAGTGTTAAGTATAATGTAAGCATACACTCATCCTATTTGGGTTTGTTTTTCCTAAATGTATACAGGTTTACTGAACTACAAGCTAACACAGCATATGATTTAAGGGTATAAAAAATGTACATTTCTAGTCAATCAAAATGTATCATTATCCTGATGAACTTCATTTCAACAGTAATTGTATTTTATAATATATCTGCTTAAGCATAATTTCCACAATCTTTAGGTAACCAAAATATTGAACTGACATTGAGCTAATGTACACTCATTGTATTATACATTGTACTACTAACCTACATAATTTCTAAGACAGGACACTAATACACTGGCTACTAAGCATAATTAAGTTTACATACTTCTTATTTTTGTGTGCTATAAAAAGGCTGTATCTTTGGGTCATGATAATGAACCTATTCATTTTTGCCACTTTACAAAGATGTAAAGGGGGCAAGGGGGCTTTAGAAAGTGGTACTATGGGTATCGTGAGGTCTGGCAGGACACAGGTGCTCAGTTATCCACCTTGCAAGTGTTTGCTTTTTTTTTTTCCTTTTCCTATGAAACAGAAGTTAGTTACTTAGGTTAAAAATTACCATTAATATGAGAGGTTAAGACTACACGAGGACCAGCAATGCCTGATAAATATAACTGTGCAAATGTTTTTGTTTTCAAAGAATAGTTTGACCCTAAAACAGCGATTCTTGGGCTTTTATACTTTGTTTTTTTACCTCTATATTCTTGGGACTTTTTGAGGACAGTGAAGAGCCACTGTTTACATAACAACTATTGAAATGTACTGTATTAGAAATCAAAACTGATAAATTTTTAAAAGACACGTGAGTTCACGTGAGGACAGCAGTCATGGATCCCTGCATGCCAACACAAGCACCACGCATGCGATGGTGATGGTGACGACGAAATCAGTGTGACCGTGCAGATCTCCGCAATAGGTCCTAAAGCGTCAAGATAAGTGTTAGAGCATCAGTGTGCAATGAATACAACTTAAAACGTTTGCTAATCCCTGGCTTTGAAAAGTGTCAAGCTCACTCAGTTCTGATGGACTTGCTGCCCTGGATACTGGTCAGCGCCTGTGCCTCCAACAGGAGAGATCATTCTCACCTTCATGCGCCCCCAAGGTGCCCAAAATTCCGTCCTCGCAGGATAATTTTTTGCGCTTGAAACTGACTTTATTACGTCTTTTATTATTTACGGAGGAGGAGGAGTACAGGAGTTCCTCATTTACGGAAGCAGCCTTCCATCGGGTTACCGTCTAGATTTACTGTTCAGTATTGTATTGGCACTTTGATTAAACAGATAACCACGTGTGGCTCACAGGCACCTATGGACCCCATTTTCATCAGACAGATAAATCTTCCAACTTTTAAAATCTTGCCTTCCCAAACTCAGATTCCAAATACAGAAAAAAATCAAAAACTTGCAGAGTATGTTTTACAACCAAAACTACCTTGGAGATTTTCTACAGGTTCCCTGAAAATTGCAGGGATGTGTCCTCTTAACTTACAAGATGCTAGAAGTAATTTGGTCTGTTTGGTATGTTGTTATTATTATAAGAGTTGTTCAATATAATAATAATTACTATTATACAAAAAGCTAGCAAATCACAAGAGACTGGGTTAAATCTGTACATGTAAATTTTATGAATATGAACATTTCTGAAGTCATATGTTTTATAGGACATTCCTAGAGACATGCCAATGCCCTGAGTCTCCAGAATGTTTTCCTCTCCAGAAAATGAGGGTCAAAACTCTCATGAAACAGTTCTGTTGAGTTTTCCTGCATTTGTCAGAGCCCGGCAGTGCTCTGCCTCGTGACATTAGGAAACAGTAGTGTGGTATCGCCAGTTATAATTTCAATTACTATTTTCAACATTCACCTGGCCATAATCTTACTTCTTTATTTTAAATTCCTTGCATCTTCTAGGTTCTCAACTGGGGATACACCTCAGACACACCCTTGAAGTTTTAGAAAAATACATTTGCCCAGGCCCAAGTCCAGATACACGAAATCTGCTTACTTGATATTCTGGGCATCTGCTTGCTATACTGTGCTGATTACTGCATGTTGTATCTCAAGACCTTCCCTCCATAAAAATTCTGTCCACTTATTTTCATAAATCAGACATAACCTTAACTGGCTCGTCTGAAAACAGGGTTATTACTCACTGTTCTTACAGACATCTTGTTTGAACATCTTTATCATCTGTCCATGGTTTTTCCATCTAAAAACTAAGCAAATGGACTTGATGATTTCTGTGTCGGTTCCATGGTCTTACGGCTCAGAGACGTCCTGAAAATACTTCTTCTGCTATTACAGGCAAGCAATATTTGCCACCCCAAAATGTGTCTCTTTGGCATGAGGATGTATTTAGGCTGATTATTTTTAAGAAACCAAGACAGGAAGTTTTTCTCGACCCTCCTCTGTATCTGCCTAAAGGAATTTAGACAGAGGGCCTGCTCCCAGAAGACAGCTACGGCCAGAGACATCTGCAAAGAGTACCTGCCAGGTGTAGGGGGAAAACCAGGCAGGGCCTGGACATCAGAGGCACTCTGTGCCCCCTTGTCCTGCCTGGCCCAGCAAGCATCTGTTTACCAAACATTTGCTGTTCTGTCTCCATGCGAATTGCTTTCCTCCTCTTTGAGGTCCCAAACCACTACCCTCAACATCCTCTTTTCCTCTTTGTCTTCAGCTGAAGATGGTGGGTGAGGGCTTCAGCCGTTCTGGCCACTTACCAGTTTTCCTGGGTCCCTCCCATAGTATTAAACTTTGGTTTGATTTTCTCCTGTTGGTCTGTCTCATGTCAATGTAATTCTTAGACCAGCCAGAAGAACTTAGGGGGTAGAGGAAAGTTTCCTCCTTCCTGACACTATAGAATTATAAATCTTCCTGGAAGTCTATAAAGCAGTGAAATTCTCAAACTTGTTACTGAACTATAAAAGCAACAGTCTACATAAAGCAGTTTCATCTAGTCCTCATCACAAATTAATAAACATTCATGGCCTTACAACATAGCAATAAAACGACTGGCTCACATTTGTGGAGTGCTTTCTGTGCAGCAGGTGCTACACTCTATGGACTTGAGAGCATTCGTTCTGATCCTAATTTTGTCGGATTAGTAAAATCAGCCCTATTTTGCAAATGAGGAATTAAGAGAGATTCAGTATCTTGCCGTAAGCAACACTTCAGTCTGTAAATACAGAGCTATGACTCAAACAGACATGTCTGATCCCAGAATTTATAAGATTTTATTTCTGACCACTCTCTAAAAGTATATTACGCTCACAAAGATTGACTCCTCTCCCTCAAGAAACACAGACCAACCATGGCCTTAAAAGGCCAAAGGCATATGCAAGCATCAACGCTCCAGAAAAGCGAACCGTGAAAATGACAAGTAGAAAGTAGGAGGAAAGCTAAGTGTTGTGAAAAATGGTCTCAAGCTATTAAGTACAAATGTGAACAGGAAAATGAGAGCAATGGACAGCTGAGCTTGACAGCCCCAAAAAGAAACAAAATCACTCACTTTGTATAGAAGTGGTGACCCTCTCACAAATGTAATAGGAGATATTGCCATTATCAGTGTCATGGAAGGGAAGATTTGTTCTGCGTTAATCCTCTCAGCCACAGCCCTCAATGCATTTGCAAAACATAAATCTGACATCAGCTAAATCTGTTTGGAAATCTCAAATGCAGTCACACCTTTGTATTTTCTAGGGTTGCAAACACTCTCCTCTCTTCCTCACTCCCCAAAGCCCCCTTCCATCACTTGCGCGGAAGATAACTCACAATTTCTTGAAACTCAGAGAGAAACTCACCCTCTCTTCTTTACCCTTCTCAACCCCATGCCCCCTGAAACACCTTTACATGCAATCTCTTTCCCTCCTTTACACTTGTAAAAAAAATAATCAACAGAAACAGCCACCAAATCGAGCTAAGAGACCAGAAGGGGGAGCTCTCACGCCCCGCAGCCACAGCCGAGCCCAAGGACGTGGCCAACACGAAGCCAGGGCTCTTTGTTTACACAGCCCTCCCGACTTCCTCTTCTCCTCCAGGAAAGTGTTCCTCCCTTGCCCTGTGGGACCTGCACTTGGCCTGTCCTGGCTGCAGACTCCAAGCTGCAATTCTCTGCTGATCCTGAATACGCCCGCCTTTGCTGCGGAAACGTGTGCCAGTCTGTCCAGGTGGGCACACGCACCCCCTTCTCACTCCTAATGGAACCAACTCTTCCAGATCCTTCTCCTTCCTCAGCTGAACTACTGACTAATGCCCTTGCCTCCAGTTTCTCCCACAATCAGTCCACAATGGAATCACTTCCAAATTAACACTCCTTACACACTTATTTTGTTACATCACAGTCTCCTTGAGTCCATTTGAAGGACCAGCTCTTAGCAAGGCCTTTAATTGTTGCCAAGACCCGGCCCGATTAGCATTTATAGTTTCGTCTCTTACTCTCCTACACAAAAATCTCTGCTGTACCAAAAAAACAAACAATGACAGCTCCTGAAATGTGACCTGGGCTGTCCCACTGGCTCCTCCACTGCCAAAAGAAGGAAAAGCCCCGCAGAGCAGCACATGATGAACCAGTGCCCGTGGCGGGCCACGCTCCACGCGGCAGAACCAAGGAGGAAAACGGGCTGGTATTATTTCTTTGCATTAAACAATAAAATACACTGCTTTCAAACTGTAAGGATACTGTGGGGAAAAAACATCATAAACTTTTTTTAAAAAGAGCTAAAATAAGTGTGTTGGGTTTGGCTCAGCATTCCAAGCAGAAAGAACAATGTAGCTTGCTTGTTAATAGCACATGCTTCTGAGTTAGACAAACTTGCCTTCAGACCCTCGCTCTGCCCCTTCTAAGCAGGGCGATACCTGAACAGTTTCTAACTCGAGCCTCAGTGTGGGGGATGACGCTGTCTCCTAGCAGCACGGGGGAGACGTGAAGACAAAGCACCACAGAAGCAGCTGGTAAGGTGCCTGGTGCGTGCAGGAAAGAGCTAAACGAAGAGCTGTGGTAGGATTACTGCTGAAGCAGCCTCAGATCTAGTGAAAAGGCTGCTTAGGAAGAGGCAGACAATTAGCACAGGAAGCAGTAAAAGATGAGGAGGGTGCGAAATACACACAGGGTGCTCGTGTCATCCGTAGGGTCAGAAGCGTCACCAGAAAGCATACAGCAGAACCACTCCGCAGGGCCCTGGCCAGACGAGCACGTGAAGCTGGTTTCTTTAGCTATAAAATGAAGAAGTTGGACAAAATGGTATCTCAAGCTTCTTCTAGCTCTAACCTTCAAAAGGACCATGAGAACTGCTGTGAACTGGAATCCTGGGGTTAGGAACACCACCGCCACGACACAGCTGACCACCTTTGTAGCTCACTAAGGCTGTGAGGGCTTATTCATGTTCCACTGACCTCACAAGTCTGGGAAACAAAGCAATAGCTAAGAAATTCCTATCACCAGTTTATCACTCACAAAGAGGAACAGCAATAGTCTCACTGAAAAATTTACTGCAGCAGAGACCTCGACAAGGACACTAGCACCATTATGCGAACCCAGAGTCAGGAGCCTCAGACCCCCTGGGAATTCTCAGAGGAAGCTGAAGAGGTAGAAATCACCAAAATAATTATAATAATAATAAATCTGGACAGGAGGTTAGACAAGAGAGAATTGGTAACACCAACAGAGGAACAGCATTTCAAACGGTAAAATGAGTCAGTAAGGCTCTAACTTCACCTGACTGGGGAACAAACCCAATTAAGCCTCCCACGTACAAATCACACCTTCCTGTAGGGACTTGGTTTACATACTTAAGACATGTATAAACCTATTCTTTCTCTAAATGGCTAAAGCAAGCTAAGAGCACGTACTCTCTTCTTATGTGAAACGACAGTCAAGGATTGCACTAGATCTAATTAATACTTAACATGCTCCTTTAACTCACTTTTACAGTGAAATTTCCTAATCTTATATACTGATTTTCATGAGTAGAAACTTAACTCTTCCACGGCGAAATCACATGTGTCTGTACATTTATTTCTGAATGAACTGCTTTAAATGAATGCTTTTATCAGCTTTCATTTTTGTAAATTATGATAATCATATCTGTGAACTTAAAGTTTGTAATGTTATCATTTTATAATTTTAACAGTGACAAGATTGTTTTATTCCATTTCTTTGCAGATAAAAAAAGATATCCAGAAAAAGTGCTTATTTATACAATAATTTAAATTTGTACCATTAACTATATAATTCACTTCAAAATGATAAATCCATAACGTAAATTATAAAAGTTTTTCTATTGACATATATATCAAGTCAAAATAACTCATTTCAGTCATACCAAATACTTAAAGAACTAGAGAAGAACATAATTTAAAATGCAAATACAGTAAATTTATTCCAAAGTCTCCCATTTTAAGAAAATAAGCTACAGACAAGAATTAAAAATAATAAAATATTGTGAACTCTACTTATACATGCGAATGATTCCACTATTACCGTGACAAGGATTCACAGCAGTTACTACTAACTTCTTACTTTCTTACTTACAGAGCTTACAGAGGAACAGACAACAGACTGTGGTATCATCAAGGCTTTGTGAAGGGGAAACGTTTAAATGTTTCCAAATATATAGTCCACAAATAGACTAAAAGGTGTAAAAATACGCTGAAACTGTAAACCTTCAGCTCTTATTAGTTTTAAGAAAAGGGCTTCTTCACCCCCTGTCAACCTGGTAACTTTAAAAGATTTTCCATGTATTCTGCACACATGGCTTTTTATTCTCACAGCTGATCAAGACAAAATACTTATAGCAATTCATATGAAGTAGTGGTAGCAGTAACAGTAGTAACAATCATAATAACTCCAATTTTAAATTTTTTTAAAAAAAATTATGCGGTTCTAACCTGGTCTGCAAAGTCCTCTGGGAACTTCCACAACACCACCGGATCTGCAAATAATTGACAGGGCGTTAAACAGAGGAAGGAACACACCTTCAGCAACAGTCTTCTCAAAATACTCAAAACTGGCAGAGCTACTTTTAAAAATAATTTTTAATTTTTCTTTAAATATTTGCAGTTAATAAAGTTCCAAATTAAATATTTTGCCCTTTGAAGGGTTTTAATGACTTTTGGGAAACAAATAATAAAGTTAATAGCTTGGTCAGATTATTAAAAATCATTATCTCTTTTAGCAGCTCACTTTTTACATATCTTAGATTTTAAGATTCTGAAATATAAATATATATATTTCCACTGAAGACACTGGCTTTCATTTGAAAATATATATATAAATGGGGTAAATATGTAATCAAATATATTACAGCCCTCAGAAAACAGACCAAAATACATCACTTCAACTTTCCATTTAAAATCCTAAACAGACATTTTCCCAAAGAGGACATGCAGATGGCCAACAGGCACATGAAAAGATGCTCAACATCGTTAATCATCAGAGAAATGCAAATTAAAACCACAATGAGATATCACCTCACACCTGTCAGAATGGCCATCATCAAAAAGAACACAATAAATGTTGGCAAGGACTTGCAGAAAAGGGAACCCTCCCACACTGTTGGTGGGAATGTAAATTGATGCAGCCACCGTGGAAAACAGCACGGAGGTTTCTCAAAAAATTAAAAAGAGAACTACCATATTACCCAGCAATTCCACCCCTGGGTATATATCCAAAAAAAAAATGAAAACATTTATTTGAAAAGATACAAGCACCCCAATGTTCATAGCGGCATTACTTTTAATTGTGAAGATATGGAAGCAATCTAAGTGCCTATCAACAGAAGAATAGATAAAGAAGATGTGGTACACACACACATATACACTGAAAGAACACTCAGCCATAAAAAAGAATTAACTTTTGCCATTTGCAACCACATGAATGGACCTGGAGGACATTATGCTAAGTGAAACATCAGACAGAGGAAGACAAATACTGTATGATACCACTTACATGAGAAATCTAAAAAATAAAACAAACTAGTGAATATAACAAAAAAGACACAGATTCGTATACAAGGAACAAATTAGTAGTTATCAGTGGGGAGAGGGAAAGGAGGAGGGCCAAGACAGGGGCACGGGCCTAAGAGGAGCAAACTGTTATGTATGAACTAAATAAGCCATGAGCATGTGCTGCACAACACGCAGAACACAGTCAGTACTTTGTAGTAACTGTAAATGGAATACAACTTCTAAAATTGTGAATCAGTCTGTTGTACAACCTGTAACTTACATTTATTATATATCAACTATAATTGAACTTGAAAAAATAAAAATAAAATCCTGAATAAAAATTTATGAACACTGGAATAATGTTAGTTTTGTACCAAGGTTCACTTTTGAAATTTCATATTTGCAACTCTACACAGAAGTTTCTAAAATAATAGATAAGCTGGCAGGCATAAGGCATCAAGCTTACTTAAAATACAATTTCCAGGGCATTTCAGAGAAATTTTCCTAATATGTTACATCTAGTTATTCATGGATAAAAATCAATGTTGTTTTACAAATATTCCCGCTGGTTTTTCATTTCCATTATTCCTTCACAATATTTCTCTTCTACTTAACACAATTAAAGGAAGTCCTTTCAATTAGCACTAATAAATATTTTGGTTGCATACTTACTTTTTAATTCTGTCAAAAACATACTTCTGAATACTGTAAATGTGCTTTAAAAGGATGGTGTGCCATGGGTAACGTTACTTACGAAAAGCCTCGGAAAGCCCAGTGTAAGCAACCAGTACCACCGACACCACAGGATTTGAACCCCACTCCAGGTAAAAGGCCTTGTTGGATCAAAGACATCACTTTATGAGCCCAGTCAGTGAAAAATTACAGCTCAGCCCCACTCTCTCCACTATTCCATTCCATTCTGCTTTTTTAAAAATACAGTCTGAGGATGCATAACAAGTTTTTAATTTCCAAACTCAATAATTACATAGCATTTTCAGCACAAGCCGATTCCTCTTGCTGTATGATTTATTAAGCTCAAAAGACTTTTTTCCAAATATTTTAACTTGAAAAACAGAAAGCATGCTTTGTGCAATTAACCTTTTTACTTACTAAGGAATAAAACATTTCTACATAAATTAATATAAAAATCATTTAAAACATCTTGTATAAGAAAACGCATTACAAATTTATGGAGGCAATATTAAATGATTATGCCTTCACGTAAAACAAAATGTATACTTTTCTACAATGAATGTGACATGCATTACAGACCATCTAAAATACTAAGACGTTAATGTCCTGTGGAAGATTATGTTGTAAATGTGCGTGTGTGTGTTTATGGGGCAGTTTTACCAAAATGGTAGTTATTAAGACTTGAATCTCATAAAACAAAAGTGTATGATGGAATCTTCATAATATATTAAACAAAAGTTATTACCCTGATAAACTAATATTAACCAACGGTCGTATAAACAAATCATCAGACAGAAATGAAGAATAATTCTTTCTTATAAATAGCGGTGTTCAAGAGTTTCAATGTGAATATTTTAAACATCCCTTTTAAACAACCTCAATTTTACAGTTGGCATTTGAGAAACTGTGACAGATTTCTTACACTTATGTCTTAAAACCAGGACGCTCACTGGGCTGTGCGGCCTGGACAGTCTGCCCGCAGTGTCTGCAGCCCTTACCCAGTTACGTCGCTCTGCTTCATCCCCACTACGCTGGTTTTCCCTGTACCGTCTGTTCTTCCACAAAGGATGAACAAGTGAATACATGAAATGGCATCCATGGCTTCAATCATGTAGTGGAAAATATCCTGTTTCTTTTATCTTCACTAAATGAGTTTTACACTTCAGCACCCCCAAAATTTATTAAAATCATGTGCACCCATCTTTTGAAATGGATTCACTTAGTTGTTGCCTGTGTTGTTAGATTTACCCCATATCTGACACATCTTTGCAGCAGCTTTTTACAAAGACTGTGGAGGAAGAAACAGAAGGACCCTGAAAAAAACAGTAATAATCCAATTTCCAAATTTATGTACGAAGACTGAAATTTCCTGTTCCCTGAGGATTACGTTCCAGATACGAGATCTGATCTGGCAAAGTCAGGGCGACTTCATGCTGGTTTTATGGGTGAGAGGGTGGGAACCCTGGCAGGAAGCCCCGCTGCCTGTGACGGCTGAAACACCGTCTCTCCTCCCTCTGATGCCTCCCCGTAATGCAGGGGAGACGCCACATCTTACTTCAGAAAGAAACTTTGCCACCAACAATCCAGAAACCAAATAAACATGAAAGGAAGTTTATATAACTTGACTTTTACATAAATGTAGTTAATCTCTTATCTTAATAAGAGAAAGCTGCAGTGTAGTGAGAAAAATACAGATTATCATTACATCAGCACACTTGGGAGGAGCACATTTAATGAATTACTAGTGCGTCACACACACTAGTAATCCAAGTTCCTGACTGAGGGTCTTTTTTAATGTAAAGTGAGAAAAGTTCAGTAATATTTTAATTTCCTTTACAATCAGACCTTTCACATTTTCTGGCCTGTAACTAAAAACAAAAATTAAAAAATTTAACATACTACTGTGATTTAAAGTACACTATTTTTTTACCGCAGGAAAAAGACTCTTGATTTGCATAAATGAATAATATTTACTTAATTCTGTGGAATTCATAGATGAATATCTTTAAAATTACATACTTGTAAAAATCACAGTTCAGACACTATGTACTTTTGAAAAGGCAGACTATAGAATATTAGTATTTTGTTTGATTACAGCTTTCAGTGCTTATCCACCTATGTTGCAGAGCCAGAATTTTACGAATGAGGAAACTGAAGCCAAAGCAATGAGGAGTATGTCTTAATTATAAGGCTAGTTCATGTCCGAAACTAGATCTCTGAGATCGGAGGAGCAGTTATTTTAAGTAATTTCCAGGATCAATAAATTTCTCTGTCCCACTTAAGTTCAGTTTATTTCATTTAAAAATCTATGCAGTGCTAAAGGCACAGGAAAAGTCTCTGCCTTCCAAAGCCTTACAGAACACGGGGAGGAAAATGTCAGAGAGCTATCTACTTTTTGTGCAAACAAGCTAGCCTGCAGGAACACCTGAACTCAACCTGAGAATTCACTGGCTTAATAATTTCAAAAAACGTTCCTAATGAGAGAATGGTGATGTCTCGTAAATACGAATGAGCAAGAATCATTCGAGAATATATTCCATCTACAGAGATGGAATGGTGAATTAAACAAAGCTGTTCTTTACAATGTATAGAAAAGGAGGGCACCTGAGCCTACAACGCAACACGATTTCACGGGTGTCACGCTAAAGGCTCGGGATGCCACAGGGCAGCGGGCGCAAAGCCAGCGTAACCCACACGGTCACTGCGCCACTTCACGGAGAAAAGCACGCGCAAACCACCACCTCAGTAAGACAAGCAAAGGACGATCTGAGGCACAGAGCGGGCAGAGGAGAACGTTCCAGAATGCAGAGACAGTGTGCATGAAGTCTCAGAGGTTAAAAGAAAGCAGAATCATTTTGGAAACTGAGAGAAAAGAAAAGTCACGTATCCAGAATGTAGAGTAGGAGAGAGGGAATGTCAAGGAGTGAAGCCGGAGAGCTGGGGCCAGACTACAGAGCTCAGCGTGCATCCAAGGCGTCACAGGAAGCCACCAAACCGAGTGAGAAGGAAGGACCAGGAACGTGTGAAGAAGACAGCCAGAGAGTGTGTTGTGATGAAAATCAAGGGAAGAGAGTGCGTCAGAAATAATCCTCAAATGTGGCAAAACATTAAGGTGACGACTGAAGAATGGCAACCGTATTCCCTTCCCTCCAGAGGAAGGAAGGGAATCTTCTTAAGAAGATTAGGGGGTGAGTATGAGGAAGGAGAGACAGTGTTTTTGTCTCAAAAAGACTGTGCAGGGAAGAAGAGAGCAGAGTAGGAGGAGAGAGGTGAGGCCAGGTGGGTTTGTTCGGTTTCCCTCGTTCTGATGCAGCCTTGAACGTGTCTAAATGAAAATGGGAACTGGTGAGCCGGGAGAGGCAGAAAAGGGGAGAGAAACATCGCTGAGGAGACAGGAGAGGGGCTTCTGATCCAGACAGTGAGACGAGCCCTGGACAGAAGCTGGAAAACGGTTCCCATTCTTATTGGAAAAATAAAAGAGGAGAAGAGACGTGGATCCAAGGGGGTTTTAGAACGTGTGGTGCACAGGTAAGAGTTCGGTGTAAAAGCTGCTAATTATTTCAGGTGTGGTTGGGGCAAAGCTCTCTGCTAAGAGGGAAGTTGTCGGCGGTTTCAGGAGGAGCTGTGAATTAGCTGTTCAGCGCACTGGTGAGCATTCAGTTTGGGGGCGCCTGCAACCTAGTGTCTAATGGCAACGACACGGTATTTCCCCATCGTCATCCAACAGCCAAGGTGCAAGAGATGACTAGTAGACGCGGGCAGGGCTGAGGTTTCTGTCAGATGGAAAAAGCACTTAAACAGAAGGCTGGTTTCAGATGTAAGTTGCTGATCTAAAGGTAATAAAAAGGGAAGTGAGGGGTTTTTTTTCCCTGTAAAATCCATTAGTACTAAATGTTATACCAAATCATGCGAATGCATTTTAAAACAGTGTATTTTCAGTAGAAAATCTGCTGCATATATCAGAAGACTGTTGCACTGAGGAAAAAAGTAAAATAAATAAATGGAATATTTGTAATTATGAAATTAGGTGCCTAAAGTTCCAGATTTACACCTATAAATGACGATGTTTTCTGTCTGTCATCAGAGGTAGGTGTTGAAAATTATCAAATCAATTCCCCTCCTCTCCTCCCCCCGCCCGAGGATCATCTGAAAGAACAGTCTTACATGTTCACTCAAGTTCGCCATGTAAATATTTTATACTACTATAAATAGTATATGTATACTATATGCATATACCATATAAAATTTACCATATACATATTTTCTACATATACTATTATGTGAAAAACAACAGTGTGGAATTAAATCATAGCTAAAATATAATTTTTCCAGCTATATTGAAATATAACTGACATCTAACACTGTGTAAGCTTCAGGCGTAGAATGAGATGATTTGATGAACATATATACTGTGAAATCTTCACCACAATAAGGTTGATTAACACATCCTTTACCTCACGTAATTGCTTATTTGCTGTTTTTGCTATTGTTGTTATGGTGGGAACAATAAAGCTCCACTCCCGTAGCAACTATCAAATACACAACATAGGGCTGTGACCCGCAGTCACCAGGCTGCACATTGGAGCCCTGGAACTTACTCATCTCGTAAATGAAACTCTGTTCCCTTGGACCAGCATCTCTCCATCTCCCGCCGCCCCTCAGCCCCTGGCAACCACCATTCTACGCTTCTTTGAGTTCAATGCTTTCAGATTCCACATCTGAGTGAGGTCATATGGTTATATGCCTTTCTCTGACTTATTTCACGGAACATAGCACCTTCAGCATCCACCTATGTTGCTGCAAACGGCAAGGGAGCCTTCCTTTTTTCTAGGGCTGAGTAACACTCCACGGTACTTATTTACCACATGTTCTTTATCCATTCATCCACTGATGGGCATTTAGGTTGTTTCCACAGCAGGTCTGTAGGTCTCTTTATTTTCCGTATTCTCATCTGGTTTTAGCATCAAGGTAATACTAGTCTTATTAAGTGAGTATGGGAGTGTTCAATATTTTGGAAGAATATAATAAAAACCAGCATTAATTTCTCCTTTAAATGTTTGGAAGAATTCACCCATGAAGCCATCTGAACCTGGGTTTTCTTCGTTGGGAGGTTTTTGATTACTGATTCAATCTCCTTCCTTGCTTTGGTCAGATTTTCCATTTGTTTATGATTCAGACTTGGTCATTACATATCTGAATGGTTAAATGCATCCATCTCTCCTTCCTCTAGATGCCCAACTTGTAGGCATACACTTGTCCGCAGTCATCTCTCAGGATTTGAGGGGTATCAATGGTAATGATGCCATTTATCATTTATAACTTTGAGTCCTCTTTTTTTTCTCCTGGTAAGTCTAACTAGATTTGTCGATTTTATTTATCTTTTCAAAAAATTAACGTAGTTTTGTTGCTCTCTTCTATTGTTTTTCTATTCTCTATTTCATGTATTTCTGCTATAATCTTTGTTATCACCTTCCCTCTGCTAACTCTGGGCTTAGTTTGTTCTTTTTCTAGTTCCTTGGGATATAAAGTTACGTTGTTTGAGATCTTTCTTTTTTCTTAATGTACATACTTATTGCCATAAACCTCTCTCTCAGTACCGCCTTTGCTGAATTCTATCAGTTTTGGTATATTTCCATTTTCATTTGTTTCAATATATTTTTTAATTTCCCTTTTAATTTAATCTGTGACCTCCTGGGTATTCAAGAGTGTGCTGCTTAATTTCCACATCTTTGTAAATCTTCCAGTTTTCCCCTTGTTATTGATTTCAAGTTTTATACCACTGTGGTTGGAAAAGATACTTGGTATAATTTTAAACTTTGAAAATTTACTGAGACTTATTTTGTGACCTAACATATGACCTATCCTGGAGAATGTTCCATGTGTGCTTGAGAAGCATGTATATTCTGCAGTTGTTGGATGGAATGTTCTGTATACGTCTGTTAGGTTCACTCGATCTAAAGCATGGTCAAAGGCCAAAGTTTCCTTACTGGTTTTCTGTCTGGATGATTTACCCATTGTTGAAAGTAGGGTAGGGAAGTGCTCTATCACCACACTGTCTATCACTCCCTTCAGGTCTGTCAGCATTTGCTTGGTGGTTAAGGTGTTCTGATGTAGGACGCATACATATTTACAATTGTTACGATCTCTTGATGAATTGACCGCTTTATTACTATACAGTGTCCTTGTCTTGTAATCGTTTTTGACTTAACCCATTTTGCCTAATAGAGCTGTCTATAAATGTAGCTACCTCTGCTCTCTTTTGGTTTCCATTTGCAGGGAGTATCTTTTCCCACTGCTTCACTTTGAGCCTATATGTGTCTGAATGGAAGTGAGCATCTTGTAAGCAGCATATAGTTGGGTCTTGTTCACTTATCTATTGGGCCACTGTATGCCTTTTCATTGGAGAATTTAGTCCATTTACATTTAATCACTTATAGATAAGGACATAGAATTGCCATCTTGTTCATTGCTTTCTGTTTTGTAGTTCCCTTCTTCCTTTCTTCTTGTCTTGTTTGTGAATTGATGGTTTTCCATAGTAAGATACTTTGATTTCCTTGTCTTTATTTTGTGTGTATCTACTATAGATTTTTGTCTTGTGGTTACCCTTGAAAAATCTTAGGAGATATCACAGTTATTTTAACCTCATCACAACTTAACTTTGATCACATACAAAAACTCTATCTTTTATTCCCCCTCACATGCATTTTATGTTTCTGATGTCTCACTGTACATCTTTTTATACTGTGTATCTATTTAAAAATTACTGTAGCTATAGCTATTTTTAATACTTCTGTCTTTCAACTTTTATTCTAGAGTCGAGTGGTTAACACACCACCATATTACAGTATTAGAGCATCCTGAGTTTGACTATACACTTGCTTTCAACAGTGTGTCATTCCTTTTCATATGCTTTCATAGTTAGCATCCTTTCATTTCAGGCTGCAGAAGTCCTTTCAATCTCTCTTGTAAGGCAGGTATAATAGTGATGAACTACCTCAGCTTTTGTGTGCTTGGGAAAGTCTTTATTTCACCTTTATTTCTGAAGGACAACTTTTTTGGGTATAGTACAGTTGAACTTTGAACAACACAGGTTTGAATTGCACATATCCCTTCATAAGCAGATTTTTTCAATAAACACATACTACAGTACTAAATGATCTGCAGAGCTGCATGCAGATAAGGAGGGCCGACTGTAAAGTACACATGAATTTTCTACTGCATGGTGTGGGGAGGCCTCTGACGCCCACACTGTTCAAGATCAGCTGTATTCTTGGTTGGCAGTCTGTTTCTGCACTTTGAATATATCATTCCATTCTCTCCTAGTCTGCAAGGTCTCTGCTGAAAACTCTGTTGTTTGCCTTTCCTGAGAGGAACTGGTTTTCTCTTACTGCTTTTAAAATTCTCTCTGTTGTTGATTCTAGACAGTTTTATTATAATGTGACATGAAGAAGATCATCTTGGATTTAAATTTTTGGGTGACCTATTACTATTAACTTCATGAATTGGATGTTCAAATCTCTCTCCAGGTTAGGGAAGTTCTTAAGCATTATTTCATTAAATATGTTTCCTACCCCCTTTTTCCTCTCTTCTCTTTCTGGGACTCCAGTGGTATGTGACTGGTTGTCTTCATGGTGTCCCATTAGACCCAAAGGCTTTCAACATTCTTTTTCATTTTTTTCCTCTTTTTGCTCCATGGAGTGGTTTATTTCAAATGATCTGTCTTCAAGCTTACAGATTCTCCTGCTTGGTCCAGCCGACTGCTGAAGCTCTCTATTAATTTCTTCAGTTCAGTCATTATATTCTTCAGCTCCAAAATTTCTATTTGGTTCTTTTTTATATTGGCTATCTCTTTGTAACACTTCTCATTTTCTTCTTGTACTGTCTTCCTGATATATTTAAATTGCTTTTCTATGTTCTCTTGTAGTTGTCTAAGCATTGTTAGAATAATTATTTTGAATTCTTTGTCAGGCAATTCCTGGAACTCCATTTCTTTGGGGCCAGTTGCTGGAGGTTTACCGTGCTCCTTTGGTTAACACATCACCATATTACAGTATCGATATGGAGCCTTGCTTCCCCGATTCTTCATGATCCTTGTGGTCTTGGATATGTGTCTGTGCATCTGAAGAAGCAGCCATTACTTCCAGATGTTACAGACTGACTTCCATAAGGGAAGACTCTAACCTGTGGGTGGAGGCAGGCTGGAGTGTGCTGTGACCAGGCCTAGCACCAGACGCAGGGGCACGTGACGGGTCATCAGCTCAGGCCATTGGGGTACAACTGCGTGGTCCTTGGCAAGTACTGCAGGGGATCCACTGAGGCTGCAAGGGCTGTGAGGGTCCTCAACAGCGCCTCCCGGTCCAGTGACTAGGGACCAGGACAAACAGCAGTAGGAGCCGGCGCCAGTGGTATGCTCTTGGCTGATGGGTTATTCCATTAGCACACAGCGGAGAAGACTGGTAATGAGGGTCCAGCTGGAGAGCCTGCTGGGTCAGCACAGTGGTACAGGCCAGGGACAGAACAGGGCCTGACCCAGGCCGCAGGCCGCTGCGGGGCCTTGACTGTCCGCATGCTCCCTCAGGGCTGCGTGGCCTTCCCGCAGGCGTGCACACAGCAGTGGATGGAGGCTGGTGGCATGCCGGTGCGACCACTCACACAGCAGTGGGGGTCGGCCGGGGCACTGCACAGCTCAGAGGCCTGGGCTGGCTGCCGGGGCGGTTCCCAGGTCCAGCAGGGGAGGGATGGAGGTGGCTGGTGCCAGCAAACACAAACACAAACACCTGTTGGGTGAGAGCCACTAAAATCTGCAGGGGGTCAAACCAGCCGGGTCACCTGCAAACCCCCGTGAAGGCGAACCACAGTGCTCCCACCACGTGGCAGCTCTCGGTGGCCTGTTTTTCTTCCTCATTCCCAGCCGTCTCTGGGCTTTGCCGGCCTCTGGGTGGCTGGGACTGAAGCAGGACCCCCGTGCGGTGCCCCGGAAGGCTGGGTAACCTGGTCACTCACCCCACCACTCCTTCCCTACGAGGGGAACACCTTCTCGCTGGAGAGTTCCTTCCCGGTACCAAGCAGTGCCGGCCTGCGGGACGTGGGGACGCAGGCGAACGGGGCTCCTGCCTTCCCGCGGTGGTTACTCTCGAGCCTTTGTCCCGCGGCGCTGCTGAAGTTAAGTGAGCTCCAGAGCTCTCCCAGAACTGTTCCCGTTTATGGACAGCTGTCTAATCGTTTGCCTTTGTTGGGGGGGTACAGGGTGGGGTCTCCTGCTCCACCATCTTGCTGACATTAGACTCCTAAAATTGAAATTTTCATGACATCTGTCAAAGCGTTTGCAAACTCAGTAATTATTAATATCCAGCCTGATCACACACACAAAATATATTTAAGGAAGCAACTCACTCCTTCATTTAGTGCCACAGATGACCTTAGTGAAGCCAGAGATCCAGAAGCCCAGTATCCTGCCATTTTTCCTTGGCAAGCACTCCAGAAAAACAGATTTACAGCATTGGTGGAAAGATAATCATTCATTCCAATGAGACATTAATAAAAGTCTTTGCCGATCGATCCACCCCCCCAAAAAAAGGTATCAGAGATTGTATAACATTACAAACTTAAAGATGACTAGCACCAGTAAAAGTGAAAACAAATTCACTGCTGAAAAATATTAAATTCTGACTACGTCTAATTAATCTTAATAAAGCACACATGGTCAGGTGTTTGGATAAATTATTTTCAAGTTAATAGATGTTAATGTAAAATGTTAGCATCTTCTTAAAGACCAGCTCAGCAGTTCTCAGACTTTAGTGTGCAGCAGAAGTGCCCAGAGAGCTTGTTAAAACACAGATGCCTGGGTCCCACTTGCAGAACGTCTGAGGCAAGAGGTCAAAGGGAGTCTGAAAACTGTACTTTTAACAAGTGATGTTGATGCTGATGATGGGAGGACCACACTTTGAGAACTAACAGCACAGACCACATGTCCCTCAACATGAACCACACGTTAAAGAATTTGGTATTTGTTGACTGAAGATATTCTTTAAAATGTGGCAGTGAGGAATTCAGAATTCCGTCTAGTACGTATATATTTTAGTTGGCAACAGGTCTATTTTCAGAGGGCTGGGAAGAAACATTAACCATGACAGTGACAGCAGGAAGTAATTTTAGCAAGAAAGATGCTACCAAAATGCTTTTAAAATATTTCAGTGCAAATAGTTACTATTAAATGGGAATAATTTATGTAACAATGTAACAATGGGAATAATTTTATTTCAAACTCAAGTATTTTATGACATTGGAATTCCATGATTTAAGGGAAAAGGGTGGGGAATTACAGCTAGACAGACATAAAGATACAAGGTCTATTATTTCCTCTCTCTCTCTCTACGCCGTATATGTACACACCGACAGTCCACATCTAAATAAGATAACGTCTTTTCGTCCCTCACCATGTATGATGTCTGAGAAAATACTTTTTGTGTGTGCTTTCTTATAGTCTTTCTTTCACAGAACTTAAGCAATTAGTTCCAAACTGAACAACAGACAGGATAAATGTCAATGTGTGTGAATGTAAAAACTAAATTAGGGCCTTTTTTTTTTCTTTTGGAATTTTCAAAAATAGGTCATTATGTATGGATAGAATCAGAATTTTCTGGATGAAAGAGGGCCTTAAGGATCCTTTTTTACCATTCATACTTGGGAAGTTATATTGTATTCATGTCAGAAGCTAGATCTGCTGGAGCCAAGACTAGAATCCAGATGTCCTTGTTTCTAATACACAAACTGTCCAAAATACATTGCTGCCCATAAAAGCACACTACAGATAAGCCCGATTTGCTCGAATTTCTCAATCTGTGATTTTATAGTTCATTGAATGGACAGCAGTTTAAGGCATATTTTCACAAGTTTAGAAATTTTCCTTATTATCTACTAGAAAATATTTCAGCAAGCTAAATATTTAAACATTTTCATAAATTAATGGCCTAGACCCTATAGAATTTCTCTGAACAATATTTGGAAATATGTATGTGAGGAAATCTAAAACAGGATATTAATTACTAACAGATTCAAATCAGTGTCTTTTCATTCTAGAACAAAAATAGTTCTCCACTTACTTGTTTGAGTTTGACTTACATATACAAAAACCTTAAGGAAATGGAATTATTATTTCAAGATTACTTATTTTATAACCAGTTACAAAATGGTAACTGCAAGTGTGAGCTTTTAACTTTAAATTTAAAAGCAATTTAAAATGTATACGAGCAGTGGTATGGAAATATCTAATGTAACGACCCAACTGTTGTTACCTTCACGCTGAAGAATCATCTGAATAATTAAACAGCTACTACTGTAAGATTACTTTGGTGTTTTTGAAATTCAAACCACAGAAGCAATTCAAGGAATAGTTCTAGCCTTTATAAATGTTTCTTCCCAGGACGATCTAAAATTAGCATCACAACTCAGAACAATGAAGCTCTTTCTGCTTATACATAAGCAAATTCTAGCTATGGTAATGAGAAAGGAACTTCAAAGAACCTTAAGAAAATATACTCCATAGCAGGTTTGATATATCATTTTGCTGCTTCCACTCCTTTTAAACACGACCTATTATGATAAAATGAAACCCTCATCAATCACCTGATAGAGTAATTCCAAACTTAACCAAACAGGGCTAATGGGTGAGAATTGAATTGAAAACACCTTGACAAAGAAAGCAATTTCCTTCCTTCGCACTCCTCTGAAGCTGTGGGTGATCGTGGCAATCGAACCATCATCAGTGAGGGGCCATCTGTCCCAAGGGCCCTTCCTGAGCTCAGAAAAAAACCTCAACAACAAAAAAGGGAAAGAAATGCTGTACCACAGATGTTCAACCCTGATTAATCTATGACAAGGAACACACAGCTGAGAATCAGTGTTCTGACGTTTTTTAGATACCAATCATTAAGAGCCGACACAAAAGTTTTATTAGAACGCGGGGGGAGAAAAGTTAATAGACTGCTTACAGAAAGATGATCTCTCATACGAAAACTGAAACACCTTTCAGGCAGCCGAGATGTTCATCATGTCCTAAGGCAACAGCTTTTGTTATGATTCCCTTACAGAGGAGAGCAGGCAAGAGGCCACGCTTCAAGTTAGCTCTCGGACCAGCGCCTGAGACGTCGCTTTTTATATATTCTTTCTACAAGTATATGATTAAATGAAAAGACGTGTTTATATTCACAGTACTCATTATAGTTAACTCTTTGAACTAAAATTGATTTTCAAGAAATAGCATTAACAAGAAACCTCAGAAATGTAAAATTAATTGAAACTCATAAAGCAGTTTCATTTTATTTATAACGCTTAAAATACTTTTCATACTCCACCAAAAAATAACTGCAAGCACAAGGGCAAACTGGGTCAAAGCTTTTCTTGTTTGATACACAGTTTGAAACACAGCAGACTCCTGGTCCTCTTGGATATAACACAGCTTCAATCATTTGCGAATAAGCCAAAGTTAATGAGTAGAACATACTGACTATTAAAATGACTCAGAGTTTACTAAAATGAAAATCTGTGTGAGCTTTATTAAGGATAACTACTGAAAACATTTAAAAGTGAATTTTAAAATGAAAAACACAGCTACAAAACAAAACCAAATTAAATCATGCATTTCAGTTTATTCAGAATACTTTCAAGTTAGACTCAAGTTAAATGTAAAAGAAATGAACACCTAAATTCATAGAGACTTACTGTAAATGCAATGACTCCTCATCTTACTTATCTTTGTACCTCCAGAGTCTAAGAATGGATTCTGTCATCCCAGAAACATGGTGTCCCCAGGCTGTGACAGGGGCAAGCACATCTGCCCTCTAGGAGAAACACTCAACCCAAGTCTTGCCAAAGATGTTTGCAATTCAAATTTACTACAGAAAATCTGTAAGCCATCAGAAACAAACAACAGGATTAGAACCCCTTCCCCTCAAAGATTTAAGATTTTAAAGTTATTTGGAACAGCATATATAATAAGGATTTGTTAAATGATTAGAGAATACAATAAGGATTCAAAACATGGGCAAACAATGAGAGATTCCTTTTTAGTTAAAAGAAAAAAAGCCAAATTTTGAAAACAAGCAGGACTTTCAGAAATGGAAAAAATATAATCTATGAGATTAAAAGCTCAATAGATGAAATAAAAAATGGATTATATAAAACTAAAAGGGAAACAGTAAAATGAATCAGACACAAAAGATATTAAACAGAATGAGGCACAGAGACCCCTCCCAAAATGAGAAATATAAAAGAGATTAAGAAAAATGGAGACTAGAATGATAATATGGTCTATGTAAGTTATAAAAGATCAGATCTAAGAGGCTGGGGTGTACAAAACAAGGAAAAGATGGAAATAATATTAGAATAAATAATGACTGAATTTTCCAAAAGCAGTAAAAGACATAAATCTTCAGAATTAGAAATCACAGCAAACCCAAGCAAGATCTCAAGAAAGACACATGGAGAGGCATTATAATGAAATTACAGAGTACAAAAAGACATACATAACTTCAAAAGCATCCTAGAGGAAAAGAGATAACTCTAAATTTATACACACACATGCGGACGCGCACATGCACACATACATGTAATTACACTGACAGCAGACTTCCCAAAGACAGCAATGGAATCCAGAAGACAGTGGAATCTTACGAAAATATAATCTGTAGCAGGTTAGACTTTTGAGTCAAGTGTTTGAAACTTTTGAAAAAGTATGTATGTCCTCTGAGAACTGTATGAACAGGAATATGAGTAAAATAAAGATACTTTAAGACAGACAGAACTAAGATATTTACCAAATATGGATGCTTGCTAAAGAACTTTGAAAGATTGTAGCGTAGTAAAAAGTTAATTCTCCAAAAGAAAAGTATGAAATGCAAGAAATGATATATTTATTGTACTCAGACATACACACACACACACACACACACACGTATACACACACAGCAATATTTATTGAATCATTGTTTGCAACTGTGCAACTAACAAAGTCCTGGAAATAATGTACAAGCCCATTAGAATGGAAATGGTTACAGTATTATTATGCTATGAAACACTATATAGTCTTGAAAAAGACTAAGGCCTTGAAAAACTTATATCTGTTCATACGAAACATAAAAGCAAGGAGGCAGGAGGTCAGAGAGACAAGGAGGAGCAAGCAGAACGAGGGCCTCGTCAGTCACGAGAAGGGACTCGGCTCGCCCCCCCAGGGAGGGGACCCACACCAGAATTTGAGCAGAGAGGTGGCACACTCTGACATATTTTAACAGGATCACCTGGCTGCTGTTTTGGGTATAAATCAAAAGACAACAAAGTTAACAAAGCCAGTTATAACTACTGCAGTAATTCAGATAGCACATAAAATGAACCTCCTGGGAAAAGAACTTTGGTCTTAGGTATTCTGGGACTGGGATTCATACACATATGGACAATTTGTGGTAAAATAGGAGGGAAGGGGGAAGTTAAAATAAAACGAACAGGATGCCCCACTGTCCTGAGACTGAATGCAATAGGGCTGAAGAGTCAAAGGGAAATGCTCCCAACAGATTACAGCAGACATTCTATGACTCTGACCTGACCCAGTGTCTTGGCGGCATGTGAGTACTCTGGGAAGGGAAGAACAGTGTTTTGTAAAATCTAAAGGTGCTCTAGTTCTGCAGAACTCCTTTGACAGAGACAATTAGGGGCCACCTCCTTACTCACTTCGCAGAACTGCAATCCAGCCTGTGAAGTGACACTGAAAATGCAAAGAGCTGAGACTGGTGACGCCATCACGAATGGCAATCCAGGAACCCAGAACAGCAACAGTGAAACCAGCAAGCAGCCCAGGACGAGGGCAAATGTCATCACTGTTGGCACCAACCAGCGTCAACAGCATCATCCTAGCCGGAGCACTCGAAAGTCTAGAGAACTGAGTGCACCAGTGATGTGCGACGACCGCAGGCAGGCATCGAGATCAAAGACACGGAGCAGAGCAGCTGGGGCACACCCAGGAGACCTCAGAGGGGCCCACAGAATATTCAAAAAGAATGAACACTTCAAAACGGGACAGAGACCTGGAGGGTCCTCACACAGGGGTTCTCGAGCAGTCGACATCTAAGTTTAAATACGGTGTCACCTGTGCCCTCAAGCCAGAGAAGCCTAAGGACTTTGGGGCAACACCTTTAAAATGTAAAGACTAAGAAACTTTGCAATGAAAAGTGTAATGATAAGCAAAGTGTGCGTAACCTAGATATCACATTCCAGCTCTCAGTCGCACGAGATGAATTTTTAGGTCTTTCCTGATAAGACTATAAAAGAACAAATGAAAGAAGCAGAGATGCGAAGAAACATTCTGTTTCTAACTCACGTCCGTTGTTTTATGTCTAATGTCTTCCCAGTTGGTGGCGAGAATTTCTTTGAAGTAGTCGTGGACATACATCATTAACCTTTGAGGTCAATATTATGATTGGTAAATATAACACAGATACTGGCAACAAGAAACATTTTGCGGAAGGGGCAGAGAGCTACTAGTCTGAACTTGCTTGCAAATAATTAAGCCCTAGAGTAATTTTCACTGGTTTTCCTTAAACCATATATGTAACAAGTTACTGGGGACGTACTAAAAAGACTTTGCCATGTATTTCAGGCAGAAAACAGTGATTCTCTCTAAGTAGGCTGCAGGAGCAAACGCAGATTCACAAGAGCAACTTGTCACGTGAGATTACAGACAGATGTGTGCACAGGACACATCTAAGCGTAAGCACTTCACAGAGTCGCTCACCAGCATCCACACAGCAAAACTCTGCATCTCGTGCCCAACTTTTCCAGCGATCTCACTACACCAGCACCTCACACTAGCACCTAAGACTGAGTCCCATCCGTCTCTGCTAATGGAACCCAGGCCCCAGAGCTTTCTCAAAGTCCCAGAACCAGCCCCAGTGTGCCTCCTCCATCCTCCGTCCAGCCTGCATCCTGATCGCGCTAGTTCTCGCTGTGACGGCAGCTTGTCGCCACCCCTCCTCTTCCGCGTCCCCCCTGCTCTCCAGCCTTATGACCCACCTAGTCTCCCTGCACTCGGCTCAGCCTTCTCAACCCTCTGCCACTAAATTAATCTTCGCAAAAAAGTGTCTTTATTATGCCTCCCTCCAAACAAATGTTCAGTGGCCCCCCACTGCCTATGCTAACAAGACCCAACTCTTCAAATGTGGCAGGTATTTTATGCCTCAAATGCAATATTCTATTTAACAAAGGCAAGAAGGAAGAAACACTGATACAGATGTGGAAATGTGGCCACAGTGAACGAAGGTAATGCATCAGCCCAAAGAGAGGTTACTACGAGCTAGTTCTTTCTCGTCACGTAAATCTGCCTCCTCTCCCCTCGGACCCCCACCCGCCGAGCTGGCTGCTGGTTCCACAGCGCCCCCCGCACACGCACACATCAGGACAGCCGAGCACCGAGCCCTGACGCAGAGGACCTTAATGACTACCCAGGACTGATATCTGACTGAGGGGAGCAGGGAAGCAAGCAGCCCAGACCGGTTGATTCAAGAGGGCAGGTGACCCAGTGACTAACAACTTAATTTCTGTCAGTTCCAGTTGGATTATAACTAAATTCCCAGTATTGATAATACAGGGAGACACAGACTCAGAGGCTGTGAAACACCAGGACCGTGACCTGCTCCTGTCTGGAGCTGCAGACTAACTCCACCCGTCCAGAGACCAGGGCTAACACAACGGTACCAGAACGCCTCGATCAGACGGAAGGGCGTCTTAATGCGTTCAGAGATGCACACAGCCCTGCTGCTCTCTGTCTGTAAAGATAACGTGCTCATACCACATAAAGAACATCACGAAAAAAGGATGAGCGGGCTCCTATCCTCATGCAGCAAGAAAATAAATATTCAGAACTGAGCAAAGTCTGTTAATGGAGCTTCTTAATTTAGGGAGAAACAGCCAAAATAATAATAGTAATAATAATAATAATAATAATAATAATACACTTCCATTGTTTCTTGCATTTATATTATAGTCTGCAAGACTTCAAATATTTCAAATGAAGTATTTTAGTCTTGGAGTACTCTTCAAATAAAGACATTAAACACCTATGTTTAAGCGTGTTAAGTTGAAAGACACCTTTGGACATGTGCCTGGTTTACCAGAACTCCAGTACCCATCTCTCACAGTCATCTGCTTGACCTGTTTTTATAAACCCCTGTATGGAGACCCCGGGGGAGGTTCCTCCTCTTGTCCCCCCACCTCGCCCCCTCCCCTGCACAGCACGTCCCCCCCCTTACTGGCTTTTTTATTTTACGGTCAGAGGTTAAACTGCTCACCCTTCACCTTCCAGGAAAGTTTTTTTTCCTCTCATAAAAGGTTCTTCCCAGTGGGCAGCAGTCGGATTAGCCCCTCTCCTGGGGAACAAAAGGCACGTCTTTGTCCCCGTGGCCTGAGCGTGGGGCCCCGGCATCAGAGGGGCTGCTCCTGCTCAGCACGCACAGAACCAGCCCGGGCTCCCGCGTCCAGACGCCCATGCAGCCGGCTCCCGAGAAAATCCTGTCAAGCACTCAGCTGAAAACTAACTGAGGTGCCCTGTTGAGAACCTGATGAAGATGTTATTTGACCATACGGTGAAACTTTCCATTGTCGAGCATAAAGATAAGAGAAAAACTTTTAGAACTCAATGCTTTAACAATCTCGGTCACCAATTCACACATGGGTCAGTAAATGCATTTTATTGACATACCACCCCTTCCTCTGTGCACTCTCTTAACATAATACGTGGGCTTATTTACAACAGTCTAATCCCCTGCACCTAAAAATCTGCCTGACTAAAGGACACACTAAAAAACTACAACAGACTTTTGTTATTTCCAGTTTTTACATTAGCTATTTCTCATGAAAATAGTGGTCAAAATGCAGAAGTCAAAAGAAAACATATCTTTTCACATGTCATAATTATTTATTTTACAAGTTTTTTTAAAATACTGAACAAAGGAGAAATAGTAAACCACAAAGCATGTATTTGATTAAAATTTAGAAATGGGAAGTATAATGGTGCATGAGCCAAGCCATACTTATAAAAACTATTTGTAAATTTTTTTAAATCTGTAATTATTAAACACATCAGACAAATTTATATTTGGTCATATCATAGCAATAAAAGAATTCTCTCAAGCGTGTTAAGTTACGGGTAAGTTCATGAATATTTACAATGGCTGCGGGGAGGATCGCAGATTTTTAAATATACATAATCTTGTAATTCACATCCACAGCAGCAAGCAATATAGAAAGTTATTAAGTAAAAACTCTATTGTATATGATTACAACCACATTAATAAGCTCCCATTGAAATCTGAAAGAGACTGCACAAAAATGAGTATTTTCATGTTACTTGTATGAAAAAGAATAACCTTTTTCTTTTTTCAAAATTGCCCGTTACTTACTACATTAATAATTAAAAAAATAGAAGAAACTACAGAATAATCAGAATAGTTCAAAAGACTACAGATGGACAGTGATGAGTAAGAGACAGCCACACAGCCTCTGTATAAAGCGTTCAGAATTAAGGAATAAATCATTTCTGTCACACAGCCCATACGGCAATATAAACTGATTTCCCAAATTTTAGGAGAAATAAAATGTGCTTCCTTCAAACCCATGATGCTGATTAGCCTGAAAAGTCAAGAGGTCATGACCAACAAGCTTAACAAAAGCAATACATTTATTCTTGGGGGGGGGGGGATCAACGCTTATACATAACAGATGTCTGGCTTGGAGGAGTATGTCCTTACTCTCTTAAAAGTCACATAAAAATCTAAGCTTGGCAAAGGAAAACATTTAAATTGAAGACTCTGGAGCAAAGTGCGCAGGCAATGACTGGCGAGAAATGTTAAATATTTCTTTCTGACTTCCGTAGGATAAAAAATGCACAAAAATTTAACAAAATTAAAAAGCTTAACATTTGATAAAAAATAAAAATACAAAACTCAAGACTGAATGGGTCTATCTATCATGCCTCTATTAAATATCCTTTTTATTTATAAATTATGGCACAATAAAATGAAGAAAAAAGACAACCAATTGCCCATGGCTCTTAAAAACCAACATCATACATATTAAAGACACAAGGGAAACAGCTAAAAATGTTAATAATGGTAATTTCTAGAATATGGCATTATTTGTGATTTACATTTTCCGATATATGCATTTTTTATTTTCCAAATTTTCGTCAATATGCATATATACACATGTATTCATACATACACAATAGATATATTTACATATCAGTATTAGACTACTATCAAAATTAATAAAGTTATTTTATTGCATCTTAGCTCTGAAAAGAATACAACAAAACATTCTCACTCAGAAGTACGTCTGTATATCATAGTCATGTCCTCCAGCATATAATCAAAGTGAAAATCCTAAATAAGAATCTCACTCAAAATTTCCTTTAGAAATTTAATTTTGACAGGTTTAGGATTAATACGTTAACATTCTGGTCTTTCAAAATCAAAGAAAGCTTAACGTTAGAAATAAATCCTTTCATGAGCAAACGAAGCACAGAGAAGAAGAAAAAGATGGGAAAACGAAATACGCAGAAAAGGGAAGGAGGGCCACAAAAAAGGCAGCCGTGACACAATGGTGACCAGCCAAGGTTTTTACCATAAGAGAGAACCGAAGCGTACACATTAGGGCTAAAACCTGAGCGCGTGTCTACACAGCCTGTTCGTAGTGTTCAGGCTTTTCCACCAGAACGGCCCACTGCGCCGGCCCCCACCTAACGAGGAAAAGGGGTGACGTCCTCCCCACCTCTCTTTCCCTGGTGTTTCCTTAACCCACTGATGTGCACGGCAGCTTATGCTGGGAAATCAGACGTGTCCGCACTGAGGGTGAGGGATGAAGGACGAAGGAAAGAACAGAAAACAAGTTCAGACCTACAATGTGTTGGTTTTCCCTCACAAGCTCCTTGGACGGGGGTGAGCTCCTGAGATCATAAAAGACGCCACTTCAGCATGGGCACCAATGGCCCACCACCAGGGGACCTCCCCATCTCCTCCCCTCCTTCCTCATGACCAGGGGCTGGGACTGCCTTCGCCAGCCTCCCCCAGAGCCGAGCATGGCCAAGCACCAAGTCCTTACCAGGGAAAGTGATCTGTGAGGCGGCCCCTGCCTTGCCGCGGGAGAGACTTCTTGCCTGAGCTATTTCTCTTGCCCGTCCTGTGGGCTTGAACTTGGACACAGCAGTGACCTTGCTCTGACTCTGCAGATGAGAACAACAGCGTAGGAAGCAGCAGAACTATAAACGTGAGCCCCAGAGTAACTCCCCAGGACAGCGCCCTCAGCCAGACACTTCTACGTTAACTTAAGGCCTCTACATTTTGAGGTCTTAAAAAAAAAAAACAAAAAAACAGATTGGCCTTTATTCTTTAAAATAGAGCACTAAAAAAGTTTCGAAAGAGGAATACCTGATACAGAGAACAGCTTCGGGAATTATGCCAGAACTCACGGGAGAAAAAAAGGACCAGAAAAAAGAAAGAGACACAAAGCTTCGCCTGGCGTCCAGCATAACTTTGATTCAAAAACTCACACTTCTAGTCCCTGGCACTGTGCTTGGAACTAAGTGGGCCATCAACGTTTGTTGAATGAACAAACGAACTGGTCTCTGTAAGGAAACGGACAGGTCTTTTAACAGGAGAGAAAATGGGCAAAATAGGTACAGACAGTTCTTTCCCGAACAGCACAAAAATCCACACTGATTCAAAAGGGAGGAGTCACTTGTCTATACCGAAGCTGACATACTAAATAAGGAAACTGCTTCTTTCTGCTCTGTGCCTGCTCACAACTCAAGGCGTAGAATCTTCAATTGTTTCTGCAGGTCTAGGTCCGGATTTGTTTTGTTCCTCCCTAATTACAGTGCCACGTACATCCACCCAAATGCCAGAGGGAGACTGGCTCTGTTTCACGCTGTCCTCTGCCTCCCTATGTCGCTGGAGACGGCTACTCAGCTCCAGAGAAGAGTCTGACAAAATACCCTGGCTTTTGGCAGGAAGATAAAACTGAAATTAAAAAATCCAGGCTGAGCAGCATCTCCACCCATTACATTAAAAAAAACCATGACTCGGAGGCTATTTCTCGTGGGCTCATGAGCACACTTCCTTTTCTGGGAGAGGGATCCGGAGTTTTGCTTAACAGTCCATGCCCACGTTTGTGTGATCTATGACATTCCATTTACAACGGGTATCTAGACATTTATCAATTTTAAAAGATATTATTGGAAAATGTAGGTTGGAACAACTGCAAAACTACCCTCGCTTGAGAGTTGAGCAGGAACGGATTAAAACTTTCATTGAATCTGAATAGTAAAGATACTGAGTGAGAGGGAACCAAAGATGTTATCTAAACTAATCCACTCATTTTGAGATCCAGGGAGATTAAATGGTTTGCCCAATTCTTATATTTTAAGTTGAAGTGATAAATTCTGTATGTCCTGGAAATCATCCCCGAGATGATCAGTGGTGAGTCTGTTCCGGTAACAGCCCCTGCAAACGCCCATGCTCCGGCCCGTCTGCTGGGACGGCCGCTCCCGGGCTCAACGCTGCAGTTCCCGTCTACTCCCACTTCGGAAGGCCTGCCTTCTTTGTGCGGTGTCGCTCAGTCTGAAAACAGCTTCCTCTTTTTTGTTAACTGCTGAGGACACACCCAAGCCTCTACGTGAATGTCTCTTTGAGACTTAGTTCATAAATGAGACTTATTAATACTAGCATTCATGTAAGACATCAAAAATCTTGCCACCTCTCCCAAAAATTGCCCGACTGCCTGATTACACAAAGGCCTATTATCAGTCCAAATCCTCCCTGGTCCTTTCTGGTCCGTGACACTATTTCCCCCTCTCACCCATTGCCCGTCCCCATCCACATCCCAGCTGTTCCAGCTGCACACGCAGGGCCTGCAGGAGACACCACCCTGCTCCTGCAACCACGATCAGCTGCCCTGCCACACCTGCAGCCCTCCCGCAGAGCAGCTGGGTTCAGACTGAGCCCCCCGCCCCATGCCCAGGCCGCTGGATCCACGCACCACCACAGCCGGGCTCCGTTAGACAATGACTTCCAACTTTCAGATCCATGACAGTCACCCGGGAAACTTTTGCAAAAATGCAGGTTCCAATTCTGTCTCCCTCCTCCCATGAAGATAATTAGAATGTACCCCAGGAACCTGATTCATCATCCGTCAACCAATCTGTAGCTCCAAAACACACACTGACAAACACTGAACACAGCTCTTCTAAAGAAGCTGTGGACACCCAGCCAGAAACAGTCCACCTGCGGACATGAGGACACCCCAGAGGCCCTCAGCAGAAGGAGGTGTCTGCATTCTCTCGCTAGCTCGTCTGCCTCCGTCTGCTACCAAGTATTACAGGAAACCCTGCTTAATCACCACAGTGAGGGAACAGCCATCATCCTTACCAGTTTTTAGGCCTTTCCTCAGCTAGACAAGAAAGACCTTCATAAGATAATAAGAATCTAAGTTACTGAAGGCTGCAAAGCTTCTAGATTCCAGTTATATAAAACTTGGTCAATTTCAAAATAAATATTTAGAATTCAACTTAAAAAAAAGTCTTGGCTTCCTTCCTTCATTCACCTGTTTCCCTTTAGTCTAGGCAGAGCTGTGTTTTCTGATCAACTAGACTTTGCAGAAATAAATAAGGCATTACTTACCTCTAATGCCAAGATTCCCAGCACAGTGCTCAAACCAGTGAGAGAGGAGAGAGGTGACGTGTGGACACTCACCTGGAGGGCGCCCCCGGCCGGCCCACCCTCTCCCAGCAGGGGCTCATTACTCCCTCATTTTCTGATTTACTTTCTCGACTCACACCCCCTTCAGCTGCTTTTACACTAACTTCTCTGATGCCCGTTTGGTAGCCCACTGCCTCTGTCTGTCATCCAGCACGGAGCGGCAAGCACAGCACCGCTGACCAGCACAGAGGGGAGCATCTAATTTAACTGCAACTGGAGAAGCTTCATGAGCCATTATTTTGAAACGATGCTGGCTTCTGGGTTTAAGGTGCTATTTTTCTCATTGGACTTATAAATCTTTTTTTTTCCCCAAAACCAAAAATAACAGCATTAAATCCACAAAGGGAGTGACAGCCCAGGTCATAACAATTCCCTGTTTCCTGGGAGCTGCAGCCTCTCCTGGGCTAGGGCCCAGGAGCCACACCCATCCCGGGTCAGTCTGACCTCGGGCTGGAGCTGAATAAGCCAAATGCAGGGCCTAACCTGGGCCCAGTTCCCTCTCAAAGGGGAATGTGGATTGTGAAATGAGAATCGCACAAAACGGGAGGTGCTGATGCAGAGTCACTTTTTTGGTGGAAAGATGCGAGGCGATCCTCAGAACTAGTGGGGAACTCTGGTTCCAAATGTTACTGAGCCCACAGACCTCGCTCCCATCGCTTGTCCTCCAACCACAGGCACGGAGTGTTCGGCAGCACCTCTGCAACCTACAAACAGGACGTCTGCTTCTGGGCTCGAGGAAGTACCAAGGACCAATTTACCCTCCCTCCGTACGAATGTTCCAGACCTCAGTCCGTAAGGACACTGGTCCCTGACAGGGAGCAAACAAGTACGGCAAGCCTCACAATGGCCCCCAGCGTGCGGTCTGGAGAGTTCTCCACGGAGCTCAAGCAGGGCGGGCCCGGGCAGGGCCCAGCGGTCTCCTGGAGATGCGGGGCAGGTGTGGGAGGCGGGGGCCGGGCAGCCCATGTGCACAGAACAGAGCGTGGAGGAGGGGACGCTGCGCAGGAGACCGAGGGCTCCCCACCACCCCACCCCCGTCCTGCCCCGGTCTTCAGCGGGCTGTGACCAGCGGGTCATCCGAGGAAGCTACCGCAGCTGGGAAAGGACCACCCAAAGGAAGCAGAAGGAACAGCCCTGGCCCAGGAGTGGTTGACGTTCACACCTCCCAGTAGAAACACTCACGACGACGGGGGGAGGGGCCCAGTACCCAGAAGGCAGCCCTGCACCAGAGCAAGCCGGTCGGCACTAGACCGAAGGTCTCACCCAGTAACGCTTCAGAGCAAGCCTGAAAGGATGTTTCCCAACAACTGAACAGCCCTAAGACAAAAACCCAAATGCACACAGGACTCGTAAGAGGAAAGACCATATTCTGGGTCATAAAGCAAGTCTCTATAGATACAAAAGGATTCAAATCATACACCATATATTCTCACGTGTAATTATCCTCAACATATAATGTAACGTAATGAATTACATTATCAAAATATGACAGAAAGATGGTTGGAAACTCCCCAAATAATTGGAATCTAACTACCACACTTCTAAATAACCCATGGGTCAAAGCAGAAACCAAAAGGCAAACCAGATACGTACTGAACTAAATGAAAATGGAAACTGATAAACTGCACTGGACCAAAACTAGGAACTCGTCTGTGAGAAACACTGTTGAACTAAGGGAACGAAAAGACAAGACATAGAGTAGGAGGGAAATTTTGCAAATCCAACAAAAGCTGTATCCTCTGTGTGTGTGTGTGTGTGTCTGTGTGTGTGTCTGTGTGTGTGTGTGTCTGTGTGTGTGTACAAACGCATATATATATATTTCTTTAAACCTCAGTAATAAAAAACCCAATAACAAAAACTACAATGGAAAGATCCGAAGAGACTTTTCACCAAAGATACACAGATGGCAAGTAAGCACATGACCTCATTCTAATTGAACATAGCTGAGTCTCCAAAATGCTTCCACCAACTTCTGAGAAATCAGACCTTTACTTGTACGTGAATACGTGTAATGTGCTAAGATATTACTCATAATTCCATTTCATTACCCTAAGGAACTCTGTACTGTCAAATTCCATTTTATATCAGAAATTCGAGGAAGCACAGGAATATATGTGCATATGTATGTCTGTACGCACACACACACCCCCATATGCATTCATCAGTAAGCAGCTTCTCAAGTTTAATACCAGCTTCATGACCGAAAGAGCATCTATTAACAGGCATGTACCTGTGAAAACATGAGGACATACACAACATACAGTTTCTGCACCAGAACCCATAACACCATTTTCCAAAGGCCTCTGATTTCCATTTGGGGAGCCATGGGGTTCCAAAGTTATCCCATCACCCCAATTCCTAGAATGGAGTTCATTTCAACAGAACATACCTGAGTCTACAAATGCTTCTACCAATTCTAGGAAATCAGACGTAACTTCTAAATTAGAATGTGTAACGAATGTGCTAAGGCGTTATTAGCAGTTTCACTCAGTTACTCCAGGGGGAGCCTGTACCATCAAATTCCATTTTGTGTCAGCAGAGCCAATCGCGACAACCGTGAGCTACTGTCAGATGCGGGGCTGGGCCCGTAGTCACGGGTGCCAGGGGAAAGAGGGTGCAGTTATCGGCAAGTTGGTCAAAGTGGGTCTCGAGGAGAACGAGCAAGAAGTGGAAGAGGGTAAAGGACCGAGTCGTGCAGCGTCCTGGAGAAGAGCTCTGGCGGCAGAGGAAACAAAACGCTGTGAAGCAGCATCTCTGACGGGTTCCGGGTACAGCAGGAGGCCGGGCTGGGGCAGCTGAGGGGGCAGAGAAAAGAACGGCAGAGGATGAGGTTGAAAACACATCCAGAGGGGATTCCGACCAGATTACACAGGGCCATGCAAGTCCCTGGAAGGTTTTTAGTTTTTATTCGAATGATTTGAAAAGGCAGAGGGATGCAAAAAAGAGAACTCTGGGCAGGACACTCCTGTACGGGGAACCTGAGCCTTGGAAGGTAGAGGTTTGAGACCTGAGGTTGCGAACACATTTCTACTATGACACGTGATGTGCCGTGCTATGTACTGCACGTACTGCCAAAGTAAGGTCAAACCCTCGTCTTTGGTGAGTGGATAACCCAGCTGAAGACCTAAAACACAAACACGCTTAAAATACCAGAAAGTTTAAACTGCAAGAAGGTTGAGCATGGCTTCAATAGCTTAACCAAAACAATTTGAGCCAAGAAAGAGGAAACGGTTTATACCAGGTTATGTAACTAATTATTGGTTCAAGTAGAACTAGAAATGAGTTCTCTTCTATTCGAAGCCCAGCACAGCAATGGTACGAAGGGTATGCTGAGAGAAGACTGCACTTATAAACCACTTTTGCGAAGCAGACAAACGTTTGTCACACTTGCTTGCTGTTATGATTTCTAAACAAACCAGCTGCTCAGCCTGCCCTGCAATTCTGAGGGAGGGGGTGAGGGGTGAAGCTCACACCTACGCTGATGAGTGAATCCAATGGATCTAAAGATAAAGGGCCTTCTGTGTTTTGATAAGAAAAGCATTCAAAGCTTTTCATATAAAGGCTGTATTTCCTTCCTAACAAAGAGACTCTTGTTTTCTGGAATTTCTGAAGGCTACAAAGAAAAGGATAAGGCAAGTAAATCATTGTCCTATGTGTTGATAGAGCTAGCCTCTCTCAGATCAAGTACAAACACCACTGGCTGGCAGAAAATTAACATCTCATGCCAAAAAAAGCCTCTCAATGAAGCAGCAGTACTTCTGAAATACCCTGAGACAGAGTAACCTATATAATTCAAGCATACATTCCAGTCAACATTTCCAGCTCAACTCAGCTAAGGCTACATTATCCAAACAAGAACATAACGGATCCCAGTGATGTCATCCTTACACATACCAATAAAGTAAATCCTCACTCACGCAGCTCTGAACTATCAGCATGATTCCAGGCAGACTGTAATGTCAGAACACTAATATCTACAGCAGAATAAGCCTAATATGAGACTGTCTCAGTGAACAATTCCTAGGAAGCTTTTACACAGTAGTTTCAACTTAATTATCAAATCCACAAGTTAAAATAAATACTTACGGACCAAAATAACACAAAAAGATACTCCAATGCCTTTACTAAAGTTTTACTGTTAACAAAAACCTTTGAGTAGGCTCAAGTATTTAGAATTACACACCCCCGGGGCCAAGATGGCGGAGTAGAAGGACGCTCGTAGCTCACCCTCTCCCACAACTACACCAAAACTCACATCCCCGGACCCGCCCAGCCAACCAGAGCACCTGCTGAACTCCAACAGAACATCGCCCTCCTCAAAAGACAAAGACACAGGAATCTTGTAGGAGAACAGAATTACACAAAGTTCACAACATCTGTGCCTACACGATCCCCCCAGGTTAGGCATTTTTAATTTTCAGTTCCATACAGAAATCATGGAACATAAAATGGACACACACTGCACACACTCAAACAATGAATAAATAAAACTGACTTGGAAACAGACTCACAGACGTAGAATACAAACTTGTGGTTGCCAAGGGGCGAGGGGGGGAAGGGACAGACTGGGGGTTCAAAATTTGTAGATACTGACCAGCATATGCAGAATAGATAAACAAGATTGTACTGTGTAGCACAGGGAAATATATACAAGATCTTGTGGTAGCTCACAGCAAAAAAAAATGTGACAATGTATGTTCATGAATAACTGAAAAATTGTGCTCTACACTGGAATTTGACACATTATAAAATGACTATAACTCAATTTAAAAGAATGTTTAAAAATAAATTAAATAAATAAATAAATAAATAAATAAATAAATAAATAAATCTGACTTGGCCCACACATGGGGTACACAGAAAGGCCACTAAATTCCATCCGGAGAACCCAGGCCTTTCACGTCATAGCTTTGGAACCGTAAGTGTGAACATACTTCACTGGGCTTTAATTTCTTCATCAGGAAATTGGGGCTAGCTGATGACCCCAACACAGAGAGCTGCTGAAAGTCAAAAGTAACATAATGTGTGTAAAATTCCTTTCTGTTCTGTAAATTACTATGCAAATTTAAGTTATACAGGGAAATATCAAATATAATACAATGGCACAATCTCAAGTCTCAGCAAAAAGAAATCCAAACAGCAGTTTCATTTTTACCAATTTCTCCAGTGATGTCCATTCCTTTCCAAAAAAGAGCAGCAGTGCATAAAAAGCTTTATGTTATCAGTTTTAAGCATATGTTTACATACAGGTAAACGGCTATAAACCAGTCTGGCACATAAGACCCTCATTATCACTATTACCACAATTATATCAAGGGACTTCAGGACAAACTCTGTACTTCCATCTCAGTCCAGCTGCGTTTGGTGGAACGTGACACATTTATTGAGCACCTGCTTGTATAACGGTCCGAAGAATAAAAAGCAGACAAGACAAGACCCCTGCTGTCACAGCCGTACGGTCTGGGCCCCCCCAACACTACGTCTGCATCAAGCAGTTACGGCGAGGGGAGACTTCCATGAGGTAGGAACAGGTAAAAACTAGCCAGCCCACCATAAACAATGTAAAATGAAATTAAACTGTACCAAATACTTGAACAAACATTTTTAGATGTTGGGCAACAGGCAAAGCAGGATTATGGTCCCCAGGGAAAAGAAAACACAGGACGCGAGCCCTGGAAGCTCCAGCACCTTCAGCACCGCGGGGCACCCAGCAGAGGGGGAGAAGGGGGAAGTCTGGGGACAGGGCACCAGAGTCAAGGAGCTCCAGAAATGTGCCTAAGGGTCAGGGTGAGTCTTCAGCCAGACACCAGGCTGCATGCGAGCAGGGCGACAGCCTACCGGCGAGTGGGCGAGGGGAGACTCTGGAGGTCACCCAGCACCGGGAGATAAAGCCACACTGAAGACACAGGAAGTTCCGCGGCCACCACCCCAGAAAGGTCCCGCTGTCAGGAGGCAGTGCCACGGGGCTCTCCTCTCTCTGCACTTGAGAGCAGAGGCACTGACTAGGCTTTGCTCCAAACTACCCTTTCTAGGATGTCTGATTAATACGGCAAGTAATCATCAAAGCAGTTTCACACCATTAACACCATACCAATGGGATTAAGGCAAACAGCCTTGGCGAGATTGTCTCTCTCCAACCCGAGCAGAGGGCACCTGAACTAACAGCCTTGGAGGACGCAGAATCTCCCTCCAGAAGCAAAGGGCAGGCACGCTTGCTGCACACCATACGCTATTTGGGTTCCCTAAGCTCAGGGTTCCTCCCCGGGAACAGAATGAGCTGCACCTGCAGGCGTCCACCTAGGCCCATCCGTGCCACCCGCATGGAGTTTAGAGTCAGGAAGAGGGATGCAGCCGTGAAGGTGCACGCACTGCTCCATGTGTTATAAACAATAAAGTCCTTCGTTTCTGGGCCCGGAAACTCACATCATCCGGCAGCATCCATGCAACTGCAACGGGCTAACTAATCAGCATTTAAATATGGTAAAACCTCAGCCCCTGCACAGTTCTGGAGATACACCTCGGAAGTAAAATATTCTAGATGCACCCAAGCAAAGATTAAAAAGAAATCCTGAAAGAATCAAGTTGAGCCAACAAAAAACTGACGCCCCTAAAAATAAAACTAAGCATTTACTAAAATGAGGTAACAAATTGTAAGCTATCAATAGTACGATATCCACAACATGCAGCATATAATCAAAAGCTATCAGACACGCACAGCTGGAACGAAAAGCAGCCCATAGCCAGGTGGGCAGAGGGAGTGTGTAGAAACAAGCCCCAAATGAGGCGGATCCCAGAACGAGCACACAACAATTCTACAAGAGATATACGGAAGGCAGACGGCCCCTCAGAGACGTCTGTGACCTAACCCCTAGCACGGGGCCGCGTGGTAGGTGACACAGCAAAGGGGGACTGAGGCTGCTGCCAGCTGGCCTTAAAAGGGGAGGAGCACCTGGATTGTCCAGGCCTCCCCATAAGCACAAGAATGCTTACATGAGGAGGAGGGAAGCTTGTGTCCCTGCTGAATGACCCACCGTGATGAAGACTCACTGGCTGTTGCCAGCTTTGAAGACAGAGGGAGACCATGAACCCAGGCATGCAGACAGCTTCTTGAAGCTGAAAAAGCCAAGAAAACAGACAACCTCCTGGAGCCTCTGGAAAGAAACACAGCCCTGCTGACACCTTGATTTTAGCTCAGTGAGACCCTGCTCAGATTCCTGACCTCCAGAACCACTAAGATAACAAATCCGTGATGCTTTAAGCCACTATGCTGGTGGTAATTTAATACAGTGGCAATGAAAAAAACCAATACAAGTTATTAAAAGTATGTCTAAGGATTTAAAGTAAAAGATAGAATGAGTGAATAGAGAATCTAAGTGAAAAAATAGAAACCACCAAAAAAAAGTAAATACAGAAAATATAGAACTGAAAAATACATTATTTGAACCAAAAAATTCACTGAATGGGCTTAAGAGCAGACTGGATACTACAGAATAAAAGACTAGAGAACCTGAATACAGAATAATTGAAAATTATACAAACAGAAGCACCGAGAGAAGAAAATGCTAAGAAATGTAAAACAGAGTTTCTGTGATTAGTGAAACAGCTAATATGCATGAATTGCAGTCTCAAAGGGAACAGTATGCAGAGGAGGGTGAACAGAAAAACAGCTTGAAAAAATAATGGTCAATAACTTTCTGAATCTGAACACGTGCGCACGTACACGCACACACATACACACACACACACACACACACACACACAAGTAGTTCAACAAAGCCCCAGGGAGAATAAATGCAAAAGAAAACTAAATCTAGGCACATGATAACCAAATTTCTGGAAACCAAAATAAAAGGAGAAAACTTTAAAAGCTGCCAGAGGGAAAAAATACACATTATCATAGAGAGGAATAATGATTAAACGTTTCTGCTGAGATCCCACCAAAAACTTTTGCAAACCAGGAAACAATGGCACAGCATCTTTAAAATGGAAAGGAAGCACTGTCAAACTAGAATTCTATTTCCAAATAAATCATCCTTCAAAATGATGAACACATTTTAAGATAAACAAAAGCTGAGAGAACTCCTCACCAACAGACCTGACCTAAAATTCATATTCAAAGAAGTTTTTCAAGCTAAAAGAAAGTGATACCAGACAGAAATTCAAATCTATAAAAAAAGGGAGAGTGCTAGAGCGATGATAAACACGTAAGTGAACACAGAAGAGTATTTTATATATTTACTAATTTCTTTACAAAGTGATTGATTGTTCACAACAAGAATCATTTACTGTGGGGATTCTAGCCTAGGCAGAAGTAAAACGTACGACAGAAAGGCACAAAGGAAGGGAGGGTATAAGTGCAATTTATTGTCGGAAGGTTCTTATACTCACCACGGTATACTTTAAATTTATGATAGACTGTGATAATTTAATAATGTATAGTGCAATCCACAAGCCACTAAAAACAAAGCCAACAGAAGAGAAAGGTAAATAATACTTTCTAAAAACCCACTGATACAGAGGAAAGTAGGAAGAAAAAGGAAAGTTTTTTTGAAAACTTAATTGTACAACTAGAAAACAACTAACAAGATGATAGATGTAAACCCAAACATACCAATAATCACACTGAAAGTCAATGTCCTAAACACTAATTAAAGACAGGAATTGTCAGACTGGACAGAAAAGGAAAACCCAAATACACAGATTTTAAATACAGATACAGAAATGAACACAGATAGTTTAGGAAAAAAGAACGGAAAAGAATTTCATGCAGACACTAATCATAGGAAAGGCAGAGCAGCTCTTAATCCTCGACGTAAACTTGAAAACGAAAAGCAAGACCAGAGACTAAGAAAGAAATTCCGTATGTTAAGAGAGTTAGTTCACAAGGAAACAATAAAAAACAAATGTGTGTCTCCTAACAGAGCTTCAAAATACATGAAGTAAAAAGTGATCAAACTAAAAGGGGAAAATCAACAAATCCACAATTACAGTGGGAGACGCTAACACTCCTCTCCCAGGAGCTGGAAGAAATAGATCCCCAAATCAGTAAAAATATAAAGGGTTTGAAAACAACATCAGTCAACATTACCTAATTGGCATTTATGTAGCAACACATCCAACAACTGCACAATATGCACTCTGTTTAAGCACATATGGGATATTCACCAAGACAGACTACATTACAGGCCCTAAAACAAACCTTGCCCCCCCCCTCCACCTCACTCCACCCCCAGTACTGAAGTCATACAGAGTATGTTCTCTGAGCCAAATTATGAATTAAAGTCAGGGGGGTCTGCACTCGGAAGTGGGCTGAGGCACCATGCTCACCAACGTGGGCTTGGACAGGCAGAAAGGCAGGCTGGCAGCACCTGCCGGGAGCCCTGGGTGCAGGTGTGACCGCAGAGTGCTGGGCCCCTGCCCACCTTCCATGTCAAGTGCTGTGGGAATGCAGCGCTCCAGGCACTCAGCTCACCCAGCCTCTGGGGAAGATGCACACATGCCAGGGACCGACAGCCCTTCTACGGGTATCGCACGTGGCCTTACTGCAGACCTGTGAGAATGACAGGGTTTTTCTCGTTTTATAAAGGAGACCAGCCTACGTTACCGAATTCATTCTGGAAGTCAAAACTTCTGATCCCAAATCCAAGGGCCGGTGGCTACACCACAGTGGCCCTGAGGTGTCTGAGACATAGAACTGGATAGAAACAGACAAGGTTGTTTCAGAGTGTTACTGACAGATGGGGCTGGGATTTCATTTAAAAATCATTCAAAAGTGATACACAAGGGACAGTTACGCTCAGCGGCAGAGCACATGCTTAGCACGCACAAGGCCCTAAGTTTAATCCCCAGCATCTCTACTAAATACACCTAATTACCCACCAAAAAAATTTTTTTAAGTGATACACAGGGCAACGGCAATATAATGAAGTCTGAAGTCCCCGTCCTGAATGAATTTACAGTGTAGCTGGGAACAGAAACTATGATTACTAAATGTGCTAAATTTTCTTAAAAGGCAGTAACAATGATACATCAGAAAGCACTGTATTAAAATTAAGCACCGTATTTCTAAATAACTCATGGATCATGAAAGAAGTCAGAAGGGAAATCAAAAAATATTTCCAACTACTAATAATGAAAACGTAACATGTCAGAATTTGTGGGACACAGCTGAAACAATGCTTAAAGGTGAATTTGTACATTTATGATATTAGAAAAAAAGTTTAAAAAACCAAAGCTCTAACTTTTCACATTAAGAAACTAGAAGATACCTGTAACTTATATAATATTGTACATCAACTATACTTCAATTTTAAAAAAGAGCAAAAAAAAAGCAAAGTAACAAATAAAAAACCAAAAGATTAAAAAAAAAAAAAGAAGAAAAAACAGCGAGAAGTTAAATCCAAAATAAGTGGAAGGAAGAAAATGATAAAGAGCAGAAATCAGTGAAACAGAAAACAAATAATGAAGAAATCAACAAAACCCTAAACTGGTTCTCTGAAAACATCAATGAAACTGGGAAACCCCTAGAGCTGGACTGATCAAGAAAAACAAGAGAGAATACACAAGTTACCAACATTGGATGAAAATGGGGGCTTATCACTACAGGTCTTAGAGAAATTAAAAAGATAAGGAGAAATATTATGAACAGCTTTGTGCAACTACACTTTACAATTAGAGGAAATAGAAAAATTCTTTAAAGGACGTAAATTACCAAAACTAACACAAGAATCAAAAACTCTGAATAGCCATTCGTGTAATAAAGAAACTGAAATCAATATATAAAAATAGGGTTTTTTTAAAAGTTTCTTCTGTATAGCACAGGGAACTACGTTCAATATCTTGTAATAACCTCTAATGGAGAAAAATATGTAAATGAATATATGTATGTATATGCATGACTGAGATACTGTGCTGTGCACCAGAGATGGACACATTGTAACTGACTGTACTTCAATTTAAAAAAATAAATAAAAGAAACTGAAATCATAATTAAAATCCTTTCTATATAAAAACTTCAGGCTCAAGCAGCTTCACTGGTGAATTCTTATCAAACACTTAAGGAAATGTCAGTGTGATCCAATTAACTATTCTCTCTGTATGCTAAAAAGAATATAACTGTAATATACTCAAAACACTCATTCCTGACTTCTTTCTTGGGTTCAGTAGCTCTGTGGCAAAAATCCAAAAAAATATAAACCATAAGAAAAGACTAACTTGACTAGAAAAAAATTTAAACTTCCAAATAAAGGGTATCATAAACAAAAATTTTTTTAAAGTGTTAAATTGGAAAAATAACAATAAACAAATATCAATAAATAACTGGCTGATACAAGTAAAATGAAAGCCTTTACCTAAAATGTGCAAAAAACAAAAACAGAAAATGCACCAAAGAAATAATAATGCCAACAGGAAACAATGCCAATGTTTCTAATCAATCAAAAGAAATATAAATTGAAGACAGGTAAAAATGTTCTCAGAAATGTAAAAGGGGAGATAATCTCTGGAAAAAGCAAAATCGTGGAGACAGTGAAAAGAGCAGAGGTTGCCAGAGGTTAGCGGGGAAGGAGGGGGCGCAGGGGGAGCACAGAGGGTCTTAGGGCGGTGGAAGGACTCTGTGACACTGTGACAGTGGACACGTGTCACTGTACATCCGTCCAAACTCACAGGATGTGCAACACCCACAGTGAACCCCAGGGTAACCTATGGACACTGGGTGACGGTAAGCTTATCAACTGTAGCAAATAAACCACTCTGGTAGGGGATGCTGATAACGGGGGAGGCTGGGCGTGTGTGGGAGGCACACGGAACTCTGTACTTTCCAAGCGATTTTGCTATGATCCTAAAAGCGCTCTTAAAAATAATCTATTTTTCAAAAAAATACATATAGTCTTTGAAGTATTGGAAAAATAGTGTAAATTGTTTTAGTAATGTTTTAACGTTGACTGAACATTGTAACAATGATGTTTCAAATATGCTGAGTTACACAAAACATATTAATATTTTTAAAAGAGGTGTAATACCTGGTATTATTGAAAACTTTTGTGCACAAATGCTCTCTGGCATTGGTGATAAGAATATATATCTTTTTGCAGGATAATCTGCCAGTGCGTATCAAAAATCCAACAATGACACTGCTAAGGATGTATTTATTCAAAGTAGATAATAAGGGAAGTGCAGTGAGATGTGTGCACTGTGAGTCCCTACAGTGGAATTCAGGGGGCTATTAAATCTGATGAAGCAGACTGCTAGTTTCAGACACAGGAAGACGATCGTGATAAACTGTCAGTCGGTAAAGTCAGATCACAGGGCACCATGGACAGAGAAGCCAGTTCAGGAAAAAGTACATAATGTTAATGCACACACATAGACTACACATTATACAGAGATGTGGAGCGGGGTGTTCAACAAAATATGAACCATTGTATTTTCTGCATAATGAGATTCAGTGACTTTTTAGTCTCTTCATATTATTTTCTTCTTTTACTTGAATTTTTTACAACAGGCTTGGACCTCTTTTCCCAAAACATAACATAAGGGCCTTTACAGTCACAAACACACAGAGACAACACACACACACAGTACTTAGCTGCTCTAATTTAACTTCCAACTTATCCTGGCAAAAACAAAGTCCATTCTACCTCAGGAAATCATCCACTTGATGCTGTAATTTGGGGCAAGTTCCTCCACTTACTCTCCTTGTCTGATGTAAGACCAAGGTGGACTGGAAAGAGTGAGTTCTGGAGTTAAAGCCTTGGTTCAAGGCGGTCAGTTTTCTGTGTGAGCCTGGCCACTTCCATCCTATGGCAGGACTGGCGGGAGGATCAAATGAGTAACTCCTGGGGGAAATACTTGCCAAAATACTTTCCAAATAATGAATATTAATAGTTGCAGTATACTGCAAAACAGAAAAAATACAATGGCTCAGGACACCAAAACAATGAAAAGAGAGAAAAATCAGAAATTTTAAAAATGAGAAGAAAATTGGTTTTAAGAAGAATGTGTGAATACATAGAGACACTGAGAAAAGATAAGGAACTCACACTAAGAAGAACTTCCATTTTAAAACACTGACAGTTGATTAGACTTCCTCAAAGACAAAACAACAAGAAGTTATAACTTGGCCAAAGAGAATAAAAATTTGATCATTATCCACCACACGCTAAGACCTACAGCATTTGAAATATAAGTTCCCTGTGAAAGTACCTTATACACTTTTAATGCACGAGATGAATGTGACAGGCAGCTCCTGCCGTCAAAGGGCTTTACAGCTACTCTGCACATAAAACATAAACCAGCAACAGCAGCACTCGCCAGCACAGTCACTTAAATGCCGCTAAACGAGCACCATGCCAGGCACACAGGAGTCAAAGGCACACGTGACATTATTTCTTGCTTTTGGAAACCTCATAATTTATTCAGGGAAGGGACTAGAGTACCGACACAAACACAAACCCAATTATAGGAACTGAGACCCACATGACAAAGGGGGAAGAATGGAACCACAGCCCAGGAATAAGATGCTGAGTCGCCACACCTGTATCTCAACTGCGTCAGGAGCGACGTGATGCTGAAACACAGTTAGTGGAAGTGCAGCCAAGCTCCTCCTGCTTCTGGTGGTGACGGGGCCAGGGAACTGGAATTATTTGGTTCCCAGATATTACTGCGCTGGACATAACACGCTAGACATTAAATAAGTTGTCATTCAGTACACCACCTGGTCAATGTCGGATTCCTGTTGAAATGCTGCCAAAACTGACAGGAAAAGGAAGCCGGCAGGAAGTAATGGCTTCTCTACAAGCCTGACACTGGAGTTCACCCGTGCATTAATTTAAAAAAGACAAAGCTTGAAGGGGTAATTTCTTAACAGCCTGGAGGACATTCCAAAACTTGTTAAAAAAAAATAATTAAAAAAAAAAAGATTAGAAAAATCAAAGACCAGTTGTAACCCAGTACTTATCATTGACTGATTCAAGGGGGAGAGTATAGCTCAGGGGTAGAGCACGTGCTTAGCATGCATGAGGTCCTGGGTTCAATCCCCAGCACCTCCACTAAAAAATAAATAAACCTAATTAACCCCTCAAAAAAAATAAAAGTAAAACTAATCATTGATTGATTCACAATAGCTCCTCCTTATAGCCTCCTTATTAATAAATGAAACTTCAAATAAGAAGTGGTCACATTCAGGAAGGATATTAACATAGACACTTCAATAAATTTTTAAAAAATTAAAACTTTATATCTGGTTATAATTACTGGCTTCTCAAGTATTCATTCTCTTACTGAGAGTAGCAGTTTCAGAAAGAGTCCAAAATCTAACAAATTTAATAAATTCTTTATATATTCTCTCTCACTAGATTATAAACTCCTTGATGACTTGGACCAGCATCATCTTAGTTCCATTCAGCATCAGCAGTACATTTTATACATTCAGATGGAGAAATGGATGGATGGACAGACAAATAAGCCACAGGACAAACAGATGTGTGCCACAGAGATGAGGAGTTGAACAGGGTACTTTGCATGTTTGGGAAACTAGCTGGTTACTGCAGACAGGTTCTGAGAATGTGAAATGAGGCAGGATGTGATGGTGCTGGCGGGGAGGAAGACATGATCACTACAACACGGCCTCCGCGGCCACACGGCCGGAGGAAGGGGCACGAGAGACGGCACGAGGCCGGGGAAGAGCCAAGGCAAGGACGATGAACTAACGAAGGAAAACAGAAAGACAAAACAAGGAGAGACATTAAAAGGAAACAGAACACAACAACTATATAGAAAAACAGATGAAAAACACATTTCTTCTGTACAGCACAGGGAACTATACTCACTGTCTTGTAATAAACTTTAATGGAAAAGAATATGAAAACAAATCTATGTATGCACATGCATGACTGGGACATTGTGCTGTGCACCAGAAACTGACACATTGTAACTGACTCTACTTCAATTTAAAAAAAAGTAAATAGAACAATGTTGAGCAATCTAAACAGAATCAGTAGTCTTATGCCCCTTCAGGACGGAAGACATGCTTTTTCTCTTATCTTACTTGAGGGATTCAATAAAAATATTATGTTTATTCACAAATGCAGAAGAGAACTGGCATTATTAAAAAGTTAAACATAGTATAATACAAACCACATCACCGACTGACTTCCCAAAACACACAGGGAAAGAGAGAGAAACATTAAGAGTTGTATTGGTCACTAAGGTAAAAACTAAAGAACTGCACACAATTTGAAAACAAAGAGAAAATACTTGATGACAAATATTACTTTTGGTTTGTTCTAGATAGATATTGAGGAAAATCTTAAATATTAGGTAGCAAGATGATTTTAATTTCTCAGAACATTTGTATAGAATTTTACAATTTGTCATTTTTTTCACATACATTTTCTCAGGTGATAATGTGAAATGGATACATTTATTAAACCCATATTATTGATGAGGAAAGAGAGACATAAAAAATGGGTAAGTGATTTGCCCAAAGTCACAAAGACAGTAGATGACGCAAATGGATTTTGAGCCCAGATTTTCCAAATTTCACAATAAACTAATACTCTTAATGAAAGAACAATATTTTCAAAGTGCAATTTTAGGGGAAAACGGTCTTTACATATATATGATGAAAAGACATGATAAGAGACAGGCAAACTAAATCTTTTCTCCATCAAAGCAAAAGCTTGACTATTTCTACTTTATGGAACTGACATGGCACTAATAATAAATAAAAAAAACTAAAAATAAAAGACTTCAAGAATTTTAACACATCATTTACATCAAAATTAACTTAAAGATGGAAAAGCTTTCTTACAGACAGAAGATCCCAGGGAAGAAACTGAAGTTGAACCAGCTCACAGTGCATCACTGGGTGAGCACAAACACAGCAATGAGCCAGAGCTCTGCGTGAGGAATTAGAAGAATCTGCAGACTAAACTAAACGAAGCAGAGGTAACAGTTTGCTTGGAATGCATCCATATATGTCCAAGGGAACACTTACATAAATATGCTGGCCAATGCATTGAAATTTCCCAAAATGATGTACAAAAACCGGCCAACTCTGTATCCTCCAGGGAGCGGAGCTAAGGGACTTCGGATCTGAGGCGGGCGGAGACTTACTCTTTCTTGTATTCCCCTTTGTATAATGGTAGTAAACATTTTATCATCTGTGTTTATTTTTTTCAAACTTAAAAGACTACTACTTTTAAAACCTTTTAAAATAACTGCTACTCAAACAACTATAAATTTTTAGAGAATTATCATTAAAACGAATGGATCACCTGATGACAGAAAGCTCAGCACACTAACATGCATTAGGGATGACGGGCACTTCACGAGCCGAGCTGTGATTAGACGCACAAGTGGGCGACAGCTGACCCGTGAACAACGTGGGGTTGGCATGCGCTGGCCGGCCCACGCGCAGAGGTTTTTCAATAAACACGCAGTCGGCCCTGCGGATCTGCGGATGCGGAATCTGTGGCTGCAGAGGGCCAATCATGGGACTGGAAATCAACTATCCTGGAATTCTGGCATCCCCGACAGGCCCTGGAACCAATCCCTGTGGACACGGAGGGACGACCACATACAGAAATGGAAGGGAACGGCACCCCAGGCAGAAAAGCAGTGGCATCTGAGGACCTCCTAAGACTGGTGTGAGTGGTGAGTGACTTGGAGCGATGAAGTTAGTCTAAAACGCTCCTTCTGAGCCTGGGTCATGGAGGATCTAAAACAGGCTTAAATGTAGACCTTGTTCTGCGGATCAGAGTCTCCAAAACATGAGAAGGTACAAACTTCCAGGTGCACAACAGATGAGTCACGGCTACGAAATGCACGGGGTGGGGACTGCAGTCAGTAACTGTGGAACATCTTTCTGCGGTGCCTTACCACCACCAGACCCACCCTGGTGATAACTCTGACAGGCACAGGAACACCAGATCACTGTGCTGTGTCACAGGAACTAACACAGTGTTGTAATCCAATTATACTCTAAAGACAAACAAACTCACAGAAGAAGAGATCAGATCTGTAGTTACTAGAGGCAGGGAGTGGGAGATGGGGAACTGGACGAAGACAGCCAAAAGGGACAAACTTCCAGCTGTAAGGTAAGTAAGGACCAGGGACGTGATGCGCAGCACGATAAATACAATCAGCCCTGCTGCATGTTACAAAGTTGTTAAGGGCGTAAATCCTAAGAGTTTTCATCACAAGGAAAAACCATTTTTTTCTATTTCTTTACTTTTGTATCTATGTGAGATAGATGTTCACATATTGTGGTAATCATTTCATGATGCATGTAAATCGAACCATTATGCTGCACACCTTAAACTTCCACAGTGCTGTGTGTCAACTGCACCTCAACAGAACTGGAAGAAAAAAGAAAATATTACGCTATGCCATACTATACTCATTTCCCATGCAAAGAAAATAATCAGGTTAAGGGAAAAACAATAATAGTGTTCACTCTCCCCTACCAGCTTTCCTTGTCTCTTCATTAGGAAAAGCAGCAGCATACAAACAGCACTCTGTACCAGAACAAGAAAGAACAAAACTTCTTTCAAACAAAGTATTTCATTAAATGGTTTTTTAGCTAGACTGGGAGTTCAAAATTTGTAGATATTGACAGGCATATGCAGAATAGCTAAACAAGATTATACTGTACAGCACAGGGAAATATATACAAGATCTTGTGGTAGGTCACAGTGAAAAAAATGTGACAATGAATATACGCATGTTCATGTATAACTGAAAAATTGTGCTCCACACTGGAATTTGACACAACATTGTAAAATGACTCTAACTCAATAAAAAAATTTTTTAAAAAAAGCTAGGGAGCAATAAAAAAAACACATAATGAGGAAAAAATAATAAATAAATAAATGGTTTTTTAAACAATAAAAGGAACTAAAACATTTAAAAAACTGACTAAAAGAAATTAATACAAAATAATAAGAAAAAAAGCTAGTGCAAATAAAAGCAAAATTTTAAAACTACAGAATTAAGCTCAGTTTAAAGGAATATAAAAATATTCACCGTCTAATAAATGAAAGACTAAACATCAAAAGCACCAGAAAGTAAAAGTAAAACAAGGCAGATACAAATTCCAGAATTTAATACCTCCATGCAGACGGCATGAGGTGGTGCAAACGGCCAGCAGGCCTCCCTGGGCTGGGCTACTGGTTACAGATCCCAGGGGTAGAAGCAGGGCCTCTGGCCTTTCCTTTGGTTGCGAAGATTCAACAGCCCCCTCCCTCCGGGTCACCCCCACCGTGTGGGAGGAAGGGCTCCCTCGGAGATGGCCAGCCATCAACCAAGCAACAGCACCGTCACTACCTCCCCAAGCCTAGCTTTTGAATTATGAGTTACAACTCAGAATAAGAACTGACAAGTCCCTCAATAGTAATGCATGGATAATTTTTGTGTTCTAACCAAACTGAATTCAACCGTACCCAAACAAGGTAAGTTCTAGTCACATCTAAAATTGTTTTCAAGTAAATATAAACTATGTATGTTAAACCTGTCATACATATTAAACATAATATAAAGCATGCATTTTCAAAGAATTAAAATACCATAAAAATACAAACTGTAAACCACGGTAAACCTAACTCAGTCTCCCTGTGACGGCTGAGGAGGTGACTCGCACATGTTCCGGGACCTCGCTGTCGGTTCTCTGGCCATTTTGAACCCACACCACAGGGAAGAGAGCCGTGGGGTGGGGCGCAAGGCCTGGGCACCATGTCTGACGTGAGAGCACCCCCACTCTCCTTTCCACCCATCTACAAACAAAGTGGTCGCTGCCAATCTGGATAATATCTGAGGGAAATGAGTCCAAAAAATTAGATTTTATAAATTCCCAAATTGAGTTAAACTGTAAGTAAATGGATTTTACAATGGCTTCACAAAGAACTCTGGACAGTGACCTCAGCCTCAAACACCAAATGCAGAGCAATGCCACACACACAGGATTACACCGTAGATTCATTTGTCTTCAACTGTTAAGCTAAAAATGAAGTAGATATTTACAAATTAAAATTTTGGCTTTCAACTAGTAATCTGTTTTAATATTTCTGCTTTTTGGAGTAAACATTGTTATAAATAAGCACAACAGTAACCATTAAAAACTTGGAAACTGGCACTTTTGTACATAACAATTCTGCACGCAGGGAGCACACCAACACGCAACCCTGGGGAGACTCTGCTGCTCCTGAAGGGTACTCATCGCTCTGCAGATGCTCAGCACCAACCACACGCTCCACAGCAAGACTACAGCTCCAAACCTTAGTGCTCATGTCTTCTGCAGTTATAAGAACAAAATAAAAAGAGATAACAGTATTTTCTGAAAATAAACTCACTAATCGCTCATAATTACTAAATAGAAAAGGCCATTTTAATTCATATCAAAGAGTAACAATAAACAAGACCTTGAAAAAAATTCCCCAAATATTACACGACTTCTTCTTCCAAACATCATATCCAAAATACACTGGAATCTCAAAAAAACAAACAAACAGACAAAAAAAACCACTTCAGAACCCCTCCTGAACCACTTCCACGTATTCTCAGTGTGTAGACTTTGAGGACATACAGGGTGCCAGGGCATTAAAACACGTCTGAACTTATGTGTCTTTCATTTCAACCAATGTTTTCTGCACAAATTCCTAAGTTATTTAAAATAGTCTTTCATCAAAACTAATCTGAAGTCTAAATTTTACAACTCCTCAGGTGACAGAATGTTAAAGGACTGCTCCATGTTAATTAATGATAAATTTGAACACCAGCCACATCTTTATGCTGGTGCATTTCTGCTACCAAACCAAGACAAAATTACTTTTGAAATGACTAATTTCTGGACGCTTATACATTTGCAGAAGACCATCAGAGGTACTAAGCTGACAGCTGTGTGCTGCATTTTCAGATTCAGATGATAAAGGAGAAGGAACTGAAAGAGGAAAAGGCTCTATCTGATCTTCACCAGTTCTGCCTACTGAATCACAGAGCCTGTGGTTTATCAACAGTTCTGCTCGAAAAAAAATTTAACTAAAGCACCTATTACTTGTGATGATAAAAATCTGTCACCTTTCAAAGTTCTTTACATTAAAGTTTTTAAAAGATTTAAGAAATCTAAACTAGGTGTTGGAAACAGAGCACAACCTTCTACTAATAATTTCACCTTAATAACAGGGCACCACGTTCAACAAGTAATTACTCAACATCGTCCACATGGATGACACCCTCTGAAAATCTACAAGAGATCCAAAGAGACACTCGTCCTTACAAACCTCAAATCCAGTGTTGGCACAAGTCAGGGTGACAAAGACCAAGTTCAGGACAGAAAATACCTGCCACGAGGCAAGCAGCAGGAGGATACTTATCCTCAGCAACTTCTTTTTACACTGTCCACTTTGGTAGCTTCACTCTCACAGATTCCACCTGTTTGATAAAGCTGTTTGATTTTTATAGAAGAAATAAATTGAATAACAGTATCTCCCAATACCCTTCACAATTTCCATTCCTCTTCTCTAAAAGCCATCTTAGGACCTTAAAAGTTGTGTTTCAACAGTTGAACAAATGCTCACTGAACACATATTTTGGATCAGACACTGTTTCAGGCTCTGAGCAAACAAAACTAACCCAACAACCCCTGCCAAGGCAGCTCATGTCGTAGCAGAGAGAACGCTTCTTAACCATCGTCCTTACTTAGAAGTATTTGGACCAAAAAGAAATATATTCTCTTTAAAAATTTTTTTATTGACCTAGAGTTGATCTACAATGCTGTGTTAGTTTCTGGTGTGCAGCACAGCTATTCAGTGATACACATACTATTTTTCACATTCTTTAACTCGTTGCTCTTAATTATTTGCACAAGATCTTGGAAAAGAAGTACAACAACTAACTTTAGAAAGAGATAACCACCTGGCACTCACGGACTTCTGACAAGGTCTCTGGCTGTCCCTCCCTCCGTCACCTCAGGACCCTCCCCCACCTCTGGCCGCTGCGGTCCCCGGTGCCCCGCCCCTGGAGCTCAGGCTATGCCCGTGCAAGCCCCACCACAGCCTTCACGGCACAGTCACCGTCACTGACTGAGACTGACACTCCCTCCCAGAGAACGTCCTCTTCTCAACTGCTTTGCATCTGTGTCTGACACGTACCCGCGCCCAGAATCACTCACTGAATGAATGAATGGAAAGAGGCTGAACACTTCCTGCCGTGTGTGTGCTCTTCTCATCGGCGTCTTCTGATGTCTGTTAAAAACTGTCACATAATATCACGACAACTCTGGTCAGGCCTAGAATTAGGGATTTTCTAAAAGGGTGGCTTTCTAAAATTGCCACCAAGAAAAATTCAATGCTATTAGAAAGATGATTGCTTTAAAGGCAGCACAGCACAACGGCTCTGGAATCAGAAAAACAGATTCAAACTGCAGCCCCCCCACCTTGTGACGAGCTGTGTGACTCGGGCATGTTATTTAACCTTTCTGAGATTCCATTTCCTCACCTTTTTGAAAAGGGTAACAGTCCCCACTCCGTGCGGTTGTAGTGAGGATGAACAGGGTAGGTAGGCTCTCGGCACGCTTACTGACACACTGCAAACATCAGATGAATAGTGCGTATTTCTATGCCTGTAATACATCTAACTGGAAGCCTAATCAGAGAAATCAGTAAATAAGGCATTGTGACCATGATGCTACAGCTTTATTTCATTAACTGGGAAGTTAGAAACAAACAAACAAAAAACGTCTTAATGAAATTCACTGCACAGATACTCTAAGTGCACTCACACACATATTAAAGCTGCTCATCACAAATCATAACCAGAGTCTCCACACAGATGGGAAATGATAAAACCTGACTCGACAATCTCCAGAATATGTAAGTAGCTCATACACTTAATAAGAAAAAAACAAACAACCCAATCCAAAACTGGGCAGAAGACCTAAACAAGCAATTCTCCAAGGAAGACATACAAATGATCAATAGGCACATGAAAAAATGCTCAATATCACTAATTATCAGAGAAATGCAAATCAAAACTACAACGAGGTATCACCTCACACCAGTCAGAATGGCCGTCATTCAAAAATCCACAAATGACAAATGCTGGAGAGGCTGTGGAGAAAGGGGAACCCTCCTACACTGCTGGTGGGAATGCAGTTTGGTGCAGCCACTGTGGAAAACAGTATGGAGATTCCTCAAAAGACTAGAAATAGACTTACCATATGACCCAGGAATCCCGCTCCTGGGCATATATCCAGAAGGAACCCTACTTCAGGATGACACCTGCACCCCAATGTTCATAGCAGCACTATTTACAATAGTCAAGACATGGAAACAGCCTAAATGTCCATCAACATGGACATTGAACATGGATAAAGAAGATGTGGTATATTTATACAATGGAACACTACTCAGCCATAAAAAACCGACAACATAACGCCATTTGCAGCAACGTGGGTGTTACTGGAGAATGTCATTCTAAGTGAAGTAAGCCAGAAAGAGAAAGAAAAATACCATATGAGATCGCTCATATGTGGAATCTAAAATGAAAAAAAAAAAAAGAAATACAAAACAGAAACAGACTCATAGACATAGAATACAAACTTGTGGTTGCCAGGGGGACGGGGGGTGGGAAGGGACAGACTGGATTTCAAAATGTAGAATAGATAAACAAGATTGTACTGTGTAGCACAGGGAAATATATACAGGATCTTGTGGCTCACAGAGAAAGAGAATGTGACAATGAATATATGTATGTTCATGTATAACTGAAAAATTGTGCTCTACACTGGAATTTGACACAACATTGTAAAATGACTATAACTCAATTTAAAAAATGTTAAAAAAAAAATAGAAATTGACAGAAGGACATTCGCTCCTTAGTTCAGAGATCTTTCCACCCCAGCAAGCTGCATCTTTTTAATTAAGTCAAGTGCACAAGGCTTTCTTTAAAATTAAAATGCTCCCTCGAGGGCTGTCTATCGGCTGTTCACACCTTACTGTGAATTACTTTAATCAGATAAATACATTAAGCAACACCACCTACTTAAAGAAGTTATTTGAAGAGTGGTGGGCAGGCCTGTGTGATGCTCACTGGGACCCTCTGGGCATCACAGGGCGGCATGATGACCCCAGCACAGCGCCTGCATGGCAAGAGCAGGGCCCGCGAGTTATAAAAGACATCACAGCGATTCCCCTCTCGTGGGCTGCACTGGGTGACCCGTGCGGAAACCTCCAGTTCTATTCTGCTACTGTTCTCCTCTGCAACGTGGCCTAAGACCCCTAGAAAATCAATTCAGGAGAGCCTCTGGCAAGTTCGCCCACCAGGCCAAGGACTGGCTACCGCAGAAACGGGAAACAATACGCCCTTTCCCAAAGATAAAGTTAAATCACCACCTGGAATACATTAACATCCTTAATTCGTATAAACTAAGAGTCCAACCGTGCTGAAAATAAATACGGCAGGAAAACCGACCCACCTACCAGCACAGGAGCACCACCCACGGCAGGAGGTCCTCAGAGCTGTCCTGAACGCTTCCTACTTGGAATAAAAACAAAACAAAGCAAAAACCTCTCCTAGTTTCCACAGTAGACCTTTAGCAAAAGCTGAGGAGTTTGAAAGAGGGAAAAGTTTCTGAATGTTAAATATTAAAACTTATCTCCACGGAAGAAAGATGCTTTTGGAACTGACTGAGAACACACTTCACATTTAGCCCCCTTTGATTTTCATTGTTATCTAAAATACCTCCATGGCTGCTGGCGTCAAGTACCCCAAAAATGTCTACTGCTAACACTGGATGTGCACTTTAAAATGTCCTTGGTTAGCAAGTATATGAAAATAAGTTCTCTTCCTTCTTCAACAAGGTAGGACATAAAGATAGAACTTTCAGGCCAGATGACTCTAATTCACCCTCGAGCACCTGGAAGAAGGACTCAGGGCTCCTTCATGAACATAAGGCCAGAGCAGAGGCACGGCGGCCACTCTGAGCAAACAGGGCAGGTCTCCTGAACACTCTCCTGTGTGTATGATTCACCAAAGCTCCACCTTCCAGGTGTAGGGCTCCCTCGGGTTTTTGCGGACGGGCGTAACTGGGGGTCACGGCAGCCTCACAGACACACACACACAGCAACTGTCCCAGAGACCAACCCTGTGACATAAGCACAGGGCAGAGCAGACGTGGGTCCTGAGTCGGGAGAGCCTGAGCGCAGGAGCTCCAAACACTCTGGTGCAGATGTCACGGACTGCTGATGTCCCCGCTACCGTCACCCCAGTGCACCCTGAGGATCACCTCTACAGGGGCGGCTTCTGTGAATTCACGTGATCAGCACTCATCTGACGGATGGGCAGGCACGATGCTTGGTCCAATTTCTGTTAACCATTCTGTAAATATTCACTAAATATGCCAGACACTAAGATAAATCTGCATGTGCATCTACCACTGTATTAGACATACCTATGAGAACACAGGCAGCGCCAGAACACAGGCATGAGGAAAAGGCTGCAGGTCTGTGTAAAGAGGGTCCCTATAGACAAAAGCTTATCAAATGCAAAAGTGCCCTTAAGAATACACCTTTTTTTTTTTTTCAGAGCATGGAGGACACTGACTGAGTTAGGATTCTTCGGCCTAAGTTTCTGATTTAAGAACAGTTAAACTGTTCACATAAGCTAGAGATCACAAAGACGGGCTGATAAAAATGGAAAGTCAGTAGCAAAGACGGGTTTGTTCCTAAGAGAAATTTTTCTAGCTAAAGAGAAATTTCAAAGAAAACAAGGTTTCCTAAAAGACGTGTTGAAAACTACTAACAAGCAGAACTGTTAGATCAAAGAGTCACTGAATGTGGAGATGTAAACCCTTAAAAAGACGAGCGTCAGCGTCAGTGCCGCGAGGAAAGAGCTCAGCAATTCTTTCATGTGGATTTTGCTTCGTGCATTAATTTCAGGGAAGACACTGTATCCCTGTTTAAAAAAAAGCACCTGCACCACATACAGCTTATACTCCAGCATCTCCCCACGTGGTCCCGACTCTCACTGGGGGAAGCACCGTAACAGTGAGATCTGTTACGGGAACTGGGGCCAGGCCATCACCCTTGGCTGGGAAGCAAGAAAGACAGCAAAGGGTGATGACTGCCGTCAGTCTGGGAATCTAACAGGGAGAGCGTCAAGATGGAAGTGCTGGCACCTCACTCTCCGACTGGCAGCTGAAGCAGACATTACCAGGAACACACCCGTGGGAAGATGCCGGACCCCACCAGCACCCAGGGGAACTGCCATCACCGTAGGGAGACACTATCGACCCTGCTCACAGCAGTGTTTACATTTGTGGGGCCCTTCACATGAAATGACTCCCCAGTGCTCTAAAACGTGCTGTTTTCAAAAAATCAGTGTAATGCCTTTGCAAAAAGTCTACACAGCAACAGATAAGATAAAGAGAATTACCTACGAGAGCCAGCCGCACCAAGCTACACTTCGGCAGTGCATTTCCGCCTACCAGCTAAAACTTAGCTAATAATAACTTATCTCTGAAGATATTTATGACCTAAGTTATTTGGGACAAAGAGAAACGTCTCCATTAAAAAGTAAATGAGAAACATGCCAAATACCGTACTTAGTGTAATAGTCCCAATCTTAGCATAAACCAAGTTTACCCTGAGCAACACATTTTCTACTGGATCAAGCAGTTATCAAAAATACACCAATACTCTGAAAAATAAACAATTCATTCAAAAAATAAACCAATATTCAAAAAATAAACCAATATTCTGAGAATTGCAAAGAGCATTTTAACTAATTTCCCAGCGTCTATTCCTTGCCCGTTGTTTAGTAAATTTATGACAATAATCCTGCCACTCACTCCCCCACCACTACCCCACCAAAGACGATTTTAGGAATGGTCAGGCCCACGTCAACCTGGGCCACCAGGACCCAATATTCTGGGGGATTCTGGGGAAGAAACTTTCTGGCTCTAAAGGGAGTGCCATGCAAAGCCAGTGTCTGTCATCCCCAGAGTGATGAGCAAGGAAGCAGAGTTGCAGGTGATCTGACAGCCATCCTACTACCACAAGGAAGCTCAGCCTTCTGATGACACAGCTACCGTGGGTGGCTGAGCCGGGATGCAGAAAAAATCCAGACCTTTGCTGACCTACTTTCCTGACTTCTCTAATATGAACCATCAAGTTTTCTTACAATTTAAATTGGTTTTATATTTGTACTCTAAAGCACCCCAATTTACACATTTTGTTTCACAAGTCCTATTACTACATAAGAATGTCATCCATGTTCATTTAAACGTTAGCAGAAAGAAATGTATCCTGCTTTAAATGATGCACGTATCAGACTCGTAAGTAAATAGGTTTTATTTACAATTAAGTAAGAATATTCCAATAACTTTCTTTAATAATTCTAGACATTTTCCCTTTAATATTGGTCAGTAAAGCAGAAAATTTTAAAATTTAAAAACACCAAACTCTCAGTTTGCCATAAAATTTTAGTTATAGAGCAGCATTACTTTTTTCCCCAAAATTGCATATATTTATTAAAGACAAAAATTTAAACTTGGAGAAGCAAAGGGAGAAGATAAAGAATCATTCTTAATCCCACTACCCAGAGTCACTCATAGTCCATATTTTGGTGTATTTTCTTCTAGTGTCTTTACTGTGTATTTTTGCATGCATTTACATACATTGTATATACTTCTTCCTTTTTTAAAAAATGAGCATGGGATCTACAAATTTTGTAAACTCAAAAATACACAGTGTCCTGACACTGCTGTTCTCCGCTGTTTACTGCTGCTATTCCAATGCTATACAGTAGCGTTACTTTTTAGAGCATAAAAAATACAACTTGTTAGACCCAAAAATATTAGTCATATTCATGTTATTCAAGTCACAATAAAAAAGAGTACTTGTTAATGCTTTTTACACAGCAGAAATTAGCTTTTAAAAAAATCTTTAGAATTTGCTATCAATGAGCCATTTTCACAGAATACCTGGGTAGAATGGATTAATGGCAACCTACAGAGAGGCCAAGGGTGTTTATTTTAACCATTTATTATGTTTCCAACTTCATCATGCTGGATAAACTGTTAAAATGCAAATGATGATGGTTCTGATGAGTAGTGATTTAAACAATAACAAAAGCAAAAAAGCAAGAAGGTAAAAAAAAGACAGAAGAAAATAACAAACTGAAATGACCAGTTCCTGAAGAACAGGAAAGGCCGAGGGAGGAGGTGAGGAGGAGCACCCTCAGGGTCTGTGTGGGAAGGCAGGGCCCCTCGACACGCACAGATCAGGTGCTGCGTAAGGCAGGCCCACCTGTCATCAAGCCCACATTGGGGAGGGGAGGGGAGAGCTCAGTGGTAGGGTGCATGTCTAGCATGCACGAGGTCCTGGGTTCAATCCCCAGTGCCTCCATTAGAAAAGAAAAAGAAAAGAAAAAGAAAAGGAAAGAAAGGAAAAGAAAAGAAAAGGAAAGAAAAGAAAAAGACCACGTTAGCATGCACTAAAAATTATAGAGAAACCATGTTTCTCGAAGGAATTCAGCCTGCTTTACGAACACATCAGGTCAGCATCCGTCCATGCACATTAGCTGATGTTACGGTAGATATTTTGAAGATTCATTCGTACCATAAATACACTATAGAATAGATTTAAATTGGAACTGAAAAAAAATGCATCCATTTGAGTCTCCAAAGAGACCTTATCTGAGCCCGGAAAGATGTAAACAGACCAACTTTAATACATCCAGGACAACAAAAGATAACATTTTTAATCCGAAAAAGCTCACCAACAACCTAGGATCAGTTCCTGCCCAGGAAAAAACCTGACCACAGCTGAAGTTCAAACAGGCCAGAGGTGCAGCAGGCAGGGCAGGTGGGGCCAGGAACGTGCATGACTTCCTACCTAAAATTAGCCCCATCCAGGTCACCATAGCTGGGCGGGGCTCCTCTATTTTAAGGTGCGCAGCTCCAAATTGCTGAAGAGCATATAATTGCTGGCCAGTTTCTGGAGCTAAGAGTGTCAGCAGACTTTCCACCAAGGCTTTAGAAGGGACAGCTGGTCTCCACAAAGTCCCACGCTGAATCATCACGCTATCCAGGGTCTACGTAAACTGCCAGGGACACCACACACTGGAGATACCCATGGAACGATGACACGAGCATACGGTAAGAAGGAAATAAGCCGGAGGAGTCACCCCTCACTCATCTCCACCACCGTCCCCGCCACGGACACACACACCCAGCCAAGTGGGGGAAACTGACAGAGATCATGACACTGAAGCGTGTTCATCATTTCAGGAAATCACGTAGAACCGGCAGCTGAAACCCTCACAGGTAATGTCACGTGGCCGCTCACCGCCCTCTGAAAGTGCCACCGTCCTGCAGAAAACCCTACAGAGGCGGCACCTTGGGAAACATGTGCATCTGGGGAACATCTGAAGCAAACTGGTGTGGCTCTCATTTCAACAGGCGAGCAATGTTTCCCTAGTGCTTAAAAACGGAGCCAAATTTTCAAAAATGAATGAAAGAAACTGAAAAGGCATGCATCCACCAAAACTAGCAATAACTCTGTCAACAAACAGCAAAGTTAAGCTGTAAGTTCCATGTCCTTAACATACCACTGAAATTTAGGCTGCACGGATACCATCCATGACTCCTACCGTCTCACAGCAAAGACCTGGCATCTATTTCATTCCCGGAACTTGAGACACCAGACAGAGAACACACATTTAACACTAGTATTACCCTGATACGATCATGTCCCGGTATCTACAACAGCAGTTGTTCTGAATTAACAAAACACACGTACCTTCGTTTTCAGAGGCATGACATTTCACTTTCAATACCAAGTCAAAGGTTCTTTCTGGATTTTCCCTAAAAAAAAAAAAAAAGAACTTTGTTACATTTATGTCCCACGACAAATAGTTAAGCATCTCTAATAAAGTTTATATTTTCTTAACCCTAAAAACTACTCTTGTTCTTGTCTCTATTCCATGTAATGCTATAACCGCAATGTAGAAGAAATAAAAGTGTTTTCCTAGTTCAGCCACTTAAGAGTGCTGAGTCTTAGAAGTTTTGAGACTTAGGGAAAAACACTGAATCTCTGAACCTGTCTTCTCACCTATAAAGTGCCTTGTCTGCTTCGCAGAATAACTGTGAGGATCACAAATCAAATAATATAAATGGAAGCACTTTATAAAGTATTAAGAGCTGCATGAATATAAAGCATTGCCTATCTTACTGAATCAAAATTGTAAAGCCAGTACGTTCCTGAGTGTCCCTAACTGTCCCTACCAGCAGAGCTTGACAGCACGCTCTCAGGCTTCCTTCAAAGGACTTGCAGTACAGAGGTTAATGAACACCTGGTTCCACCTGCCCTGTCCTCGACCACCCACCTTAGAACACTTACAATGCTCCTTAAACGTGATACTCTGCATATGCTTTTATTGAGGTGTAATTACAGTACATAAGCATGTTCAAAGTACCAAACTATACATTGCTCCAAGGCCAACCAAAAAACAAAAAAAGCCCTATGTTATGTCAGTTACCTTCAGGGAAACTGAACATCTGCCTCAGTATTAGATTTTCCCACTAGGAGCGGTAAGGTTACTTTGCTTCATTCATAAGTTATCAATGTCTTTGCTAACTTGTCACGTGTTCAACGTATTCTTTGGTTTAAATTCAAAAAGCGAATTGAAACCTATTGAGACGTTTTTCAAAAACATAGTTCTGGTTTTTTTTTAAAGAAAAAAACAGTTCTGTTTTAATCTCTTTCTGCCAAAAGATAAAAGATCAAGCAAAGTCTGATACCACAATGTCCATGTGACCAAAGTGTTAATATATTTCAGTAATTCCTCCAGGACATCTTAGTGTCTGTGTACATGGGCTGTTTTTAGTATGTACTTCCTTCAAGAAACTAATGCCAGCTTTGGCTTCTAAATAACACTCTTTTAAAAAAATTATTACAAGAATCTAGAAACATAGGAAGTGACAAGCCATATAAACTGATTTGCAAATATACTTTTCCTCAGCGCTCCCACTAGTTAACTTGTTTCAAAGAAAATGATCTGGATTCAGGTGACCTCCTCCCTGATAATTCAGTTAACGTCAAAAGGTGTACTTTCTAAGTTACATACCTGCCCCCTCCGCAGCCTGCCCCCCACCGCCAAGATGTCAAACACCGAAAAAACAATTCTAGCTTACAAAATTTTCCTATTTGCCTAATATCCTTTAGAACCTCTCTTAGGTGTAAAAATTAAATACTGATTCCATGATAGTGGGGAATTTTAAAGGCCTTTCACACTAGTATAAACACACCGGATATTCATTATTTTAGTAATGAATTCATGGGGGGTGACACTCATTGTTTTACACTCTGGGGTGTGAAGCAGGGGCAGGGGAAGAAAGAATTCTTTGCAAACTAAGTTTCTGGGGGAAAAAAATATAAAACTCATGCCTCTACCATCCCCAAAACCAAATCACTACACATCCACGTAGCTTTTTACCTAACTAATGACCTGAAGAAGACCCGCCCTGCGGGATGCTTGAGCAAACACACCAGAACGCTCCCCACTGGGTACCGTTCTGCGGGCTCCGGCGCCCAGATAATCCCTCTAATTTCACAGGAAGAGAAAGAGCAGGAAAGCCCGGGACCCGCTGACAGACGCGCTTCCAGGGGAAACGGCCGGTTTCACGGCAGGAACACAGCCGCGACGAGAAGCGCCCGGCCCGCACGTCGGACGCTCGCGGCCCGGGACGCGCCGGCCCCCGCCCCGGCCGCCCGGCCCCGCCAGCCCCGCAGGCCTGCGGCCTAGGCCTCCTCCGGGCCGGCGCCGGGCCGAGGGCCGGGCCGGGCAGGGGCCGCCGCCGCCGCCGCCGCCGCCGCCCGCCGCCCGCCGCGCGCCGCGCGCACTCACTTGGTCCTGCAGTCCATGGTTACATGTCGCGGCGGGGCCGCTCCGCGCGCCCCCGGCCCGGCCCGGCCCGCCCACGCCGGCCGCCGCGGGCACCGAGTCACAGCGGCGGCCGCCGGCCCGTCGGCTGCGCCCGGGCTCCCGCCCCGCCCCGCCCCCGCGCCTCTGTGACAGCGCCGCCGCCCCCGCCGTCCCGCCGCCGCCGCCGTCGCCCCCCCCCCCCCCCCGCGCGCCGGGCCGCTCAGTTCCTGCACCTTCGGCGAACCAGGAAGTCCCCGAGCGGGGCCGGGCGCGCGGGGCCGCCTCACCTGGGCCGCACTGCCCGCGGGCCGGAGCCGGGGGAGGGGGGTGGAGGCGGGGGCGGGGGGCCGCGGGGACTGGGGGGCCGGGGGGCGCGGGGGCCGCCCGATGGCCCGCGGGCCGCTTTGCAACCGGAACGCCAGGTGCCCCGGGGTGCTGAGCGCCGGACCCGCCGGCTACTCTCCCCGGGGCCAGTCAGGGCTGCAAACCACCCCGCCGCCGCCACCTCCCCGCCACCACCCACCTCCGGAAAGCAGAGTCACTGACAAAGCACCTCGCCCCGCAGGACTCCCCGCCCCGTGTGCACCCACCCGGAATCCGAGCGTTCATCGATAGCGTTTGCTGGAAGCTTCGCGGTGGGTTTGGGGCGTTTCACTCCATTTCACACTGCAAAATCCGAGCTCCAGGAGACGCTCCTGCTCCCCCTCCCTCCGGCTGGGCCCGGTGACCGCTTGGAAATCCAGAGCCGCCCCCTCCTGATTAAGGAATGTTCAGACGTGTGCACCTGCCAAATAGGCCTGTCAAGGAGCAAAATATCTTGCCTGCACACATGGGACACGGACCTCCCTGTACCACGGGCTGCAGCGCGGCCCGGGACTCCCTTGGGGACACATTCAGGCAGTGACAGGCCTCGTGGATTGGGAGCCCACGAGCTCAGAGGGCGAGGAGAGCAGGGAGCCAGAGGGGCTAAGATAGAGCTAAAGTGCACAGAGCCCTTAGTTCAGGGCACACAGCTTATAGGCAGCGTCTCAGTACTTGGGGTAACTCTACTGGGTGAGTACTTTGATCAGCATTTTATAGACGAAGAAACAGGCCAAGCCAACCCAGTGGGCAGTGGTAACGCTGAACTTCAGAGGGAGGCCACCTAATGCTGAGTTGACCTCTACCTTATACCGCCTCCCTCCCTGATCTGCTGCCTCTTATCTAGGATCTACTAAGAGAAGAGGAAAAGCCTCAGGATGGACATTCGAAAGGTCAGGTCGTCCAGGGCTGGGCTGCAGAGATCTTCCGCAGAAGACTTACCACCCTTGACACATGGCCTCGGTGGATTTTATCCAAATAGGGGTTGCTTCAGAGTTTATTCATGCAAAAGGTAAGAGATGAGAGGAAACCGAATGTGGTATGAAGAGTGTGAGTCATGAGACATAAAAGTCAAACAAGATGTCTTGGGAGTTAAATAAAGAATTTAGAATCAAGAACCTAAAATTAAACTCAATTATACCCATCTTAAACGTTCTTGCCAAAGATGGTTGTTACCTGGTCAACAAAACAAGACATATTGCATCGCCACAGACCTAACAGTCAAAAATGATGTCAGGACACAATGGAGGATAAAAAAAATTTAGCATTATGTGTTGTCATAGCTTGACTTGGGGTGACATACAACTTCAGTTTCTCAGTTCCTACATTTGTAAAATGGGAATTATTACTTGTACATTACATGAACAATATGATGTTCAAGTTTAAAAGTGCTACCAATTTGTGTGATCTTTTGAGAAATCATTATGTGGATTTCAGTTTCACTATGAGGTAAAATATACCACATCATTTTTTCCCCAAATAAAACTCTTTTCTACCTAAGAAGTTACCATAGTCCAAAGCCTTGAAAAAAATCTGTAAACTGAAAAAACCACTTCTGCTCCAAGTGTCACTAAATGTCTGAAACTTCCCCTTTCATAATTAATTCTTCTCCAAAGAAAGGAACCAAAGGAAAAGAAAAGAAAAGAAAGCCAGCCAGCCAGCCAGCCTACCTAGGATGCCTGCTTCAGGAGTTTTTAATTTGTGCTGAAGAAATATTAACACAGCTGTTTTCCCCAACCATTCATTGGGATTTAAGTGGCAGTCATACCCCTGCATAATATATATATATATATATATATTTTTTTTTTTCCGTTTAAGTACATGAGAGGGAAATACTACACATGTACATACAAATCTTTTTAAACCAGCTTTTAGGTTGACCATAGTAAGAGGTTTATCTGTCTATTCTGTATTCTGATATTACTGAGCTAAAAGGAATAGAAACACAGATGAACACAATTTGCCTGATTTGTTTAAAATTACTGAAAAAAGAATTTTGTATACAGTTATCTTGGTGAGATGTTTATTGAAACCAGTAGTAAAATTTCAGCAGTACTCTCTTCTGGTAGAACTTCTAACATGACTGGTAGAGAAGTCTAAAAGGGCAAGCCTTCAGTTTGGTATTAAAGTCTCCCAAGATCATATTTCAGGAAAATTTTCTGCTTGACAATTGATATTAACATTTTTCAGGACTGCAGTAGTCAAAGGCTTTGGTCTATATTGTTCTCAAAGAACATCGTCTATAAGCTAGTAATCTTTTAAAATGTTTTGAGCATATTTTAACTTGTTTTGTGTGTATATATTCTGCAGCTTTGGGTAAGTGCTCTAAAAATATGTCCTTGATCAAATTTTATGGTTGTGTGGTTGACATCTTCCATTACTGGATTTGCATCTGCTTGACACAATTCGATTAATGGGAGAGAAGAATTAAAATCTCCCAATAGGATGGTAGATTGGTCTTACCTCAGTTTGTAGTTCTTTCATTTTTTGCTTTCTAGAGTTTGGGGCTGTGTTAACATATGCAAACCGGTTCATAATTATTACATCTGTCTGGTAGACGTATCATTGTTGTGACTGTCTTAAACTCCAGCAGTGCTTTTGCCTTAGTATCTAAACAGCTTTCTTTTGATTAGCATTTACCTAGTATTAGTGTACCTCCCTTCATCCTCTTACATCAAACCTTTGCAAGTCATTAGATTTATCTAAGAAATGTTAATTGTGACTTTAATCTCGTCTGATAATCACTGACTCTTAGATCCCACATTTAGACCATTGCAGGTATTATAATTGTTGACAAATTTGAATTTATTTCTACTCTCTAATGTTGTACTTCCCATTTGTTTTCTCCAGATCTGTGTCGGTTTTTTTTTTCTCTCACCTCTGCCTTCTTTAAGGTTGATTTTTTTTTTTTTAATGCATCCTCGTCTCTTCGATTCTAGTTTGGAAGTTATGTGCTCCGTTCCTATTCAGTTAGTGATTATCCTAGAAATTTTAACAGGCAAATTTATCTGATTAAATCCAGAGTTTAGCAGTATGTCAACCCTTCTGCCAAACAATACAAGAACCTGTCAGAACCCTCCCAGACTACAATACATCATTGATGTTGTTGTAGGCCATCGATGTTTGTTTAGATTCACCCAGAAGTTTACAGCTTATTTTGTTCTTCGTTCTTGTTTGAGTCCCAGATCGCCCATCTGTGATTGCCCTCCTTCTGCCTAAAACACATGCCGTGGCTGCTGACTGGTTCTCTCACTTTCTGTTTGGATGAAGAATGTATGCATTTCATTCCCATTCTTGCAAAATGATAAAGACTTCCAAATTGTATATTTTCAATGTCATTACACCGTCTTCTAGCATCTCTAGTTACAATTTTGAAAGTAATCTGAAGTGTGATCTGCCTTTTCTCTCTGCTTTTAAGATTTTTCATTTGTATTTAGTCTTCTGGATTCACAGTGAAGCACTGACGTGAAGATTTTGTGTGTGTGCTTAACTGCCTGAGTTTTTTTTTTAATTGAAATATAGTTGGTTTACAACGTCAGTGTGTTAATTTCTGGTGTACTGCATGGTGACTCAGTTATACACACATACATATATATATTCCTTTTCATATTCTTTTTTGTTATTGGCTATTACAAGGTATTGAACATATAGTCGGTATACACTGGTATACAGTCAGACCTTGCTGTTCATTCACTTTATACATAGTAGTTAGTATCTGCAAATCCCAGCCTCCCGACTTACCCTCCACTCCCCCTCCCTGGCCCCGTAACCACAAGTCTGTTCTCTATGTCTGTGAGTCTGTTTCTGTTTTGTAAATAAGTTCCCTTGTCTCATTTGTTTAGATTCCACATATGAGCGACAACATTTGGTATTTTTCTTTCTCTTTTTGGCTTACTTCACTTAGCATGACAATCGAGATGAAGTTTCTGTTTTATTCCATCCTCCTTGGTTCCTTTGGTTTTCTTGACTCTACGGGTGATTTTCGTCGGTTCTGGGAGATGCTGCACCCACGCCTTCTCCTCCTTCCTTCGGGATCTCTGATCACACACAGGTTCTCTGCCTTCCTTACTACTCTCTTCACATGTCTTTCACAGTTTCTTTTTCTTTCTTTTTCTAGGCTGAATTCTGGATAATTTCATAAATATCTCCTTTTCCTTAATTCTTTCTCTGGCTTTGTCTCACCTTCAGTTAAGTCAGCCATTTAGTTTTCAGCTTGTATTACTTTTCTCTCTGACGGGTGGCCTACTGGACCTCCCACGTTAGGAAGGGCCTTACTTCTGCTCCGGCCACACTAACAAGTCCACAAGCTCATGCAGTGTAACAAACCCCCTCTGGATGAAAGGTGGCTCTGGTGGCTACCTTCCTTGTTCCTCACCCCCACCCCCGAGTATTGCTCACTTCCTTGACTGCCCTCAAATGCCTTTAATAATTTTCAAAATCTTTCACTCTAAATCTTTCATTAATTTCAGTCGAAGTGTTGACTAGACATCATGATTGATTAGTTTTGATTATACGATCATGTAAAAATGAACTAATAAACAGCTTTTTATCCACCTAGTAATCCACCTTCCTCAGCCCGTCTGCAGAGGGTCCCTGACTTACCCATCCTTATGTGTTAGGGGTGTGGGGAAATGTGAGTTCAGGCCCTTAGTGAGCCAACTGTGTTGCTTCCCAATGTATAATAGTAACTGCAAAGGTAACCCCTGGGCCCCCAGCCCCCACTCACACCCCATATCCATGAGGAAACATGCCTTCGACGGAAATGAAGAGACTCTGATACCCAGGAGTGCCTTCCCTGACAGCTCGTCCCCCTTTGGAGTGGGAAGCAGTATTGTCACCTCTAGGATGGTACTTTCAAAAATAACCCCTGTAATAATGCTTCAAATTTAATACAACTTAACTAGGCTCATGTAGGCTGTGAGCTTCACCAATTAATATCAAGGTTTTGAGTTCCAAACAGTTAGCTTAGAAACGAGCTTTTAGACACAGCCCTCTGGTGAGCTACAGTCAGCGTGCGTCCAAGTCAGGTAATCCCAGAGGCGCGCCCTGCGCTGCCGCCTGTTACTGCCTCCCTGGAGAAATTCAGCAATAGTGGCACCACCTTCGTTTGTTGTGGAAGAAAAATCCTTTATATAAAGTATTTAACAAGCCAAATTTCTTGACATCTTTAGAAAACCATCTTGAAAATATTTCAGGAGGACCTGCTTTTTAAGGCCAACTCAGAGTGTTGTTAAAAAGAACATTCTCTAAGTATGTTATTCTTTTTATCCCCAGCAGCACTATCATGAATTTGACTCTAAAGGTAAAATTCTCCTTCAAAGTGACATATGAAGTACTTTTAAAATAGAGAGAGAGAGATGGGAAGATTTGGGAGCAATATCTTTCCACACTCCCTTGAGTGGCTCTCACACCGCATAGCCTACACAGTTAGCATTCTATATTAATTTGAAAGCCAACTTCAAGAAAAGAAGTTGTCTTAAGGGAAAAAAAAAAAAGAAGGAAAAAAGTTGTCTTCCAATTTGGAGACAAAGGGCTCGGGTCATTCCTAATATCTTTATTACCAAATCTAAACATATCCCAATATTTATAAAATGCAAATGGGAAATGACAGTATTTGTTTCTTCTGCTGTTAAATCTTTGGTGAAAAAGATAGTAAAATTCTCAACAATAACACAGCAAAGATATTCTCTCCCCTCCCCGCCTTCCTGTTTCAAGTGATTTACCCCAAATTATAAAATCAGATTCTCTTACCTCCAACCGACCTCTTTTGGTCCACTTGTACCTTCGTGCCTCAATCTGCCAGACATTGGAAAACTCAAAACAGTCCTTGGAGTTAAGGAAAAAAAGAATATTGGAAGCAAAGTATCAGCAACAGACTGTGATCAGAGGAGATGGAGTCTCTTCGTGACTCAGGAGCCGCACTCGGGTCGCCAGAAACCCAGAAGTGTTTGTGTAACCCTGTGGCACTGCGTGGGAAAGGCTCTCCTGACCCCACCCACCAGATACTCCACACAAAGCAAGCCATCTGCATTGTCTGGCGGCTCTGCTAACGCCCATTTAATCCTCCCCGAGCCTGAGTAGTCACAGCCAGTGAGTGATGGCATTAGAATTTACTGGAAGGACACACAAGTGCATCTGAGGTGGTGGTAATAGTTCAACAGTGTACGTGTGACTGGGGCATTATGCTGCACGCCGCAGACTGACACGTTGTAACTGACTATTCTTTAGTACATAACTAACTAAATAAAATACCTTGAAATTAAAAAAAAAAAAAGTTCAACAAAATCAGTATCCCCTCTAAGAAGCCCTAATCCTGATCTAAATAATCCAGACACATTCCTGAACAGCAAGTTCTCCTTTCCTAAAATGCAAGGAGACAACTAGGCAAACAGTCCATGCATTTATATCTGATCCATTCTAGGGAGAAAAAGAAAAATGCTACATGCCAGCGGAAAGAACTCCGTCAAGTATCAGGTCAGAAGGGCTAGTTCCACGGCAGAAGTTCATTGAAATGATCAACAGAGGTTCAGAACTCTGAAATGTTTGACCCCTTTCCTTACTGGTGTAAGTAAGGACAAGACACAGATAAGCTAGGACGGAGAGGTCTCTCCCAGGCTTCAAAATACAGATGTCTTTCTTATCTTTGTGTCGTTTCTGATGCCGCAGATTCAGGACACCGGCAGGTTCCTGGTAAGACCACCTCAGCTTGCAGTCCTCGCTGGGAAGGAGGGGACAGCGAACGGCTTATGAAGCTGATCGGGGCCTTCTTAGGTTGGTGGGAATTTTGCTTCCTTTGCAAAGAGGACTCAGTGCACAATTCCAGCAGCCTTTTCCTATCCTCTTGAGACAGGATGGCTGAGCTTGGTAGGAATGGAGGAGGGACCAGGACCCATGGCCCAACCCCATCGCCTGCTCTCCCTGTGCCAGCGTGGGCCAGCGGCGCTGCACAGCCACCTCCTGGACGTCCCTTCACCTCCCCTGGGTTGAACTGTGGATCAGAAACATAGGACACTAGTAGGTGCCCTGTGCAAGGTAACTATGCTGTGTTCTCACCACAGTACCTTAATAAACTACCAAATAGATGCCAGTAATCCCTGTTCCATGATGACACAAGGCCATGATCCCCACACGACCCATTTATTTCCCTCTCTGATTTTTAACACATCTTCCTCTTCCCCTTTAAACAAGCAGGTATGAATTCTTAAGCCATGCCTGCTTGAATTCAGGAGGAGAGGCCTAAGATTAGAATTAGAAGGAAGGTTTTAAATCAAGTGACCTATGACTGAGTTCAAAACAACTCACTCCAGCAAGCCAGCTGGCAAAACGACTTCCAATTCATGAAAGCGGGGGGAAAAAAAGCCTTCCCATTTGAGTCACTCGACCATTTCACGCACAAAGACTTTGTGTACGTACCAGAAAGACAAGCCTTTCCACATTTGCATGTATCCTTTTTATAGTTGTTGTGATTTTGCCAGGTGCTTTATGACCATTTTTTATTAGCTGGGTCTCTCCATAGTCCTGTGAGGTATAGATTAGAAGGTAAAGCAGGTCCTGTACAGGATGAGGCAGGAAGCAAACTCTCCAGGGACATCTTACTCCAGGAAAGCCTGTGTGAAAGAACGCACTTTCCCCTGCTTGCCGGAGGCACCAGGAAATAGAAGTCAGCCTGGAAAATACTGCTGAGCCATTTTTAAAAGCAAATTTCTTTATAAAGCGCACATATTTCTTCTCTCTCTCTCTCTCATTTGCTTAACTTCAGCCGGTCTATATTTCAGTTCAAACATAGGATCATATAGCAAATCCCTCCCTGATATCTTTCCATACCTAAATTATAAGCAGGATTAAGTGTTTTTGTGGTCATACCTTTCTTTAAAAGCCCTTTGGACAAGCTGTAGGATAATCAAAAGCGTTTCTATAACAAACTGAGTTACACAGAGCTAAAATACGCTGAAAGCCTTGTTACTACTCCGTCATTTTATAGATAATGAAAGCTAAACTTGAACCTTTCTTAGTGTAATTTGTTCATAGACAAACAAGGTCCTTAGGGAACGTCTTGGTCTAGAAACTGGGTTTCCTGGTTCTCAAAGATAAAAAAGCAAAACGAAAGTTTAATTCTCTGTAACCATCAAAATCCAAAATAGACCTTAGGATTCCTATTATTTTAAGATTGTATATTTGCTGTATGAGTCTCCATTCAACACAAGGCTTTTGACTTACTACATTAAAATTACGTATTAGAAAAAAAATTCTGCAGTGAGAATTTTCTATGTGAGGTGGGAACCTATGGAAAAAAAACACAGCCAGTGGAGGTGAGCTGTCTTACGTTGCGAAGCTGGGTGTCACAGGAGATGGGGACTCGGAAGAGCTGCCTGGGAGGCTGCAACTGGTGATCATCTGATGGTGGGCTGGGCCGGAGGCCCCCTGAACTCGTATCTCCTCTCGAGCATCCACTGGGCTTCCTGCTCCTCGTCCGGCTCCAGGCTCTGCTCTCTCCTGAGGTGCGGCCACCACTGTGCTGTCCAGTCTTGCCCACTTCCTTTAAGTGAGCAAAGCCCGTCGAGATGCTGTCCTTTTGCTTTAAGCTGGCTTGTACCTGCCCCGCGTGCGACGCCCCTCCCGGAGGGCTCTGTGCGTCCTGGCTCCGAGCTGACTTAGTTGGAGTATGTGATGCGTGTTCTCTCGCTGGTTACAAGGCACTGCTCTTTGGTGACGTTCGGATTCTTTGCCTAAGCTTGTATCATTTTTATCACTAGGGACCATGCGATTCCTGCCCTCATAGAGCTTACGGTCTAATTAATAGACATGTAAGTGCATCAATAATAAAATTTCTGATAGTAATGCGCACTAAGAAGGAAATAAACAGAACGTTGAGGTGATGATGGGTGGAGGGCCAGGTCAGCTGGGATGGCCAAGGCCAGCCTCGCTCAGGTCGGGACGTCTGAGCCGCAGATCCAGGAGGGAGGCTTCCTGGCCAAGAGAACAGGTGATCAGAGTCCCTGAAGTCCCTGAAGACCAGTGTGGCACATTTCAGGAAAACCAGGGTGGCTGGTGAGAGTAGTGAGAGAGAAAGTCAGAGGGGTCGGCAGGGGCCAGATGGCAAAGGGGTTCTGCAAGTCATGGTAAAGCCTGTGAATTGTGTTCTCCTCTCAGTGAAGCTACTAAAGGAATACAGGCACAGGAGGCAGCTCTCCATCCGGCCGCTGCTACAACCCACGGCAGAAGCCGGGCTCTGCTTTCCTGCTGCACTGAGAACGGTAAGTCGTCAGATTTCAAAGGCTTGTAGCTCTGAGCTTTGGGGCCATTTGGTGAGGGACAGAAGGAATGTGATGGTCTAGGGTGAGGAAGGAACCCCAAATTCTGCTTCAAACATTGAAAGGTTGAAGCCTGTCAAACACCGGGATGCACAGGGGGTCTAGGCAGATCTTGCTCAGGAGAACCAGCCCACACTGCCAGCCCATGACCTTGGGCTGTCACCGTCACACCATCACAATACCCAGGCATTGGAGGCAGCCAACTCAAGCGGAGGGGTGTCCTTTCGGCCCCTGTATAGAGATGACCCACATGCTCGGAGCCCAGGGATTGGTTAAAATTTCAGACTCAGGTTAGTGGCTTCTTCATCTTCTCTGGACTTTTTTCATGATTCCTTGCCCCAGAAGACCCTGTGCAAAAGTGAAAAATACAGTCCAATTATTTTGATGATAAGTGACAGAAAGCTTAAAACACAGAGCAAGAAAAGCTGGCATAAATTCAGCAGGAGAGGAAGGGAGCCGTGGCCTGGCACTCACCAGGAAGCTGTGTCACCTCCCTGCTGCCCCACATTCTGTGGCACTGAGTCGGCCCCGCAGGTGGAGCCGGGCAGCCTCCTGGCCCAGGCCAGGCTCTTGGGGATCACAGGACCTATGGAATCAGCACAGGATCTGTGGAAGTGACTCGTAGGATGACCCGCCACATGTCCTGAAATCAGTCCTTCAGTGCTAGGAACCGAAGGGTAGGCGTCCCCACACTGTACCCGATGCCCCTGTTCCAGAGGGTTCCTGTCGGAAGCCCAGAGTGGGTGGGAGCCCAGCCCTCGGACTCGGTGTGCCCGGGGCTGTCGGGTGAGACTCGGGCCTGTGCTGACTAACCTGTTAGGACAAAAGCTGCTTGGGCTGAGATTCTCCGTGTAGTTTGTCTGCCAAACATAGAATCAGGTTCCTGCGGTGTGCTTATAAACACAGTATTAAATGCTACCAGATGCTACCAGGAGGCTTTGCAGCACCCATGAAAGGAGGCAGCAGTATTTCAGTGGCAATCTCACTATATCTCTGGTCCCTGCTTCCAGTGAAGGAATTCAGAGCATAAAAATACAGTAACGTTGACATGGCAGAAATTCTCTGACAACGACGACGACCCCAGACCCCCACGCATTACCGTACCACGTAGCACAGCAGCCCCTGCCGCCCTGCTCTGCAAAGGCCAGCCCATGAATTTGGTTTCTGCCCCCAGACTTACTCACTCTGGAATCTAGGTAGGCACAAACCTGGCCTTTTTAGGCCCTGATTACTAGTCTCCCTAATTTCTCAGGACAGTCATGATGCATCAGCCAGAAAGTCTGAGAAGAAAGAATGCGACAGAGAAGTGGGGTTTGCAGTTCATCGATGTGCGCGTTGCTGTTTTCAGAGACAGCTGTCAGGCACCCCCACAATGAGGTTTCGACTTCGACATACATGTAGAGAAACCCATGGGCCACCTCTCATGATGCAAGCTTTTTAGCTTTTTATTCAATGGCTTGTAAGGTTTTTAAAAAGTTTTTTCTCCTTCCTTTGTCCGCTTTTCAGAAAGAAGTGTAATGAGGGTCCGTCGCAGCTTAATATTTAACTAAATACTTTAATTTCCCAGTGTAATTACCCAGTAATGCTCCCTTTTACACCAGAAAATATCACGGCTTTGTACGGTGAGTTCTGTGGTCTTCTTGCATATAGTTGCCTATTACTTGAACTGAAAAACGAAAAAAATGTGCTGAGAGACTTATTACGTATTTTGAATATATTTTTCCTTCCATCTTCACAACTGAGTGAGGCCAGTTTTTCTCCCTCTCTTACAGACTGGACTCAGAAAAAGAACTTCCCCGAAGTTACGCAAATGGGCTTCCAACCCAAATCCTTCTGGATCCTAAGCCATTAGAACACAGGATTTTACGAGGTGCAGCACAGTGAGACTAAAGAAGCAAGCCAGATGGTATCAGAAATCAAGAAATGAATTCCCTAAATGTCAAAAACCTAGCCAGCGCTCTAAATTCCTCACCCACTTTGTAAACAGGACACCCAGCAGCTCAGCTACGCCCCGTGAGCGACTGTAACCAGCAGTCTCCACAGCACACCTGTTGCAGGCACAAAACGTTGCCTCATATCAATTCCCAGACAACGGTGCCACCTGTCACTGTCCTGAGCAGCATTTCTCCTCAGGTGACGCGAGCCTGGTCCTTACAGCCTGCTCCTTGCTGCGACAGTCACATCTTACTTTGGCTTCTGACACGGATGTAAGCACTGTCAGCACTGTTCTTCTTCCATCTTTCATACCTGCTTATCCATCCCATCTGAGGCACCCCTCTTCTCCCTCCTGCCCTACCGTCAAGGTCCAGCTCAGGTCCTGCCTCCTTTACGAAAACTCCTCCCACTGGTTCTGGTCCACAAGAATGTCTCCCTTCTGTGTCCCCATGGCACTTTCAGCCAGTTTCCAGCTGCTGAGTATTTAACTACTCTTAGCTCTTTTTCACATGTGATCATTTAAGCGCTTCCGACTATAAACACCACAAGGGTAGGAACTGCAGTTTCTGCTTTGTGTGTGTGCAGGCCTTCTCTAATACCCCCCAGAATGTGGGGGCCACTTGGTTTTCAGTAAGTATTTACTGATTGCCTGATACAATGATGCCATGACCACCAGGGAGAGAAGAGAAGAGGGATTAACTGCACATTATTGTTATTCTAGAAGTCTCAAGATTCTAGATGTTACTATTCTCAGGCTGGGTCCATCTGCAAAACTATTGTTTCCATAAGATTTTGATAGAAAAAAGACATTTGCCTCAATATATAAAATTATGCTTGAAGGAATGAAAAAGCTGAAAGAAAATGAAAAATACATCCAACATGAGTAAATAGGTCTGTGAAAAGTTTAAATGGCTTCGAATGTGAGTCCTTGAGAAATTATATTATCCCCAACAATTGGAGGGAGGGGAGGGGAGGGGATGAGGGAGGCTCCCTGGCAGGTGGGGCTCCCCCCGGGGCGTGGTCTAGCACGAGGCTCGGTCCCTCCCACACTCTGCCTCCCACCTCCTGAGATTTACCAATCCTCCTGCCTGCTTCAGTTCTTCCTCTAGTCAATAATGACACAGGCTTCTGAGGGCTTGTTTCCCTGGCTCCCAGGCATTTAAAGACCATGGTGGCTGTGAACTGCCTGGATTTAGGATTTGTTTTTAGAGAACAATAAAATTTGGTTTGCAAAATGCTCTTTCTGCGTTTCCACAAAGCAGGGAATGAATTGCCACCTCGCACAACCGCACAACCGCGGGGCATCCCGGCGCTGCTCCGCCTCACCCCAGAGCCCCCGCCCTGGGACGTGGCAGGACGGGGCGGGGCGGGGCGGGGAGGAGCGCCTCCCGCGTCAGAGGCGGGACCCCCGCGCTTCCCGGGCTGCCTGCCTCTTCCAGGCGGGCTAATGAAACATCCTCTCCTGTCACAGGGTCCTCGGAGCTTGCAGCCCGCCCCCCCTCGTGGTTTCTCAGGACAATCATGAGTTATGGGCAGAGGAGCCGAGCTCTGACGTTCAGGACCTCAGGACCCTACGCAACCCTCAAGGGAACTTTGACCAATGCGACCACTGACAGTTTGTGCCTGCACATAGATGGTGCTTTGTTTCTGAGGCACAAAAGCCTTCCTGCCCTTGCCGCCCAGTGTGTGGGAAGACTGCTTTCTCTTCAGCACTTCACTGCGCAGACTCTCCTCTCCCTCTGCAGGGACATCTCAGCCTTGCTCCCCGCGCAGCACGACTCAGGGACCACGGTCTCTCACCGCGCACTACGGAGCAGGTCCATCGCTTCGCACGCTCCCGGCACACCCGTCACCTCCAGCCGTGGGGTCTGCGCTCCAAACCCTTGTCCACTGGACAGCGTCTGTGAATCTGGTCCATGTTTTTTTAATTCTTACTGTTTATGGAAAAGTAGTCGATTTACAATGTTAGTTTCAGGTGTACAGCAAGGTGATTCAGTTACACACAGAGATACATATATATATGTATTTCAGATTCTTTTCCACTAGCGCTCATTACAAGAAATTGAATACATAGTTATAATATAACAGTAGGTCCTTGTTGGTTATCTATTTCATATGTAGTAATGTGTGTCTGTTAGTCGATCCATGGAGTTTTATATTCACAAATTGACAGGATGAATACAGTCTCATCCCATCCCCAGGCGAGGTAACCATGCACAAACAATGTATCAGACCCCTGGTATGTTCCTGGCAGTTTAAAAAAAAAAAAAAAACCTCTAAAAAGCAGTATTTCTATCACTGCCTGAACTCACACTTTCTGGGCTGAAAATTACCAATGGTCAAAAAACAAAATTCAGCCGAGTAAATGTGAAGATCCAGTTGACTTTATTTGATGATTCATGAATGGGAAGGCACCCCATCTAGCAGCCAGACGGGTCCTCCCAGGGGCTGTACGCACAGAAGGTCTTTACTGGAAGAAGGGTGGGGCAAAGGAGCCATTAGGAAAAGAAAGAAAAAAAAGCATTATTTTTAGGTCAGAACATCTTTTTGAAAGAAAGAGAAAGCAAGGGTTTTTGCAAGCAAACTGCCTCTTGCAGGAAGGGGGCCCACGGGTGGAGAGGGCCCCCGTGACAGATTACAGATTCCTTCATTGGTGCTGACCAGAAAATTCCAGACTGATTGATTAAGACTTCATTTTTGCGGAAGATTGGAAACTGCAATTAAGTCTTGGTTTGCTGTCCTGGCAGGGGCAGTGACTCCAGCTTGGGCCTCTCATTTCTGATTTAACACAACTTAAATGTTAACTTGTTTTTTTCTCCTAAATGATATGTTAGCATCTACTAATTGTCAAATGTTTTTGTGGAAAGTTTTTTACAGATTAATTATTTTGAAAAACTAGCTATGGTATTGAATAGCCTACACAGAGAATGTGGAAAAGCTTTTGAGGCTTTGGAAATTGACCTGAATCATTTGTGAATACCACTCATCTCATCTAGGCTGCCTCAGGCCTCACTTTGCCAGGATCCTGTCTTACAGTCTCGCATTTCTACCAAGACTTTGCCTTCAGATCAGTTCACAGGGATATTGGCTTCATTACCATGATGTTAGATTCTCAGGATGTACAGCATAATTTATGTGGATCAGTGTGGCTTCAGCCTCCCCTCTAAGCCTCTAAGAAGATGGTAAATATAGAAACAGGTGGCAAGACTTCCTCTTTGGGATATGACACATCTTCAAGACTGGAGACTTCTTTTCCTTTTTTTTTTTTTTTTAGTTTTCTTTTTTGTTGAAGTGTAGTTGATTTACAGTGTTAGTTTCAGAGACAGTTCTTTTTTTCCTTTCTTTAGTTCAGCCACATCAGTGCATATAACACTCTGCAAAATACTAAGTCCTCAGCCAGTGTCAGCAAACTGGAAGCACAGTCATTTAGTTTAGGTTTTAAGTATAAGGATGTGAAAGACGGGTCCTTAAAAGACACTCATTAAATTCACATATTGGCAACTTATCCCTCAGTCAAGAGCCCAGAGGCAACAAAAACACCCAAGCAAATAAAACCATGGCCCTTCCCACCCTGCAGTATTTCAGCCCCAAAGGCAAACAGCTCAAGTTGTTTAAAACTCTTCTGTTTCAACACTATGCGTTTGTTTGGAAGTTCAGGGAGGGTCATGGCTGTACTCCCCACCAGGATTACAGAGCAGGCGGGTTCCCAGTTGCTGACTCGGGGAAGGAGAGAGTCCTGTAGAGTCAGTGCCTTGAAAAGAGCAGTCAGCTTCAGTGAGAAAGCTGGAGGAGGTACTGCAAGGAGGGAGTCGGGGAAAAACCACCTTGGGTCTCCTGTTGTGCTTCCCTGGGGTGGGATCCAGCAAAACGCCAGGTGGCCCAAGACCCGAGTTGACGTCACCTGTCTGAGTCGGTCTCCCAGGGCAAGAAGCAGAGTGAAGGGTGGAGAACTGATCTGGAGGGGAAAACAGAAGCTATTCAGCCCCTCGCCCAGTTCGTATTTTCACACCCACTGAACCACCTCCTATCCTGAGCTGCAGTGTACTGCAGTGGGAACAGCACACTCGCTTGTCTAACTCACCCTCTTCGTCAGCCGGCATGGAGGCAGGGCCCCAGGGGGAAAGGTACGGGGCAAACGTCTTCCTGTTGGTGTGCGTACTCACGCTGCACCTTCAAGCCCTCAGACGGGCTAGTCTACGACTTGTCCTTTTGGATTCTGCATCCTCATGTCCTGCAGGCTTCCTCTGCATCACCTGAAGAATGTCGAACATCATGCTGTCCTCTAATCTAGCCTGTACTTTCTCACTTTGGGGCCTTCTTAGGTAACAACTGTAAAAAATTAATAAACAGGACCATCGATTAAATAGAATGTGGAGCCCAGAAGCGGAAGCTCTCACGCCCTGTGGCAGCAGCAGAGCCCAACAGGAAGAAGACAGGCGCCCCTCCGGGCTAAGGATTCAGCCAGTGACAAGCCACGACCTCTGTTCACACGGCCCTCCCGCCTTCCCTTCCCTCTATCAAAGAGTTCTCCTCATTTTTGCTAGGGACTTGCACGTGGCGCACTATGGTTGCAGATTTCCATTATCCGCTGATCCCAAATATACCCGCGTTTGCTGGAGAAATAACTGGAGGTTTAAGTCAACACAGTCACCTAACACGGAATCATACTGAATCACCAGGCTGGTCACTAACATTGGAGTCCGTATTCTTCTCAGTGGAAGCGACACTCTCTGTAGTGCTCTCGTGGCTGCCCTGAGAAAATGAGACGCTCCCTGTCCCCTCCCTCAGATGCCATTTAAACATGAAGAAAGAATAAAAATATATCATCTCCACTCCCTCCCTAAACCCTACAGCAATGATTGCAAAGAGGACAAATGGTGCCCACGCACACACATACACCCTCTCCTGGGAAAAATATATGCCAGCATACCAAAAAAAAAAAAAAAAAAAAAAAAAAAAAAAAAAATCTTGGAAATGAAGGGAACTGACAGCTAGCCAGAGAAAGCTGAAATCTCAACCTCTACGTCCAAAGGATGCAAGTCAGTTCCCAGGACAGGTTCGTGGAAACACAAAGGGGTAAGAGGTGACGGGCACCTCTGAAAGCAGGTGAGGCTGACGAGAACAAGGCTATTTGAAAGTCTTTTAAAAATGGCATTTTGACTCTGCTCTCCCCCACCCCGTGCCACAAGGCAAACACGCTTTCTCAAAGAGAAGACACAGTCCCTCCCCGGGACAACTGAGGCGCAGAGGCGCTGAGACTCAGGTGCAGCAGGGGGAGCTGGTGCCTGGGTTGGGGGCGGGGAGAGGGGAGACTGCAGTCTTAGGAGGAGGGTTAAAAAAGGCTGACATGTTGAACGTGCAAACTCCAGCTCCTTTTCCCCAAAACCTCAGCCGCCAGGGTATATAACCTCCAAGCAGAAATGAAAAGACTCTTCTCTAGGAAAGTTCACTAGCCCGAGGGAGATGAACCACATACAGATACTGACTCTTCTGAGGCTCACGAAACAGCCTGATGGTAAAGCCCACCAGCGGACAAGCTCCATCTGAGCCCGCAGAGCTTCCAATCAGCTTTTTAGTGCCTTGTTCTTAGTAATAATAATTGCTTAGCAAAGGATCATGAACATTTGCAGAAAGTCTCCAACATAAAAGGCAGAAACAGTATAAATGAAAGAATGGAACAAAGAGGGAACAGGGAAAAAATTGTTAAGACATGTAATTATTAGACAAGTTATCAAGTTTCTGAAACAAAAATTAGATACTATTTTTAAAAAGGGACATTCAGAGAATAAGAAAGAGCTCTTGAAAGCAAACAACAGCAAAAGTAAAGTGAAAAAGTAATCAATAAAAGGATTGGAAGAAAAAATTGAGAAAATACCCCTAACCAGCATGAAGAGTCAGCAACAGAAAGAGAAAGAGAATAGACAAGGAACGGAGACTGTCAAGACAGGAAGTCCAACGTCTGACAGAGAGAACAAAGAGATAAAGAGAGGATGTCACCAAAGAAATAGAACGAGAAAATTTCCTGGAACGAAAGGATGTGAGGTTCAGAACTGAAAGGGCCCCTCCCAGTTCACTGAGGAGAAAGAGGCTGATTTCACACGACCATGAGGATGCAGAACACCAGGGTCAACGTGGAGATTTTAAAAGCATCCAGGAATCAAAAAACAAAAGAACAAAAAACAAATAAACAAAAAACCAAATCCCATAAAAAGGCCAGGATCCTCCCTTCAGCATCCCTGAAGCTGGAGGACAATGGAAAGGTACCTTCAAAACTCCCTGGAAATGGTTCCTACTCTAAAATGTTATACATCACCAAGCTGCCGGCCAAGTACGAAAAGAGAACAAAGACATTTTCAGAAACGCAAGGTCTTAAAGTTGACCCCCACACACCCACCTTCAGAAAGCTACTAGAGAACGTGCCCCACTGACTGGAGTAGCCGAGAAAGGGGGGGCCAGGTGATCTGGGGAACGAGGGGCGCAGCATGGGGGGACGTTAAAGGAATTCCCAGAGTGACGGTGGCAGAGATCGCAAGGCAGCAGCCGTGGGCAGGCAGAGAAGGGCCAGCTTGGAGAGGGCAGCGCCTCCGACCGCGGCGTGTCTGCGGGTGGCGCGACCGAACACGTGCTCGGCATCACTGGTCACAAAGAAGCGCAAACTGACACCACAGAGGTGTCACAATACAGCTACCACGAGGCTAAACTTATGAAAGGTTGGACACTGCTCAGTCCTGGAAAAGACCTGAACGCCGGGACCTCACGGCACTGAGAACGCGAAGGGAACGTGGCACACGCAGCCCCTTCGGAAAGCTCCTTGGCAGCATCTGCTAGCGCACAGCGTACACACAACCAACACCCTGAGACACAGAAACTCCACTTCCAGGCGTTCCCCCCCGAGAGACCGGCCCACTGTCCACCAAAGACGCGTCCGGGAACGTTCGCAGCAGCTTCACCCGCAAGAGCGAACGCCCGGAAACAACCCAAACGTCAGCGCACAGGAGCCGGCCTAGCGCGACCCCGGCGCATTCGTGCGATGGGAGCCTCCTAGCAACACAGAGACTCCACCACGGCCGAGCCCAGCGACAAGGCCAATCTCACAGGCGTCATGCTGAGCAAGAGAATGCAGATTCGAGAAAATTCTCTCTGATTCCCTTCCCGTGGACAGAGAAATCCACTCCGTGGAGATGGAACTGTGAAGAGAGGGAGTCGCGACTGGGACGGGGCAGGAGGAAACCGTCTGCAGGGCTGGACACGGTCTCATCTGGAGGGACTTGGCGGCCGCGTGGGAGTGCGTGCGCGCAGAAATTCACTCACCTCTGCTCTTAATTATTCATGCCCTGTGCCGTCTGTAAATAACACCTCGGTACAAAGGCTGAGATGATCACCAGAGAAGCAATACACAAAGCGAGAAGTGGGTGATCACTTCGCTTTCTCTACAGTTTGGAGCCCAGAAGCCTGGTTGGACGTTTGGATTTTGTTCTAAAATTTTGGGATTTTCTCCACATCTCTTTCCTGGATCCATTGTAAGTCTGGACCGATGTCTCAAAACTCTTAACATATGCAGATTAACAGGATTTTGTATTTCTTTTAAGTAGCCAGTTGCGCTAGAGGTGCTTGTTAATCAGATTCAATTTTATTCTTGTGTATCTTAATTTTTTTGTTTGATTGGTAAATATTCTGCACACAACAAAATGTTATTAGCCTAAAATATTTATAAAGATTCAAAATTTTTTTCAACTGGGAAACAATGGGGGGTTTTATGCAGGGGAGTGGTGTAAACTAATACTATGAGAAAAGTGTCTGGCTTCAGGGTGGGGTTTATTGCAAATGGGAAGAGCAGAAACCACAGGACCAGTTAGAAAGCCACTGTAACAATGCAGGCCTCTTTTCAAAAATTTAGAAGTTGTGGTAATTCCAGTAAAGATGTGGCTGACTGTCCCTTTATTTTATCTATAAAAAACAAAAAGAATTTCATGAACATTTAATACTATAAACAAAATTAGAAGAGAAAGCTTGAACTATTATATAGTACAAAATATTTTAAATACTTTGGAAGCAATCCTGTTCCCATAACTAATGTGCTGTTATAAAGAATTACTTAATTTTGAAAGTATGTTCTTGAAAGACTTTGGGCAACAATGTGTCCAGTAGTTCACATACATGCAATACTTGGCCCATACTATGACTTCAATAAATATTTACTAAGTTAAAAAAAAAAGACTATCACATATACATGCTTTTCTAACTACAAAGCTACTGCTTTCTACACCCCAAGTTGTCATGCAGAGGTTCACAACTGAAGTTAGGGGAAGAGCTCAGTTTGTAGTGACAGATGTTTTCCAGAATTGTCAGAGCCGCTTAAAGGTGGAAAGGCCTAATAGTTGGTTACAAAAGTATGAACATACAAAAATCAGTAAGGAGGAACCCTTGGTCCATAGTCCACACACAGTTTGTTTTCTGTTCACAACAGGTTTAGCCTTAATTCACACGAAACAGGATGAGGTGGGGTTGGGGGAGCGTGAGAGACTTCCAGAGCAGAACATCAGGGTTCAAAGAGGCACCTTTTGGGAAATTGCTCACCTTAAGGATTAAGCTCCCCCAGCCGGTCAGGAAGGGGCCAGTGAATGGTGGGGGTGTTGGTACAATTCTGGGAGACACCATATGGGGCAGACAGAACACTGCTAGCCCTAGGCTGAGACAATTTCTGCAACCCTCCACCGAACTGCTCCGGTTTCCAAGAGAGTGAGTTTCAACTTTCCAGACCAAGGTTACTGCCGAGCAGAAGTGCAGGTGACCGAGTCCAGGCAAGGCATATGCATACTGAACCCAAAGATTTATTGTCACTACCACTTAGGCAGCGTTTCCAGTCTCCTAGAAGCACTGAAGCATGCGGGCTTTCTTTCACCCTTTTTTCCATAACTTGAATTCTTTCCTTCATGATTTAACATTTTGTCTGCAGCACGTGCCTCTCACGGACTGACACCCCTGTAAAGACTTTCTTTCAACAGGTAGCCAACTAAACCATGTGCTGCTCTGTTTCTAACAACAAGTTGCTTCATTGGCGTGTATCTTTTCTCTTTTTTCCCCCTGCCCTGTTGAGATATAATTGACGTATAACACCGTGTGAGTTTAAGGTGTTTACTGTGTTGATATGATGCATTTCTATATTGTAAAATGATTACCACTATAGCATTAGCTAACGTAAGTACTATTTCTTTTTGTGATGAAAACATTTAAGATCTACTCTCCTAGTAATTTTCAAGTATATAATACAGTATTATTAACCATAATTATATATAGTCAATTATGTGGAATATAAATATTATTATGTAACAATACACTGTTATTAATGATAAGCCATACTGCACGTTGGATCCCCAGAACTGATTCCTCTTATAACTGGAAGCTTGTGCCCTTTGACCAACATCCGTTTCCCCCACCCCAGCCCCTGGTTACTCCCATTTTACTCTGTTCCTACAAGTTTGGCTTTTTTGGATTCCACACACAAGTGAGATCCTACAGTCTTTGTCTTCCTGTCGGACTTACCTCACTTAGCATAATGCCCTCAAGGTCCTGTCCTTGTAAATGGCAGGACTTCCTTCTTTCTCAGGACTGAATAATATTCCATTGTATATACATGCAACATCTTCTCTATCCATTCATCTGTAGACAGACACTTAGGTTGTTCCCTATCTTGGCTATTAATAATGTTGCAATTGTGTCTTTTGTCATTTTAATATAATTAACATAGGGTGAGGGCCTCTGCCACGGCAGCTGGGAGAGAAGGATTTTTAAATTCAGTCTTTACTGAAAGTCTGACCTACCTGAATATTTCGCTCACCTAACGTCTGTGGTTCAAAGAAAGCAAGCGTTCTAGAGTTTCTCTTCCTGATTTTGTCCTCCTCCGCCAACTTGGTAACCCATTTGTATTTCTTTGAATCCACACACCCTTTTTCTAGTAATTAATGCTGGTATCCCGTCCACCCCTGTTACTTTTCCTTCTGACCAACACAAGCAGTTCTGCAAAAGGCATCTTCAGTGGGTGAGATCTCTGGGCTAGAAATTCGGAGCCGGTGTGCAGTCACCCCTGAGCAGCCCACAATTCAGACAAGACTGTAAATCCGGGGGGGGGGGGATGGAAAAAGGGATTTTTAAATGTTACTCGCCAATTAGGCAAGTATCATATTTCAGTTACTTACTATGAATCCTTTTGCAAAACAAACAAAGTAAATACATATTTATATACGCATACATACACACAAATAATTACTCCCTAATTTATCTCTTACCTAAATTTCTGTACATGATGTTTTCCAATTTTATGACTCACGTGTACAACCGATACATTATACCTAGAGCCACAACACTGCAATGGTCAAAGTGTTAGCCCTCTTTCTGCTTTAAGGCAGAGTTTAAATATTTCCTGTCTAATCTGTACAAAAATAATACAATTTTATAATTTAAAAAATCTTGCTATGTGGATCTTTGTTACAATTCACACATGGCTTCAGAGTCCTTGAGGAAGATGTAATTTCCCTGAGGTGGATTTCAGCATAAACCCAGGATCAGATAATCCCCACCCAGATGCTACCATGCTGCCACTCTGGGATTTGGGATTTAACCGTGGGGGCTGTGGCCACATTCTAATTTAGGGAAATACAGGCTGGCAATCAAAATTTTCCCGGGCTCTCAGTTAATTCTCATGCCTTTCTTTATATCTGGTCTTAATCCCTCCTTTAAATGTTTGTTTGCTGGGTTAAAGAGGGGCTTTATCCTAGAGGGAAAGGCGGGGCACAGAATAGAAATGAAAACATTTGGGGAAGTCAGGGAAAAATGGAGTCCCGAGAACATTTACCCATCTTCTGTTTATTCTTGTACTTTTCCCGTCTACTTAGTTGGTCAAATGAGTCTTGTCCAAATTTAGATCAAAAAAGTTTAATTAAAAGAGATCAAGTAGATTAATAAAACAGCAATTTTTACCATCTAAAATTCTCTACATGTTCTGTGTCTACTGATTTCTTTACTAGACCATACTTTATTTATTTATTAGTCATTTTTTATTGAACTTTAGTTGACTCACAATATTACATTAGTTTCAGGGCTGCAACAGACTTGATACCTTTGTAGCTTACACAGCATATGAACTTGCTGTAAAACGTTGACTGTATTTCCTGTGCTGCACGTATCTGTTGTTACGACTGGAGGTTTGTACCTCTTAGTCCCCTTCACCTATTTTGCCCCTCTCTCTGCTGCTCTCCCCTCTGGTAACCACTAATGTGTTCTCTGTATCTGTGAGTCTGTTTCTGTTTTGTTACATGTGCTCATTTGTTTTGTTTTTTACATTCCACGTATAAGTGAAAGTGTACAGTGTTTGCCTTTTTCTGTCTGACGTATTTCACTAAGCATAATATCCTCCAGGCCCATCCATGTTGTCCCAAATGGCAAGATTTCATTCTTTGTTATGGCTGAGTAATATTCCTGTGTGTGTGTGTGTGTGTGTGTGTGTGTGTGTGTGTGTGTGTGTACCAAATCTTTCTTATCCTTTCGTCTGTTGATGGGCACTGAGGCTGCTTCCATACCTTGGCTACTGTGGAAAAAAAGCTTCTATGAGCACTGGGCTGCATGTATCTTTCAGAATTAGTGTTTTTGTTTCCTTTGGATAAACACGCAGGAGTAGAACTGATGGACTGTACGGTAGTTCCACTTTTTTTTTTTTTTTTGAAGAAATTCCATCCTGTTTTTCACAGTGGCTGTACCAACTTAGTGTTACCAGCAGTGAACAAGGGTCCCATTTCTCCACATCCCTGCCAACACTTATGATTTGATAATAGCCACTTGTTTGATTTGTAGATGCTGAAAAATTCTTTCTCTCCAGGATAAATCCCACTTGATCGTGGGGTGTGATCCTTTTAATGTATTGTTGGATTTGGTTGGCTAATATTCTGCTGAGAATTTCTGCATCTATGTTTATCTGGTGCATTGGCCTATAATTTTCCTCTTTTTTGTAGTATATTTGTCTGATTTCAGTATCCGGGTAATACTGGCCTCATAGAGTTTGGGAGTGGTCCCTCCTCTCCCATTTTTTGGAATAGTCTGAGAAGTCTAGGTATTAAATCTTCTGAAGTTTGGTAGAATTTCCCTGTGAAACCATCTGGTTGTGGACTTTTGTTTGCTGGGAGTTCTTTTTATTACCAATTTAATTTCATTACTTGTAACCAGTCTGTTTACATTTTCTATTTCTTATTGATTCAGTCTCGGAAGATTGTATGTTTCTTAAAATTTACCCATTTCTTCTAGTTTGTTCTATGTGTTGGCATATGACTGTTTGCAGTGTCCTCTTATGACTGGGTTTCTATTATATCAGTTGTTAACTCCCCCCTTTTCATTTCTAATTTTATTTATTTGGGCCCCTCTCTTGTTTTTTCTTGATAAGTCTGGATAAAGGTTTAGAATTTTTTTTTATCATTTCAAAAAAACAAAAACAGCTCTTAGTTTCATTGATCTTTTCTATTTTGGTCTCTATTCCATTTATTTCTGCTCTGATTTTATTATTTCCTTCAGTCTGCTAACTCTGGGCTTTGTTTGTTCTTCTTTTATTCATTTAGGTGGAAATTTAAGAAGTTAATTAGAGATTTTTCTTGTTTCTTGAGGTCTGTATTGCTATAAATTCCAGCTTAGAACTGATTTTGCTTTGTTCCATAGATTTTCGAAAGTCATGTCTCTTTTTTCATTCATCTCAAGGTATTTTTTTCATTTCCTCTTTGATTTTTTCATTGACTCATTGTTTTTTTTAGTAGCATGTTGTTTAGTTTCCTCATATTTGTGGTTTTTCCAGTTTTCTTCCTGTAATTGATTTCTAGTTTCACACTGTTGCAGTCAGAAAAGATGCTTGATATGATTTCAGTCCTCTTAAATGTATTGCTACTTGTTTTGTGGCCTACTGTGTTACCTATCCTGGAGAAAGTTCCACATGCACTTGAGAGGAAACAGCAGATACTCACTACTACATATAGAATAGATCAACAACAAGTTCATACCGTAGAGCGCAGGGAACTATTTCAAAGTCGTGTAGGCACCTATACTGAAAAAAAATGAAAACAAATGTATGTAAACGAGCCTACGACTGAACGACTATGCTGCAAACCAGAAACTGGCACAATGTTTAATAAACAAAATTTTAAAAACCCGACTGAAAGAGCCCCCGGCGGCCGAAAAGCCGGAACAACTTAAACAGCAAGACAAAGCTGCGCTGAGTGACAACCTAAGTATAAAATAAAAACCCGTGAGTCTATATCGATACAGTAAATGATCGGGTAAGTAAATAAACGGGGAGGAATAGCTAAACCTCACGTTCAAAAGAATTCCAAATAATTTATGTAGATAATCAATTCCAAATAACCTATGTAGGCAAAACTCCCCTCTTCTTAAGAGTGACCTGTGCATGCATGCTGACTTCCTTGCAGAGAGCACTGTAAGGAAAGGGGAAGAAAAAAGCAAGTACAGTGGAGAAACCTGACAGACACCTCCCTAGCTGAGTGATCAAGGTCAACATCCAGGCGGTCAGTCTAGCTGACAGCACGTAGGCTGTGTGACAGGCTGAGACCAGCACGTCACAGCCGTGGTCTTTACCGCCCGAACTCATGACTCCAGTCTGCTCACGAGAAAAGCATCAGGCAAGCCTCAGTTAGGCATTCTACAGAACGTCTGCCCTGTGATGCTTACCCCGTCAAGGTCATCAAAAGCAAGGAGAGTTGGAGACTGTTGCAGACAAGAGGAGCCTATGGAGACAGGAATATAAATAGAATGGAGCGTCCTAGGTTAGATCCTGGAGCACAGAAAGGACTTGGGTAAAGAAAAAAGACACCTGAATACAGTATAGATTTTAGTTATTAGTAGTGTGTCAGTATTGGCTCATTAATGGCAAAGGTACTATGCTAAGCTAAGCTGTTAGTAAAAGGAACTAGGTGTAGACTATGTGGGGACTCTTTGTGCTATCTCTACAATTTTCCTGTAAATCCAAAACTTACTAAGGGAGAAATTTTATTTTAAAAAACTAAGCAAAGTGGGGCAGTTGGTCACTTCCTGCATGGAAGCTTTGTAAAGGCGGAAAACATGTCTCACTCCAAGTTTCCTCCTGAATCTCTTTGGGCACGCCTATGACAATGTTAGAGCTACCTAAGCATTGTTTGAACTGAATTAAATTGGAAGGCTGAATAACAACAACAGAAAAGTAACCAAACAATTAGAATATAGTATAATTTTAAGGGAAGAACAAAATAATGTAAGAACACCTACACCAAACTTAAACCTTTAACCTAAGACATTGCAAGCACATCCTTAAAAATGCTACTGTAAGGTACTGTACTCTGTGACATGACCTTACCCAAACATTTATTTTGACCCAAACTGAAAGTTGCCTCCTTTATGAAGAACGCTTCTTTTGGGGACTTTCATTTTTTGAATGTAGAAACATTAAAAAAAAAAGTTGTAAGTATTTTAAGTATTTAAAATTATGGTAAAGTTCTTAACAAAATAGAGTGTAGGTAAAAATGTGATTGGGCAGTGGATTTCAGTGCTTTTCCAATATATTGCCATGGAAGCAATATAAATGCACATTGGTTATAGAAACTTCAAAATGGAATATTAAAGAAATAAATCACAACAAAATTTTAGAGACAAGAAAAGACAAATGAAGATAATACAATGACTCCACTGATATTTAAGACCTGGACATGATTATGCAAGTTTTATATAAAAAGTGAACTAGATACACTCCTAGATAATCATTCCTGTTGGTCCAACTGATGCTCAGAATTTTAAAATTGAGAATTTATGTACAGGATCTTTTAAGATCCACCATCCCTCCCCCAACAAATGACATATACACACACCTTTTCTTAGGTCACTATGAACCACCTGGATATTAGCAATGGCTGTTAGAAGTTGAAGTGGGTGAAAAGGAGGAATTCACCCTTCACCAGCCACGTGCCTCCCCAACGTGGAGAGGGCTCCTGAGAGAGGTTCAGAATTCTAAATTACAGCCTCTGGAATTTGACTTTGGTCTGGACCAGCACACACATCCAAAAGCTACAATGGGTGGGAGTGAGTGGTACTATGGACTGAATGTTTACATCCCAAGTTCATAGGTTGAAATCCTGACCCCTACGTGGTTATTAGAAGGTAAGGTTTTGGGGTGATTAGGTCATGATGGTGGAGCCCTCATGAGTGAGATTCGTGCTCTTATAAAAGAGACCTCAGGGAGCTCCCTCCCCCTCCTGTTATGTGAGGACACAGTGAAAGGACAGCCGTTGAGGAAGCAGTCCCTCGCCAGATACGGAGTCCACCAGCACCTGGTCTTGGACTTCTTAGCCTCCCGAACTCTGAGAAATGAACGCCTCTTGTCCTTGAGCCACCTGGTTGATGATGCTTCGTTACAGCAGCCCTGACAGGACTAAGACAGTTGGCTTTCTAAGGAAGAAAGATTCTTGTCATCAGGAGGGTTTGAGTTATCACCGCATGGACATCTGTCTTCATGGGTGTGGGGGCCAATCCGTAGCTGGAGGATCCTGAAATTAGTGTCTACAACTGGGATGAGGGAAACTGAGATCCTGGACCAACTGAGAGAGGAAGAATTATGGTTCCTGGCAAGGCTCCTGGACCAGAAGACAACTGAATTTAAGTCAGAAATAAGGCAGAGAGGTACTGAAATCTGCCACATAAAGCAGTCATTGGAGAGGGAGGCTGTGAGTCGCACTCCCACTGGCGCTCAGGGAGGTAATAATAATGTTAGAAACAAAGACACTTGCTAGTAGCTAGCATTTGTTCATCAGTTATGTAATAATAAAAGCCACCCCTTACTGGATGCTTTCTCCCCTCCAGGCCCTCTTCCAAGCGCTTTCCTTGTGATCCCTTATGCTGCACTTACAACCTACGAGGTCGACACTGTCCATCGCCTCTGTACTGCATGGGAGGAAGCTGGCACACGAGCAGGGCAGCAATGTGCCGGACATCACGTGGACAGCGGTGAGCAGAGTTAGAATTCAGCCTCAGGCAGTTTGGCTCCAAAGTCCACTTTGGACTATGGTGTTCAGTCCTATTTGATCTTCACAGCAACCCTCTAAGTTAGGACTGTCATTACTCACACTTTCTAAATGAGAGAACCGAAACGCAGAAAGTAGAAAGGTTAAGCGATTCCTCTCAAGATCATACAACAAATTACAAGGTGAAGAGGTAGATCCTGGACTCAAAGAAAAGTTCTTTGAACTCCAAGCCCACACTCTGAGCTACGAGATGCAGCACATCCTCCGGCGCACTGACCTGCACTCACTTCAGGCAGGATGGAAGGAGCTACAAGCACCTTATCAAGTCTAATATTCATGAGCCCTGGAGGCCAAGCAGAAAGTGAACAGAGCCTACAGACATCATCATCCTGGTCTCTGAACGAAGCCAGGACGGCAGGATCTGTGTCCTTAGACTCAGAATCTGAACGTCAAATTTTAAGTGATCAATTTTACATTCTGCATTCTTTTTCTTACTAGTACTTTGAGAAATTATTGACATGCAGCATTGTATAAGTTTAAAGCCAACAGCATGATCTGATTTACAAATATTGCAAAATGACTCTAAATAGGCTCAGCCAACATCCATCTTGTCATGTAGGTTCCATAAGAAGAAAAGAAGAAGGGAAAACAAATTTCTCCTTGTGACGGGAACGCTCACGCTTCACTGTCTTAACAACGCTCATGTCTAACACACAGCAGCGCTGGCTCCAGCCACCCTGCTGAGCATCACAGCCTCAGGCCTGACTACCCCGAAACTGGAGGTGTGCACCCTTTGACAATCTTCCTCCAATTCCTTTCCCCTCCCCACACCCAAACCCCTGGGAGTCACAAATCTCATCCTGTTTTCTGTGAGTTTGCATTTTTCTTTCTTTCTTTTTTTTTTAGATTCCTCATGTAAGTGAGATCATACAATATTTGTCTTTCTCTGTCTGACGTATTTCACTTAGCATAATGCCTTCAAGGTCTGAACATGTTGTAACAAATCGTAGGATTTTGTTGGGTTTTATGGCTAAATAACATTCCATTGTCACACCACAACTTCTGTCTCCATTCACCCATCGATGGACATGTGGGTTGTTTCCACGTCATGACTTTTATAAACAAGATACTGTGGACATGGGGGTGCGGATATCTTTTTGAGTCAGTGTTTTCTTTACTTCTGGGTATGTTCCCAGCAGTGGAATTACTGGATCAGACAGTCATTCTACTTTAAATCTTTTGAGGAACCTCCATACTGTTTTCCACAGCGGCTGCACCCATTTACATCCCCACCAAGAACGCACAGGGTTCCCGCTCCTCCACGTCCAGCATTTGCTGTCTCTTTATATTCTTGGTTTTGACCCAATTTTTCCAACCTGTAAAATTTTTTGAATCTTGATTCTACTTTCTATCCTATTAACTTACCCTTTCTGGGTTTTTATCTGAACCTTTGATTAATCAGCATTTTCATTCAAAAACAATCAGAGAAACAATAAAAGAAAGACTTTCCGAAAGTTTTTTTTTTTTTTCACTGAAATTTCTGTGAAAGCATTATGAGCCACTGTAAAATAATATGGCAGAGGCTTTTTTTCTCCTCTCTTTCTGCATGGGCTTCTGTTTTCTTCCCATCCCTTCCCCCAGACTTCAGCGTGCCATTTCCTGAAGCCAGAGTGAGTCAGACAACGATGTTTCTGACTTTACTTCTGACATAATGTTTCCCCAAGGAAATAACTTCTTCCTTTCTTTTGTTTGGCTTTCTTGATCTTAAAGATGGCCACAAAAACACAAGATATCTTAAACATCTCAGGCCAGTGAAATGCAAACCAAGACCATTGCCCACAAAGCAGTATTTTCTCTCAGAGATTCAGGGATCAGCGTGGGGGGGCCGCTGCGACGCCCCCCACGCTGCCTCGGCGGCCTATCCATTCTCACTTGGGCTGACAGCGCCAGTACCCGTGCGCGATGAGCAGTGCCAGCCCAAGGCTCTATTCCGCTACCAGGACAGGTTGCTCTTCTCTTTTTCCACATCAGAATGTGGTCAGTTGCACAGAACTGAGTTAAATTCATTTGAATTAAATCCCTTGCCCAATGGCACGTGAATCGTGACTTCATGTTCTAAGCTTTTATTTTTAACAACAAAAAAACCCCAAAACAAACCCCAAAACCATTGTCAAAGGATTTAAGTTTTGAATAAGAACCCAAAGCAATGTGAAAAAAAAGAAAAAAAATTATATCAATTCTTTATATGAATTCTTCCAGATTTATGTCTACCAAGAGATGTATGTCCTTTTTTCTCCCTCAAGGTAAAACACAGCCTGTGTGAAATTTCTCCTTTTTCCTCTGCCAGCCCTCTAATAAGATTGCTATCAGTTTTTTTTGTATAAGCAAGAGGAATGAAATTGGAATCAGAGAACTTTGATCCTGGTTTTTGGCCAGTTTCTCCATTAGCCAAACGGCATGTTTTCAGATTTAGCTAGCACTTACTGATCGGTCCATCTTATCATCTAAGACCCACAAAGCAAGACTGTGAGTCTCCATTGGGAGGTGTCAATCTATACTCTACTCTTCCTTATTAACACTTACCAAATCTCTAGTCAACTGATTATTAACGCAATTTTTTGTGTAAGTCTATTGGCTTCCCTGGGCTCTTAAGATTCATGAAGGCGGACTTTGCATGCACAGTGTTCATTTGTGTAACCCCAGTGTGTAACCCAGGGCCTGGCACAAGCAGACATACAGCAAATGCAGCTTGAATAAGCAAGTTAAATAAAAAAAATAAAAAATAAAAACAAAACTGAGGCTCAGAGGTTTAGGTTGCCCAAGACCAAAGTGTTAAATGGCAAGGCTGTGAGTATAACTCAGGTCTTTAACTCCAAAAGGAGTTCCCATTCTTAAGTTATTTCCACATATATTCACCATTTGCTTTTTACGGGTCAATGGAGAGAATCCAAGAATACATGGAGGCAAAAAATAAATTCCCTACATTGAAAAAACGGGACGTTTATTCTAATTGCCCAAACTCCAGGTCACAAAAAATTATTTCTAAACTTTTAAGGAAGAACTCTGCAGGAGAAAGATCCTAGGATTCACACAATTTATTTACTATAGAATAAGGTGGAATTATTCAGGGTCCCTACTGTACGCTGCCCAAAGGAATAAGTCAGCAAAATGCCCAAAGGATGTCACTTGTCACTGGCCTCTCTTGTCTACCCTGAGGGGTCCTGATTACTGGAGGTTCTAGGTTAGGCCGACTTGCTATACTAATACCACACCTAAAATGGAAATGTTTGCACTGTGAACACTTGTGGATGCTAAGTTGATTGTGTTTTTATTTTTTTTAATCTTTCAGTTTCATTAGGTGGACTTGTTAAAATTTGACTGCACATATACAATATGTTGCATGTAAATATATATACACAATATACTGCACATATTTTTTAAAATTTGCATATATGTACTGCACATTGTTTCTAAGAACGTTTAGAGCTTTAGCTTTTTAAACTTACATAGTTATCAAAGGAAAAAAGCCAACTACAAAATAAGAATTAATTCAAAAAGATACATACACCCCACTATTACTGTTTTTATTTTTAAAACATTCCATGAAAATACATGGACAACATTCTTTCTTCAAAAGAAAAATCTTCAGAGTGAGAAAATCAAAGGTTTAGATTTTCAATAATAAACAGTGAACAATAAAGTCTGACATCGTTTTATAGCACAGACCCCTTCAAAGTCACACGGGAGTCAGCATTATTAAAACTTCCTTGCAGTTGTGAGTCAGGGATGAACACAAGAGTAAAACACATTGCAGAGGAGTTTGGAGGGGAAAAAAAAAATCCTGCTACTTTGTTCTGGGTTGAGATTGTTAAGTATTCTCATTCACAGTAATAATTGCCAAAAACCAGGGTCATTTTCCAAGAAATTTATGTTTCTTGGACTTTCTGCTCCAGCTGGCGCATTGATTTTTACAGCGCTCTGTTCCAAATCTCAGTTCCAGCTCGCTGCAGGCTCTGTCCTGTCGTGATTACGGAGGACGGTGGTGCGGGGGCCCTGAGCTGGGGGAGGAGGGAGGAAGAAAGGGAAAATCCATTTTAACTTTGAAAAGTGCTGGGTTGACCTGCATTTTTTAGGGTGATAGTGTCACTTAGACATGCTGATTGACTACAGAGCCTCCCTGCTTCTGGTTTCTCTCCACTCAAGAGCAGACAGGCTGTTTTTGCAATAACCTTTCCCACTTCTGCCCACACGGGTGGCTCCTTTCCTTCCTCTAAATCATTGTCTTCATGAGGTTTATGCAAACCTCCTTCCAAGGCTCTTCGAATGCTGTGGCATATTGTAAATCACATGCTGGCTTTTTCAGTTGCCTGGGCATTATTTTGCAGATCTTTGGCTACTATTTTTTTTTTTTAATTGAAGTAGAGTCAGTTACAATGTGTCAATTTCTGGTGTTCAGCACAATATCCCAGTCATGCATATATATATATATATATATATATATATATATATATATATATATATATATTTATATAAATATATATAAATATATATACACACACACACACATATATTCATTTTCATATTCTTTTTCATTAAAAGTTAGTACAAGATACTGAATATAGTTCCCTGTGCTTTACAGAAGAATTTTTTTTTTTTACCTGTTTTTATATATAGTGGCTAACATTTGGCTGTTTTTTTAAAGGTGACGGATTTGTGGTTAAAGCTTGGCCAAGCTGTCTGTGTCATTTGCCAGGTTTTGAAATGCAACTGTAAAATTTCCATTGATCTCAGCAGTGGCTGAATGGATGGGCTTGCTCACATTCACTCACTAAGCATTTCATTTCATGAGTTAGGATATCCGCCTTCGGACCCTCCTTGGGGACTTGCATGAATGGCCCCCCACTTCTTCTCATCACCTTCAGACTTGCTATGTGGTCTTTTAAAGCTGAGCATCATGAAATAAAATGTTAGCTGAGCTCACTTCCCCTTTGTGCAAAACAGCTTCACCCCTTGTGGGGCCACGGTCCTCCTCAACATGGCAGGTTCCTCCTACTCTTTGCTTTTCCTCATATGGTGTCTGTACCTTCCCAGAAAACCCCCTTTCTCCTTGAGACTGAGTCAAGCCCACCACAGGGGCCCAGATTCTGTTCCAACTCAGATTTCTCTCTCCTCCTACCCTTCCCCTCACTGACCCTGTAAGTTTCAGCTGCCAAGCATGTCACGACTTTGGCCACAGACAGACCTGCTCTGTCACTACTGATGTGACTCTGTCCACATTATTTCACATGTCTCCCTTGATTTAGCATCTTCGTCTGTATCGAGAGATGAAGGATAGATTGCTCAGAGGATTACAGGTGTAACATAAAAAAATAATTATTAGCACACGTTAAGTACAAAATATGTTAGTTCCATTTTCTTTTACCCTATAATTTTCTCTGCTGTTTTGATGCATTTACACCCTGGCACTTTAGTAAAATCCTCTGAAGGACTAGCATTATATACATTTCTTTTGCAACCTACACAGAGCCTCTCTATTGAGGCATATGGGTCCTGAGGGAAAAAGATAATGAACTAGAATATAAACTGATCTGCTTCTTGAAAGCAGGTGAGTGGATTGTTCTCAAAGCCTGTGGATGCTTGGCTGTGAGCTCTTATTGGCAGGAGAGCTCCCCAGTGTTGACTGTTAACCCCGGTGTGGGAGCGAGGTGGGTTTGTCCAGACCCTGAGCCCAGCGCCTGCCTAAATCAGCTCTGCCTCTGCTCCGGAGGAGCCGTGTCCCCTTGGGCCCCGGGCAGCATCTCTGTGCTTCAGTGTCCTCTTCTGTGAAATGAGGGTAACAGTGGCAAGTGGGACTTTATGGAGGTGTGTTGTATTAAATGAGGATATATATACACACACGTTGATATATATTTATACAGACACACGTTGTATAAAAGCCACATGAGTATTTGCTGCAATCATAATTATGCTATTATTATTATTATTATCATCATCATCATCATCATCATCATCATCATTTGAGCTGGATAAAAAGCAGCTGTTGTTGTCCCGAGAGGAGCCATCACATAGTGGAAGGAGAATAGAGTTTGGATCCAGATAGACCCAGATTCTGGAAGCCCTTGCTTCTCTTAAGGTAAGGGTCTCCCAGTCTGTTCTCAGAGACAGGAGATAAAGCTAATCGTCATACATTTTTTGTGAGAGTTGCGTTACATAAACACTAACTGCAAAGCACTGAGCACAGTGACTGGTCCAAAGCAGGTCCTCAAAAATGGAGCTGATATTATTATTATTATTTTATTATTTATCTAATCTGTTATACAAGGAACCATTGTTTACCCCCAAGACAAAAAGAAATGTTGTCAATTACATAATAATAGGCCAGCAAGACAAGATATATTTGCTTTTCAGATAAACAAGGATGTGGGGGGGAAAAAGCGTCAACTAGACGAAAGACACGCGCTTTGCTAAGTAAGGGATCAGGAAAGAGCGAACCTCCAGGGGAGGCTCCGGGCCTGGGAGGTGGAGGCAGCCTGCAGAGGGGTGAAGGGCAGTCCCTGGGCCTGTCAGGGTCTCAGGCCCTGGACTCTGAGATGTCACGCCTGGCCATGTGAGAGGATACCCTTTTAATCCCCGTGAGCCCCACGGGAAGCTCCCAGGGACTCATGGCTTGGCATAACTGCCTCTTCCCCAATTATCTGGTGCCAACAAAAGAAAGCCACCATCAGTCCGAGCAAGGACTGAGTCACTGTCCACGGCAGCCCCTGACCTTCAGCACAGCCGACAGGCGCCCAGGGCGGAGGTCAGGAGCGAGGCACTCGGTGCTCTGGGAGAACTGGCAGGACAGGCCTTCCGGTCGGTAATGTTTTCAGGAGAAACGTTTTATGAACCTGGGTTCTCACCTCTTTCCATCCTTAGAAAAGCACGAAAAGCTTTAGCTAAGATGTCTGTTCCTTGTGACAAGCCTTGTGACGACCTTCTACCAAGACGCATGCTGGTCGCACGTGTGCCCCTGGCCTGGCTGTCCCCCCCCACCCCGCCCCGGCCCCGCCAACCTTGTAGGAAGAGTCTCAGAGCTGCGGAGCGCCTGGCTCCCAGTAAGATACCGAATAAACTCGACTCACACCTTTTACGTTGTGTGTTCTTCTTCAGTGGACACTGGTCAGGAGACTTTCGACAAAATGCAGCGAAATGCAACTAGAGCAGGTGGCCCTTGAACTAGTTACACTGGTGCTCTGGCTCAGGCCCTCCGCTTCACGCTCGGCGGCGGCGCAGGCGCAGGCGCAGACGCAGACATCGGGCGCACGTCTTCTCAGGCTTCGAGGGGTTTCCTTTCTTCCTACAGCTGCACCAGATTTTCATCCCATTTCCTCTGAGTGACCATGAAAAAAGGCTCTTCTTTGTCTTTTTCTGGTTCTAAAACCTGAGAGAATAAATTGAGTTTTTGGGTCATTGCCAGATGTGTGATAGGTCTGCAAGGAAAACAATAAGCAATCTTTTCTGTTTGGAGAGACGAGATTCGGAGACTACTGCCCTGACAGGTGACGCATGAGCCCAGGCCCCTCTCCTCTCCCCCAGCCCGCCTTCTGATTAGCTTTCCTTTGAAGGTTGGCTGAGATGAGTTAGAGCATCTTTCCTGATTCACATCCAGTGCATGTGGGGGTGTTACAATTTACACTCAAAACTACAAACTTTGCAACGCCAGGCTCTAAATCATCACTATCACTCAGTTTAGTCTAGTGCCACTGGCCTCATCAGACACATATTTCTCTCTGTCATAAGGGATTTGGGGTCAGCTGATTTCCAAGTTTTAGAACACAACTGTTTCCTTTTCATTCCTGCACATTCCTCATTCCTCATGAATCTAAATAGTTCTTTAAAAACTTGTCGTCTTTCACGGCCAAGCATGGCTGCAGTGTTCGTTCCTTCTCTCATTTCTAATCATATGGGGCTCACCTTGTCACTGCAGGACCGAAAGGGCTTAATCTTATGGGAGATGAAGAAAAGGGCCTCAGAAGAGGAGCATCCCTGTGTTTTTGTGCAGACTTTCTATTTATAGTCCCCCCTGCTAACGGGGACGTGGCTGGCGCACACAGGGGAGCGCCAGCGAACCGGCCTCGTCCGGGAAGAAATTGTCCCTCTCGCACAACAGACCCAAATTTACTGCTATTTTGAAATAGAGTGAGAAAGACCCCGTGACTTTTCACCAGAAAAGAGTGACCTCTTCCCTTAAGTAAATGCAGAGGTTGTTTCCAGATGCAATGTTGCTACCACCTAAAACTGAAACAAAAAGTTTCTCCACAAATTAATTTGACCAAAACAAATTAGAATAAAATACAATCAATTGAGCAAAACAGCCCTGCAAAGTATCTCCTGTCTTGTTCTCGATTGTAGGACCCTTGGGAACAAGGATAACCTTCCTCGTATTTAATTCTCCTGCTATTTTAGAACAAGGCTTGACAACTTGTAGGTTCTCAACAATGTTTCCTTAATTAAGTAGAATTAATGATTAAGCTCCCAGCCACCGCTGCAAACACTCATAGCAAAGAAATATACTTTTTTGCATAACTCATATAGAAGTAGAATAAGTTTGCTGTAAAGCAAAGAAAAAACACGGATATGCAAATAGAACATTTTTAGCCAGTATCTCACCACCCAAAGGCAACCACTCTTAACATTTTGGCAAATACAAGTGTTTAGAACCCAGTCTAAATTTGGGGTTCAGAATTCCAAACTCAGAGGAATTGAATACAAGCCATACTATAACATGATCAGTAATTCCAACAAAAATAGGATGGACTTGCACTGCAGAACTGTTTAACTCATAAAGGAAAACCCTTTTCTAAGTCAGTCATAAAGAGCATTGCAGTTGGGCTCCCCAAGGAGAAACAGACCCTGAGATGAAGCCAGGTGTGCAGAGGTTTTATTGGGGCATAACGCCTACGAAAGAAAGAACAAGAAAGCAGGACTGGGCAGGGGTCTATCAGGACACGATGCAGATTTGACAGCGACGCCACCAGCCTGACGGGAAGTCCTGGCAAAGACGGCCCATCCCAGGAGTCCCTGGTTGGGTGGAAGTGGCTGGAATTACCACCTTGCTCAGTCCTTGGTTGGTGGCCCCCTCGAGAACGTGTGCACTTGGGTCAAAAGCTGAGCTGGGTGCAGACAGAGCTGCCGGCTGGGGGCTGACAGCTGCCCAGAGTGCCGGTGGCCCGCCAATGACACCTTCCTCCAGAATGGATCTGGGTGCCGTCTCCTCTTTCAGCCACAAAAATATTCTCTTACGTTTCCTCTGAAAAGAAAACTAATTGTGTATTGAGAGCTTTAATCCACGAGGAGCTTACTTTCGGGTGCGGTGTGCGTTCAGCCTCTAAATGGTGCCCTTTCACTGACAAGCGCATCGCTTTCCACGGACTTTAATGTGACCATTTACTGCGACTCTGGATGTGCTACTGGACGGTGGTTCCTGAAGGCTGGAAGAAGCCCTCCTCACTTTGGGGGCTCTTCACAATAAAGGCTGCAGACATAATACGTTTTTCAGATCAGTCTGCATTATGAATGCTTCCCCCTTTACTTTCTTACGTCTAGACCATCATCAGAACAATAAATTGAGTCCTGATTTGCAGTAATGTCCAATTTCTGCGGCATGAACACTCCCACCACGACTGACTTCAAGCTGCCAGTGTGGTACCACTCAGCGCAGCGCTGGGAGGAGACAGCAGGAGGACACTGCTGTGCAGTGTCTCCTCCGTGCAGATGAAGCAGGTGTAAACAACCTCGGGCAGAACAGCGGGAGCACGGACAACGGGAGCTCAGTCAGTCACAGCAAAGCCATTGGTCAGCGAGCCTTGGGTATTTATTACTTTTGTTTTTAATGTAATTAACCTGTAAGTTTATATAATTTAACCTTTAATGATGTCTGTGGTTAAAATCTGGTTCACAAAATTTTTGAAAATTTTAACAACAGGCTCTCATAAGCCAGCCCAAGCCAGCTCCAGTAGTTCACTACAAACTGGAAATTTCCCTGTTTGGTGCCAATCCTGGAGAAACTTGAGCACAGAAGCACGAGGGTTCAGGCACGAGAGAACACAGGAAGTGGAAACAACATATCTGTTCACAATGAGACAAACTGATGAATAAACTTGGGTCCATTCACATAATGCCATATTAAAATTGGTTAAAAATAAAATAAGATGAATTAGATCCTCATTTATCAACATAGATCAATCCCCAAAGAAGCTGCAAATACTTTCATGCAGTATGGTACTAATTGTGCAAAAATTTAAAACACACAAACATATTTTAAATCTAGTTTATGAAATTAGATTTGAAACACACGAAGTTCAAGATGGGAGTTACCTCTGGGGAGGGAATGAGAGGTGGGCGGGAACTTTAACTGCGTCTGTAACATTTTATTTCTAAAGAGAAAATGATAATCTGAGCATTAATCACAAAGAAAGAAAAGCCGACATGATGTGCCCCTGATAGAAATATGCAAGATACCTGTGCAATATACTTGCTAAAAAAGAGGACTTACATCTGCTTAAACTTCTAGACCCAACTCCCAATTCACGGAAAAGCAGGGACAAAGGACAATGTTAAATGGGGCCACTGGGATGCAGTCAGCAAAACCTGGAGTGCGGGTTTCTTCAACCAATGAATTACAAGGAAGGCGACAGAGAGCAGGGTGAGAAATCTACAGATGAAAAAAGATCTATCAATCGATTGCAATGTAAGAACATTACTTTGGTTTTTGACTCAAACAAATAGGCTGTTAAAAATTAAGGAAGAAAATGGGAAAATTTGAAAACTGAAGGTACACGGGAAGATATCCATTATTTAGGTGAACTAATGATATTGTGGGTATGTTTAAATAATCTTTATTTTTTACATACTAATGTTCAAAAAATGCATGGATGAAATGGAATGATGGCTAGGACTTGCTTGCAAATGATCTGGAGGGGGCTGCTGGGGCACATGGGTAGAGATACAGGTGAAACAGGACTGTTGTTTCCCCTTCTATGTGCTTGAAATTTTATATACTTTTTTTTAGAGGAGAAGGAAGGGAAAAAACAAGAAAAACAATCTGTTCACTAGGTGGTTTAACATCTATTACATCTAACTGAGTGTCATTTTATCTTCTGTATGTTTTGGTTAGTTTGAAATACAACCTAACTTAAACTTTTAAAAGACTTAAATCTGCATAAATACCTCCAAAGTATCACAAACAAAATTTACTCTGACGATATTTTAAATACCACGATCGGGCTTCCGGGGAAGGAGAGATAAGTTATCAGCCGTGAGACTGGGGCTTCGCACAGCCTCCCGTTCGTGCGTGCCAGACCCTTGAGTTAACCTCCCACCAGACTGCCGCGGCCCCCCTCAGATAGCGGCCACCGCTGTCTAGTGCCAGGAGCCAGAAGTTAACCCTTCCTTGCGCTGAAACAAGCAAGCCTCAGCTCTACGGCTGCTCAGCGGAGCCGCGAGGCTGCCACTTCCAGGTAAATTTCCTTTCCAGTCTCTTGTGTCTGTGAAGAGGGTGTCTTCCTGATCTGTTCTGTCTGTAGGTTATCAGGCCACTTAAGTCTTGCTGGATACTTCCAAACTTTTGAGGGTGATTTAAACATTCTCCATGCAAACTGTATATCCTTCCCGACGCCCCCATGTGCACACGCGCACACACTCATATTCATCAGTCCATATTGAATACTGTACGACCCCCTCCTGGTGGCCACTCACAAAAGACGTGGCGGAAGTTGGGCATCTTCAAAATTAAATTAATTAAAAAGAAAACAGTACTGGTCAGAGGCAGAGAACACTTTACACGTTCTTCCAAAGATACCATGCTTGATTTTTCCTAAAATGTAAAATCTTTTTTTCTGAATTTAGGCTCTTCAGTGCTTTGATTGCTCTAGTTTTCCAGTAAAAACCAAATTTCCATTAATTCACAGATACCAAGAGGTGTCTGAAGGCTTCTCCACGCGAATGGCCAAAAGTCACACAGACCACTGGCTTGGGCTCTGCAGTAAATGACTTACTGGAAAGGCAGGATGGTGTTATTAAGAGTGTGAACTTTGAAACCAAAATGCTGGTGTGCAAATTCCAGCTGTGTCACAACTAGCTAATTGACCGTGGGGAAGCTGCTAAACTGCATTGCGTCTTAGTTGCCCCTCTTTAAAACAAGCGTAACAATAGTACTTAATTCATAGGTATGTTGTGTAAAAATTAAAGTTAACATATATAAAGCACCAAGAATAATGCTTGGCATGGAACGAATGCTACAGACGTTGCTAGCATAGCACGTAAGCTAGTAAAGGACACTAGCTGGTGTCACTTCATGCTCCTAATGGCTGGCACCATTTTACAGATGAGGTTGAATGACTCGTTCAAGGTTGAAAAGTTCATAGTAGCAGAACAAAGGCTTGAATCCGAGTCCTGCCAAAGCCTGTGCCCTTCCTACCACACAGCTAGTCTTTCCTGTGTCTGAGCACTTACCAAGATCCTGCGCTATTAAGAAAGCCATCTTTGCAACAAGACAGGAAATTTAACCTAAAGCCTACATGGCTTTGGGATATTTAAGAATAAGGAAATTGAAAATAATGTAATTGTCCAGTTCCTATATTGAGCGATTCCAACCAGAGATTGAGAGAGATTCGGAAGAGTTAAATTGGAGTATCAGGTGATTAACATTTTGATGTAAATGTTCAGACTATTTAAACAACTTCACGTTGCATTGGGGTAACTAGTTAAGCAGGTACCAACAGTAAATATTAATGGTTCTAGGATTAAACACGAAACACATGAGTCATAATCATTTCTTTCATATCATCATGAGGCAGAAGACATACTGTCAAAGAAGTGACACATCTGAAATCAAATGAGAAAACATATGTCAAAGCCAACTACAAACTTAAAAGTAACCACAACAGTGCAGTGTTGCCTACTGCTGTGGGTCGAACTGCGTCTTCCAGAAAGGCGTGTTCACGTCCTAACCCTGATCCCCGTGATTGTGACCCGATTTGAAAACAGGCTGTTGGCAGGTGTTATCAACTTAAGAGGGGGTCAGATCGAATTAGGGTGGACCTGAAGCCAACATGACTAATGCCTTCTAAGAAGAGAAGAGGCTCGGACCGAGAGGAAATCTCCCTGTGAAGACAGAGGCAGACTGTGTGGTAAACCATCTACCAGGCAAGGGAGGCCAAGGTTTTCAGCAGAAGCCAGGGGACAGGCGTGCAACACTATCTCTCAAAATCTTCAGAAGGAACCAATCCTACTGACAGCTGGATATTGGACTTCTTACCTCCAGAACTGTGAGAGAACACATGTCTGTCGTTTAAGCCATCCAGCTTGTGGCGCTGTGTAAGGTTCTCCCTGCAAAACCAACACACGTATAAAGGTTGATTCAATAAATGCGCAGTGAGTTTACAGCAGTGCTTCTGGGCTGACAGTTCTTTTCTTTAACACTGTATTTTCAGCAGTTCTCATTGAAGTATGTCAGAATAGTTTAAAGCACACAGACACACAGACACACACATAAAACTTGTACTTGAAGACCAAAGAAATGACAGAAATTATGATTTAGTATTTAACATATTAAACACACATCATGTATCAACTAAGTAAAACATTATGCTAAGAAGACTCACAAGCACATTTTTTTTTTCAAAAAAAGACCAAAAAACCTACTGACAAAAAATATACAATTACTTGAGGATGCTTTTCCTCCCCAGTTTAATTGAGATATAATTGAGATGCACCACTGCATAAGCGTAAGGTGTGCAGCATGACGGCTTGACCGGCGCATAATATATTGTGAAGTGATCACGGCTGTAAATTCAGTTCGCATCCACTGTTCTCATATAGACACAATAAAAAGATAAAGAAGTTTTCCTTGTGGTGCGAGTCCTTAGGATTTACTCTCATAACAACCTCCGATGGCACCGAAGAGCAGCGTGGACAGCAGCCAGCAGGCCGTACGTCATGCCCTCAGAACTTCATCTTAACAGCTGGACGCTGTAACTTTCCTCCAGTGCCTCCTGCCTCAACCCTCTTCCTCTGATAACCACAGATCCGATCTCTTTCTCTGTGAGTTTGGATGTTATATCTTTTAGATTCCATATACAAGCGAGATTGTACAGTATTGGTCTTTCTCTGCTTGAGCTGTTCCACTTAGCATAATGCCCTCCAGGTTCATCCATGTTGTCACAGATAGAAAGATTTCCTTCTTTTTTATGGCTGAGGAATATTCCATTTTATTTGTATATACTACATCTTCTTTATCCCTTCATCTGCTCATGGGCACTTAGATTGTTTCCACACGATTATTACAAACAACGCTGCAGTGAAATGGGGGTACAGGTATCTTTTTGAGGTAGTGATTTTATTCTCTTTGGAAAAATACCCAGAAGTGGAATGGCTGGATCACACGGCAGTTCTAGTTTTAATTTTGTTGCAGAAACTCCACACTGTTCTCCATAGCGGCTGCGCTAATTTGCCACCCCATCAGCACTGCCCAAAGGTGCCCTTTTCTCCGCATCCTGACCACCGCCTGTCTTTCTGATAAAAGCCCTCTAACAGGTGTGAGGTGGTATCTCCTCGTGGTTTTTTCAGGTCAACTCTTCAGTTGCCCATCAATGAACCAGTGATAGACTGCATCTAAGGTTTTCAATAAAGAAATAAAAACACAACAAGAGGGGAAAACTGAAAACAAGTGCCTCAGGGATTCAAGTCCAATTATAAGTTTGGAGATGCTGGGGTCATGAATTCTAAAGGATAGTGGAAGATAAACCCACAATCCACACTACCTTTATTTCAGTCAGTATTACAATCTCACGCAGGAACAGATGCATGTATATCTGTGCAGTTTCAGACACCATCAGTGTATCAAGTGTATTTGGTTAAAAAAATGTGAAGAAAACATTAGCAATATTCTCTCTGAATGACAGAGAAAAAGCTGAACATACATAGACTCATTAAGCGAAAGCACTTTTAGTTTTCTTTCTTTCCTCTACTTCTTTAATTTTTTCTTCTTTCCTCGCTTCTATCAGCCCGCCCCTCCCTAGAGCAGAAGAACCAGCCAAGTTTCACCCATTAAAGCATCTGTAATACAGACTTAAAAAAAAAAAAAAAATTTGCCTCCAAGCAAACTTTGCTCTTCTGAGGTCTTCTGAGTGATACCATTTAGTTATGCAAATGTAGGCAAGAAAGCCCCTGCCTTGGGGAAACTTCAAGCATCTTTTGTCTGATTTGACAAGGCTGCCCCTCCCCTTGGAATACAAAAAAAAAAAAAAAATCAATTTGCATTAAACACCCCCAAGAAGGAATGACCTGCACCCCAACTTCTACTCTCTGAGATTCAAAGTCTGCTAGAGCTGTAGGGGGTTAAAAATGGATTGGTTCCTCCCAAGGTCCAGGGATAGCGCAGAGGGATAAGGGTTTAGAAATAAAGCTTCCATGCCGGGACAAAGGAAGAGCATGAAAAATCAGTTCCAGTGCTGAGTCTGAGTCTTGGAGAGACAGAGAAGTGCAGTTCTGGGGTTGCTGCAGCCAGCACAGAGGAGGCTGACTTCAGCTCTGGGGGATACGACTGTGTGGAAACTCACAGCCTGGCCCTGTGGTCCCAAGCAAGCTCTTCTTTCCTGAGGAGTCACCTTTCCTCCTAGGGGACTCTGGAGGGGCAGTGCCTTGTCCAGCATCTGAGAGAGTGGCAAAGCCTTAGTGGGATTTTCCGTGCTATGGACCAGACCCTCAAAAACAGCTGCTCCTTCAGAGAGCAAAGTTCCCACAGACCAGAACACTTGGAGATACTGGGAAGAACCCAATGGGTGTCTGAGCAGAGCCCAATCCTAGTTCTCCCAGGAGAAATATTTTAGCTTTACGTCTTCCATAAAGTTTGCCTAAAGTAAGGGAAAAACAACCATGATAAATTTAACTCAATAAATATTTGTTGAGGGGGAGGGTATAGCTCAGTGATAGAGCGTATGCTTAGCACGCATGAGGTCCTGGTTCAACCCCCAGTGCCTCCATTAAACACGCACACACAAATACAAAAATTTTGTTGAGACAGTTATTGAGCCTGCTAGTAGAGTAGGCATGATAAAATATAATTGGGTAAAAAAAGATAATCCAAAACACGTCTTTGTCCTCGGGGAACTTATTGTCCAGAAATGGGTGGGTGGGCTGAGATGCAGCTGCTGGCCGCGTGGAGTTATTCAAACTTAAATTAATTTAAACTAAATGAGAGGTACGAGTCGGCTGTTCAGTCACAGCGACCGCACTTCACGCTCTGTGAGCCCCATCTCCGTCACCACGGAGTGTTCTTCTGGACAGCACTGGTCTAGAGGGTTTTTTGCAGAAAAGCTCTGAGAGCCGTATGGCTTCTGTGGCAACTACTCAACCCTGCCGTGGTAAAAGCAGCCGTAAACACTAAGTAACGGAATGGACGTGGCTGTCACCCAATAAAACTTTATTTACAGAAACAGGTAGCAGGTCAGATTTTTTCCTGTGGACCATAGTTTGCTGAGCTCTTGTCTAGAAAAGAAACAACTGGCTTTGGTGTAAGGCTATCACATGGAATAGAGAATACAGTAATTACCTTTCTGTGGAAGGTAATTCTGTAGATATTCACTATAGATACATTACCTATAATAATAAGTGATTTTTGTTTAAAGCCGATGGACTTTTGGGTGATTGGTTCTGCAGCAAGAGTGTAAGGGACACACTTTATCATGTCACCCCTCTAATGCCTTATGTAAACACCTTTCTAAATGCTGGCATGGAGTACTGAAGGGGAAAAACCCACAAAGGGACCAGCAAGACCTCCCAGGCAGGGCCACTGCCTTCCCGTTTTTGTGCTTCTGTAAAACAGCTTGCTTCTAGGAAAATGAAACTTACCCCTAAAACTCCATTGGTTTCCCCAAAGCTAACTCCTCATTGGTCCATTTCTAACACCTCATTTGCGTTTACCCCTAAAATTCCATTGGTTCCCAAAAGCTCATTCCTGACTGGTCCATTTCTAACGCCTCATTTGCATATGGCACGAACTTAATTGAAACCTAAAACCCTATAAAAGCCTGTGTAAATCTACAGACGGGGTCCAGAGCTTGGAGTGTTAACTCCTCTGAGCCAGCCGGTGTAATAAACCTAAGTTCTCCAACCTTCCGAGTGTCGCTTGGTCTCTCGACAGGATTCAGGTATCTGCAACAGTATGTCTGCCATAGTTTTGCATCTTCCAGTGCTCAGATCCAAAACCTCTTTGGAGCCTTTACAAACTTCTCCATGCAATCTGTCAGTCCCTCCCCACAATGGCCATAAACTTAACATCTGATCGCTATACACTGAATTCTAAGTATTTATTATATGCTTCTCTCTCTAAGTAGATAAATAAGCTGTTCAGAAACAGACTTTATGACTTTTTCATTTTTGAATTCTTAGTGTCAACACAGTTCAGCATCTAATAGGTGTTCAATAAATATTTGGGCTTTTTTGGTAATTTATTTACTTATTGTTTTGACAAGGGATTGGGGGGGTAACTAAGTTTATTTATTTAGTTAGTTTTTTAAGTAGAGGTACTGGGGATTGAACCTAGGACCCTGTGCATGCTAAGCACGTGCTCTGCCACTGAGCTCTACCCTCCCCCACTAAGTGTTTGTTAAATTGGCACAGCCATTTTGGGTATTGTTGACAGCACCTCTTGTTGCCCACACACTTGGCTTTTTTATGAAGCTTTTGTTCTAATGTTTAGCCATTACTTGTATTCTTGCAACAGCTCAACATTGTGCCTGTCCAAAGAGTCGCTGAAGCTATGTGTCTGCTCATCAGTGTGTTCAATTTATCTAAATTTCAATCCACGCCCTTTTTCGTTCACAAATGTCAGTTTCCAGACAGATCAGAGTTAGTTTCTTTGTGCATATTTCCATTTTCTAAAAATATTTATGGATACTCATTTTATAAGTGGCATGATTTACATTTGGCATTAGCTGAAAGGCAGTTACATTTTCACCTAAAGCTGCTGTGAATATATTTTAAAGTGAATATAATTTGCACCTTAAATTTGCATTTTTATGACCAGGGGTTGTAATTGAAAGCAAGGTAATTGAAAACACAGAAAATGAAAGATTATTATTATTTAACAATCCAACTACCCAGTTAGAAGTCCTTTTAACAAAGTACAGTAGAAGAAACCATAGCATTAGATCATAAAATATTACCAGATTAAAGTGTATTTCCACAAAAAAACAGCACAGGTAAATGACTATATTCATCTTTCCCAGGCAGGGGAAACTCATTCTGTTGTAAGGAATTGCATTATATTAAATGTCTAGAGAAATATCAACCAGATTTTTTGCTATTGAACACATAAACAAACGACCTCTGCCCTAAAACTAGTGTTTCTTAAAATTGATAATTAAAGTTCATTTCCTGTTTGATACAACTTTAACTCTTTGAATATGTGCTAAAAATAATCAGAAAATAAATAAAAGCAAAAAAGATATAATTTATATTGTGAGAATTACATTTTTTATACACATTGAGTTATCATTTCAAAATAGATATTAAAAAGAGCCATTCATAGTAGTCTCTCAGAGCCATACAGGACAACGAACCAGATGACATGAAAGTTCCCTAGATTGTGTTGATTTTCTTTATGTTAAATTCAATTATTAATAATTTTGTTGTTTTTGTTTTTTGTTTTTCTGTTGTTGGTGTGTTTTTAAATAATTTATACCAAATATAATTTACTCTGAAAACTTTCAGATTAATGAACACATACATCAGAGAAAAAACTCAAGAAATAAAAACTTCAGTATCTAATTGTCTAAAATGTCTACTACATTTTAATGTTTTATATAATATATAAAACATTGTTTCTGTTAATCCACCGCTCCAATTACAGCAACTGCTACAGATGTGTCTCTTCCCTGGAACAAACTTATACTGTTGGCCTGTGAAGGCAGCTGTTGAGGTGGTAGGTATTTTTCCTTGGCTGACAATGGGGAGACACAACAGCGGTTTTCTGTCACCTGGCCAGACAGCAGGACAGCTTTACTGTCTTGCCCCAGAGTGGTGACAACTCACGGACTGTGTGCTGTTACTGAGACCACAGAAGCGTGCATTGTCGCATCACACCAGCGGAGTTCGTGCTGGTCCCTGCGCTGACGACACTATGCTGATAGGCTTTAGAAAGCATGTGGTGGCAGCTGTCCAAGGTGTCTTGATAAAATACTTGTGTGCCGAGGGGTAGGTATGGGTTCCACTAAAATACAGAGATTAGCCACTCCAGTAAAATCCCTGGGGATCCAGTGGAACTGAGCACGTCTATCTGTCCTCTCTGAAGAGAAGAAGTTCCTGCACCTTTTCACCGTCTACATTAAGAAAGAGGCGCAGTGCTTGGTAAATATCTTCTGATTCTGGAAGCAACATATACCGTATCTAAGTACACTGCTCCCCATCCATTTACTGAATTGACCAAAAGGCTGAAGACTTAATGAGTCCCAGAGCAAATGAAAACCTAACAAAAAATGTAATGCAAGGGTCCTTACGATCCAGAAGCTTTAATTGTACTCAAGAGTCTATGACCAGGTACAATGCTGCTGTCAAACACTGGAGCAAATATTTCTAAGGTTGACTCCCAAGGTCTTAGAACAAAGCCACATATGTTTAGCAATAACAACTATATTTTGAGAAATAGCTCTTGACGTAATTTGTCCCTGACAGAGAATGAAAGTCTGACTTTGGAACATCAGGGAACAACATGACGCAACAAGGCACACGTCACAGGGACAGCGATGGTTGTAGTTGATTTGAAGTCCATGAGAAGTCGTTTTCAATCTCTGCACCTTACTGCCTCCCAGAGGCAGGTTTATAAAATTCTGAACGCCAACCTTTTTTTCATTACAGACCTACATTTCTTCCTGTAGTTTTGTTTTACTGCTTCTAGTTCTAATTTCCACAAACTCTCCTAAAATCTTTTACATAAGAAAATATTACAAATATTTGAAAGCTGCTATGAGGTTCTCCATGAGCCTTTAGTTCTAGAAACCAGAGTGTGTTTATTTATTTTATTATGATTTTTTATTGAAGTATAGTCAGTTAAAATGTGTCAATTTCTGGTGTACAGCATAATGTCCCAGTCATGCATATACAGACATATATTCATTTTCATATTTTCAGAGTATGTTTAATGGAAACCTGAGAAAGCTCAGCTCACAGAACTCACCCAATGGCAACAGAGAGAAAATGGCATGCCTGTAACTCCTACTTATTACAGACCCCAATTCAAGCCAACTGTGAGTCTTTATGAGATACAGGGCTAAAAGTTTCCAGAGGAAGGGTCAAGTACCCAGCAATAGAACACAAAACATTAATGGGAAAGATGAACATAATACCATTATATTTTTGAAGTCTCAGTCAAATCCATCCGTGAAATGCATGCTCCTAAAAAGACCCCCATGAGATACCTCACATACCTAATGATTGCATTTTCAGTCTTCTTAAATTTACTGAGACTTGTTTTATGACCTAGCTTGTGATCTAACCTGGAGAATGTTCCATGTGCACCTGAAAACAATGTGTATTCTGCTGCTTTGGGATGGGATGTTCTGTATGTATCTAGGATTAAATGTTTTAGGAATATAATAATAATAAGTGACAGTATGGTACAAGGGACAAGTTTAATAAGGTTCAGTTACAGGAATTCAAAGATAATGGGAAGTACAATAATAAAAGTAGCATTCATTCATAGCACAAAAATTTCCACATTATCACAAGAGAGTCGATTCAGTGGAAATTTAAATTGAAAGCAAAATCACATGGCACAATGGAGGTAAAATACACCCATGAGTATCTGGTATGTCGGTCAAATTGAGCAAGGAAATACTAACGTAAAGTTTTCCTCTCTCTAACCATATTTCTTTCACTGATAAAACACGTATGATTTAGGTTGTATTTTTCATTTATAATCTCTTATATCAGAGGACTATTTTTTCTTAATTTTCCTCTATTTTTTGCACTTTTAGAAAGGGAAATAAAATTAATCTCTTGGAATCCAGACCATATTAACATTGTAGCTCTTTTATTCTGCTGAATTAATTGCACACATGTGAGGCTGAGGGCTCATGGAGCTTTATTCCTGACAATAATATTCTTGGTTAATTATTTCAGTGGAGAGGGCTTTGTTACAAAGTTTTCCACTTAGCCTTCATCACTGTAACAGCTCTTACCCCACAGACTTAGAACCCAACGTTACTCCAGTTGCCAAGTACAACAATGCTGGTAATACATTCACGGCTAGGGGAAATGATTATTGGATGGATCTTCAGACCATTGTCTCCACAGTGGACCAGACCCATTGTGAGCCAGACTTAGCCGTGACTCCACACTTAGCCACCTAGCTCCTATAAATGTCCTCACTCAAACAGAAACATGATAATTGTGTTGGTACAATTCCTCCAAGAAGCAGAAACCAAGATGGTATTAAACATGCAAGAAATTAGATGGCCAACAGACACATACGAAGATGCTCAACATCACCAATCATCAGGGAGATGCAAATCAAAACCACAAGGAGATATCACCTCACGCCTCTTGGAATGGCTATCATCAAAAAGAACACAGTTAACAATGCTGGAGAGGATGTGGACAAGGGGGACCCTCCTACACTGTTGATGTGAATGTAATTTGGTGCAACCACTATGGAAAACAATGTGGAGGCTCCTCAAAAAGTTAAAAATAGAACTACCATATGATCCTGCAATTCCACTCCTAAGTGTTTACCAAAAAAACCCTAAAACGTTAATACAAAAAGATACATGCACCCCTATGTTTATTACACCGTTATTCACTGCCAAGATATGGAAGCAACTTAAGTGTTGACAGATGAATGGATAAAGAAGATGTAAGACAATGGACTATTTCTCAGTCATAAAAAAAAAAAAAAGGAAGCCTTGCCATTATTGACAACATGAATAGATCTAGAGGGTACTATGCTAAATAAAATAAGTCAGACAGAGGACAATACTGTGCGATCTCACTTAAGTGTGGAATCTAAAAAAAACAAAACAAAACAATACAAAATGAAAATAGACACATAGATACAGAGAACAAAAGGGTAGGTGCTAGAAGTGAGAGGGGTGAGAGGGTGAACTAGGTGAAGAGGATTAAGAGGTCCAAACCTCCAGGTATATAATGAGGAAGTCACAGGGATGTAATACACAGCATAAGGAATATGGCCGATAATATTGTAATAACTTTGTACAGGGACAGATGGTTCCTAGACTTATTGTGGTGATCATTTTATAAAGTATGCAAATATCAAATCATTATGTGATACACTTGAAACTAACAGAATATTCCAGGCCAACTATATTTCAATTTAAAAAAATACATGAAAGAGAAATAAATTATTATCTTAAACCATTGGAGGGTGGGGACTTGTGGAAACGTAGTATCCAGAATATAAAGCATTCCTACAAGTAAGTGACAAAAACAAACAACCCAATTTAAAAAGGGGTAGACTTTTCTTCAGAAAAGATGTACAAGTGGCAATAAATCCATGAAAAGATGCCCCACGTCCCTAAACATCAAGGAAACGCAAATCAAGACCACAGTGAGATACCACCTCACACCCATTAGGACGGCTATTGTTAAATAAATAGCAAAGGCTGCTGATGTGGAAAAATTAGAGCCCTCGTGCACTGCTGGTGGCTCAGCCCCTGTGGAAAACAGCATGCCGGTTCCTCAAAAAATTTAAATTGAATCACCATATGATCCAGCAGCGTCACTTCTGGTGCAAACCCAACAGAACTGAAAGCAGGTTCTTGAAGAGATATTTTTACACCAAAGTTCATAGAAGCATTATTCACAGTAGCCAAAAAGCAGCCATGGACAGATGAGTGGGTAAACCAACTGTGGCGCATGCATACAATGTTTATTATTCAGCCTTAAAAAGGAAGGAAATTCTGACACACGTGCAATGTAGATGAACCTTGAAGACATTATTGGTTAAGTGAAATAAGCCAATCACAAAAGGTCAAATACTGCATGATTCTACTTCCATGAGATACCCAGAGTAGGCAGAGTCACAGAGACAGAAAGTAGAAAGGAAGTTGCCTGGGGCAGGGGAGACGGGGCAACGGGAATGGAATTTGGGAAGATGAAAAAAGTTCTGGAGACAGATGGCAGTAATGGTTGTGCAATGCGATTATACTTAATGCCTGTGTAAAATTCTGAATATTATGTTCCTGTATTTTACCACAATTTTAAAAAATTAATGTTTGAAATAATAAATTTTATGTTATGCATATTTTAAATTAAAGCACACATTTAAAAAATGCCAAAAATTTATTTCAGGAGACAACTTGTAAGGAAAAAAAAATGGAGAGGGAGCCAGGAGAGGCCTGGAGAACCATCAGACAATAAAGCCGAGACGCCAAGGGAAGGAGAGAGGGCAGGTAAGCTGGTGGAAGTGTCAGCCCTGCAGTCCTAAGCAGAGTGGGCAAGGCCCTGGGGATCCTTGAGCCAAAAGTGGCCTCTCGGAGAAGTCCCACACCTCTCAGGAGTGGTCCTGCCTTCGTATCGCTGCCATGCTCAGCCATTGGCTGGAAGCAGCGGGGGAAGCACAGCTTCGGCGGGAAGATGGGGGTGGATTTGGAGTTCAGCAGCTGAGCTGTCGGGCAGTTACTCTCCCCAGTTACAGCGACGACACTTCAGATCTACCTAGTGAAGGCAGTTCAGACCCTGCATCCACCAGACCTCAAAAATCTCTAGACCTTCACGTCTACCCAGTGTCCTCTCACTGAAGGAAATGGCCCCATGGGGGGAGGACAAGTCATCACAGTGGACACCTGTCATGGGGTTGCAGGGTTCTTCCTAGGAACCTGGCAACCGCTTCATCAATGAACTCCGGATACAAGTTGGGCTCAGGTCCAGGGACTGAGCAAGAGATGGAACATGTTGCTGGGGTGATCACTCTCAGCCTCCTCCCTTCCGCTCTTGTCATTTTTTGTTGTTTGTACATTTTAAAAAGCAGTTTGGGGGCTGCCTGTCCCTCTGGGTGCTATGTTCTAGCAACTATCTCTACCACTTCCTGTGGTTCACACCCTCTGGGCTGCCCCTGCAGCCAGGCCAGACGTCACCGTAATCGTGACCTCGCTGCGGCTCCGGGCGCTTAAGCATCAGCGCTGGCTGCTCTGTTGCATCACAGCGCCTCCGTCTCCGCCGACTTCAGCAGTGCGGGTCCGGGATGTCACTCCCTCTCCCCTGGTCGCAGAGGACAGCCGCCAAGCCCCCACCCCCCAGCGGCACGCCCAACGCCTCCGGGAACAGGGTGTCCTCTGGTCACCCCCGCTGAACACACTCTTCTCCTGGGTTTTCTGACCTCACAAAATATCCCCATTCCCGCACATCTGTCACCAGCAAAGCCCATTCACCATTCCCCGGGAAAAAAAAATAGAATCTGGGTAATAAAGAAATCTAACCTTTTTTTTTTTCTTTTCCTTTGTGTCTGGTCTAGTTTCATTGGCTCACAGGAGGCCGTGCGCAGAAGCCTCGCCCCCGCCCTCCAGACCAGAGTTCCCGGTGCAAAATGGCGCGAACGCCCCGGCTCTGGGCCGCGGGCAGAAGCCCCGGGCAGCGCGCCTGTGCCCAGGACGGCTGCTCGGTGGGCGGGTGCAGAGGCGCTGCGCCTGCGCACAGCACCGCGTGTGCGCGCGCTGGAGCGTGGTCAGCACGGCTGCGCCTGCCGGGGAGCCCCGCCCCTTCCCCCGCCCCGCCTGTGGGGAGACCCCGTGCTCTGGATCCCCAGCTGACAGTTCCCCATCCTCTGATCAAAGAAGGAAGCTGTCCTTTGCTTCTGAACTGGACTCGGTCTGGTTCTGTGGGCTGGAAAGACATGGAGCAGAAGGACCCTTGTTGGGGACCGACTATGGAGGGTCGGTAACTCATTCACTTCCCTCAGCTTTATTCCTTTTTCTGGGCTTTCATGAGAATTTATTCTGTTTTTCACTTTTTTTTTTCAGGCCTTTAAAAGCCACCCTCTTGGTGAGTTTGCCACATCCTAGTTTCCTTGACAGGGTGTTAAATTCCAAGAAGGGTCATCCTTCAAGTCAAAGATGACTTGACTCTTACTTACCCAGTCTTGTTTCTGGCAGTGAAGATCCAGTCCCGGGGATACTCACCTGGCTTCTCCTGGGACATCTTGTCAACAATTCTTCACCTCCTGGGATGTAGCCTCTCTCCTCACGTATCAGGCTGTCCTCAGCTGGGTTATGCTGAAGTGTAACCCTGCACGTCAACCTGGTAGCCAGCAAAGGAGGCAGGGCAGCTCCTGGGCAGGGGACGCGGTCGCCTTGTGGAGGAGAGGCTCCTAGGGCATCTTCCAGCGCGAGGGAACTGCCAGCTCTTACAGGAGAACGACGGGCTCCTCTGCAAGCGCTGAGGTTTCAGGTTGCTTTGCTGAGCACAGAGGGGCACCCACGGAGATACTACCGCCCTGTGTCTCAGGGTCCCGGGGATCCCCAGCAAGAGTACTGACTTCAGTCCGCCTGGGCGAAGCATCCAAACCGGCTCCTGAGACCCGCAGCCTGTTGCTCAGCTGTGTGTGCTCCTCCAGTGCAGGAGATAAGGACCTCTTCCTAAGGAAGCCGTCCACAGTCCCTCTGGTTCTCACACTCGGCCTTTAACCCATTGTTAATGGCTCTCAGTTTCTCATTTTCCTTCTGCAGAGCACCAGTTCAGCTTAGCACCACTGCCTGTGAGTATTTTCCCCCAGACCTTTCAAATACCTGAATCAGGACACCTGCCAGGGCACTTCCCTCCCTGGTGATGTCTTGCAAGGTCACTACAGGTGAAATCTTTAGCAACTGGGCCACCGTTATGGAAAGGACTATCCATGCCCGACTGAGCGCCCCATCTTGTGCTCCCTGGAGATTTGAGCAGCACAGTTTTACAGCCCTTACTTTAAGCAGGGACAGTTCCTGCACATGATATGTACAGAAATAAATAGTAGCTAAAATAACTACTATCACTTAACTTTTATTGAAGTATAGTCGGTTTACCATGCTGTGCCAGTTTCCGGCGTACAGCATAATGTTTCAGTCATGTATATACATCATATATTCCTGTCCATAGTTTTTTCATTATAGGTTTCTATCTTAAGTTCTTTGAAGTATTTTATTCATCAGAAACTGACTTTTGCTCATGGTGTGAGATGGAAATCTTACTTTGCTTTTCGCATATATGCACCTATCTAAATGTCCTAGGACTGTTGACTGACTGGTCCACATATTCCCTGCTGATCTTCCGAGCCACGTCTGTGTTGTACCCAGTATCTGTGTCCAGCTGTTCTGAGCGGACTGTTCTGTTCCTGTGACTCCTAGCCCATCACTTCTCCAACCCCACATGGTCTTAATAGCTTTCTTTTACAATCTGCCTGCGTGTTTGATAGGACAGCCCCATCCACATCTCTTTTCAAAATTTTCTGTGGTAATCAGTTCATTTTCCTTCCCTATAAAATAATTCTATTTAAAATGATTCCTTTTTCTTTTTCAATCATCTGCTTTTCATGTTCAATAAAAACCCCTGTTGGTTTGTATAATGGGAAATGCATGGAATATAGGGATCAATTTAAGAACTGATATTGTCATATGGAGTCTCTGTTCATAATATTTCTTCAGTAATTTTTGTCACCTTTTATCTCTTTCCACGAAGTTTTATAGTTTACCCCTTATGGGGTAATGGTCTAGCACAGCTTTTGTTATATCCATCCCTAGGTAGTTTATATAAATTTTTTTAACTTGAAGTACAGTCAGTTACAATGTGTCAATTTCTGGCATACAGCACAATGTCCCAGTCCTGCATATACATACATATATTCATTTTCACATTCTTTTTCATTAAAGGTTATTACAAGATATTGAACATAGCTCCCTGTGCTACAGAGAAGAAGCTTTTTTTAAAAAAAAAATCTATTTTTATATATAGTGGCTAACATTTTCAGATCTCAAACTCCCACGTTTATCCCTAAGGTAACCATAAGATTGTTTACTATGTCTGCGTAAGTACTTTATATTTCTGACGCATTATAAATCTCTGTCTTAAAATTTTATCTTCTAATTGTTTATAACATGCATAAAAACAATAAAGTTGATTTTTAACATTGATTTTGATCATAATTGGTTAAATTCTCTCATTAGTTCTCATAATGAAATGAAACTTTCATGTTGTTTTTTATGACAATTTTGTAATATTTTACTTCTTTCCAAAGTTTATGATTTTTATTTTTCTTTTTTGTCTTAATGTTGATAAGGGCTTTCAGTACACTGTTGATAAAAGTGGCAATAGTAGACATCTTTTTCTTATTTCACATTTCAAAGGAGATTAAAGTTTAGCCATCTAGTATCGTATTTGCTGTAGATTTCTAGAGCTACATTTAAACAGTTTTGGAAAGTGATTTTCTAAGCCCAAGTGCCTACTGTTTTAGAAGTATTAAAATTTCCCAGTGAACTAGACTTTTTATCATTATGTAATATCCCTTTACATTCTAATTTTCTTTTTTGCTTTAAAGCTTATTTCATCTGATGTTAATGTAACTACAGCAGCTTTCTCTTGGTTAGAATTTGTCTGATACATATTTTTATCTTTTCTCTTTCAACCTTGTTGCACTAATATTTTAGTTATGTTTCCTTTATTTTTTATTAAAGTATAGTCAGTTCAGCATAATGTGTCAGTCATATATACATATATTCATTTTCATGTTCTTTTTTATACAGGTTGCTATGAGATATGGAATATAACTATGTTTCTTTTCAGCAGTATATAGATTTAAAATTCATTCTAATTATTTTTATCTTTTAAGTGAGAGGTTACTTCACTTCTATTTGATTATTGATACAGTTGAGTTTATTTTTGTAATTTTATTTTCAGGGATTACTTTTTTTTTCTGCTTCTTTCTGTTACTGCCATATTTTGGATTGATTTTTTTCCCCTTATGTCATTTTTTTTTTTCAAAATTATACACTCTATTTTATTCTCTTTGTGGTTATCTGGAATTTGGTAAGCATATTTAACTAGATCAAGATTACTCTAGAGCTTTTTCCTCCTCCCACACAATACATCAGTTCTGCTTCTCCTCCACCTGGCTTACAGCCTCCTGTTGACCATTGTTTGAGCTTTATTCAATAGTGTTTTTAAATTGCATTAATGAGACGTTAGTATCATAACTGCAAATACTTAGTCCTTGCTTAGCTTGCCTTACTCAGAGACTTTCATGTTTCATTGCTCATCTTCCCTCCTCACATCTTCTCTCTGCAGCACGTTGTCATGGAGTTCCTTCACTACATTTCTACTGATGGTAAGTAGTTTGAGTTTTGTCTGAAAAAATATTTGTTTCACACACTAGTGTGCTTTGATGTACGATTCCAGGTTGACGGGGATTTCATCCAGCATTCTGAAACGATTAAGCTGTTGCCTTCAGGTTTCTAAGGCTGCTGATTTCAAGCTGACTGTTGTCTAATTGTGATTCCTGAGTGGGGAGGTGACTTTCCTCTCTGGCCATTTTCAAGGTCTCCCTGTTTTAACATTTGTGCTGGACATTCACCATGATGTTCATCACAACTTTTTTTTTATCCTATTTGGGATTCATTGTACTTCTGAGTCTGAGAATTTGCATTTTCTATCAGTTACAGGAAACAATTCTTATTGTTCTTTCCCATCAACTCTGTTATCTGCATTTGGAATTCCAATTAGACATCTGATAGACCTCCTGATTCTGTCTTCCGTGTCTCCTTATATTTCAAATTCCCATCTCTTGATCTTTCTATGCATTTATTTAGGAGATACACACACACACACACACACACACACACACATACATACATACATATATATGTATGTGTATATGTATATAAAACACTCACTTCAGTGATGCTTAATTTACCCTTTAACTGACACATTGAGGGTTTTTTCTCTTTTTTTTTATTAAAGTCTAGTCAGTTTACAATATTACGTTGGTTTCTGGTGTACAGCACAGTGCTTCAGTCTATAGGAACATACATATATTTGTTTTCATATTCTCTTTCACCATAAGTTACTGTGGTACTGAATATAGTTCTTCTGTGCTATACAGAAGAAACTTGTTGTTTATTTATTTTATACATAGTAGTATCTGCAAATCTCCAATTCCCAATTTATTCCTTCCCACCCCCTTCCCCCACTGGTAAACCATAAGTTTGTTTTCTATGTCTGAGTCTGTTTGTTTTGTAAATAACTTCATTTGTGTCTTTTTTTTTTAGATTCCACATATAAGTGATATCATATATTATTTTTCTTTTTCTCTCTGGCTTACTTCACTTAGAATGATATTCTCCAGATCCATCCATGTTGCTGCAAATGGCATTATTTTATTCTTTTTTATGGCTGAGTAGTATTCCATTGTATAAATACACCACAACTTCTTTATCCAGTCATCTGTCAATGGGCATTTAGCTTGTTTCTATATCTTGTCTATTGTATATAGTGCTGCTGTGAACATTGGGGTGCATGTATCTTTTTCAATCAGAGTTCCCTCTGAATATAGGCCCAGGAGTGGAAGTGCTGGATTATAGACTTATTTTTATTTTTTTAAGGAATCGCCATTCTGTTTTCCATAGTGATTGCACCAAACTACATTCCCACCAGCAGTGTAGGAGGGTTCCCTTTTCTCCACACCCTCTCCAGCATTTATTGTTTGTGGACTTTTGAATGATGGCCATTCTGCCTGGTGTGAGGTGATACCTCATTGTAGTTTTGACTTGCATTTCTCTGATAATTAGTGATATTGAGCCTTTTTTCATGTGCCTATTGGCCGTTTGTATGTCTTCTCTGGAGAACTGCTTGTTTAGGTCCTCTGCCCATTTTTGGATTGGGTTGTTTGTTCTTTTGTTATTAAGTTGTAGGAGCTGTTTGTATATTCTTGTCAGTCGCTTCGTTTGCAAATATTTTCTCCCATTCTGTAGTTTGTCTAACACGTTGCGTTTTAAATGTTAGCTATTCCATTTTTCATTTGTGAATTTCCCTTCAGTTGTCTCTCCAATCTGTTCTGCTTTTTAACCTCCTGTGTTATTTCCATCTCATATTTTCGATTCTAATTTTTATTTTCTTAAACATTTTAGGCCTTGTTTTGTATCCTCTAACCAATAATTGGAAGTCTTGGTTGGTCAGATCGTATCATTTGCTATTTGTGTTTGCTGTTGTTTGCAATACCTTGATTCCTCCTCTGCTTCATAATTTTGTGTTGTGACGTCCTGGTCAGCAGGACTTCTTCTGTGGGAATCTTATGGAACCAGGATTGAGGTTTTATGTCTCTAGAAAGAACATATTTCTCTCCTTTTGCTTCATTAGGCAACCAGGGGTTGTACTGTATTAGGGCAAATTCTTGTTCTTACCCTGGCTTGGGTTTTACTGGACTTAGTAGGTATAATGGACTGAATTGTGCCCCCACCAAATTCCTCTGTTGAAGTCCTAAGCCCCACTGTGACTGTACTTGTAGCAGGGCCTTCGAAGAAGTATTAGGGTTCAGTGAGTCATAAAGGTGGGGCCCTAACCCAGTAGGACTGGTGTTCTTACAAGAGGAGGAAGAGACACAGGGCTGCACGCCCAGAGGGAAGACCGTGTGAGAACACGGGGGTGGGAGGGTTGGGGGAGGAGAAGATAGTCATCTACAAGCCCAGGAGGGAGGTCTCAGCAGGACCCAAACCTGACAACACCTGGACTTGGATTTCTAGCCTCCAGAGCCGTGAGAAGGCAGACTTCTCTCGGTTAAGCCGTCCAGTCTGTGGAATTTCATCATGGCCATCCTGGCGGACTAGCGTCTTAGGAAGCAAAACTTTAACCTCTGACTTGTGTGTGAGCAGACGTCTCTTTACAAGCTTCCCAGGAAGTCTGGGCAGAGGCAGGCAGGAGCCCTGCCTTCTCTCCCTTCTGGTGGGCAGACGTGTTGGATGGTCCACCCATTTAGTAACGGCAGGGGCCTGAGGGGACGGCTCTCAGCATGTCCCAACTCCACAGCAGGACCTCGGCTCAAACATTCATCCAGTGCAGGCCAAGGCCACATCTCCCAACTCCATGCAGCCACAAAACTCAAGGACCAAGACTGGAAAGCTCTCCGGGACACCAGCAGTGCCGGGGACAAATGACAACCCTGGTGTTCAGCTCAGTTTTCAGGTTTTGGTACCTAGAATTTTCCTCCTTTTTCAGGCTTACCAGTGCATTTAAAAGTACAGTTGTTTCATATTTCCACTTAGGTTTTTTGTAAGGAATACTTTTAAAGATCTCTACTATGTCATATGCCTGGAAACTGAGGTCCCCTTAGTCTCATTATAAAGAAAACCTTCCCAGAAGCTTTCCTGCGGAATTTCCCTCACATCTCATTGGCTGGGAGCCTTTGTAAATCCATCAGCGCAGGAAGAATGGGATTTCCGAGACTGCCTTAGACTGGTCAGAATTCATCACAGAGCCCCACGGGGGAGGAATGGACAATGAAACAAATTTGGGGAGTAAGGAGGAAAGAACTATTGTGGAGACAAAATATCCTGCCTGAAATGTGGATAATTTAGGGGAGATTGGGTAAATTAGTCTGACTACAGAATGCTTGACCTAGAGTAACAGAACACAAGACTAGAAAGGTATTTCAGGGGTCAAATTGAAGGAGTACCAAAAATGCCTGGCTAATGAGTTCATATTTTATCCTACATGTAAAGTTGTGACACTAAGGATTTTTGAACCAGAAGATGACAATGAGAATGGTGTGTTAGCACTGCTATTCTGACGACAGTGTTAAGAATGAAGTAGAGGAGGTTGGGAGCAGAGGCAGTAATTACAATTTAGGAGTCTTTCGTGGTAACTTAGGCATGAAGTGACAGTTTGGGGGACTGACTAGAAGCCGAAATCCAGCAGGGCTGCCATCCCTCAGGGGCTCCATGGGACAGCCCGTCCCTCGCCTCTTCCAGCTTCCTGGGCTTTTGGCCTCAATCTCTGACTCCGTTGTCCTATCAACACCTGTTCGAGGATTTAGCACTCGCACTTCACATGATCCAGGATAATCTCCTCATCTCAAAATCCTTAGCTTAATTATACTTGAAAAGATGCTTTTTCCAAAAAAGGTAGCTTTTACAGGTTCCAGGGATTAGAACCTGGACATGTACTTTGGTGGAAGAGGCATATCAGAGACTGTGAAACTGGATTTAAAAAAAGACTCAACTATTTGATGCTAAAAGAAACACACCTTATTTTTTAAATTTTTAATTTTTTATTGAAGTGTGTACAATTTTAGTTTCAAGTGTACAGTAAAGTGATTCAGTTATACATATACATACCTATGAATTTTTTCTTTTCAGATAAATTAGGGGTTGGGGATTAACAGACACACATTACTATATATAAAATAGCTAAACAACAAGGACCTACTGTATAGCACAGAACTATATTCAACTTCTTGTAATAACATATAATGGAAAAGAATCTGAAAAAAATACACTTTAAAGACAAATAAATTAAAAGGATAGGAAAAGAGATGGGGGAGGGTATAGCTCAGTGGTAGAACACGTGCTTAGCATGCACTAGGTCCTGGGTTCAATCCCCGGTACTTCCATAAAAATAAATACATAAATAAATAATTAAATAAATAAATAACCCTCCCCCCCAAAACAGGATAGGAAAAAACATACCATGACAACACGTCTCAAAAGAAAGCTGGAGTGGTTATATTAATATCAGACAAAGTAAATTTCAGGACAAAGAAAAATAGAAATAAAAAGGAACTTTTTCAATGATAATGGGGTCAGTTCATCTTGGGGACATGACATTCCCATATATTTACACATTTAAAAACAGAGCTTCAAAGAACATGAAGGAAAAGCTGAACAAATCGCAAGGAATCCAAAACTCTTTCCAGGGATTTCAGTCCTCATTGCTTAGTAATTGGTAGAATGAATAGAAAATTATGAAGAATATAGAAGACTTGAACCCACTAACACATAGCTTGCCCTAATGGTTATTTATAGAGCAATCCACCTAATAACAAGGCAGAACCCACAATCTCTTCAAGTCTGAGGTGGAGGGAGGGGTGGGGGGAAGGGACCACAAAAGGGCCCCAGGAATTTGGGGTGATGGATACATCTCAAGGGTGGTGACAGGTTCATGGGTGTAGCTTATCAAACTGCACACGGTAAGTATGTGCAGTTCACTGTAGGGTAATTGTACCTCATAATGCTATTTTTTAAAAAGAGACAATCAGACGAACACACACGTAACAGGTAACAGATCACATATCCATGCACATAAAGCTGGCCAAGAATTAGTATCTCAAATATGTAAATGATGCCTCCAAATAAGTAAGGAAAAGACAACACAGCAGGAAAATAGGTGAAGACTATGTGCAAGTATTCTACAGAAAAACAACACACGGGACAAAGGAACACAAAAAGACGTTGAATCCCACTGGAAATCAGGGAAATGTAAATTGAAATTGCACTGAAACACTATTTTACACCCATCAGATAAGCAAAAAATTTTTGAGTTGACAATATGCAGGGCTACCTAAATTCTTTTGTTTTTCATTTTTAATGACATTTTTTCTTTCAAATTTTAGAAGCAATACATGTTCACTGCAGACAATCAGGAACACACAAGAGCATACATTAAAAGACAGCAGTCACCCACAATCCCCACCGCCCAGCGATACCCACCAGTAGCATGTGTATGCGTTTCGTCCTCACATCTAGTAAGTTCTCTAAGCTCTTATATACTGCTGGTGGGAAGGTAAGGTAGCAAACCATTTAGGAGAACAACTTGATCATAACCAGGGAAGTCACAGACGCACAGACCTGCAAGCTCGCCGCTCACGCGGAGGCGTGTGATCTGTGTGAATCACACCACAAATGCATTACGGAGACAGGGAAACGAATACTCCAAAGAGCCTTTTTTATAATTTTATAGTGGCTATAAATTAATAACAACCTAAACCCATCGACATGAAACGATGAAATAAACTGAGGTCTATTTAGACAATAGGATCCCCTACATGATGAAGATGAATGTTCTGGAGCCACATGAATTAATGGACAAATCTCGTGAAGGTAACGGAAGAATTCAGGATGCCCTCCGGGTTCTCCGTGTTGTCACAGATGGCAGGATTTCCCTCTGTCTTACGGCCGAGTGGTCTTCCGCTTGTGTACAGCCCGCCCGCAGTTTCTTCATCCGTTCATTCATCGGTGGACACTTAGTTGCTTTCACGTCTTGGCTGCTGGGACTAGTCCTGCCGGGAACGTGGAAGTGCGTGTGTCTTTTCCGTGGAGCGTTTTTGTTTTCTTCAGGTAAATACGCAGAAGTGGAGGTGCTGGATACTATGGTAGCTCTAGTTTTAATTTTTGAGGAAACGCCATACTGTTTTCCCACCGACAGTGCACCAGGGTTTCCTTTGTCCACACCCTCACCAACGCTTGGTAGTTCTTGCCTTGTTACAGGTGTGTGGTGATAGCTCACTGTGGTTCCGACCAGCACTTCCCTGATGACTAGCGATGTTGAGCACCTTTTCATATATGCCTATTGGCCATTTTTATGTCTTCTTTGGCAAATTGCCTATTCAGGCCCTTGGCCATTTCTTAATTGAATTATTTGGTCTTTTGCTATTGAGCTGTATGAGTTCCTTATATATTTTGGAGACTAACCCCTTATCTGATATTTGTTTTGCAAATATCTTATCCCACTCCGCAGGCTGCCTTTTCATACTGTGAATTATTTCCTTTGCTGTACAGAAGGTTTTTCGTTTGAGGTAGGTTTTTCTTTTAATTCATTGAAAAATCTGTTTAATTATGCTCAGATCTGGCAAGTTTTTGTCATTTACAAGTAAAAATTAGTCATCATTCGACCAAGCTAAGCCTCACGTCGTGAAGGACTGATGCGAAAACAGGCAACTGAACCCTTAAGCAGCTGAGGGCTGCCATGCAGAAGGGCTGAAAGCAGGAGTGTGGCCTCCCGGCTCAGTAATGACACAGGTTAACACTTGTGAGCCTGGCACTGTGCTGGGTCTTCTATATACAGCATCTCATTTAAGGTTCACAAGAACTCAGCTCTGAGATGTTATTCACATTCCAGAGTAGGAAACCCAGGCTTAGAGAATTTCAACCACCTCAGTGTCACAGAACTAGAATGGGGATAGGGTAAGGTTCCACTACAGTCTGTGTGCCTTCACACACAGTGCTTTTTCCACATGCCCTGCTACCACTGAAGGATTTATTTACTCACTGGGTTATGAGGTGGGCACTGTTCTCGATGGCAGAATAAAATGTCAGGCAGAGTATATATGTTTCTACTCTCATGGAGATTAGACTCGTGGGTGAATGACCCCACCCACCCGTGTTCCAAATGTGCCGCGATGTAAAAATCCTGCTATGGAGCGAGTGCTGTGATTTTGCAATGCTCAGTCATGATGCTTTGCTTTTTCGGGTACCCTTGGTCCCAAGATGTGGTACTAACAGGGTTAGCTCACAACAATGTTGTCTGAAATGTGCCATCCAGAGACAGCATCCGATAGAGCAATCGTGGTGATGACATCTGTACAGAATTATACAAACGCAGCCATTCACACAGCAGCGGTGCCGTTAGACTGCACATCAAGATCCGATCCACAGTCCACGGGGTTCCACAGGTGCATCAAGTTTACACCTGCAGGAGACCTAAATGCTTGTGCTGTGCTGATCACTGAGGCGCAGCCCCGTGCCCACCACTGGGAAGATATTAACATGGATGGTACTCAGCCGACTAGTCAGATGCGTCCATGTCACGGGTATTTGACCTGAAAGTCAGTGTGCCTTTCATTCCGTCATGGAACAGTGGATGTGCTTTCTCCCTCAGGCAGCAGCGAGTGCAGAGAACAAGGCTCTGATTTGTATGTTGTATTTACTGCCTTAGCCGAGATCTCTGTGCCCCTGTGTTGGTATGTGGGAAATCCTACAAAACAGTGGCTGCCCGTATAATTTTGAAAGCACGATACTAATCCATGTATTGTAAGAAGGCACAAATGGAATTACATTCTTGGTAGCTTTCTGGCAGTGTCCTTTCTGGGAAATACAGTTAATACTGAATATACGTAAGAGTGGGTTTCCTCTCGAATACTTGCATAACAAAGGGGCCAGAAGTCATTAGTCTGGATATTTTCTGTGACAGTGACGGTGCATGGAGTTTATAATTGGAGTGATTGTTCAGGGTTAACAAGGCTGTACTTCGCTGTCAACATAAACTGACTTCATTTGAAATGCAGCCCGTACACTGCACTTACCATTAATTCAATGACTGTTTGGGGGGAACTTACTAAATAGATTGTTAATAAAATCACACTTACCTTGTTATCCTAGTATATTGTGTCTCAGAAAACAATAGACTGAGATCAACTGATGTGTTAACAAAACCCAAAGCTGATTCTTAACCATAAAATATTGGGGGGGAGGTGCATTCGTATCATTTCTTTACTGTGCGACTCAGATGTGGGTTGCCCTTACTCATTCATCTGTTCATTTCAACAAGCATTTCTCTCTCTTTTTTTTAAGCATTTTCTGTGTCCTTGTGCTGCTAGGGACACAAAGATCATTAAGATAGACCTTCACCCTTAAAGACCTCACACTCTGCCATTATAAAAGCCCTCACAAACACAAAACCATACAGTAAGAAAGGGCAAACATACAGACATGCTTTGGATGTTACGGGAGCACCGAGGTGGTGGTATCCAGCCCGGCCTGCAGAAGAAACAATGAGGAAAGTGAGCAGTCACGGAGGGCTTCCCAGAGGAGGGAGCATGGGGGCTGAGGCTTTAAGGACGGGTATAACTTCACCCCTCCAAGGAGATGAGGGAGATTTTTGTCAGAATAAATGTCACGCACCAAGTATGAACAAGGTATCCCCAGCACTTAGCAGAGGGGTTTGGTCCAGACTAAGTCCCTGTCATTTGTATTTACATCAATGAGCCCTGCTCTCCGTGGGGAGAGAAATGATAACAAACTAGAACAATGATGATAGCAGAGGAGGACAGAGCTGAGACACAGGGAGAGCAGGAAGGACCTGGTGATCGCCTGGATGGGGAGACATGAAGAGTCAAGGACCACTCTTGGGGAAAAAAATCTCTGAATTAGTTGTGCCTTTAGAAGAGAAAATAAACAGGCAAGTAGGATTCTGAAGGGAATGATGACTGAATCCGTTTTGAGCTTGGGGGCATATGTAAGCGGCTCAGTACAGCAGGTAGATGGGCAGTAGGGGCGACCCCTACACAGAGACCTGGGGGTCGTAAGCAGACAGGTAACAGATAAGAAGTGAAGATGAAACCAGGTAAGGACCCGGAGTACAGTGAGAATTAACAATGGAGTCCAGCCTGCAACCTTCTGTGGGCAGTGGGGGGGAAGCCAGTCCAGTTCTCGGTAGAGAATGACCCCAAGGATGGAGGAGGACCTAAGACAGCTGCATCACCTGCTCAGGTGGCCCATACACAGCACATCCCAGGGACAGACACAAAGCAGGAAGGTAGGGGCCAAGGACAGATAGCTCTGGGCAGGCAGAGCAGCCCTCCTGCCAAGATGGGGGGGGGGGGGCTTGCAAACATAAATGGTTATCATTCCCCCAAAGACTTTTCTAAGACTGGCCCTGTGACAAAGTGTGTTCTGGGAAGTCCCATTAAATGAAACAAAGGTTCCCTAGAGGCAACCTTGGGGGCGTGTAACATCTGCTTTCAATCACAAGAACTGGGAGTGAAATGCGCTGGCTGAGGAGCATAACAGGTCATAACACACCATTCGGCTGTTTGAAAAACATCAAATACATAAATTTGTGTCCAAAAACAACTGTGCAAAACAGGCAGTATGGGGACAACATGTCTTCGGGTGACTCTGTGACTCCAGCACCAGTTCACCCACTGATAGCACGCTAACACTTGTAACTCACCAAAAGCTGACTCTGCGAGACAGGCAGGCATCTTTTCTGGGGCTTAGATCAGACAGTCCGATAATGTGTGCACCTGTCCAGTTTGTCAGAAAAAGGGCCCAATGCTGTTTAATGAATACGATTAAACAAGACTTCTATTTCATCTCTGTAAAATTCAGCTCCCATCCTTTGAATTAATGTCATGAACTATTAATAGGTCCTCATCCTCAATTTTAAAAACAATACAATCAATCAGAACTTCTAGATTTTTCCTTTGAGAATTCGGTTTGGCAAAATAACACAGAAAACACACAGGTGATTTATGGTGAATTCCCTTTTCTACTCACAGCTGCTCTTTCCCTAGCTTTACTGAGGGTCCCTCTTCAGCCTTCCAGGTTTTAAACTCTTCTCAGATCACTAAGCTGTCTCCAGAGCCTGAGAGCTGATTTTTTATTCTAACACAAAGGAAACAGATTTGCAAAATAGGATTCCAATGTATTCATTCACTGTGAGATTTACAAAGGACCAACGGGGCCGTTTAATCTGCACCTCCTGAACATCCAAGTATGGTTATGGGGTTGTATGGTAAATGCTGGTGTCAGAAAAGGGGTGCTGATGGTCTCTTCTTCCTCTCCTGCATCACTCAAGTCTACCCTTGTCCTCAGGGATCAGTTCCTGCGCTGGGTTCCTCCAAAACTGAAGAACACTTAACCACCGACTACTCTTCAAGCCTGAAACGCAGGCTGAGAGTGGGAGGCGGGAGTGGTGTTAATTTAATTCTAACGCCTGAAATTACCTCCTGGGTTTGAGCTAATTTTCTCGAATACTGTTTTGTGGGGGTAGCAGGATAACGTTCATCTTTCAGACCGGAAATATGATTTTAGTTTGGACTTCGCAAATACTTAGCCCTCGCTTTTGGTCCTCACTTTACTCTGGGCCAAAGAACCAAGCCGCAAAGGAAGGCTCGGCTCCCAGCCTCATTCCTGGCAAAGACCACCTGTAAATACTCAGCCTTTCTGGGTATGTCCAAGCTGGTGGTAAACAAACCTGGGGTATTCTGATCACTTTCTGGAATCTTAATAGTTGTGGCGATTATGCTGAAAGATACCAAGTCCAGTTTGACAAGAGAAAAGATGTCCACGTGTCATCTCAGAAGACCAATGGAATACTTGGAATGTAGGTCCCGTGAGTGGGAATGGCACGTTCTTCCCCGTCCCCGCTTCCTGTGGGAGCCTCCCCAGCTGCACTTTATCTCTAAGGCAGGGCCGGGTCCGCGCGCCCTTCGCCGACCGCCCCGTAGGGCTGGCCGGGCCTGAGCCCGGGGGTCGGGGTCCGGAGAGTCGAGGTCCGGATGCAGAGGCGGGGGCTCGAGTCCAGGTCCAGAGGGCGGGGATGGGATCGGGGGTCCAGGACCGGAGGGCGGGGGCGGGGCGGGGTCAGGGAAGGCGGGGTCCAGAGGCGCCGGCTTTGGTCCGGGTCAAGGGTCCAGGATAGGAGGTCGGGGTCAGGGATCGGAGGGCGGGATTAGGGGGTCAGGGCTCAGATCCAGTGAGCCCGGGCTGGGGTCGGGATCCAGGACCCGAGGGCGGGGTCTGGGTCGGGCCGTGGAGTCGAGGTCCGGGGTCGGGTCTCGGAGTCCGGGTCCAGAGGGCCGGGACGGGGTGGGGATCAAGGGCCCGGCGGCGAGGTTCAGGGGCGGGCTCCAGGGTCCGGGGCTGGGGCCTGGGACCAGGACCTGGCGGGCGCAGTCGGCACCGCCCCGCGACCCCGGCGCCGCGCCCCGCCTCCCACAGGCGGCGGCCATGGCGGTCAGGCGGGTCCCGGCGTCAGCGGGCGCCGCGCTCCGGAGGCAGCCGCCCGCCGCCCCGCCAGCAGAACCTCCCCGGGTCGGAGCAAAGTTCCGACAGCACCTCAGCTTCACCCTCTGCTCCTCTTCCGAGGGGGACCGAGGCGGCTCCGGGCCCGACTCGCAGGGAGGCCCGAAGCCGACGGCGGGGATTCTGGCGAGCGAAGAGTTAACAGCGGCGGAGCGGCGGATCGCGGAGCTTCACGAGGCCGCCTGCGCGGTGAGGCCCCGCCCCTTCCTCCCTGGCCGCCCCGCCCCTCCCAGGCCTCCCCCCCCGGACGGCTGCCGGGGGAGCCGTGCGCCTGCGCGGTGAGGCCCCTCCTCCCTGCCCCGCCCCAGCGGCCCCGCCCCTCTAGGCAGTGCCGCCCCTCCAAGAAGCCCCGCCCCTCCTGGAAGCCCCGCCTAGACAGCACCCCCTGGGTCAGGGACCCTTCGCGTACCGGCGGGGAAAGAGGTTGCTGGAGGCCCGAGCTGGACTGTCCTGGCCGAAGGCCTCTGACAGCGCGCACGCTTCCCGCTCAGAACTTTTCGCCTGAAAACTGGCCACGGTTTCCTATTCCGCGCAAAGAGTTAACTTGTATCCGTCCTGAGTATGAATTCGACTCGTATGAATGCGACTGTTTCTGGGCGGGGGTGTGTGTGTGTGGCACTGGGGGAGGAGGCAGAGGAGCCGAGAAGTCACAGGAAAAATATGTCGTGTGTTTATCTGCAGGATCAGTTAAACACTGCCTACAGTGATTTCAATAATGAAAAAAGTTCTTATTTTTAATTTATTTTAATTTTGCTACCATCCTTTTGTCCTTTCCACGCTCACGGAGCACAGTTACAAAGGACACTGTAATCAGGCCTTTCCATTCTTCCCAGAGAATTCTTGAACTATGTTTTCTTATGTTTTGAGGATTTGACAATTGCTTGTTAGCACTAGTATCAAAACTTGCCATCTTCCTTCACGCTTTCTAACACCTCAGACTAATAAGTTTAAAGGTAGCGTGTTTATATTTTTATCCTTTTGAGAGAGCAAGTGAGTTCTATAATATAGACACAAAAGAGATATGAAAGTAGCCTGTTGAATACACTGCGTGTGGCCAGTACTTGTTAGGGCTAGTATTCTATGGTCCAACTTGAGCCAAAGGAGCAGAGAAGAAAACCTTGGAGGTTACCTAAAGTTGACTTTTTTTTTTTTTTTTTTTTTTTAACTGACAGTAATCCCTGAGATCCACTGTTGGGCTCATTCAAGTGTTGAATATTCCGCACAAAGACTCTAGAAAATGACTGACAGCTTTTGATTGTTCTTGTTTATACTTTTTTATTTCTTTAATTTTTATACTCTTAAAAATAACATGTATAATTTGTTTCCATTCTTCACGATATAAATGTGGTAAATAGAGCAGGAAGTTTTATTCCCTGGAGCACACACCAGTGGCCTGGAAAGAGGTTCAATCAGCCTGGGAAAGGAAAGAAACTTTTTCTCACTCGGGGAATCCACACTTACTTGATCAGTGTCAGTATTGCAGGTTAAATGACCATCCAGGAGACCGTAAGTAAACCCAATAACAAGGTTGTTTTTATTTGTCCACAAATCAGGGCCCCCTCCCAGTGGTCCTTCCTCCACATTTCCAGGCAGCTCTCTTACCTGTCTCCCTGGGCTGACGTGCATCCCTGAACGTCTGTTCTGCAGTCAAACTGTTGGCATTCTTGCCACATCTTTGCTGCCATTACCTAAGACTCATTTACTGAGGATGAATTAAGTTTGTGTGGGCCACCAGTGAGCTCAAAGTTTCTCCATCAACATGGAAAGCAGGAGAGAGGCCCAGGCTCAGAAGCAATTGGTTAGACTCCCGGGTTCCAGGTAATTGCTCTCCGAAGACCCCCAGCCTGACACGTGGAAAGAAGCTGGCTAACAGAGTTCCTAGTATTCTTTTGTTTTTCTTCCAAGTCTTCCAAGGCGGGCTTGGTAAATAAAGAAGTGAGGTCTTGACAATCAGTCATTCTAAAGTAGTGTTTAGTGCTCCTGGTTTCAAGTAATCTGCCTCTGTGGTCACAAAGGCCCCTTAGACTGGCCTTGGGGCTTGATTGCTGCGTGTCTGCTGCCCTGGGCTCGCTCTGCTGGAGGGTCTCAGAGGAGACCTAGACTTGAACTCCAGTTGTCCTTTTGCTCCACGCTTTATTCACGAAGCGTAGTTGATTAAAACCCGAACTAGGGCAAAATATCCAGACATTAAGGAAGACACCCTGAAGATGTAGTTTGTCACATGCAAAAATATATGTTAGAAGACATATGAGTGTCACATGTGCTTTAATGAAGAGGCTGTATGCAGGAATCGTGCAGAGTGACTGCGTGGTAGAAGGGTTATATGAAAAGCCCAGGAGAAAGTTTCTCTTCAGAATCTCAAGGCTAAACTAAATAACATCACCCACGTGGCCCAGATCCACAGAAGAGCCTGCGTTATTTACTTTATCTTGCGACACCTTTTAAAAACCATGTCTGAGTGTAGGTAGAGCCTGCTTCTTTGGCATCTGAAGTGTTGCAGGGAAAGTTGCTTTTGATCAAACTTGTGAAAGCAGTGAGTGTTAACATGTTAAAACAATACTTTTATTTTGCTTAAAGACGGCACTAACAACACTCCAAAAAAAAAAGAAAATAGTGTTAAAATGTGCAGTGGAGTAACACATCATGAAGGTAAGGAAAAGTGTTCCATAAAACCGAGGGTAATACTCTTTTGTGAGGACGGTTGGTTTTGATTAGCACCTTTTCTGTAAGTTTAAATCATTATCCACATATTTTAAGTAGTGAAATTGCAACTGCAACTTCTGAGTGAAAGTTCATTTTCAGCCTCTTAAGCTCTTCAAGTCATCTAAATCACCTGTTATTAAACTTGTCCCCTAGAAACTGAATGAAAAATACCGGAGCCACGGCTGTATAGTTATTGGATATAGAGGCTTTCTTGTTTTTCCATCAACTTCTCATTTTTCTCGAACTGTATATTTTCTCCTTCTGTCACATAAAGTTGGGTTGTGTCTAGTGTTGGAATGCATTCCGTCTTTAATTGCAAGTGCCACTAAAATTTCTGGGGAAGAAGTTTAATATTGTTTAAAGAAAATGTGGCGGCGTTTTATGAGTAGAGGTTCTGGTGACGAGATATGATGAGTACTGAGATGAATGAATGGTTTGATTTCCTGACTCTGCAGGCCGGCCAGCTGAACTATGAGGACCCGGCTACCGGCTACCTGGTGCTCACACAGCTGGCGCACTTGCAGAGAGGCGAATGCTGCGGCTCCGCCTGCAGACACGTGGGTACCAATTCTGCAGGACTATGGCCGTTTTAGGTGCTTCTGTGACTTCGTAAATACTTAGTAGTTGAAAAACCAATCAAATATTTACCAGGCTAAATAGACCAGGAGTGCACTTTTCACAAGCTACTCTAGCTCAGGACATTGAAGTCCTTAGGATCAACACAGGACTTTTTTAAGTTAATGAAATTTAGTAACATTTCACTGTGAGCATCAGTTGCTTGAAAGGCTGTGATGGGAAATTTATGGCAGGTCTTTATTACAAGGCAACTTTTCACAAGGTTGCAAATAAGTTGTGTTCACTGGGCAAGTACAAAGAGGGCAGGAAAAGAAATTCAGAATATTGCAAACTATTCCAGGAAGCATTTATTTTTCATTTTTTAGCTGAATAAATAGAAACTTGCCCAACATTGAGAAGTGGGTTTTCTTTAAATGATAATGATTTCCTTCCTTCCTTCCTTCCTCTTCTCCTCTTTCTCCTCCTTCTTTATTATTATCGTTATTGTTGTTGTTATTATTCCTCCTCCTCCCCCTCCCCTTCCGCTTCTCCTTTTCTTCCCCCCCCCAGCCCCACCCCATTTCATCTTTCTGTGGTTGTTTCTACTCTGCCTTTAAAATAACCATGAAACTCGCTGCGTTAAACTCAAGTGCCATACATTTCCCACAATGTACATTTCAGTGACCATCTACCTCTGAGCTCGCTGATTAAGATGAACTAACTATGTGATCCTTCCCTATTTTGAGCAAAAATTAAATGGGAACGGGTTCTTCACTGTAACTTTTTAAAAGCATACTAGTAAGTTAAATTGTGATATAGTTAAGATTAGAAACAGATAACCTCTGATTGTAGACCACTTTGTATGTTTTGGGGCAAGAAGGTATTATTTCCTTAAACTTACCCACTTTATAATCAAGGAGTAGACACTAAATGCTGGTAATTAACAGTAACCAGTATTGAAAAATTAAGCCTTCACTTTTGTGCCTGTGACATTGGCTGTTTCTAATCAAATGTGTAAGAGCTTCACCTGAATTGAGGACTGGAGGATTTTTGAAGGGTGAGTTTTTGACAGTAGAATTCTTAACGTTGGAAGGATGCATCTAGGAGGTGATTCTTGGACCCTAATTAGGATCATTTGCCAGAGGGTGCCATCATTCTCCTCTTAGCCTGCAGGAGATGGATCAAATATTCTATACAGCATTATTAGCAGTCTCTTTTTTTTTTTCACCGTGAGAAGTGTACTTTTTCAAGATGGTTGTGAAATAATTCAACAATAATGTATTTTATTTCTTTTGCAGTGTCCATATGGTCAAATCAACGTTAAAGACCCATCTAAAAAGAAGCAATTCAATTCATATTTTTATGTTTGACAACAGTCTCATCTCTGTTCTCCATCTAATTGAGCCTTATTAAAAAAATAAATAAAAGCCTAATCCAGGATTGCTTTCTGTGCTGTTAGCACTTGATAACTAGCATAATCAGAAGTCCATATACGAAAAGAACATCAATAAAATGAAAAAGCTAGCAAATGTTTGTGTGTTTCTGAAGCGGCACATTGATAGTTATTTTCCTTTCTTTTTGCTTCATTATCAGACATATGTTGAAGACAGAAAATAATGACTGTTCCACTAAATAAATGGTAGCAGTCGGGTCACATTAGTAGCTCTTCATTTTTTTTTTTATAGCCTCAGTTCTCCTACTGTTTTCTCCTCAGTGCTAACAACCCAAGGGAGGTTGCTGGCAAATAGAACAGTTTGAATACGTTCTTCATTTTATTTATATCTGGAGCTATAAGAAGGTGGATATAAGGCTATACCACGCAGCATGTGAGGACCCAAGAAGTGCCAGTCTGCGTCCAGCAATGCTCTCATCTTCCATCTGTTCTCCTAATAAAAACTTTAAATCATTCTGACTTGAGGGTCAGGCCACTTAAGATGCCTCGATTAAACCATTCTCTTTTCTCTCCCCCACATTTTACTCCTCCAGCTCTGATGTCACATTGCAGGCAAATCTGTCTTGGTACATCTTATTAGCTTTACCCCCATTGCATTCACTGCTGCGAGGCCCCTAGATTTCAGTCTTCAACCCGGTTTCTGGGACTCATGTCGACACCTCCTCCTCTGCTCCCTCTGAGGACGGCAACACCCAGGACGCCTTTTCTGTGCTGGTCAGTGAAATGGAAGGCTGGCTTTACCCAGAGCGAACCCTCAGCTTTCTCTCCTGACAGAATCTGAATGGTTCTCCAACTTCTCAGGGGTCTGCCTTAGCCTCTGCTTGTGGTCCCCAGTAAAGGTTTTGTTTAAAGATTTCTAACAATCGGAAGAGACATGAAGGGTCTGGTGCCCGCTCCCTTGTTCAATTCAAAACAGAAGCCCTTCTAAACTGTAGAAGTGAAAAGGGGCCCAGTAAGTGATACGCCCTGTGACTTCCGTTGTTCATTTTATATCAAAAAATTAAATTGTTTCCCAAAATTGTCAGCCGTTTTGGTACCCCAGTCTTTCTGATGCTCTAACTGGGTACCCTAAAGCAACACCCTCCCTGGACTCTGTGAAGTGTCAGCAGCCTCCATGGATGTGAAGAGCCGTCCCCGTGGTCTGGTGTCACCCTCTCCAGCAACAGAGAAAAGAAGGAGAAAAGGATTAGGGGCCTGGCATTGTGACAGAGGAGGCAGTCAGTGTTTCCAGAAAGGCTTATGGACTCCCAGAAGCCAATTTCCTTTCCACTCTTAGGTCAAGGAGCAGCTGGCTAGCTCCATCCTTCCCAATAGATTTGAAGATTACCCAAGCCTTTTTCTGGGTAGGGGCTGGCCGGCTGGCTGGGACTTGCTCCAGCAGTCCCAGGAGGAAAAAGAGAAGGAAATGTAGTCTTAAAGGCCATCCTTCTGGAGAAACAAGAGAAAAAGGAAAGGAAGATCACCCCCTTGTAAGACAGTGTATTTTGAGTAAGCCCCTGGGCAGATGGAAAGACGGTGAGGAGTGCCACCCTCCTGGAGGCAGCTCTTTCCCAGTCCCAGGACACTTCCTGCAGTGGGGAACTGGCTGAAGAAGAGAGGACTGACTCCAGGTCCATCAGGGAGGATCTTTATATAGGACTTTCCTGGCTCTTCCTGGAGGAACTTCTAGCCTTCCTGACATCAACAGCTCCGGAGCTGTTGCTGGGGGTGGAGGGGTGACGCTTTTACTCGCTCCTGCTTCTGGAGCCAGAGAGCCAAGGTCTGAGGTTCTGGGGAGATGCTGCGGAACCATAGGTCAGGGGTGGCGGCCGTGAGTCCTCCCACATTAAACTCAATATGGCCACATAGATGGGCCTCCCTTCAAGAGCTTCGAGCTGTACTGTATTCGGACATTGTAAAGCAAAAAGTCAGGGTTCTTGTGGGGTCTGTGTGTCCAAACGCATGTGGACGCCGAGAAATAGAGACTTCGCAGATTAAGCCGACTCTGGTGCTACTCCACCTTCAAGATTCCTGGAGATTCCTGCCGCGGCAAGGCAGGCACCATAAACCAAGGGAGATTGACTTCCAGACTGTTTCTAATGCGGAAAGACCCAAGGGAAACTGGGGGTCTTGTGCGGGGTTTAGCAGGGTGGAGGCTGGTGATGGGTTCCTGCCGGGCGGTCCTTCCCTTGGCCGGGAAGGGCCCTGCCTGCGGGGCGTCCTCGCAGCAGGTGGATGACTTGCACACTCCTCTCTCTTCAAAAGCCACACCGGCCCCATGATTTTGCTGAGCAAGGAAGGGAAGGGCTTTCCCTCGCCCCGAGTGCAACTTGGGGCTCCCACACCAGTGTGTTTAGTTGAGGGGGGGGGGCTCGAGAAGGGGAGATGCGATGCGGGTCTTTGTCCCCCCATCCCCACCGCGTCTCTCCTCCGCCAGCGCGCGGTGTCCTAAGGCGATCGCCAAGTCTGTCCCGCGCGTCCAGTTCCTCTGCCAGACTCCAGCGGGGTCTCCAGACAAGACTGGGCAAGGAGGCTCAGGACCCCGGGGAACAGCCATCGGCATGTCGCCTTCCCGTGAGCACTCTCAGGCCTCCCCGAAGGAGCCCCCCTCCACTGCCTGCCAACACCTGCCTCTTCATCTTTGCCTCCTAGCAAAGGCTTGAATTGTGGACGGGTTGTCTGCCCGTGATGGAGGATTAAAACTCGGTGCTGTTTTTTTTTTCCACTACCCTGCAACAATTAAAAGGTACTTCTGGGTGCCCCAACTATCCCCTCCCCTCAGGCAAAAGAAAGTCATTGTGTGTGTGTGTGTGTGTGCGTGTGTGTGTGTGTCTGTGTGTTGGGCTGGGGGTGGGGGCGGGGTCGGGGTCGGCACCCTCTGGAAAACCCGATTGCTGAGAAAATGTCGTGGAAGACCTTGCCACTATCTCTTGCTGGGGGTGGGCGGTCACTGGGACGCGCAGCCCACCCAGGCCCGCGGGATGTCCCGCGGGGTGCCCGAGCCTCGCGCAGGCTGATCCTCGCCCCTACAAACGGTTTCCAGGTTGGGCTATTAACACGAAACCTCCAGACTCACGCCCCACCCCCTTCCTGAGACTGTGGGTGTAAAAGCTTATCAACCTGGAATCATGGGCTCTGGGGTATTGGCAGATTCCTGGCGACAGCATCTTCCCACCCAAAATTTGTATTCTGAAGTGTGAGCTTCGTTGCGCGCTTCAGTGAGCTCCAGGCTGTGTGTGTGTGTGTGTGTGTGTGTGTGTGTGTGTGTGTGTAGAATGCATGTTTTTGTCAAATGCCTAAAATGGTTCATGACCCCAAAGAGGATAAAACCCACTGCTTTGGACAGGGATGAGGGGGAGCACCTGAACGTTTTCGGGGCGGTGTCACCGTCCTTCCATTCGATGGCCTCGGCAGCGAGCGGAGGAGCTGAATCCGGGAGGCGGGTCCCCTCCCCGGCTGCGAAAACGAACCGCGGTTCGAAGGGTTCTCGAGGAGTGAAAAAAACTGAAGAGGACGGGATGGGAAGGGAAGAGTCGGGGGTGAGGGGAACTTAGACGGTAAACCAGTAGGACTAGTTGGCTGGTGGGACTGGCTAGTGAAACCAAGGGTTTGAGTAGAAAGAGGGGCTCTCCCTGGGTTGCTCTGAGCTCCATTCTGGGATTTGGGACGGAAAGAGAAAGGCAGAGGCTCCAGCTGGATCCCTTGCCCGCTTAAACAGTGTGTCAGAGCTTGCGGGGCCGGCGAAGAGGTGGGTCTGCCCCTACGCAGCCCCACGAGCCCCTACCCGGGGACGGGTCCCCGGCGGCTCCCGGGCCCCCTGTGCGCTCGGCCCACGCCCTGTAGAGGAGCTTCTGCTGTGGCCCGGGGAAGGGGCAGGTAGGGAGGGCGGCAGCACCGCACGGACCCGCGCGCTGGAGAGGTCAGTCTCGCTGCTCACACCCCTTCCCCATCCGCGCAGGAGCCTCCCAGGAGTCCCCCGCCCCCACCCCGACTGCGAGGGGCGCACTGGCTGGGGGAGCGGGTAAATAATTGGCCAGGGGCCAGGCTTCCTGGTTCTTCCTCCCCTTCACCGAGGCCTGACTGCGCCCGGGGCTGCTGGGGCAGCGCAGCCCCTCGGGAAGCTGAGCCCAGGTAACCCGGCGCCCGCCCAGTCCCGGGTGTGGAGTCTGTGTCCCCGCGAACGTTCGTCTCCGAGGGTTTGAGTTGGTTCTCTCCCGGATGGATGGCCATTCCCACTTCCTAGCCGGAGCCGGGCTGCAAAGATACCTCGGGTCCTCGCGCTGACCCGGCCGAGAACGCCACTCTCGAGCGCAGAACGCACCTCAAAGTGCTGGGTTCCTGGCGCCCAGCCCGGGAACGCCGAGGTGGGAGGGAGGACCGGGAGGGAAAGGCGGAGATGTGGCGAGGGAGCAGTCAATGGCTTAGCCCAGCTCCCCGCAGGAGCTGCCGCCTGTTCACCGTCTATGCAGGCACCAGCTGGCAGCAGCATCTTTGAGGTACGAACACCGGGAAGGCCAAGGCCGGTTGGGGCCCTGGGAGCCCAGGGCACGCCGCGGGACTCCAGCTCTCCCGCTGCGCCCAAGGCTCAAGATGCTCACGGCTTTATGAGGTTCCCTTACGGCCGAGTCCTCCATTAACACCTCCCCTGATTACTGAAAGGCTGGAAGGGCTGAACGCAGCCTCAGAGCTTGTCTCCCGGCATCGGTCCGCGTCTGTGCCCTCTGCCCAACCCTTCCTCCTCCCCCTCCCGATCTGGAAGCATATATAAACAGAAAATAAAAGACAGGTGGAGGGAGCTGCCGGTCAGAGGTGAGGGATTCGGGTCAATTCCGACAGAGGTGGGGGGTGGGGAGAGAGAGAGAGAGAGACTGAGAGAGAGAGGGAGAGAGAGAGGGAGGGAGAGAGAGAGAGAGGGAGGCGGAGAGAGAGAGAGAGAGAGAGAGAGAGAGAGAGAGAGAGAGAGAGAGAGAGAGAGAGAGAGAGAGATAGAGATAGAGAGAGAGAGAGAGAACGATCCACCGGTTTATTTATTTATTTGGATTAGCAGAGGACTCCTTGGCAAGACCTGGGACCCGCCCGCACCTCTGGCCTCCCGCCCTCCCTCGCCGGGGACCAGGTTCTTGAGGGGAACTTCCGGACCTCAAGGTACCAATGGGGTTTGTCTAGTCGGAGCGGTTTTCTACCCTGGGTGTGCTCCTGACCGCCGGGCGCCCAGGAGCGTCTCGGGCACCAACCGGAGGCTGCCGGGCTTCCTTCTAGGCCGCTCGGTACCCGTGGCCTCGGAGGGAGGAGCGGCTGGGACGCTTCCCCCGGGTGGTGGGAGGCGCTCGGGGCCCGGGGCCGCACCTCTGAGCTGATGGGTTGATTTCTCTGCGGTGCAGCCACCATCACAGCGTGATCAACTCCCTCTGTCAGAATGCTGAACGGCACCACCCTAGAGGCAGGTGAGTTCCGTGCCAGGCTCTTTCTCTTGCTTTTTTTCTTAAGCCAGTACATATATCGTGTGTGTGAGTGTGCGCACACGCGTGTGCACGCCTTCGTTGGGTAGAAGGAAGACGGGTTTGCGCTTGTCTTAGCAATTAAACTGCTTCCTTGGCTCTGAAATACACGGTCTCCTTCAGGATTCCTGAAACCTGCGGTTTCCCTCCTCTTGCACTTCTCTCGAATGTCTGAGTTTCTCAGGGTGGAGGTGCTGGGGGCGGAGGTCTAGGTGCCACTGAGCCGCGATTTGCCGGCGGCGCCGGGGATGCGCTCCGGGTCCTTCGCGGAGCTGCTGGAGGTGTCTCCTCACTGGAAGCGATGGGGCCGGGGGTCGGGAAGACACCGTTTCTCACCCGTGTAGGCCTTAACTGGAAACTACCTTCACCCCCTTTTTCTGTTCAAGCTGAAGTCCCGCAGCCGTTTCTGCGGGCGATCTCCGCGGACGCGGGGCGGGACGTCTCCCTTTATTCCTGCGGCGGTTGCGTGCCCGCCGCCCAGCAAAACACAGGTAAAAGGGCTTCAGATTTCAGAAGCGCGGTGTTGGCGACTGGGCAGCAGTCCCTTGGAGAAGAGCTCGAGGGCGGTGGAGGAAGCGGTTTGAAGGGAGCACTGCACGAAGAGGGCCGGAGGCCTTGCGGGGCGAAGGGGGTTCCTGGGCACAGAGCGCACCCCGGGCAGGGCAGGTTGCGCCCGCCGCGCGAAACCAGCTCCCGGCCAAGGTGCGCAGCGGCGCGGCCGCGGGCCTGCCTCTCGGTGCGATATTGCTCCCGCGTCCCAGCGCCGCTCGGCCCGCTCCCATCTGGTCTGGAGGGAGGCCCTCCTAGAAAGACTGAATCCGAGGTGAGCCCTCGCGGCGGCGCCAGTCCGGACCTGTCACCCTGGGTGGTGGGAGAAGGTTCGCATGCAGAGTTTTCCTGTGCCCCGGCGCGCAGGAAAGAGAAAGGCTGGCGCGCCTCCGGTCGTCTTCTCGCCTCCCGCCCAGCGCAGAACCCCCGGCATCCAGGGCTGGGCGAGCGGTTCCCACCCCTAGGAAGGCGCCGACTCTACAGGGCCCTGGGGTGCTCAGGACGGTGCCAAAAGCTGGACACCGCTTCAAGAGCTGCGCCTTTCAGACCGAGGAGGCTCTTCAACCAGCTTACTAGGGAGGAGAGGTGCCATCTGCCCTTTTAAGGGCAGATTCAGGACACAGGATCGTGGCCTCCAAAATCCTCTAAAGAGCCCTTGAATCGCCAACGTTCTCAAGAGAGCCGGGTTTTCCTCTCCGGACACGAAAGCTTCCTCTGCACCTTGGTAAAGCTATGCATTCCCTTTACTTCCCTCTTATCCCCTCTCGAGAGCCGGAGTCCGGGACAAGGCTGCCGCCCTCGTGGAGATTCCGGGACCCTGACCTTCGATCCCTGCTCTCTGCCCCCGGGGTCCAAGCCGCCTGCTTTTTTCCAAAGCGGCAACAGTAACCGGCTGGGTGGCTGGCGGAGCAGAAAAAAGAGTGGATGAAGTGCGCTCAGTCGTGAGGGGGGGCAGCCTCTGGCCAGAGTTCTGCCGCATTGCTCCAAACAGAGCTTTGTGTTTAGACGAGGGACCGGAGCTCTCACTCCAGGCCGCGGGCGGGGAGGTCCCTGCACCTGTCCCGTTGAGAGATGCGGCGGCTCAGCCCCAGAAACTGAGCAAGCCAGCACTCTAACGTTTACCGAGCCCTCAAGGGCTATTCCGCGGGCCGGGGCCCTAGCCCCTCCTCTTGAGACACGGAAGAAGGCAGAGCCACAAAGACGCTCTCCTTAAAGTGCTTACCGTCCTTTGAGAGTGAAGGAGTGGGGGTGGGGGCACTCACGCAACCTCCCAGAGGCTGCAAGACAAAAAGGTTAGGACGTCCCAGGTCACACCCCCAATTCTTGGAGTATCCCCCCTACCCAGACCTCCCTATGGGCTTCCTTTTTTCCGGAACTGTAAGAGGCTGGACCGATGCGGAGCGATTTCCGATTTCTGCAGAACTAACAAGGACCTCCCAAACTCCAGCGGCCCCCTGTCCCACCCCCTAGCTCTCTGCAAACTTCCTGCATTGGCTGAGAAGGAAGAATCCTGGCAGTTCACTTCTTTATGGGAAATAGCAAATCCCACCCGGTGCTGCATCTTATAACCCGAGTTTTATAAGAAAAAGCAGGGATAGCTGGGCTCCAACCTGGAAGCTGATGGCGCGAGGTCTTCTGACCTGCCTGTGTCTGATTCGTGATTAACGAATATGTGTGCAGTAGACAGAGGAAGGAAGGAAGAGTGGGAGGGCGTCTGTGCCTGGCTTCGCTGGAGACTCTTCACAAAGTTCTGGCTTTTCCCTGGAGTTGTTAGTTAAACTTTCACTTAAGGAAGTCTCCAAAGTTTCATCCCTTGCAAGGAGGCGGTGGTGTTCTTAGGTTCTTTGTTGGTTTTGCCGAGCAGGACCCAAATCCTACAACAGCCAAACCCAACTCCAGACATCCCCATGAGGAGGAGCGGGGAGAAGTTAGCCTGGAAACTAGACAAAGCAGGTCCCTGGATTGAGGTCCCATATTTACTTTTTCCTTTGAGCATCCTTGGGTTAATTGACTGATGTTCTTCTCAGAGACCCCTCCTCTTTCTCCTCCTTCTCCTCCTCCTCCCCACCTCCTCGGGTCCCAGTCACCGTCTTGTGGGAAGGCAGTCTGCCCCTTTGTGAGAGGACCTGCTGTCTCTGAAAGAGCTGCTGCCCCCAGCCCCTGCGTTTGTGCACGTGGGTTTGAAAAGCTCATTGATTTCCATCCAAAGGGGCTAATTACATTACTTACAGTAAATAGCAGCCCTGCTGTCCAGTAGAGCTGCCAAAGTGAGGGGGGAGATCTCCAGCTTACTTCACTTGATTGGCTTCATTTTTGTGTGAAATTGTATTTTATGAGCTGTATTCTGGCACCCGGAGGACCATAACAGCGACCAGTCTGCAAATAACATTGTTTTTGACCCTGATAAAAGAGCAAGGGGGAAGGAAGCAGTGGTGTTTTGGGTTTCATGGCAGAGGTCACTCCAGCAGCTTCAGAAGGGATGCTCTGAAGCAGGAAGTCAGGCTGCACCATTCTTGTCTCCTTCCTTCTTTCTACTCCCTCTTCCACCCCATGCTTTCTCTACCTTCTTTCCTTCCTCTCCTCCTTCCTTCCCTTCCAGGCTACTTCCTTCCTTCCCTCTCTGGTTCCTTCCTTCCTTCCCTCCCTCTCTCCCTTCATCTCTCTAGATTTGAACACTGTTCCATGTCGAGCTCCTCCCGAGGGGAAGCGAGCCTGCCACGAGGGACCTCCTCGAGGTGTCCAGGACCATCCGGATAGAAGCCGGTGGTTCTGGTAGAGCCAGCCACCAGGGCGCGGTGGGAAACAGGCAGGATGGGGTGGGGGTGGGGGGTGTACCGAACGGAGCGCAGCCTCGAGCTTCCTCCTCTCTCTGCTTAAAGCTGGGTGGGTTCCTGCCGCTGCTCCCCGCTTCGGGTCCCCAGGGGGCTTCAGGTGGTTTGAATGAATCGACAATATCAGAGTATTGTGGCCACTTTTTAATAGGGCCAAGGAGGGGCCCAGGCTAATGGGAACAGAGGGAGAGCGAACAACCCCTCCTCTTGTGAGGCTCAGGGCTGCCATTCTGCTTGTCAGCTCGCACCTTCCCCTCCTCCACGGCGAGGAGCCCCCTTCACATCCTCCCAAGTGTGCAGTGCGTCCAGCTTTACAAGTCCCTTGTCCAGCCGGGGCGTGGGGCGCGCGCCCGGTCCCGCGGGGGCGGCGCCCAGCTCGTGGGTGTCTCCGAGTCACTGTCCACATTGACAAGTTTTCTATGGGGCAGTGGAATCGCCAGCCGTTTCCCTTCAAACCTGAACTGGGTAAGAGAATACATCGCTCCTTGGTCATGGTTCACGTCTCCAAGCCCATGTCCTGGCCTCTAATTTTTCAAAGAAAATCTTTTGGCCAAAAGGAAACTCTAGAAATAATAGGCTCTTCTAGCTCCTTTTCACTTTGGAGGTGGCTTCAGCCCCTGGGAGAGTCGGGGGCCCTAGGAGGAGGTGAAGCCACTCTGCTTTTAAAAAGTGAGTTGAGACAGCGGTGGTGGGGAGGAAAGAAATATCTGTCCCCAAATATGTACTTATTTGGGGTCCCCATCAGCTGGGGACCAGAAAGTCCACAAGGAGGAGACCTAAAGTTTGGAGCTGACCTTCTGTCCGACTTGAGCCAGGATCTGATCTTGAACTTGGACCAAACAGGCCGGCCCTCTGCCTCCTGCGCCAGGGCGTGGACAATAAGGGCTCCTTTTTCCCCTTTAAAACGTGATTGCTGGGAACTCTTGGAAGGATGTTTGTGTGTGTGTGTGTGTGTGTGTGTGTGTGTGTGTGTGTGTGTGTGTGTGTGTGTGTGTGTGTGTTGGGGGGAAGTAAATGCCCCCTCCTCCTGCCTTCCCCCTCCCCCCCATGTTTGTCCCCGCTGGCCCATCACCAGGGGGTTGAGAGGAGTATGACAGGTCTTTGTTGTCTGAATAAAAATCCGTGGCAGCTCCAGGGAGAGAACTCCTCCTACTAAATTATCAAAAATGGGCTGGCTTTAGTCTCTTAACAAATTGGACACAGCTCCGGCAGGAGCAGTCCCCGACCCAACCTACAGGCACTGGGAACTTGCAAGCAAGCAGGGACCGCTGAAAATAGCACTTCTTTTTCTTTCTTTGTGTTCAAAACTATTTTCTTTCTTCACCAGATTTTGTTTTCCTCCCCCCGCGGCAGTTGTTTCTCATTAGTAACTCGATCTCTCAGAGCAGTAAGATTTGCCTTCGCCTCCTTTCCCCTCCGCCAGTGCTTGTTTGTTTTCTGCACATCTCCTTCAGGGAGCCGCTGGGGCTTCTCCCCCCCTTCTTCCTTTTTTCTTTTCCGAGCAGACCAGTTTCCACTCCGTCTGCCTTTCTTCTTCCCTCTCTCCGTCTCCCCCTCTGTCCCCGAGCGTCTCCGCACTCCCGCATCGTGCAGCCTCTCGGTCCCTTCTGCTCCTTCCCTCGGATGAGCTGAGAGCCCCGGGCGTGTGTATATGGAAATAGTGGGGTGCCGAGCAGAAGACAACTCGTGTCCTTTCCGCCCACCAGCCATGCTCTTCCACGGGATCTCCGGAGGCCACATCCAAGGCATCATGGAGGAGATGGAGCGCAGATCCAAGACCGAGGCCCGCCTGGCCAAAGGCGCCCAGCTCAACGGCCGCGACGCGGTAAGGAAGGGCCCGCGGCGGCGGTGGCCGGGCGCCCGCGCGCGCGCTGGGAAGCCGAGGCGAGCCTCCCGGGCCGGCCGAGCGAGGATGGCGGGTCGTAGGGGCGTCCGCTCCAGACGGGCGGGTGGGTTATCTCCCGTCTGCCAGTCTGCGAGGTAAGAAACGGCCCCTTTCTGCCTTGAATTGTCTGCACTGCTGATACCCCGAGCTCGCTATCCTCTGCCGCAGCTGGTCCCGGGAAAGCAGGGAGAGCCCGGCGCGGGAGGATGCGGACATCCTCTTCTGCAGACCTCAGGCTTCGGTCTCCGGGCCGGCTGGGCTCCCGGCGCCTCCCCGCCGAGGATCTGCAGCCCGAGGGCGAGCTGGGTGCGGGCAGTGGCCTCCCGGCGCGAGGCCGAGCGTCTGGGCCGGGCTGAAGCCCGGTGCCTCTAGTCTCTGGGTCTGGTGGCCGGACCTTTGGAGCCGACTAGGACCGATGGGGCTCCCTCCAGTTCTCCGGACGCTCGGGACGCAGAACCTCCAAACATCGCAATTTCCCGGGTCTCCGACCGCCTGGCTCGGCCCCTGAGTGAGACAGGACCGCGCTCAGCTCCCGGGCCGGGTGGCTGTAGCGTGCAGGGCAATCTAATAGAAAACCCGGAGAAGCGGGGCACCCACCCCAAGCGCGAGAACTTTCTAACCCTAAACGCTGTCATCGACCACCTCTGTTACTACTATTCATAAGAACAAAAATCATGCCTGTTTAATAAAGAAAACCAATTAATAATCTATGTGCTTGCCTTTCCCACTTAACGAGCCGGAGGGGGGAAACTGCAAAGGTCTCCGGAAATGATTTCTGCCAAACAGAGCCGAGTAGATCCTCAGGCATCGCCCGGGAACCGTAGTTCAAACTAACCCGGCAGGCGGCCCCGGGCGGGTCAGCGGTGTCTTGCGTCCACAAGTAGCGAGTCGGTGGGCGCTTCTACGTTTGCAACACGAATTCAGTGCGGAGGCCCAGTCCGATCACAGGGGGAGACTTTACTTTTCCAGGCCCGCCAGAGTTCCGTGGGGGAAGTCCAACCCATTCCAGCTAGTCCTGAGGGAAATGTCCAGCGGTTAAGCCCCCCCCCTCTTTTGTGGCTATACTGTTTAAAAACAAAAAGCAGTAATCCAAACCTGAATTTCACCGCGGGGCTGCGCTTGTTACGGGGAAGTTTCCCCATCCTCGTGCCTCGTGGCGACGCAGGAGGGAAGCTTAATTTGGGCATTAAACAGATTTTCAGGACAAAGATCTCCTGCCTATAGCGATGTCAGGGAAAGAGGGACCATGCGGAGGGGATCGTGACAACGGACTGTCCCCGGGAACAGGCACTGCACACACTTACCAGGAAAAGGGCCAATATCCCTGAAACTAGCAAGATCTGCCCAATACAACCCGATCAAAACAATGTTGACCGAATTATGAATACAAGTGTAAAAACCTCTCCTTTCAATTTCAACGTTGCTTGTAAGAATTTAGAGAAATAGAAATGTAATAGCGTTTATTTTAAAACAATACATGCTTGTTCAGATCTCCTTTCCACTCTCCAGTAACAATCTCCGTTGTTTTTATTTCGTGTGCGTTGAAAGCCACGATTTTTAGCTTTTAATTATTCGAATTCGGGAACATCCACCAAACTCTAACCTATGAGCTCCTAGCCTTTTTAAAAAGGCTGGAGGTGGCCGGCCTGTCTTTAGGTTAAGTCCCAGGAGGACATGAATGCCGGGTTCAGGCAGATGCGGCAGAGAGGGTGAGAGTCGAAGAGGGAATAACAGCCAACGTTCCCCGGACGTTTGCCTTTGCGCAGTGGCCCTGATCTTGCGATGCTCGCCGGTGCAGAGGACCCGCGCTACGCTGGGGGGACCCGCGTGGGGCGGCCCCGCGCCCCGCTGACCGTGCGCGTGCTTCCTTGCAGGGCATGCCCCCGCTGAGCCCGGAGAAGCCCGCTCTGTGCGCCGGCTGCGGGGGCAAGATCGCCGACAGGTACTACCTGCTGGCGGTGGACAAGCAGTGGCACCTGAGGTGCCTGAAGTGCTGTGAATGTAAGCTGGCCCTCGAGTCCGAGCTCACCTGCTTCGCCAAGGACGGTAGCATTTACTGCAAGGAGGATTACTACAGGTATTTCCATCCTTACCACTTATGGCACACTTGGTGGGGCCACCTGCCCAAGCCCCCGAGTCCCCTCCCTGTTCCCTGCCCCTTGCCCCTTGGGTGGTACGGTTGCCAGTCCCCAGACCGGGGAAGTCCACCGCGTAAGCCTTCAAGCTGCAGCCCCCGCCCCGAGATGCGCGGTGAGGATGGGCGGGGAGGGCGCACCCCAGGTCTAGAGCAAGGATCAGTGACTGTCCTTCACTGGCGGCCCTTGGCAGCTCAGCTGAGGGAATTGGGGAAATCGCGCGAGGGTAAATGAACACGTCTGCGTCCACCGAGACTAAAGCGGTTTTGTTTTCCGTTTACTACGAACTGGGCAAGGCCGGTGCCTTGGAACTGAACCGGTGGCCAGGGCACCAGCAACTGGTTGTCAGGTTTTCGCGAGGGTGGTGGGAAATCGAGTAAATGACCATGAAAGGAATAATTCCCGTTGCCGAAGCCCAGGCCACTCTTCAGATTTGCCCTTGCCGCTGGTTAGAACCTGCCCGCGCCACACGCCAGACGCCGGACAGCAAACTCGGTGGCCGCGTGTTTGTTAGTTCTTCCCAGTTCTGTTTCTGGATTGGGAACGGGAGCTACGTGCAGGTGACCCAGCTCCGCTCTCCGCCGCAGACAGAGAAGTGGTTAAAAAAATGAACGTGCTTTCCTCTGCAAAACTGCCCCCTGCCAAGGCTCTGTCCGTCCGAATGCTTTCAGGCACACTCACACTTCCATAAATAATTACAGCACCCTTCGTTTGTATGCTCCGTAATCGAGGTAACGTTTTCACTTGGCATCGCAATGTAATATTTTTAACATAGTATAGTGAGTTAGCCAGGGCAGAGTTTTATGGGGGGGGTTGCTTTTGAAAATTTACAGAGAAGAAAGTTGAGGATCAGTTCCCTGCGTCTTCTGATTTTAATGTAAGGGTTCTTTGTCTTGTTCACCAGAGCAGGTCAATAGGCAAATCAAATTGATGTCCAAGTGGGCACAGGTCTCCCCCTCCCGGATCCCTCCCAGGTCTCAGACTTGGGCCACTGCTGACCAAGACCCAGTTGTCTTTGCCTCCACCAACGCTCTGACTCGACTGTTTCCTTCCAGAAGGTTCTCTGTGCAGAGATGTGCCCGCTGCCACCTTGGCATCTCCGCCTCCGAGATGGTAATGCGCGCCCGAGACTCCGTCTACCACTTGAGCTGTTTCACCTGCTCCACCTGCAACAAGACCCTGACCACGGGTGACCATTTTGGCATGAAGGACAGCCTGGTGTACTGCCGCGCCCACTTCGAGACCCTCTTGCAAGGGGAGTACCCCCCACAGCTGAGCTACACTGAGCTGGCGGCCAAGAGCGGCGGCTTGGCCCTGCCTTACTTCAACGGCACTGGCACCGTGCAGAAGGGGCGGCCCCGGAAGCGGAAGAGCCCAGCGCTGGGAGTGGACATCGTCAATTACAACTCAGGTGGGCACACATCGCTCCCCGCCCCACAGCCCCCACCTTCTCTGCCCGGGGGAAGTCCATCCAGCTCCTTCCCTGTCCAAGACCTGGCTGCAAGAGGGTGTGTTCCTTAGCATGTCCCCTTTCTCACTCCCTTTCACTCAGAAATAAGGAAAGATGGAGAGTGGAAAGAGAGAGGAGTGAAGAGGTGGAGGAGGGAGGGTGAGGGAGAAGGAGAAAGACCTTTCTTTAGTTTGTGGCAAAAAACACATTCATAACCATGGGCTGCAGTGACTTCCCCCAAACAGGCAGCGCCAACTCCTTGCTGCCTGTTAGTTAATGAGCCCATTAGTTTCTGGCTCTCAGTTGGAGCAAAATAGCCCCAGGGCAATTCCTGTGTGGAGGCCAAATTATAGATCCTGAAGGAGGTTTTCCTAAATACGGAAGAAAAAAGAAAAGAAAAGAAATCTTCAGAGCCCAACCCCAGTCTGTCTAGAGGGGGCAGAGGCTGTGGTCACCAGCCCAGAGTTAATCAGGGGAACAGTTGGCAAGAGTGTTGAAAAACCAAATCCCTGATCTTGGCGAAAGCAGTTCGCGGGGCGGGAGTCACTCTCCACGGCTGAGCTGGCCTGCCCGTGCCATGGGTCAGGGGACTGGTCCAGCCAACTCATCCCCTGTGTGATAAACCCTCCCAACTCCCAGACCGCCCAGAAGACTGGGAGAGCCTCCAGGTCAGGGCCTCCGAGAGGCTTAGTGGTGTCCCAGGCTGTCCCCTGCCAGCCTTCTCTCTTAATTAAAAACAAAATGCAGGCAGCAGGCGAGAGCATGCTTTCTTCCTTGCTTTGAGGGGCGCACCTATCACTTGTCAATCTCTCACTCACCGATCTCCCACTGGGGGCAGCCTGCTCCCACCAGCCACCCGTCAGGTGAGGATGGTGACAGACCCTGAGGACCACAGTCTAACTCCAAGCAGGATGGAAACTCTTTTTAGGAGTCCTACCCACTGGGAAAGGAGGTTTCAGAATGCCCTGGGCTGACTTTTCAGAAACCTAAGGACTGGTTTCCTGGCTCTGACTTCCTGTCCAACCCAGGCTGGCATCTCAGCAGGCAGGAGGCTCAGGCTAGAGGAGTCCCTTCTGCTGGAAAGAACCTTAGGGACCTCATGGCGACAACCCCACTCTGTTACTTGGAGCACCCAGATACCAGCCAAAGGTGGGAGTCCCAGAGCATCGATCTTGCCTGTTTTTCCCTCTGGACCCCAAGTATCTGATGTGGGGACCCAGCCTGCTGTTGCCCAATGGTAAAGGAACCCTGTCCTGCCAGATAAATGATGTGCTCAAGGTCACACAGCCACTGTGAATGATCTGGAACTCAGGGTTCACCTGGGAGCCCACAGCTTCCAGGGGAGCCCCGCAGGCTGAGCAGCTCAGCCCAGCCCTCCCCTCAGCTCCCTCCTGGGTTCTCCAGCCAATTTCACAGAAAAGACTCCATGGATGGGGACCTAGGGAGAGTGAGGACCCTGCACTTGTCCGAGGGAGTTCATGCCCCGGTCACTAGACAGAGGAAGAGGGCCGCTGGCTGGCTGCAGACCCCACCCGGATGGGTTTGTGTCACCCGGCAGGCGCATCCCCCGGTTTTGCCAACCCCCCGCCCGGGGTCGGGGCCTTGCACTCACCCCTGCTGTGCCTTGGCAGGGGCTCTGGTTCAGGGCCACGTTTCCCAGTGTGCTTACTTGGGCTCCTTTGATGCGTGGTCCCCGGGGCAGGCCGGGCAGGGCACTAATTGTTCTTCATTAATAGAAGATGGCATTGGAATCTCTGCCACTCACCAAGGCCCTAATTAGAGAGAGAGAGAGAGAGAGAAAACAGCCAGTCCTTGCAGAGAGGCCCTCAGCCCAGGAAGGTCCAGAAGTGTGGGGAGACTTCTAGCCAAACGCCGCAAGCCGAGTTTTATGCTTGTTTGTTTAACCTAATTAGTTAAATTTGGTTTCACCTTGGATCTTACTTTATGTTAGAAAGATCTGAGGAGACTGAAGGACAATAAAATGCTGCTATTCCTGCTTCTCCGAGGAGAAATAGAGAGTACAAATTTATTTCTTAAAAAGAATGAAAATCTCTTTCCACTTAGATCTTTAGTTTGTAAATTACTGCTGCTACAAGGCCCTTGTTCGTCAAGGAGGGAAAAGTTGCCAAGGCCTCCCTCCCCTCAGGGAGTTCGCACGTCACCACTGCAGAGCCGGGGTCTCTTAGCTAACGGCCACTCTATCCTCTCTGGACTTTTGCCCAGAGATATGAGTAAATAGCATATATTTCTTTAACATCAGGTGAAAATAATCTAGAGAAACTGGGTTAGAGATGCCTGACCAGAAATCAACCCGCCATCTAAAAAGAGTTTATGAATCAAATACCAACTTGCTGTTAGAAAACTCGCCAAGGAAATGTTTCAGTAAATTAAAAACATGTTAAAGGGCAGAGAAGAAAATGGACCCACAGGTTTAGCTCCCTATTTTAACTTTCTCTGGATCTTCGATTGCTGTCTCTGCTTAAACGTAAACTAGTCTCAGAAAAGAATAACGATATGAAACAAATATAACTTACACATGGACGTATTTTCAAAAACGTGTACACAAAATATGTTTGTGATTCAGAGTTCCGGAGATGTAAAACTTGGCAAAGATCAGTTAGCGCTTGATATAAGGCACATGCCTTTAAATGAGAATATTCCTAATTTAGCTTCTCTCTCTTTGTGCAGAGATTTTAGGCAGATATTTTAGAAAGAGAAATGGAAAGTTTATTTGGAATGCGGTATTGAAGCAAAGCCCTGCAAGGTGAAAAGGTTTCGTCCAGGACAGGCAGCTCTTGTCTGGGTAATTTAGCACTGATTGAGAACCTGAATTTTTGCCGCTTCTCAAAATTTCCCTCAGGTTCTTTTCTTCGCTTCCAAACTTCAAAAGCTCCTGGTAGTTGTTAAATTAGCCTGGCACTGACCCCTAGTGGTCTCTCAGGGATCAGTTCTCAGAAGGTTACACAGCTTCAGAACAGAAACTCACTTCAGTGTAGGGGACCACTTCACAAGTGACCAGAGAATAAGATACTTAGATCTTCTCATTAACTTTATTTATTTATTTTTTATTGAAGTGCTGTCAGTTACAATGTGTCGATTTCTTGTGTGCAGCACGGTGTCCCAGTCATGCATATACATACATATATTCATTTTCATATTTTTCTCATTAACTTTATAATGCCAGATGTGTACTTACAGGTGTCTGTTTAAGGCAGTTTGTCATTTTGTCTCATAATTTTTGGGGAAAACCCTACACCTTTAAAAGTAGACTCTGGGGAACCACAGTCACTTGCAAGTTTACATAATGCATTTGTAGTTAAACATAAGTAATTTAGGATAACACACTCAGTTACTCTGCAGACGATACAGATTGCTCTATCAAGTTGCCTCATATAACTGATTGCATGGTTTATCTGTTTATCTTAATATCCGTTTAATAAAGTCCTAACAATCTTTGTACACACTGAATTGTATTCTATGTAAAAACCAGTCCCATAAGCTGAAATTCTCTGCTGAGTTTTTCATCTATAATGAAATATAGAAACATCTATAATGGATATAGAATGCATATTCAGAAAAGCAAATTTACCAAAACTCCCTATAATTACTTTCCATAAACTTCATTTTAAAGACTAATGAGTATATAGTGAAGTTAGGAATCACGCTCATTTCTTAAGAAATATTAACTTGTTGTAGGGGGATGGCTAAGGGCATTTTTCAGTACCCAATTAAATCTTTTACCTCAAGTGTAACATTAGATTTAATATACAGTTCAGGAAGGGTTACATGTTATGCAGCTGTGATAGGACTGAAATCTTATTTGAAGAAGACTCCAGTGACTCAGGTGTGCCTCTTTGACTGTTTTGGTGTGGCTCCATCTATAATCTGGTTGTGAGATGCAGCTCAGTTTACTGGAGATAAGTACAGTTTTATAGTAGGTCATAAGATGCCATTTCATCCATTTGAGGCTATGAGAGTGCAATTCTGTAGAATATTTGAACTTGACATCTCTCCACGGGGATGCAAGAACATAAAATGTAAAGCATATTCTCTCTCCTACTTCTGGGTACCCGTCACCCTTTCTGGTGGAGTTTAAGAAGGCTTTGTTCAACATTTGGATGCATCTCTCTCTCTTGCATTCCATTTGAAGTTTATTTGATTTTGCATTAATAGTCGCTCATGATTTTATGGATGAACAAAGATTCAAAATCTTGATTGAATGTTTGTTGAGCTCCTGGCCCTGTTTCTGGCTTAGGGGACCCAGCGGTGAACAGGATATAGTCTTCCCCTTAATGAACCTGCTCTTTGGCCAAGGGTGCCCTCCTTGCGGAATTTATGGAAATATAAACAAAGGAGACATTAGTTTGTGCCTAGTCTTGTTATTAGGGAGAATTTCTTGTTAAGTGGATTTTTGTGATGCAGCTGACCTCCTGTTGAGGACTATAAAACTACTGTTTTTCTGTATATATACTGATTTACTGCGAGGTTTTTTTGTTTTTTGTTTTTTGTTTTTTTTTGGCAGGGGGAGGTAATTAGGTTTATTTATTTATTTTTTAGAGGAGGTGCTGGGGATTGAACCCAGGACCTCGTGCATGCTAAGCACACGCTCTACCTCTTGAGCCATACCCTTCCCCCTGCAAGGGTTTTTAAAAAGTAATTCTAACCAGAGCATAGCAGGCAAATAATATTTTATCAAGCAAAAGGGAAGAGCTAATAGTAAGGGATGGCTCACTTTCTTTGAGATCCAAGTTTCTCCACCCCTCCCCCAGGGACCCATCAGGTTGATTTTAGATATTCCATTACAATGCACTAAAATGCAAGATGAGCAGACTGAATGTACATCAGATAAACATCTGAAGTAAGATTTTACAGGACAAAATTGCCATGCCCTTTAAGTTGTGAAGTTGGCTGAATCAGTAAATATTTAGCAAAACAGTTTCATTTTGTAATCATATTTCCTATGCAGAGCCAGTAGGTTACTGGAGGTGACCTTTCAAATGCACATCTCCACATCCTGGGGACAATGACTTTCAGGCTGGCTTCAAAGGCTGGGTTGTTTGGCCTTCAGTGCTAAGGGGGCTGCACAGTGGGGGTGGAGATGCCACCCTCCTCCTGGCCCCCCAGTCTGGGGCACAGCCCACACCCCCGCCAGAGCAGAAAGGGCCAAGATCTGAGCCTGGACGCAGTGCCTCTGAGCTGTGAGCTGCGGGGAGTGCTCGGGCACGAACCGAGTGAAGACAAGTCTGGGCTCCTTCTCTTTCAGAAATAAGTATTAAAATAACTCAAGGGAAAATGGTTTTCACCCTGGTTAGCCCTATGGGAACCAGTTATAGCTAAAAGCCCTTAAAAGTAATATTCTTATGGTTACATAAGACTCCTGCAAATTTTTTGTTTTGTAACTTTTCTCCCTCCTGCAGCCACTTTTTAACTTTTTCCTGATGGAAAAGATTCCAGGAATAGCAGAAAAAGCTAAAAACTGGAACTGACTTACACTCTTCCTTTGAGGGGCAGGAGTGTCTCTCTCTGCAACTTTCAGATTTGAGAGAAAGCTGAAATTACTTGTTTGCATACCCCACAAGACAAAAAAGCAATACTTTCAGAGAGGATATCTCATTTCACAAATAAGGACAAAATGTGGAGTCTCTCAAAACTGTGTATATGGAGGGGTGATGTGCTGATATCCATAAATATATTAGAAAAGTTTTTTTTTCCTATTCTTGAGATTTCTCTCACTTTGACACTTACAGGTTATTTCATTTTTTCAAGTTTTTCTAGCAACCATTAAGCAAAAGAGAGGATTTATCTAGTACTCTTCTACTAGGTAAATTTGGGTTATGTCCACATTAACAGACTAGCTTGATGGACTTTGGCAATTAACTTCTTTCTTTTGTCCGGATCCCGCTCACAACTGGGTCGACAGCATTTCCCCTAGTTTCTGTCTTGTCAGAGCATCATTGTGCCACCTGCCATCCTTTCAGCTAACGCAGGACTTTCCACTGAGCGCTTGTTTGTCCACTGTCACTGCAACAGGTTGTAACGAGAACGAGGCGGACCACCTGGACCGGGATCAGCAGCCTTACCCGCCCTCGCAGAAGACCAAGCGCATGCGCACCTCCTTCAAGCACCACCAGCTGCGGACCATGAAATCCTACTTTGCCATCAACCACAACCCTGATGCCAAGGACCTCAAGCAGCTTGCTCAGAAAACAGGCCTGACCAAGAGAGTTCTGCAGGTAAGAAACCTCCATTGTCAGCTGTGCGTTCATTCACCTCCCCTTGCTGTGAAAACAGTTCTCCCGGTCTGGAGTGCTGCAGATACTTCCTGCACTGCTTCTCGCTGCTTTCCCTTAGTGACCTCCCTAGAGAGCGTCCTGAGACTTTGCAGGGGCTTCCCGGAGAGTGCCCAAAGAGAGACCCAGGGTCCTTTAAAATGCAGCCACATTCTCCCGACAGATGGGAGGCTTTGGGTCCATCAAAGCCAGCTCAGCTCCTCTCACTGCTCTGCAAACGCAGGGGACGTTGTCTGCGCGAGCTGTGGCTTTGCAGACTTCCGTTCGCGTTAGGCTCAGTGCAAAGACTTGGGTGGGGGTGGGGGGGACCCTCCGGTGCTGTCTGACTTCACCAACTCTTGGCAGCCTCACTGCGTATTATGAGGTTTCAAATTCAAGTCGACCCTTTCCCTCAACTCCTGAAAAGCCACAAGTAGGGTCAGGGTCTCGGCAACCAACTGGAGCCAGTATTTTTCTATTTTAACAAACCCCATTTAGCAACTAAATGCTGGGAGTGAGATCTGCTGTCCGATGCCTTTCCTAAACTCACCGTGGTAAGAATGCCCAACTAACGAAATGGTAGCGGGTTGCTGTGGGTCACTTCCCGGCGACAAACAGCAGGCATTTTAAACTCCGCCCACCAGTCAGTCTCAGGTTGCTTGGAGTCTGTGGCCCTGGAGGTATTTCCTTTGCAAGGAGTACTTGCCACGTGTCAGACTCCAGAATAGCATGAAGTCTGTTTCAGTGATGTTCATTTCACGTGAGTGACTCTTACTTTGTGAAACTTTCCAGGACCTCGCTGGTCCTCATTCTCAAAAGACAGCAGCTGAGGAATCAGGCTGTATTTTCCCCTCGTTCTCTCTGCGCCTTCGTTTTTCCATGGTATCTCCACATAGACATCTGTGGCCCCCAGTGGCACTTACTAATGTTGGGGGAGGGGAGCCTACGTGCAGGTGACAGGCTCCCCGTAGTAGTACTGAAATTCCTGTTTTAAAAGAAAGCAAAAAAAAAAAAAAAAAAAAGCACGTCTCTCCCAAGCAAATAATTATATTTAAAAAGAGAAACTTATATCCCAAAAAGAAAAAAAAAAAAAAAAAAAAAAAAAAGAAAGAGCGAGAAAGAAGTCTAAAAATAAACATCGGTAAAGAAATACATTGGGATTGGTTTGCAGGTTTGGTTCCAAAACGCACGAGCCAAATTCAGAAGGAACCTTTTGCGGCAGGAGAACGGGGGTGTTGATAAAGCCGATGGCCCTTCGCTGCCCGCCCCGCCCTCAGCAGACAGCGGCGCTCTCAGTCCACCCGGCACTGCGACCACTTTAACAGACCTGACCAATCCCACTATCACTGTAGTGACAGCCGTGACCTCTAACATGGACAGCCACGAATCCGGAAGCCCCTCACAAACTACCTTAACGAACCTTTTCTAACATTGGTTTTTTTTTTTTTTAAATTCTTCCTCTTCTTTTTATTATTATTCGAATTATTTTATTATTTACGAGACTATTTTTTTTTCCCCTAACCCACAAGATATTTGGGAAATAAAAACAACAAGCTTGGTGTGTAGCGTCTGCAGCCACTTGGCGAATGAGTTTACAGTATTGTCTCCTTTACGAAGTGTTTTTTTTTGGGGGGGGAGGTGTCTACAAAGTGTATTTGGATTTTTTTCCTTTTAAATTTAATTAGATCTTTCAGTCGGTAAGGGGAGTTTTGGAATCTAATAAGTGCCTCTTAAAATTGTATGTTACTTATTTCCAGAATCTCAAAGGAAAAAAGAAAAAAAGAGTGGTATTACGATGGGCAAAAAAAGTCATGTTTGCAGTTAAATAATTAGGTTGATAAAGAATCCAAAAATTAATTAAAGTTATTTTTTCAGATCTTGCAATTGTATGTGAACTGACGGAATTTGGAAACCTTCACATTGCTTTTTTAAAATTTTAAAACTGAAAAAAATGTGTTGATCACTTCTTTTTGTTACAAATGAGGAATATGACTAAACAAAAATATTAACTGTAGCAAATCTAAATACTAATTAGGTGGGAAATCTATTCCAGGAATATGATTTTTTTTTCTCTTACAGATGTACATCTCAACAAAACATTTTTAATTATTTGCTTTTCAACATCTGAAAAATACTTAAAACTCGTGTATCCATGAAAATTCCAAATAGAATTTGAAATTCTACACCTTTAACCTTCTCAAGCTAAAAGTGATAGTTACAAAACCATTCTTTCTAAATTTTTTTTTTCCCCAGGGAAAATGGAAATAAGCAAAATATAATTTTTTAAGAAGTTAAAAAATCAGTATAGTGTAATTAATAGCTCTTAATTGGCTTCCGCTGTACCATGACATTGTACCTGGCATTCCATATGAATAATGTTCAAAAGAACTTAGACTAACACTAACAGTGAACATTTTATTTTGGTTTTGTTTTGCTTCCTTTTACTTTGACACAGGTTGATATATTTGTCAGGAAAAAAAAACCCTTTTCTGACATCAGAGATTTGAACTTATTAGTTTTAAACTTAGATAAACTCAGAAGCCTCGTGGATGCGGATCTGAATATGTTTCCTAGTTTACAGTAGCATTTTTTTTTTTCCTTTTAATTGAAGCTAAAATCTTAACGGTCTGGGCAGTGGTGAATGTTCATGTATACGCTTCTGTTGTAGTTAAATACCAATTAGATTGTGGATTTCCTAAAAAAATAAAAAATAAAAAAGAAGTCAAGATAAATGTCTTGCTTTAGTGGATTGTTAAGAATAACTTTGCACATATTCCCCACTTTTTGGACCCCTTAAATCTCCTCTGGCGGTCGAAGTGGCTATTTAATAGATTTTAAAGGTGTCCTTCTGGCTGTATAAATGTGTGGTTACATATTGAGGTTCACTGCCCACATTAAAGTGCATTATTGTAACTTTTGCTCAGGGTCTTTAGAAAATTAGCACAGAAAGTAGCTTATTTTTAAAAAAAAAAAAAGATGATGGAAGATAAGTTAACACTGTAACAGAAGAAAGGTGTGTTTGCCATTATATATTTAGCAAGTGTGGTTATCATCTTCTGTGGAGCTTAAATCTTGACTTTTCATATTTCTATTACATTTTGGGCATTTACCACTAACCAGACCAAACAACCTTGGTAAGGCTGAGATCTTATTAATACACTTTTACAGGTAAAATATTGATACTTATAAATTTTGTTCTTTGACAGAACAATATATGGTACTATAGATCTACTTTATTAAGTAGACTGATTATAACTCAGTTCTCCTACGTGCCTTATGATATAACTTGGAAGTAAGTTTGTGAAAAATCAGGATATATGTGTTGTTTGTTAAATTAACTGTTTTAAGCCCTTTTGACACCTCACTAGTTTTGTACTGGTTTACCTCTTATTTCTGAAACTCTTTTTATGGTGTACCTGTTAGAGAGGACAAACGTGTCATAGAAAGCAGCTGTGCACTCTTTCCAATATAGTTGAGAAATTCAATACTCTTATATCTTGAGCTTCGTGTTTATAGTACAGTAAGTGGTCTAGCAGAATTGTCCATGTTTCTTTGTTTATTGATAAATGCATTGTATAGAAACTATTTCCCCTAAATATTTATGGACCAATCAATTGTGATATATCCTATTAAATTTGTGTGAATAAACCATTTTGAATCTAAGGAGTTTTATTTCCCATCAGTTTTATTTACAGCTTAACTGTACTAGTGTATTTCTAATACCTATTTGCAAAAGGTACTAAAGTGGTAATGCAGAAAAGTTTTAAATATGCAAGCATACAAATAGTGTTTAGATTTCCAAACTTCTGATTCATTTTAAGTTATACACCATTGCAATGCAATGTAATTCAACTGTGAATTACGTTTAAATATATTTTCCTGCAATAAAAGTAATGCCCCACTGATTTGACTCAGTCCAATTTTTAGAATTAAAAAAAAGATAATTAGCAGATAAAGTAATTGCATGGGAAGAAATCTTAAATATGATTAAGTTTAATGTTAGGTCTATTGAGCACAAATGGATATTTGTAAATCTAAATAGAAATTGCAGACCCCTAAAAGCCAAGTTGCTCTGTAGTTAATAAATTGTCACTATGATTTTTTTCAGGGAGAACAAATCTTGGGGCATTACAGCCAAACATCCCGACGTTTGAAAATTCCCTAAAGTATTAAAAGAAGGGGAAAAGTTTGATCGGAAATCCACTGCAGTGAAGACAAAGACAATATTAGGTTATGATAATCATACATTTAAAAAATCTATTGAGCCAAAAAAAAAAAAAAGACAGAGAGACAGAGAGTGAAAGAGAGAGAGAGAGAGAGAGAGACTTAAATGTCATTTACTGAATGTTAACAAAACTTCTGTTCTTTATGGTGTCTAACACAAATGGAGGCTTAAAATTATGTGGTTTTAAACAAAATTAGAGAAACCATGTATAAACCAGATTAACCAGGCAGTAATATGCCCACCCCATATTTGAAGAAAATTATTATTAAAAAAAAATCCCACACATTTGTCAAGCACAATAACTGTAAAATAAAGTCCAAAAACATCCATTTCACCTGCTTGCTAATGTGTACTAGTCCTGTCTGCTAATGGCATTTTCCAATTGTAAATTCAAAGAAAAGCTGTCACTCATTTAAGAGCATAGGGATCAAACCCCAGTAATTTGAGTATTATTGTTTATTACTTCCTTTTTAAACAGAAACCTCTGCATGCACTTTGACATCTGTCACTCCCAGTGTACATCTCTGTATGATGACTTATCTTTGCTGTTTCTTGTATGATAAATAGCTTTCCTTAATAAACATTTTATTTGATGCAAATATAGTTAACTTTATGTTAAACACACACTGTTGAAATTAATTTTGAACACTGTCTTAAGAGGCAGCACATTTCCAACTTACACTTAGGAAAAAATTCAAAGGATAGAATGAGGTTAAATTCTGGTAGTCTAGGATAAAATTATTTACTTGGTTTTTAACTTCTCATGCTTTTTATTTGTTGTATTCAATTGACACATGGACTAAAAATGTAAAAAGTGCAAAGAAAACCCAAATTACAACAAAAATAAACCTCAGAATAAGCTGTCATGTAAAATTTCACTTTTTTAGATGATTAGGGTAAAATTTATAGATCCTCTCTAAGTTTACATGTTCACTATGCAATGAGCAAATTTATTGAAAGTATACAAATATATTCTGAACTATGACAAGACTCAGTCTTTACATAGTTCAAATTACATATGACATGACAAACAAATGAGTGAGTGGGAGGAAAAACAAGTATTTAGGAATGAGGTTTTTTAACTGTTAAAGGGAATATTTGAAGAAAGAATTTTTAAACTATTCATATTTAGCTGTGTATCCAAAGCATATGTTAAACAAATTAACATAACTTTCCAGAAAATTTTTCAGTATGATGAAATTTTTATTATATACAAATGAACCCTATGTAAATGATGTAACTTTTATGAATGATAGACATTAAATATTTCACTGACATGTATTCGCAGAATTTTGAATGTTTTCATCAGTGCTTTCACTTCCTGAATTCTAAAAAAGGAAAAAGAACTTAAAAAATAGACAGCAACTTTCTAATAAAAAAAAAAAGCAATACACCATGACAGACTATTTTGAGTGTTCATGAAACATGTTGGTTTTGTCAGTAACTTGAATGTTTATGCCTCATTGAAACTTCCTCCATGACTGTAGCAACTTAAATAGATTTTCCAATACATTTCCAGCCCGTTCATTCCAGTCCTTGTCCTACAGCTCTGCCTTCCTTCCCTGCACTGTCACCTACGGCAGCTTCGTTTAGAAATATTTTGGAACCTCGCCTGGTTTTACAGACCTTTAAATATTTGTCTGGTATGTGAAATGTGGGAAGAGACCAAAGAGGGAAAGAACATGACTGAAATTAGACATCTGAAAAAAATGAGACAAATTTGAAACAGGCACATTTTTAAAGTGTCAAAGAAAGGAGCGCTCATTAGGTGAGCGAGAAGAGCAACAAAGCCCAGGATGCTGATACTCGAAGGTCCGCGGTGCTTTTCTGTGATGGACAGCATGGTGGCCGGAGTTCCCGAAGCTGGCACTGAGCCTTGACCTGGAGGAGAACCACGTGGGCTTCTCAGTTGGGAGCAGGGCACTACATTTTCATAGCTTCTGCTTCCCTGAGGCCTGGAATAGCCCAACTGCTTGCAAATCGATCTTGGGGGAAAAAATAAAAAAAGCGTCACTGAGAGCGTCTGTCAGCTTTGGTGAGTTGCGACTTTACAGAGTGGGTAGGTTTTTTAATACCTCAGATAAGGACAAAATTCCGTAGTAAAGGACCCAAAGCAAACACTTTTAAAACCTCGGTGATTTTTTCATCACCTACAAAGTAGACAGTTTTATTTAACAAATCCTTGTAGAACCTACTGCACGTTATTTTACAATAACCTTTGTTGGTTTTTTTTTTTTTTTTGGACTTGGAGCGTTTTCTAAGCCACATATATAAATAACATCTCATTTTCGGCTGCAGTGTGCTTACAAGGGTGTCATGGGGAGAAGCATTCGAAGTGGGAAATTCTGGAATGGAAACTTGGAGTTATGTCATTCTAGGGTCTTAAGGGATAATAATCCCTTAACATTCTAGGGATAATGTTATAAAGATCAATGTAAACAACTGATTCTGTGTGGAGTTTTGCTATTTAATTTTCAACTATGTTGCAAACCAAGCCAGCTTTACCTGTGGAGAGTTTGCGTCCTCTCGAGGGGATTTAGAACCTTTTACATTTAATGATCGCTCGACACCGGGGTTAGATGAGGACACTGGGACTTAGTCCAAGTTGCAGAAGTGGCATTGTGTTTTCTTTGAAACCATGCGTATCGATAGGTAGACTCTGGATTGGCCTTTTGGATCTATTTTATACATTTAGTAATTAGGAACCGACTTGGATATTCAACTAAATAAAAACCCTCTGATGTAAAGCTGCACACCTTTGTGTTGCAGTCAATGTCAAAAATAGGAAGTGATTTTCTTTCCAGTGTGCTGTGGATTTTAAAATATTTTTATAATACCTATTCTGCCCACAAACCATTTTTTAGAATAATATTACCGTCTACCATATGTTCAAAATAAATTATAACTCTAAGTTAATATGTTATTTTGATATTTTGAATGCCCTCTGGAAAGATTTCCATTTCATTTGATCAGTCCCCATAGCAAAAAAAAAAAAAAAAAAAAAAAAAAAAAAATCAGAACCGTGCATGGCACTCACAGGAAAGCCTATAAATATGACGTAAGTAGCAGTAGAATCACTACAACTAACTCTTTTTAACAGTGTTGCAAACTAGATATTTTTATCTAATATCACTCCCTGCTTTCAACATTCCTTTGTGAATATTGACACAGTAAACCCTCCTTCACCGTGCATCACATTGACAAGGTTTTCTTCCCTCGGATTATTAATTTTTGCTTCCTTGCACTGCATTTATCATGTGCTGAAATGACAAAAAGCAGGCGAGAATGAAGACCCAGGTCTCAGCCACACATAGGAAGTCCCTGGTGCATCTCTGTGTGCTTTTTCCTCACCTACTGAAATTGTCGGGAACAACTTTCCTTTGGAATGCCATGTTTACACCTTGCATGATCCTGTATACATTAATCTGAAGAGTAACTGCATACCTTTTATGGTTATTTGAAAATAAAATTTGCTACAAATAAGACACACCAGTCTCTGCTGTCTCCTATTATGCATGAATAGATTAATTTTTTCCTGTACTTTCCCACTGAACCAGAAAATATTGACCTCAAAGGATATTTAAATTGTTACTTATGATAAATACATAAAGATGAAGAAATCCAAAGGTGAGGTTGCCTTTCTTTAATCATTCTCTTTCTGCGCCTTTTCCTTTTTGAAAGCAGAGGAAATCATGGAGGGCTCCCTGCTTTAACTTTGACATTCAGGGGTCTTGACAATTTGCATCACTTAAAGTCATATTTATTATTCGGTAAACTTTAATTCCATAGAGAGGTAAATGCCCTTTATGAAACGTGAGTTTTGCAAAGCACAAAGGTATTTCACTACCTCAAGCAACTGAAGCAGTTCGAATTCTACAAACAAGTCGAGTGGTTTTCCAGAAGAGAAATATAGTGGAAAATTATTTTAAATATAATATTTGTAGCATTTTACCAGGTTGTACCTGGATACTCTGTAGGAATTTTAAAGAGCCATAAAGACCTCCAAAATGTTATGATGTAAATATTTAAATGGCGGTATTTTTCTGTCATGTAAAGTGAGACAGCTTATTTTATGAATAAAATCACATGGTGATTTTATTATTTCAGTGCAGATCTGAGTTCTCCCCCTAAATATTTTAATGGCAAAGAGATCTTTATATTTCCAAGGGTTCTAATAGAATTCTTTACCCAGTTTTTCTCTTGAGCAGCATGAGTGTGTGAGTGTGTATGTGGTATTTTTTCTTCCTAACACCCATGAAAAGACATATATTTTTAACAAACAAGTCTCAGCTCTTTCAAAGCAATTTTTAGTTAAAAGCAAAACAAAAAGGCAAAATAATGGCCATTTCCCTTAAGTTGGAGATACTGTAATAGGCTACTTTTTGTTAGCCTCACATGAAGCTGCACTCCCGGAAGCGTCCCTGCTGATGCCAGTGACCCTTGTGGGGTCCACGCAGGTGACAGTCTTCACTGAGCTTGGCCATAACTTAGCTTTTTACTGGAATTATGTTGCTGGTTCGGACTTTTCTGTTCAACAAAGTTTGACTAATGCTTACGTTTCAACACAAACAACCACCACCACAGCCAAAAAGGCAAGTTTTGTTGGAATGAATAGTTTAACTTACCTTCGTCTGTTAAAAGAGGCACATTAGAAACAAAAGGTTCTTTTACAATTTAAAGAAGATATTTTGGTTTGAGCAGGATGAGTCTGTTAAAGGGGCTAGACCTCAATGCGTTCAATAGGGATCATGAAGTTTCTATACATTCATAGCTGGGGACGTGTAAATATCCATGACAGTCTGCTCAGTATGCATATCGTGTGAGAGAGCTGGACTCTGAGGCTTACCAAGAGCCATTTCACCACCTCTGCAACTCCCGTGGCCCGAATACCTGCTAAGGGCTGGATTATGAAATTTTGGTATCAACCCTGGCATTTTCTATTTTTCTAGAGTACCTTGCTTTAGAATGTATCACCAACAAAAATGATCACTGTAGGCTTTGTTTTTGTTCTAGTTTCGACTCAGACATGAATAAATGCATGGAATCACTGTGTGTTGGAAAGAATCTTGGTAAATTGGTTCAAATCCTACGCACACCTTCTTTTGCGGTGGAAACAGAAAGCACCTGGACAGATGTGCATTGTTTTTAGTTCAGAGACAAGGGTGGGCATCCCTCAGAAAGATGTGGACATCGAGAGTTTGGGTTTAATCTCTGCAGGTTTACTTTTTTTTTTTTTCTTTTCCAACCAATGCCGAAACATTGTCACTGCCGCAGTTTGGCCACTACTAGGATTTCCTATTTATTGCTGCTGCTTTGTTAGTGCAACGTACGTGCCATTTAGATAGATGACGATGGTAACAGAATACGGATGGTTTTTACTTCGTGGAATTTTCTATACCGTTCACAGCATCTATTCAGCCACTCAACCCGATGCCTCTAAAATTCTGTTTCATCTCACTTCCATTCCCATCACACTCCTGAAACCATCTTTCTTCAAGTTAGCAGGGATTTTTTTTTTCTTACCAAAATCATGGCATCCCCCCTGTCTTTATTCACCTTTGCTTCTGTGCCAGATTTTATGCCCTTATTATTCACGTCTCTTTATAATGATGCCCGGCCGGTGTTTCCCACGGGCAGTGCACCTGCTGACGCTGCCTGGGCTCGCTGACTCCCGTGCAGCTCCTGGGCCTCTCTGCCCGGCTCGGTGGGCCTCCCTGGAAACAGCCTTCTTACTTAAAGTTTCATCGTTTTACTGATGACTCCAAATATATCTCTTGGGCTATTTTCCCCAGACTGTTCTCTCAGTTGAAGTGCAGCAGAAATGATGTTGAACTAATTTTTTTTTTCTCTTTAGCAAACTTGACTTCTGGGCTTTTTTTTTTTTAATTGAAGTACAGTCAGTTACAATGTGTCCAATTTCTGGTGTGCAGCATAGTATTTCAGTCATACATATATATGTACACATATTCCTTTTCATATTCTTTTTCATTATAGGTTACTACAAGTTATTGAATATAGTTCCCTGTGCTATACAGATGAAATTTTAAAATCTATTTTATATATCATAGTTAATGGTTGCAAATCTAGAACTCCCCATTTATCCCTTCCTATCCCCTTCTCCCAACCATAAGTTTGTTTGCTATGTCTGTGAGTCTGTTTCTGTTTTGTAGGTGAGTTCATTAGTGTCTTTTTTTTTTTTTTTTTAGATTCCACATGAGTGGTATCATATAGTATTTTTCTTTTTCTGTTTAACTTCCTTCACTTAGAATGACGATCTCCAGGTCCATCCATGTTGCTGTAAATGACATTATTTTATTCCTTTTAATGGCTAAGAAGTTCCTGGGCCTTTTAATTTCTACTCCCATCACCCAGACTGGAAGTCACCATCATCAATTTCTCCATTACCTTTTCCCTTACAAAACCCAACATTTTGTAGCATTCTGTTACCAAATCCTACTGATCCTTTCTGTATTCTATGTCTTTGATCAACCCTCTTCACAGACTTTTTTTTTTTTTTTTTTTTTTGTCATGCCACCTCTCTACTCACCAGAATTTGTGGGGAGGAGAACCAGAACTGACTCGTAGGAAGATACTCTGTGGAAGTCATGAATTCTTCCAGACATTGTTTTGCTTTCTCCATCCCTGCACCCTGATCCCCCATATGAGTAGAACCAATGGTCAGCAATTTTTAAAATATTATATTTAAACTCATTCTAGAAATAGCTTGCTCACTAACGTAGAATCCTATGATCTAGAAGATAATGACTCTTCTCTGTGGGGATTCAGAAAGACCCCAGTTGTCGTTTATTCGGACAGCTGGAGGGGGCTTTGCAGTCAGTGTATAATCAGAGTAGAACACACCTATCATTTACTTTATGTGGCAAAAAATGTTAATTTCATATCAAAACAAATGGGATCTGCAATAGAAGAAAGTCAGTGTTGCTGGAATCGTAAAATCTTCTATTTCAAAGAAAATTCTGATCTGCACGTGGCTGTAGCTCAGGTCCCTAGGAGTGCTTTAGTGGGCGAGTTGAGACACAGAGGAGGTGACGGTCTCCGAGGTCCTTTGTGGCTCCAGCCACATGGGGCAGGTGTGAGAAGAGGTAGAAGCGTGGACTCCGGGCACACGGGCCCAAGTCCACATTCCGCCTCTTCCACGAAGCTCTGGTCCACACTCTGATTTGCTCATGTTCCTCAAGCTGCAATCACAGCTTTGTGGGTCCTTTACTTCTGATGTGTCTCCGCTTGAAAACTTTCCTGTCCACTGTAAGAGCAGTCTTCCTAAGCATGTCTTTCAGCTATGGCCTTCCTTCCCGGGAACTTTAATGAGCTCGCTGTGTGCATGTGATCAAATATAACCTCCCCCCAAGACAGTCAAGGGCCTCAGTGATTATGACAAAGACGGCCTTACTTGTTTGGTTTATTTTTCCCCAAAACTAACCCTTCCCTGTCTGTAGCATGAGCTGTATCCTGTCCTGTTTTTGAACACAGCATCTTCTCTAATTACAAAATTTTCCCATTACTTCTTATCTTCCTGTATCTTACAAATTCTTTTTTCTTCCTTCCTTACGGCATCTATAATACAAGTAAAGAATAATTTTTCAGAAGAAATACAATCACCCACAATCTCCAAACCATCATATAATATCTCTCTCTATTTTTTTCAAGTTCTTTTCCAGTTTTTGTTTTTTTGTTTTTTTTACAAAATTACACTAATTTTGCTAAAGTTTATCATATGGTACCTGGCACATGATAAGCATCAATAAATGGCAATGTATTTGAACCTCAAAACTATCATTTCTTTAAATTATTCTAATTCTATCTCCATGAAAATTGTCTTCATTAACACTTGTGATGAGCGAAGCCTTCCTTCCTTCTTAGCCTCCAACAAAAGTCCCGAGACAACCAACTCCTGCAAATCTCCTCTTCTTTGGAGCCCATTTTGCCAGAACTGATTTGGCATATTTGAATCTCAATTTGGGCTCAGGGCGGGAGAGCCCCTGTACATAGCTGTGTGGGCTGAGAACTGATTTGAAAAATCAATCCCAGAGAGTGCCAATTAACGAATTACTACCCCCTCCGAGGGAGGTGCCTGGGGGCTTGTTGAAGGACTCTGTTCTTCCCAACATTTTCATTACTGAGTTGGGACGGAGCTGTCAAGACAGCCACACTTGCAGATGGTGCAGAGCTGGGAGGGACAGAAAATACAGCAAACGGCAAAATCCGAACTGAAAAGATACCGAAGTTAGCATGCTGATCTGAACCTAAGAGAGAAAATTTCAGGGGCAGAAAATGTAAAGCAACATGTAGACCCTAAATCCACCCGCACAAGTCCAAGCTCTGGGAGAGGTCCTCACACATACTTTGTCATGGATCGCTTTCATCTCACAGTAGCTCACCAAGATTCTCTTACGTAAGATGCAATCTAGTTTGGTTGAGGGGGGAGTGGAGGAACTGGGGAGCCCCCAACTCCTCATCACCTCTGTTCACGGCCCCGGAGGAGGTTTCGTAAAACGTGGTTTGAAAACTCTTGGACTCTGGGGTGATGGAGTGGGTGGGTGAGGGGAGAAGGGGGTGGGAGGACGGGGCACGGCTAAGCAGGAGCAGATGCAAAAACAGCCTGGTCAGCCTTACTCCCAGGTAGACTCACTAGGAGCCCACAGTGCGACGCGGTTGGTCCCTCAAACGCGCGATTTTATCTGAGGCTTGTTTAATGGAGTAGTAAGACTGGGAACGTGTCTCTGCTGGACAAACCACACAGGAACGCGATGTTTTCACACTGCTGTGATCATCTGGAAGCTGTAACTTTGCATTGTGCTATTTTATAAACATTTTGTCACTGTTGGAAGCTTGGTCCAGATTGGTTGTTGGTCCAGATTGTTGGAAGGGATGTCACAGATGACTGTCCAGGCTGTGCACTGTGCAAGTCCAAGGACAAGACTTTCAGAGAACATTATGATTATAACACATTGTCCCCCTTAATTTTTTCCCACTTTTCCTTTAGTTTTCCTGCCATTCAGAACTAACTCTAAGCTGGCTTCTTTTAGGGTCAGACCTACACCAATGGGTATGGCTGAAAATGATATGAATTAAAGAAATATTTGTTCCTCTAGGATTTACAGGATTGTAGTAACACCAGAGTGTGTTGTTTTCTCATTGGGGTGTGTGAACAGAGTAGCAAAGGCAATGAAAATTCTCCACATAATCATGGTTTCCCGTGTTCTTTCCACAGTCCACCCAGGACTGGATAGTGGGTTTGAGTCTCTCAAATTAGAGGCTAGAATCACGTTTATCATTTACCTCGGCTCTGACCCCCCTCAACACTCATTTTCTCCTCTTAAAAACAGTGATCTGGATGGGATGAGCTCAATGTTTTTTTCAACTTTAGTGCTTCACAATTCTATGACAGTTCCTAGTCGGTGAAAACTTGCCTTTTAGAAACGGAGGTGATGATACCTAATGTGTTATGTTACAGTTGAATCCATCTGCTCCAGGTCAGAACTGCACAAACTCTTTAGGGAAATGCTAAAGCAGTGGTTCTCAAAGTGGGGTGCCGGGACCCCTGGGGGTTCCCTAGGTGCTTGCTTTGACCACAAGGTCAAAACTATTTGCGTAATAATACTAGGATGTCATTTGCCATTTTCACTCTCACTCTCTCGCAAGTGTACAGAGTGAGAGAAATTCGTGGTAATGTTTTCAGAGCGTATATTGCAACTAATCATGCATCACAGCTAACCTCTAAGAAACTACCATTGTTAAGTTTTGGGGTTGGATCAAAGAAGATTATTTACAATGCTCTGAAAGGCTATTAAAATGTTCCTCTTTTCCAGTTACATATCCTAATGAGGCCAAATTTTCTTCATCTACTGCAACCAAAACAACATCCTGTAACTGAAAACGGAAGCAAGTGTGAGACTCAGATTTAATTTCTAGCACAGTAAGTGTGGATATAAACCTGCAAAAGACAAAGACCTCTGGGGTCCTTCATAAATATTGAGTGAAAGATTGAGACCAAAAAGTCTGAGAACAGATGTTCTAAAAGGTTACCAACGTAGCAAAACTTCCTCCTCGAGCAGGTTGGTCGCTCTCATTCCTCCCTTGACTCTACGTTTCTGTGACCATTTGTCACATGAATGTCCATCAGGAATGCGAAAAGTGACCACCCTGCCCTGCCTGTAGGACTCTTTGGGTTCTTATTGTTTTATTTATTTGCAGCTATGACATGATTCCCTTTCATGGAAACTTGTATGCGTTTTGCTTCAGTTAAGGGCAATCTTTAGGAAATCTACACGAGATCTCAGTGCTTTGGGAGTAGACGTGGCGCGGAGGAGTGGAGGAGGGGATTGGTCCAATGAGGGTGGTCCAAGAGTCCAGAAGAGAGGTTCCACCCACCACCCTTTTATATTCCTCACGCAGTGGTGATCATGGGCACAGGGGCTGGGGGGATTCCACAGGAAGGGAGAAGGAAACTCTTCTCGGAATGACTCTGGTTTGTGCTGTCTGGACCCCAGAAGGAGTCAGGATGTGCCCAGATCACTGCATAAGCCACAGTAGTGGTACCCGAAGGTCATTCAGAGGAGGACCCGGCGTGTGAAGGCTGTTGTGGAGTCTAGAAGCTGTGCTCTGAAAGCTGAACACCCCCAATCCCCACATTTACTCAGAAATGCCTTGTCAGTTGGAATATTCTCTCTCAAAAACAAGTCTTCTGCTTGGGTCTTCACATCGCAGGAGCGAGCCAGACAGAAGGAAGGGATGGAAGAACTGAGTATACCAAGAACTTGAATTTTTGTACTTTTGTGTATCTGCCTAATGAATTTTCAGGTGATCCCTAGCCTGTTGGGTTTCCCATCCCTCTCTCTTCAACTTTAAAAAAGGAAAAAAAAAAAAAACTTTTCTAGGGCTGTACTCCTGTTTTTCTCTCACTCAGAGCGAAGCTGCCTACAACCTGTGTGAGGCCGAGGCTGGTTTCAACCCCTGCTGAGATGTGGGCAGCATTGGAAGGGACACAGCGGCTTTTATCAATGCCACAAGGCCCTTTCATTCCCAATCAGGTCACCAGTAATGAGATCCTGGAACCTTTCCCCAGGGTCAGCCCCCGATGTTAAAGTCCAGCTCACTGCAATTTTGGCTCATCAGATGGAATATATGAAGAGGGGAGGTGACAGCCAATATCCCCAGCAAATGATGGGATAGTTAGATGAGGGCTGCCTGCCAGCAAGGTTAGAAGATGGAGTGCGAGGTTACAATGACATACAATCATATGTGATGCGCTCTGGCTACGGTTATTTTCATACATCAGTTTCCAAGTTTAAAACATTTATGCAGTAGAACCCTTCCATCATGCACTCGTTCATTCCTTCATCCACTCATCCACATGCTTCTGCTAATCCTCCAAGGTCTCTCTGTCTTTTCATCATATTCGAGTGACAAAAAGTCAAGCTTGTTTGAGCCTAACTGTGTTATTTTCCCCCCATGATCACAGTTCAACAGTGGAGCCCTGCTGGAGAAATTTGCATGATAGGATCTTGCAGATGGATGTTGTGATAAATTCACAACAAAACCTCAGTATTTCCTGGCCGCCCAAGAATCCCTGTGATCGAATTCCTCCCTCCTCCTCTGCAATGACTCTACAGAGCTGCTCCATTCTTGTCAAACCTCTAACATCACCTCCCCCAGGACACTACCCACTGGACATTCCACTCTGTATAAACAGAAGACCTGGCTTATTTCCTAGAAATGGAATCCATTAGAATGGGAACTCTGTCAACCCCCGCTAAAACGAACCAACCAAGCCACATCAAGATTCAGCCTCCCTTCCCTCCTGTCACAGTAAAGGAGGTTTCCCTTTCCATCTGTGGATCCATATTCTCTGTGTTTTCAGGGGCGGTACACAACAGTTCATTCCTCCTCACTCTTGCTTGTCAAATTATCTGATTGTTTATTGTGATTACTTTTTCACTGAATTAGAGTTGATTTACAACGGTGTGTTAGTTTCTGGTGTCCAGCATAGTGGTTCAGTCATACACATATATATCCTTTTTCATTATGGGTTATTACAAGATATCGAATAGTGTTCACTGTGCTATATGGTAGAGAAAATTGTTGATTATCTATTTTACATATAGTGATGTATATCTGCAAATCCTGGACTCCCAATTTATCCCTCCACACCCCCTTTTCCTGAATGTCTTTTCATGTTAGGGAATGGCACTGTTATTGATCCATTATGCAAGCCAGAAAACTTGGACTAACCTGAAAGCTTAGTTTTCTTTTCTTTTTAAATTTTTTATGCAATTTCCATTTACAGTTATTACAAAATATTGGCTGTATTTCCTGTATTGTACACTGCATCCTTCAGCCTGTCTTACACCCAACAGTACTTCCTATCCCCTTACACCTGGAATGTCCCCCTCTTCCCTCTCCCCATTGGTGACCACTAGTTTGTGCTCTGTATCTGTGCATCTGGCTCTTTCTGCTTCACTAGTTTGTTGTACTTTTAAGATTCCATATATGAGTGATATCATGCAGTATTTGTCTTTCTCTGTCTGACTTATTTCACTCAGCATAATGCCCTCCAAGTCCAACCGTGTTGCTGCAAATGGCAAAATTTTCTTCTTTTTTATGGTTTAGCAGTATTCCATTATATACACATATGCCACAACTTCTTTATCCAATCATCTGTTGATGGGCATTTAGGTTGCTTCATGCCTTGGCTGTTGTAAATAGTGCTGCTGTGCAAATTGGGCTGCATGTGTCTTTTTGAGCTAATGTTCCCTCTGGCTATGTGCCCTGGAGTGGGATTGTTGGGTCATATGGTAAGCCTGTTTTTGGTCTTTTGAGGAATCTCCTTACTGTTTTCCATAATGGCTGCACCAAACTGCATTCCCACCAATGGCGTAGGAAGGTTCCCTTTCCTTCACAGCCTCTCCAGCGTTTATTGTTTGTGGATTTTTTAAATGATGACCATTCTGACTGGTGTGAGGTGGTACCTCATTGTAGTTTTGGTTTGCATTTCTCTGATAGTTAGGGATACTGAACATTCTTTCATGTGCCTATTGGCCATTCATATGTCTTCTTTGGAGAATTGCTTGTTTAGGTCTTCTGCTATTTTTGGGTTGGGTTGTTTTTTTCTTATTAAGTTATATGAACTGTTTATATATTCTGGAGATTAAGCTCTTGTCAGTCTCATCTTTTGCAAATATTTTCTCCCATTCCATAGGTTGTCTTTTTGTTTTGCTTATGGTTTCCTTTGTCCAGCATTTTCTTAATGCTTAGTTTTCTTTATCTCTAACATCCAAACCATCATCACATTCTGTCAATTTTTACTCCAAAATACTTTTCAAACCCACCTTCCCCTTTGCCCCCACTGTGGTCCAAGCTCTGCCCTGTTTTGGATGAAAGCAATTGCATTTCGCGGGTCCTGCCGCAGGTCCTGTCCCCTCATTAATTTTCCAGGTCGTGTGATCCTCTCAACACAGAACTCCAATCACGTGACCACCCTGGCACCACCCCTGTCCTCCTGCTGTAGACCTTTCTCATATTGCTGCACATTATTTTAGAAAAAAGACTGGTTTTTAATTGGGAATGGAAGCCCATCTTTTGTCGCGCTCCTCCTGACTCCTGTGCTCCAGCCCCACTGGCCACATCCTCCCTCCACGCAGGCCTTTGCACATGCTGTTCCCTCAGCCTGGAATGTGCCTCAATCCCTCCCACACATCCTTAGCCTTTATTTTTAGTGTACGTGGCATTCTCAGAAGCACACCTTAGACATGATCAATTCTCCACCGTGAGGTTTCCTAGCTTCATGTGCCTTTCCTTTATACGACTTGTGACAGCTGCCATCTTTTATTTGTGAGATTACTTAATTAACGTCAGTCTGCCCAACTCGCCTACAAACTCATGAAGTCAGGGACGTCTCTACTGTTGCACTGTGTCCCTAGCATCATGCCTGGCATGCGGTAGGCACTCTATAAATATTTATTGCATGAATGTGGATTGAATAAATAATACTAGTTTCAGGGCACCGTTTTAGATGCTCTAGGGCACTGGTTCTGAAACTTTAGCACAGGAATAATCTCGAGGCTTGTTAAAGCTCAGTTTGCTGGGCCTCCACTTCGGAATTTCTGATTCAGCAGGCCATGGGTGTCACAGAAGCATTTACATTTCTGACAAATTCCAGGGTAATGCTGATGTCGCTGTGCCAGGGACCACAATTTGAGAACCATTGCTTTAGGGAATTAAATGCATGATTATGACATGGTCAACTGTCCTCAAGAAATTTACAATTTTTGTTCAGGTGCAAGTGGCAGATAAGAGAAGTTTGATTAAAAATACAGAATTTAAAAATTGTGGAAGGCAGAACTGGAAAAGACATGTCATGATCTGCTGTTTTTTAAAAAATATATTTATTTATTTATTTTGGGGGGGAGGTAATTAAGTTTTGTTTTTGTTTTGTTTTGTTTTTTAAATGGAGGTGCTGGGGATTGAACCCAGGACCTCATGCATGCTAAGCACGCACTCTACCACTGAGCTCTACCCTCCCCTCCTATTGTGTATTTTGATGCATGTTATTGGTTGCTGGACCAATTTTAGGGCCAATAATTGCTACTGGTATTTATAAAAAGGAAAGATCATTTGAGATTGATTTGATTATAGAAACAGTTCATAGGACTTAAAATGAGCCTTAGCGTGAATACAGTTAACAATACTTAATTATATATTTGAAAGTTGCTAAGAGAGTAGATCTTAAAAGTTCTCGTCACAAGAAAGAAAATTGTAACTATGGGAGATGATGGATATTAACGGAACTTACTGTGGTGATCATTCTGCAAGAGAAATCATTACATTGTACACCTTAAGCTAATACAATGTTATATGTCAATTTTATCTCAGTAAAACTCGAAAAAAGTAATATATGAGTGTACAAGTCAGGGTTCTCCAGAGAAACAATCAATAAGATATAGAGACAGCGACAAGGTGACTGATTTATTAGAAGGAATGGGTCACATGATTTGGGAGGCTGGCAAGTCCCACTGTCTGGAGGGCTGACGGTGGGCGGGCCAGTCTGACAGCCCGCAGACTCAGGATCCAGAAAGCACTGCCTTTCCATTGACGTCTAGAGGCAGAAAGAGACTGAGACCCCAACCTCATCAGTCAACTAGGCTGGGCTTTTGTTTTGTTTTTCTGAATGAGACGTTGTGACAGATTTGAATATTAAATAGACCCGTAATAGTCATATCAGGAGGGAAAGGCGTAATCATGTCCATTAAAAAGATGTGTGTGAGGACACATGGAAGTACATCCCAGAAACTGAATCCCACACGCATGGAGACTTACGAAGAAAAATCGAGGTGGGTTTACTCTGTCCTAGACCTGAGGCAAGATGATTCAACGGGGCCATGTCGTAGACCGAACGTTTATCCCCCCAAGTTCACACGCTGGATCCCTGACCCCAGCGGGGCAGTCACTGGAGACAGAGCGTCTAAGGAAGTAAAGGTTAAATGAGGTCATAAGGGTGGGCCCTGATTCCAGGGGATTGGGGTCCCTTATAAAGAAGCGACACCAAACGGCTTTCTGTCCCAAGTGCCACACCAAGGACAGACGGTGAGGATGTGAGGTTGCAGGGAGAAGGCAAAAAGGAGCGAGCTCTCGCCTGCAACTGACTCAGCGAGAACCTCAGTCGTGGACCAGAACTGAGAAAACAGATTGTCGTTTAAGCCACCCACTTTGCGGTGTTTCGTTGTGGCAGCCGGGGCCGTGCAATACGGCCACGTGGCACCAACATTCCCAGTCGTCCCTCTGCTCTAATTTCTGTCTATCCCGCCCCCCACCCCCGCCCAGGTGAGCTGGTGGGAGTGACACTTCACTGTTCTTGCTTTAAAGGCAACGAAAGGGCAGCCCGGAGGACACGGATACCCTGCAAACTAGGGGAGGCCGTGACCTCGCGTGCCTCTTAATTCACTCGACAAACGTTTGCTGAGGGCCTTCCTTGAGTCAGGCTGGGATCCAGGGCCGGGGATAAAGCAGCGGGCAGCCAGCACCCCCGCCTTCGGGAAGCCTGCACTCCGATTCATTGTCTCTTGGGGCCGAAGAGGGCACCAACCCAAACACAGGTCCCCGTGGAGACAGCGCTGGACGGCGACGTCTGCGAGAGGAGCGCGGCGAGGAAGGGGCCCCGGCAGGGCCGGAGGGACCCCGAGGCCGCGCGCAGAGCCGGGGGCGCACCGAGGCCTGTGAGCGGGAGGGCGAGGGCCTCGGGGCTGCCCGGGAGAGGCTTCCTGGCCTGAGACGCCCTGGGTGCGCCCCGACGCGGAAAGGAGCGGAGGGGGGCCCGCGGGAGGGCTGGCAGCAGAGGTGTCCGCGGCTAACGCTGCACCACAGTCGCGTGGGCTGCTACGCTGAGAGGGACGGGCAAGAGCGAAGAGCCGCGCCCGGAGACCACCGGGACCGTCCCACTGGGGTGCCAGGCGGGCGCAGGCAGGCGGGCGCGGCGGGCCGGGGCGACGCGGGCAGGCGCGGTGTGTTCCGGTCGGTTGAAAGGACGGGTCGACAGGTTGGATAAGGGGTGTGAAGGCAAGGGGTCAGGAGTTACTTGAAAATGTTCACCATCAGGCTAGAGGAGGGGGAAGCCGCAGCTGGGCTGGCGCGGCCGCGGGGCAGTGCCCGGGCCTGGGGCGCGCTTGGACTTGGACTTGGACCACACGCCCGAGTGCGGCCGCCGCGTGCGCAGCGCCTGCGGGAGCACCGACGCTGCGCGGGCGGCACGGGGCCAGTGTCCTGCATGTCTGCTGGCGGGAACGCCTCTCGGAGACGGGGACGCTGGCGGCGGCGGGGGCGGGGTGGGGGTGGGAGGCCTGGGGGCGACACTGCGGCCGGGGCGAGGAGCCCGGCGGCGCCTTGGCAGGCGTGGGAAAGCAGGCCGGCTTGGAGCACGCGTGTCGGGGTGAGTCACGGTGGGCGTTCTCCACCCATCAGCTCAGCCTTCTCAGTGGAAAAGGAAGTGAGGCGCCCAGCGGAGAGAGACACCAGGGAAGGAGGTGTTGGACGCTTGTTGGAAAAGAAGATATGAGACGGGGGCTGGGAATGGAGAGTGGGCTGGGAAGTGAGGGAGCCTCGCCTGCTGGCCGGAAGGGCCCCCCACCCCGAAGGTTATGGTGGTGAATTGAAACAGAGCCCGGCCTGTCTCAGACACCATCAGCCGGGCAGGTGCAGGCACGGATTAGGCGGGAGCTGGCGGTTTGCCAAGGAAGGCGAAGTGAGAGTGGGTCCTGGGAGGGCAGAAGGCCTGGCCAGGGGAGTGAGGACCACAATGGACCACGAAAGCTGAGCTGTTACAGGGAAAGAGTGATGACAGGACGGGCTGAGGGACCTCAAAAAGGCGGCAGAATCAACAGATTGAGGTTCCCTGGCCCCGCAAAGAATCGTCGGAGTCCTGGTCGTGGAGGAAGTCAGCTGGTGTGAGAGGCGGTGGAGGCCGGAGAGCGAGGTTCTTAGAATGGAGATGGTGTGCATGACATGGAGAATCTTCCACATCCAGTTTACAGGAGGGCCTCTGAGGAGCAGGGAAAGCTCATTCACTAAGACCAGTTTTAAATAACATCTAAAAGTGCCCCATGGCTCTGACTTCTTATTTGTGACTATTTCCACAGAGGGCAGGCAAAAAAACCAGTTAATGTATTCTTGGAAGTTATTAAAATAAGACCGCATGCCCGGAAGCAGCTTCAGCGGGGCCAGGCAGCTCGCAGCCTCCCACCAACGCCAAACGCCTTGGCAAGGAGAGGCCACACCGCACTCAGTCCCTTTCTCTAGAAGTCTCTGAGGTTATAGCTTTTGTAAAGTGCTCTGACTGAAGTTAAAGCCTACAGATGTTTTCTCCTTCTAGGGGAGCAAGAGAAGAGAAGGCTCTTATCTGCTTAATAGCCCTTAAACACCGGGAGGCAATTTCCAATTAGAGTTTGGTTCTTTCGGCTCGTTACCCGGCAGAAGGTTTTCACCTGGCCGAGAGGTGGAGTGAGCCCTCTCCTGGCAGAAGGCCCAAGAGGAAACTCATTACACGGCTCTGACCTGGGAATGCCTCACTCCTCCTTGTTAAAACAGAAAACACTTTCATGAACTTCAGGTGCATTCACAATAGCATGAACTCTCACTCCAAAAAATCAAGAGGCCCCATGTCTCAAAAAAAGGTAAGATTCAAATGTTTAAAACTCTAATGTTACTATATTTTAAAAAATAATGCATATGGTGTCAAACTTTGGAGCTGTCTCTTTGCTAATTCTTGGCATCCGCCTGAGTTATCCTTGGACTTGCCTGGTCGCCAGCTTGGGGACACATCCCTCCTTCTGGGGTTGCAGGGATGTGTGGTGGGACAGCTTGTTAGGGACGTGTTACTGAGGGAGCGAGCTGAGTCAGGTGCTCTTGAGGGGAAGTTTGTTCGGAGAAGAAACTCTATTATTATAAGGCCTTATTAGGGTTTTGAGCCTTGGGCTTTTTGGCAGGTCAATGTGCTAAATCATTAAAAAAAACATGGAAAGTTAGATAGAGAGTCTTTTCTTTTTCCTTTTTTTTTTTTTTTAAAGGCTGGCAGCAAGCACCCCAGACACAGACTAACCAGAAATCAAAGTGGAAGGGGAGCAGTGCTTCTCAAGGCCCTGTGGCTGCTGCTGGGATCGTGGTTGTGGTCTGGTGTTTGCAGGTTTCTGGTTTGGATTCAACTTAAGTCGATTTGAAAAGGAAATACTTTTCAGTGAAGGGGTCCAAACAGCCCCCAGTGCAAGAGAGGAGTGAAGACAAAGATTGATTATTTAAAACTGGCCTCATTCATTGTAGCAATAGATACCCAGGGGGACCTTTTTAAAGATTTCCTAGCAAAAAACGATGAGAAGGCAGGAGTTGGAAAGAAGAATCTCTTATTTCAAGGTGATGTGCCTCACCCGGGGGCAGGAGGTGGAGAGGATGAGGACTCAGAGGGGAGGGGAAGGGAGCTGCGCTGGACCAAGCTGCAGGACGCAGGCCAGCGGCTCCAGGGAGGTGGGAGTGGAGGAAGGAAAGACGGAGTCAGGGGGCCGGAAGTAGATAGGGGTGATGCCAGGAAGCAGGTCGCGGCCTCTGCCCCTGCTTCTCTCTCTCCAGTTGGGTTTTGGCTGCTGGACATGTGACAAACATGCACCTGTGTGTGCGTGTGCTGGGATCCAGGACCAGAGTGGCCGGCCGACTCACCTGTCTCCCAATTCCAGACTCGAGGGGAGAGATTCTGACTGGACCCACTGTGGTCAGGGCCACACCAGGGAGGCAGGATCACATGGTGCAAACCAGAGGCTGAATTTCTCCCTGTAGGTGGGTGGGCGACACTCCACGAGCGAGAACGTGGATGCCTCTAAAGCACTAGGTTGGTCTGAACTGGACCTGGGCAGATGCACAGTCTGCACTGTGCTTCGATTCTCGCACGACTCCGATCCTGTTGACGTGCTGAGCGAGCTCTCCTGAGACCTGCGAGGACTGGGGGTGCCGTAGGTCGTGGCTAACTGCTGCTTCGGCTGGGCTCTTTTGCCAGTGCGTCGCTGTTCGTATTCAGAAGCCTTCTGGGTGACATGGTCTTAATGCGTAGAGCCCACCCCTAGTAAACAAGGGTCCGGTTGCCTTCTGGAACCACCCCCCTACCCCGACCCCTCGAGTGCAATGATGTGGGTTCACGGATGGCACTGAGGGAAAGTTCATTTTTCTTTTATCTCTGAGCAAATTGTCACCAATTTACTAAACATGTACTTAAATATGTCAGTTTCAATACATTTCTAAATATTTGAGGAAACTGCAGCACAAAAGATTTTCAATGAATTTGACCACAGGCCCACTTAGGAGCATGTTTCTATGCCATGAACATGAGAAACAAAAAGCCAAAAACATTGCTTTTTTTAAATGGAAGATTTCTGGATTTCCTAAATAACCTTGAAACCCTTCACCAAACAAGTAGCTGTGCTCCTGCGTCTGTTTGGATTAGTCTGGTGACAAACGTGTGAAACCGTGGAGTCTGCTGTGAGTCAAAGACTGCTCTCTGCGGGCTGGGATTCTTCACACACCCTCTCTGCTGAGAGTAAGCTGGGGAGGGGAGTGTCTCTTTTCGTAATAGAGTATGTTTTCACTTAGTAGATTTTGGCAATAAAATTTAGTAATTGTTTTTCTTCTCCAAGTTTTGCACGCCTTTTGGCTCATCTATTTATCTTGCCAAGAAGCTTTTAAAAAACCAAATGGTCCCCACATTTTGAAACATTGTCCTCAAGCAAGACATAAACTGTGAAATTCCCTGTGATTTCATTCTTTGATTTCAAATGCTTGGAAGGCATTTCGTTTGTGTTTGATGGTGTTGATGTGATGATATTTTAAATAATGGAATGCTAGATTCCGTTTTTCGTCTAATAGTTTTAAAACATCTCTTGTGGGGGGATGAGTTGTCAGAAAGTGTCTCAGGCAGGATCAGAGCGGGAAGGTAAAGGGTAGCCCTTCCTTTATTAACCAACTCCAATGCAGTGTGAAGATTAGGATACCGAGATTAATACACCTGCATAAGAATATTATTAGTGTAATCTTTCCTACTCTTGGCCTGTCAGGATAGTGGGTCATATTTTACAGGGAGATTGACTATAAATAGGAAAGGGGATTTGAAATGATGCGGAGTCTGGGATGGTACTAAGGGTTTTCGCCCCTGCCCTGTCAACACCTGAGGCCTGGACTTCAGCAGCCTGAGCTTATGGTTATGTGACAAAATTAGAACTGCGTTTTCCAGTTGATGCTCCAAGGCACCCTCGCGTCCCATAAGGTATTAGGTGATGCACTAAAGAAGAGTTATTCCTAATAAACAAGAAGCTTGAGAATCACTGGGTTGGCAATTCTTCACCCTGAGACTTTATGGAAACTTTCCCACAATATGGGCATCTTGAATCTCTTCATAATTCTTTGAAGAAGCATCTTTTTTTTTGTCTAAACAAGTACCATTTATTGTTCAGCTAGTTTCTTCCAGGTTTTGACATTGTTGCTCCTACAATGATGATATTTGGGTGGAAAGAATTGAATGGATTTCCCAAGTGTAAGAACTTGTGAATCAAACCCAGTTTTCCACACTTCTAGTTCTCAAATGAATTAATGAGCGACTGGGTAAATCTCTCTGAAATCTGGTTTTTAGGATGCAGAGTTGGATATAGCGTCGTTATATGAGCTTAAGAAAGAAACATGATTTTAAAACTTCACGGCTTGCAGAAAATTCAAGGGTTTGACCAAGCAGTTAATATTTATTACATCTAGATTCATAGACTAATTTAAATACGTCACGGAAAACACATTTTTGCTTTGGTTACTCGCTTTTCAGATTTCTTTTTGTTACTCAAGGGCCACGCTTTGCTCTTTAAAGATCAGATGCTCTGGATAGGATGTTTAGTGGACTTTGTGGGAACTACACACAGCTTTTCAAAAAAATTTCTTTATCTGAAAGATATCCGAAAAGCTCCTGTCCTGGACTTTACTCAAATGCCTGGAGACTCCTGGCTGGATGTGACCACAGAGGACCTGGTTCAAGCTGTCACTTTGCAGCAGGCAAGCAGGAGCCAGAGAGGAGAGGGATCTGCCCACGACCATCTGGGAAATCACAACAACGTGCAGATGGGGCCCCTGGACAGCTTCTTCCTGTGGTCCCGTGTGATGAGGGGTGTCCTCAGGACTGCCCGTTAGGTAGCTAGCACACACGTCCTTTGTTTGTGCTGAAGAAACACCTTTCACGTTTCTCGGCAGAACACAGTTTGGGAAATAACGAACTTGAGACGAACGTAAGCCCTCACTTGTTTAACATCCAGAATGTGTGGAATGAGTAACACATGATCATTTATAAGAGGGCAGAGTTCGCGTGGTATGAAATGACCAAGGAACGTATCACCCAATAAACATCTCGTAATTGGAAGGGCCTTCAAGTGCCAAGACTTGGACTGTTGAGATGTCAGGGATGGGCAGGGGGAAAAGAGGAAGCAGCCAAGACCAGGGAGAATTAAGGCCAAGAGGAACAATCAGGCCAGACGACTGGCATTGTCCCCTTAGGAATGTGTCAGAGACACCAATGAGTGTTGGTCCCCCGTGGTGTGCACGTTCCTCTTGGCCCACTCTGGAGCGGGACGTATAGAAACACGGCTTCCCAGCAGAGTTGATGCTTGAAGTCAAGACAGTGGCAACAACATGGTTCCTAATGTAATATTTTCGAACATGATCCAAGGAACACCTGGGCTGGCCTCAGGACAGCCCTGTCCTGTTACTTCGTTTGCACACAAATCTCTCACTGGACCGTCTGCTCAGCCCACTGCTCCATTCCTGTGTTCTGTTCCTGCTTCTGTGGAGTCCCGCCTCCTGCCTCTTCCACGTCCCTGTCTTTGTCCTGCTGATCCCCCGTGGCAGGTGTGACAAGGAGATTCCCCCAAAATGCACGAGTACTTTGTAGATCCAGATCTACACTTTGGAGTCTACATTCCTTCTAATTAAAGTAAACTACGTGGGAATTCATCAACTAGGCAATTTACTTTTTATCTCTTACCATGGAGGGAAGTGTTGGTCCTCATTCAGGCAGAGTGCAGCTGACTTTAGATCAGTGATTCTTCATGAGAACTAATTAAGTTGATCAATTAAAGTAACTTAAAAATTAATTTAAACATACATTTAATTTAAGTTCCTCTTCTTGAGAGGAATAAGGTTTTGTCTGGTGGAATGAAGACGTGGAAGCCTGGAAGCTGTAACAGCTGGATGTTTTGCTCACCCCTATCCGGGAGCAGAGTTTGTTCTTGGGATGCTGCTTCCCCAGGTGAGGACACATACTTTAAAGCACTTCAGGCCTTGACGTGTAACATCTGAATTGGTGTCTTTATTTAGAGAGATATCAGGTCATGATTTTAGGCATGATTTTTGGGATGGACTTTGGCATTTAAATTTGTCACGAGTGATTGTGAGTTCCCCACCTTCTGGCAGGCATCTCCATGAATGAATCCAGTTATTCAGTTAATCGATCAATCCACACCTGTCTTTAATGAGCTCCTACCACGCACTGCACCGTGCAGGTAGTGGGCATCCAACGAAGATGAAGGTGACACAGTGTGCTGGGGAAGGTACAAGCTGGGCCGGCCATCAAGTAGAATTTCCCAGTGTGGTGGGAGCGCTGAAAAGGAGCAGCTAGGTAGCAGATGGGCTGGTGGGAGTTGTGCAGGGGGCTGCCTGGAGATGCTGACTCCCTGAACATCAGGAAGACTTCTAGGGACTGACGGTCCAGGGGCAGACTGAGCCAGCTCACCTCATCAGCTCCTACCCCTGCTATTAGGAAGGGGAGACTCCAGTGTGCAGGGCGGAGAGAATAGAGCATGTTGGCCCTGGCGTGTTTAACCTGTAGCTGAAACATGCATTATGTGTGCATACAGGGTAGATACAGGGTAGACAGACAGACAGACAGACAGACACACACACACCCCTACACTGTGCAATCTCTCTCTGCCCTTCCTGTCCTCCTGCCCCATCCCGGTCCTCACCCCCCCGTCAAGGTAACCAGCGTTGCCTGTCTCATGTATGTCTTGGCCAGGTTTTGGCTCTTACAAACAACACTTCAATAAACTCCCTTGCACATGGTCTTTTTCTTTAAAAAGAGTTACTTTGATTGCAAAATAATTGATGTTTATTATAGAAGCTTTGGAAAATAAAAAGAAAATAAATTAAAAATACAGACGAAAATATCGAGGAAGGGGGAAAAATCTGACTGCACTCCACCTTCCGGAAACGGAAGTGCCCACACTTCCCACAGCTTGGTGGCTATTTCAGCTTTTTCGCTGTAGGTACCTCTGCTTGCTTGCACGCATGTGCACACGCACGCTGCACGTGTCTTCTGCAGTGTTAGGATCACACCGTGTGTGCTGCTGTGTGACTTTTTCCCCCTGCGTTGATGTTTTGTCAGTATTTTATCATGACACTAAAGAATCCTCTTTATAAAATCTTAACTGATTTCTGCCTTGGATTATGATAATAATACATGCTCATTATGTGTATGTGTGGAAAGTAAGTATTGCCTTTGTATACATGTATGTCCTAACTGTGTATTAGATCTCAGATTTAAAATATGCATTATAATTATATACGCATATAATAACAGAAGTGAGATCATATGATATATGATACATGCTAGTTAATAAATTGCATTTTTCACTACAGACTGTACCTTGAACCAGTCAATTTATATAGAGCTATTTTTCCATGGCTGTGTGGTAGACCATTATTCATGAATCAGTCTCAATTAATAGTTAGGAATTAACCATCAACAGATGGACATTTGCATTATTAATAATTCTTTTTTCTTGCGAAGATTGCCAAATGAATAGCTGATCAAATATTTTGGGCGTGAATGACAGCATTTCAGGTGGAATATAGTCCCTAGAGACTCCTTCTGTAATTCCTAGAATGTTTGTTTCTTATCATTTCTGTGTGTCACAAAAAATAAACCAATCCCAATTTCTATTGCATAATTTTGTTTGAATCATCCCAACCTACCACGTGTTAGATTGATTCTGAGAGGTCTAAGTGGACTGAGGATAATCAAGAAGCATTATCTCATCCTCAGCAAGTCGTAATAGGACGTTTCAGCCCTTGGTCCACTGTTGCTGGGGTTTATAATTAAGGCTCAGGCTGAACTCCCCTTGGATGACAGGCGTTTGATCACTAGAAAGTGCAGAGTGCTTCTAGCTAAAGCAGACAGACCAGTTTCACTGCAGTAAAAAAAGAAGCAACGGAGATCAGAGGCAGCTGGTGCAGGTGGATGTACCTGTTGATAGTCAATAGATTCTTGCCAACTACAGCCTTTTTTAGTGAACTTTTTTAGGCATATCTGGAGAGATAGGGGCCAAGAAAGAGCAGTCCCAGGAGATAAATACCACTCGAAGAGCCATTTTTAAAAATTCTTTTACCTTATTACTTTTTTTGGGGGGGGGTTTTTTGGGAGGGGAGTATTTAGGTTTATTGATTTATTTTAATGGATTGAATCCAGGACCTAGTGCATGCTAAGCTGTGCTCTACCACTGAGCTCTACCCTCCCCCAGAAGAGGCCATTTCTGATAAGAGACATTTGAACCCAGGAAGAAGTTCCTCGACAGTATGAACGATGACTTTCTAACCTTGAGCCACCTCTGCTCAGGCAATGTCTTGACTCACACCACCAGGAATAGCTGAATTGTCCAGAAGACTTAATGAAGGTTGCTGTTTGTAGATTACACATGCATGCAACGATTTCTTCAAATCATTCAGCCATAACAGCATGGCATCAATGTATTTGGCCTAGAATCATAGTCATCTCCGTGTCTTCTTTAGAAGAAGGTGAGGCTCTCTTTTCGCTCCTTTCATAAGGTGTTGAAGTCCTAGGGGGTCACTTGTGGGCTATAGGCAGTACATTACAGCAAAAACATTATTTAAAATATGTTGTTTTAGCATTATAGGCTGCACCCTTCCTTATGTAAACAAAATGCTTTTTATAATGTCAGTAATGTATATTTTGTTGGCTTACAAATGAAGGCCCTTATAAGCAATTAAAATGCATTATATTTATATATTGAAGTTTTACACAAAATATTCTCGGCAAAATCAAAATCCTAAAAGCTGCCTGTTTGAAGCAGCCCTATACAGGCTTCAGACAGGAATAGTGAAGAATGGCTTATAAGCTGGTGGCATTTTCAGAAAAGTATATTGATAATGCCAGGAGGGGCCAGCCCAGCCCTGTGATGACTGGTTTTCTTAATTATGATGACTGCGAGCAAGAAATACCAGGGAAAACATCTCCTCTCTCCTGGTTAAAAAAAAAAAAAAAATTAGCTTTCTTCTGCCAGTAAAAGTAGAGACACTTTAGATTTTAGGGCCCTCTTGGCTCCTAAAACCTAAGGGCTGCTTGAAAAATGGCTCTTTTAGCTTTTATCAGCAGCCAGTTTAAATCCACAGGAGAGACGCGTAACAGCCCTGCTTTAGATGGCAGCCTGCCATTGTGGAAAGCTGCAGCTTTCTGAGAGAAGAAAAACCCCAGTAAGCCATTTCACTCAGCCCCTTGGAACGAGGTGTAAGGTAAGGACAGCAGCAGTGGGCGAGCAGAAAAGACGCCAGATTCCTATTTTAAAACCCTTTCAACGTTTGTTGGAAGCGGAGGCTCGTCATAGCCTCCAGAGTAGCCGTTCGAACTGAATAATTTTAAAGAACTCAGCTCTTGTTAAAAAAGGGAAACGGATACCATTCTGTCACTTGTATCCGGACAGAGGAGGGTCAGCAGACAACGAACGAATGGGCGACCTCAAATGCTAGAATCTGTAAATTTGGCGGGGAGACAATTTAACATGAAATCCCAGATTTCTTTTGCCTGGTTTTTGCTGCATGTGCGTCCGGTCCCCTGTATTGACATGTTTGTGTTTTTATAGAGAAAGTCGTTAAAAACGGCTCCCGGAGGAGCACACCTGTGACCTGACTGATGTTCATGAAAAGAAAGAGTAAGGTCATTGAAGAGTCTAAGTCTGTGGTTGCTGGCATCATGTAGGGAAGTGTGATCAGAGACCTTGAGGACAAAAGATATTCCGAACCCTGATGCCCTTAGGAAACACGCACCGCTTGTGGCGAGCGGGCCCGTCTCGCTGGGATGTCAGCGCGCTGTGCGCTGTAGAGTCTGTGTGCTTCGGCTCTGGTGAGACACGCAAACCAGATGCCTTCTCTGTTTTTAGGGAGTGTAAGTGGTAGCAGTAAGCACGCCAGCAGCTCCTGGTTTCCCGATTCCATTACCCTCTTCAAGGAATCGGGGCTCCGCTGAGACAGGGCTGACTCCATGCCTGGAACAGGGAAAAGCACAGGGTGATGCGGAACATTTTGTTGTTTCAGCAAGCAAGAGAGAACACGGAGAATGAAGGGTATGTGTGGACGGGACATGGAGCTGGTGGGACAAGGCTCCAACAAGCCAAACGTAGGACAAGCTGAGCATCCAAAAAAGGAAAATGTGCTGTGTCATAGCCTCGAATGAGAAAGAATGTGTGGGTGCCTAGGGATGCTTAAAGAGACGGGTGGGAGGGACTCTTCTCTGCAGACGGAGGCCAGCTTACAAATGTAAATGAACGATAGAATTTTAAAACTCACTGCTCTGCAACGACCTACATCAGCAATTCGGGCACGGATTATCAATGGCTAGAAAACCCATTATGTGAACGTGTGTAGGGGAACATGAGAGTCACACAGTCTCAACATGTGACCTACAGATGATGAATTAAATACAAACAGGAAAATGGATATAAGTCTGGCTCAGAGCACGTTAGAGAAGAGATCAAACGTGCGGTCACCCATGATGAGATTGACTCACACGACGTGTCTCCTGTGGTGATGCGTGGGAAGTATATGCCATCACCCACGTGGTGCTCTTCCAAAGAACGCTCAGCCTGAACGCTGTCATGAGGTGAGAATCCGAAAAGTCCAGATCTCACAGCGTTCTACACCTACAAGACAGTCAGCTGGATTCTTCAAAAATATCAGTGTCATGAAAAACAGTGAGAGGCAGGGGACTGCCCTAGGTTAAAGGAGACTAAAAAGAGACGTGGCAGCCAAAGTAGGGTGTGTTCCTTGATTGGGTTCTGGATGTCACACACACACACACACACACACACACACACACGCTGCTATAAAGAGCATTTTGAGGGCAATAGGGAAGTTTGAGCGAGGACTTACATTTGAACATGTTACTGTGTATGTATTTCTGTGGTGTCATCATCATGTCTTTACTCAGGAAACACTGGGGAACTTAAGGTGAATTATGTTTACCACTTATTTTCAAATGGTTGAGAAAAAATTGAAACATGTGTATGGGTGCATGTGTGTGTATATCTGCCTATGAATTACACATAAATATTTGAGAGAGACATAATGCAAAATACCACCTCGCTGGAAACTGGTGAACCTAGGTGAGGCTCTACGGGTGTTCACTATCCTACTGCAATGTCTTTGCAGAACTTTCAGGGCAGAAGACTGGGGAAATGAAAAAGAGTTTGTCTAATGGGGTCTTAGTTAAAACAAAGTCATTGCTTTCCCTGTGAAGGGACATGTGAACAGGCCTGGGTCACTGTGTGAATGAGGCTGACTCGTCTTCCCTCCCACACGGCACCCGACTAGAGGTCTAGCCTTGACGTATAGTGTGAGAAATTACAGTGTTCAACAAAATTGGGGTCAATCAAGATTTGGGATAAATTAATCATTAAGATACATTAGAAGCTGTCCTAATTCCTCCACTAGAGACAAATACTTGAAAACGCATGTTATGATGGGCAATGTTTGACTTTCCTCTTATGGCTCTTAATTTATCTGCCGTCTCCTGCAGGGAGCGCTTGAGGTCAAAGCCACGTGCTGGGCACCAGGGCCACGCAGAGGACCAAGAGGGGAACCGACCATTCAGATGCCCCACTCCCCAGTGAAAGTGAAGTTAAATCACACTGGGAAACATATAAACACACCTTAACGCTTTCCTAGTGGCCCCAACTTATATGATTTTTTTTAAAGAAATCACAAATTTTTCATAATTTTTATAACATGTGGTGTCTGAAGAACTGGATGACTAACGTGGTCTGTCACAGAGCAGGGACGTGGACACATGGCAGTCTTGTGGAACTGGCAGGGTCTAGCCTTTGTTGTCGGCTGAGATGAAGCTGTGGCTTGGAGTTGATGTTGTAGAGGTGTTTATCTCATTCAGTAGAAATGTTTATTAAAAATCTCTCTACTCTCTCATCATGAACTGCCACCTGAAAACCAAGAGTGACTTCTTAGAAAAAGAATTTGTTTACCGGGAGATGGACGCCAAGCATCTCTCAGATATTTAGCACGGTCCCCTGCATGGGCACGGTCCCTTACGAGGACGGGGATATTTCTCCTCTAAGTGGACAGAATGCAGACTTTGATAAGACCGTGGCTGTAACATGTCACATCTTCATCAGATGGTTTATGTAACCAATCTAGCCTTCTAAGTTGATGTTTAAGTCATTAATTCAATAAAACTTTATCAGGCACCAATGACAACACTGCATTAGACACTGGGAGTGCAAGAATAAATAAGACTAAACTCCCACCTTGGAAGGAACAACAGATGAACGAGACGAGAGGAAAGAGGAGGCAGATTTGTGAACTAAATAAATGTACAGGTGCTATTCATCCTATGTTGAAATACATTAAGGACACTTCCTCAAAGTAAATCACAAAATCAGCTCTTCAGGTAGATGAGGGAGGGCAGGGAGTACCATCAGAGGAGGCGCAGTGTGAGAAGAGGTGTGTTTGGGGACTGTCTGTGGTGTATGTAGCTGGGGCTGGAGGTGTAGACGGAAGCTCAGCCATGGAGGGCCTTGGAGAATGTGCCATGTCCGGACATTAGATCGTGGGAGCAATGGAGAATTCTAATTTTTTTATTAAAGAAAGTCAAATTTTATTAGTACCTAACTTTTTAAAAAACTTTAAAAAAAATTGAAGTATATTTGGTTTACAATGTTGTGTTAGTTTCAGGTGTACAGTGTAGTGATCCAGTTATACATGTGTATATTCTTTTCAGGTTCTTTTCCATCACAGGTTATTGCAAGGTACTGAGTATAGTTCCCTGTGCTTTACAGTAGAAACTTGTTTGTTTATTTTTATATGTAGTAGTTTGTATCGGCCAATCCCAAACTCCTAATTTATCCCACCCCCACTTCCCCACTGGTAAACATGTTCGTATTCTATGTCTGTGAGTCTCTTTGTAAATAAGTTCATTTATGTCATTTAAAAAATTCCATGTATAAGTCATATCATATGATACTTGTTTTTCTCTGACTTACTTCCCTTAGTATGATCATCTCTAGGTCCATCTGTGTTGCTGCAAGTGGCATTTCATTCTTCTTTATGGATGAGTAATATTCCATTTGTATATATATAATATATATGTATACGCCACATCTTCTTTATCCAGTCATCTGTCAATGGACATTTAGGTGCTTCTATGTCTTGGCTATTGTAAATAGTGCTGCTGTGAAAACTGAGGTGCATGTGTCTTTCTGAATTAGTTTTGAGAATTTCAAGATTTTAAGTATGGAAACAAAATGACCAGAGCTGCCTTTTGCTGCTCTGGCAAATATCACTGCAGGTGGGAAGAAAGGGATAAATGAGTGAGATGCTGGAAGTGTGGAATCCAGCGTCTGAAGCAGTGGATCCCCTCCTGCGGGTGAGGAGTTGAGAATGCCTCCCAGGTCTGTGGCTTCAGTGCCTGGAGTCACTGAATGCGGCAGTCATTGACAGCGGGGATTCGGGATGAAGACAGGTTTAAGGCAAAAAGCTATTTTGCCATGTTAAATTTTAGGCACCACTGGACCAGCTGGTAGGTGGCTGGATACACAAGTCTTAAGGACCAGAGAGTAGTTTCACCTAAAGAAGAATGGATTCAGAGGTCATCAAAATATGACTGCTAAGAGTTGAAAGGGTGGAGAGCTGAGAGTAGGTAAGGTGACCTCAGGAGGGTACCCAGAGCCAGAGATAAAGGCAGAAAGCCTGCCTTTAAAGAGCAGGTGAAGGACCAGGGGTCATCACAGGGGACCCTGAAGCCCCAGAGGACCTGACCCCCTCTCACGTCTACAAGTGAACTCAATCTAGAGTCTCCAACCAGTAGGACTGTTTAGGGCCCAGAGTGGATCTAAAGTCAGGCAGCCAGCAGAGGCTCCCTACTGTAGCACCATTAAAAAAAAAAATGTTTTTTTTAGGGGGAGGTAATGTGGTTTATTTATTTATTACTTAATGGAGGGCCTGGGGAGTGAACCCAGGACGCCGTGCATGCTAAGCAGGCGCTCCACCACTGAGCTGCACCCTCCCTGCTTTGCAGCACTGCCTTACAGCTGCCTGGCATGTCCCCACTCAGACGCCAGTGTGTTAGACAAAGCGCTGGAATTAGCAAGCCTGGGGTTGAGTTCCAGTTCTTCTATTTGCCCTAGGACTTGGGCACAGCCTTTAACTTCCCAGCCTCCGGTTTGCATCTACAGAATGGGGAATGGCGTAGCGTGTCATGCCTGTCACACCCGTTTCATGGAGTTGTTGACGGTCAGGTAACACGTTTGGTGATGATTTGTGAATTACAAAGCGCATTGCAATGGGAAGGCTCCAGTGTCACCGCCAGAGCTCTGCCGTGCACCTTGGCTGATATCCTCGGACTGGAATGGAACCGAAGTGGGCACATCGGGGCCAGAGTGGATGCAGGAACCGGCTTTATTTTCAGTCTTTTCTTTAAGGGAGGGCATTGTTGAAGGACTGCAAAGCAGACAGCCAGGAAAAATATGCTACTTTATTTCCTTATTTGACTTTTAAACAGTTAACCTCTTATGTTTGCAAATCTGCTCCTTTATGAGTTGGGCTCACCGGCGCCAGGCTAGCCGTGTGAAGGGCGTGGACGCCGTCAGGCCCCGCCAGGTTCCCTTCGATCCCTGCATCCCTGCGCCCCATCTGAGCGCCCATCTCCGCGCCCTGCCCGCTCCCCCACGACCCACCGCCCCCTTCTTCGTGTCTGGGGCTTGTGCAGCTCACCTGCCGTTCTTCCTGGCGGCCTGCCTGTGGGCCACTGGAGCCGCTTTGTCCGCTTGTCCCAGAGGCTGAAGCGCCTGAAGTTTACGTTCCCTTCTGACCCTCAGGCCGCAGCCCGCGGCCAGAGACCGAAGGATGCCCAGCCCCGCCCACTCGCCTTGCGCAGGCACGAGCCCATCCACACCCCGTTTGTGCTTCAGGGTCCTGTCCTGCTTCCCCGCCCCGCCTCCCTGGATTGTTTTCTGGGAGGGCTTCCCTAATAAACCCCCTGTACGAACTTCCTCATCTCGGGGCGGCGTCTGCTTCTGGGGCACCTAAGACAAGGACACGTACCTGGAATACCCGGAGATTCTCCACGGGACCCCTTCTCACACCAAACCATTTGGAATTAGGGCTCAATTACTGTCCACTGAAAAAAAAAATGCACAGCCTAAAGGCTGACAGGTTTATTCGGTGGACGCTTCTGAGGACTTCAAGCCGGGGGCGCAGCCTCTCGGATCACGCCGAGAGACTGCTGCGAAGAGAAAGGGGGGGGCGTCCTGGTGCACAGGCTTTGGCAACAAAGACCAGGTAGTCAGATCACCAAAAATTACCACATTTTTTAATTCTATCTATCTTTATTTATTGAATTATAGTTGATTTACAATGTGTCAATTTCTGGTGTACAGCAGAGCAATTCAGTTATACATACATACAGACATATTACATTTCATATCCTTTTTCATTATAGGCCATTACAAGGTACTGAATATAGTTCCCTGTGCTGTATTGTAGGATCTTGTTTTTTTTAAAAAAATCTATTTTGTATATAGTAGTTAGTATCTATAAATCCTGAACTTCCAATTTATCCCTCCCCACCCCCTTCCCCTGGTAACCATAAGTTTGTTTTCTATTACTGTTTTTTTTTTTTTTAACTTTTTTTTGAGTTATAGTCACTTTACAATGTTGTGTCTCTATTACTGTTAGTTAAGGAAAATCAGATACCTCAAGTTAAGGAATTTAGTGCTTTTCTGTGTATGGGAGGACGCAAAAGTCTGGACTTGTTGAAATCGTCCCTTTGATGTGCACCTTTGCTGCCCAGGGCTGGTCCCCTGTTCTTTCGCATCCTGGGTTCCCCCCGGGGCACCGTTGGGGGTGGCTGCAGAGGCTGGGCTCCCTGCCTGTCTCTGCCCGGAGTTCCCTCCGGATCACCATCGGGGGCGGTGGTCACGGCTGATGGCTGATGGCTGCAGCACCCTTTTCTACTGATAAGGCAGGCGACATTTTTCATCCACAGATAAACAGTTTTGTTTTTATTTCATATACTTTTTATGTAAAAGTTATAATGGTGATATACAGAAGTTTATGAACATATTGATAGACCAAGCTTAGAGCCCTGTAAGGTTTTCTTAAAAATCTCTCTCTCAATTTTGAAAGTCGAGGCCAAATCATTTTAATTATGGGACATTCTGGTTTAAATCTGTAACGTGAACCCCACTGGTTAATGCCTGCTGTGTCAGGCACTGTGATCCCTGCTTTGAGTGTGTTATTTTATTTTATCTCCTTAGCAAGTCTACAAGGCTTGTCTTGTCCCCAGCGTACAGATGGAGAAACTGAAGCTCTGGAGGTGAGGAAACCTGTCCTGGATTGCCCAGTAGTTGGCTGAACCCTGAGCCTGAACTCCTAAGCCCATGTATTTGTCTCAAATTTCATTGCATCCAAATGGATAAAACAGCAAGAAACATTTCAACCCAGTTTCTTCTGGGTTAATTAGGGTTAAACAGGGATGTGTTCTTCTGCAGCCTTCTTGATCTGAAGTCATTCAAAATCCCATGAAAACTTTTATACACTATAAAATATTAGAAGTTTCTCATGAATAATCTTTTTCTTTCAGAGCAGATTTGGAAAGGAATACTCTCTAGCAGTAATGAGAGACCCCTTCATGAAAGGACCCCGGGCAGTGTGTCTAAGCGAAGAAATAATTCTTTGAAAAATGATCATTTTGGCATTTTAGGCCACTTAAAAATATTACATCAGCTCCCTTCGGACATTTGACTGATGAGATGGCAGGAAACCTGAACATCATGCAAGACAGTCCTTTGAGCCACTGGGTTCTTTGTGTCTCCAGCTATCTGCACAATGGATTAAACAGTGCCTTTCTTTTGAGGGTGTTTTAAAAATTGTTAAACACACTGTTTTCATAATTTCTAATCAGTTTCCATATTTCCTGGGCCCCAGGAAAGGCTATTGATAGAATTCAGTCAGGCAGAGGAAGCGTCACAATACTTGCTCTGGGAGTTGTCTGAAAATTCTCAACGGACACGTGATCAAGTCTACTTCTGTGCGATGACAGCCAGACCATGTATTTCTCTAAAAAGTTAGCCATTTCCCTGAAAAGACTGCAGATGCTAAGTTACAGCAATGAAAACTGCAGAAGTTTATCAAGAGGAATGGCGTGCAACCGTACAGAATACATGGCAACTAAATAGAAACAGTGTTGCAGAAAATGCTGGAAAAAATATCCCTGTGCCGATGGAGGCTAAGACTGAAGGAAAGGAAAGTGAGTTCAGAGACAGCCTGGCCCTGAGAGTCTGATTTAGCCTCCTGCCTGGCAGTTGGGTACAGAAATGAAAGAGGCATGCTATCCAATGTGCTGAGAGGAAAAGAATTAAGAACATCTGAGCTCCTGCGCGAGCAGACATGGCCTCCCCGAGCCCGCTTACTTCTGTGGAAGTAGTTGCCCAAATGTTTTACCATTCCATAAAAGTTCCCCGGCCTGCGCTTGTTTCTGTTGTTTTTAATGTGCTGGTTGAACATTGTACCTAAAATAGCTTTTGTGGACTGGTATCTGATGTGCGTGCATTTTAAATGGAAGCCGTCCTAGCAGGGTGGGTGTTGGTGAGGACAGAGGCATGAATGCTGAGACGTTTTGAAAAACGATGCAGCCGGAGAAACAACAGGATGATGAGGAGGAGATGGGGGAACGTATCGAAAAGATACGGGGACGAGAAAGCTGAGGAGGAGGTTGAAAAGAACTGGAGAGATGTGCCCAAAACATGTAATCATACTTGTGAAGAAAAAGTCCAATTTCAAACAGTATCTTTTTTTTTTTTCTTAATTGAAGTACAGTCAGTTTTACAATGTGTCAATTTCTGGTGTCCAGCATCATGTTTCCATCATACATAAACAGATGTATTTGTTTTCATATTTTTTTCATTATAGGTTACTAAAGATATTGAATATAGTTCCCTGTGCTATACAGAAAAAATGTGTTTTTATCTGTTTTACGTATAGTAATTAGTATTTGCAAATACCGAATTTCCAATTCAAACGATATCTTTTTAAGAGTTTGAAATCCATCCTCATGTATTCAGCAGACCTCTTTGCATTTATAGATTTTCCTTGTTTTTGACTCTGGCCCATTATAAATCTTCAGCCTTCCATCCTCAAAATTTTACTTAAGATGCTTCAGTTTCAGGTATATCTTGCTCAGGAGAAGCACATCCAAATTCATACAACAGATTTGGATCATATTTATTTAAACAGACATTCTATTTCCATGAAACTTCTTGGGACATTAAAAAAAAAGGGGGGGTGGTGCTCAAGTAGCTCTCCTCATTAAAATATCTCTTCCTGTGTGTGCTGAGAATGTCAAATAGCCACTGCATTCTCCTCCAGGGAGCTTATAATCAAGCCCAGGACCCAGTTAGATGAGGAGAAAAAAAAAGCTTTTTTTAGCCTTAACAAAGTCATATTCTTTCTTCCACCAATCCTTGCCCTCTGTAAAAAATAAAATAAAAATTTTAAACCTGTTTATAAAAAAATGTTTCCACCTATTAGGGCATAATAAGGAACAGGCGTTTTATTTAGTGTGGAGGCAGAATAAAGTCATATTTTTCTCTGTCCTGCACACATGCATAAGGACCTCTAAGAAGCAGACTTTTTTCTGATAATCATTTTTTCCTCAAATATGATGTATTTGCCAAAGCCATACACTGCTCAATGCCTACCACTGTTTTAGATGTTGGAAAACATGCAGGAGAGATGAGACATACCCTACCTTCGGTCTGAAGTATAATGGGGAGGCACACATATTTGAGGGTCAATATGGAAGTATTTTTGCATAAAATTCCGGGATGCAAATTCACATGCCTCCAGGGGCCAGACAGGTAATATAAAGGTGTGAATGTTAGCCTGTGTAAGGCGTCTGGGGTTGATGGGACCTGTGGTGAAACTGAAGACTGAAAGGAAAAAAAAAAAACTTTAACAAAGCACTGACCACATCAGACTTGGCAGATGTGACCTGTGACTGTGAGTCTGCCACGTCTGGGCCAGCTACATGGAATACTTACATGATTATATGAATTCACTGAGGAGAAATAAGGAAAAGGATTAAAATTAGTGCCAGCAGTTTGGAGATGAACTAAGTAGCCTTTATCAGGGAAGGTTTCCTAGAAAAAAAAAATCATTAGCTGTTGTCTAAAATAAAGATGCATTTTTGCTGCACTGAAGACCCAGAGACAGCAGGAGACGCCAATAGTTGAATGGCTTGTTCAAACCAGTGCCTCCCAAGCATCCGTGTTATAGCGCTGGGTGCTCTCAGCCGGCTCTAGTACGTTTGTTTTGCGTCTAGGAAAGCCAAAGATGAGAGCTGGGGAGAAAGGATGGTGGGCTGAAAGGGAGCAGGGCCCTGTGCCCCTCCCTGTGCCCCCCAAAACCCTGCCTTCATCCTGAAGTCTCCGAGGCCTTTATAAGTCTTAGAATAAGCTCAGGCAGTTTTTGAGGACAAGCCTGCAGGCACTGGGGGACGGCGACGACTCTGACCTGTCTCAACCGTTAACTGAGATTATTCCTTTATTTCTCTTTAAAACTTTCATGGCTGAAAAGAATCTTTGGAGATGGTTTTTTTGGTGGGGGATGATGGATCCACCGGATGGCAAGCATTCTGGTTAAAAGCAACTTTCCTTTTTGTTACCAAGGCTGTCCCCCCCAGGATCATATCCCTGCCCCTCCCTCAAATAGAAACCAATTACTCTTATCTAAGTCTCAGGAGGCAGCAGCAGAGAAGAAACAAGAATTAGTTAGGACCCAGCCCAAGATGGTGGAGGATCTGACGTCCAGTGGACACTGAGCCTCATTACACGCTCACTGTGATGTATTAGCTGCGAAGTGACAAGCCCACCAGTGCCGTGCCAGTTGCCAGTTGCCATGACAACCACCAGAAAAGCTCATACAAGGACTGAAGAACTTGAACAAGGGCTGATGGACTCCATCACACTCAGAAGGAGGACATGATGGTGGGAGCCTGTCATAAAGTCCCCGTGGCCCGACCCGGGCTGGAGCTGTCCCTGCCGCCCGGCTTGACGGCCGGCTCCGCTCGAGCACCTCTTCCTGCCTCCAGTGCTTTCCTTCCCCTCTCCCTGATCCAGCACTTTCTGTCCCTCTCCCCTTCTGAGCAACAGAGCGGCTGTTCGCTTCCTGCCTCTGCCTCTGCTGCGCTAATTCTTTCACAGCCGGTGGCGAGAACACACACTCTGGTGGGCTTCCTGATTCAGGGGCCCCTCCCTCTGCTAACAGGGCTGAGACCAAAGGGAAGGAAAGCTTCCTTCTTTTCCAACCAGGTATGCAGAGGGCTGGTTCTGGAGAACAGCTTCCATTGTCAGCATCTTGCCCACCACGGGTACCAAAATCAGCAGAAGTAAACCACGGGGCTGAGTGCTTGTTCCTAATCCTCAGGAGATGAATCACACATGTTTATTTCAGTGTCAGAGAAAACTTCCTGGGAACCTTCCGTGAGCATTAGGATGCCATTTATTTCAAGGGAAGACGTTTCCAGAGTTTATCTCTTTGAAGGCGTGTTATTCTCCAGCTCATTAATTGACCATGTTAGGTTGATTTTTGAAAGACGATACCTTGCTGAGGAAAAATTCTGATTTCCTGGTTCAGTTGTCTTCTGAGTACTTGTCTTTCCAGAAAAAGCTCTTCACCCAAAGCTGTTTAGTGGCTGGTTTCAAGGAAGGTTTTTTAAACCATGTTTTAAGATGGCATTTTAAAGAAGAGATAAAAATGGTTCTGTTGAGGATTTAAACTTTTCTTTAAAAGAATGTTGGGTGTTGGCAATTGTCTGAATACCAGAGGCCTGAAATAAACGAGCAGAGGTGTTTCAAAAATCAGAGCGTGAGTCTTCCAGGCAAGAACGTCAGTCTGAAGCACCTCCAGGATGGTACACGTGGTCCAGTCGCCACCCGAGGCTGCAGTCTCTTCTGTGATATTTGATTGGTACTCTAGCCTCTGCTTGAAGTCACCCAGGTTTGAGGAAGTTTACTGCCTCTTAATGAAACTCATTCCACTTTTCTGGACTTCCTAAATTATTCATAAATTCTTCCTTAATTAAGAATATATATATCTTTTTATTACTTCCAGTTGCTATGGAGCACACTAAATAAACTGGAATCTCCTTATACACAGATTTCTTATATTTGGAGGTAGCTAATATCACAGTCTAGGTAGCATCATTAAATCCTGTTTCTTTGTCATTTTTCTAATTCAATTATAATATTGCTAGTACAAAAGATACAAGGATGTTTTCCGTGGTCAGACGGCTGTTTTTCCTAAATTCAGTGAGGGGGCAGATGCAGTGGGTACACGTAATATGTGTCTACCAAGGTCTCCTCTCCCAGTCTGGGAGTTTAAGGAGGAAGTAAAATTCATAATCGATCTGATTCCTGGGCTGGCAAGCTTTATGATCGAAAGGAGAGCTTTACCCTGTGAAAGGCTACTTCGTGAAAGAGCACTTGAGAATAGACAGCATGTCACCTCTCAGGTGGAGTTAATCTGGGCGGGCTTCATGGAGGAGGTGAAATATACTTAGGAATTGGAGGACTGGGAAGTGCATTGTTATAACAAACTCTGGATCATGAATCAGAGGTCAAGAGTTACTCTCATAGCAGCTGGCTCTCTTACTACCTGCTTAAGGCAGAAACTGATTAAATAAAACCAAAGAAAATGTAGGCAAGGCCGAGATACATTTTATAATTTGGTAGCAAACTTCATGTGTCTACCGGCTTTAGAGAATTTGTCCGGTGGCTCCAAAAGTAGTCGGTCTCCTCCTCAGTGTACACCAACACGGATTTTCATGTAAGAGTGAAATAAATTTCCTCAAATTATTTAATAACTTTTCTTAGGATGTAACCAGCTCATGTAGAGATTTTAACATGAAGATTTTAAATTATGTATTTTCAAAATAATTTTTTTTTATGATAAAATTAAAAACGTTTTTTTACGCTTCATAAATTATTAGTCTTTGTTGAACATTCAGTTCTCCATCAGTGTTTCCCCTTTGGGCTGAAACCAAGCATGGAAAATTTCACCTTACCAGACAGGCCTTTTTGGAAACCATAAACAGTGGTAAGTGGGTTTACATTTATATTTAACTTCAAATGCTTTTTTACCACAAATGATATAATATGGGGTACTGAGCAATCTTTTTTTTTTTTTTTTTTTGTATAATGGAGCTAGCTTGTTGGTTGGTTCAATTTTTTGTGAGCCACTTATAGATTTATTTAGGTATTTTAGTACAGTCTGACCTCCATCCCCCAGGATTGAATATCTACAGCGTTTTTGTTTTTTTTTTCCCTGCTCAGGTACATAAATAAGAGCAGTTCATACTAGCACAAAAATTTCCATGTTGTAAAACAATAAGGTGATTATGTATTATGGGAGGTTACTTGGAATCCCAAAATATAAAGAATGTAGTACTAAAATGACATAGATCTCAAAAACATTCTACATTGATATGATTTGAGACTGAATTAAAAAAAAGAGGTGGGGGACAATGTAGGGAGAGTGAGACATTTGCTTATTTCTTGTTTCCTCATTTAAGGTTTCATGGTTTTAAAAAATGGGCAAAATAGGTATGAGAGAAACTTTGGAAACATTAAAAGTGACAAACTTACACACCATAGGAGTGCCAGGAATTAAACACTGAGACTAGGACCCTGATTATTTGTTCATGCGTTGATTTAGTGGTATGTAGATTTATTTATGCATCACTTTGAGTCGTATGGGGTAGAAACCAGTGTCACACAGGAACTAAATCTTTCAGAAGAGAAGGGGAGAAAAAAAGTGGCTCTGGGTGGAGAAAATTAAGAAGGAGTAAAGGAGACTTGGTGAAAGTCTGGAATACTTGTGATTAGATACAGGAGGCAGTGGGAAGTAATAAGTTTGATGGGGGCTGCCTGTCTGTTACAGGTGTCCTGGAGTTCTTTGGGAAGGTGTAGACAGAGTGGGGTCGTGGAAGTCATAAGCATTTGGAGTGAAACGGGGAACAATGCTAAAGGAGAAATCGCCACTTCTAACTGCTAGAAGGTGTGCCCTGAATCTGTCAGCAGGATTTCTGCCCGAGTTGAGCTGGATAAACAGCAGAGCAGCGAGATCAAACCTCACTCATTTTTAAGCTGGGTCTTCATCGGCCCCTGGAGAAAGCGACAATCTCACTGACATTATTTTTTATTGTGACTCTTCGGCCTTGATTCTGCTTCAGTTGTTCAATGCAAGTCCTAATATCAGGGTTTTCGGGCCTTAGAGGGGATTAGCACCTTCTTATGCGGAGAGTTTCCCCCGAGCTGGCCTGCGGCTACTGCGGCATCAGTTACAATTTGTTAATTTCAGAATTTTCGATCACATCACGGGCGGGATTTCCCTGGTTGGTTTACAGTTCAGCTTCTCGTGACTTTAGGTGACAGGCTCACGCACCTCGGCTCTGGGTAGCTAATTCCAGCCCCACCCCCCTACCCGGGGGTGAAGGCTCTCCTTGAAGAAACTTTAGGATAAATGAGACCATAAAACTAACCCCCAAAGTGTCAAAATGGTAGAGCACATCCTGAGTGACCCCTAAACACTCACAGAGTTACTTAAATTATATCAGAGAGAGGAGTAAAGTAACTCCGGCAACAGCAACAAAAAATCGCAATAAGACAGGATTTAGAGACTTTTCCCCTAGTTTATTGCAGGAATTTAATACACTAACACGCACTATGAAGCATCAAGAAAGAAGGGTGCTGTGTTCCACATTCCCCTGACTCATTTAAGGTTAAAATAATTTTCAGCAGAGCATCTTAATAGAGACAATGCTTAGCATAACATGCTTTGGGAAGTGTTGCCCTATATTAATTGATTCAAGCTTTTCACCTCCAGAGAAGAGCTTTGCTTTGAATATAAGAAAATTCAGGGGGGAGGGCATAGCTCAGTGGTAGAGCACACGCTTAGCATGCAGAGGGTCCTGCGTTCAATCCCCAGTACCTCCGTTAAAAAAATAAATAGACAAACCTAATTACTCCCCCTACCCCCCCAAAAAAAATTCAGTGCAACTTCTAGCTATGAAATAAGTAAGTCCTGGGTTGTAATGCACAGCATGATGACTATAGTTAATGGTTCTCTGTTGCACATTTGAAAGTCGCTGAGAGTAGGTCTTAAAAGTTCTCATCACAAGAGAAAAAATGTGTAACTCTGTATGACTGATGATAACTAGACTTACTGGGGTGATCATTTTGCAATATAGACAAATATTGACTCATGATGCTGTACACGTGAAACTAAAAAAATGTTGTCATATGTCAATTACACATCATTTGAAAAAGGAAGAAAGTTCAGTGCAGGCGCCTGGCTGTCATGCGCCTGCGTGGGGTCGGCCAAGCTGCGTGGCCGGGAACAGGCAGGTCTTCACCTCCCCTTGACTTGGGGCCTGAGATGCGCCCAGGGCTGGTGGGGAAATGCGGGGCCTGGGGTCTGAGAGGGCGGGATTTATGCTACCTGCACGGCTCTCCCAGCTCAGAGGCCATGTAATGAGCCTGAGGACGTTTCATCAAAAGCCAAATGTGCAAAAGCCAATTCATCAAAGAATCAATTCACCCAAGGACCAATTTTCTAAACCTACTCATTTCAAAATGCGTGTAAGAAACATGATCATACACTGCGTAGATATTCATATAGAATGAAATGTGTTAGAATGTGTGTTTTTTTTTTTTTTTGAGAAGTTTTTAAAGTTCTAGTTGAGAGGCTTCCATAACTAGGTTTAAATATTTAATCTGCCTCTGGCTCAGCCTCTGGCCACTCCACATGCAGGGCACAGACACAGCGGGGACTCCGGGCTGGGGACCAGGAGCGGGAGCCCAGGGGATGGAGGAGCAGAGGCAGGGACACTGAGCTTCTGAGAGAGGAGGAGACTGAGGGTCAGAGAGACGGGAGGTGAAGGTCAGAGGAGGAGGGGAAGGCCAGAGAGGAGAGGCTGAGGGTTAGGTAGGGAGGAGGGTTTGATGTCTCAGGGCCTTTTCTTTTACACACTTCTTAGTCTCTGCCGAAACTTCCAGGATAAATTTCTGTGTACTTTAAAAATATTTTATCTTGAAGATGTAGTAATCTGTGAATTGGTAGATGTGATGAGTAAGGTCATGCATGACTACTTTAGTTACCTGGCTTTTGGTGACTTTGTTGCCGGTGGATGTAACCGGTGTCCAGGCTTCTGTCTCGTCCCAGAAAGAACTGAGAGACAAGACACAGAGGTTAAGAAAGTCAAGTGAGGATTTATTAAGGGATGGACAGGACATGCTCAAGGGGAGAGCAGGCAGGCTCAGGTGAGCAGTGGCCCTGGGTTTCTTGGGCAAATTGCTTACATGGGGTGTAAAAATGAGTGGGTGGAATATTCACTAGGAGGGAGGGGTCTGGGGTCGTGTTCCCTGATTTCCATCCCAGCTCCACCTTCCCGAGGGGAAGAGGGATTTTTGTCTGTATTTAGTCTGGATGGGAAGTGACACAGTGTTGGTACGTGACAGGTAATTCTAACCTGCAAGGCTAATTTTATTGTAATGGAGGCATAATGAGCAAAAGGTTACATTCGGACTCTGGAGGCTTCTACCCTCCTACCTTTCTTTGTTGGCCTCCAGGGTATTTGACCATCTTTCAAATTATCTCTGAAACCAAACGGATGTGCCCATTCCTCCACCTTGCCCTCTTATTTATTCTCTGTGTTAGTAGAATTCTTTCTACTTCATTGATAAACAGCTGCCGTGACTCCTCCTGCTTGACAGTGTTGTCTTTCCAAAGGCATTCGATGTTTCACAACCACTGCTTTCAGCAGGTATGTCGGTTCAGTTCAAATAGGACGTCTCCCTGCCCCCATCTCTCCCCACTGTCTTGGGGACAATCTCAACTCTGAACATTTGAATCCAGACTCACTCAACGTTCTGTACTTTAATTTTATGTTTTTAATGATTGTTGTTGCTTCCTTTTCAATAATGTAAAACTCTTCTTTGAACCAGATGAGAGTTTATGTATCACCAAATAAGCTCAGTTTTAAAGAAAAAAAATAACCTTATCTTATAATGACTTCTTTACCAAACTGCATGTAATATACCGTGATGTGGAGTGATTAGCGTATAGGAACTATTTTTGGAGCAAATAGTTTTTACAAGCACTTTCAACGGGAAATTTCAGACATTTACAAAGATGAGGAGAATGATACATGGACCCACACGTGCTCATCCACCTGCTTCAACGGTTACCAACTCAAAGCCAGTCTTGTTTCATCTGTAGCCTTCATCCCCACTGGATTATTTTGAACAAACCCCCAACATCATGACATTTTATTTCTGAATATTTCAGAAAGTATCTGTTAATGCTACAAATTCCTTTAAAAAGCATAACCACAATACCAACTTAAAAGTTTAAAATTTGGTTAATATCAAATATCTACTGTTTACTTTGCCCCAATGACGGTGTAATGTTATTATTATTTTTTTAACCGTGTGTTCCAATTAGGACCCAAGTAAGATTGAATAGGCTTGAAAGTCCAGCTTTGATTCTTCTTGGTTAGCCGACCTCTGTTGAAATATTGCATGTTAAATATTCAATGGGCTTGTCTTCTCGGTGTCCGGGGACATGGACGGTGGTCTGGCCTGACAGGTGTTTTCGCAGAAGTCTCGGCAGTTACTGTTATTGTGATACTTGGATTAGTAATTGCTGTTGTAGTGGCTTTTACAAATTTGGTGTAGTTTTGCTGTTAGAATTAGGATTAATCTTTTGGGCTGCTCTGATGGTTCCCCAACCTTAATTTAGAATCAGTTTTAGCTATGTTTTTATTGTGCGGTATAATTGAATACAACACAAGCACACAGACAACAGTTGGAAACATATTTATCCACAAGGAGGGCTATTTATATCAGTGATTCTGGGGCCAGCTTTGCAGATTTTAATTACACCCAAGGGAAATAGTCGTACTCAGCAATACATCAAACTTCTGATGCCTCTGGAGCTCATCACCATACAATAGCTGCATTATCTGTCACACCTTACTGCTTAATTTTTGCTTTTCAAAGCTTCTTTATTGGCTGCATTACTTGGTGGTAACAGAAAACACAAAAGGGCCGCTGTAATTGTAAATCTAATCCTTTATGTGGGTAGAGTGCTGAAATTATATGTGGGGAACAGTTTATGTTTCCAGCTCAAACGGTGTTTGTATTTTTAATCTAAATTTTGCTCATGAAAAATAGGCTTGGAAACACCGTCTGCGGCCATGTAGACAACAGTAATTAACTTTGCTCTCCACATCCGCTGAACTCCCTCTATTATGCAATCAATGAAGATTCATTATAGAAAATTAGGAAATATAAGTAAGCACAAAGAGAAAGATCATCAGTGACAACAGCTGTTTACATTCTGTGAAGTGGTTAGCATTTTTCCTGATATAATGTAACATAACAAAATAGTTTAGATCTTGTGTATCTTTATATTCATTTCACAACAATTCGAAGTCTACAAACTGTTATTAACATGCTTTTCCCCACTCAACAATATATTATGAACATCTTTTAATGCTCATAATGGTACCCAGGCAGTCTTCTTTTTTTGGTTTGGTTTTTTCAATCTTTCTTTATTGCTGCATAATATTCTGCTGTTGGACTGACATGACATATGCATTCACTTTGATTCTAATTTTTGATCTCATAAAAAATTGCACAAGAAACATTCTTGTACATGTGAGATACATTCTTGCATATTCTTGTCTAGTTAAATTTTTTTGATACATTACTGAAAAGAGAATTGGCAAAAGTTGCAGATTTTCAAGGTTTTGAATCACAGTAGGACACTGACTTCTGTGGAGTTATTTCTCAATATTCCTCTAGACTTTCTGGTTAGGATTATTTTTAATCTTTGTCAATCTGATGATGAAACTTTCATCTTGAAGTTTTAATGTGTATTTGTCAAACCAACAGAGGGAAGTTTTTTGGTGCATTTACTGGACATTTGTATTTTTTCTACAGTTCATTGCTGCTTTCTGTTTTTTACAGTTTTCTGTTAAAGCACTTGTCATTTTTCTCATTAATTTGAAAAGCTTTTGACAAATGGAGAAGTTAATCTTTTAAATATAATGCATTTTGTAAATGTTATCCTGCTTCATGTCTCAATTTGGTGGGTTTTGTTGTTATAGAAAAGTTATTAGCTCTAAGAGGACAATTTTATTATTTTTTTTCCCCAACACTATAGAGGTAGCCCTTGTATATATGCCTGTTTCTGGGATTTCTGTTTTTTCCAACCCTAGTGCCTTAAACATACGTTTTATTGTCTGATAGGGAAGGTCCCCTCTGCCTATGGTTTCTTTGAATGTTTTGCTTTGTTTTAAAAAATGTTTTGACTGCTCAGCAAATTTTTTTTCCCAAATATTTATTTTTTTAAGATAAAATTTAGAATCTTTGCATTGATTGGAATTGGAACTGCAACGGAATTAATTTAGCAGTTACATTTGGGGGAGAATCGGGGTCTTTATTACATGAATCCCTCTAGTGAGGAAACACGGAGTGTCTCTCCGGATACTCGAGTTTGCATTTTTCACTCCCAGAAGCGTTTGTCTACCTGGGTTTTCTCACTCCCTTAATAAATATTTATTAAGTAATCGTGTAGTGTGGGCGCTGTTCTATGTGCTGAGGATCCAGGGGTGAACAGACAGGCAGGCTTACATCCTGGCATGAGGAGACAGAAAGTAAACATAAGAACAAATCGATACATTAAAAAAAAAAAAACAGAATAAGAAGTAATAAGAAGGTCATGAAACAGGTTAGTGTTGGAGGGAGCAGCTTTGGCAGGTGGTCAGGGAATCTCTGCCAAAGAGAAGATGCTCGAGAAGAGATTTGAACTCTGGTGAAGACTCGGTTCTCTGGGAGGAGATTCCTGGAGTGGGGCAAGCAAACAGAAGACAAAGATTCAGTGGTGCTTGTTGCTTTGGGGTCAGGGAGAAGGGGTGATGGAGCAGCTGAGTGAGGGGCACAGGTCGTAAGAAGCTGAGATTGAGGTGGGCAGGGTCAGATCAGATCTGGGAAAAGGAGTTTGGCTTTACCTGCTTGCGTCAGGAAGTCTCCTCTGCCCTGATCTCTCCCTCTGAACACTTCCCCATCCTGCCTCGACTGTCAAAAATTCCAACACTCAATTACTTCCTAAAGTTAATCACCCATCAGAACAGACAAAACCTCTGGAATTGACCTTAAGTCCTGGTTGTATCAGAGCTGAAGGTCATTAGGCAGGATAAAGAGCCATTCTCAGGGGAATTTGGAAAAGCTGTAGGAACCTGTAAGCCACGTTCACAAATCTATCCCTGTTAGTTCATATGCTAAACGTTGTGTGGAGAAGGGTGACTTAGAAGACCCGGATTGCATAGGAAGCTGGAGGGGTTGAGAAAAATGGTGGCCAAGGGGTGTTAGAGATGCTCCTTAAAGTCTATTCTGGGGAAGTGGACTAGACCGCAGTCCAGCCCTGCAAGCACAGAAGGGATGTTCTGGGGACCACGCCCGGGCAGGCTCTCACATACTGTCAGGCAGCGCTCAGGGGGAGATGCTCAGCAGGTGGGACTCCGGCTCTCGCCTGCTTTCTGTGACGACATCCAGCCCCAGACAGAGGATTCAATGGTGAGCATAAACTCTAAAGGGAAATCAGCCCCATTGTCCAAATTCCAGCATCTCCTTAAGCATTCTGAAAGAGCTTGAGAACTTGGAATAAATTGATAAATTTATACATAAAACAACCCTGTGTTCCCACCCGAGTCATTTATTGAGAGTCTCTCAATAGATACATTTAGAAACTGCAAACACAGAGGACCTGATGGAAACAGTTACATTCTGTCAGCCAAGAAAATAAAGGAAATAGTGAAGCAAGTGATCCGAAAATGTATTGGAGGAGAATCAAGAACCTAATCTCACATTTTGCCCTGAAATCCACAAGGAGAAATTTGTCTAAATTTTAAAAAGACGAGCTTGCAAAGTTGTTGTTGTTGTTGACAGAGGCGCCCCAATAGATTAATCAGTCTTAAATCCTGCGCTCGTACACAACCTCAACCTCAGAGTTAACAGACTAGCCAGGGCAGGGAGATCGCTAAGAACCCTGAGACGTTTTCCACATCCCAGCCATGAACTGTCACCACTGAATACTCACCCGAGGACTATTCCTTCCTCCTCTGTGACACCACACTCATTAACCTGACAGTGAGGAATTCACTGTGCAAATGTTGTCGCCAGATTAAGTGCTGGGGGCTCCTTCGTCGTCGTCCCTGAGGCTCCCCTGGTCATAATGCCATCATAGCTAGTTTGGACTTTGATTTACCAGCACCTTTATGTCTAAATCAAGCCCAAACTTGAGTCCTCAAGGAAGAATAGGGTTTTGCGGGAACAAAAATTTCCACTGCTATAGGCGGGTTTATTGTAACTGGACACACGAAGGTTCAGATTGGTTCATCTAACCCCCTTCTCTAACCTGCACTACGCCGTCTTAACTAGGCGCTGAAGAGCCTACGCGGTGCAGTGTTCGCTGCGTGTTGCACAGCTGTGGTCGTACTTCTATCTTCCACGTCAAAAGCCCTGATGGAATATAGCACCACCGAATCACTGTGCTGCACCCCAGACACGAACACAACGTTGTAAATCAACTAAAGTTCAATTTAAAAAAAACCCCAATGGATGGGGTTTTTCAGGACCTCAAGAGATTAACAGAATGATTATTCCCCACTTCCGTGCAGTCGTAAACCCAAATATTATCTTATCTCTGATGCCTCTCGAGGTGGGCATGTTTTACGGTTGTAGGTTTGTGTTCTGTGGAAATTTCCTTAGTGTTCATCTAGAATATGAAGTTTAAATAAAAATCGTCAAAATTTCTTTTCTGCCTCCCTGGAAAGTCAACGATATACCTGGCTGATACATCTCAAGAATTTGCTGAGGCACCATCCTTCTTTTTCTGCGAATCTATCCATCAAGACATTAAGGGCATGGATTTCACTGTAGTTCTAATCTTAGGCAACACGTGAATGACCTTCTGCTGTGTTCCAAAAATAAAGCTTGCAGACTGAGTTCTTCTAGCTACTTGCCGTTTCAGCTCAGAAAGGACGTTAAGTTTCCAAAGGGAAGTTACCATTTTCCTTAAGTACAGTTCATCATTCAGGATGTGATTTATCTATCCAGGGAGGTGAATTCCTAACCTCTGACGGACTTACTTCACACAGATGGCCCGCAACTTTCCTAGGCCAGTATCAGAGAGGCAGCTAAGTGAACTTCTGTGTCTCACTGGCTATGCCAGGCAGTGGTTTCACAATTTTTCTGATATTGTTTTGCCCTCGTATGACTTAAGTCCTTGCTCATGACCCTCTTCTCTGGGAACTTAAATGAGAGCTTCTACTGCCACGCACTCTGGACGGGACCCGCTGCCACGCACTCTGGACGGGACCTGCTGCCAAAAATTAGGTGCTATTGTAAAAGTAGGTGCTCATAGCTAGCATGGAGGCTGAAAAAAAGTAAAATGTGCCATGGCCGATCATTGTGTCAGGCTGGCGCCCTCACTAAGAGCCTAGCTTAATGTTTGGAGAGGTTCGAAGAGGCTGCTGTAGAATGCTTGCACCGGCTCCCGTCAGAAATTAGGCACTGGGAGAAATCTGGATGTAAACTGGGTGTGAACCAGCTCCCCTCTCCCCTCTTTCGCTGGTGTAGAGCTCCTTCTGTCCATGTGAGCTAGAAAGCCTCTCTTGTTCATGCAGCTTCTTGCATCCTTAATCACCCCTTGATGGGAGCCCAGTCCCCAGCTGCAACTGACTAGCAAACGGAGAGGTGGGTTTGCACACACGTTCATTTGGGAGTGTGTTAGTTCACTAGGTCTGTGGAAACAACTACCATGAGCTAGGGGTGTCTTAAAGAACAACAGATCTTTGCTGTCTCACAGCTCTGGAGGCCGGAAGTCCAAAATCAAGGGTTCCTCCAGGTCTGAGTTAGTTTCGTTGTCAGGAATGCTCTTCCCAGGTGGTAGCAAATATACCACTAGGTTTGTGTTGTTCTTACAGCCGGTGAACCCAGAAAGCACATATTTCCCAAGAGCTTTTGCCAAAGCCCAGAGGAAAATTCCAGTTGCTCTGCTGAGGAACCCTGCTCATTGATGGAATGAATTACCGGGCCTGGAAAGTGAAGGATTCAAACTAGCCAGCCTGGGTGACGTGCTCACCCTTGTATCTGAGGTCCTGAGGCCAGAGGATGCATAGCCCCACAAAGGGTAGTGGGAAATTCCCCAAAGGGAAAGATGCTAGAAGACAAAAAGCATCAGCTGTTTACTGAAACCCCACCCTTACAATTATTTAAAAGACTATTTTATTTTATTTTAATAGCTGTTAATCAAATCACTGAGCTTATTTCAATAACCTTGTTTTTAAAAACATTTCTTCTCTCCATAGATGTGCATGGTAAAAACGTGTCCAGTGATGCCTGTCTCAAATTTTGGAGAATGGTTTAGAAGCTATTCTGTGACAAGTCACTGGCATTGTAAAGTAGATTTTTTCTCCCCCAAAGCCAGTTCAGGGGGATCCACGTCTGCTTATCCAGTCGTGAAGCAAAGGGGAATGTTTTCACAGCAAACAGCTTTTCTGAGGGAACAGTTGCTTGGGCAGTTTTTAGGAGCAATGGGATTTAGACGCGGTGGAAAATGCATGAGGCCCAAATACCTGATGAAACTTGTCAACACTTTTAATTCTACATCTGTTGTTGATCACACTGTGGGACTTGTTAATATGTTTATGATCTTGTTGCCACAATGGAAAACGCTGAGTTAAACCGTCGTGTCTCATCAGGTAGGGCACCCGGTCCTTCATGTATATTTGATGACAAACAATCCCACTAAAACGTGGCTGGGTTATTTCACGAATGTAACTCATAGGAAGCCTGGTATTTGGTTTTGTTGTTCTTTCTGCCCCAGGCATAAGCAAGTAGAAGAATTCAAGACATTTAAGCCAAGGAAGTGGCATAGTAATTAGCTCCACCATTAACAAAACATCAGTTTTATGTGAAGTGCTAGTTAGGCTCTCGAGGTTGTCAGCCCTCATCTGGTTAGCAAGCGAACAGAAAAGCTGGCTTTCTGACTCGGCATGTGCCAGGGTCCAGGTGCTTGCTAAGCAACTCTAGTTGTCAAAATTGCGAAAATCCTGGGGGCTCGCACTATCCTATGGCAGTTAATGTTTCCTATCAACACTGAAGTCAACTTTTTAAAAACAATAAATTAAAATAGGATTTTTTCCTCCTCTGTGATGTGTCTGCCCCTCCCATTGGCTCTCCCCCGCCCACCAACGTGCCTTGAATGCTTGTGAACGACATGCAGGCAACCACCCCACGAAGCCCACAGGCTTAAACATGTGACACAGGAAGTCTTGTAGGATGTCTCATGGAAAACGCGTCATGCTTCAGTAAAATAACAAAATGAGATCCATTTGGGGTAATCCAGGAAAATGAAATGCAGAGTTGCACAGCCAGACGCCATTTGTAAGAGTTACGTAACCGAACCCCCACAACTTCCAGCAGCCCTAGACCTCCGAGGGACGGCGTCTCATCCACCCGAGCACACTGCGAGCCCGGCGTACAACAAGCACCACGTAGATGAATGTGCACGCACACGTCAGCTCACATCTCACTGCCAGGGCTTTACACATACTTCAGCTCCGTGCCAAAGACCGTGGTCCTTGAAAGCAGAGTTTATCAGGCATCATAGCAAGTGCCTTTCATGTCCAGGATGCACGAAATATCCATTTTGAGGTGAAAATATGACGTTTGCTACATCTAAAATGTTTGACCCACAGGAAGCAGCAAACGTGTGTGGATAGCGGTATCTCATTTCCTCTTAATAATGGCTTCTTTTCTCATGAGAACTATTTTTTATTGTCTTCATTAATGATCTGGACAGGGTAGAGGGATTTAAGCAGATGGTACCCATAGCTGGTCTTTTATTCTCAAACATTTAAGATAAAACGAAGGGCAGGATGAAGTTGTACCATTGAAAGGCGCGGAATCCCAAGCTGGAATTATGCCCTGGTGTCTTTTAGCGGCTTTATTTGGGAACGATCTTCACCCTAGTGTTCCCTGGCTGGAGGATCAAGATGGGGATAACTCTCTCAGAACACTGAGTAGGTAGAAAATGAATCTCCTGAAGAGAAAAGTACTAAGGATGTGTTTAGGAGACTCCACTAGGGGTAGAAAACAGACAGTAAGAGGCAACAGGGAAAACTAAATGGATGGATAGAGGGAGGAGAGCCCTGAAAACCATCCAGACGGTAGGGGCTATGGTCCAATGAGGACAAGCCCAAACCAAAACCGCAGCTGCACAGACTGTTACAGCAGGGTGTGACACCGCAGGACCGTGCCGTTCGGGGTTGTAGGACAGAGGCGCTTTGGTTGCTTGACGTAAGCTTGGGGCGGGTGGGGCAGTGCCTGCTTGTGCTCACCATTCCCCCCCCAGGACCTACCACAACACTTAGCACAAGGAAGATGCTTAATGAATGTCTGATGAATGAACAAATGATTTGTAGAGTCAGAAGCCTTGGTCTCAAACTCTGCTTAGCCTGGATGTGGAGTTTGTAGAAACACGGAGGCAGAGAAGCATCTGGAGAACTGAAGCATGGGGAGGAAACCTGTTACGTTTTGATTTCCCATCCTTTTCAGCGTTTCTCTCATTTGCGTTCTTTTTCCATCTCCTCCACCATCTCGTTCCTTTTTTACATTAAAAAGTATTTGCAAATGCTTGCAAAAGTATTGCCTGAAGAGAGCAATGTTCCTTTCAAGATCCATGTAGACTTCTGGTAGTATGAACATGCTCTCTGAATAATTCTGGTTTTTTTTTTTTTTTTTTTAAGATTAGTGTAACACCTTTCCACTAGAGAATATTGTTTTGGTTTGAGAATTTTCACATTTTCTGTAAATAGAAAAAGATGATTCTCCTTTGTGGCAAGGACTTGAAAACAGAATTATTCCCAAATAGGTCTCATTAAGACAACAAAATCAGTTGATGTCCCAAGAGCTTCTCTCTGCGCACTATCCTGCGAATCCCATCTGTTTTTGACTGTTGGTGTAACAGTTAAAGTCATCTTTTAAGTTAATGCCTAGCAACCAGGTAATTTAGCAGACATGTTGGAACAATATGTTTTTATACAAGTTGGCTTGTCAGATTGGATGGAGTTTGACTCAGAAAAATGTTAACAGAAGACCTAGCCATTAGAACGAGTGTTTACCTTTACCATGACTATCAGTAACAGTGAAGGAAAGACCCACCATGAACAGATGATTTAAAATGGGAAACATGCTTCTAAAGGCTCATTTCATGCAAAATGGCCCAGTACTTAAATTTATTGTCAGTGAAATCATACGACCAGGCTCACTGGAGCTCCCGGTACTATGCTCGACTCCAAGAATAATGTCTTCAACCTCCTCCCGTTTCTCTGACCTCTTTCCATAAAGCATAAGGTGACTAGGCACCAAGAAAGCCTACCACCATTTTTCAAGCCGACCGAGCACTTAACGTAAACAAACCTTGCAGTTCTTTGCCTGTCTACGCATGAAACCTCGCCAGGGTGCTTTGCGTTGGCGGGTGTTGGAAGGTAATCATTATTTCTGCCTTCAAAATTATCTTCGTGGGGGCTATAAATTTAAGATATGCAAATAGGCAGTGAACAGGTACTATCTGCAAAGCAAAGTAGAGCTTGACATAGTGAGATAAGATTGACTATTAAATCATTTCTAAATTCACAAAGGGATGTAAGGCAGAGTGTTCCCTTACCTCACTTGAAAATGGAAGAAATAAACTGGCTATACTTCAACAAAAAATTTAAAAAAAAGAGTGAAATCTTAAAAAAATTTTTTTAATTAAATAAAAAACAGAAAAGAAAAGAAAATGGAAGAAATAATGCCCACCTTGCTTACTTCCAAAAGATGGAAGGACCAGGGGACTGATTACGTGGTAGAGGATGTGGCAAGCACCGTACAGATGCCCGACATTGTTACGACATCTGTAATTGGATAATACTAAGTAATGCGAAGTGCTTTTGAAAGTCTTTTTAACTGGGTTATTTTAACTCCTTGAGTCAGAGGTCAAGTTTAGGTGTGTCCTGGGAACTCTGGAGTTCGGGGGTATCAGCAGGGACGGTACTTAGGTTGGAATGATTTAGCTCAAAGTGTCAGAAAGGCTCAGCTCAGTCTGACTGAGGCCACAGGCTGTTGGTTATTTCACAAAGCAGATGGTCCGCAGTCAGGTTTGGATTGCCCAGTGTCTTTGGCATTCTTTCCTCTGCTCACTGTCAGATCCTCGGTGTGATTACACGCAGGGGGAGCAAGGGCCGATCTCTTCCTGCCTAGTTATAAGGAGGGAGGGGATCTTTCCTAGAAGCTCCAACAGACTTCATGTCCTGTCTCCGGACAAGAATGATGCCGTCAGGTCTGTGACTGGCTGAGACAAGCCAGGCTCCGCCCTGGATGTGGGTCGCAGTCCAGGAACAGAGCCCTGGAAAGGAAGGAGCAGGGGATGAACACCGGTGACTAGCCCACAGGATCCGCTGCACAGGGATCTGTGGTCTCAGGCCCCTTCTCACTGAATTTTAAGTCACTCACTGTTAATTTTCTCATTGTTTTCATTAACTCACAAGTTGACTGTTTCTCTGGGAGTGACCCTTTCTTTAACCTCAGATTTGTATTGCCAAGATTCTGTTAGACATCACAAATTTGACATTCACAAAACAAATCTTATCATCTTAAGCCTGGCTGTCCTTGACCTTGGTTAGTGTTATAGCCATTTGCACAGTTTGGCCATTTTAAAACATTTCCTCGATTTCCTCCCACTCTTCCCACTGAGGGGTGGGGTTGACCCCCCCGCCCCCCCACTCCTGGAATCTGGGCAGGCAACAGAGCTTGGGCCCAGAGCATGTGTGAAAGCGATGCTACGTGCCTTTCGGGGCTGGATCCTGAAAAGCCATGAATCCCTTCCGTATTACACTGGGGCACTTGCTGCTGGGAGCCCTGAGGGCTGTGTAGGAAGTGTGGCTTCACAGGGGCAGCTGTGGAGAGGCATCTAGATAGACGAGGAGGAGGAGGAGGAGGAGAGGGGGGGGGGAGACCCCGTGAGCCCCAGACTTTCATCAGGCAGCTGAGTCTCGGTGCCAGACTTGACAGTGAAGAAGCTTCCGGGTGAGTCCAGCGCCAGCCATCAGGTCAGTCATTCATTCAGCAATTCTCAGCCGCAGCCCCAGACGTGGGGGGCAGGCCTGGGCTCGCTCTCTGTGCCCCACCTGAGTTCTTGACCCACAGGGTTCATGAGCGGGCAGAGCGTGTCTTCCAAAGATGACAGCAGCAAAGTCCCCTGCCAGATGCGGTCTGCCGTGGCCCTCCTGCAGAGCGGTGGGGTCTGTGTCCCCTCCCCCCGAATCTGGGCAGGCTTTCGACTGCTGGAGCCCACAGAGCGCAGACGAAGTGATGCGAGGTGGCTTCTGAGGCTGGGCCGGAGAGCACCTTGCAGCTTCTGCCTTGGCCTCTTGGCCTCTCGCTCTCCAGATGCTCCCCGTTCAGATTCCTCCTCTCAGAGCCCAGCCTTCGTGCCTAGAGGAGCCTAAGCCACAGGGAAAGACCACATGTGGGCGCTGTGTCAGCCATCCCGGCCAGTCCAGCCTCCGAGTCACCCCAGCCCACGGGCAGACTGTGGATAGGTAACCCTACAAATAGCTCTATGTCTAGCTGCTCAAGTCAGACCCTCGCGACCTCCCAGCTGGGGCCCCAGACAGTACGGAACAGAGTCAAGCCGTCCCCACTGTGCTCTGTCTCAGCTCCCGACCCAGATCCCAGCAGTGCAGTTGAATGGTTGTTGTTTTGGGACACCCAGTTTGGGGTGGTTGTTATGCAGCAGCAGATGCTCAGAACACTAGCACAGTGAGCTTGCTGTCGTCTCCAACCACGAAGGCTTGCGATGGTTTGTTTTGCAATAATAGACAGCAGAACACCCGGCTACTCAGGTTTGAAAATGTTTCACTCTTTCTTTCACCCCAAGTTTATTCAGAATTCTTATTCCATGGACTCCACTCTGTCACATCCCTTGAGTTTATCCTCTTCCTTTGATTCCCACGGCCGCTGCTGTGTTCAGCATTTCAGCCCTTTTCTGGATCATGGCAATAATCCCTTCACTGCCTGCCTGCCACTGTTTCTTGTACCCTCTAACCATACTCTGCCCCATGCAGTACCAGGGTTGTCACCATAAACAGAGAGCTGAAGGGTCCCCTGCACTCCTGCTCAGACACTGGCCATGAGTCCCCATGGCCCACAGGACCACATCTGAATTCCTCACCTGGCACTCAGAAGCCCCCACGATTCTAGGTTCTGACCGGAGAAGTAGAGCTCCTCTCTACCTTCTACTGTCTTGGGTTCACTCAAGAAGAGTCTTTTGCCCTGGGACCCCTCCTTTCCAGTGTCCACACCTCAGAGTCCATTTCAAACCCTGCCATCTTCCAACGAGGTCAGTAAGGTTTCCTGGATCTGCTAGGGACACAGATGGTTCCATGTCTTTAGAAGACTTCATTTGTGCTATGAACGCGGGCTTGATCCCATCTGCCTCCTTTCACGGCGATCAGTGTAAGTGTTCTGTCGTCGCTCACCATGCTGTGATCTCCTAAAAGGGAGGACAATGCTTTATTCATCTTAAAACTTCTGACCTGGGGCAGCCCCTAGTCATTACTCCAGAAACATCTGCTAGGTCGAGTGGAATTTTGCTTTGTTTTGTCTGCTGTCAGGAGAGTCTTGTAGCAAATGTTGACTCTTCCTCATTTTAGTTTCCTGGAGGTGCAAAGACAAATGCCCACACCCTTGGTAGCTTAAAACAGCAGACATTTGTTCTCTCCTGGTCCTGGAGGCCAGACATGTGCAGACCACCATCCCCGGGAGGTCCACGGAGGGGCTCCCTTCCTTGCCTCTTCCATGCCTGGCGGGTGCTCAGCGGTCCTTTGTGCTCCTTGGCCTGTGGCCACAGCGCTCTGATCTGCTTCTGTCCTCACGTTCCTTCTCTGTGTCTGTGTCCAATCTCCCGCCTCTCTTTTACAAGCACATTCTTTAGGGTCCCTAACCTAACTGTATCTTTTGCAACAGAAGGCAAATTCTGCAGGTTCTTACTTCCCGCCCCTTCCAAGCACAGCGCTCCACGGCTCTGCCGCGTCCACAGGCGGTTAGGCTGGCACTGAGGACAGCACTGCTTTCACATTCGTGGACGGAAAGAGTTGTTTGGGAGACGGCAGGTTCTAACCTGAGCAAGGAGTGTACAGGTTGCACCGCAGGTAATGAGTGGAGTGGGCTACGTCTTCTGACCGCTGGGAGGTGAGAATTCACCAGCTCCGTAAAGAGGATAATGAGTGGCTGAGGGGTGCAGCGCAGGCTGGAGTTAAATAGTTTCTGGATGAATCTGAGGATAAAATCTTCACAGCAGGTCACCGTCAGCTGAGCAAGGAAGCTGCCCATTAACTAATGATGATATTGAATTTCTCTTGAAAGCATAGTGTGTTACCAGAGGGATGGATTTTTCTTTTTTTCCCTGAAGGCTGGAAATAGGCTTTAAAAAGCTAAATGTCTTTCATTTCCTCGCAGGTGTAGGCCAGTTTCTTTGCCAGTGATAACACCTGTGGGAAAAGGGAAGCGCCTACTTACCCTTAGGGCATGAAGAAAACCACGCAGATTACACCGCAGAGAAGATCCTTTAACATTTCATTAAGCATAAATGAAAAATTTGGCTAAAGGGCTTCTGAAACAGGAAAAAAAATGGGGTGCGAGAGGACGGCTGTGTCCCAGGTCTTGATCAGGTCCCTGGGACGCACCCTGCCAAGCATGGGTCTTCGGCTTCGTGCAGGAAAGAATTCAAGAGCGAACCATAGTTGAGTAAAAGGAGATTTATTCAGGGAGAGGCACGCTCCATAGACAGACTGCAGACCTTCCCCAAAGGCAAGAGGGAGGCTGGGAGACGTACACGCCACAGGCAGAACGTGGGCCGTCTTACTCAGAGGGGAGCGCGGTGGCCTCAGAGCATGGGGTCGGCGAGGAAAAGCGAGAAGGGCCCAGAGGTGCGGGTGGTTAGTCTTCATGGGCCTGGTAACTTCACATCCTAGCAACTGGGAGGATTAATCCAGCTACTTTGGGGAAGGGGCTGGGAGTCCCAGAAACGAGGCCATCACCCACTGTCTGACCTTTTATGGTCAGTCTTGAAACTGTCCTGGCACCTGTGGGGGTGACATTTAGAGCTTTGTTTCAGCGAGCGTGTATTGAAGCTCGCGGTCTGCTGGAGGTGAGCCTTCCGCCACCTTGGTGCTGACCGCTGTGTCACTCTCCGTGGCTGTGCCCTGCCCCTCCCTCCTGCCCCACTTCCGCTGGAAGTTCCAGTTGTACCAGAAGTGAAGGGCACTGGAGAAGCCGAGCATGTTTAGCTCACGGCAGGCTGAGTAACACTGCTCAGGAGTGAGCATTTGGCGAGAGCTCACCAACCAGTAAATCATGATTTGTGGTCAACCGCAAGGCCTTAACAAAAAACGGGGTCCGCCTCCCTGTGCGCAGACCCCGGGACTTAACAGGAGCCACGCCTGGGAGGAGAGGGGCGCCCCTTCCAGCTTTTCACTGACGGGTTCCCACTGCGATCCCAGATGCCCGAGGACTTCACGTGTAGCGTTTCCACCCAAAGAGGTCAAGGGCCTTGCTCCGAACAGCCAGCTAGACAGAGGCTTCCATGAGCCTGCTGACTGCTCTGACCTCGGCTATTCACCACCAGTTCTGTTTCCTTAGCATCCTCTCTCTGTACCACGTACCCTACCCTCCACACCGCGCCTCTGCGTATGCTGGCTCTCCCCTGCTTGAACGTCCCTGCTGTCTTTTTTCCACCAGTAGAAGCCTACAATTTTAACCAGTCTCACTTATTGTCTCCCATTACTTCCTCCAAGATTTTCCTTACTGTGTCTTCCGCAGCATTGTGGTGACGATTTATTCCATCATCCACTCACATTTCTCTGTTGTTGAATGTTGCCGTGTCTGTCTGTTATCTATCCCCTCCGCAAAGCCTCCGCATCTACGATCATGCTATTCACTTAATGTTAAAAAATCCTTTTCTTGCAAAATGATTGCCTTTTAAGTTCACCGAGAGCCAGGAAGTGAACACAAAAGCAAGAAAAACCGGTCATCACCAGATCACCAGAGCAGCTGAAGAGATTCTCACCTTTGTGTGAGTCGTGCCCCCTGCAATCGGCCAACAGCAGGGCCGTGTGATGCAGGTGGGAGTGGAAAAGAAGGACGCAAAGCAGTTTCTTTGAAATATTCTTTGGAAGCATGAGTTCGATCTTTTTTCTCATTTCTTATAATTGAGGCTTTGGTGCTGGGTCAACGCCACCTATTTTCGGTGGTGCTGTCCACCAGCACGAGGATGCTCATAGCTGCTCCAGAAAAGGAATGCTCCCCCTGCACTGCCTGTTTGGCAAAGCGGGAGGTGACAGATGAGAGCTGATGTGAGTGAAAAGGGGAGAAGACACAGAGGAGAGGGGCGGCCAAGTGAGAAAGTGGGTGGTACAGGGGTAGTTCTCCAACTCGAGGCACAGAAGAATCATGGGTGGAGCTTATGGAAAATAAGATCCTGAGCCTCACCCAGACCTGTCATGTGAGAATATGTGGGGAGGGAGGAGGAGAGACAGAGAGCAGGAGTCCACATTTTACATTTTTAAGAAAAATCAGGAGCTTTTTAATCCAGAGAGTCTGAAGACCGCATTTTAAGAAACAGCATGTGGAGAGGGTTTGGAGAACAGGGAAAACCTCCTACATTGCTGGTGGGAATGCAAATTAGCACAGCCATTTTGGAGGACAGAATGAATGCTCCTTAAAAAATGAAAAGTAGACTTAACATGTGATCCAGCAATCCCACTCTTGGGCATATACCTGGAGAAAACTCTAATTCAGAAAGATACATGCACCCCAATGTTCACAGCAGCACTATTTACAATAGCCAAGACATGGAAACAGACTAAATGTCCATCAACAGATGATTGAATAAAGAAGTTGTGGTGTGTATATATATAATAGAATATTACTCAGCCATAAAAAAGACTGAAATAATGCCATTTACAGCAACATAGATGGACATATGAAAAAATTAACATATTAAGTGAAGTAAGTCAGAGAAAGAAAAATATCATATGATATCAATTACATGTGGAATCTAAAAAAATGATACAGATGAACTTATTTACAAACCAGAAATAGACTTGCAGACATAAAAACAAACTATGGTTACCAAAGGGGAAGGAGTGAGTGGGGATAAACTAGGAGTTTGGGATTAGCGGATACTCACTACTCTATATAAGATAGACAAACAGCAAGGTCCCACTGTAGAGCACAGGGAACTATATTCAATACCTTGTAATAACCATACTATAATGAAAAGGATATGAAAAAGAATGTGTATCTATGTATATGTATAATTGAGTCACTATACTCTACACCTGAAACTAGTACAACATTGTAAATTAACTACTTCAGTAAAAAATAAATAAAAATTTTAAAATAAGATACAGCAAGACTTTTGGCGTTTAGTCACCTTTGAGCAGCACAAACCTAATCACACTGAGCCTCAGTTTTCTGTCAAAGGACAGTAACATCAAGTCGCCTCGTGGAGCTCTTAGGAGGATAAAGCCGTGCCAGCCGTGTGGAGCCCGGCGCAGGGTATCTTTAGAAATATTTACAGTTGTGACATTTTAGAAAAGGCAACACATGCAACTGTCTGGAATGATCCTGCATTTGAAGTGATGTGAATTGGCAGAATCCCTTTCACGTGGATCCGTGTGTACAGTAAAAGGTCCAAACGCCTGTTCTTTCATTTCTGCGTTTGTGGTGAGGCAAAAGCATCTCATGTTACAAAATTCACCCGGGGGAAGATAATCTGCTTGTTGTAAGGATCTCCATCCACTATTTTTTTTTCTTCTTACTTTTCATGGAAATAAAAGAGCTGAGAATTAGCTTCAAACTACACAGCAAAAATGCTCAGCATCACAGTGGTCCTGGACAGTGGTTTCTTTACTAACGTAGAACTAAAGGGATGTTCTGGAAGGGCACAGAAGCCTTCTGAGAAAGCAAATCCCAAAGTGGGGGGAAAGACGGTCCCAAACCACCCTTCTTCTTTATAACCTGTCAGGACCCAATTGTTCTATGACTTTATACAAGCCTTTAAATCTATAATAATGCTTCACAATGAGACACTCCTATACAAAATGGAATATTTAGAAAATTGGTAATGTGAAAAAGGTTGAGATTCTTTAGCAAAATAGACAAGGTTAACTTCACATAGCCAGCAGTCCTAGTACATTTAATATGACAACATTTCCCCAAATTCAATTTGTAACATACTCTCAGGGACATTGCTTTTATCAAACACGGAATAACTATAGCTAAGTTTGCAGCCTCTTGAAAAACAGGCTGCATTTTAATTCTCTGTCAGATAAAGTAATATTTTCTTTTATTTTATGTCTCTCGCTATTTCCTTCCAGTTTCAAATATTTGTCATTTGTCTTTATTCAGTCTTTTCCACCCTGGTCATCTCAGGCTGAGGGACAATCAGCGTCATAGAAACCACTAAATCCCTTGGGTCATTTTGTTTCGTTTCCTGGACTATTTAAATTATGACTGAAAAAAATAAAGTGATAGAATGTGATACCTTCATTTTGCTTTATGGTGCATTTTGATAAAATCTTTACCTGACAGATTATTTCTTAAAATGTTTAAAAAAAAACCCCACTAATTACATTTATTTTACAAGTGAAAGTGTAATTAGCAAAAATGAATTAATGGCATTCGATTGTATATTTTCAGAATTTGCTTTCTTAAAAAAAGACATGAAAGGTCATCTGACCCCTATTTTTTTAGGAACAATAGTTTTAAAATTCCAGGGTATCATTTTGGCCATTTATTTTTTAAAGCCTAATTGTTTACAGCTATCTTAGTCAGCGTAGTTATTAATAGTAACTCCCTATCAAGGGGGTTATAACAGTTTTTGGATATCCCCAAAATTGTCACTTCCTTTGCATTGTTTCATATTATTAATTGTCAGAGACACGTTTTCTCTGTCTAGTAACTGTATCTGATATTTAGATATTCTGACAGCAGATGTCAGGCACCTTCACCAGTATTTACATAACTATTTAAATAAGTAAAATATAATTTAAGTAACAAATATCCAAATAGCTTAGAGGTGAAAAATGAAACATAATTTAAAATGTTTTAAAAATAGCCCTTTTCTCATTATAAAAGCAATTATTTGTTCATTTTGGAAAGTTAGCATAATGCACAGAGAAGAAAATAAGTTTTCAAGAATAATTCCACCATCTTAAAAAAAAACTTTAATAGCTTGATATATATACGTATATATAGACACACATATATAAAATTTATCTTCACATGTATACGAATATATAGAAATATATTTGTCCAACATTTATGGACGAGCTCATGCAGACTTTAAAATTACTTTCAACTTTAAAAAGTTGATACACGTGCATCTGGAGTTATTAATGGACACTTCTCTTGAGTTACAGTGCACTATGGTTTTACACGCTAGGATCTGAAAAGAAATAATGGAGGTTAGACCTGAATTCTCCCTGTTATAATAGAGAATTAAATTCTTGACCAAGGGCCAGATGTTCATTTTGTTGTATAAATAACCGCAGGCATCGCATTAAAACCAACTAGAAAAAAATTTTATCCATACACTGGTTATCATAAAATTTCCTAGTGCATCTATATTTAAGGTAAGGAGATATTGTAGATTGATTTTGTTTAATAATACATTATCATCAGCTACTAAGCACAGTTCTTCTGTAATTTTTTTTACATCCGCAAATGAGTAGGTAAAATGAAGCTGAACACCTTCACTGAGAACACAGCACTGAAGAAGGATTCTCTTGATCTCAGATTTAATGGGCGTTAGAGGTTCAGGGTCATTAGTCGTTTTTAATCAAAATTTTCATGTAAGTTGATTTTACTTATTTTTCTCATTACTATTTGTTTTCATTAAAAATAAGGCCTCCTGAGATATTTGAGATAGGCTTCCCCCCACATTGCTTAGCCAATCACGTGTGTGTGTGCGCGTGCGCGCACGCTAACATATCAGGAGAGCTTTGAAAGTGAGAACTGCCTATAATTTCTTTGTTTCTCTACTTAATTCTTCACCTTACTCAAAAGTTCCTATCATCTTTAGGGGAGGATTTCATTGCTTTTATAAGCCCGTACCTCAGTGGTTAGGTTATCTTTTACCTTCTTCTTGGCCTGAGGAAATCACTCTTTTCTGACGATTTCTCAGATCAGTCTCCAGCTTACTTCTCCGTCGCCTTCCCCTGCTATGTCCCTAGCTCTCTCCTATACGTCTTTGCTGAACAATCATTTAGGAATAGCCTGGTGTTGGAGATCTCTGGAGAGACTTCTAGAATTCCTTGGCCAGGCTAGACTAAGAACAGGCTGCTGTCACACCTTCGTCTGGCCACCTTTGGAATCCACTCTTGACATTAAATACCCAGTAGTGGGTTAACTTGGTGCTGGAGATGGGTGAATAATAATAGTCACTGCAGCCGGCGTTCAGATACCAGGAGATGACAAAACTACCTTTGCTATTTCTTTTTGCTCTTGAGTTTCTTTTCTTGAGAGAAAATGCAGTGTACTTTTGGGAGGGAAGTTGTAAACCATCTCTGAAAGCAAAGTACATGTAAGATGCAATTTTCAGCCTAACAGGGAGCCATGATGGTGACACAGAGAGGGCTGTTTAGAATACAGTTCCAAAGGACAAACATGGAAGTGATGTTATAAATAAATTTAGGAAGTAGGGGACCTAGAAGACATCTGAGAAGAGTCTAATGGATTTGGCCCCATCTTTGTAAACAGAATGCTGTTGCTGCAGGTATCAGGTTAGTCATGGCCTTCAGCGTGCGGAGGAGAGTTGAAGGTCATTTAATGACCCAGGTATGTCGGAACAGAAGCAGTCTTCCCAGGGCATGGAAGTGGATGCTTTGTATGGTAGTGTTGGGGATAGAACCTGGGTCACCTCTTTCTTAGTGTGTTGCCTTCCTCAATATTACTTTTTTATTCATAAAGGAAGACGTGTGCTGTTCATTACTCTTCTCCCTGTTTCCCCTTATTACATTCACCCGAATTCTCAGGGAGCTAGCCCACTCCTGAGCCAGCACGGTCCAGATCGATCTCTTTAACTGTCGCTCCAGCACGGTAGTTAAACGTGATGACGCTGAAGTGAGACAGACCTGAGCTGTGGTTCTGTCTGTGCCCCCTCAGGGTGACGTGGCCCCGAGTGAGTCAGTTTAGCTCTCTGCACCCCACTCTCCGTGCCTGCAGGATGTAGGTGGTCAGTCCACCTCAGCTGTGGGCTTGCCTCACGGTGTGCGTGTTCCGCATTGACACACAGACCCGGTGCGCTGCGTGGCCCTTACGTTGTCACTCAGTGTTACGGTTGTCGCAGTCATGTTCCGTGCCACATTACCCTGTGAATTATTTCTCAGGTAGGAATTAAAAACAAGAGTAATAACTTTTTAAAAAAGGCTTGATTAGGATTTTAAAACCTGCTGTGAAATCTCAGATTGACAATGGAAATCCATCCTGAGTGTGAGCAAAAGGGGAACTGCTGCGGGGGCGGGGGGACAAAAGGGGTGGAAAACATCGCGGAGGCCCTGAGCCCTCGGCAGATCCAGAGAGGTAAGCTGGGGGAGCTGCAGGTATCCCCCAGGACCAGACTCAAATAATAAATCCCCGCATAACTGCAAAGGCTTCTGCAAAGCGGCGCTCCACGCACAGGGCAGGGAACATGAGGTAAGGCGCCATCAAATGTTATGAGCCCCCTCCCCTGCAGCACATAAACAAAGCGAGGTAGAAAACAAAACAGAAGGTCTGCACCGTAATCCCCAGCCATGCACCGCGTCGTGAAATCGGGGCATTTTAGCTCAGAGGCGGGGAGCGGTGCCCAGACAGCTGAAGGCAGGCAGGCTGAGCCCCGTTAGAACAGACTAGAACCTCTGTCATGCCTTTGTAATTCACCCGGCAGCATGTGCAGCCCCACCGGCAGCGGGCCAGACGCGGGCCATCTGACTCTTTACAGCCGCGGTCTGTTTTTCCTTTAAAGCCCCCTTCCCTCTCTGTGCGCCCAGACGCTTGGCATTGCTCTTGAAGTGGAACCCAGGTTGAATAAAGAAGAATTCATCTTCTTCTCAATTTTCAGGAAAACAACTCTTTAAGAGAAACGTTTTGAAGCCTACAGAGTCCTTGACTGAATTTACATCGCAGCAAAGAAATGCTGGCCGAGTGACTGACAGCTTGCCTTTAAAGCCAGGCTAGCCAGTTGGTTGTGTGGCTGGTCTCCCATCCCCTTCAGCAAAACAGACACAGGTGTGAAGTCGCAGCAGGTGCCCTGAGCCAGAGCTGCGGCTGGGACAAGCCCGTGGTCCCACTTAGGGGAGCAACGTGGGCTTGAGGGTGAATGCCTGGAAACGATGCCAATGATGGGCCGTGGAGTGGGAGCTGGGTGGGAGGGGAGCGAGGACGAAGAGGAAGAGAGGTCACCTTGCAAAGGTGGTGCTGCAGCGGAGTGTGCCGTCGGAGTCGCAGAGGGAGGCGACAGACATCGCAAAAAGCGGCCCTAAGTTTCTCTTCCTCCTGAGGTTCAGGCCGCTCCCCCCGGTCAAGAGGACGAGTCCATTTTCCAGCCTTTTTTTTTTTTTTTAAGGTCAGCTTTGTAACAGTATAATTGACCACTAAAATCATAAGATACTTAAAGAATACATTGTGATGATTTATACACATATACGTTGTAAAAGGATTCCTACCATCTAGTTAATAAACACACTTATCACCTCTCATATTTTTTTATTGTTTGCGTGTGAGAGAACATTTAAACTCCCTTTGCACATTTCAGTTATATAACACAAGGTTGTCAGCGTCACCGAGCTTCACGTGAGCCCTTCAGACAGTGCTCATCTGAGAGCTGAACGTTTATCGCCTTTACCAGCCTCTCCCTGTTCCCCAGCCCCTGGCAACTTCTTTTCTACTGTTTCTATGAGTTTGACTTTGTTTCGTTTTTCTTTCAGATCTTATATATGACACCACACACAGTGAGAAGGTGTCTGGAAGGCAGGACAAGAGGCCCCACGTTGAAGCCCGCCTGCACAGCACCTTGATCGTGGACTCCCCAGCCTCCAGAACTGTGAGTGACAAGTGTCTGTTGTTTAAGCCAGCTGGTCCATGGTGTTCCGTTACAGCAGCCTGAGTCGACGAAGAGACACAGGTCCACGTCTGTGCACCAGCATCACAGTCAGTAGGATGGCGCTCCACCGTCCCCAGAAGGCCCCTTGTGTCCCCGCACAATCCCTCTGCCCTGCCACCGCCTGCCCCTCCTCCACCTGTTCCCCGGCAACCCGTGATTTACTTTTTCCCACTAGAAAGTAGTTTGAATTTTTAAAAAATGGAGTAATATAGTAGATATACTTTTAAAATCCAGGGTTTGGCTTCTGCTCTGTACAATTCAGTTGTTTTGAGTTTCTTTCTTGTTGAGTGTGTCAATAGTGCATTCCTTTTTTTTTTTGCCTGAGCAGTATGGAATCAGCGAATACACTGCGATTGGCCTGTGCGTCATCTGCTGACATTTGCGTCGTTTTTGGTTGTAACAAAGTTACTGTGAACGTTCACGTGTAAGTCTTTGCAGGGACGTTAGTTTTGATTGCAAATTGGGTAAATGCCTAAGATTGGAGTGGCTGGGCCAAATGGTTCATGATATGTTTAATTTTTTAAGAAACTGCCAAACTGTTTTCCAGAGTTGTGCCATTTTATGCTCCCATGGTCAGTCTACAGAATTTCCAGCTCTCCACATCCTCAACAACATTTGGTGTAGCCAGTCTTTGTAATTTTCAGTATTCTGATGTAGTGTGTAATGGTACCTCATTGTGGTTTTAATTTGAATTTCTCTAGTAACTAATGTTGGTGAACAACTTTCAGGTGCTTATTTACTGTCAATGTATCTTTTTTGGTAAAGTGTCTATTCAAGTCTTTTGCCTCTTTTTTAATTGGAGGTATTTACTTTTTTTTTTTTTTTACTAAATTTTGAGACCTCTTTATATATACTGGATAAAAGTCCTTTGTCAGATACATATTTTGAAAATATTTTTCATGATCTGTGCCTTGTCTTTTCGTTCTCTTAACAGTGTCTTTTAAACGGTGGAAGGTTTCAATCTTGATGAAGTATGACTTATCCATTTTTTCCTTTATGAAATGTGCTTCTGGTGTCATAGCTAAGAAATACTTGCTGAACTGCATACAGGTCATGAAGATTTTCTCCTATATAATTTTCTAGAATTTTTAAATTTTAGGATTTACATTTAGGTACTGATCCATTTCAGTAAATTTTGTATAAGGTGCAAGGTATAAATTGAATTTTTCTTTTTTTTGCGAATGTATAGCCAATTGTTTTAGTATCATTTGTTGAAAAGGCTATCTTTTCCCACTGAATTTTCTTTACACCTTTGTTGAAAATTGCTTGTCCATATATACATGGGTCTGTTTTTAGATTCTTAACTCTATTCCATCAATCTATTTATCGGTCCTTATGCCAAAAGCATATTGGCTTGACTGTTTTAGCTTTTACAGTGGATGTTGGGATCAGGTGGTGTCGCTCCTCCAACTTTTTCCTCTTGGCTACTCTAGGTCCTTTGCACTTTCACATGAATTTTATGATCAGCTTGTCAACTTCTAGGAAAAATCCTGCTGGGACTTTGCCTGGGACTATATCTAATCTATGCATCAATTTGGGAAGAGTTGTCATGTTATCAATGTCGAATTTCCAACACATGCAGAAGGAGTCTTTAATTCAGGTCTTCTGTAATTTCTCTTGGGAATGTTTTGTAGTTTTCACTGTACATGTCTGACACTTACTTTGCTAATTAACCCCTAAGTGTTTATTATTTGGAGCTCCTGTAAATAGTATTGTTCTTTAAATTTTAATTTCTGATTGTTCATTGCCAGTAGATAGAAGTGCCATGGACTCTTATTTATTGATCTTGTATCCTGCAATTCACTTATCAGTTCTAGTAACTTATTTTTTTATAGATTCCACAGGAGTTTATAAATAAACAATCAAGACAGTCTTACTTTTTCCTTTCTAGTCTGGTTGCTTTAATTTCTTTTTCCTGCCTTGTTTCACTAAGGCTTCCAGCACAATGTTAATGAAAGTACAGAGACTAGATGTCCTTTTTTGTTGTTGTTGTTCCCAAACCTTCGGGGAAAAGCATTCAGACTTTCACCATTAAGTATGATGTTAGTTGTAGGATTTTTGTAGATGCCCAGTATCAGACTGAGGAAATTCTTTTCGATTCCTGGATTGGTGAAAGTTTTTATAAAGAATGGATGTGGGCTTTTGTCAGGTGCTTTTTTCTGTGCCTATTTTGTAACTATATTCAATTTTTTAAAATTCTGTTATGGCGAATAACATTGGACAATATTTGAATATTAAACCAACCTCACATTCCTGGGACAAGTCACATTTGGGCATGATGTATTATCCACTTTATAAATTGCTGACTTGGATTTGTAAAATTTTGTTTAGACATTTTACATCTATGTTTATGAGGGATATTGATCTGTACTTATCTTCTTTTGTAATATCTTTGTCAAATTTTGATATCAGAATAATACTGGCCTCATAGGATGGATTGGAAAGAATCACATCCTTCCTTTTCTGGAAGATGCAATTTAAACATTTTTCCATTATGAAAAGCAGTGTAATAGTGTTTCAAAATACGGGGAAATAGATTTTAAGCAAGTAATATATAATTCAACAATATAAATGCAGTCCTAATCACATTTTTTCCTGACAGTATTATTTTAGAATAAAAAATAGAGCTACTTATATGTTATATAAAACTTATCTTTTAACATAGATATCATAATCCTTACCTGCATTCCTTTATAGTTTTAAAACAAAATTTTGAGCATTTGTTTCATAGCCTATTGAGTGGATATAAATGTGTATTTTCCCTACTGTTGAGATTTCCTTTAATATATTGATATTATAACTACTCTGTGAAGAATGTGTGAAAGCACATAATTTCCCTGCATTTTGGATTACTTAGAATCAGTACCTAGAAGGAGAATTACAGCACAAAATCTGTGAAGGTTTTATGAATTTTATATGGTATCATGGAATATTTTTAAACAAAACTAGTGCTTAAGAGTCTATGAGTCCTCAAATCTGGGCAAATGCATTAAAATGTATAGGAAGTAGAGTATTATTCAACATTTTATAATATCAAATTGAGAAAAATGTTGAAAAACTTCTAAAATGCCCTGTGTATATTTATTGAATAGTTTAACTTTGGCTCAATATATTTTTAAAAAATACAACAATTTACTTATCATTTGCAGTTTTGAAAAATACAAGGACCTTTTTGGAGGTAAAGTACCCAAAAGAGTAATGGTTACAAAGGATGGATGTACGGTTTTAAATGTGCTGGCAAAGTGTGGCGAGATCTCCTGTCGCAAGTGGAAGACTTGCTAAAAACTCTTTTTATTATTCTCTAGCTACTTAAAAAACAAAACTGTGAAATTAGATTAGTCACCAGTAAGGGGTTGGGGGAGGTGTTTTAATGCTGTTACTTCTTTCCTCTTAAGACATTTTTAGGGACGTCACACGTGTCTTTGGCATTTGAGGAAACTTATCTTGCTTTTAGAGATTCATGGGATTTCTAGAAAAGCAAATGAGATAAAGAAAGTAACTGATTAAAATAATAGATTTTAAGGAAAAGGATACATAATTTTGATCCCATGGCATCATTTGTCTCCTTATCTGCTTTGATGAAGCCACCTTTAATAATTCCTTAAATGTGTATATTGCCACCACTTGTTTTAAATCAAGACAGTTTTCTTAATTTAAATCATTCTGACAGTATTTGAAGTGAAACACATCAGTATTGTGATATTTGATATCACAATCGATTCAATACAACACTAGTGGATTGACAATGGCTCCTATTAGCATCTTGGTGAGACTTGAAAACAACCTGGCAGCATGTGTTTTTCCCTAATCAAACCTGTATCGCTTCGAAAGGCTGTTGTAATGACAGTCTTGTCAAGATCGTGTATCTCATACCTATGGAAAACTATTTTTCCAAAGGTTTAATGGCAGGTCCTCGTGATAGCCATGAGAGTGGGCCTGGCTGACTTCCAGCCATGGGGGTTGCATGTGACCAAGAGCCCCAGCTCTGCCCTCCCAGACCCACTGCCTCATCTGCACTGCTCTGGCCAGTGACCGACTGTGAGGGGCTGTCAGGGCAGGCGTGTCACTGAGAACGTGGGGGCCCCTGGGGTGGCCTGCTCTGGCTCAAGGCTTCCAAGCGTTCTTGCCAAACCTTCGTTAGAGTGCATGGCTGTTCCTTCCATTCGACCCTCCCTTCTTCCCTCCTTTGCTTCTTCACCTGGGGTCCGACTTGCCTCCAGGTGTGAGAGCTTTCTCAGCTCCTCCCTTCTTCCCTAATAAAAATCTCGCACATCATCCTCTTTCCACTGCTTCTCAGGGGATCCAGACTAGGATATCAACATGTGAAAACGTTAATTAAAACCATAACCAAGTATAATTTCTAGTAGTTTCTAATTGTTTACTGAAAAAACAAAATAAATGTCTAATCTTCGTGTGAAATCCTTCTTTGAACAGATAGAGTATATGGTTCTAAGGCTTGCGCATGTTTCAGTGTGACAGACAAATACTTCAAACGTTATCTACCAGGGAAATGTCTCACGCTTCTGACTGAAAGTGCACACTGACTGTCAGCCTCGGAGGAGGGAATTAAAATAAAATAGTATTTCTGAGGGACCAAACAAGGAGCGAAAGTCAACGAGTATTTTAAAAGCGTGTGTTTTCTCTCCTGAGATCAAAGAGTACGGAGTGCAGATAGATAAACTTCCGTATTTGTAATAAAATAATAATTATTATGGCGATGGATTTCCATTAAAATATAAGGGGATTGCACACAACAGAATATTGCAAGTCACTTAGGAAACAGCACCGATTGTCATCGGTCGGTGGCTATTCTTTCTAACGTAGCAACGCTGCAAACTCACAGTCAGCAGGACTGCGACTCCACGTTTCTTTTCTGATCGTGCTGATGCTTTGCCCTGACGTGTATCCTCCTACCTGGCTCTCTCTTCATCAGTAAAAAACTGGTTTACAAGGTGGCGGAGTGGGGTTGGGCGCAGCATGTGGTCATGGGTCTTTTTACACCTCTGTCTTGCTCAACAGGCACCCACATAATTACTTTGTTGTCATTAATACTGTGCTCTAAGCAGCTAACTAAAAAGCTCACATACATCACTATCAAGATACCAAAGGCATTTTTCACAAAACTAGAACAAGTGATCCTAAAACTGTATGGAGAAGCAAAAGCAATCTTAATAAAGAGCAGAACTGGAGGAATCACGCTCCCTGACTTCAGACTGTACTACAAAGCTACGGTCATCAAGACAGCATGGTGCTCGCACATAAAAATAGACACATAAATCAAAGGAACAGAGCAGACAGCTCAGAAGTAAACCCACACTTACATGGTCAATTAATTTACAAAAAAGGAGCCAACAGTATATATTCGGGAAAAGACAGCCTCTTCAATAATTGCTGTTGGGGAAACTAGACAGCAACATGCAAAAAAAAAAAAAAAAAACCCAAAAAACTGAACTTCTTTCTTACATCGTATACAAAAATAAACTCCAAAATGGATTAAAGACCTAAATATAAGACCAGAAACAATAAAACTCCTGGAAGGAAACAGGTGGTATGCCCTTTGACATCAATCTTAGCAATACATTTTGGCATCTGTCCCTCAGGCAAAGGCAACAAAAGCAAAAATAAACAAATGGGACCTAATCAAACTAAAAAGCTTTTGTACAGTGAAGAAAACAATCAACAAAATGAAAAGGCAGCCTGCTGAATGGGAGAAGATATTTGCAAATGATATGTCCAGTAAGAAGTTAATATCCAAAATACATAAAGAACTCACACAACTCAATATGAAAAAACACACGAACAATCTGATTAAAGAAAACACACAAACAATCTGATTAAAAAACGGGCAGAGGATCTGAATAAACATTTTTCCAGAGAAGATATGCAAATGGCCAACAGGCACATGAAAAGATGCTCAGCGTCACTAACCATCAGGAAAACGCACATCAGAACCACAGAAGATACCACCTCATACCTGTCGGAATAGCTGTCATCAAAGAGTGCTGGCAAGGATGTGGAGACAAGGGAGACCTGCTGCCCTGTTGGTGGGAACACACGGTACAGAGGTTGCTCAAAAGGTTAAAAATAGGACTACCATATGATCCAGCAATTCCGTTTTTGGGTATCTTCCCAAGAAAACAAAACACTAATTAAAAAAGATACATGTACCCCAATGTTCATAGCAGCATTACTTACAATAGCCAAGATATGGAAGCGACCTAAATGTCCATCAACAGATGACTGGATAAAGATATGAGATATATATATATATACACACACACACATAAAATATATACATACATACAATGGAATATTAGTCATAAAAAAGAATGAAATCTTGTCACTGGCAACCCCACGGCTGGACCTAGAGGTACCGTTCTGTGTGAAATAAGTCAGGCAGAAAAAACAAATACTGTATAATTTCACTTTTGGTGGAATCTAGAAAACCAAACAAATGGACAAACAAAACAAAGGAAAAACAGACTCATAGATACAGAAGACAAACAGGTGGTTGCCAGAGTGAAGGATGCTGGAGGGTTGGGTGAAACAGGTGATGGGATTAAGGGGTCCGAACTTCCAGTCAGAAGCTAAATAAATCACAGGATGTAATGGACAGCATAGGCAATATAGTCAATAATGTAATGACTTTGTCTGGTGACAGGTGGTTACTAGACATCACAGTGATCAGTTTGTAATGTATATAAATGTCAGATCACTATGCTGTACACCTGAAACCAATATAATATGTATGTCAACTAAACTTCAATAAAAATAAAAAGGAAAAAGAATTAATGAAAATGCTTGTAGATGTATGCATGTTGTGCCAAGTATTTCTCACCTTTAAGGTGCCCTAATGTATGTATGTGTGGGATAATGTAAATCATTGCTAGTATTTTTGACTTGAAATACGTCATTTCAGCCAAATAGCCACACTCAAATCTCAAGATTTGTTTATACTGTCCATAATTTAACCCTTGACTGCAACGAATCCCAATGTCTCTTATTGACCTTTTCAAATGGGTATAATTCATTTATGTGCTTGTGTGGGTAATATAACCAGTCTGTACTCATAATTATCAAATATCTATCATCTATCTATCTATCTATCTATCTATCTATCTATCTATCTATCTATCTATCTATCTATCTACCTATCTATCTATCATCTGTCATCTATTACATAAAATAAAAAGAAAACTACAGATAGTAAGTTGGTATTTGGGGATACAAATCCTCAGGCACAGCGCCGTGGCGGTACTGCAGCTTCCCTGGAAGACATGGGGAAGAAGTCAGATCCTGGCACCTGCGTGTAGAATTACCACCAATGGGATGGCGGCAAGAAGTGTGTACTGATGGGCGGATACGTGCTGCTCAGTTTGTCTACTGCGAGCAGCAGGCGTTCCCACTGATGGCACGATTTACCAAAGTGGCAATCAAATTTTTATAAAATTAAAAATAAGACCATACAATGTTTCTTCAGTGTACTTTACAATAGCATTTCTGGAAAATTAAGTTTATATTAAAGCTTTGCAAAGAAAAAAAAAGCTCACACAAAGGAAATACAGTATCAAGACCAATAACATTTGTCCGGAAAGTGGGGTGTTTTATGGACGCACTGTTCCTTCCCCCTGGCTTCGGCAGGAAAGGTCCCTTCTGCACATCCATGTGAACTTTCTTGCATTTGCCTGTGGGCTGTGCAAGACTTAGGGAGGAGTGAAGGCCAAGGTGATTGTAAAACCAAAATTTTAAAGATTTTATTTTAAAAGAACCATGAATGACTTTCGAGTATGTGGATCATTTAAATTTTTATTTTGTTACATTGAAATGAATCAAACTATCTGGTTTCACCAAGAAGTATACATTATATAATACAATCTTAGTTTTGTATTTTAAGCAGTTTTTGGAAATAAACTTTGAGTGCAGTAACGTGATTTTCCTTCAGAAACCAACTTAGTATTTATGATTTTATTCTAGAATTAATATTAGTTAACATAGAGTAAAGAAATGTCTGACATTTTCCTTAATATATATTAGAATCAAGAGGTAAAATGGGAGGTCCATTAACCTCAGAGCACCACAAAAGATAGGTTTTTCTTTTATCCATCTTTTGTCCTACAAATAAAGGAGAATGATTTACCGCCCTAGGGAAAATTCTGCAAATAAAAGTAAATTAAGCCCTAAAAGCATTATTTTTTCACACTTCCGTTGAAGCTGCTCTTACTTTCGCAGTTGGACTCGCCCCCCTTTGTCTCCCCTAATCATCACCTATCTTCCTCCTCTGGCCCCGCATTCAGGGCCGAGAGTGGCAGGGGACCAGGGGACGTGACTCTCAGGCATCGGGATGGCTTGTGGGGACCCCCTTGCCCTCAGTGCCTGCGCTGCAGGTGCTTAATTGGAACTCGAGGTGAGCTCTCCCAGAGCTGAGGCTCACGTCGCATCAGCCTCAGTGACACCTTTCACTGCTTCTGGTATTTTTTTCCCTCTATTTCAAAAGCACTCAGGGGTTTTCAGGATTGTGCACAGAACTCCATTCCAACTCTGCTCATAAACTTTTTTACAGGACAATGTAAAACATTTAAAAGCTCTCTTCGTTTTACTTGATAATTTATTTGTAAGTTTATTTCTTCTTCTGAAGTATATACATATAATGTATAGAAACATATATCGACATATGTATCGAGTCCTAATTATACAAGTTCTGTTCTTTAGAACAGAATTTTTTTTGAGTATTTCAAGGCTCTTTATAACTTAAAATATTTGTTGTTTTTTTTGGAGAGGGGTAAGTAAGTAGGTTTATTTACTTATTTGTTTTTAATGGAGGTACTGGGGATTGATCCCAGGACCTCGTGCACGCTAAGCACGTGCTCTACCACTGAGCTATACCCTCTGCCTACTTAAAATATTTGACTTACAATTAAACAGGTGTTAAAGGAAACGTGAAAGATCTTTTCCCGTTGTCCCAAGAAGCAGCACCTGCTGCCTTTCCAAACCAGAAGTGTCTGCGTCATAGTCACCAGTGAGGGTGCATCACTTCCCAACTTCACATCGTTTGTTATTGAATTGGGTACTGTCAGTCCCCCCAGTATGCACGTTGGCTCCAAGACTGAGACTTCATCTCTCTTTTTATTACTGTGTCTTGGGAACCTAGAAGGATTCCTGGCACATTGGTTGAATGAATACATAAAAGAAGAACTTTTTAAAATGTCAATTCTGCAATATCTCATTGTTCTCATCTTATAAATAGAGAAAATAATATCTTCCTAAAAAGACTATTGGGCAGATTAGATGGTCAAAGACAGGCATATTCTTAACCTCATTCTTGGAAGCATGTTAGTCCCCTTTTTTCTCCTCTAAAGAGTGATTCTCCAAGTAGATGCTGTCAGCCTTGTGGAAGACATTTTGGAAATCTGTGTGGGGGGGCGATTTTTGGTTTTTATAGGGAGGAGCCTTTGGGATCTAAGGAGCAGTGCCAGGAAAACTGGGTGTCCTGTATGGGAGAACCCCACCCAGGAAAAAACTGCCCATGTCATAAGTGGCATTCGATTACCCCACTGGACATTCGTATAGGTCGAAATCCTGTTTTCAGTTACCAAAGCTAGAATCTAATTTCATTTTCCACATAAAAACAAAGTATTTATACTGAATACAGTATTTTCACGAATGCAACAACTATGAAAGTCAAGGGAGGTTTGAACTTTTTCAAAATAATGATTTTCAATAGAGCTCAGTAGTTGCCATTGTAGTGTTTTACTGGCAAATGGTTTAAAAAATTCTAAACATTTGGAAGGATCTAAAATGAAAACCTAGAATCTCCCTTCTTCTGTACCTACCGCAGCCCCACTCTTAAAGGTAACTTTTTGAACAATTTCTGCTTTTAAGTAATTTTATAATTAAGATTATGATTTAATATAAACTGAATTCAACTAAACTGAAATTTAGACTCTATTTCTTGGTACATTAACTTCAGACAATATTTAACACTAGGTTCTTTTCCTCTCCTTCTGTCTTGTTTTGGTAATTATTATTTTTACATCAACTAAGTTTCTCATACGGATTCTGTATTGTGTGTCTTCCACACTTTTCTTCTGTAGGCTTAGTCTTAAAATAAAATCATTTGAAGTGCATTTACATTATGATGTGAATATTATACACTGGGGAAATAATTTATGTAAATGGACACGTAAAAAAAGAGAGTGCAATTTTATATTTTGCCTTCTAATATTTAAGGCAAATAACCCGATCTCAGTCCAATGCAGTCCCTTATTTTTGATCAACTTTTCTTGCTGCTCTTTTTCCTTGTGTCTCAGCCATCCTCAGTGGGTGTTCTTTTATGTTTCCCTGGAGTATCTACTCATGCACTTGTTCATATGGGTGCATGGAGGGTAATTTTCTTTTGATTTGCTTTGCAAATCCCAAAATATATTTTTATGTTTCTCTCTTTATTTCTTCTCTGACAACTGATAGTTTCTAATACTATCCTCTCAAAATGGGGAGAGGAAATTTTTATTCCACAGTGTTCATTGCTGCTGAGGAGAAGTCTGATATCCATTTCTCTGTGAGATACCGTGTTTTCCACTCTGAACGCTTTCTTGATTTTTCTCCTTACTTTCGGAATTTAGACCACTTCCCAGCAGAGACATATTCTTCATTCATCATGCTTATGTGTGATAGGCTCTTTTAATCAACACATATCTATTTTTTTCAACTCAGAGAATTTTTTTGAGTTAAAAATGATAGTATCTATCATTCAATCATTTCCTATCTTCTATTGTCTCTAATTTTTGCTTCTGAAACTCTTATTCCTACATCTTTGAATGTTGGGATCTGTTCTCTATGTTTCTGAGTTTTTATTTTGCTATTTTTCTTTAGTCTTTGGGAAAATTACTTAGCTGTTCTGTGCTTCAGTTTTCTCATCTATAAAATGGGGATAATAATATCTTAGATCATTTGGTAATGTCAAGTGTTTAAAACAGCGCTTGGTGCAGGGTGGGAGCTAAGTATGTACTATGTGGCACAGAGCAGGTCTAAAAAACGTCTGTGTAATGAGAGATTTCCTCAATACTATTTCTCAGTTAAGAGCTTGGACTTGAGAGCACTATTCATTGAATGTTTATTTCAACCATCACCATTCTTGAATTCCCAACTCTCTTTCTCATTCTTTGATTACTATTTTTCGTAGCACCTTCTTTTATTAAAATGGTTTAATAACCCTTTAACCTCCATGGGTCACATCCACACACACACACACACAAATGTGTTTAATTAATTTATATTTATTGTGATGCCTGATAGAGATGACTCTCAGGTACTTTAATAATAGGAGTGACTGTAATACCTTCCAAATAAATTAGGTTTTATTTTTAAATTGCTTTTTGTTAACTTTTTACTTCCTATGGCTTTTGCAAATACTCATGTGAGTCCAATTTCTTTCTTCTCAAAGCATGTTGTTTAGAAATTCTTTCAGTGAGAATATTTTATTAAATTCAGTTTTTGAAGGCCTAAAAATAACTATTCGGCTCTTTCCTTTGAAACATAACAGCACCTGGAAGATATCAGTTCACTGTTTGGGGGCCTCTCTTTGTTGTCCATCTATTTTTAGAGGCAATTTGTCATATGTCCTTGGTTGGTTTCATGATTTTCTTTGCCTTTGCTGTTCTGCAGTTTATCTAAAATTGGTCAAGCTGTAAGTTTCCTTGTATATATTTTTCTGTAATCTTCACTCTGATTTTAGAATTCCTAACTTCATCAATTTTCAAGAATCCTCAACCATGATCTCTTTGAATATTGCCTCTCCTCTTTTTTTTTTTTCTTTTTTAATTTCTCCTCCTGAAACTCATCTTAGATATACATTGGACTCTCACATTTCACATGTCACCTGCCTCATAACCTCTCCTTACTACCTTCCCCCCTTTATATCCCTGTGCGTATTTGGGTATTTTCCTCAGGTCTAGCTTCCATTTTACTAATTATCTCTTCAACTGTATCAAGTCTGATCTTTAATCCTTCTATCCAGTTTTAAGTTTCAATGACTGTAATATTCATTTCTAGCTGTTACATTTGGTTCATTTTAAAATATGATGATTCCTTTTTATAGTGTCTTACATCTTTCTCATAGTTTCTGACTCCTTTTTCATCTATTTTAAATATAATTATTTTATGATCTATTTAAGAGTATTATCTTAAATTCTTATGTTGTGAATCCTTTTGTCTGTTGTGTTTCCTGACTCTTACTCATGCTCAATCATTTTTGCATGTGTTTTGCAATTTTTGACCATGAGTTCATCTTCAGTGGAGTTTAGTTTTCCTGTGGCGGTTCTTGGGTCCTTTTTGTGGAAGGGTTGATAAGGAAACGTTTTAGTTTTTCTTCTGTCAGACACCCAGATGTGGTGGGACCAGACTGGGGACAGTTTTTAAATTATTTTTTGGCACTGAGTATCTCACCATATAGATTAAAATTCTGACTCCAAATTCCCATGTGGCTCTCATACATTCTTACCCCTAACCCTAAGCTCTGAGCAAAGATAAATTTCCTAGTTACATACATGAACTTCTGAGCAGTATTTTTCTTTCTTTTTTTGGTCTCCCTTTTCCTGAGAAAACAACCTTCTGAAACTCCTGGTTTTATTTAGGTTCTGAGTTTCGATTACTACACACGTACGCACCAAAGATCTCTTTTTAATTCCCGCAAGGATAATAGCAGCCAAGTGCCTTGTTGTCTAAATGTATTTCTTGATGTGGTAACCCCCTTGGCCCACAGCACTATCTTTATTTGTTGTCCTGTTTTTTTATTTCTCATTTTCATTTCTTGGAAATTTCCCTCTCTTTTCTTCCAAATCCAATTTTGTATTAATTTCTTTTGTTGTTCTTGTTTTGTATCAGTCTTTGTTATTTTAGTTCCTTTTTAGCATTGGCTACCTATTTTCCTCAACTGAAATTATCATCATTTATCTGTTTTAAAGTTTATTTATTCTTTTCCTTAAATTAGCTCTGTTTCCTCTGAGAGCCCTTTCTCCTACTTCTGTGCTATTGATTTCTCATAAGTGGCTGGAAGTCTTGTTTTTCTGTTCGTATTTTTGAGTAAAGATTTGGCAGCTTGTTGGAGGCATTTGGTATGGGTTTCTTCTGAAGGTGTGTAGCTCCGTTTTCCTCACATGTCACCCTTGTGAGAGGGCTAGTGAATTTTCCAGGCCTGTTAGATACTCCATCATTACTCTGACAAGGAGACTTTACTCTGGGGTGGAGTGCTTCAGTGTATTTCCCCACTGGATGGCGCTGCCTTCTCTTTCTATGATTTCTTCAGTGACCATGTGATGGTCCAGTGGTACCATCACACTGGTAAAAGGCCTTGGCTTTGCTCTTCTGTTCTTGCAGGTGTCAATACATTGACTCCTTCCCCAGGTAGGAAAGCAAGTTTGAGTTTTATCCTTGAGGGCTAAAAATTCTACTTCTTATACTTTGTAAAGGAGGAGGCTGGAAGGGAGGGAAAGTTGCCTGAATAATTCAGCGATGCCCAGTACAGTTATCTATTCACTTGTCACATTGGTCCACTCTTCTTCTTTGTGGTCACTGACTTTGACCCAGCAGCTCCCAAGGACCTTTTTGGAAAGGCCCAGTCTCACTTCTGGTGTTTGAGGATAAAACTTTTCCTGACTTGTTTTCTCCACCAACCTCAAATTTCTTGCCCATCGCTAGCCCTGCTTCTAGTTTTCCAGCCCTCCTGTGGTTTCATTTCTTTAAAGACACCCTTTGTGTCCTTCCAGTGGGAGTTCCTTAAGGAGGAGAGGGGCACGTGTGTATTCAGCCTGCCATCTTAACTGAGAAGGGAGGCCTTACCAATAGTTTGGAAGCCAAGCGTTTAAATAAAATAAAGACATGGACACATTTTTAAGTTTTTGTAATAATTTAGGGAGGGCCTACAAATATAAAATTGCACAAATATAAACGTACAACCCCGTGAATTTTCACTAAGTGAAAGCACACTCATGCGACTAGATGGAGAAACAGAACACTGCCCGACTCCCAGCGACTGATCACTTAAATGTGGCTAAAACAGCTGAAGAACAGAATTTTACATTGTATTTGATTTTAATTATTTTTAAGTAATAATCACATGTGGCTAGTAGTAACTGTACTGGACATTTCAAGGTCTGGCTGCTATAGGGCCTTTGGGTTCATATGACGAATTCTGTCCTGTCCTAAGAACAATGGATGGAAGTATTTTTTGCAAGGGACAGACTAATAAGACGTGTCTTCTAGAAAGATCGGAGTGGCTGCGGGAGGAGGGGGCCTGTCCCAGCTGTCTCTTGGCCTTTTGCTCCTTGGGAGGCCGCGGGAGGATCTTTTTCCCGAAGTAAAGGACCGCTTTGGATGCTCTTCCTGATGCTTTGGTTGTATCGAGACGCGGATCAGGCACATCCGCAGGTTGCCACAGGCCAGTTCTCCCCTTCAGCCACACAGCCGCACTCGCAGGGGAGATTTCTAACTATTTCCTGTGGAGACCATGCTGTTTTCTTCAGAGCGCATGGTTCTTACACTGCTCACCGCCATCAGAATGAGTCTGGGGGTCTTTCCAGGTAGCTCCGAAGGTATAGCAGCTAGAGCTTTCCAGAATAAAAATTTGAGAGACTTAGAGATGTACCAGTGTTTCCTATAAAGGAATGTGATGCGTGGTAATACAGTCAGAATTTGAACTCCCTGTTAAACAGGAAACTGTAAACATGACGCCGCGCCATAGTTGCTGGTGCGCGCGGGAACTTCCCCTCCGGGTCTCGGTTCTGAACGAAGTGGTGAGTCCTGCTAGTTAGACGTTTCTTCAGGCTTTGTCGCCCAGCCCGGTCCGTCTTCAGTACGTAAAACACTGGGTGCACATAAACGTCTTTTTATTGCTCAGTAGATCAATGACTTACCAATGGCTTTCAGGTTCGTTCAGATTATTTACCACCATTCTGAGCGAACGGCTTGCACAGAGAGCGTTTTGTCTTTCTTTAAGGAAGTTGCCTGCTCTGGACTCTCCCCTTCTTCTCTGCTGGTCCGTGGATTTAGAAACATTTCCCATGAGCAGAAGGGAGGCACTGGAGCAGCAGAGGGAAGGGCAGCAGGAATTTGCAGTGGAAAAGATTGCCAAGGCAAGCCAGTGCCGGCCCAGCGTTCTCTGAAAGCGACGGGACACCACCGAAGGGTGTTAAGCAGGGGCATGGCCTGGCATCCCAGCCCTAAACTGTCCTGTTAGAGGAGCGAGAGTCAAAATGTAGTCAGAAACCCCCCCCCCCCCGCCACCAGTGAGCAGTTTTACTGTATTTACACATACAGTCACCCTTGGTGTTTATGATTCCACATGGGCTTATGAAAGGCTAACCCCTCATCGCATATTAAAGTCCTGATTGCTCTAGCATTAGTTCTCTCTGCTGCTCCTATAAAAAGGATCCAATACATATTTGAAAAACAAACAAATAAATAGCTGCTACTAGAAATAAAGGGAACACCATGTAACGAGCAAAAACTCATCACGTTACCTTCCAGTTCCAAAACCTTGAATGCTTCCTCCTGTCCTGAATCAGGATCTGATTGTCTTCAGATCGTTAGGTGAGGGCACAATTAACACTAAAATGTTTAACAACAGCAACGTAGGAATAAAACATCATGCGAACAAGTCCAAGTTGGGGAAGCAGGCTGGGTACGAATTAGGTTATTTGGGGCACAAGGCTGCACTAAGATGTAAGCCGAGAGCCGTGCTTCGGCAAACACACGTGTGCATATTTACGTGCGTGTGTGTGACTGATGATGTGTGGGATGAGGACTGACGTGGTTGGACGGGAGGATCACAGACACAAGAGAGGGCAGGAGCACCACACACGTGAGGGACGGTGAAAACACCCCACCGGCCTCGTCGGAATGGCTCTGATGGGGAAGTCGAGATGGATGGAGTCAGTGCAGGGTCAGTGGACATTGATCTGAGTGAGGGTAGGTTCTTAAACACAAATGACACTTCCTGGGAGCTTTTAGAATATAATTTTGTTTCAAAAGCTGCTGAGGCTCAAGAAAGATTTCAAGGGAGGAATTCTGGAGGAGAAGCATTAGCGCCTGTTAGTCGGTGCTGTTCTGACAAATGCACAGTAAGCTGAATATGTTCATCAGAATGTAGGGTTCTGGGGACAGGAAGGAGGGTTTTGGTGGGTGGGGACCGGGGTGAAACGCTGCAGGAAAGGAGGTGCTGAGAGCAGAGCCGACTCTTAACAGAAGGAGTTTGGGAACTTAGCAAGGTGGGAATAAAATAGGATGCAGGGCCCCACCCAATTGCAGTTTTGTTTTGTTTTAGTTTTTACCAACCACAGCTTTGACCAGAACCTCCCCTAACATGTTCAACAATGTAAATCATGTTCCTTTTTATTTTCTCAGCAGGTTATTACCCCCTTGCACCAATAGGTATTTTAATGTCTTTGCTAAAAACTTTGCTAAAGTTACAAAATAATAAAATTCAAAGCAAAAGAAAAAATAAACAGTTTTACTATATTCACATGTATAGTCACACTTGGTGTTTATAATTCTACCTGGGGTTATGAAAAACTAATCCTTCATCACCTATAAAAGTCCTGATTAGCATTATTTCTCTCTGCAGCCCCTATAAAAGTGGTCCAAACGTATCTGAACAACAAACAAATAAATCATTATTACTAGAAATGAAGGGAACACCAGGTAATGCCAGTAACAAACACACCTTATGAAGAAGGCCAAATAATAGGCGCCAAACATAAATGAGACATTATTTTCACTCTGTGGAATGTAACTTACATTTTTAGTGGCTTTTATTCAAAATTTCCTGTTATCTTTTTTCTTTCTTTCTTTCTTTTTTTTTTTTTAACTCATTCTCTCATTCCTTTCTTTCCTTCATTCCTTCTTTCTTTCCTTCCAGGATGAAAGAATTGACAGTTTTCATCAATCTGAACTGATTTATCTTTACTTAGAAGAGCAAAGAGAACCCTTGAAACAGCCTTAAAATTACTCACAGGACATGAGAGGTGTTGAGCAGAACCCTTTGGAAGACGTTATTCATCCATAAGTCTTGATAATTTGATGCCTTGTGTGTGTGTGATTTGTGTGCAAGTTATGCTAATTATACACCATGTTTAGAAAAATATTTTTTGTTGAACAGTGTAAATGTCAGTCTCATTAGCCATCATTATTACCTGTCAGGAAGAGGATGCTTTCAGTGAATGGTAATTTCCCTTTATGGTCTGTGGATGTACAAACTGGTTTTGTATGTTTTCTGCTTTTCAGTGCCGGTAATCTTGCTTCTTTCGCTCAAAGTGTTTTCAAACAAACCTCTAAACTTGAGAAAGCAAAAACTGACCTGATGACAAGCCACTAGCTGAAAGCTGTTCAGGCTGCCTCACGGGCACAGACAGCGCAGTCTGTGTCACGGCAGGCCCCTCCTTAGGAAACAACATGCTGGTCCTGGTAGCGGAGGGGAGGCAGCCCTCCACGTCTGCACCTTTTGCACCAGAGGATTGAACCAACTGAAATTTGGATCCGCAGTTGGCTGGATCCGCAGACACGGAGGGCCAGGTGCATTCATTTCTCCACGCAGTTTTATATAAGGGACTTGAGCATCAGTGGATTTTGGTAGCTTCAGGGGCTCCTGGAACCAGCGCCCTGCAGATAGTGAGGGATGACTGTAATTCGAAAGGTGAGGCTGAGGGGAGGGTAGAGCTCAGTGGTGGAGCACGTGCCTAGCATGCATGAGGTCCTGGGTTCCATCCCCAGCACCTCCATTAAAAATAACTAAATAAAAACCTAATTGCCTCCCCTCAAAAAACAAAAATACTCTTTAAAAAATAAAAAAAAAATGCAAGAAAACAAAAAGAAAGGTGAGGATGGGGGAAGTACAATTCCCAACTTAATGTTGATTATCTAAAATGTCCAGTTTTAGCCTGACCAGTACAATGACTCGGTCTTTGCACGACTTCCAGCTGGACAGTCGCTATTAGGTGTAAATGTCAGTGGGCCTTTGGTAAGACAGGCTTTTTAAAAGAAACTGACAGCCAAAAATAATGCTATATAATTTCCCCCAGTGCTCTCGTATCACCACTGAAGCAGGGTTGTGAAAGATTTTCTGCTTTTCAGATAATTTTCACATCCACTGTCTGTTTCTTTTGACCCCTCCCATACCGTGCTGTGGAGTGATCAGAGCCCTGGAGATTGTCTACTTAAAGGCCATATTTTATGCTTCCACTGAGACCCAAAGAAGGAATACGATTTGCCCCAGTTGGTAGCACGTTTTGTATGTTGCACATATGATCCAAGGCAGTTAATAACTATTTGCTGCATCATACTATTATTCTTTTAAAAACTTGGGCAAAACCCAAAGGCACAGAGATGGTGGTGATGCAAGTGAGATTTCATGTTAATGGTAGAACTGAGACCGGAGATGTGAATCACAGTTCATTTCCTTTTCCTATCCTATCTCTGGACCTGCCATAAATTGAAAATCTAGACTGGGAAGAGTCTTTTCAAGGCTAGAAGTTCTAGTGACTTCTTGAACGAGGAGCTAGTGACAAAGCGGCAACCGAGCGTTGGACATCAGTTCTCGCTGAGGGACACGGCGCCCCCAGGAAAGAACGGACGTCACTCAGGGCCTGTTCTGTAAGAGCACTGGTGACCTCGTGCAGGGGCCGTGATACAGCTGTGGCTGCTGGCAGACTCTGCCAAGTTCAGGTGTGTCTACTTAAAAAGTAAAAATTAAAAAAATTTACCAATATGACAAAGAATTAAAGAATATGAAACGAAATGTGTGTACGTACATGGATGCCTGAAACGTGATGCTAGACACCAGAAATGGACACATTGTAAACTGACTACACTGCAATAAAAAAGTGACTGAAACCGCATATAGAATGGATGATAAAATACTCACTAAGCATTTAATTGTTATGCAACACATTTCAAAAAACTTACAGAAATGAAGACAGTGGAATTCTAAGGCAAACTTTCTGCATCTTTTCATGTATGAATAGGTAAAACACTCAGCATGATCTAGTTAGGAAAACTGGTCCCTCCCGGTGTGACCTGCAGGCTCTCCTGTGCTACTGATTTCAATCCACATTCCTCACGGACTCCCGTGTCCTGTCGGTCGGCAGCACGTTGGTCTGTTCTCCGGGCTGGCAGAGCCACTGCGGGCTGACCTCGGCCGAGGGTAGCAGCTTTCAGTGCAGACCTCAGTTACAGACGGTGATCAGCGGGAGAGGGTGTGAGCGCTGAGGCTTAGGCTGTGAACGATCTTCCTTCTTCCTCTCGGGGTCAGCACCTTCAGCCCTCCCTTTGGAGAATCCGCTCCCTCCTCTCACTCCGTGTAGTTTGACTAGGGCTGTCACCATCATGCCGTGACCCCCACTCCCCAGTCCTGGCCATCGACTGGCCACGTGACTTGTCTGGGGAAGCAGGCACCTCATCCCGCTGGCCAGTGGCTCCGAGAGGGACGCGTGAAGCGGACGGGTGCAAAGGGAGCTCCTCCTGGGCCTGCTCAGCTAAAGCTCGGGGAGCCCTGCCCTGCTTCTTTTGGGGGTCGCGTGTCATGAAGGCGTGAACTCAGACCTGCTGACGCCCATCTTCCCAACTCCAGGGCGGCCACTCATTCTTAAAGTGCCTTTGTGTAAATTTGAACAAAGCACCCTTTCTCTTAGAAAAAAATTTTCATGGTTAATATATTATTTCTTTCTCAGTAATTGGAACTAGAGCAAATGTAATGTTCTATTCAAGTAAATTAAATAAAATGATTGAACATAAAGTGAGAGAAAATTAGAATATTTAATCCCAATAAATGCAAACTCAAAGTTACTGTGCTATAATACATTTAAAACAGTTATATACATTTTGCCCTTTTGGAAATAAAATTCTTTTTTGATTGTTTTTGCTCCCATATCTTGTTTTTTCTTGAGATGTTGTAGGCAATAAGTTGTTTTTAATACATTTTAACTTTAAAAAGTGATATTCTCAGCTGGCGTCTGGTTTGAGAAAATAAAGTTCTTTCAATGTCACGGTCTGGACTGGGCCATTGATTGACTTCAGGGGAAAATGTCTACATAGTTGCAATAGTTCAAGCTATGATTTTCTTGAGTATCATAAACCTTTCTGTGAATGGTGATATTGTTATATTCAGTATAGAAAAAATAAATTGATTTTGAGACGTTATTTCAAAATGTAAACCCAGCCGATCAGGAGTTTGCAGTCAGAACCGGTCTTTTCATTCCTTTTACTGGTATTCATGTCAGACAAGCTGGTATCCGCGTCAAGAGGCTGCAGTTTGTTTATCAACAGTTTCTAAAATCTACGTCATTGCTTAATTTTTCTTCAAAAACTGTATTAATCCCTTTGATGCTTTCAAGAAAATTGCGTTCGTTGAACTGGATGCTGGCATGATTTTGCTCATAACATTGATTTTTCTTCAAATATCACGCCCAATGAAAACCGAGCAATAAATGTAAACGCAAACAGTTGAGAGCGCAGCTTCGGCTTGCTTCCCAGCAGAGCCGGCTTCGCTGACGCCGCCAGTAGTTTCCGAGAGCAGAACGTCCCACCTCCAGCTGCGTTTTTGGCGGCACGATGGTGTCTGCATCGTTACTCCACGGGGAGACGGTAAGAATTTCAAGCTGGGTTTGCACTTTAATGTTTCATTGAGGCTGAAACATGGCTGCACTGATCTTTGGTGACATAAAATGCAGTGGTGTCAGAAAAGAACTTACCTGAATTTTTTTATCAAGTTTACATAATCACACTCTAAGTAACAAAGAACGCCTAAATACTCTTTTTTTGAGTGCCCTCCTTTTCCAATCTATTAGGTTTTCCACACACAGTTGTGATACTGTTGTCTGCTTGGCTTCTCAAAACAGTGTTATCTAGATGAAGTTTTTAAAATAGTCAATAAAAATGTATATAATTCTTTTGGATCCAAGTATTCTACTGGACTATATATTTGCATTTTGAAAATCTGAAAAAAATCTAACAATAATTTTTTAAAATTCCGTATGGCTTACATGAAGATCGGATCAATAAACATTGAGAAATAATTATCACTGCTTTGTGTCTCACAAGATAATTTTATTTGTTGCATCTACTATAATTTTGATCACTTGGGTTTGTATTTTTCTCCCTTAAGAGGTACAGTATTTGATATTAATGTTTGTATTCTGTGTAAATATTCTACTATATTGTTATCAGTCATTGCTTTGATTTCTGCCAAATGAGAACAATTCCTATAATTAGGCCTATCGAGTCTCTTGAGTGATCCTCTGTACACCATGATTGTCTCCCCAAAACAGAAGCCTGTACATTGTGAGTTCAACAACAGGGCGCAGTTCCCTCGCTGTCCATGTTGTCTCCTTCTGCAGCGTGATTAATCGCACGTCGTTTACACCAGATACCACTTCTGAATCCTTCGCAGCGTTGGTGTGGCCTGCATTGCCATCTCGCCACGCTTACTACAACTTGTCAGAGATGCTGCCCACCGTGGCACCCATTCTTGTTCTTCAAATTATTATGTTTTTATATTCCCAAAGAGTTTTTTTTTTTTTTTTAACATAAATGTAATGCAGGGTCTTTAAAGATAGAATAAAGTAACTAGGAGATAGGATTATTTACAGCCACTTGGAACGGTTTTTGTATAGAATAGGTTCCCCTAAGCTTCCTATTTGTAATGTAGTTGTCAAATTATAAAGGTTAAATTTCTTACTTGAGGTTGATAATTTTCAACAACATTTTAGTATTATGCAGTATTCAAATTATATGGCTTGGACCTGGTTAGCAGAAAATACATTTAGTTTGATAATTTCTTTATGTTTTAAAAATTTGTTTTGTTTGTATTTTTTTTTAAATCATAGGTTTTGGTTGAGATGGGAGCAGCAGTGAAATTTATATCCTCTGCTTTCTGTAGAGAGCACACGTCTATGTTGTGTTTTGTTCAAAGGAGTTAATTATGAAGACTTTCCATTTCATTGTAGATTTGCCTCTAGTATTTTTTGCCAAGTATGGGTTTAGCGTTCCAAATATCTTAAAATTGTGCTTCTCTAATGTTTTCCCATGTTCTGTTTTCTAATCTTGAGAATTTTTAAAAAAATATATATTTTTCTGCTATCTGGAGAAAAGTAATGTAATGGTTATTATTTTATTTAAATTAAAATTTTGTAGTATTTTGGAACAATTATGTGTAAGCTATTAAACTTTAGCATCAGTTAAATTTAATATTGATGATTTTTTCTGTAATAACAGTAACAACTGCTATAATTATTAGATTATTTTATGTCCAATAGTACTTTGTGAGTTATCATGGTGACTGTTTGTTACTATATGAATTTGAGCATAATGATTAATTTAAACGTGTACTTAAATTGAGAACTCATAAATACTATTCTAGCATTGTAAACAGTGGATGAGTGATATTAACTGCAATTTGAAACGTCAATTTCCCCAGTGCACTCATACTCCAACAAGAGACTTTTTAAAAAATTGAGATATTTGCCAACGAAAACATCAATTTAAAAACAAAAAGCTTCACTCTATATGGAAACACAGGCTATTTTAGATGTTGCTAGATCAACTAGGTTTTATATTATTAGTTCTACTTTTGTAAGTCAAAGTAGGATGATATACATTTATCATATTGGAACAAGACACTTTACTTCATCTGCTAAAGAGTTGTTGTCCTGATAAATATAGACTAATTGCCCATCTGTAGAGTGAATAAAGCTGTAATCATAGAAATAAAGAGTCTAGGATGGAACTAATGCCCCCTTAGATGCAATGTCCTTGTGCAGTGCAAAACCTGTACAACCATACATGGCAGCCTTCTCCCAGCCCCATGGAGAAAACCTGTCAGCATCTGAGCTTTTCCAGCATTCGTGACAGGTAGGCTGCGTCTGACATCTTCGTCAGGCCTCTCTTACAGTGGCCTGACTTGGCACGACTGACATAGATAGAGTCCTTGTGAGTGTTACAAGGACACAGCCCTGGAAGCTGTGTCCAAGCAGTCTTTCTTTGGAAGTACAAAGTCCACAACCCGCAAGTTTTTAATAATTTTAACCTGAAAAAGTTTGAATTTTTAAGAAATTTGTTAGAAAGGAAACTCTTTCCTTCCATTTTTTTCCATTTGTGAACAAAGTAGAGATGGTTTGGAGTGGAGGGAAAGTCTGCTCTTTGCTTGGGTGTGTGGTGGAGACCAAGGTTCAAAAGCACTGACCCTTCTGCACGTGACTATTCGGTGCGGTTCACTTGCCTTCATCTGAGGTCAGGGTGTGAGCACGCAGACCCTGCAAGGGTTGCCCCAGTGGGTGCAGGTCCTGCTTAGGAGGACACAAAGCTGACTGCGAAGAGAGCCGCCCAGGTCAGCTTCCTACCAACGCAACAAGGTGTTGGATACCATTTGTTGAGTATGTATTGCTGAAATGAGGTATGTCAGACACATATGTGTATATGTATCGATGTACACATCAATGATCTGTATACTTTGAGAAATGCAAAGCAAGAAGGGATTGTGTATTGCACTGATGTCCAGCACACCAGGCAAGTGAAAGAAGGATTAGGTCCCGACCAACGGTTCTTGTTAGCTGCTCCTCAAACCACCTGGGACTCACGTTACAGGGATGGCGTCCTGGGCTCAGTGGGTCTGGTGTTGTGTCCGGGAAAAGTTGTAGTTTTAAGACTACGGAGGTGATACTGATATCTGTCCAAGAGACCGGATTTTCCTTTTTCCAGTCCCCTTCTTCCAACTCTCTTTTGTTCTGTGTCACCAAATAGTCTGCCACTAAAAGTGATCATTTGAAAAAAAAATGACCAAGTGCCTACCACGTACATAGTATTGTTGGCAGCGTTGTAGGAAATAGGACTGCAAATAAGACCCAGTTTTTAAGGAAGTTAGAATCCAGTGGGGGAGATAAAAACCTGAAAACAGTAAGACTATCGGCAAAAAGCATCACGGCCCCCATTCCATTCCCAGGAAATCCGAGGTGCTTCCCCAGATTGACTCCACATGCAGCATCGTTGGCGATGCTTCCCAGCCGGCATCCAAAAATAGAGGGAAATAGAGGGAAACAGAGGGCGAATGAACTGGTCTGTGCAGGTTAAGGAAACTGAATGCAATGATTCTTTGTCATATGGAAAACGTAGGAATAATTCCTACCTTGAATTAACATAAAAAGAGAGCTGTATTTTAGGATGTAAGATTTCACTGAGGCTTTCTGTGCCCCCTTTCCATGACTGTTGTGGATATACTGTCTACATTTATTTTAAAATATAAAAGCGCTGTTTTTCTGAATTGATCTATAATTTATAAGGAACGTCATTATAATTACAAAGGCGGTATTATTATTCTGCATTCATAGTGTGAGAATAGGAGCTTAATGCTTATGGTAATTCCTCCCCTATTTCTCTACTACTGATTTATCACTTGTCTGACCCAACTTCCCCGCACGCCATTGTTCCGGGCTCTCCACATCCCTCACTTCACAGAGGAATGTTAATAACTGGGTATGTTACTCCGCTTTTCATTCACATGCTTCTGAGATGCCACGCTGTATAATTAATCACCATCACAAATATTCTCATGTATATGCTTTATCCATATAGACTCTTTCTGGGTCACTGAACTAATAAGCATTGTTGCAAATCACAGCCTGTGGTTACAAGGTAGTTAGTGAAATGCATAAGGCAAGCATAGATTTGCATACTTTCAGTCTGGTGAAGAGGTTGACAATCTTCAAATAATGTGTGTGCTCATAGGATTGAAAGTAACCATTCTGCGTTACGTTTAATAAATACTATTGTTTTCATAGCTTTTAAATATGCATACACTAGTGTTTAAATAAAATTGGAGAAAAACTGGGACTCACCTTGTGCCCTTTTTCTCTGACTAAGGAAACAGCACATTATGTCTAAGTAGAAAATTTCACATAACCCACCAGACGTTAACCCATTAAGAGAGCCACACTTTAAAGATTTTTAAGCGAGCTATCTTCCATCCAGCTGCATTTCTCTGGGTCTGCAGCACAGAAGGATTTCTCACAAGGTGGGGGGTGATAAAGGGATGTGTTTTCCTAGATTTCTTTGGGAGAGTTGTAGCTAGCGAGCAAGCCCAGGGGCGGGGCCCCTCGGATCCTTTATTTCCGCATGAATGGCTCTGACCAGAACCTGGGGAAGAATTTTTTTTTCTTCCAGTTAAGATGCAAGAGCTACATGTATGATACTCAGGATATAAACCCACATCCCAAAGCGCCAACGCTAGAGTGGGGATGTCCTCAGAAATCAGGATCAGAGTGAAGTAATCAGATCAGCTTCAGAAACAGGGGCATCCGAATTTTAGGCTCGGCAGAGGGGTCAGAAAAACCGACTTTAGAAACATAGCTTGTTTGAGTGAATTTTGCTCATCCATCCATTTGCTCACTCACTCCATTCATTCATTCATTCACTCAGCAAACATCTGTGGGCCACGTGCCCTGTGCATGGTCCTCCCCTGTATGGAGCTTACACTGAGGGGTGGAGGAGGTGGGTGGAGGTGGGCAGTGTCCAGCCACATCCCCTTTTACATGATTGGAATTCTTACGGGAGGACTGGCAGTCCACGGTGCTCTGAAAATGGGAACCTCAGGGCTCAGGGAAGATGGCCTCGAGGAAGCAAAGACTTAGATGAGCTTAAAGGATAAAACAGGAATTATTAGAACAGATAAATGCATGAAAGCGTGAGGTCTGGGTCCAGCTTCCAAGCTGGAGCCAGTACAGGTGCACCGGGAGGCCAGGTAGCGGGGAGGCGTTGAATGTTAGCTTAATACAGTGCAGCGTGGAGCCCAAAGACTGGGAAATCAGGCAAAATTCAAATCCCAGGTTCGCCTTCACTAGCTATGTTACTGTGAAACATCAACCTCTTTGAGCCTCGATTTCTTTAACTGTCATAAATAAATGACATAGTAAAGTAAATGATGGATAATAATACCTACCTAGCAATGGGGTTGGGAGAACTAATCTGCTGTTATGAAATTTATGACTTCATCCACCAATAAGTTGGAGCTCCTCTGAGTTATGGTTATGGAGTTTACTATGAACTGTGCCCTGATGTTAAAATGGTGATAGTAATTTGCTGTGTAGTCAGGATTCCCATTTAAAATGTCCATATGCATTCCACAGTATTTTTATAAAGAATTCGGCCTAGGTTTCCCATGCTGGAAAATACTGACCTCCAGCTTTTTATGAAATACCTAAATACAAAAACAAAAATAATGTATCTTAGAAGAAATGAATTGACTTTGTCACTAGGGGGAGCCCTAGCTAGGTTTTGGAACTTGCCCCAACTTTCAGAGGAGAGATTTTTTTTTTTCCTTTCCTTGGCATTCTCATGAGATAAGAGAAATGATGATGTAGAAAAAGGCACTGATAAAACTTGGCAGTCCCAGCAGAAGCGTCAGAGAGAGTTTCTTTTTCTTCTTTCTTTTTTTTTTAGTGGCCCTTAGCTGTTTTCTACATGGTGGAGAATAAACTTTAGGGGATACAGATGCCGAAATAGCCTAGAATCATCAGGTGAAGCCAAGACTTCAGGAGATGCCAAGCAAGGGGGAATTGAGTCCTTTCACGGGAGCCATCCTAGAGGGTGTGGGCATTTAATAAACACCAAGATTTCTCACCGGAACTTTCAGTGACTGTAGATAGTCTGTGTGAGTGCATATTTATATACTTTTTTCTATCACGTATTTTTCTGTAAATTGCACTTCTCTGTTCATCTTGAATCATAAGTACTTCTGAAGAAGTGGGGCGGGGCTACCTTGACCATTCTGCAGGAAGAAAAAGGCAAGGAACCCTAGGAGGGGAAGTGGCTCTCAGAGGTAAAGTTCATGGACTAACTCACAGAAGGGTGCGGTGATGCAGGTGGTAGAATTCCATCCAGCTAGTGATGCTTCTTTAAAAAGGAGAGATTCAGGCTCAGAGCTGAGTGAATGGCAAACCTATTTATCTTCTTAGTTCTTTTCAATCTATCAGTGCGTATAATTTATAGAGGACATTTGGAATAAAACAGCAGACTTTCATTCAAGAAAATTAAGAATTAATACAAACAAGAAACACGATTGGTTGTGAGGCTGGTTTAAAAAATAATTTCAGGTATACAATGGCTAGTAAGTGCTTCTAAATGTACAGTTCATAAATATCAAATTCTAAAGCTCTTACTCAAGTGATAATTTATATTTAGCAACTTGGCATTTGCCTTAGTAGGTGTCCTTTCTTGAGTCCACGAGTCCCGCTAATAGAGAGTTCAGAAGGCTCCAATTATATTGTGTGCGGCTGAATTAGATGTCTCTAGAAAACTAATGGAAGTGCTTTAAAGGAGTACTTTTTCTGATTATAAGAACAAAGTAACTTAGTCATCTGTAAATTCTTCATGAAGTGATAACCACTATTGACATGTTGAGTTATTTCCTTTTAATTCTTACTCCATAACACCTTTTCTTAACAATGTTGAAATCATGCTGTGTGCACAATATTACATCCTGATAATCTCCTTTCCCTGGAGAACAACACTTGTGGTTTCCATACTCACTGCTGTCTACAAATTCATTTTCATACTCGTCTTCTAAGCACAAAATCACTATACTTTGTTTTTTTAAACTACATTATTCAGTTATTCAGCCTTTTAGCATTAAAAGTCTTTGTAAATATCGTTTTAATGGGTTACAAGATATTTCATCACACCAATGTATCACAAATTATTCTACAGTTTCCTTATTATTAGATATTTAGTTATTTCAGTAAATAATCCCAATGAAGGTCTCTGTTCATAAAATTTTAGCAACATTTTACTGTATTTAAGAAGGATCTTCTGCATTGAAACCAAAAAGCTATCTTTACAGTGAGATAAGATTATTACATTTTTATTTTTTAACTTAATTTTTTTTACTGAAGCACATAGTCAGTTTACAATGTTGTGTTCATTTCTGGTGTATAGCATAATGATTTAATTATACATATATATTCCTTTTCATATTCTTTCTCATTATAGGCTATTACGAGTTACTGAATATAGTTCCTTGTGCTACTCAGTAGGACCTCATCGCTTATATGGTTTTGTGAATATTTTTCTTATAGTTCCATTTGTACAAGACCTACCGGGGTTCAGTATGTGTTCTGTGAGAACTGATCCACATGTAGATGCATTTTTGATGCATTTGTGGGAGAGGGTGCATTCCACATTCTTCTCTTCTGCCATCTTGAAACCCCTCCAAGATCACTGTGTTTTAAAATAAAAACTCTAAACCACTAATTGTAGAACTACTAAAAGTATGAGTTTTCATGACATGTGATAATCTCATAGGATGTTTTAAAAGCCCTTTTCATCTCGGGAATTGAATACAGGTTTTAGATGCGTCCCAAATCCAGCCACGTCAGTGATTATGAGTGTCTTCGTGTTAAAAAATATATAACCTAGAATAACCATTGCTGTCACTTCAGAAGTGCTTAACATTGTAGCAAGCACACTGCTAAGTGTTCTCACTGCCGTGAACTCTTTTAATCATCAAAATAACCCTCTGACATATATAATACTTTATCATTATTTAATAAACATTGCCTCCTGTATATGGCTGTTGTAAGGATTAAATGAGTTAATATGCTTATTAAGAGAATCAATACACATAAATAAATATTATTTAACTTTATATACAAGCAGCATATAGCAAACGGTCTGGGTAGATCTGCACTAAGCTGCCACTGATAGTTACTGCTTGGCTGAGAGGAAGGGGGCTAGTCTTGGTGGTAAAAGTCCAAGAAAACATTAGCTTTATCACTAAATGTTTATTTTTTTCCCCAAAAGAATATAATCATATACTACTTAGTTAAAATTAATTTTATTTTTATTTATTTATTCTATTTTTATTTTTTAAAGTTAATTTTAAAATATAACCGTTCACATTACAAGAGGATTCGTTTTATTACTGATCTTTACGGCAGTCTTTGAATGCTTTGTGGTTTGCTAGCTCCTTGTTAGTTACAGAAAAAGGACGGTAATAGAAGAGTTAAAACCCCAAATTTTAGGGGTCCCTGAAAATTAAAGTCAGTAAAAAATATAAAGAAAACACCACCAAATACTATATGAATACTATATGTCAAGAGCAGAATAGCACTGTTTACAACACTCTTTTACATTCCACTTTTAGGGTAATTTGTGTAGGATCTCGTTGTACCTACTGTGTAAGATAATTTCATTTTTAGGTGATTGCCTGTGACTTCAACAGATCAACATGAGCACCTAGTCTGTCCCAGGGACTGTCTTAGTGAATAAAATGGAAAAGGCCTGCTTTCATTAACGTTGTGGGGAGTCACAATAAATGAATAAACACATACATGCATATGGCGTTGTGATCAGCTCTGAAGAAAGTGAGCAGGTAGCGGGAGTGAGGGGGTGAGCTGGGACAAGGCAGAGAGGCATGAGTGTGGACCATCTGAAATCCAGCGGTCAGAAGACCCCTCTGATGAGGAGACCACGGAGCAGTGGCCTGAGAGAGGTGAGCGTGTGCGTCTGGGAACACCTGGAGTAAGAATGGTCCAGACACGGGGGACCGTGAGTGCCTGGTCCTCAGGCTGGGAGCCTGCACAGCAGGACATGTAGTAGGACAGCAGGAGGGCCAGCATGTGGAGCTGAGTGCAGGGAGGCAGGAAGTGAGGCAGAGTAACGTGGAGTGCAGCTGGTCCAGCAAGGACTTCAGATCCAGCCCTTCAGTAAGTCCCTGAGATGAGCAGGTTGGGGTCTTCGGCAGCATACGTGGAGATGGGGTTTGGGGGTGTAAGATGTTAATTAGGGATGGACATCCGAAGGAGGGAGAAGGCAGGACTGGCAGAGGGAGGCCTTTTAAATCTCAGTCAAGACATCAAAAAGCTGATGCCCCATCCTATTCAATCACCAGATCTGTGGACGCCTGGGAGGGGGTGGCTTTGGGGTGACAGCTCTCTACCAGCTGGACCCGAAGGCACTGATGGCCAGTCTCCAGGTAGACCGCTTTAGGACATTTACTAGTGTGCTATACCAATGGGTTAAGAGTTTTTTAAAAAGATCATAAATATTGACAGGTTCTTTGATAAAGGTGAGTGGTCAAGCCTGATGGGCATAAAGTCCTAGTGAAATAAGAATTGATGGTATTTCCTCACTACGATAAAAAAAATACCTATCTCAAGCTAAAATCCAGGGTCACAGGTTACAATGAAATATCAGAAGCCATCCCCGTTGCAGTCGGGCTGTGCACCACCACCAGAACGACCTGGTAGCGCTCTGGAAATACGACCCAGTGCACTTAGAACAGGGAAAGAATAAAAATGCTAATAAAGGGAGGAAGAGAAAGTAGTATCATGACTTGTGCATGATGTGATTTTTTAACCTGGGAAACCCAAGAAAAATGAAAAATCATTAAAAACATTAAGAAAATACAGCAGGGAAGTTGCTTATAAATCCGTATATAAAATTGAGTAACTTTCCTAGCTGTCAGAGGTTGGCAAATTTTTTCTGTAAAGAAACAAGCTAGTAAACACTTTAGGCTTGTGGTTACATGGTCTGTTGGTTGCAACTCCCCACCTCTGCTGTTGCCGCCCAGAACAGCCATCGACAATGTATAGAAAACACAGGTGTGGCTGTTTCCAATAAAACTTTATTTAAAAAACAGGCAGCAGCCTGGATTTGGCCTGTGTTGGCTGTTTGCTGACCCCTCCTATATTCATGAAAAAAATCACTGAGAAATTATAATGGAAGAAAAAATTTCATTCACAACAGCCCGGGAAATGATTAAAACATTATACACTTGATAAAAAATGTGCAAGACATAGAGTAGAAATTTACTGAGGGATGTTAAAGAAATTTCAAGTGACTAGAGGATAAAACCTTGCTTTGAATGGAAAAATTCTATTTTGTAAAAGGTCAGATTTCCCTGAGTTGATTATAGGTTTAAGGGAGTCTCTGTTTTAAGCATATAGATGATTTAAAATATATCTCTTATTTCCTAAAAATTCCTATAGATTTTTGTATCACACATATGTACTATAGTCAGATTCCTCCTAATAAAAGTTTTGGTTGTTGCTACTTTTTCTTTTTTTGCTATCACTAATAATTTCTGTAATAAATACATGCTAGAAAATTGTGACAGGAAGTCCACAGGCCAGATCGCTAGGAGTGGGGACACTCGGTCAAACAGCGTGTCATTTTAAATGTCGCTGAGGTTGGAACAACTTGTGTGTGACTGACCTTTACATCTTCCCTAGAACTGGGCAGCATCAACCTTTCGTTATTTTAAAAAATGTCTGCTATGTGAAATAATGATGTGTGAGACACGTGGAAAGTACCTCCCAGATTTTTAATTGATAATTGGATATTATGAGAGAAGCTGGACATTCTGTTCTTATGCTTACTGACCACAGGTTTTTTTTTCCTAAATTGCTTTTTTATGCCCCATTTTAAATGGATTTGATCGCTCTCTTTCCTCCTGGTGTGTGTGAGTGCTCTATCGTTATGGAAACTACTGCTAGGCGTGTTACTTTCCTTGCAAAGCAGGTTGTGGTTTCCCAGAGTACATAAGGAAATTATATATTTTTTCCCTTTCTGAGTTTGAGATTCTGTGTACCTCTTAGAAATGTTAACCCTTTATATCATGCAAAACTCTGCAAAAAAAATCATCTGAGGTTTTTCCTAATTGCCTACCTAAAATGGGCAGTACTGCCCTCATTATGTCAGTACGGAGACTAAGAGTCGGAGAAGAAATAATGGGCCCAAGGTCACACAGCTAGTAGGGAGCTGAGCCTGAGTCAGAATTTAAGCTCAGCATTGTCTGACCTCACAGCCAGTATTATTGTATCATCTTGTCCAGTCCTGGCCATAGCCATCTACCATGTGGGAATATAAAATTTTAGGGTTGGAAGAGACTTTCTCTGCAGGATCTTCAAAGATAGAACAGGAAGGACATATAGATTCCTGGTAGCAAATATTTCACACTCATTAGTTTGACCAACAGTTATTTCTCTTAGAGAAAGCCTCCGAATTATTTTACTATGATGTATGGAAACTCTGTTTCTATTTTTGCATGCATTAATGCGCTCTCAACTTCAGTATCCATCGTAGATGTGAAACATTATTATGTGCAATTATTATTATTATTTGCCTTAGGAAGGCTGTGATTCCTAGTTGGATTTAATAACTAATCCCCATAAGTATAGTATTTATTATTCTGAACATTATGTAGTAGCAGAACCATGACTTTCAGTCATTAAGAGTTTTTATGAAACTCTTTTGGAATGAATTTTCAGATTTAGGAAGAACAAAAGGCTGATTAATGGCATATTCCTGCTAAATGTCATGAAAACAAAACATATGCTCTCTGTCAGTAAATCAAAATTACTGGTAATCCTAGAAGAATGCATAATCAGAAGAGTTGGTAATATGTTAACTATATTTTTATATTTGAGGTATTTAAGATGAATTATTCATCTTTACTGACTGTATATCATCTCACACCGGTCAAAATGGCCATCATTAAAAAGTCCACAAATGATAAATGCTAGAGAGGTTGTAGAGAAAAGGGAACCCTCCTACACTGCTGGTGGGAATGTAAGCTGGTGCAGCCACTGTGGCAAACAGAATGAAGATTCCTTAAAAAACTAAAAATAGACTTACTATATGATCCAACAATCCTACTCCTGTGCATATGTCCAGAGAAAGCTCTAATTCACTGGAGAAAACTCTAATTCAAAAGGACACATGCACCCCAATGTTCACAGCAGCACTATTTACGATACCCAAGACGTGGAAGCACCTAAATGTCCATCAACAGATGACTGGATAAAGAAGATGTTGTGTATATACACAATGGAATACTACTCAGCCATAAAAAAGAATGAAAGAATGCCATTTGCAGCAACATGGATGGACTTAGAGATTAGCATACTAAGGGAAGTAAGTCAGATAAAGATAAATATCACATGATATCACTTATATGTGGAATCTAAAAAAAATTACACAAATGAACTTATTTGCAGAACAGAAACAGACTCCCAGACATAGAAAACCAAATTTGTGGTTACCAAAGGAGAAAGGGAGGGAAGGATAAATTAGGAGTTTGGGTTTAACATATTCATACTACTGTACATAAAATAGATAAACAACAAGGTCCTACTCTACAGCACAGGGAACTATATTCAACATCTTATAATAGCCTATAATGAAACAGAAAAAAATATATATATACACACATATGTCCGAATCACTATGCTGTACACCAGAAACTAACACAACATTGTAAATCAACTATACTTCAATTAAACAAAAACTTTACTGACCACAGAAATTATATTGTTTGGGTTGAAAGGTTAGGGCTTAAGGGTTGAACTCGGTAGGTCTAAGTTATAACTTAACAGTTAAGTGTTTATATGGACGAGCAGGTCATGACACTCTATTATCTCTTATTTTTAATAAAATCATATGACAATAAGAATTTATTTAGTTAGATAAAGGCAAATTATATTTGCCGCTGTTGCTCATCACATGGCAGTTCTAAATGACTTTGCTTCAAATTACTAGGATATGGTTTTTGGATTGGCACATGTAAATGACTCTGACAGATACATGTACCATGTTATTAGTCAATTCAACAAATTTTTGTTGGGCCTCCATTCAGTGCAAAACACAGGACTGAAATTTGAAGGGGACACGGGGTGATCACGAGGCCATGGCCCGGGCTCGATCAGGGAGTGGGAGGGAGCTACAACCACAGTGTCTGCTGTCAGCCCATCTTCTCGCTCCTGCACCCCTCAAATAGATGCAGCTACTACACTTGCACGCGTGGCAGGGGAAAGCGTTTTCATTACATACCACATAGGAAGAAAAAGCTCTGCACTTCTACCTCCAGAAGTAGCCTCACCATCTGGAACCAGAGCTGCGCTCAGGTCGGAGATGAGTCCTCTGAATCACTCTGTGAGTCACGCTCATCTCTCAGGAGTGGGTCAGTGAGCTGGAAGTAGCTATAGATTTTATGGAGGGTGGGTTATTTACTTTCATTTTATTATGGTATGCCCTATTTTTCTCGAATTATCTTAGCGTTCATTTTATTTTTATCAAAATAACACCTACACGTACTTAAAAATTAAATAGCACAGAAATATTTATAACAACAAAGCAATGCTTATCTTCTATTCAACCACCACCCTACACTGAATCCTACTTTCCAGAAAACGACTTTTCATCATTTCTAAGTCTTACGTGCCTTCACGTCTATCGACAATTTTTCGTAGGAATAGGGTACCAGTCAGACTGTTGTAGCACAGAACTCAAAAATATAGTGATAGAAGCTGCTGGTGGCCCACTGTGCGGGATGTGGTGCGTTTCCACACGCTTCACAGACTTTCTGCCTGGGCTGCGCTCCATCCTAGGGAAGCTGGGGAGTGGGGGGTGTGGGTCAGGCTCCTTCTGTTCAAGGCACTGGTCTAGAGCCTGCGCCCTGGACTGCAGCGTGAGTCCCTGCTGGCCACACCCACCTGCAAGGGAAGTGGGGCTGTTAGCTGGGTGGCCACGTGCCCGGATTCATTCTGATCATATAAGAGAAAGAGAAAATGAACATTCGAAGGTCAGCTAGGAGCCTCTGCCATGCGTACGCAGCTCCTTCTGAATAATCAGCCTCAGATGCTATCCGTGGGTGTCCACGATACTGGACGAAGGCCTAGGCCACCTACAACCCCGTGTCTTCTTCCCTCTCTTCCAGCAGAGTTAGTTCACTCATGCTGGTCCTCTGTTTGTTATCTTTCTCCCCTCTTTGCAAAATGGCCTCGTTGTCACCTGTGTCCTTCCCTCCACTTGTCAAGGTTGTAAGCAAACCTTTTATCTCGTCAAGGTTCATAACCTTTACATTCTTTTACGTACCCAAATGAAGTCTTCCGTATTTGCCTGTAGGTTAATTTGGTTGTAATTATCTGAGAAAATCCTGGCATGTCTTCTCTATGTGGTACAGAAGAGCCACCTCAGAGATAGAGCCAGGACTGCTGAACAGGGTTCAGGATCCGCTTAAAAAAAAAAAGTTTTCAGGTCCCTCCCAGGATCTGGTTGAGCTTCAGGCTCTCCTTCAGCCCAGGTTGTTTGTACTGAATTCCCCCAACCCACTCAGCCCTGAACATGCCGAGGAACCTAAGGGTAGTTCAAATAAAGATATGATTCCATCACTCAGGACCTCCTGCCAGCTTTTTGTTATATTCTTTCTTTTTTTAAAACTCTGTAAAGGGCTTAAAAAAAAAGTGCAGAGTTTTTCAAAAGTAGTCAGGTAGGTGCTAGCATAACTTCTATTTTAAGGGTCTCTGTGAAACTTCAAGAAACCAAAGGGCCCTGAGAATACCCATCTGGAAATCACATTACCTACTAATTCTAGCTCTCGTCAGTGGAACCAAGGATACTGCGTCGCTCCACAACATCTCTGTTTTCTTTCTTTCTTCTTTTTTTTTTTTTTTACATTTTTCATTGAGTTATAGTCATTTTACAATGCTGTGTCAAATTCCAGTGTAGAGCACAGTTTTTCAGTTGTACATGAACATACATATATTCATTGTCACATTCTTTTTTCGCTGTGAGCTACCACAAGATCTTGTGTATAGTTCCCTGTGCTGCACAGCATCATCTTGTTTATCTGTTCTACACATGCCTGTCAGCAGCTACAAAACACCTCTGTTCTCTGCGCTGTGTTCTTTCTGGCTGTAAGACACTATCTGGCGTGTTTTTTAGGGTAATCACCCAAGTGACTCAGGATTACACAAGGCAAATGACAGTCCTCACTTTTCTTTCTTAAATGTGGCAGACCCATCCAAATAGTGGTCCCCTGACTTACAGATGGGGCTGGGGCTCTTTGTATCCTTGGCTCGAGGTGGAGGGGGTTGGTCCTGATTTATCGTCTTCAGAAGAGGTGGGGAGAATCAGCACCACAGAAAAGAAACCTCGGGTCTCCTTGCCACATGGAGGTGACTCTGAACGCACGTGCGCTGGTTCTACCTCGGATTCTAGGCTTTCAGAACAGTGGCCCGAGTCCATGAAGGATAAAATAAGAAGTGTTATGATATGAAAACTATAAACTAGCAGCGTGGAGGTGAAGCCTGTTTAAGACTTCTCCACTGGAGCACAGGGACACATATCCAGGTACGGGGGGAGAGTGGTGACTCAACCCCTGTTTGTTTAAATGAAAACTTAAAATTAAAAAATTGTAAATGTATTATTTGGGTAATTATATTTAGCACATTCCTAAATTTGGAGACTTAGGTCATAAGCCACTAGTTCAACCATCTGTCTGACCCAGGTTTACATTACGGTCTTAAAGCTGCGTGCCAGACCTGTTAGTAAAGATAATAAAATTAAAAAAAAATTTGAGCTGGAGGGGACTGGCAATTCGACTCTAAAACTGAATGCTGCTTGACTCATCAAGATATTATAAACATCTGTGAATTCAGTGAGCGATCTCAAAGGAGCTTAAAAATATGTGTAAAGAAAAGGTTTAATAGCCTCCTAAGCCCTGAAAATTATTCATGTTGGTGAAATTCTGCTTTGGGCTTTGGGCAAATGCTCTGTCTTCTCTTTTCTTTCTGATTTACTGGCAATTTTAGCTGAAAGCAGTCATACCGCACTGCTAACCACATTTCCAAACTGTTTAACTTTTGCTCCGACTTTCAACCTAGGCTTAAGTGCAGTCATGCCGGGAAGTGGGAGAGCAGCCCGGGACACTCGGCAGCAAGGAAGTAGACCGTAAAAGAAAGCCGACCAAGGAATTGCCCATGATGCATTTCGGCTAAGTCAGGGATACAAACACTTCCTCTGGCAAGATAAAAAAGATACGCTCAGGGCTTACCCTGAGCTCTGCTCATCAGCGATCAAACGCGTGAAACAATCTGGAGTTCCGAGTTCTGCTGCTGAGGGCATGGCTTTGTCCACAAGCAGTGCTTAAATCCAGTGGAATCTGGAAGCTTTGCCTTACGCATCCTGGACACGCAGAGGTGGGCTGGACTGTTAGGTGAAGGCACAGGAACTCTGACCTCATAACCAGAACAAAGGCTCCCCGGATGGGAGGAACCTTGGAGACCAACTAAAGCCACCCCCCGCCCCCGACCCGCAGGTGAACATTTCCCATTCAGTTTGGGGTGGACTTTCTGTTAAAATTATGGTTTTTGTCCATTTATCCCCTATAGAGTTTTTGCTTTATTCGTTTTGATGCAATGGTGTCTGTCAAACAGAAGTCTGTGGCATTGGTAGGTGAGCTGTAAATGGAATCTTTTCAATGATCACCGCCCACATGGTGTAAAGATTGCAAAACAGAGACGCAGAGAAGTTATATAACCAGCCCTGAACCCGAGAGAGAGTGGCAAGTGCAAAGCTGGACACAACTTTGCCTTCCTGGCTCTCGCCTGGGGTGTCTGCACTCTTGTACCACCTCCGTTGGGGTCTGATGTGGCAGCAAACGCAGACACAGCCCCTCCACCTGTCACTCACTGCTAAGTACCATGACCCTTTAAATACCAGGAGGTGAATACAGAGAATTTCTAAGTGCTCTCAGGTTCTGGGACAAAAAATTGGAATTACTTTTTTCAGAAGAGAGAAGGCATTCTTGGTGTCTGAAGAATGGCATAAACACTGGGCGAAGGTAAAAACCTCTAATAAAAATGCAGTCATGGAAGAGGCAACACAGGGCTTGGAGTCAGAGGACCTGGGTTCCAGCCCTGACTCAGCCGTTTCTCCCAAGGCTGCCGCTGGAGTAGCCTGGATGGACAGAGTCCAATGCAGTGACATTGAGGAACCTATCAGTGGGACCCCCGACCAATGACAGTTCCCATCGTCAGCCAGAGTCCAAGCCTCGTGCTGAGGCTTAGGGGGCCACATATGTTCTTGCTAAGTCACCTTAGAAAATCAGTGGGTTTCAAACTGGAAATAGGCAGGTTCCTTCAAACAATCTGTCTTTGTTTCCTGCCAGGAGGTTCTAAGAGACTTTGATTATGTGTGTCATTTTATCCTGTAAATTCTCACGGAAACACCTGACCTGTGACCCCCCCAGTGGTGAAGCCTAATGAAAGGGAGGGAGAGAACAGGTCTAATTCGAATGACTAGTATTTTTTCAAGAAAAGAGAAGACAGAGCATTTGCCCAAAGCCCAAAAAGAAAACTTTTATTTTCTTAAGTGTCACAAAAATCCTTGGAGTTAAAAATCATTTTATCTATTGTACTGATGCAGAAATTAAAACATGGAGGTAAAGTATCTTGCTGGTAGTAAAGACTGAACTCAAACCATGTCTGATTTCTGAAATCAAGTCTATTTTCACTGCATCATCCTGCGCCGCTCTAGTACACGGGACCACACAGCAGATTGGGAACTTGAAAGGAAAGCTGCTGTAAGATATTTCATTTTCATATTACTGCCTGCAAGTAGACTGAGTTTGAGAAGACTGATAAAATTGTGTATCCACTAAGGAAAAAAGCAGTGATGATTCTTTTTCCTTCAGTTAGAATCTGTTTGGAAATTACCCATTAAGGCAAGGGAAATGATTTTTATTTTGCATAATGAAAAGAAAAAAAGCTGAATTTTTATAGATACAATTATTAAAGACAAAAAGAAAACCTTGAAGAAGGTCCAAAAGAATACTTCACATTCAGTGTTAGTAATTTATTTTGCCATCTCAAAATAGAGCACACGAAGATATTTTTCTGGTCGTCTTCAAGTATAGAAATGTGGAGTGTTAAAATTCTTCCCATTTTTATGCTTAGGAAACGTGAGAGAAAGGAAAGGCTTCTAAGAGGTCAGCAGGTCAGAGACTAAAGTAGTAAACTGAGGTTTCAGCTCAGGGCAGACAGATCTTAGGAAAATAATTCAGGGCCCAGGTCTCTGTAAACTGTGTAATCCCACAAAAATGCTCATCATTTGTGTTGCTGTGATCTTCAGGTGAGGGTGGAGGCCCACACAGGGTGTGCACTCACTGAAAGCAGCGGTCCCATTTAATGATTTGGAAAATCAATCCATCTACAGAGTATAGAAAATTGTGTCTACCAAGTAACTGGACAGTCTTTGGTATGACTTTTCCCCTCTCTGTGAAATATCAAAAGGAGTAAAACTAAATTTAAGAGAATAATGCCCCAAGAAACATGCCATTCTCATCAAACTCGCAGCCTGTTCTTTCTTCCTGGTCCTCCCTTTTCAAAGATGGAGATGATATTAGAGATGAGGACACTGTGTGATTATTTTTAGATTGAAGCTCTTTTGACTTTGCCTCTCCTTGGATATTCTGGTACCATCATCATCGCTGGCTGAGATTTGGCAGAGGCTTCTGAGAACCCTTCTGTTTTAGTGAAGTATGGCTGATTTACAATGTTGTGTTAGTTTCTGGTGGACAGCAGAGTGATTCAATTGTACGTATATATTCTTTTTCATTATAAGTTATTACAAGATATTGAACATAGTTCCCCGTGCTCTACAGCAGGACCTTGTTGTTTATCTGTTTTGTATATAGCAGTTAGTATCTGCTAATCCCAAACTCCTAATTTATCCCCCACCCTTACCCCCTGGTAACCTTCTCCCCAAACCCAAATAGCTTGACATCCAGCGTAAATGTTAAGTGAACAAAGTTGTATTGCCATCAGTAGTGATGACTATTCAGCCTCTGTACAGAGCATATTAAAAAATTAGTTCTTGGTGTGAGCCTCCAGTTGGTCAGGCAGCTTGGATAAAACCCTGTGCAGTAGCTCGCCAGGACCTGAGGAAGGGAGCAGCCAGCGGTTTAAAGAGCCTTATTTTATGGATCCACCCCTCGTCCAGGGACCCCCTATTCATACCAAGCCCCTTAGATGCTGCCTCCTCAGTAAACACCTTTAAGGGGAAAAGATGTACTGAACACCTACTGGCATGCCAGTCAATATTTATTGTTTGAAAAAATGAAATCTATTTCCTGCATTTCTAGCAAATGCATTATATTGTTTTAAACAAAGAAGAGGCAAAAAATCTTGCATATAACAAATCCTAGCTTATATGGAGTTTTTTAGCGGTGATATCTCTAACCAGCATTCAGGGATTTTTTTTTTTTTAATTTGCTCCCCTGTGCCTTGAGCACTGATATTAGAGAAAAGCACACCGGCATGAAGCATAAACCGGTGTCCTGAAACCCTGGAAGAGCGCGGAGAGCCAACGGGACTGCTCTTACTGCCTCTTAGTGATCTTCAGTAAAAGCGAAAGGGGATCTTGGGCCTAGACTCATACTTTCACACTTTAAAGGCATTAATATTGCACTCATATCAAGTAAGCAGCTATACAGAGATGCTGAGGGCCTTGACAATAATCTTCATCAGTTAAAAGGAAACAGAGGAAGCCTGAGTGCACAGTACCAACTTGAGCCAAGTTTTACACATTCAGTGTCAGGATCTAACATGCACCGGAGGTGGGCAGCAAGGACATGCAGGCAAGGGTTCCCTGGTTCACATCCATCTCACTTAAGGTGTGGTGGCTTAAGCCAGTTCTCCCGGAGGCTTATCGATCCTGCAGAAATTAATTATTGGGATCTAAGACGGAGTGGAGAACCACATCTTGACCTACAGAAATGTGTCAACCATCCCGTGTTCTTGCCCAAGTGTCACTTCTCCGTGATTATACAATCTGCTCCTTTTCCCAGCTAAATACAGCCCAGTTTGGTTAAGAGGCTTGGGGAGGGGTCCAGGATTCAAGATGACACCGGGACCGGGTGACCCGGGGCTACGTGTGTGTCATGTGCAAAAGGCCCAAGGTGGGTGCAGTTAGAGAATGCTGCCGTCCCCCACAGAGCCCCGCAGAGCCGAGCAGCCCTGTGGTTCCTTCAGCATCAGGGCTTCATGGTCATGAACCCCTCTCCTGGGACCCAGATGCAGTTGTGTTGTGAGAGTGGGAACTGTGATTTCCTGGCTCAGGCCTAAGGTGTGCGAACCTTTCATTTATGGGGAGGAGAAAGTAGACAAAGAAATTGTGCAGTGTGACGTCCCCTGGGACCTCGAGATTGGGGTCCCTGACCAGTCTGCTGAGCTGGTGTCATCGGAACCAGCCCACGGGCCGCTAGGAAAAGTCTGATCTCTTTTGATATGTTCCAAGACGAAAATCTTATGTATATACCTTAAAAGAGCCTATAAAACGGTGTCCTTATTTTGGCCTTATAATTAAGTTATAATAGAGGCCTGCACTGCTTTACAAGGCAATATTCTAGTTCCTAAGTGGGTCAAAGGCACCGATGCTTGCCAAAAATTGTAATTTATTCTGACAAGTACCCGCCACCCCTGCTCCCACCCTGTTCTTGATGAGAGAAACAGGTCTAGGCATGCGCTGAGAGAGTTAAAATAAAGGTCCTGAAGCTCACGTGGGATTGAGAAAACAAAAACAAAAAAACAGCGGCAGGGGCTGCTGACTAGAGTGAAGTTAAGCCTGAGTTGCCATCAAGGCAGGCGTTTTGATAATTCTGAAGAGAGATTCTGGGGTTAGAAAACAAGGTTTTCTGACTATTGTCTCTTCGGGTGTGTGAGACGGTGCAGGAGTCGCGCCGTCCAGCCCTGGTCCCTGGCAAACGGCAGAAGTCGTGCAAAGGTGCACCATCTCACATAAAGAAAAGTGAAATGTGTTTTCATTTTTCCCCCATAAAAATAATTTTTAAAGTACGGTTTGGTTTCCAGACAGTTTTAAGAGCTAAAAGACTCAGGAGGTGAGGGGCGGGGGGAGTTAGGAACAGTCGTAACATTTAAATGTGCAAAAAATTACCTTAATTTGGGTGACTTGCAGGAATTGTATACTTGATATCGATTTATTTTCAGATCAATGGTTTAATTCTTAAAATACATTCTGCAGAGTCCGGATACAGCTAAATTATAAAATGAGATGTTTGAAAAGCATTTGTTTCCAGAAAATATGGTCCCAAAGGCCCACATTTTAGTAAACTTGACTTTAGAAGACCTGCTCCAGGCAATTAAATCTACAGAACTTAACAAAGCCCAGGAGTGAGGCTGCGTTCAGTTACCCTCTCAGAAAAAAGATCTCCCTAAAATTGTGCTTTTTCTTACTCTGGTCTTGAAAATTATTCTTCAGATATTATTTGGCATTAAAGACATATGAAGTAAAATGAAAAAAATGAAGTAAATGAGCTCAAATTCATCTGAAGGAAAATGAGTCCATCATTATTTGTATCCTTTCCCCTGGAAGGAGGGAAAAGGTAACAGAAATATGGAAAAGGTAGTGGGATGCATTCATTCCTGGGGCCTTCAGAAATTGTGTGCATTTTCCCAAAAGGTTTTTCATTGCCAAAAAGCCCAAACCTCAGTCATATACATTTTTCCCATTTGGAAAAAAAAATGCATAACTGAACTGTTTCCAAAAGCAAAATATTTAATTGCATCTTTGAAAATGACTTTCAGAAAAGGCCAGTAAATCCAGGGACCCAATGAGATGTAGAAAGAATCTAAAAATGTCATTGTCTTATTTATGGTCTTTCAAGTCTCTGACTGAGAAAATGATTGGCAGCTCTACACACACCCCGACATCTCCCTAGAGTTCTCAGTTATCTATTGCTGCGTAACAAACATCCCCACACATAGTGAAATACCTTCTCACAATTCTGTGGGTGAGCTGGTTCACCTGAGCTCGTTCACTCTACTCCATCCATTTTCTGTTCTCAGCTGGGAGAGTCAGGACTCTTCAAGCAGTCTCAAGACCTTTCCAAATAGTCTCATGTCCTGGAATTTCCTACACCAGGGGAGCCCAGATGCGCAATCCAAGAAGCTGAAGGCAGAGACATAAAGCCTTTTAAGATCTGGGCTCTGGAATTTGGCAACATCACTTCTGCCACATTCTATTGGTCTTGGCAAGTCACAAATAGAGCCCAGATTCAAGGGGATGGAGAGACAGACTCCACCTCTGGGTAAGAGAAATCGCAAAGCTACATGGTCAGGGGGTGACACACTGGATGGAGGAACTTGTGTCCACTATTCAGGCTGCTCTAACAAAATACCCTCGACTGGGTGGCTCAGAGTCAACAGAAATTTGTTTCTTAGAGTTCTGGAGGCTGGGAAGTCCAAGATCAAGGCGGTGGCAGATTCGGTGTTTGGTGAGGGCCCCCATCCTAGATGGCCGTCTTCCTGCTGTAACCTCACATGGAGGAGGAGACGAGGGACCTTTCTCAGGCCTCTTTTATACGGGCTCTGCCCTCCTGACCTAGAGGCTCCCATCATTAGCTCCAAAGGCCCCATTTCCTTCCATCTCACTGGGTATCAAGTTTTCCACCTGTGAATTTGGCGGGGACACAGTCAGTCTATAGCAACCACCTGCCACAGGTGATCTGTAGGATTTGCTGTTCAGGTCAGGCATGAAGAGGCAGCATCTTTTTTGACTGGACATATGCTGATGGACTTGGGAACAGATTCACTGGGGTTTTCCCAGCAGTGCCCACTGACTCTTTGTCACCATCGATTCCCAATTAAGTATCACCATGGCCCAGAAAGTGGCTGGCACTTTGTGCAGCTAAATAGCTAAGTAAATACTGAAGGCACTGAATTAAGAAAACACATATGGATAAAAGCTTCACTCCTTTCATAATAAATGACCTCCTAAGAAAGGAATCCCATGGTTTTCTTGAAGAGGAAGTGGGGTGAAGTAGATAATTCTGTACTTAGAGTCAGAGTCTAATCTCCTCTATTTCATTTTCCTGTCATAGCACAGGAAAAAAATGGTGATCTGTGGTACACAGTAGTAGCTCCTCCTTGCATGTGGGTGTGTGCGTGCGTGTAATGAGGGGTGGAACTGTAGTGAGTCTTTCCTGTAGCCTGAAGCTGCAGGGCTCCATATTTCTCAGCATGCTCCTGTTTGCAGAAGACCTGGGTTAAGAGGCTCTGAATGACAGAATATGTGGCCCTGGCCGCATCACTTATCCTGACCCTGGAACTGTAAGAGTAAGGCTAACACGCGTCCCCCCTCCCTCTCAGGTTACCATAAGAACAAAATTATGCCTTAGTGAATTCAGATGACAGTGTCCTCTACATCCCAGAGTCCAAAGCTGGAACTGGCACCAGTGGGACACCATTAGTTTTTCTCACATGAACAAGATTGTTCATGGAATGACCATTGTAATCTCCCCATCTTAACACCAGCAAATTTACTGTTTTGTCGAATGCAGCCTCAAAGCATCGTGCATCCGACGGGAGTGCCTGGTACAGGGGATTGATATTCAGTGATGACAGTCATCATCTTCTTGTTGGACGGTAGACAGCCAATCCCTGAAAGAAAAAGCCATGTGAATTTGAATGAAAAAAACACAGAACTGAACATTATGAAGACATTTCACCGATAGAGTTGAGTCCCAGTAATAATTTCTATGAACTGAATGGTTATATACCAGGGTAAATCAAATCTGTTCTACATTTCATTTTACCCACATGGCTTTTCTTTTCTGCTATTATTTTAAGAAATGTAAGGGGATGACCAAAAAACACATCTGCTCACCGGTGCACGCGCCCTCCGAGGGAAGCTCACGTTAGTCTGCAGGGCAGCTCCAGAGCCCTCCTGTCACCTCCACGGATGCAGCTCCAGGCACGTCCGGGACCCGTGCTTTCACGTTCAGAGCCCGGCCTTGATTCTGCAGCCATCAACCCAGCGTGGAAACACAGCCCTTCATGAACCTATATCCAAACAAAACAAAAACTACTTTTGCCAATCATTTTAAAAGTTTAGAAATTTCACTGAAGCTTTCGATGGTCACGTGAGAAAGAACTCAGTCTTTTCTTTGTCGGCTATATTCGCGGTGTTTTCCCCCCTCATTTTCTTCCTCATCCTTCAAGAAACAAAGAAATGCTATTACTCTCCCTGTCTCCAGTTGGTCAGCTCCACCCACAGGGAGGGCGCCGGAGGTCTCAGAATCCCGAGTGAATCTTCTGATCAATTTTCCCAACGAAGATTTCTCACTGAGATAATCCCCATATAGCCAATACGTGGATAAAAATACCTTCATGCTTTAGCATAATTTTATCCCAAGTTTCCCCTGGATGAGCTGATGTCTATGCTCTGTGTTAGTCATTGATATTCCTCATGATATTACTATTAAAGAAAATTAAGTTGGGAATTATGCTCTTTTAGAATGCCATGTTATCATCCAGCAACTCGTCTGCATGTCCAAACCCTCCCTTCACCCCACAGAATCCATCCCACTTCCCCCTGCAAGTCTTCCTTCTCAGTCTCTGCACATGCTCCCTTCCTAGATCGCAGATAAAGCAGTGGTCAGGAGGCGTAAGGTCCTCCACTTGCTGCTTCTCCTCCTAAAAACTTCTTTATATTGGCACCCAGCCTCTGTGCGGCCTCGCAGGGCGAGGCGTCCCCTCTCCAGCTGTTCTCTTGATCCCACCAACTCTTTCTTTCCTCCGTGGTTTAGTTCATCCATTTCCCTTTCCTCCTGACATGCCAGCCCCTCTGCCTCCGCTGTTTCTTTCTCCTCAAACTCTTGCTCAACCCCACTCTGACTGCGGTTCTCTTTTTTTCTTGACTTCGCAGCCAAACTTCCTAAGAAGGCAGCTCACAGTTGCTGTGGTGACTGACCTGTTTTGGCTGCAAATAGCATCTCTCCTTGGTTTTCCCGGTAACCAGCACCTGATCGCCCTCCAAGGAACCTGCACCTTATCTAGGCAATCTGGAGTTACACAGGCGGTACTGATGCAGTCAGAGAGGGACACGTGACCCCAGCCGGGCCAACCAGACCTGATCAGACTCAACTTGGGGAATTTTGTTTGAGTTATTGAGAAAGTACATTTTTTTTTCCCCAAGGGCTTAGAACCTGGAAATATGTAGTGCTGGAGCCACATCAGGCTGTCTGCCAGTGAAACAGGACAGCCCAGCTGAGAAGGGAGCAGACACGGAAGACTGACCGCAAAACGGAGAGAAACTGGATCCTGGTGACGTCACCCGGTCCTGCTGAGGCCAGCAGTGACTGAAGCCAGAAACACTCTCGGGCGGTTAAGTTCCACGAGCCCACGGACAGCTATTTGCATAAGTCATTTCAGGGGTGTTACTTTCCGTCCTTTCCAAGCAGGAAAACCGTCTTACACGGTGCTTCTCCCTGTTTGCAGTTCCTCCCTTGTCGTTCATTTCCTCGTCCACTGGAGTCTGTCTTCCAGCCCCATCACACGCACGCAACGCTGTCGCTAAGTTCCCCTCTTTGCCAGGCATTAGTTCACGTGTCCTTTCTGCAGAGTTTGAAAATACTGGCCAACCCAGTGAAACTTTTATGAAACTACCTTCTCCCTTGAATTTCTTCACTTCCCTTTTCATTGGTTTTCCTCCTGCCTCTGCATTTTTTCTCCTTCTTTCTTCAAATCATAAATCTTATCACAAAATATCATCCTGTTCTTAGTCTCTAAGTCTGCATTCTTCTGTGTGGTTCCATCGGCCGTCAGGGTTTCAATGATCATTCATCTCCTAGTAGTTTCCAAGTTTCCTCCAGCTCTAAGTCCTCCTTTGACACTTGACTCGCACGGCCAAATGCTCTTAGGAGTCCTCACCTAAATATCCAAAGCTTGCATCTTCCCTCCAAACCCACTTTACCCTTTTTCTATGTTTCCTACATTTTCCTACGTTCTTATATTTACGACGTCAGGCAACCACACCTTGAACACCCCACATTTGACAGGGAGTCACCACCTTTGGGTCTCTCCCCCACAGCCCTCCTCCTCCTCATATTGAATTCATCACCAATTTGTTGCATGACCTTGGGAAAATCCTCTGGGCTTCAGCTTTCTCGTAACTAAAATGGAGAGGTTCGTCATATTTGTTAAGAAGACGAAGTGAAGCATTCACGTAAAGCACTTCAAACAGCAGTTGGCACATAAAATAACTCGAATAAGCATGAGCTTCTGTGCCAGTTACCTACCCACGTGTAGCAGGCCACCCCACAACTTAGGGGCTTACAACAAGCTGGGCATGAGTTTCTTTTGCTCACGAAGCTGTAAATAGGTCAGGGCATGGAGGGGCAGCTCAGCTCTGCCCTGTGCAGCACCAGTGGGGTGGCCGGACTGGGCGCCAGAGGGTAGACTTCAAGATGGCCCCCCTGCTCCAGTGGTTGGCGAGCTGGTATTGGCCAGGGCTGAGCTCGGCTGGGGCTGGGGCCGGGGCTGGAGACCCAGGTTCCCCCTGTGGTCCTCCCTGCCCGTCTCTCCTCATTGTAGGAGCAAGCGTCCCATGGACAGAAGGGAAGGTGTCAGTATCTCAAGGCCTGGGCCCAGAAACTGGCACTGTGACCACCACCACAGTCTGCTGTTCAAGCAGTCACGGAGCCCAGACTCAAGGGCAGGGCCATAACGCTTTTAGGTGGGCGGGGCTCAAAGAACAGAGGGGCAAAGTTGGAAAACCACTGCAGCTCCCTTCCTCCGCACCAGCTCCCTCCTCTCCGTAGACTCTGCCACCGTTCGCTTTAGCTGTTCCTACGTTTTCCGAACTGTTACTACCTATGACCCTGCCTCCTCGTTTGTACATTTCTCTCATCTCTTCCCCACACCGATACATCTAAGATTCTGTTACTCGCCTGCTTTTAAACCCTTTGATGGCTCCCTTTAAGATGAGTAATATCCAAATTCTTTAACATAAAACCGTGGTTCCCAAACTGTGCACCAAGGTACCCTGGGCCATCACATCAAACGCACAGTGCTATGGTGGGATATTTAAACGTTTCACGACTCAGCCATAGAAAAGGATGAAATAATGCTGCTTGCAGCAACATGAATGGACCTGGAGATTGTCATACTAAGTGAAGTAAGAAAGAAAAAGAAAATACAATATGATATCACTCATATGTGGAATCTAAAAAAAACCAGCACAAATTAACTTATTTACAAAACAGAAATAGATTCACAGACATAGAAAAACAAACATATGGTTGCTAGAGGGGAAAGGGGGTGGGGAGGGATAAATTGTGAGTTCAGAGCTTGCACATACTGACCCCTGTATATAAAATAGATAAATAACAAGGCCCTATGGTATAGTGAAGGAGCTCTATTCATTATCTTGTAACAGCCTACGATGAAAAAGAATATGAAAAGGAACATATATATATATACATATAAATGTATAACTGAATCACTATGCTGTACACCAGAAACTAACACAACATTGTAAATTACTCTACTCCAATTAAAAAACATTTCAAGACAAATGCAGAGACATCTGTCAGATCCTGCTCAAAGTTACAGCCTGAGGTCTTTACCAGCTTCGGGATGGAGCTACCTTTACTTTGACGGTGTCATACCTTTGCAAAGTTTGATTTGGGGTGATTTCTGTGATAAGAAAGTGAGTACTATGTGAAAATCCGCGCGGAGGAGGGGCTGAGAGTGCTGGTGTCCCCCCTGATTTCACAATTTGAGGTGTTCTCAGTGACCACATCCCACTGGTAAATTCTTATTCAAGAATGGTATCAAAATTACCTTTTCTTTCAACTCGCGCGCATTTTGTTTTCAAACAGCTCCTAGGGTGTTGGGAGACAACGGCTTTGTAAATCGTTTGGACCTAATTACTTCAGGAACAGAACGGTTAGGGAGTCATTTGTCCTAGGACTGCCCTGAAAAGTTCGGAGTCACCAAGGACGCCCCGGACTGAGAAAGCCTGGGAACTTCCCACATAATGTGCAAGACAGAAATTTGCGAAAAGACGTTTTAAAAATGGTTGACCATCTTTCCTTTCTAAAGCCTCTGCCCCAGCCACCAAGGCACCCAGTGAGGAGGAAAGATGATTGTTTCCTTGATTGTCAGGATTATATTACTCTGTGCCTCGCACTATCTTTGCCCAAAATATCAACCCTTCTGGCCAACTTTACTCTTCCAAATTCCCAGTCTTCTAGCGCTCCAGGCTCCCCTCCTCGCATCTGGGTTCCCCGCCTCACTTCTTTGCGTGGCACCCTCTGGAACTTTCTCCCTGATTTAATAACTCTCCCATATCCTGAATTTCATCACAGCGTGTAGCCTACTCTTTAGCCAAAACGAGTTTCTCTCCTGATACGTGACTTCCCAGCAGCCTTCTTCCACGGAAGCTCCTTATTCTCTTAGATTAGGAGCATCCCGCTATGTGTTCCCTTAGTGACTAACTTGCTATTGAAAGCCAACGCCCGACCCTGGCTTTCTAGTCTTTTGGAAAAACTCTTGTTTCTGCAAGACTCTGGCCATCAGGTTAACCCTCCTGCCCTCCTTGCTCACTGTGCCCTCCCTCCCGTCCATCGATGACTTTGTCCTCTGGCTCATCGACCTTTCCTCCACCCTGTCTGGTCTCCATCCTGAGTGACCTCAGCAACCCTTGGCGTGAGTCACCCCGCACCCAGTCCCTTGGTCTCCTCGTCTCCGATTACCTGCTCTTACTCCCTGTCAAGCAGCCAGAGTCTAGTCTAGCCCAGACTTCTTCTCAAAGTGAGGTCCAGGACTGGCTGCCCCAGGCTGCTGCAGGAGGCTTGATAAAACAGAGACAAGCCAACTGCCCAGTTCCACTGAATCACAATTTTTGAGAAAAAGTCCCGGGAATCTGCATTGTAACCGCCTCCCCAGGTGATTCTTAGACAAAGTAACTGCGAGATCCACTCTGCTAAACTTGGTTCTCATCAAAAACTACCCCACAATTTAATTTAATAACTCAGAAATCACACTCTCTGACCAGAATCTCCTATCTTTCCAGATAATTTTCTTAATTGTTCCCGCTGCAACCGCTCTCTCTGTAACGAGGCCTCTCCTTTAGCGTTCTTTCTGTTTGTCACCTCCCTCTCTCTTTGGCTTAGATTTTTATTAATAGTCATAAGCACAAGCTTTTCCTGAGCACTTTCTAGACAGCAGACTGGGAGTCCTTTACTGTATTAATTCATTTAACCCTCACAACTTAATGAGGGATGTACTCTCTTTAATACCTGACTTCCCTTTCTGTGAAGAGGAATCTGAAAACAAGTCAGTACAGAATCTTCTTTTTTAAGGTGCTAACATACTTTATTGGTATTATCATTTAAATATAATTCATTCACCCGATTTTAGGAAGCACTTAAATTCAATTATATTTTTAACTATGCCGCTTCTGTTCTTTCCATCAGATGTATCCTTTCCTTCTGGAATACACTGACCATTTTACCTACTTAGTAGCCAGCTGTACATAAATAAATATAAAATCACAGTATTATCTCTGTGCCACGTGTCTGTAAGCTGGATTCTATTTTCTCCAAGGAAAACCGTTCTCTCTCTGTTTCCCTCTTGCTCCGATTCTCGATTTCCTGGCCCCTTTGTGCCTACTTAGCACCCCCCTGGCAGTGCCCCAGCCCAGGATCCACTCTCCAGGGTGTGCACCCTGGCCGCTGAGCACAGCAGGGAGGACCAGGATGGTATAAGGTCCTGGTCGCCTGCCCAATGGGCCGGGAGCACCAAGTTTCTGCAGTTGGCGCCGTGTCTCACTCTCTAAGGCTATTCCCTGCCTCCCACACCAACATCTCCCTTCCTTTCGGCGGCCGACTTTGACGGCTACTGCCTACAACCCAGAAGCTCTGCGACAAACACAAACTAAACCGCTCACCATCAAATCCACAGAAACAGCCCACGTTCCTTTCACTTGCTCAGACATTCGACACGTTTGTTGGGTCTCACCATGCGACAGGCTCTGTGCTATGCTGGTTCAAGGAAGAGACTAGTTCTGTTGTACAATGTGAAAATTAGCACTTGAAGAAGTGAGGAAGCTTACCTGGTTACAAATGCAAGCAGTGGTGGAGGAGCTAGCTGGACTCTGGGCCTGAGCTCCCAGCTGGTGGGCGGTGCTGCTGAACAGATAAAGACGATGTCACATATATATGTATATATCCCATATATGTGTATATGGGAAATTCCTCAGCCATAAAAAGAATGAAATCTTTCAATTTGCATGAACATGGATGGATCTAGAGTGTATTTATAAGTCAGACAGAGACGTGCAAGTACCTTATGATTTCACTTATATGTGGAATCTAGAAAAACACACAAACAAATGAACAAACAAAATAAAATAGAAACATAATCATAGATACAGAGAGCAAACTGGTGGTTGCCAGAGCAGTTAGGCGGAATAGGAGAAGGGACTAAGAGGTACAAACTTCCAGCTATAAAATAAGCCGTGAGGCTGTAGTGTACAGCACAGGGAGCACAGTCAGGAGGGTTGTGACAGCTTTGTGCACTGACGGGGTAACGACATATCATGGTGATCAGCTCGTAATGTGTATAACTGTTAAACCACTGTATTGTATACCTGAAACTAATATAATACCGTATGTTATTACAATGAAAAAAACACGAATTTACTACTCTTATTTAGAAAGAACTTTATTCTGTGGATCCCCCCACCCCAGATAATCAGCTTCACTTGCACTGTACATGAGAAGTCTTTAGGAATGACACGCACCTGTGTACTCTTGACTGCTCATGTTGTTGAAAGGGCCACATGGAAACTTACATGTTTACTTAATCAAACTACAGCACTCCCCAAAGAAAAGTGTACAATAATATGTCATAAAATAAAAAAAGAAATTTAAAGAGGCATTCAATCAACTATCAAATATTTCTTGAGGGCCTACCATGTACCAGGCATGGTTCCAGCCACAGGGGACACAGTGATAAAAAACACAGGCAAGGATTCTGTGATCTATAAACTAGACTAAGATCTTATTCAACCCTGAGCATATTCCTGTGTTAGAGGCTGCCTCCCGTTTGAAAATTAACACGTGTGCGTAGATTTACATAGTTGCAGGATATACCTGCAAGTGAATCCATGACAAGAAAATGCTGTTATTCAATATTAGTATTATTATAGTATAACCCGTGTCAATGAAGTGTGAGATGTCTTAATAATACTCACACCAAGTAGCTCATTGACATGGTCCGTGTAGATCTTTGAGAATTTCCTTTGATTATTTTTCTTTGCTCAGAGGTGTACCGGATAGCTTATTCAAATTAAGCTGGTTTAAGGAAAAAATAAATATTTAGATGGAAAGCGCAAAAGGCTGTTTTTTTTTTTAAACTGAAGTTTTCTTCTTAAATGATTTATATGGATAAAGGAATGTGTAGCCTTGTAAACTCTTGGGAGCTGAGAGATCAGGCATGAATATCAGTGCTTTCGCTATAACCCAGCTGCCAAAAAGCAGAAGCATCATTCTAAAAACTATTTTAGATGTGAGACAAGAGGACGTAGTTCCTTTAAATACAGGGTAAAGCGTGCAAGTGTTCGGCCATCTTTACCTGAACCACCAGGTTTTCTCCTTAGAAGTTTTGCTATTCTGTATCATTTTTCTATTCTGACTTCAGAGTCTACCCTCTTTTCAGTTTTTAGAACATATTCCCCAACAAAATAAATAATTAAACTATAGATGAACTGTCAAAAGGGAACATTATTTTAATGCAACATTAACATTTTGGTAATTAACATGGAAGTTAATGCATTTAGCAGATGTAACAACATTAGACTTGTAAATTTTAATTAAAGTTAATGGCTCATGATTGCTGTGGGGAGCAGGCACCCTCTCTAGATACTGAAAACATGTCTAGTGTGATTAGAAATACTAATTGTAGAAGAAAGGATAGTGCTGGCAATGACTAGGCTTCATTTCTTACAAAATCAGCAACTGGAAAGTCCTTTCAAATAAGGAGACTGGCAAGCGAATAGAGGGTAATAGAGGAGGTGATAATAACATTTAAGGGACCAAATCAAAACGCACAAACTCTTCTTGTGTATTTCCCTTCCTCTCAGAAGCTGCCTGAGATAATTCCAAGAAAAGCAATGAAGATATTTAGTAATTTTAAGTGAGGGACTAATTTGTCATCTTCAATTCTCTCTGAAGTTTCTAATGGAAGGTTGCCATCCAAAACTATGTTTAGATGGCTCAGTCTAGATTTTTTAAGACAAGAGAGCCAGTTATTTTGAGTGGTAAACAAACAAAAGACCCACCCAGTAAAATTTTGGTAACATGATGAAAATGTTGACTGATAGCCACACTTAACCACCTGAAAGTGTATGTAATATTCAGATTCAATGCCAATGGTTGATGCTTCACACATAGATAATAAATCTGCCTATTTACAAATCTCCCTTTACTATTTCCCAAGTAACTTCCTTTTCACTAAGGCCTAATTAATTAAGATTACTAATTTTAAACAATTCATTTAAGATACTATATTTCTTCAATTCTAAGACTTACCTCCTTAATTTACTAGACTATAAGCCTGTCTTATTGAAATAGTACTTGGCGAAAGTAGGACATTAGTAACTATTAGGTGAATGAATAAATAAATTTAATTTTCTGAAATTAAAGTAGATTTATAATTAATATCTACATTTAATATGTTATTAATCATATATTTATATATATTGTATTATACATACAACTAATACTGCTTTTTTGATTTGTCCCCAAAAGCCGTCTTAAAATCCATAGGGTCTTACAGTGGGTGGTGGAATGAAATCAAAATGCAGAAAGTTACTTGTTTCCAAAAAATGGCAAACAAAGAAAGAAAGAAAGAATGAAAGAAAGAAAATGTTACTTGTTTCCATCAAGTAAATATTCTTTTAAGAATAAGCTGAACTGTCCGAATAACGCCCTGCATCCAAGCAGCTCTGAGTGAAACATTTTCTCCTGTCTTCACCAAGAGTGCAGAATACAGAAGACTCAGACAAAATGAGCCGTAAATACTGGGGTCATGGGTGCTGGCGTCTCCCAGAGGAATCCCAGTCCCTGAGACACCAGGGCTCACTCCTCACTCTCAAGTTCCTCACGGTGCAAAGCGTTGACCCAGTCAGCTCGAACACCTCTCATTCTTCAGTCCTAAGAATGGTGTGGTCCAGATTGCCGAAATTACGGCTTAAACAGAGACCATTTCAACCTCTTTCACACTCAATTTTTGGCTTGGTTTCCAACCTAGATGTAGACAGGCCAATTTGCAGGGCTGGTGAAAAGTGGTAGCCCTCAGGTTTATTGTCTGTTATAAACCTGATGGAATGTGGAGAATTAAAACTGGCTTTCCAACGGGTTTCTCCAGTAGTCTTTAAACTGCTTTTTAAAAATGACGAGAACTAGAAGCAGAACAGAATCTGCTGGCAAATGACCATCCAACTTCTCACACTTCAACACATAAAACATTGATTATGTAATATTTTCGTTATGAATTTTAAGCTGCTTTCCATAATAACAGTGACCCCTAGGTCATGTATTTTCTGGGTAATTAGTAACTAGCTGGGTTAGGGGTTCAAGTCTCATAAAATATTAAGATGATTTTATGGTTTTATAGTTTAGAAAGGTCAACCAGTGAAATTAGGTAGTTCTCTGTTTTTTTTCTAATGGTGAATATGAAATTACACCTCGCTTAAATTCAGTTGTCATTTTGTAAAGCATGGACTCTTACTGTCATTAGGGCAGAAAAATACAATTCCAAAAATTTAAATATTTTAAAACTCAGAGAAGATAAATGATAAATTTACTGGCGAACAGGAATTTTAATTCAAAATGTAATCCATTGACCAATCCAGCATACACTGTGATTTTTCTAGCCACCAATGTCTGGGTCTCCCCCAAATTTAAAACAGTGCTGATAATATATCAGCCTGGCAAATAATTTTACACTAGAGTTGCCAAATTGAGTAAATATAAATACGGATGCCCAGTTAAATTTCAAAGTTCAAGTAAATAAATAACAATTTACTTTTTAGTGTAAGTGTTGCCTAAGACTTACTAAAATATTATGTTGTTCATCTGAAATTAAAATTATAAGTAGACATCCTGTCTTTTTTCTGGCAACTCTATCTCCTCATCCGGACTCTGGCTTCTCCCCTCACTGGCCTCTCTGTACTTGCAGGTCCGCAGGGCCTGGAGTTCATGTGGGGCTGCTGCGGCAGGTGTGTGAAGATGTTCATGCCTTCTCTCCTCCCAGACCTGCCAGACCACTCTTCACGCTTGCCTGGTCGGTCCCACATCCACGTGGACTTTGGGGTCCTCTCTCCCCAGAGCTCCAGGCAGTAGGCAGGAATAAAGCCCTGCTCAGGACATGAATTCTGTGCAGTGTCTCTCATGACAGCATTCTCCGCATTTCCAACCACACGGCAGAAGGTGATTCCGAATCCCTGGTCCTCAGAACACTCCACTTCCCACCCGTTTCCCCCTTTTCCTTTATCTCCAGGCTCTGCCCTCCAACTCAGAACTAATCCTGCCCCCGCTTTTTGTGAGGCAGTAAATCTCTCCTCGTCCACATCTGTCTAACTCAATGACTTGGTCGCCTTGCTTTTGAACGGGAAAATCTGCCTGTCCCAGGTTTACTGACGCAGACTTCAGAGACCTATTGTTGAAACTGAACAGCTGACCGTTGAATTTTTTGCTTGTTTGTTTTCTCCTGTAATCTCCCTGAGGCAAAGGCTGCCTGTGGTTGAATGGGGGAGAAACAAAAAAGAAAAAAATGATACTGTATGACTTCACATCACTGTGTTGATGCCCTTAGAACATCACTTTTGGCTCAATGTTTTGTCCCAAACTCCATCCGTACCTTCAGACTGAGCGAGGTGTCAGATTTATCGAGCGACTGGCCGTCCAGTCATCCGAGGGACCTTGTGATGGTGCTCAGCCTCCTGGTTCTCAGTTTTCCTCCTTATTTGCAAAATGGAATGGGGGGAGGAGTTTATCTAATATTTTATCAGATAACTCTTAAGTGTTACACGACACAAAGCATTTCCTCCCACACAATAGCGAATACAACAATCCCCAGCCTACAGAGCACAAACCGTAGGGCAAGGCGTGCACTGAAACATAATGAACGCAGAAGGGCTCCCCGGCCCTTTCTCATCATAAAGTGCATGGTTCTGGGCGGTGATGCGATCACATTCAGTTGTGAATGAATCACAGAGTTTTGGAGTTACAAGGATTCAGATGGCGTAGTTAGTCAAATTTCCTCATTTCAAAACAGTACAGCTGTATTTTTCAATGAAGAGATATGATCAGGAATTTTCAGAAATAACTCCACTGTTCTTTGCAAATGTGCAATTTTACACTTCATGTTTAGCACACCATTTCGCACGTATCTTGTCAGCGGAGTGTGTTAACTTTTAGATCAGTAAATCTAAATAAAAGACATTAATTTTTCTAAGGTTGACTATTCCCTCACTGGGATTAAGCACACTCAGATATGTTTCCCTCTTCACTCATAAAAGTCTTATTTAACAACTTAAAAACCAGGACAGGAACAAACGATTCCATAGTGAAAATGTGTAGCAATTATTGATAAAGATGGAAAACATGCATATAATTTTATACATAATCAAAGAACAATGAATTAAAACAGTGAGATGACCCTTTTATTTTTTTTCCTTCCAAACTGGCAAATATTAAAACAATTAGGATAGTCCTTGTAGGTGGAGGATATTAAACACAATATTCAGAAGCACAAACCTTGCTCTAAAATGTTAGCGTGTGTCACTGGCCTTCTTCTTCTCCTGCGTCTCTTTTTCTCTTAGCAGTGGTACTCACCCTCCTGGCTTCTTTGACCATTTTGTGCCTCTGTTTCAAAAATAATCGTCACGTATGTATTCAGACCCGTACAATCAACTGCCTACTTGGATAAATCAGTCACCTCAAAGTCAATACCACAGGGGCATCAGACCAAATATATTGTTCTATAATTTTCTTTTCTTTTATTTTACCTCTTATTGTGGGTGTTTTTTCATGGTACTACACTTATACCTTTAAAAATAAAAATACATCTCAATCTGCCCCTTTTCACTTTCCACCCCACTGCTAATGTCAGGCCATTGTCACAGGTAGCCTGGATTTCGGCAAGACCTTTCCTTACCGATTTCCTTGTACCCACTCTTGGCCACGTTTGATCTATTTCCCCCTAATTACCAAAACCATCTCATAAAAATACTGAATTTAACTCTCCCAAGTATTAGCAGTGTGATCTAAAGGACCTGGTAGTCCATGAGAAAAAGTCTGAATTTTATTCCAAATGAAAAGAAAAGTCATTGAAGAGATTTGGGGCTGGGGCATCACAGCCAATGACTAATCCTTTCCAAGGTTTCTTGGACTGCTGGGTGGGCAGCGGATTGCAGGGAGAATTCGTGGAATCAAAGAGGCTCGTGAGAGGGCTTGGGCTGTGGTTCCGATGGAACGTGATGGAGGCTGGGCTGAACTTAAAGCAGTGGTGAGAGGTGGATATGTTCTTGAAATACCTCACAGGTTTCATTGACAAGATTTTCTGATAGATGCGGGAAGTAAGGGAAGAGAGTAATTGAGAATTATGGAAGATGGGAAGGAATTCGTCTAAGAAGCAATCAGAAATTTCATGCTGGCTGTATTAACTGTGCTATGCCTCCAGGAGATTCCACTAGAGAGTCGAGCAGGCACTTATGTCTGGAGCTGAGTGGAGGAGTTGGAGCTAATCAGGTAGATTTGAGACTCATATTTATAGACCTAAAAATGGAAGATGGGGAATAAGCAAAGAAATGGGATGCAGAAATGGGTCTGGGGCACTGCTTTATGGAGAGACTGAGTAATGAAGGAGGAGGGAGCAAGGGAGACCAAGGGGAGACTGTCAGGGAGGGAGGAGAAGAGCCAGGAGAAGGAGGCACCATGGAAGCTAGAACTGACTGTGTGTGAAGACAGAGGAAGTGCGGCTCAAAGGCCAAGTGAACTGAGGACAGGAAAGTGCCCTGGGCTCTGGCAACACAGAGCAGGGATAGTTTTGACGTGAGGTGTTATTACTATTATTTGCCAATTGTAAGGAGCGAGTCTCCCACTTAAATCCTTTCAGTGGCTTCTCTTTGGCCTCAGGATGCTTTTCAAAACGTTAATGATTAGAAAAATGCAAATCAAAATTACAGTGGGTTATCACCTCGCAATGGTCAGAATGGTCATCATTAAAAAGTTCACAAACAATGAATGCTGGAGAAGGTGTGGAGAAAAGGGAACCCTCCTACACTGCTGGTGGGAATGTAAATTGGTGCAGCCACTGTGGAGGACAGCATGGATATTCCTCAAAAACAAACAAACAAAAAAAAACTAGAGAAAAATAGACTGCCAGCAATCCCACTCCTGGTCAAATATCTGGAGGGAACTCTAATTCGAAAAGATACATGCACCTTAGTTTTCATGGCAGCACTATTTATAATAGCCAAGACGTAGAAGTAACCTAAATGTCCATCCACAGGTGACTGGATAAAGAAGTTGTGGTATATTTATACAATGGAATACTACTCAGCCATAAAAATGATATAATGCCATTTGAGCAACATGGATGGACCTAGAGATTATCATACTAAGTGAAATAAGTCAGACAAAGACAAATATCATATGAGATCACTTATATGTGGAATCTTAAAGAATGACACAAATGTACTTATTTACAAAACAGAAACAGACTAACAGACATAAAAAACAAACTTATGGTTACCAAAGGGGGATGGTGGTGGGGTGATAAACTGGGAGTTCAGGATTTGCAGATGCTAACTACTCTATATAAAGTAGATAAACAACAAGTTTTTACTGTACAGCACAGGGAACTATCTTCAATATCTTGTAGTAACCTATAATAAAAAAGAATATGAAAAAGAATGTATATAAATGTATAACTGAATCACAGTGCTCTACACCAGACACTAACACAACATCATAAATCAACTATACTTTGATTAAAAGTTTGAAAGATAAACAAACACTTCCTGTGTCTTTTAAATCATCCCACCTTCTGGTCAGTGCCCTGTCTCCGGACCTGTCTCTGCAGCCACACTGGACTTCTTTGAGTTGTAGTCCTGGAAACACAATGTGCTCTCTCCATTCAAGATTCTCACCTGGGTTTGAACCCACAGGAATGTCTAGACTGTATGGCATATGAGAAGCATTATGTGGTGGCTAAGAATGCAGGCTTCTGTTCATTCCAGTTTCCTAATTTATCCCTCCCCACCACTTTCCCCTTTGGGAACCATAAGTGTTTAGATACACAGTACTATATATAAAATAGATAAACAACAAGGACCTACTGTATGGCACAGGGAACTATATTCAATATCTTGTAATAACCTATAATGGAAAAGAATCTGAGAAAGAATATATATAGTGTCACTGAATCACTTTGCTGTTCACCTGAAACTAACACAACATTATAAATAAACTCTACTTCAGTTAAAAAAAAAAAAGAATGCACCAGCCTGCCCATATCTGAATTCTGGCTCTGGTTTTCCTATTTGTGCAATCTTAGGAAGTTCCTTTTCTCTACTTAAGTTTCCTCAGCTCTTATCGTCCCTTCAGTAACACAGGGACAATACGAATACCTATGTCATAGAATTATTCTTAGAAGAAAAAAAAGTTATACTCAAAAGAATGAGCATTACAGGGCATCGGACTATAGCTGCTAAAAAAGATAATTGAATAATGCCTTCAAGATCTCAAAGAAAAATAATTTATAATCCATACCTGTGTGTCTAGGAAAAAACCCAAATAACTAGAAGGGCCAAAAAAATCTTTTCAGACATGTAAGGATTTAGAAAATTATCTCCTGTGTGGCCTTTATTTGGAAACGATCTGAGCATGTACTCCTAACAATGGGGCATTAAACAGTGAGGGAGAAGACAGGGATGCAAGAATTAGTGGGTCCAGCAAGAGAAAGTGCTGGAAGAAAGCCTGAGAAACAGCCTTCGAGCAGGCTTAAATGACAGCTAGTCCTGACTGGAACCAGACGATGGAGAGCTTTAGAAGTTCCCAGGGAAAAATACAGAGTCCAGAGATTTGATCGTATTCCTAGATTTCAGGTGTTGGGTGGCCTGAAGGAGGAAATAAATGCTGACAGTACAGGAAGCCAACAAAGGCAACAGGACACCCCAGGATAAATGAAAAAGGTACACAGGACAGTGAGGCTGCACTGAGTGGATTTGAAATAAACCAGATTTACATGGTTAAGCCATAAAGTTTGTTTCATTGACTTATAACTTCCAGAATTAACTTACAGACAATAGATTTAGTTATGGTTCAAGTACCAAAGGTAAATGTTATTGGCCTTGATTCTCTGCAAGTTCAGGGTTAGGTCATTGCAGTGGGAAGGCAGAAGGTGGAGAGTTCAGCTGATGAGAGGGACACGGGTACCACGGGTACCAGCATCCTCCTCCTACAAAATGGGGAGTGGACAAGTAACACCTCTAGTTGCTGGCATTCATCAAGGGTGTCAGATGCAAGCCATGGAAGGTGACTCTGACTTTACTAAGCAGAAAGATCACAAAGAATATATTGGAAAGCTAATGATGAGAGTTTAGCTTTGGAAGGGCTAAAGATAAAATAGGAGGCTCTGGGCTGTTTCTAAAAGTGATCTCCAAAAGCATGTTGCAGAGCAGGTCTGACGACAAAAGCCCTTGTGCTCCCACCAAACACTAGCAGGAACTGCCTCTGCTCCCCAGCCAACCACACTTCTCTGCCAGGAGCTGGACCACTCCACCCTGGGAATCCGCTGCCCCTGTTGCCACCCGCTGTCATCCTCACAGCTGCACCGGCGAAGCTCAGCAGAGCCTGTTTCTTTTCCCTTCTGTTGTTCACATATAACTGAGACCTGGAATAGGTGCATCCGATTGGCTGAAACTAGGTCACGTGGTTCTGTCACAGACACAGCGAAAGGGACTTTGAGTTGAACTCAGAGTGGAGAGGAAGGAATCCCTGCATTGTTTTCCCCCCCAGTGTGATGTTTAAAAGTTTGCTGGAGGTGATGACTGATGTCTACATATCGAGGAAACAACACATCAAGGTATAAGAGTATTATTTAAAGTTGCAAGAATAATTTAAAGGGAGACGAACATGATGGCATTATTGTTTATTTGTCTCTTTTTCTTACAACCTGAATCCAGTTTATTAGGAAATTCTGTTGGCTCTCCTTTCAAAATACGTACAGAAAATGACTCCTTTTCTTTTTAAGTGAAGTATAGTTGATTTACAATGTTGTAATTTCTGGTGTGCAGCACAGTGATTCAGTTATACACATGTATTCCTTTTCATATTCTTTTTCATTAAAGGCCATTGCAAGGTACTGACTCCTTCTTAATGCCTTTGCTGCTCACATCTTCATCTCAGCTAGCACAGTCCCTGCCCTAAATTACTAAAATAGCTTCCCAGTTGGTCCCCTGGCTTCATTCTTTGTCCCTTTACAGAATATTCAAACTTAGCAGCCAGAGAACTCCTTTCAAGATGTAAGAAGGGTCCTGTTATGTCTCTGCTCAAAACCATGCAAAGACTTGGCAGAGAACTCAAAGTCTGCAGCCCTTCAGGGCCCACTGCCCTCCCCTACCCTGCAGTGACCTCGTCTTCTGCTCCTGCCCCACTCACCAGCTCTTGTCCTTCATCTGACACAAGGGACAAGGGCTGGTCCTGAGTGCTGGTCGGTTCCTCTGCCCAGAGCATTCTTCCCCTAGTTGTCTGCACGGCCAGCTCTCTTGTCCCTCCAAGACCACCCTGCCCTCACATCGCCCAGTCTCACCCTTTCTGCTTTTACCATGTCACCCTTTTTCTAGAGATCTCTCTGATCACATTCTAACATAATATGTCTAATTTACTTAATTATGGTGTTTATTTACTGTTTCAGGAAGGGCAGTTATCTTTTCCCTTTCATTAGCCAATGTATCCAGGCACTTTAAAAAGCTCCCTGAGGTGGGGAGAGTATAGCTCAGCAGTAAAGCGTGTGCTTAGCATCCATGAGGTCCTGGGTTCAATCCCCAGTACCTCTATTAAAACAAATAAATTATGTAAAATAACCTAATTAACTCCCCATCACCAAAAAAACCCCCAAAAACCTCCCTGGGATAGGAAAATAATCAGCAATTGCTGAGTGAATGAATGGACCAATGAATAAATAATTGACATGAAATTTGTAGAAAGAGTTGGAAAGTTAATTTACTTAAATTTTTGTTTTGTCAGAGCAGAAAGCTGAAAGAGAGACTACAAAACTGATCAATCAAGAAATATCAGTAAATATTATTTAGAATCATGGTGGTAACTACCAGAACTAAAAGTAGAAACATTTAAAAGTGGTTGTGGATTCCACTTATGAGTGATATCATATGGTATTTTCTTTCTCTTTTTGGCTTACTTCACTTTAGAATGACGATCTCCAGGGCCATCCATGTTGCTGCAAATGGCATTATTTTATTATATTTTATGGCTGAGTAGTATTCCATTGTATAAGTATACCACAACTTCTTTACCCAGTCATCTGTTGATGGACATTTAGGTTGTTTTCATGTCTTGGCTATTGTAAATAGTGCTGCTATGAACATTGGGGTGCAGGTGTCTTTTTGAATTAAGGATCCATCTGGATATATGCCCAGGAGTGGGATTGCTGGATCATATGGTAAGTCTATTTTTAGTTTTTTGATAAATATCCGTACTGTTTTCCACAACGGCTGCATGAAACTGCATTCCCACTAACAGTGTAGAAGGGTTCCCTTTACTCCACACCCTCTCCAGCAAAACAAAAAACAAAAAACAAAAAACAAATGAACTTATATATAAAACAAAAACAGACTCACAGACATAGAAAACAAACTAATGGTTACCGGTGGGGAAGAGGGTGGGAAAGTATAAATTGGGAGTTCGAGATTTACAGATACTGACTGGTATATGTAAAATATATAAACAAGCTTATACTGTATAGCACAGGGAACTATATTTGGTATCTTGCAGCAGCTTATGGTGAAAAAGAATACGAAAATAAATATATGTATATTCATGTATGACTGAAACATTGTGCTATACACCAGAAATTGACATTGTAAACTGACTATACTTCAATATACATAAATAATACATACATACATACATACAGAAAGAAAGAAAGAAAGAAAGAAAGAAAGAAAAGAAAAGCAGTTGTGCCTTTAGGACAGAACAGGGGAAGAAAGAAGTGGGGGAGGGCACTGTGGCCTTTTATTTTAAACCTTTCTGAATTCCTTCATTTTTGAAAAAATCATCTACAAGCAAAACTTTGGCAAAACTTGTGTTTTGAGTATAATTGATTAAAAGGAAAATATAATGGTGTAAAAAAATGTAAATACATAATGAAAAATTCATTATATTTTCCTTGTTGGTAGGAGATAGAATTTACAATGGGAAGAAAGTTGACGTGGGCTGAATGTTCGTGTCCCCACCAACACTCATATGCTGAAGCCTAATTCCCAGTGTGATAGTGTTTAGAGGCTGGGTCTTTGGGGGGTAATTAGTTTTGGATAAGGTCATGGGGGAAGAGCTGGGATGGGATTGGTGCCCCCACAAGGGGATGGAGAACCTAGTCTCTCTTTCCAGTCAGTGTGATGATACAAGGTAAAGCTGACTGTCTGCCACCTGCAGGAGGGTTCCCACCAGAACCTGACCATGCTGGCACCCTGACCCCAGATGTCCAGCCTCCAGAACTGTGAGAAATAAATTCTTGTGGCTTATAAGCCACCTAGTCTATGGTACCTTGTTAAAGCAGTCCAAACTGACTAAAACAGAAGTAAAAATCATGGATGATTAAAGTAAGGAAGTAATTTCAATATTCTTTTGATCAAAATACCTTCCTAAATTTTAAAATTTTTATTATGACAGATTTCAAGCAAAGAATGAATATGCATCTACCCACCTCTTAGCTTTGTCAAATTTTAACATTGCACTTATTTTTATGTCCTAGTCTTTGATTTACTGGCTGTGAGTCCCAAACATGGGTATAGATGAGTCATGAGCTGAGGGATTTACCTTTGAAAGCTTTGACAGATGACTCTTAAAAATTCTTCATAATAAAAATAATAGCACATGTGGTATTCTAAAGGGAATTTTATAAATAACCAGTGGAACAATACTGCTGAATTTGGGTAGGCAAAATAATGGTTCAGAATTGCATTTCTAGATGCTTTTATGTAAGACACACTGGTCAAATCCTAAAGACAGTTTTTTTGTTTCCTGGCAACTCAAAAATACTCATGGAATTTATGACACGTCTGTGAGTGAGAGAGCAGGATTTGAAAACTACTCTATGAAGATGGTATGTACTCTTGTGCGTCAATTTATGATTCTAGAACTCTAATTAGTGGGTATCAAGTTCATCCTTTAAGCAATCGTAGCAGTTAATCTCGGTTCTTTCCATTGAAATTTGCAACCCTGTCCTAATCTCTCATGCAGGCTGCCATTTTGATAAGAAATGTGTGACAATGCTGTCCCCAGTAAACCACATTGCTTCAAATGGCTCTTTTAATGACTTTGTAAAGAATTTCCCTTACCTGGTTATCATGTGGCACTCAGTGAAGAGTCAGCATCAGCTCAGTGACTTGGGGAACAGGGAAGCCGCATCACTCTTCAGTCTGTCCTACGCGCCAAATTAATGAGCTGTAGTGCCACCTGCCTCGGGGGAGCGAGTGTGATCAGTTCTGCTTCTGACGGTGCTGTCGTCATGACGAACGGCTGAGGGAGCGGTTCTGCAGGGAGAAACCCAATTGAATTAAAAAAGAAAAAGAGCACAGCTGATTTTAATAAAAGAAAATGAGTATTAGCGCTCTTAGCCACTCTGACCCCGTGTAATTCTCGAGAATGTTAAAAGGTAGACCTCACCAAGTTTACCCTTTCCACTTGTCTACAGACCTTCCTGATGAGTGATTCAGGGGGACAGCCTCGGTTTTAAGCCACCTGTCAAATACAGAATTTACGTGATCGGAGAAAGGCGTTACTAAGCATGGTGGTCCCTGGTGAATTCTCAGTAGAAAAATATTAACATAAAATCTGTGGGAATCACAGTATTTGTCTCAAGAGTCTCCTAAGCTCACAGTAAGAACCAAATATTTGGTTCAAGGCATGAGAAAGCACACATTTTCTTCTTGTGGAACCCTTAATGTTTAATAATCATCTTAATGTGACCTTAACATTTTTAACAACTTCATTTCTGTTCTTCTGGATTACATAACACAAACTTTAGTCCTTTAATTATTTTCGTTGAGATAGATATAAGGACTTCAAGACAAAGAGCTCTAGAAATGCCTTTTTCCCCCCTCTCTGAGTATCTCATTTTCATGGGAGAATGCTGCCAAAACCCATCAGATTTATATGAGCTAAGACTTATTGTGCAAATATAAACCCAGAGGAAGCTCTGAAATTGAAAAGAGCTATCAGAGCTTACTATAGAATTTAACTAGACATAGGTAAAAGGCCAACTGAGCTCAAATTTAATGACTAATCTTCACTGCAAATTGGGTGTATCTCAAAGAACACTACACTTGTTAAATGATTTGAGAGAATCACCTACCACTGGAATTTTCAGAGCACTGGTTTTTTTCATAGCATTTTAAAACAAAAGCAGACTTAGAATAATTATTTTTTTCTATTCCAGAATTCTCATCAGCATTCTTATCAGTGAAGAATCCTGACAATTTTTCTAATAACGCTTAAAAAACCATGGTTCATCTTGGTTCCTTAAGAAGGAAATGGACTCTCTTCCATTTTTTTAAGGCTTCTCTAACACACTGAAAAATGACTCAGTAATGTTGTAAGATTTTAAATACGCCCCAGTCACAGTTGTAAGATGCACAATGAGTTTGCTGGGGCTGCCGTAATAAAGTACCGTGGACTGGATGGATTAAACAAAGAAAATTATTTTCTCATAGGAGGCTGCAAGTGCAAGGTCAAGGTGGCGGCAGGGCTGGTTTCCTCCTCAGCTTGTACATGGCTGTTCTCTTGCTTCCTCTGCACTTGGTCCTTTCTCTGTGTGCCCACAGCCCTGGTGTCTCCCTTTGTGCATCCACATTTCCATTTTTTTGTTTGTTTATAACAACACAAGTCAGATTGGATTAAGGCTCAACTGCACAGTCTTACTTTAAATTAATCACCTCTTTACAGGCCCTGACTCTTACATATTTCTCTTCCTCTTCCTCCCATTTCTCTTCTTTTTCCTCTCCCCTCTCCTCATTTTGCCATCTTCTTGAATAATTCAATAATTCAAAATCTAGTTAGGGAAGAGTTGAGAAAATAGAAGAGAATGTTTCAACTGTCTTTTTTTTTTTTTTTTTTTTTGTGCATGTTTTACTGTAAGTCCAAATCTGTTTCGTTAAAAGGAATCACAGTAAATCCGGGAATCAGGCAGAATTTTCAGCAAGGAACGCTGAACTCTTTGAGGGTTGGAATTGTTTCAGAGCCCCCTTGGCATGTCTTGGCAGTGGCATATTTCTGGTGATAAGGTGAAACATACAATAACTCTTTAGATAATCACTTTAGAATTTTCTTACATTAAATTTTCACCACTTTGCTCTTGAACTTGGGAGTCTCCCTGAATAATGTCAGTATATTATTTAGTTTAAAGAAAGAAAAAAAAGAAACTAGTAGAACTTTCCCAAGAGTGTTTATCCTGTGGGATAAGATTGGTTCTGAAGTTAAAACCCTCTTTCCTGGCTTTCCAGCACGTCCAGCTGGGTCTCTCTTAAAGGTGAAGGATGCTGCACACATCAGCGAAGGTGAGCCTGCCTTCCCCTCCACAGCATCTTGCTCCTGTCTAAAGCAACTGCTCTGACAGCAGGAGGTTTTCCTGAATTATTGATAAATCTGCATCATTTGGGGAAGTAGAAAATGGTAAAATGCAGTAGAATTAACAGCTGCTCTCATTCTTTCTTTGGGGATATGGTATTTTTACACGTGTTGCACCGAAGGAAGATCTTGTAAGTAAAGAGTTCATTTTGTAGGAAGTCTATTTTTGTAGGGAGAGATAAAGGATACTTAGAACAGAAGTCCTGAATCTTTCATCAGTGTGTGCCTCTGGGTACTTTGTACTTTATAATGAGTTTTCAGTAAATATTGGCTGAGTAAATAGATGAATTTACCTGGAGATGAAGCAAATTCAGGTATGTTAAAATCCAGGTAGCTGAGAGCACAAATTCTCAGGTCTGATGCTGTAACTCACTGGTGTGCTGCAATGAGTACTCCAGACTTTCTCAGTTCATGGTGTCCTTAAATGTGTCAGTAATTCTTTTACAAGCCCCCTGGCGAACAAACAAACAAAAAACAAACCAAAAACTCAAAAGCTCTCAAAACACCCAAACCCCAACAAAAATCAAATACCACTTAGCAATTCAGTTCACTGAGTAATTAAATATTAACCCTGTAGTATCTATGTTCTAACAACGTAGTGGCCATTTGAAAAAAATTACATGTATAATTTGAAAGAAAAATAATAATTTTATTTCTTTCTTAAATAATCACAATTCCTTACTAATGAGAAGTGTGTCCCTTGGGCACTGCACAGCTTCTCACAACTCAGAACCAGACTGAACACTCCTACATCATTTTTGGTTCTACATTGATTTTTTTTCTCACGATACTTGCTTTTTAAATCAGCAACCTCCCAAAACTCAGCTTCACAAGGATATGATGTCATCCAAAGGAATGGAACTCGACGTCGTGTCCAAATGCAGAACCACCTCAAGCTGGTAGTTCCTAAGACAGGTGTCCAGGGTCGCTGTGATTTGCTCGAATATTGAAAATATTCTTGTATGAGCTCGCTGTGGCAAACACAGTTGGAGCAAAAAACTGTTATCAACAAGACTCAGAATATTGAAGGCACCCAAAATAAGGGTGTGCTCAGTTATTTTTATAGTAATACCACTCTCGCAGTGACTTTCCAATACTTCTTTCTGGAGGTAAGCAATGCGACTAGTTGCTAGGGATGTGGGAACTGCATAGCCAGCCTATTTAATCTGCACCCCTGTGCCTGACAAGGACTGTGACTGACATCATTAATACACTGGGTGGTTGTGACTTGAGGCATTGGTTTTGATTACAGGCAAAATTTTTTTCAATATCTGGATATGATATCACTCCCCACCCCAACCCCTGTGATCACATTCACACAGCTGGACACGATCCCCAGAAGGAAAAAAAAATGCTGGTTTATACAGTGGTTTGGAAATTCCCTGTGAATTAGAATCACCAGGGGGCTCATTTAAAATACAGATTGCTGGGACCCTTAGGTCTACTCCCTGGAATGGTCCTGGGGTAAAGCAGTGGTGTTTCTACAGTTTCTCATGCAGACCGCATTTTGGGAAACGCTGGTAGAGCGTATGCTTGTGCGGCACAATGAAACCAATAATGAGACAAATGAGCCTTTCACACGTGTTATTGCTGTGCTGTTTGTGGGTGCACCTGTGAACACCCCAGAGGCTCACATGCCTCCAGGTACTGACCTAGAGATGATACTACTAATTCAATACAAGTCCCACAAGCCCTTAGCAGGATAGTGGCAGAGTTTACGGTGATTCGAGACCATATTCTTGTGAGTTCTTTACAGGTCTTATTTTCTCTGTCCCCCGAGTACCTAACTTTCTAATCCTTAACCCTTCACATCCCTCCATACGTAATACAAAGCTTTAGGCATTGTAGGAACTCGGTGAATATCAATTACTAATGGCTCTCAGCCTGGGCTGAACATTAAGATCGCTTGGGGAACTTTTTAAAAATATCAATTATCAAAGAGTCTTCTCAAACCAATTGAGTCATAATATCTGCAGAGGGGGCTTGGGGTAGCCAGGGATTGAGAGCCACTGAAGTGTACCTTTCCCTGGACCTCCACTATTACCAAATACACACATTTCAAATCTATCTGTTTGGGTTTATGTGTGTGTGTGTGTGTGTATCTGTGCACACACATGTTTTTACGGTATTTTTCCTAAGACAATGCAATGACAATTACATAAAACTACTTTCTTTCTTTTCTTTGGATGCTTAAGGCAAACTAACTCCAACGAAGTTATTTAGAGTAAAATTTTTGGTCTGGAAACCATGACTTAGTTTACAGCCTCAAAGGGTCCTTCCTGAAATGGTTTACTTTGCATTTATTGTTTTTTTTTTTTTTTGAAAGCTAATCTTGGTTTTTCAAATTCTAAATTCAGTGGTAAATATTTCATTTTTAACAATAAATGCACCAGCTTTGGGAAACAGTGCACTATGCATTTATTGTTTAAAATGAAATATTTACCACTGAATTTAGAATTTGAAAAACCAAGATTAGAATTCATTGTGTTGATAACTTTGCCATAATAGTTGGATGAGATGAGTTTAATGATAAAACATAATGACTAGAGGAATAAAAATAAATATTAAATTAAAAACAGTGAAATATCACTACACACCTGTTAAAGGGCCCAAAATAAAAAGACTCAAAATACCAAATGTTGGTGTGGATGTGGAGCAACTGCAACTCTTGCTCACTGTGACTGGGTGACATGAAAGTGTACGAGCTGTGAGATTCCATATAATGAGAAAGTCTAGAACAGGTCACACTAGTCCGGGGTGATACAAATCAGGTGGAGTGGGGGGGACTGGCTGGAAAGGGGCACGAAGGAACTTTCCAGGGTGCTGAAAGGTGTACTTTGCTTACACAGGTGTATGCATTTCTCAAAAATAATCAGTCTGTACAAGTAAAGTCTATACATTTTACTACGTATAGTCATACCTCAGTATAGTACTGTTAAAAAGGAAATGTTACATGAATCATAACTATTTCATAAAGTAAAAAGTAATCATATTCATGGTTTTTGAAGTAAAAAGTAATCATATTCATGATTTTAAAATTGTGGAAACCCAAAATGTACATTTTCTCTTTTACTGTAATAATGATATGAATTGAGCTTTGTCTCCTATACAGCTGTTTGTGGCAAGTACCATTAAGCCTAGTGCAGTCACGATGAGGCCAAGACTTGGAGTGCGTTCCGATGGCCGTGCCCTGGCTACAAAGAGTAAGACAAGAAATCCCTGATTCCGTGGTCATGGTATTTGGCAGTGCAGGCAGGCGGTAACGGTAATCCCTAAGGAAGAGTCTGAACATTCTGTAAAAATCCAGGCTGCCTTTCAGCTTGGGTCTGCTGCCCAGGCCAGGTGTGACGTATTTCTGTGGGGCTGTAGGTTTCTCTATGGCTCTTGGATTTCAGGAGGGCTTAACCATGGTCTGGGACTCCCCAGGTCATATTACCAAAGGCTTGAGTCTCAGAGCTGATTCCCAGCTCATAGGAAAGCTTACGTGCTCCTGCAGAAGGAGTCGCTGCCCCGTTCGCTCCGAATCTGCGTGTTCCCGTCCGCGCAGACCCCCGGGCTCAGCAAGCAGACGTGTGCGCCAGGCGCGGGCAGTGGTGTGGTCTGCGGCCCGCTGCCCCTTTTCACTTTCCTCTTCCAAGGAAGGAGATTTGCATGACCCAGGTGTCAGTCCTCGGGGGATGGATTTATGATGTGACGCAACACTGGTTCGGACTCCTTAGATTACAGGGATAGGAACTCGATTCAAACTGGCAAACTAGAACAGAAAACCTGCCTGTTGACTTGTGTGACTTGGGGCATGGCTGAGTCGAGGGTCTGGCACCTGTCTTCCTCCGCTTCTCAGCTCTGCTTTCGAAACTCCGTTTGGACTTCACGGTCAGGCAGGCGCCCCCATCCTGTGGCTGCGAAGGCCCGTGGGAGCTCTGGGATTCTATTCGATTCCTCAGGGTTTGAGCGGAAGTCCTGGGGCCCGCATTCACTGAGCTAGCTGGAGCCACATGTTTTTGGTACTGTCTTCTGATCTGGGCGTTTATTATTCTTTCTCAACTCCCTTATTGGAAACAGTCTCACTACCCATGTTTGCTGTCACCTAGAAGAGTCTGCTAGGCAACTCTTTGATCTTTTTTTTTTTTTTTTTTTTTGAACTTCTTCCTGCAATTAAGCTGCAAAGACACTTGGTGGCGATAGGTGCTCTATTCAAAACGGCTAATCACCAGAGGTGCTTTTTTGTGGCCTAGTCAAAATTATCTTTCCTTTATTTTCAGATTTCTAAAAATGTTAAAACAATGAAAATAGCAATCGAGTAGGGAAGTAAATAACTTTAAATAGAGCTCATAAAGGAATAAGGAGAAAGATTTGATGTAATGCCTTCTTCACTAATTCATGTGTATAGTTTACTTATAATTTGCATTTTATACTCAGAGTTTGATTAAAATATTTTGTCTTTTTAAAACAGAGGTTCATTGTTCTGCACCCTTATATCATAGGTCACTGATGCTAAGATACCACTGAACACAAGGTACATTCTAACCTCACAGATGTTAAATAAAAAAAAAAGGTGTCTTAGAAACAATGAAATGCTATATTTGCAGATTCCAAAAGTGTCTTAATTCATGGCAGACATTCAGTAAACATGTCTGGGGAAGAAAAGAAGGAAGGAACAGGAAAGAAAGAAGGCAGGAACTATATTCAATATCTTGTAGTAACTTATGGTGAAGAAAATATGAAAATGAATATATACACGTTCATGTATGACTGAAGCCTTATGCTGTACAGAAATTGACACATTATAAACTGACTATACTTTAATAAAAATATATATACAAAAAATAAACATATCGATAAAAAAATAAAGAAGGGAAGAAGGGAGAAAGGAAAGCAAGAAAAAGGGCAGAAAAGAAAATGCCAGACTCTTCCCAAAGCACAGCCACAATTCTGAGGCTTTCTTGGTGGGAAACTTTTCCAATTTTCCTGTTCATGGATGGAAACTTTATTTATTACATTAGCAGTAATTTGACGTTTCCGAGTTAATAAAAATGAAGCCACTGAGTTGATGTCTTTGCAATCCCAGGCCCATGAGCTTTTTGCCTTGCTTTCTTCCCTGCGAAGGGAAGAGAATACCGACGCAGCAGCCCTTGGACCTTGGTGTTGGGCTCCACCTGGCTGCCTCCTCTCTGTTTCTCGGAGCTCACTTTAAGCGTCACTTCCTCAGAGGAGCATTCCCGGGCTGCCCACGCTGATGTGGGTCCCCCCTGGTGATTCCCTCTGAGACCTCCTTATCCCTGCTTCCCTCCAGACTGTCTCCTGGCCCCTGCGAGGCGCTCACTAAGAAGGCTTAATGTGTGACTCATTTCCAAAAGCATATATCTTATGTCAGGGATATCAGAGATCAAAAACCATTTAGAAACCAAAGGAAAGAAAGCCTACATATTAACTACAAGATTCAGATTCAAAAATAAAAATAAAACACAGCAACATGCACTGACGCTGAACAATCTTAAACTTACAAAACTAGCAATTTATGGCTAATCCACGATGGGAAAGGAGGCCCATGCTCTGTACAAAGGGTGATGAGAAGCAGGGATAAACTTGCCTGGTGTCCACGTTTTCCTGGAGCAGGCTGCTCACTGGCTTGTGTGCAAGCTCTCTGTGGTTTGTGAAAGCTGGCAGGTCAGCTTCTGTGATTCTAGCCCACCTTCTTGCTTTTGGACAGGCCAGAAAGATGAGCTAAATTCCGCTTCTAAATTTCACCGGAGAAGGATATTTGAGTGCCTACTTTGCAAGTTTAGGACCTCTTTTCCTGCGGTTAATTTTAGGCCATATCTTTTGCAGGTTTTCCAGGTTTTCCTTTAAGACACGTCATTACTCCGCTGTCCTAGTGAAGGAGAACAGCGAGTCCGTCAGAACGTTACCTGCATCCGCCTTCTGCTGCCCTGGGATGTGACACCTGGAACACCTCCATCCTTGTGGCCTGTTGCAGTGGGCACCTCCACTCACCACCACCGCCCCACCCTGTCTTTTTCTTTGCCTCCCACTGTACTCTACCGTCCCAGGTAGAACGCCAGGGAAAACACTGATGAAATTCCATCCCAAAGCTGCACTGGCCCCAGAGCTGGTCCATGAGCTGCTGCCCCATCAAAGGTGTGGAGATCTCTTACGACAGCCGCTGATGGTCACAATGTATGTAAAGAAGCAGAGTAGGGTCGAGGTTTTGATTTTTGTATGGCTTTGTACACAAAACTTTAAAGAGTCATGAAACAGGAAAATACATGGAATAGCCATTAAAGGAATTGGAGTATTAGAATCTGAAAGTGATAAAAGGAGATTCTAGCCTTCAAGGGCTAAAAAAATCAGCCGCAAGGATTCAGATGATACAATGGTTCTGAGTTAACATAACCTCTCTACATATTTAGATTTCAAGGCAGTATAAATAATTGTCCATAATATCCCTAGCTAGGTATTAGTAATAAAGGTTTGGTAATGCAGTAACTACAGGGATATATTTTTAAAATTTTGTGTAGGTAATTAACTAATCATTAACATGACATGATTAATTTCATGTTTTGTTCCAGTCATCTTTAATTTCTATTCTGCTAGTTCTACAAACTTCCTATTGTAAAATAGTAAAACATACGTAATTATTTAGATCGGAGTTACAAGATATAGATCTGATGGAAGTATTAATTTCATGCAATTTGGAACATGAAGAAGTAATATTTTTATTATTTACTTGTCTTCAGAAAAAAGTGATTATCTTTATCTTTCAGTTTGAGCAAAGACAAGACAAATTAAAACAAAACAAAACTTTGAAAAGTGACATACTTTGGTTGCCCAAACTGTACATTACATGTGTGCATATTTATATATTCCTAAATAATTTTTATATATAAGTAACTTATATATAAGTAACTTTGAAAGTAAGTTATCTTTTAAAATAATAAATAAATAATAAAAATTATATAAAATAAGTAGATATCTGTAGAAATAATTTTAAAATTCTACAGAGTAAATAAATCTATTAGTTAAACAGCAATAAAGAATACTGATAGGCAAAATACGGTAACAAAATTGTCCAGTTAGGACTGTTTGTGGTTTCCAGGGGTGACAGGCTACTGTTTGTCTTCTCCTATAATTCGAAGAACAAATTATACCGTAAGCCTATAGGTAAATATGGGCTTGCCTTCTCCAGTACTTGAATGGCTTATGAATTTAAAGGCTCCTGCTCTGACTTTTAAGGACCAGCAGTTCACCAAGTTTTTAAGCACATTTCTTATTTTTGCCCCAAATTCTCAGGCTTTGGAAATGACTGTTTTATTCTGGAAAGTGTTGTTCCAGGTGCCACTTACCCTATACAATGCTAACTTTTGCATGGGAAAGCTGATGTGATGGAGTGATTACAGAAATAAAATGTCTCCCAAATTTGAATTTTACCCAGTGGTGAATTCAATGGGAGCACGGGGAGGCTGTTTATGATTAACTAGGCTTATTGTCATAAGGACAATGAGAACCCGCTTTCAGTGTATCTTTGAGTTGGATGTGGCGTGATTCCAAATCTGGTTTTACTCACATCCTGTATTTCCAAATAGATGGAACATTAACCTTGCAATTTACTGAGCTGCTGAAGACATCATGACCGAGGTATTTTAAAACGCACTTCTTCCCTTAAGTAGAATAGCTGTAAACAAAAGATGAGCGTTTTAAACAACAAAGGCTTAAGTATGAGCAAAGAGGGTAGACAGATGAAAGCAATATTGGACACAACTTCCCGCTTCTCATGTTGACGTTGCTGGGGATGCTCGTTGGGATCTGTGGTCCCAGAGCAGCCTCTCAACTTAACTAGGCAAAATACTAAGAGGAAGAAGAGACATTATTTTCCTTTTTCTTTCCTGTGTAGAAAATAGACAATTGCTTTGACTACTCAGACTTGACTGAATATGCTGCACCCCAGGGCAGAAGTGAAGGGCACGGAAGATGCCGAGGGAGACAGAAATTGGATAGGGCTCTTCCATTAGCTTTGTGAAATCACAGGGTGTTTACAGCACCCCCGTTTTAGGGTAGATACATGCACATGACATATTCCAGAGAAACCTGCACTCTTTCAAGTTATGTTTGTGATTTGATGACTGGAATGCCAGGGCTGTCAGTTAGCACAGATCAGTGAAATTACCACCAACCTGGAGGAAAGGGTGTCCGGGGAAGTGGCCTCGGTTTGGCTTTGCGTCAAGAATGGGGTGAACAAGTGTGAAAAGGGAAATCATTTCTGAGTATATTTCCTTCATTGCTTTGACTCCTTGCTCACTGCATAGTGGCCCTCTGGCTTTTGTGCTGTGAGTCAAAAAGCAGAGATTCAGCTGAATTCTGTTGACCAGAGGAAACCAGTTAAACATAACTGGTTTCTTTCCTGTTTTGCAACCAATATAAAATGTTACATTTCCCTACACTTAAAAAGTATATAAACATTATTGAAATATTCCCTCAGTTTTATAACTACTACAAAAATAGTCAGGAAAAAGCCAGTCAGTATGCTGTTATTTTTAACCATTCTCAGAATACAGAGCTGGATAATTGGGACATAGCAAAGTTGTCTTTCTGTGAGTTTGAATCTGGGGATTTGATGGGAGGATGAAATTGAGGATGATTTTATTGTTTTAAAGGGAAGTTCATCTGTGTGATCCATTAGCAATTAAACGCAGGGGCTATTAAAGTGAAAGGTAGATTTCTAATATGATTGGGGGGTGTTTTCACAGCACGAGAGAGATTTATTTTCTGACACCATACAGTGACCACAGCCAGGCCCAGAGAAAAGTGATCTCTCTGGGGTTGTCTGCAGTCTGCACTTTGACTTCCTCCTCCTGGCCCAGGTTAGTCCAGACATTTCAACAGCTTGACTAAGTCTCGTCACCATTCGGCTGCCAAGCTCAGTGGCTGCCAATATCACTAGTAGCTTTTTAAGTACACCATGTTTGAGTCAAGAAGACTAGACCTTTCTGGTCTACCCCACTGGCTAGGATCTCTTTCAAAGGAGAATTATTTTTAATATGACTTCATCATCCTTCATCAGGAAAACATTTTTCTAGCGAGCTTCTCCCCTTATAGAGAAGTTGCATTGACACTGAACCTGGTATGGGACATCTGGTCTGGGTTAACCTACAGATAAAAAATGATTCTGAGAATCAATGCAACCTCTAATTTGTATTTTTAACTGGGTGGGCCAGCAGAGCTACATGAATAACAAAACAGGAAGACTTGGGGTAAGTGGAAAGGTTTTAAGTGTCATAATCAAATACCATTTACAGCAAAGTTAATCTGATAGTTAATGGTATGTGTTGCTTGGTAATTAGGTAGAAACACTAAGTAGCACGTATAAAGGGCTGTAATTAATGCGTGTCATGGAGCCAAGCAAACGCTTGTAGAGCCTGCTTGGTGGGGAGATGAATAGAAAATCAGTTAAATTGGACTCTGCCTGAATGATGCCTGGGACCAGAGGGGCCTCTTTGGCCATAACTCTGCTTTTCCACTAGCATTTGCTCTGGGCCAGGGGCCCAGGACAGGAGGACAATCATCCCCATCAGCACAGAGGTGATAAAATGTCAGAAAGAGGAGGTGCGTTGTATTCCATGAGCAGTCTTCACAACTTCTGAAACACTGTATACTATCTAGCTGTGGCATCGTAGTCTCCTGTTGGTACTATTTTGCTTTTTTGGGGGTTGTTTTTGTTTTTTTGAGGGGAGAGGTAATTAGGTTTATTTATTTGTTTGTTTTTTGTTGGAGGCACGGGGGATTGAACCCAGGGCCTCATGTATGCTAAGCATACACTCTGCCACTGACCTATACCCTCCCTGCCACCCCAGCTTTGTAGTCTTTTAAGGTGAAGAAACAGAACACAGATGATTTCAACACTGGGCATCCTGTCGCCACTGACAGGACACTTTCAGGGCTTCATGAACTCCTTTTGATCTTCCTCCCTGTTGGTCAGTGTTCATAAGGGATATACGTTTTCTTTACATACCAATGAATTATCTGGTCTCTATATGAATCTGTAGTTTATTTAAATGGGGCTGTTTTGTTGATTATCTATCTATCTATGTACATTTCTGAAAGGTGGCACAAAGGATAGTTAAAACAAACAAACAAACCACGAGCAGGTTGAAATGTTTCGCCCTGGAAATACCTGGTTATTTTTACTGCCAGGTGTGCCTCTGTATGACTCAGGTGACACTGTTCTTATTTGACTGACTGTTTTGATTTGGTGTGACCTGATGGAGCCATCTGGTTCAAATGCCAACTGCACTGTCTTCCTCCTTGTCTGCTGTCTTACCCCACTGGTAAATCTTGTTGGCTGTACCTTAGAAATGTATCTGGGATCTGACCATTCTCACCACCTCCAATGTTAGCACAGAGGTCTAGGTCATGAATATCTTTTACCTAACCGCTTAACTGTTTTAGTAGTTCCGACCCTGAGGTCTGTTCTCCACAGCACAGCTATTCCTGCACACCCAAGTCTGATTTGATCACCGCGCCCCTCCTCCACAATGCCGCTCCATTCATATCCTGCTTTATTTTTGAATGAAGCACTATTTGACATAGGATGCATTTACTGACTTAGTGCTATTATTATTCCCTTTTCTACATTGTGGGGTCCAGCAGAGCAGGGACTTTGTATCTTGTGACTGTTGTATCTTTATTCCTTAGAACAGTACCAAGGAGATTTATGAATACTTGATTAACCACTGAAATCAACATCTACTATTCAGATCTTGAATTGTTTTCTTTCTAAAAATACTTTCCAAACGTTAATTCCATAGTTTTAACATTTCAAGGATTTGATCTATAGTCTAGTCATTTTTGTCTCGAATCCCTTTGTTAGGGAAGCCAAACTAGTGAACGGATCTGGGAGAAATAGCGACTACTCACTTAAATAGCACTTCTTATACGCTAGGCTCTTGTGCTTAAGCATTTTGCTTTATCTCACGAAATTCTAGCGTAGCCCTAGAGGTACAAAGAGACTGAGACTTGGGAGAGGTGAAACAACTCATCGCCAGGTCAGAGATAATAACCCCCGGGCTGAGATTACAATCAAGGCGTGGTTGACTCCCTACTGCCTCCTAGCCTTGTCCTCCGGGAATGCGTGTCCAGTTATTGAAGCAGTGGAGCGGCTGGATTCAAGCGTTCCTCTGCAGTTCCGAGTGCTAGGGTTCTGGGATGTCACACACCCCCAGCCCGGTAAGATTCCTAGCACCAAACCAGGTAGTTCACCTTTCAGAAATGTCCTAAAAGCCACTGCCCTCTGGCCTGGGTCTCTTTCTTTAATGCAAGTTTCTCTTAGCGCAGAGTTAGTTACACCACCCAGGAAAGGGGATGAGATCCAAACGCCAGGACCCAGAGGAGGAAAGCGACGTCACCAATTCGGCTCACCGCTTGCAAATGGGGGCAATTTAAATAAGTTCTAAAACTCCCTCAGTTTGGAGGGGAATCGGGCTACGGCGGCAGACGACGGGCCTCTCACCGCGCTAGGCTTTGTAATGGCCTCCCTTGCTCGGGTGGGAAAGCGAAGGGCCCTTCCGCGGAGGCCGGCGGGGAGCGGGCGCGGCAGCAGCAGGGCTCCTTGGACGGGCGGGGCCTGCGCAGGGGGCGGGGCCTGAGTGGGCGGGACTGGCACCGCCCCGCCCCCTCCTCGGGGATGCCGGGATGTTTACACTCCTGACAGCGGCGGCCGCGGGAGGAAGAGCGGGACTCGCTGGAGGATGGGCCGCCGCTAGGCTCGCGCTCGGGACGCGCCTCGCCGTGCGCAGGGTGGGAGCCCGCGCCTGCAGCGTCCGCGGGGGCGGCGCGGCGGGAGGTGGCCGTCGCCCGGGCCTCGCAGCACAGCCCCCGGCCCAGCGGGCCTGTCCACGGGGCCACCAGGCCGAGCCGCCCGCCCGCCCCGGGCCCCTCGCGGGCCGGAGAACGGAAAGCCGTCCACTTCCTGGTGAGTCTCTGCTTGGGTCTCGGGCGCGCGGGCCGGGGCCCCGCCGGGTGGGGCCGCCTGCGGGAGCCGGGCCGGGAGGGGAGGTCGGGCCCGCGCGCGGCGGCCTCGGGACCCCACCGTAGGTGAAGGGGGCCGGGGCCGGGGCGGGGCAGGCGCGCGGCCGAGCCGGTAGGGCCTTCGGTCCGGCCGTGGGCCTCGTGCCGCACACGGCTCTGGCGCCAGCGCCGCCGCGGTAACTAAGAAACTCCGCGACCGCGGCGGCGGCGGCGCAACAGGTCTCGGTTTCAGGACCCGGGGAACTTGGCGAAGTCCCGCCTCCCGCTTCCAGGCGCGCCCTCATTGGCGGCGTCGGTTATTTATTGCTCGTGGATTGGTCAGGTCCAGCTGTCAGGATTCGGCCGCAGCCGGACTGAGCCGAGCCAAGTTCTGGGCAGAAGTGGGTGGTGGGGCCGCGCAGACTGAGCTTGAGACGTGCGAGGTGGATGACCGACCCGTTGCAGAAGGAGAAGGAGCTTTTCTGGGGGCTCTGTCAGGATTAAGAAACGTCAGAGAGAGGGATTGCTGGGCAAGAGCGAATATTACTGGTGATAATGGCAATGGAAAAGAAAGAAATAAATTGAACATGGAAGTCAAAGCCAGAGTGACGAAAGGGAGCGCAAAGGAAAAAGGAGAAAAATGAGAAGACCATGTGGCCCCAGGACAATGTCAGGGAGCGAACACAGCCACGAAGGGTGCTGCAGTGAGATCCTAAGAACCTGTTACCCCTTTCCTATATACTGTAGGCCTTGGGAGACGATGTATCAGACAAATGGTGTTCTCGCGTAGCTGTAGGCCTTGTTAGGGATAGATACTAAAAATATACTTACTTGACTCTAAGATTCGCTCCCATCCTTGAGCAGTTCTGGTGATGGAACTGAAAGTCAGGAACATACTGCAGAAATGAAATGATTTTCCTCCTTCGAGGCTACTGATCCTAAGGTTGCAACGGATACAATCAAATGCCCATAGTTTGTAGAGCACTGTGTCCCCACCATAATTAGAACCACTGTTTCTAATTCCTCCTCCAAGGAATCTGTAGTTTCAAGAGGTATGCACACTCCCTGCTTCCTGCAGTAGTATGTCTCGCCGAGTTGCATTACAGAATGAAGTACAGAATGTGCGTGTAATCAGTCTGTTCTGAACGGGAACCCGAGCTGCTGCGGGTGTGGTCAGCTTAGTACTTTGACTGAAAAGGTTATGGTACGTTTGGGACAAGTGGACCAACACCGAAAACGATGAATAGTTAAACAAGAGCTGCAATTAACTCTGTAATGCTTTGTGGCAACTCTTGTTGAATGGACGCCAAGCTTTCTTGGCTATAACAATGAAGACCAGTGCACCTAGAACGGTTAACGTAAAACGTAAGCAATTTCATTTCCAGCGGAAGGAATCCTTTGCTACCCTCGGGGGGATCCAGTCCACAGCTTGCTTCACTCTTAAAACCGCAGCATCCTCAGCTTGGCCCTGGCCTGCGTGGGAGCTGGCAAGGGTTGGGGAGAGATGTAACTTTGAAAAACTTTGCCTCTCGGAGGAGACAAAGGGTAAGGCAAGAGGAGTGCGGCGAAATTATAAGGCGAAGGCACCCCTAGTGGAGGCTGGTTGCTTTCCCGGGGTCTGGGGCAGCCCGGGACCCTCCCGGAGGCGCGGGCCTAAGGTCCCGCCCTCGCGCAGGAGGCCCCACCCCCCGCGGACTGACGGCCTCAGCAGCCAATGGGCGGCGAGGACGGCGAGGCTCCCGCTGGGGGGCGGGCACTTCCTCCTACTGCCGGTCTGGGGGTTGGGGGGTGGCGTGGTGGTTCTCCCCGGGGGGGCGTCCGCGGAGGGCGGGGAGAGCTTGGGGGGTAAACACGTAATACAAGGGGGGCTTGTAGGGTAAACACGAGAAATGGGGGACTTGTGTGGTTAACACGCGAAATGGGGGCTTGTGGGGTAAACACGTAATATGAGGGGGGCTTATGGGGTAAACATGTAATATAAGGGGGAGCTTTACTGTAGGATAAACACGTAATATGGGGGGCTTGTGGGGTAAACATGCAAAATAGGGGTTTGTGGGGTCAACACGTAATAGAAGGGAAGTTTGTGGGGTAAACATACAAAATGAGGAAGGGCGGCGGATTCCTGGGACCAGGTGCACGTAGGTCTCAGTTCCCGGTCCAGCCGCACCTTGGACTCAACCGCTGGTGTGACTGATCCCGTGTTTCATTCTGAGATTATCTGAGAATGAAAACCAAGAAATGCCAGCATCCATATGGTTAAGCGTTTAAGTTACTTGGGAATCTTTCCACAGTTAAAAAATTATTTTCAATGAAAAAAGTAAAGGTCATGACTTTGATTTCCTAATCTTGAACTGCTGCTCAGGTTTATTTATTTAGATCGTATCTGCAGGCCCTCCACTCCTTTTCCCACTCACTCATTGTCCTGGCTGGACAATCTCAAGAGCTCTTTCCCGGCCCAGTTAAGATGGCACTTACTCCAAGAATGAGGAAAGCACGTCTGGTATGAGGGCAGCATGGTGGTGGGAGGGAGATTGGAGGCCTCGGTGTTAGCATATCCGAATAAGAAAACTCGCATTGTAGTTTTTCGTGACCACAATGCAGTTACAGTTTGTGGACAGGAGTATTTAACCTCCTACTCCTCTCCCTTCAACTTTCTGGTGGTTGCAGTTGGCAGTCGGAGCTCCGATTTATTGCAGGCACGTAAACGTATTTTCTTCTCAACTATTGTGCACTTACTAGAATGTAGATTTCTCTTTTTTCACATATGTATATATATGTGGTCTGAGATATCATTAGAGACTTTTGCCGTGTTTCTAGAACAAAGCTATTTTCCCACCACCTGGCTGATGTTTTAATGTGTATCTTTCTGGTATTACTAACGTAGCCACCATTCAAGGCATCTGGAGAGGAGAGAATAATGATTACTTAGTGCAGTTTTGGAAGAGAAGTTGCTTAATTAGATAATAGGTTCCAAAATTCCTTTCAGGTTCTGTTTCCTTTTTTTTAAAATAGGCTTTAGTATTTTAAAAATGTGCAGTGTAGCTGCAGCTGCACAAAGCAGTACTCTGTCCACATTCCTGTTTTCATTCAAATTAAAATATTTGTCCCTTGAAATATTTGCTCAAGAGGTATGTGGGTAGGTATGTTAGTACATCACATATAAAAAAAAAACATGGCAGCAGACTTAGTATAATAGTTGAGGTTGTTTTGGAAATGACATTTTTGATTACTGTTCATGCTGAATTGCTTTATCAGCAGTTATTTTATCAGCATTTCTATGACTATATAGCAAGATGTTTTATGAAGCATTTCTTCATAATTTTGAATGTTTCAGTTTAATTCCTTGTCCCCTCATTTTTATAGGGAATTTATATAATTGTAATCAAATATATTTATTTGCAGGTTATAATGGCTGGTGAGAATTTTTAAACTGCATAGAACTAATGTAGAGCCATTTATTCTTAGTGTTACAAAACTTCCAAATGCTGAGCCCTCTTTTGGTGATTCATAGTTTGATTATCCCTATGTATTATTTTTTTGTTCTAAAGAAAACATTTAGAGAATGTATTTCATGGTTTTTAGTGAGCAGTGGGAATGAGAAGACAGAGCGATGGCGTGAAGCATTCCTTAATTTTTTTTCAGCAGGATAGAATTTTTTTAACCTTTGCTAAAATAACAGCTCTTTCATACTATTTATGGAATAAGCCTATATAATGATCTATTTTGTAATAGGTGTTGGAAGTGTTAATTGGAATAGTGTATAAATGAATGGAACTTATTTAATTGCTCTATGAAATTTTAGAAATACATGTTTTCTGTTACCTAATGGAAATAGACATTTCTGTAAATTTTATTGTTGGTCTTTTATTGATAATCAGTGTAAGTTGTTAAAGGCAACTTTTTCATTACAGGCTGCTTTCGTATAGAACACGGGTTTGCAGACTTTCTCTCTAAAGGGCCAGCGAATAAATACTTCTGGCTTTGGGAGCCACATGGTCTCTGTCACAGATACTGCCCTTGTGGCCATGGACTGTCTCTGAACAGGTGAGCGTGGCTGTGTTCCAATAAAGCTTTATTTGTACAGTCAGGCTGGGCCCAGACCTGCTCTAGAAGGTAATAACAGAGATCTAGACATGATTCTGGGGTTGATGTTTGGGTTCGTATGGACTTTCTGCAGCCTTGTTTTATATAGCCTTTTCTGGTCCTTTGATCCTTGTGACAATCTCTTGATTTTCCTCAGTCTCCTCAGAATACTGTCTAGTTATTCACTGCCAAATACATCAACCTCTTTTAGATTTCTACACCTTTTCAGAGTTTTCTATCATTCTTCACCCTTGGGGGTCCCACACCCACCCTGGACCTGGAATGCATGTGCATCTCTTCCGGCTTCCTTCTTGCCGCTAAACCAAGATGGCCTCTGATGTCAGACGTTTGTCTTCGTCTGATTGACTGATAATGATGACGCTGGTCGGAATGTGTTCTGGTGTTTCTCTGACTAGCCGTTTTCGCTCGAGGTCTGCTGGAATGACTGCCTTTGTTGCTTTTAGAGGGAGTGTCTGGCATGAGCTGGAGGGTGCACAGATTTATTTTCTTTTTAGAAAAATTGACTGAGTCTTTTATAAGACTTTTTTCCCAGTAAAAGAAATTCTAGAAGGGGCCTGTATTTGTAAGGAGAGGCTACAGTCAGGGCGTTTGTGGCCTGGGGTGTACGCGTGAGGTACCTGACTCTTCCCCTGGCTTTTAGCAGCCTTAGCTGTAGGCTCACCTGGGTGTAGTTAATGCTATGGGGTGGGGTCGGGGGGTTGGGGATGGAACGGAAGATGCCGCAGTCCTGGGCTTACACGGGAGGACTTCCCAGCGCTTGGCCCCAGTGGGTTCTGGGCGGGTTGGGGTACTGACCCCGCGGGGGGGGGCCTGGGGCTTCAGAGCTTCCAGGCTAGTCGCCACCAGCTAGCTCGGAAGCCTCTTCGTTTTATGTGACCTTGCTGCACTCGCAGCGTTTTCTGTGCTTACCACGATGTGAAAAAGACTAAGGCCCAGGCTTCTCTCCGACCTCACGACCTCGGCTGAGTTACTTGGGTGTGTTTGGACCATTATTTTCTCAGCTCAGGTCACGCTGCTCTGAGGAGTAAGTGGGAACACTTTGTAGCAGTTTGGTAGCAGGCACAGCAAGTGCTAGTTTCGTTCCATCTGTTTCTCTGTCCTTAGGACACTCGGTGTGGGAAGCACGTCTCTGTTTCTTGTGATGACAGGCCCGCTGCCCACCCTTTCTCGGCCCAGCTTTATGTGGATGGGCTCCTGCCCAGCTCTGCTGCCATTTCTACTTTCTCTGCCTTAATTCTTCTTCCCTTCTGTCCCGCAATTCCCATATTTATAACTTAATGATTCCCACCCGGAGTTAACATTCCTATTAAATTTGGGGGTGGTGGTGGCAGTAATCCTTAGTTCCTGAGATAGAAAAAGCCACAGCAGGCTTGGGGGTTATATTTTGGACAACAGAAAAATGAGAGTTGGAAAAACATCCTTAAATACTGATTCAAAAGTGGAAAAATTTAGAATCTTCTTTCTATTAAGCTTCCAGTTCTGTTTTTTTATTGTAAAGTATTTTTCTCATATTCTAATATTCACCTGTCAGATTCTTACAGTTTTTGTTGTGGTTGTAACCATGACAAAGCCACATGTCTTCTATTGTATCATGATTGGAAAAACTGAACAGACCAAGATGTTGATAAGAATTGTGCCTCCAGAGTGCAAGGAGTTGCAGATCTTCCATTGCTTTTTATATCTAACTGCTGGACCCTATAGTGAAGTCATGTGGTATGTTTGCATGGTGTCATAAAGCCGTGCGGAACTGGGCAGTAGGGAATTTATTTTAGGCCAATGCATTTCCTTATTTCAAATAGTTTATTTCTAGGCATGGTTTGCTATTCAACAAAGACATGTAAATTGAAGGATTATACAAGAAGAATGCTTATTGATGGATTGGTTTTATAGCAAGAAATTGATGTTTTATTCTCAGTTTCTTGTGGTAACCTACAAATTCACTTCTTTTATTTTGTTTTGTATTTTTAAGTCTGATATTAATACACATTTAGAATAGCATGGTGGCAGTTGAGGTATTCTGTGAACACTGGCATTTTTTAAACATTTTCAGTATACATCTAAAATAAAGTTTTAATAAAAAGTTTTCTACATTTGGTAAATATTTTGGTTGTTGAACGGCGTATTGTTTTCAACATCACTTTGCTGTTTTACGACCTGAAGTGTTTAAATTATCAGCTGGTGACAGAGAGTTACATTTTAGCAGGCAGTTCTCCCGCTATTCTAATTATTCTAATCATTTTCCCTCTCTCTTGTAAGTAGGGAGGGATTTATTAACTGTATTAAGTAGTAGTTGGTGGTTGGGAGGGAGTCTGAGCTTCTAGTGAAGTTTCCCAATACCAGGCCACCAAGGGAGTTGGGAGCAGCTTCTGTGATCAGAAAGCCACCGGCCCGAGACCACACAGCCACTGTCCTGATCTGGACGCAGCCTGGATAAGGAGGGTGATACTGTTTGGGGCCCCAGAACCTGCCCTGACTGCTGCAGTCCAGGGAGCAGGTTCTCTGGGCTCTGGCACTGAACGCCTCCTGTGTTAGGTTCCTAGGGCTGCCCCAATAAACTACCAAAAACTAGGTGGCTTTAAACAGTGGAAACTTACTCTCTCCCAGTTCTAAGGGTCATGGATCAGAAATCAAGTTGTCCCCAGGGCTGTGCTCTCTGTTCTTGGGAGGACGTGTCCTGTGCCTTTTTCTTAGCTTCTGTGTTGGTGACAGTCCTTGATGTTCTTTGGCTTGTAGACGCATCACTGCAGTCCCTGCCCCGTCCCATGTGTCTGCTCTTCTTCTAAGGACACCAGTCGCACCAGATTAGGGTCGCCTGCTGACCTCGTCTTTACGTCTAATCACTCCTCCACTTAAAATTTAACAAGCAAAATCTATACTTCTTTGTTTTTAGATTCTTTACCACACAAAAGATTTTTAGATCTCTGATTTTTTTGTTCTGAGCAGAATATTTCAAAGCTGTGCAGAGATTGTACCTAAGAGATAAAGGCACCCAAGTTATGGGGTGCGTGTGTCATCTGTAGATCATGCTCTGTTGCTGTCACTAAGCAGCTGCTCCAAAGTCAGGTTTTCCACTCACCGTTATCTTAGAGTTTTCCTTAGGAGACCTTAAGTGCATGATTCATTAAATCAGATACTTCCAGAGCTGGAAGGAAACTGATAAATTGTCTCACCTGGCCTTTTCATTTAATGTGAGAATAAACTGAAACCCAAGGATGTACGTTTGCTCATCCACATCCTATGAGATCCCATAGCAGTCCGTGTTACCTTGTGTGTTAACTGTGTCATGTTCTGAATACTAGGCATGGTTTTGGTTTTCACGTCTCTTGAATTAGAGCATCTTCACGGTACAGGCTCAGTATAGACTCGCTGATAGTGTTGATGTTGCACCTCTGACCACGCGTATCGGGGCCTTGATTCAAGTCAGCAGATGCCTCAGTGAGGCCTGACCGTGCAGTTGGGAAGTATTTCTCTTGCCTCTGAAATGAGAAACATGAGGATGTGTTGCCATGTCCTTACCATGAAATAGGATCAAAAGAGGAGGAGAAACTTGCACTATGGAGGCCAGTCCCAGGAAAGTGGCTTTGATTAGGGGCAGCGGGTGGGTGGTGAAGCTCGTGGGTGGTGAAGCTCGTGGGTAGGCGCAGGCTGTCTGGTCAGTGTCTCACAGGTGTGTGCTTCATTCCGTTAGATCCCTTGAGTCAGGGGTGCCAGGCTTCAGTGTTGTCTGTCATTTTGGTATATTGAAAATAACTTCTATGTCCTTCTGGCTATGGAATCCTGAAACATTTGGCAGCCCCGCTGACCAGTTTCTCCCTCTGTTGCGTGTTTCAGAGATAGTGATTGGTGGTCTCCTTTTTCTCTGCAGCCACGCCTCCCTCTTTAGAAGTTCATTCTCGTTTTTTTTTATTAAATGTTCCCTTTTTCAGTGAAAATCCTGTCTCCCACAGCAAAATGATTAGAGATTAGTCAAACCAATCCTACAGGATTTAGTTCATGATTCCTTGAAATAGTTATATCTATTTGTACACTGAAAATAATTTTTACAAAACTTGTATAGCTGTTCAAGAATACATGGTGACCCTTTTACCATCACCAACATGGGTTTTCAAAGCATTTTTGAAGCATTTGTCCTATTACTGTGTTTCTCAAACTGTGGTCCTCAGAATACCTGTGTCAGAGATTCTAATAGAAGTACAAGCACTGGTGTTTAAAAGCAAGTTGCCCAGACAATTTTATACACAGATCTGGCCTGTGATGCAGTGCAGGGGATTCTGATGGAGGTGTTCCTCAGGCAGCAGTAAGAAATGCCATGTGGTCTATTTTAAAAAGATTGTTGTATTTAAAAAATTATTTACTTATTTATAATGGAACTCTGTTCCTGCTGCTAACATCCTTTCTCATGTGCAGACCTTTGGAATTGTTTACCCTTAATAATCAGACCCTTGTAGCATGTATAACCAGTGTCCCAGCTCAAATAGTGGATAGGTGTTACCGAAATCACTGTTAGAAATCAATTAAAGTAAATTAGACACGTATATATCATTATAAATAACAATCGCGTATTAACAGAAGAGAAAATTCCACTTCAAATAAGTGAAAGAAAACAGTACACCGAAGTGCTGGTTTTAGTTCTGTCCCAGCCATTCGGCCCCTCATGAGCGCACTGCTTATGCTGTGTGCTGTTCTCACCATTTTTGGCATTTTTAGAGTATTCTTCTTAGCTGGGTGTGAAAGCTTACCACTTCCCTTACCCCTGAGATGGTTTGCTTTGCTTTTTGCTTAAGGGCAGAAGCCCTTTGCCTCCAGCCCCGTGACCTGAGTTCTCCCTGCAGGTCTCCCCCTGGCTCCTGGGCCCCGCTGCACCTGGCTTTTCTGTCTTGCGTATCTGGCCGAGCTGGAAAGTGGTCAGGAGCCGCACGATGAGTAACCTGTTCCTTTTTCCATGACTGCCTCATTTCCATTGATAACAAGTGTCTGGTCCTTGAGGCCCTTCTACCTTCCCTCCTTGTCAGTAGGTGCAGGCCTTTACATGTAAGTTGTGTTCTTTGTTTAAGAAAACCTTCCTGCCCATTTTAAAACTACTTTCTATCAGTGATTTTTTTTTCCCACCTTTTTCTTCAATTGGAGTTTATCGGTAAATCCAGGCTCATTTTGTTTATCAGTTTTTCTACTCCCCAGCTTTAAAAAAAATATAAATAAATAAATGTATATAAAACAACTAATGTAAGAAGAGCTAGCTTAACAAAGAGCATCTTGAAATCGTGGATTGAGTCCAGGTTCATTTTTATATATTTGCAAATGCCACGCACAGGGTCTTAGGCTGAGCTAAATTAGCATCCAGAGAACCCGGTTTAAGAGCTGCGTGTCGGGCTTGGGAGAGAGAGCCCTGCGAGTGTGATTAGTGGTCGGTTAACACAAGGGCGCCTGGGCTGTAAGGGGCGCTTGGGATGCCCGGGCTCCTGTCTGCAGGGTGTGGTCCCCGAGGACGCGCTGCCCACTCCTGGGCCTTTTTTGTTCACGGGGCGGGTTGTCAACCTCTGAATGTCAGCATTTCCAGAGTAAGACACGAATACCCATTTTTCTTCGTCGTGAATTTTGTGGGGTGTTTGCATATGCATTCTGAGCCTGCTGGAGAGATGATCCAGCTGGCTGCACGGCTTTTGATGTTAAACTTAGTTGTGAATAGTCGAGGTGAGCTTCAGCTTTGTCTGAGCTGGGGAGGCACGCTTGCCCTCCGGGGCTCTCCCGCGGCGCCAGGTGGACAGGCCTGTGCTTCTGGTCGTTTGCGGACCTCCTCGTTCTGTCCCTTCCCCTCTTGTCCTCCCCGCTTTCCTGCTGGGTCCCACCCATTCACAGGTTGAAAGAAGAGAAATTTGGGGGTGTTGGTAGGTAGCCGAAAGTGAGTAGACAAATAATCTAAACAGATCTATCTTTATGCTTTTAGAACGTTCTCAGTTTTGATTTATAGCAGAGAATGAGAGACAGGAACGAGCAGATCCTGTGTGACCTCGGCGGGCTCACCTGTTCTCAATGGCGCTGTCCTGGGCTGGACCCGCCTTTCCAGTTTCACTTGTTCGTACTCCCCTAGAGTTAGTCACGTCTGACACTGCAGCTTACATTTTTTGATAAATTTTGTACTCTTTGTGGCTTCTCCGCTTTATCTTTATGCTTTTCTCACTGCTTTTAATGCCATTTTCTGTACTATAGCTCTTCAGTCTCCGTGTATAAAAATCATCTTTATCCTTTAAAACTCTGCTCAGGTCTTATACACAAAAAACACAAAAATCTTTTTTCTGCTGCTTTAGGCGTTTAGTACTTATTGCCCCTCCCCATGGTTGTGCTTGTCTTAGCTGCCTTCCTGGAGTGTGTGCTTCTGGAAGGTGTGAACCATGTCCCGTCCATATTTGTGTTTCCTGCAGGGCCTGGGACCATTCTTGTCAGAACCGGCCATTCCAGGAATGGCAGATGACTGCATCCCAGTGGCTGTACGGGGCAGAAGGTCTGGGAAGATTCTAACAGCCAGAGCGTGTCCAGGACAGTTGAGCAGTTGATTTCAGGGAAGTCTAGACTCCCTGCAGGGCCCACAGGTCAAGGTGTGAAGGAGCTCTTACTCTGTGAAGGTCCGACTCGCAGGTGGTCACTTAGGTGAGAGTCTGCGCTTGGCATCTGAACTCAGAATTTTAAGTTCTGAAAGATCTCAGAGTGGGCTGAGATGGGAACAGGACTGGGAACAACAGGGGTTTGCCAGACGTGAAGTCGGTGGGGATGGGCGGGGTGTGGAGTCCAGACCGAGACCCGCTGGGCGATTAGGTATAAGGTAGAAGCTTGGGCAAAAAGGAACAAAATGAAAACTGAGTTCCTCAAATTAGAATGTAAGGTTAAAACAGGACCAGAAGTCAGATTAAATTGATTTGGGTATGATTTACTAAGATGCTCACTGAGTGTCCCTCTGTTTCCCTTCCTTGGAGGCTAGCCCATTCCTAGTTGGAGTTCGGCGGTCTGGCTGCTCTGTAAAGGGGAGGGGCCTCTCTGCCCGGAGAAGGTGCTTGCTGTCTATTTGCCAAATTAATTCTATTTTCATGCTCTGATAATCCCCTCATGGAGAAAATGTTGAACTAAGTTAATAGATAACTAGCTTAATACTTGAAATTATTTCCTTCTTAGGAATAATTACTAATTCAAATTGGTAGATGATTATCATTTAATTTGTGGCCATCAAATGCTGACATGGTAGAAAGTTGTTCGACTTTGAAATAGATATATTTGGTGGGGAGGGTGTAGCTCAGTGGTAGAGCGTGTGCTTAGCAGGCATGAGGTCCTGGGTTCTATCCTCAGTACCTCCATTAAATCAATCAATCAGTCTAATTCCACCCCCTCAAAAGGAAAAAACCCGAAATAGATACATTTTATTTAGTACTTTTCATATCTTTCCATTGCTAGGAGTTTGAAAGAATAATCACAATGTCAATAATTATTTTAAAAAACACAGTACTTATAAAAAGCAAGCCAAATGGACCAAAGGTACGTTGTCTATTCATGAACTAATGAAGAAGCACACAGGGAGTTAACCTGGGTCGGTGCTAAGAGATGGTTGTCAGAGGCCTTGAATACTGTGCTCAGAGGCTTGACCCTTTCCTCTCCCAGGATATGACTGTAAAGAGTTGCTGGTACCTCTGTGTTTTCAAGTTTTGTTTTTAATAGCAGTAAAATCTATAGTGCTTTGTTACCTGTTTATTGGTTCTTAGTTAATGGCAGGTCAGGAACCAGCATGAAAACAGAATCAAGGTTATTATAATGAGGACTTCAGGTATATTTATTAAAAAATGTATTATGATAAGTCAGGCTTATGAGATGTACGAAGAAATTTAGTTTATTGAAAATGTAGACTTCAGTGATATTATAGTATATTTTAAACTTACCAAGAAAAAGGGCTGTTTTTTGTTTAAGGAAATCCCTCTTTAGTATCTTCTAACTTTTCCCCCTTTTAAAATTTAGGATTGAGTTACATTTATTTGTTTGTCTATCTACCTATTAATGCATTTTTAAAACAAACATCCCCAAGATCTTCTGCCTCTTTCTAGGTAGGTTTTTTCCTTGTTTAAAATCCTTCAGCTATTGTCTTTAGAGTAATTTTCAATCCCTTAGTCTCATAGCAGTGTGGCTTGGGCGTCGGTTCTTGCCCTGCTGTGTCCTGTGCTCCCCAGCTGTCCCTGCTTCAGTCGGAACGGCCCCTCCCCTTTGCCTGGTTAGCTCCCACGCTTTCTGTAGACTCCCTTGCGGCATCTTCTCTGCGGGCCTGGCCTGACCCGGCAGCCTGCCTGGGCATCCTTCCCGGGCATCCTTCCTGGCAGCTCTTGTAGGAGCAGTTTGGCGTCAGAATCCTCGCTTCCTAATACTGTGAAGTCTGTTTCTTTATGCCTCTGATTAGTACCTGCGGGGTCGGAATTGCCCTGTTCCTTTCTGTATTCCCAGCAGCTGTGGTGAACAGGCTGGTTGTGCTCCGGGAACGGCTGAATGGGATGGAGAAGGTAAGGGTGACGGGCCTCTAGGCTGCCCCCTCCCCCAATCTCTGTGGGGGCCTGAGTGGGTCACAGTGCCCTTCATCTCCAGTTCTAGCTTCTCTCTCTTCACCCCTTCTCTCCTCACCTTTGAGTAGCTGTGGCTCTTTACTGAAGTAGGCTGAAATAAAGAAATTAGAGACACTGTCTTGCAGACTCTTAGGATATTTTATCTGTGTGGTGGCCTTTCCTGCCTCACTGAAGGCAGGGGTATAGATGTCCTTCAGTAGGTGTAAACAGGTGTCTCTTCATTCATTGGAACATCCTCTAATTCTTTTCAGTTTGACTCTCTTTGTAGTCTTTCGTAAGCAGGGGTATGATCACAGGAGTTAGGAGAAACACACTTCGTCCCGCTTTGGTTTGAGGAGTCTGCATGTCTCTGTGCAAGATACAGCTGGCCTTCACATGCCAGTTTGTGGCTGAGACGTCTTCCCACGCCTAACCTACGAATCAAGTGAATATCAAAGTGATGTTGCTTCCTGCTGTTGGCTGGGAATGCTCTAAACACTCTAAGGTATCAGGGAGCACAGGTTTTGCCTTAGTTTTAGATAGTCACCACAGTGCCTAACACTGAAGAATGAAGGAGAAGAAATATTAACCAGACCAGCTTAGAGTTCAGAGTCCTAGTGTTTAAGCATTGAGTACAGAATAAATCCCCATTTGTCAAAACTAACCAAATTAGGAATAAATAATGGCTTCTTTGTGTGGCCAGGGTGGGGAATGCCACTCTCAGGTGGCGTCTGGGATGCTTGTGGGATGTACAGGTGACACTGTCTGAGAGGCAGCCGCTGGTCAGATGTGGCTGAGCCCCGCGGAACGGTCCGGCCTGCGGTGGAGGAGCCCTGGGCTCAGCGGCAGGGGTGGTTGGGGCCGAGCCTGTGGACGGAAGGTGTGTCAGGTCCTGGTCACCGTGGCGCCCTTAAAAGGGCAGTTTCACTGAAAGCTAAGTAAATAGTCAATGAATACTGGGAGAAATTAAAAGGTAACTTGTGTGTTGCTGCCTGTCTTTAGCTGTAAGTACAACATGTAGGGTATTTTCTTGTGAGGACCCAAATAATGCTGTTTCCATCCTTAATAACTCTGTACTTTTAAAGCCTCTTATTGTCTGCCGTCTTTCTAAGAGTTTATCATTCTTTAGTCAGAGGAGTGGATCTTTGCAGTCAAAAGGTTTCTGAAAACAAAATTTAAGTATCAATATATAATTCCATTTTGAGTGTAAGTCTATAATTACTATTAATTAGATTTTCAGTTTTTTTTTGAGTCCTTTATATTTAAAGTCTCATGTAAAATCCTCAGTAGTGCCATCAACATAGCATGTTTGTTATTCCTACTATTAATTTAAAATAATAATGCTCATTCTTCGGATTGTATCTTCATTAAGTTGTAGTTTCCCGTATCAGTGTGCTGGAGAAGTGCGCTCCTTTCCGGTGGAAGTAGAAGTGGGGCGTGACCCCGCTGCGGGCCATGTGCGGAGCAGCGGGGAGGGCGCTTGGCGGGTCCCGGGCAGGGGTGGGGGGCTGGGGGGGCTGCAGCGGCGGGCCTGAGCGGGGGGGGGGGGGGGGGTGGGGGTGGGGGGGAGGGGGGAGGAAGTGGCTGGGGGAAGGGGTGGGGGAGGGACGGGGAGGGGGAGGGGCGGAGCTGGCGCAGCCGCTGCCTGGGCGGACGTCGCAGGACCCATTCAGAGACCAGTTCGGTTTCGCGGTATCAAGGAGAATGTCACAGCAACTGAATTTAGTTTCTCAGAAGGAAAATTTTAAAGCATAAAGCATAGCCATGATTCCCCTCAGAAGTCAGTACGCTGAGAAATCTTTTTATTAAAAGCCCGGGCCGTTTTGTGTAACGTGAGTCGGGGCCTTTTGCCGGCCTCTCCTCCCGCCCTTCATCTTCTCCTGATTCTCATTCGCATTGGAAGTCTGTGCACAGGCAAAGGGGAATCAGCCCAGAGGCCCGAATACTGTTCCTCTTTCTTTTTTGGAAGGGAGAGAGTGGGCCGGAGGGGGTAAGGCAGTTTTCATACAGTTTGTTCCTAGACCCTGGTGTGTCCTGCGAACCTGGTTCTCCGTTAAGCGGGTGCTGTTCTCACTGACTCAGGTCTGGCGCCGGTGTCGAGGCCCGGGGGCGGGGCGGTGGAGAAGTCCCCCGGCGGGGACACGGGAAGACCTGGGTGGGGTGGGGGGGGGCGTCGTGCCTTCACCACCTGGCTCTAGGTTTCCTTTCCTTACCTGGTGTTTAGGAGTGTCAGAGGAAGTGATAGAAAAGCTTTTAAAACCTCTTTCTAGTTGACTGTAAACTGTAGTCTGGAAAGAAGAGAGGCTTTCTGAAGTTCAGGAGTGATCAGTGTCTGTAGCAGAGGACGTGTGCTAAAATGAATAAACAGCAGTTACTAAGCTTTTTAAAATGAGGATAAAATGTGAAATCATTTGTTAATTCAGAAAAATCTGTTAAATTTTTCCTTCATTTACATGAGAAGTGTTTTCTGTTTTTTTGTGATGATTTTTTTGGTTAATGAGTACTTGTTACAGACCAAAGGCTGTTAAAACAAATGACCTTACAGTAATACATAATTCATACTCATTAAAGTATTTCCAAGTACTAGCTTGTATTCCATGGGGCCTTATCAGCTTTGTTAGGGTAGAATTCACTGCTATGAATTATGTAATACAAGGAATTCAGTAGAATGCTTTCTATAATCAGGTTTGGAAGATGGTCCAAGTATTTATCTTGGCATGTTATGGGTGTCAGTCTTTTGCCATGGATGGTTATAGTTTGGTTGCCATGATTTTTCTGGTGTTACAGCCGAGTGTTTGGCCCAGTAATCACGTGCTTTTGCCAGGCTCCCGTGGTTGCTCTGTGAGTTGCTGAGCGACATGGCAGAGATACACGGAAAATTTATTGTGTGCGTAGCAGCATACTGTGTCCAGTTAGCTGAAACAAACAGATCGTCTATCAAAAGCTTTTTGGACAAACTTCTTTGAAAGGGCCAAGTAGGGATCTCTTGTCTTCTACATCCTCATAGGGAAATTCTTCCGCAAAGATAAGCAAAAGAAATAATCCTGCCTTGCATTTGTGGACTGCTTTAACACTTTTGAGAAGTATTAATCCCTTATTCTTCCAGGCATTTGTTTATTAGAAGGCTGCCTGTATTGACCACTCCGAGAGGAGGATTCGAGGCCTCGCTCTGTCACCCCATACTGCGTTCTCGTTCTGAACTTTCCTTTAGGGAAAGTAGATGCTCATGTGAATTTGAACTAATCAGGTCCTGATTGTTAGACCTGTGTTCTTTATAACTTTTTGTTTTCCAAATTTGATTATTTAAAAAATATATATCAGACTTCAATAGGTACTAGAGGTTTAAAAAAAATGAGGAAGAGACAAATTCTGCCCTTAAATAGTAGTTGCTTGTGTAATCCTTAGAGCTAGTGAGGTATTGGACCTCAAATGCATAGATAACTGATTCCTTAAAATACCCTAGGACAAATTACTAAAAGGAGTATTTTATAAAATGAGGCAAGGTTGACCAGGCAGACTAGCTGGGACGGGTGTTTCAGCTAAGATGTCGTGCAGTGCCAGAGGCACATAGGCATGGAAGAGCCTGGCATTTAGAAGTGTCAGTGGTTCATTAAGGTTCATTAAGGCCAGAATATAGGGTTTATAAGGGGGAGTGTGCGAGCCAGTAAGTAGCAAGGCTGAGGAAAGAGTTTCATTCCTTAAAGGGTTTTAAGCAGGAGTTTGACATAGTTAGATTTTCATTTTAGACTGATCATTATGGTGAGTGTGTAGAGCAGGAATTCTATTACCAAAGTCAGGAAGGGCAGTGAATAGGTTATAGTAGTGCAGCAAGGGTCAGCAGAGAGGTGCTGGGAGGCAGAGGTAATAGGAGCTGGGGGTTCGTGGAGGTGAGGGAGTCAGAAGGTCTGGTCTGGCCGGGGAGGGGTGTCATATGGGATGACTGCGCTGTGGCGTCGCTCCCAGGGGAGGGAGCACAGGGTGGGACGGATTCGAGGTGTTCAAGGTGTTAGACATTTCTGGTTCGGCTACCAAGGCAGGGAGATCTATCCAGTAGAGTGGAAGTGAGACTCTGGAGCTATTGGTTCATAAATCATCAGTATGAAAGAGGCAGTCTGTGTGCCAGCTGAAAATGCATAATTATTGATTTAAATAATCAGGGGACTTCCCATTAAAGGAAACCTGGGCAAGCGGATCAGCAGAACTGTTCATTGATCACAGAGCAAAAGGCACATTTTGGGCAGAAATGAAAAAGCAGACTACAAATTCCCTTATCACACCCGTTATGGTGGCGATTCGCATTCGCGTTGCTACCTTGATTTAGCAGGCACTAGATTAAGTGGTAGTAAACACACGTAGTTCTTAACAATACTTGATAAAAGTAAGTCACGAGAACTTGGATCTTCATCCAAGAAATTGGAAGGGATCGAAGTGTTCTCTTCAGTATCACAAAATACTGGAACTAACAGACTAGCGCTGCAGAGAACAGAGCAGTGTTGTGGCCAGAACACCGTGTGCACAGCCAAACTACTGTTCACATGTGATGAGAATCGAGTGATGGTGTTAGATTTTCAGGGGTTAGAGAAATGTATTGCATGTGTGCTCTTTAGAAAAAATACTTAAAGATATGCTGTAGGAGGAGAGGCAAAACTAAGTTTAGGAAGTGGACATCGTTGTGCGAAAGCACTGGGAATGAGCATCGAACCAAATTAAGTGTGAAAGCAAGACTGAACACGTGTTGTTCAAGGTTGGAAATAGTGCAAAATGCCAGGAATAGCTTAGAAAGATAGGCTGTGGTTATAAAACCTGTAATCTAAAGACTTGGTGGTCGAATGTTAGGGGGAAAGTAGCGGCGCGCTCAGGCCTTGCTGGACCTGGATTAGATTATGTATCATAAGATGGATTTCATTTTCCCTTTGACAGTCAGCCAAGAACCGGTTAAAGGAGAACTTAAAAAACGTGGAAGTCACCGTTAGTAGACTTTAAATAGGAGGGGATATATGTTTGTTTCTGAGTAGCTGGAGAATATTAATGCAAGCAAACATGGTCCATATGGCAAGAGATGAAAAAAAAAACCAGAAAACAAAAAACAAGACTATAAAAGACAAGTATCAGTAAAACAATTTATACTAAATGTGTTGAATTTCTCTTTTAAAAGACAGACTGAGCCTAAAAAAGTAATCCTCAGCTATGTTCTGCTTTCAAAAGATATGCTTAGAACAAATAAATCTAGAAAGGTTAAAAATAAAAAGGTAAGCCGAGGTTTATAGGAAAATATGACAGAAAAGACAGTAGAGTAACTATGAACTCCCAAGTAGAACTGAGTGGAGAAAAACTGCATTAAATACGATAAAGGACAGTTTTTAAAAATTGACTTGAGGTGATAATTAACAAACCAATAACTATGGGAGAGTTGAAGTCACGTGCGTTGGCTTCACAACAGACTTCTAGGCCCAGTTTTTGTTTTTGATTCCTAAGATTAAATAGGAATCTTCCAACTCATGCTCTTGAGTTAGTATATTCTTAGTACCAAAAATTGGACCAAAGGCGGTATTACCAAAGCTCTTCAAGGTATTAATAGAAGTCCTGTGGAGGAATTTCATGGCGAGACAGTTTTGGGAGAATCTGCATAGGGTGGTGTTCTGGAGGGTCGCAGTGCACTTTTTAGTATATCAGGGTCCCCGAGAAGTGCAGCCCAGGATTTGTGGAGCCCAGTAGGTTGCAGATTCCTTTGACGATGGACTTCTCGCTCGCTTTGTCTCCCTCTGTTTTGGTTATGGAATACAGGTTAACAATTTAAGAGATCCTAGTGTTTTAAAGAGCAGAGTTTGGAAAACACTTACGAATATTGGTGTACTCTGTAATAAAATTAAGACTAATGGAACAGTTGAAGAGTCAGTCATTCATTAATCATAGAAGGTTTATCTGACCAAGGAAGATTTATCTGAACATATAAAGATGGTTTAATAAAGAATATCTAATTATATGATTCATCACCTCATTGGGTTCAGTAAGAAGACTTGTATTATAAGCTTACTGGAGCAGAAAAGCATTTGATATCATTTGATACCTACCTCCCTTTTTTAAATAAAAAAAAAACCTCTTAGAAAATTGGTAATGTCATTTGATATGGAATATGGTCAGTATCATAATTTATTGCAATTTCATAGATGTATGTCTTTATTACTCCTTATCTGCTATATTTTAAGCTCTTTGTGGGAAGGAAATAAGTTAATTTTTACATTTTTTGTTACTCATTCTATTATAGGACTTTGCATTTTAGGCATTCTATAGCTATTTGTTAAATGAAAATGTTATTTGAACGTGTATCCTTGTGTAATTTTTTGATTAAAATGGATTTTTGAAAAACATTTTCTTTATGTAAATTTTTTTAAAAAGTGTGGAACACATGATTTTTCAAAACTGAAATATTCTTCACAATGGGCCTTTATTTTTTTTTTATTCATTTATCCAGAAAGCCTGAATTCCTAAGGTGAATTTAAATTTTGCCTAACAGTTAAGTGACAGGGAATTTATAAAGGTTCTTGAACAATAAAAGGGTATTATAAATACTGTTTTAAAAAGGATTGTCCTGGCCAGAAGGGTTATACTTGGTAAAGCAGGAGTTGTGGGTGAGGACTCTTGTGGTAATGGCAGGAGTGTTCATTTAGGAAAATCAAGGGACTCTGGGACCTGAGGCTGGCTCAGAACACTCCAGGATGTGGTTGGGTTTTGCGCAGAACACGATTTTTCTTTGGTCTTGAGGAACTGCCTTCCAGCCCATGAAACCCTAGCTGTGAACTGTGGCTTTACGGAGCCTGAGAAAATTTTGTTCATATGCAGATTTCTGTAGCCTTTCAATTTCCAGGACTAAACTGCAGTTACTCAGGGGTGTGTGTGTGTGTGTGTGTGTGTCTGTGTGTCTGTGTGTGTGTGTGTGTTTACAGACACAAAATGGGCTGAACTTAGTAATACAGATTTGTAAGAGTCAGGAAATCTGAGTTCTGTTATTTTCTCCTTGTGTGATCTTGGATAAGTCACATAACTTCTCTCTTGAATTTTCTTACCTGTAACTTGGAAATTATTTTACCCACTCCACAGTGATGTTTTGAGAAGACACTATGGAAACTTTTAAAAAATTGCAAAACTATAAGATGTCAGTAAAGCATACTGGTACTCATTTTGCTTCAAGAGGACATATAAACACAGAATTTGGAAGCCCTAAAAATCATGGCAATTAGGAAACATGAAGATATTTTTTCCTTTTTCTTTTGGGTTTTCAGTTAAAAATTAAGCATGCAGTTTTAACTAGTATTTAAAAGCCTTTGCATTACAGAGAGAAATTTAACAACACAGTTGTATCATTAGATCCAGCATTTACATTACTAACATTTTGTTACTTATTCTAAAGGAATTTATTCAGTATATATATTGAAATCTGTTGTTTTAACTGTATAGCCAGATGAAAATATGACAGGAGAAGTTTGAATGTAGTTTCTATTCTTTGTAACAGTTTGCTTGAGGAGTGGGCAGGCTTTTCTTCACTTGACAGATGTAAAGGAAGGACCTTGAGAAGGCAAGTGGATTTCCTAAGCTTGCGTTTGCTGGATGATGACCAAGTCAGGGCTAGAATTCATAATTTTTCTTGTTACTTACACATTTTACCCTTTGGGTCCAGCATTTTTTTTTTTTTTTGCTGATATTATGAGCTTGTAATAATATTTGATCATTGTAATAATCTCTTAGGAAGATGGTCAAATGATGTGTGACTTCTGCTTATTGATTTGAAGAATCACAATAAGAAGCCACATTTTCTATAAGAGGATGTATAATTGTTCTTTGATAAAACAAATTCTCAGGCTTATTAAGTAAATTACATTCATACAGTCATTTACTGAAAATAAAAGTGAGTAAGTAATGGACTTACAGCGCACACATTTTTCAGTGCTGATTTATAACAGGAAAAACTGTATAAAATACTTCATGAAATGATGCTCTAAAAATGTATCATAAAATGTTTGACTTCTTTTTTAATGTCAGAGAAATATCTGTATGGGAGGGGTTAAAAGGGGGTAAGTTATGAAACTGAGAATGTCACCATTTTGTATGGTTTTCTCACTAACTTTAAACAAATGATTGTTCTCGTGCTACTTTGATAAGTAATTATAAATTGAAATCTTAGAGCATCACATCATCCTTAAATAGTTTAGAAAACAGTAACAAACCCAGTAGCATTAACTTGGTTTTTTTGTGAGGTCAGCTCTGTACTTGATACGTCATTCAAGCACATCAGAACTTTTTCCTTCTTGGTGTTTTAGATTTCAGACCAGTTGGCCATTGACTGGTTTTCAGTAGTTTTTTCTTGCATGAAGTCTTTCATTAAGGGATCTCTCAGGAGTGACTCACGCATTCCTGGTGAGGCTCGCTCTGCAGTGCTAACGATTCTGTAGCAGCCCAGGATCCCTTGCTTGGAGCTGTTCCTCTTGAATCAAAATGTCAGTAAACTCTGAATTTGTGCAACGTGACTTATTTGTTTGTTTCAGAAGAAATTAGAATTTGGTGGACTTTTGACACTGGAAGGGACTTTGGAGATCATGTAATCCAGTACCTTTATTTGATGTTTTAGGTAACTGAGGCTCAGAGGGTGTAGTTGGACATTACAAAGAAAGTTCTTGGTAGAAGTGAGTTGACTCGTGTCCTATATTGTATTCACATGCTTGTCTCTTCCTGTTATTATTTATGTTGGTGAGAATCTCCTTAATAACATTACTGACTAAGTCAACAGTAACAAAAATACAGTTCTAGACTTGTGGGAGTGCCTGGCTCTTAGATTTCATTCAGCACTGTAACAGAAGAAATGATTATTTGAAACATTTTGCCTAGATGGTAGACTAATCTATAAATTGAATTAAAAATATATTTTGTTAACATTTAATAAATGTTGTGAAGCAAATATTTTTCTTAAAAATGACATGTGAAAGGGAAGGTGCTTGAATTGAAGTAAACACCTCTAATATTAAACTTTGACAATTAATGAAATAATTACATTTGTTAGGACACTGGGTTTTATGTTAATAGAAAAAAGATTGAAATGTAATTTTAAGAGTTTTCTATCTTTGACATATTAAACTAAATACAGGTAGATGTCCTTCAGGGTTACCTCTGTTTGGTGGAAGTAAAGAGTGAAATAATCAAAAGATGAGCGCCAGGGCGAAGTCCGTATCAGGGCATCAGAATAGTGAGCTTCTCCACAGTTGACTGTAATGAACCTTTCTGATAGCAGAACTGTAAATCTGGAAGAGTTAGAGATGTGCATAATCTGATTGTCAGCGTTCAGTTAGGAAGGTGTTCTTGGGCATATATTAATGATGGTTTTGTCATTCTTAATTTTTCCCTTTTGTTTAAATCATATATTAAATAATAAGTAGGTCTATTTGGCCTGTTTCCAAGTGGACAAGGCTGTTTTAATCTCCTAGGCTTTGAGCTGGAGAGAGAGCAGTTGGGAATCGGCGTGTGTGAGGGAGCCAGGCTGACTGTGCGTGCCTGCTTTCTTAGTATAGCCGGGGTTCTGCTCAGGGATCACAACTGAGGTGGGTGTTCTGGTTGGGGTTCTTGCTGCCAGGCCTGCGGCTTTGCTTTTCTGTGTGTATTACACAAAGTTAAGTAATATGGAAAAAAACATGCAGGGGTTTTAGGATATTTTTTGGAAATATTACTTCTGTTTTTGGAAATATTACTTCTGTTTTTGGATTTTAGAAAGTGTTACTTTTAAGCCCTCTGTTCTTTGTTCCATGCTATACTTCTGGACTTTCACACACTTTGATGTTTCAATAAAGTATAATCCAGCTGATAAGCAACAGTTACTCGTTGTACCTCGTGGAGGCTCATTGTTCGAGAGAACTGTGCTGGATGCACCGGGGGATTCAGGGGAATCTCGGCAGCCTTTGTCATCCAGGATTTTACAGTCCTGACTGATAGTGTCATTAACGGCAGAAGGATGGCCCTCGTGCCTCCAGGGCCTGTCCCGCAGCGCAGGGCTATTGCAGGGACATCAAAGGGAGGGGCGGGCTCGTCCCTGTGAGTGGGCTCCCTGAGGTCCTGGGGGCACAGGGGCTTGTTCTGGGCTTTGACTGAAAGCCATCGTGGTAGGTGAAGTTGGGATTTCTAAAGCTCAAATTGGGCCAGTTTGGCAAAAATAGTGGGACATGAGGCTCTGATTCATTCTCTTTGTAGCTGCCAAAGTGGTATTTGTAAAATGGAAAACCAGGTCTTAGCTCGGCGTCTGAGAACCAACCAGGCAGCATTGCGAGGCTGCCCTGAGCAGGGCGCCTGCTGCTGGGTTCCCGGCCCGAGTCTCGGGCAGGCCCTGCTAAGCTGCTTCCCAGGGGTGGGAGCTCTGTAAGGGCCGCCGCCTTTGCTGCTCATCTTTTTATCCGTGGTGCTTGCCTGCTTCAGAGGAAGAGTTCAGGACACGCCTGTTGCATAAACAGGGGCCTGCAATTCCAGGCCAAGGAATTTGGACTTTATTCTAAAAATGGTGGAGAACAATTAGAAATTTTTAAACAAAAGAATGATTTGGGGAAGGTATTCTAGGATGATTAATTTAATTGATGGTTATGCACTCTGGCCTTCTAAGCATCGTACTGAAGTGCTTCTGACATAGTAAATAAACATTTATAGCCCTGAACGTTTGTGGTAGTTAATCGCTGGAACAAATCCCAGATGCTCGCCTTTTTAAACTCTAAATTAGCGTTTAGAGCCAGTTTTCACCACTTTTTTAAGTTCACTAAGACGAAGCAGGATTAGGTAGGCTTTGTTTTTTCATTCATTTGGCAGATATTTGAGTGCCTGCTTTGTGGCCGTGTTGTAGGTGGGGAGAGGGTGGCGCACAGTGATAACAAGAGACATGGTGTGTGACCCCAGGAAGCATTTTTACTGGTTTAATGACATTGAGAACTCCTGAGTGGTTTCAAAATCATGTGAAGAAAGTGTAAAAAGAAACATTTTCCTTTTCTCTATTCCATATTTTTCTAATGGACATCACAAGTGGAAATCTGGGCATGTAGGGGCCTCCTCTGGGACCTTGTGTGTATTGGTACCTGGGCCATTTAACAATTTGATGCTTAATTAACAATAACTTTCTTAAAAATGATTTGATGATGAGATGTGCACATGCCCCACTTTAGTTTTTGGGAAATATATCAGTATTATTGGGGTGTAGTGCTAATTGCTATTCACAATATACTAGGTGCTCTAGCAGAATGCAAGGTTTTGATTTTATTCACTGGGAAGTTTTCACAGATGGTAAATACATTATAAATAAGTGTGCATAATATTTCACTTAGGCATTGGAGTTCTTTATAACAATAGTCTATGACTCTGACCAAGTGCCGTGCTTTGGAGGAGTAGATGAGTAAGCCGTGTACAGTTCGGAGCTTCTTTTCTTAAGTGGACAGGCTTGGCTTATTTCCTGCCATCCAGTTTGACTGACAGACAGTGTTTATGTGGCTTTATTGGAAAATTCAGAATATATTTTCTGTTTAAAATAGTCAAACTGCTTACATATTCATAGAACTTTTTCATTATTTTTCTAGATCATTCAAAAATCTAGAAGATTTGTGACTAATGGTTGACTTCAAGATTTTTAAGTGAAATTTGGTTTGTGTTTAAAGCAGCTTTACCGATTTTAGAATGCACCCACAGCAGAACGTGATGGCGGCAGTGATAGCAAGATGATTCTTATCTCCACTGATGAAATGACAAAATGTTCTAAGCCAAAGTAGAACATTACTGGTAATTCTGGGAAAATCCAGTGACAGTACAATTCTGAAAGGTACTAGGAAAATTTGTATTAAAAACAGTGTCTTCACGGTTCTGTTTCCAGAATATGAACAAGCACGTCTGCGAAGACCAGGTTGTGTTCATGCAGACACCCGCCTTTCCTCTCCAGTGTCTTTCTTTTACTTAGCAGTTACTGTCCGCTTTCTACATTTTTTCTTTTCTTAAAAGAGAAGCTTTTTGCCTGGTGATTCTGTATTTGGACTTAGTTCAGTGGTGAATGGGAATTGTGCCCACCGATTGAGATAAGCCGGGTTTTCTGGCGGGTGCTTTGTTTTAAAGAAGCGTTGTCAGTGATGGCCTCCTTTTATGCGTGGCTCAGCTCTGTGGAACTGCCTAGAACGTGAAGTGTGTGCTTCATACTCCTCTGCGAGGGAGGAGATGAACTCTCCCGATTCAAAATGTGCCTCAGTAAAGTCTTCTTGATAGATGTGTTAAAGTCTTACTCTGACTTACAGAACTAGGAGTTTTCTCTCTTAAGTTACAGTGGTCTAATACAAAACCATGGGAAGTTTAAGAAATAGTGTGTTTTGACGTGTGGAACGTTGTGGCCACCTCTAACCCTCCGTGAGGTGGAGCCTTCCTGTGTGTGATGAGTTAGGGAGCAGACAGAAAGCTCCCAGCTGGGGGCCAGACCCTCCTCCTCCCCTCTTCCCCTTCCCCTGCTCCCTGGCTCGGGGCTCCACTCGGCCTAGGGGCTCCGCCCCGAGCCACTTCTTTGGGGAGGACTTCCTTGACACCCCCTCCCCCCTTTCCCCCAGACGCTGTTACATGCTCCCTTGTCACTTGTATTTTTTACGGATCAGACTTGGAGCATTTGTTACCCCTGGTGTGGTTGGTGGTGCTGCTGGTGGGCTCCAGGAGGGCAGAGTCCGGATCGGGGCAGGACCTGTGCCCGGTGCAGGACCTAAAATCATGTTCACGTGGTAATGATGGACACTTACAGGTACTCAAAAAAAAGCTTCATCTAATCTGTGTCACTCAGGGTCTGTGTCCACGAAATTGGGTGAAACACAAATCAGGTCAATCAGAAGATAACAGAAGAAAAAGGTGGTGTGACATGTGAATTGCCAAAAGTTGAAAAAGACATATTATGTTGGAAAATTAGATTTATAATCGTAGTGACTTGCTTCCCATTGTGGATTTGAACTAACCTGAAGATAAATTGACCAGGCCTTCCTCCAAATCAGCTGTAGTTGGTTTTTATTTTTATATGTCCTGTGTGGCTGTCTCTGCTTCAGAGGTCCTGGGTCGACAGCTAAATGTCTTCCTAACAAGTCATCTTGGGTTTTTAGCATATGTGATTTTGCCTTGCCTTACTGATCAGGTTCTCCTCAAAACTTTCACACTGTGGCTGACTTCCATGTTTCCTCTTTTGGAAAACATCCCTCTCCTCCACCCCCTCCCCCAGGTCTCATGGATTTGGAATCTCTTCTTGTTATTACTATTTGCTTTGATATCTCCTAAGTTGTGGGAACAGCTGTGATGGTATAGATGTAACAGGAGCCTATCTCAAAGAGATGTTTTTCTTTGTTTTTAAAATGTTCTTTTTCTTAATTATGCCCAAACTGATTTAAACATTAAAAACAATTATTCTGAATTTTTCTCACACTTACGAGAGTGTTGAACTGAGTACAGATCGCATGTGTGAGCAGTGCACGCTGAAGTGTAAGTTAATTCACGTGCATGTTTTTTCTTGTAATCTTAAAACCTGAGAGGAGCTCATTCACGCTAGCTGTGAAGTGTCACCGGGGAACTGGCCTTGGAAAGCTGTAAACTGCAGAATCTGCTGAGGGAACGTCTCCTCTTCACGTGGTCAGAACTGCAGTTGCTTTTCTGCACATTGTGTGACAGATGCTTGCGTCTTAACCACAGACTGGTGAGGGAGTAACAGTGGATGAAGGGGACCAGAGCTGGGAGAGAGGTAGTCTTGTTACTGTTTCAATGGAAACAATGTTTGCATAATAAATTATATATAAATGTATAAAGCTGGGTTTTATTAAAAGAAAGGACTTGTTGGGTTTGATTGGTGATTGGTTGCTGGTCGTCTTCCAGATACATTGTTATTTCTGCTTCAGTTTCCTGAGGGTGTACCCCTGGGTGCGTACTGAAATGTTGGACATGAAAATGAAAATCTAAATTACTCTCTTTGTTGAAACATGTGCACAGAATCTTGGCCCTGGAAGATGGCCTTATCTCAAAGGAGTTTACATGACGCAGGAAAGGGAAATGATGCTGCGATTCCTTGGCTAGAAGATTTGTTACCAGATCACCTTTCTCATGGTTATTTTATTTAAACTTATGATAAATATGTTTAGAACAGTAAACTGATTTGTAGAAATTATTTTTACATATGAAAGGATGCATTTGAAATTGTTTCCACAGCTACTGAAATATCTTTCTGCTGACTTAATTTTCTGTCTAGTAATGAACTCAGCTGATGTTAAGGCAAACGGGTTGTGTGTTTGGTGAGCTAGAATATTAAATCCATCAAAGCAAATGTTTCGATTTGTCAGACATCCTCTTCCCTTTACAGTTTCTTTAAGGTTTGAAACGCCAGGATGCTGTGTGAAGAACAGGTGGTGGTGGTTGTATTGCGCGTCTCTAGTAGTCACTTGCCAGCTGTCACGCAGGCTGGGGAGGAGTAGGTACTGAGACGCCAAGGTGAACGGCAGAGTGGGCACGCGGGTCGGCCGCAGCGCCGCAGACGCTGAGCGGGAGGGCGAGACTCAGTGACGCGAGCAGGACAGCTGATGAAAGCACAGCAGACACGGGCGGCCGGTGGCGAGTCCTTCTGCCCGCGGGGCCGTGGGGAGGAGCCGGGCCGGGTGGGCGCTGCGCTTCCACGGGGTTGGGTCGTAGCTGAGGAACCCAAGTCTTGTCATTCGAAATGGACATTTGAAAATGTTGTTTTTGGTTATTTATGATGTGATAAATCTCTGGTTGTATAAGCCAACATCTTATCATTTGATTAGTTATATTTAAAGCAGAGTTGAGAGAAAAAGTAGATATCTGCATCTGCCGGGTTGAAAGGACCACGGATCCTCCTAGCTCTGAGAAGAGCCTGGAGCCGTGGGAAAGCGCTGGGTAGAATGTCGCAGCAGTCAGGGCAGGCCCGTGTGAGGTGGACTTTCCATTGTCAGTCCTTTTGGTTTTTATGATCTCTGTTGAAAATTCTTTCCAGGGAACAATTTGTATACAGCTTTTCAGCCTGGGAACAAATACCTCATGACCCACTTACAGGCCTCTTAACATTCAGATTAATGTTAAAGGCTTTTAAGATGAAGGCAAATTTTATGTTTCAAAATATTTATTCTTTCAGAACCAAGAACTTAAAATTATTTTATTCTTTCTTTGAGGGGCTGCATTATTTTTAGTATTATACTCAGAGTAACTACTAAGCTGGGATGATACACTCTAAAACTTTAGGAAATGTAACCATGTCGTTAAACAGCATTTAATCGATTTCAAGAAGTTGTTGGAATGAATGAAGATTTTGTATATTAACTGATTTAAAAGTTAAACTTACCTTTAGCTTCCAATGATTAAAAAAGGAGAGAGAGGTATCATTATTTTGTGTTTACTTAAATTACTTGGTCTGTATTGCAGATAAACACGCATGTTAATCTAAGAACACAGCACTGTGTTAGGCAGTGCTCTCCAGAGAAACAGGACCAAGAGGTTGCACATACACACACACACACACACACCCACACCCACACCCACATCTATTATAAGGAATTGGCTCACGTGATTATGGAGACTGGGGAGTCCCGAGATCTGCCATCTGCAAACTGGAGCGCTGAGAAAGCTGCTGGTGTAGTTGTAGTCCAAGTCCAAAGGCCCAAGAACCAGGAGAGCCGGTGGTGTAAGTTCCAGCATAAGTCTGAAGGCCTGAGAACCAGGACAGGCAGTGGTGTGAGTCCCAGTTCAGCAGCAGGAGAAAACCGGTGTTGCAGCTCAGCAGCTGGCCAGAGAGTGAATTCTTCCTCCCTCTGCCTTTTTGTTTTTTTTCAGGCCTCGGTGGATTGGATGTGGCTCCCCCGCACGTGGAGGGCAGCCTGCCTAACTCAGTCCTCCAGTGAAGATGCTTATCTCATCTGGAAACACTCGCAGACGCTCTCTGACATAATGTTTAACCAAGTATCTGGGCACCCCACGACCCAAGTCATCTTGACACAAAGAATTAACCATTCCACACACCACAGATAAATTCTTTCCTATATCATATTATTTCCAAAAGTGCTTAAATTGTACTTGAAACAGGTGAAACAGAAGAAAATGTTTTGATGAAATTATTACTTTCTCATTAAGTTCCCTTTTCCTGAAGATGTACAGGAAATACCGAGGGACCCCCTACCCCGTCCCCAGTACTGTCAATGTTGCCATCCAGATCCCGTGTGAAACCCTGTCATTTAGTCCATTTTGGGGTGGTCATGTGGGAACCTGTGGTCACTTTACAGTCACTGCAACAAACATAACAGACTCTTAAGACTCCCCATCTTCCAAAGTCCATCCTCTGGTATTTCCTCATAAAACAGGCAAGTCAGCTCCAGCTGTCAGAGTGGTGGAGTTTTTGTGTCATTATTTTCCTTTAATGCTCTTTAAATGCCTTAAGCTTTAACAAAATGTGTATTTATCGAGTATGCTGTTTAATGGAATGCTAGAATTAAAATACAGTTTTTCTGAATGAATATTACTGAATGAATACATTTAGAGATTTAGTATTTTTTTCTGGTAATATTTTGTTTTGTTCTTTATTTCCAGCATTTATTAGGAGACTGGCCCAACAAGAGGAGAAAGATTATTTTTATTTTGTTTCCAGCCAGTGGAATTTGTTAGAATATTGAGTTTTCTAAATTAGTAGGTTTCTGCCATTTTCTATAAACAGTAAAAGGGTGGTCATAAATTTTATGGAGTATTTTGTTTGATGCCTTTGCTGTTATTTTATTTCATATATCTCATAGTATCATTTTTATGTTTCTAAAAAAGTGTTTCAAAACAAATAGTAACAGAGATCAAGTTTATGGATCACTTCTGTTTCAGCTTGGTGGATTAGGAACCCTCCTACTGGGAAACTAACACATTGGGCGATCAGAGGCTGTTACTCCCCTGGAGGGGGAGGGCGGGCAGAAGGGAAATGCTCTTCCCAACTTGTTGCTGCTATAAACAGCACTGCCCTGAGCAGTCTGTGCGTGTCTTTTGTGCACGTGTGTTTCTTTGAAATACATGTTTAGGAGGGGAATTGGGAGACCCTAGGGACATTGCCCTCCAAATGTTCCCACCCACAGTATAAGAGAGTCCAGTTGCTCCATCTCTTGGTTTTATTTTGCCAGAATTTAAAGGTTTTAGCCTGTTTGATGGGTATGAAATGGTATCCTATTGTTAAATTTGCATACCCTGATTTTAAAATGCTGAGTATTTTTTCATATGCTCTTCTGAAAATTACTTGTTCATGTGTTTTGCTGGTTAAAAAAAATTGGATTATCTTTTGTTTATTGAGCTCTTCATTAATCCTAGGTGCTAATTCTGGGCTGGTTGTGTGTTGCAAGTGTTTTTTTCTGGTCTGTGACTTTTCTGCACTTTCTCCGTTGTCTCCCTTGATGAACAGGCATAATTGAATTTATCAGTGTTTTATAGTTGTACCTTTTATCCTGAAGTGTGTTTATTTCTACCTTGATGTCATGAAGATACTGGTCTGTTTTGAAGTTCTACTTGTCACATTTAGGTCTCTAGCCCACATTGTGCAGTGTGGGGCGGTGGTCCCCTGCTTACTAAGTATGTATGTAGGCGTTTAAAGTAACTGGCAGCCAGCTGTCCCGGTACCACTTACTGAATAGCGGGCACATATCCCGCTTACTGGTAGTGCTTGCTCCATCCTGTGTAGTTTGCACCCACAAGCGGTCCTCTTTCTGGGCCCTGTTCTGCTCTGCTGCTCTTTGCTTTTTCCTCTTCGGTTGCGCTTTCAATAAGTCTTGTTATCTGTTCCGGAAAAGCCCTTTACCTTGGTGGTGTTTTTCAAAAATTTCTTGGCTATTTTTGGTTCCTTTTTCTTTCATATTTTAGAATTAGTTTCTAATTCTAAATTTTTTTCCCTCAGGAAATTGTCCATTTCATCTAAGGTTTTAGGTTTACTGACAAAAATTATTTTTTTTTGTATTCTCTCTTTTCTCTTGCCCCCACATTTCTTATTCTGCTGGATTTGTAGTTATTCTTATATTCTATTATTATTTTTATTTACATTTTCCTTTTTTCTCAATCAGCCATAGGTTTGTCTGCTTTTATTAATTTTTATTAAAGAACCAGCTTTTGGTTTTGTGGAGTGTTACTGTCTTCATATTTCATTTATTCCTGCTCTTTTCATTTTAATTTATTGGTGTGACTTGTAAGTTGATTAATTGATTGGACGTGGGGGAGACAGGGTTGAATGGAAGATGACCCCAGGGTTCCCATTGTGGGGGGACCGGGTGGGTGGCGGTGGTCGCCCGCTGCAGTGCGAACAGGTGGACGCATTCGTGGGGCGTGGCTGAGCTCTCTGTAGGCGCTCAGGCTTGTGGCCGGGCGCTTCGGGCCGAGGCCGCGGCTGAAGTCACGATTTTGGTATTTGCTGTTGAGAGAGAGAGTCACGGAGAGTAGCGGGAAGAGGGAGAGGCGAGCTGCTCGGAGGGCAGTAGGAAGCCTTGCTGGCGCAGGGACGCCACCAGCGGCCCTCTTGCCACGTACTTCGGAGCGCAGCGGCGCGCGCTCGCAGCCGTTCCCCTGTCTGTCCCGGGGCGCGGAGGGACGAGGACTCCTCACCCTCTCCGGGCCCAGCAGGCAGGGCGCCCGGGGCGCGCCTGCGGTCCCAGCCCCGTGCGCTCCGTGGAGTTTGTCAAGCACACGCGATTTACCAGAAAAGCTCTTGCTAGAGTCTGAGTCTAGAAAACCACCAACTTCAGGCACTAAAAATAATCCCCCCGTTGCCCTGAAGTGAATTTTTTTTAAAGAGAAAGCAAGGATTGACTTCTTAAAATCAAATTTTAATTTGTTTTTAATATTTAACCTGAATGAGCTAGTAGTTTTAATTTGAAGAAAACATTTATTAATCTACCGTATTTAAGGAAGAAAAGTAATTGTCTTTCAATTTTCTGAGGTGCTTCCTTTCTTTTTCTTTTTTTTTTTAAATTGAGGTATTGTTGATTTACAACGTGTTAGTTCCTGGTGTGCAGCATGGTGATTCAGTTACACATTTATATATATATCTTCTTCATTATAGGTTATTACAAGGTACTGAACATAGTTCCCTGTGCTGTACAGCAGGACCTTGTTTATCTCTTTTATATAGAGTAGTTTGTATCTGCAAATTCCAAACTCCTAATTTATCCCTTCTCCACCCTTTCCCCTTTGGGAGCCATAAATTTGTTTTCTATGTCTGTGAGTCTTTGTTTTGTAACTAAGTTCGTTTGTCATTTTTTTAGATTCTACACATAAGTGATAGTCATATGATACTTGTCGTTGTCTGACTTACTTCACTTACTATGATAAAGTGACATAGATGGACCTAGAGATTAACTAGTATTATTTCATTCTTCTTTATGGCTGAGCAGTATTCCATTGTGCAGAGGTACCACACGTTCTCTAGCCAGTCACCTGTTGATGGACATTTGGGTCCATGCCTTGGCTGTTGTAAATAGTGCTGCTGTGAACATGAGGGGGCATGTATCTTTTCCAATTAGAGTTTCTTCTGGATACCTGCCCAGGAGTGGGACTGCTGGATCATATGGTGAGTCTGTTTTTAGTTTTTAAGGAATCTCCACACCGCTCTCCACAGTGGCTGCACCAGACTTCCTCCCACCAGCAGTGCAGGAGGCTCGTTTTCTCCACATTCGGGAGCTTCCTTTAATGACAGGGTATCTGTAGATGTAATTTCTGTTATTGCTTCTGTTTCCAGAAGGCATTTATCTTCTCAGATTTAGGTCTTAATGTGAAGATTGAAAGTTAATAATTTGCCAATTAAAAATAATTCAGACTCATGCACTTGGAAACATTTTAATGTTATTAATTCTAAAACTTAATGCTTCTGAGCAATTCAGAAGGCATTATTGTTCACAGATTAGTGTGTAGAAAGCTCTATTTAAAGGTCAGGAAAGGGTCAATGCAGTAATCAAGTGAATAATAAGAGAACACAATTCTTGAATGGCTTAACTTCTTGATTTTATTCAAATTTTAGCTGCCTGGCTTTGGAATTAGCATCTAGATGTGGAAAATGAGGTATTTACAGTTTGGAGTAAACTTTCCAAGAAAAGCTGTCCAGTTTGATTTTGGAGATGGACCTAGATTTGAATCTGGGTTCCCCATTTACTAGCTATGTGAGGAATTCATTTAGTTTCAGGTCACAACAGTGGCACAGACGGAAGGGTTCATTTTTCTCACGTGACGAGACATTGGAAGGAGGTAGCTGTTGGCTGTGGGGTGGTGTCCAGTGATGTCGGGGCTGGTGTCTCTAAGTCTTAGCCTTTTTCTCGTGAAAAGACGGGGCTGCTTCAGCTCGGGCACTGCATCCACAGTGTGGGCAGGAGGAAGGGGGAGGGACAGGAGCAACTTTTACTGGGACAAGAGTCTTGCTGATGTTTGCAAAACTAGGTCACATGGTCAGTCCTTGCTGAAAGGCAGGCTGGGAGAGTAGTAACTCGCTTTTAGCATCTAGGGTGGAGGCAGGCAAGGGGGAGGTTGGGAATGGACGTGGATGTGCTGTTGGCCAGTCTGCAGTGCCTGCCCCTGGGACCATGGGGGCCGCAGGGACCTTGAATCAGCCTGTTCTCCCTTGGGACAGTAACAGAGCCGCTAGGGGAGAGACGTGGACTTTTCTGAGCTACTAAATCCCTCGCGTCAGGAACAGCGTCTCCAGGTGCACTTGTTCAGAATCAGCGCATGAAGATGATTATGGGGGATGGGGGACGCGTGAGCAGCGCTCGGAGGGTGCTCGGCCCGGTGTGGCACTTGGCAACCTGGAAATACTAGCTCTTCTGTTTTTAGGATATGCAGCGATTAAGCGTGCTGATTTACTATGCAAGCATAAACAGAAATTTCTACAGTTTGATTATATTTGTCATATTTTGACACTTAATGGTTCATTGTTTCCTTGACAGTTAATATTTCTAAAAGAATTAGTGTGATATTGTCCTAACTCTGTAGATACAGTGATAGAGACAGAGATACATCAAACTCATATGACAGGGTCTTACTACTGTAAATATCTGTAGAATTTCTTAATACATCACTTTCCCTTGAAAATGTAAGTTAAATATAATTGCTTTCAAAAGCCTGTTTATTGCCGTGCAGTGCACAGAAGCACTACAGTGTATTTAAGTGTGCCGCTCAATACATTGTACAAAGTGAGCACAATGTTGGGACTACTCACGACCCAGGTGAAGATGCAGACATTCAAGCACTGCAGAAGCCTTCCTTGTGACTCCTGCTGGTCACGACCCCCTGCCCTTTATCCTCGTTATTGGTCTGGTGGCCACGAGGGGAGGTGGCGGTGGATCCTGATGGGGTGTGTGTGTCCTGCAGGTGGGAGCTTCTGTGCTGTTTCTAGGTGAGGGAGGAGTCTGGCCTTTAATGGAGAGGAGTGGGCCATTTCTGCACGCCCAGAGGGTTTAAGGTGATCTGGAGTTCCTAGGTTGCCAAGTATTGACCCAAATGTCCCCCCGCTAAGTCTCAGATCCCCAGTCCTTACCAGGCAAGATCCTGACCTGGGGATAGCAGTCTTAGCGGAGTTGAGTATTTCAGCTTTCTTAGAAGATCTAATGCCCTGAAAATTAGCCCTGGTTCCCACCCTCAGCCCTTTCTGCTCTCTGACTGCAGAAGATGAGAGAGGCCTTCCTACTTTTCACACTACCTCGCCACTCTCCCTTTTCACCGCCCCCAGTTCGCTGACGGCCCCAGCGACAGCTGACTGTTACTACCGTAGTCACTACTTCCCGTCAGCCTCTGAGGCGCCTGAGACGTTCGCCTGCCAGTAGGTTTCCTTCAGCTGGTCCCACTTCGTGCCTGTGGGCGCTTTCACAGGCACACTGTTACTCACGTGAGGGGCTGGCCATACTTCACCTGTCGCCTGCGATCCAGCCGCAGAATCCCATCTCTGAGTCTGCTTTCTGGACCACTCCTGTTGGCTACCGCCATTGGCCAAAATTTTCAGAAAACAGACTCTGAGATCTGCAGGCATGGCCTATTTTGTGTGTAATGCTTTTGGGAACAACACCTGGGCCCAACGAGGACTGGACAGAGGAGCTGAATTGCAGGGTGCTTTCAGCAGAGGCTGCAGCCAGCCCTGCGGGAACGTTCTGGAGCTGAGTGGCCCTTCAGTGGCCCCAGACCGATGGAGGGTTTGACCTTTGTACCTGCACACTGGCCATCATTGGATGCAGCTGCCTCGAGAGAGACTCGGGTGTGAGCCCTCGGCCGCCACAGTGCCCGCGGCTCGGGGAACGAACGCCTCTGTCCTGAAGGGTCACCCGAGGGCTCGGTGCAGCGAATGCTGCGAGTGCTGTCCTGACTCTCGGGTGCTCCTTTTCCAGTGCACGTTCTTTATGTTACTAACTAGTTAATTGTGCCATTTAATTCTTTTCTGTATATACTGCTTTTTTTGTCTGCTTGTTCTATTTGCTGTGGAGAGAGATGTTTTAAAACCTCCAACTCTTGACTCTATTGTGGTTTTTTTCCCCTTTAGATTTATCAGATTTTGCTTAATAGGTTCAGGCTGTCTTATTTAAATTTAGGATTGTTGTGTCTTGTTGAATTGTGCCTTTCATTTTTATGAAATGTTCCTCCTATTAATAATGCTTTTTGTCTTTAAAAACTACTTTGTCTAATATAAATATAGTTATACTAGCTTTCTTTTGGCCAGTGTGACATAGTATTCCTTTTAATTCTTCTAAAAAAATCTGTTTGTGTTCTATTACGTAAAATGTATCTTACAAACAATTTAGGATTTGTAAAAATCTGGTCTGATCAGTGTTGTCTTTATAAGTGGAGCTAATAGTTTATTCATTTACATCTAATTGCATTACTGAAATATTTGGGTTTCAGCCTGTCATCCTGTTATTTATTTTCTGTTGTTCCCATTGTTCGTTGTTGCTGTTTTGCCTCCTCTCTTGCCTGCCTTTGGCAGTCATTCCATTGCAGCTGCGTTTCAGTCCTGCCCCGTCACCTTGCTGATTCTACACGCTTCCAGTGAGTGTTCTGTAGGAAATGGCCCTGGAGATTTCCATGCACCTTTGACATGGTAGAGTCAGCGTTCAATTCAGACTTTTATCGCTTCATGGGTAGTGCATTGTTTCTTTTTCTAGATTTCAGTTTTGATGAAATCCTCTGTATTTTCAACTAATTTATAGAAGATATTATTTTAAAGTTTGTGCCTAGTGCTTCTTAAATTTGGGTCACCTTTGGGACTGTGTTTGTTGTCCACTCCCCCTCCTCCTCCCCACCCTGTTTTAGGTCATGTTCCAGCTTTCTTGGCCAGCCTGGTATGCACATGAGATGTGTATGGAAAGTTGTAGAGGGTCTGAATGGTGTCACATCTCCAGAGAGGAATCGGTGTTCTTCTGGAGGGTGTATCGCCTTTCACCTCGGCCAGTGGAAGCTGGTCTGTCCTGTGCCTGGTGACGTCTCAGACATTTACCCTGACCTCCACTCTGGGGTCCTCCGTGGACTCCGGTTTTGTCTCCCCAGTACCGTGAGTCGGCCAGAATCCTGTGTTGCTTCTTATCCTGTCAGCTGCTGCCGTCTCTTTGTTTTCTTGGACTCTTTGTGATATTACACTTGCCTTTCCTCAGTTTTGTCCTTATTCATGTTGAGTTGTTGAACACATAGAATTGTAGATACTGATTCTTGGGGTGTGTGGTGCACAGGGCATGTTTGTAAAAGTGGGAGAGAGGTGTATGTGTGTTGTGTTGAGGAGGGAATCCCAGAAGTGTGAATTAATGAGTCCCACCAGGATTAGTCCATGGGTGTGTCTAAATTTATTTATAGTGCAGTTAGGATAGTCACAAAATAGTTCAGTCTTATTTTAGTATGAATTTAATAGATCTGTATCCTGTTTTATCTGATTGATTCATTTTATTGCATTTGAGAAACCAGTCATATATAGTGGAGTATGTGGAGGAAATGGTGAAGCTCCCAGTTTAGTAGAGAGGGTTTCAGATAAAAAGGGTCAGTTAACTACTTTCCAGGCCCCAGGTTTTCACTGGGCCAAAAATGACAAACATTGCTTCAGATGAGGGGTGGGCAGACACGTGGCCATGACTTGTGGTTGTGAATAAAGTTTTATGAGCCCCCAGCCCCTCCTCCTCCTCTCTGCATGGTCTGCAGCGGCTTTGTCACCAGAGCGAGTGGTCTCAGCAGAGACTGATGGCCTGCAAGCTGAAAAGGTGACTGTCTGGCCCTGTGCCCTTTGCTGATGCCCGCTCGTCAGCCTTCAGTGACTGCGTTCTTTTTATAGAATCCATCATTGATACTCTGAGGCAGTGGCCACCACTAAAAATAAGTTATCTTTTCCCCTCTTGTGGTTCTTACTTGATTTTTGGAGTTACTTTTCCTGTTCCTGTTTCTCTTCTCTCTGGCCGCTCACCCTGTTGATGATCTGGGGGACCAGAGCTGGGGCTCCTGCACTGGAGGTGTGTGGGTGTTGAGGAAGCAGCCGGGTGAGGTGTGCCTTCCCACCGAGTGGCCACGAATAGGGAACACTTGAAGGTCACATTTAAGGTTTATTTCAAAACGCAGCATATAGTGAAACTGGCTTGAGACACAGACTCTGGTTCAGAGTCATCAGAAGCGGGGGGCCCCTCTGTTCAGCAGGCTTTTAATGACCTGCATGGCAGTCACAGAAGAGCACTGTAGTTTAGATTTAGCACCAAGCTAAAATGTCACGTCTGAGGACACTTTATTACAATCTTTCGTCTCAGGGCATCCAGTCTGCTGACTCTTTCTGGCTGAACCTAAAAAGTCAGAGGTACTTCGGCCACATCTATTTCCAAACCAGAAATAACTCAGACGTGGCCTGGGCAGCTCTGGAGTTCCACATTAATTACACCGGCTTAGGATCTGAATGTTCACAGGCATCAATCATCATATTAAAGTTTTAGTGCTGGTGTAGGTGTTGTCAGGAATATGAAGAAATGTGACCCAGTCTTTGTTCGCACAGAGGACTGGGGAGGCTGGCATGGCACCCCCACCACTGTGGCATCCCCGTCAGTCAGGGCGGAAGTGGCCGGAATCCAGCGTGGAAACTCGGTCCATGGGAAGATGTTATTTTGGGGTTGGAGGCAGTTGACTGGAGCACGTCTGTCTCGAGGGCCGTGTGCACAGCCTCCCGGGTGGGGGCGCCCCCGCCCCCACATGGCCCCTGCCCCTCCTGGCACAGTGTCCCTGGGCTGGTGCTCGGCCATGGTCGCGGGGGCCTCCCGTGTCTCCCTCTTATCTAATGGGACTCCCGGGTCAGGGGAAGAGAAGAAACAAAAGTTTGTGGGGAGAGTCTTCCTGCCACTTCGTTTTTAAGCTGGAATCAACACATTCGAATTACAGGTGCTTTTAGAGCAAAGTCATATGTGTAATATGAAGTTTTCATGAATTCTCTCATGGTATTTAGAACCATTTCTCCCCCGCCGGTAATTTCTAGTGTTTGGAGTCTCTGTGATTGTGGTTATTGTACAGAGTTGAAGACGGCTGAAGTAGGTGATGAGTCACATCGCCGTGGGGTCGGCATGTTTACCGAGGGCTGCGTCCTCCGGCCTGGTCCTTGAAACGACCTCCCTGGAGCATCAGTTACACTAGGAGACTCGGGAGTCTGTGAAGGGGAAAACGTTTTATATAGTGAAGAGGAGAATAAAAACTTTTCGGTTTTTAGCAGGAACAGTCGATTTGGAATGAACCTCTTGCTTACAAGGACTCACGTCCTGTTACCCCAGGTCCCGGGAGTGGGCAGCCTCCCCGCACTCGGGAAAAGCTGGCGAAGCAGCGCGTCAGACGCTTTTAAGAACTCTGTTACCTTAATGTCCAGGAGAAGCGAGGATTTCTGTCTGTGGGGACATTCCATCTCCACCAGAGAGAGGGTTGATTCTGTGTCGACTCAGCCATCCTTACTGGCTGTTGGAGGATAACAGCCCAGTTTGGTGACTGGGGACTGTCAGGAGGAGGTGAGGACCATCATGCTTATGAAGACACTTCCTCATCAGGACAGTCCTGTGGCAGGAGTAGTGGGGCAGAAATAGGGAAGAATGAACCGCACCCCCGTGCCCAAAGCAGGCCGCTGGGCATGACAGCTTGGAGAGAGGCATTCGTTGAATCTGCGGCCAGAAAGTGACTAAGGTTGAACTCATGGGACTCCCCTTGGTTTCCCTCCCTCCTCCTCTTCCTTCCTTCCCATTTTCTTCCTATAAAATTCTTTTCAAAGATCCTTTCCGGGCAAGTAGTAGTGTTTGTACTTTGATGACACGGTAGAGGGCCCTGGAGTTGAGAGCATCTTAGCACTTGCTGTCGCTGTGCTGAGACCTTGCTCGGCTGGCACCTCCTCAGCTGGCAGGTCATAGGATGCTTGACTGCGGTGCTTGATCAAATTCAGTAGCTTAGACCCATATGTTGTTATTTTAAAAATCAAACTCAGATGTTTCACTTATAGATATTGTCTGAAATAACTATTCCAAACATTGTAATTTAGGGAGTCAATCAGATTATATATGGATTCGAAACGAATGGATGACTTTAGGTCTGTTTTAAACACGGAGTGGGGAGGTATTCAGGGGCGACTTCTGCGTGTGCTGAGAGATGTGTTCCTTCTAATTTTCTCTCTCTAAAAATAGTAACAATAATAACATGGTAACAAATCCCTCAGGAGAGCCTGGGGCTCCGGCTGCAGCGGCCCCTCCCCTCCCCTCCGGGCCACCCGTCAGGGTCCCGCTGAGACTCAGGTGCTGGGCGCGGGCTGCTGCTCTCGGGTCTCGGCCTGTGTCTGGGACAGCGCCGTTCGCGGCGGCCCGAGGGGCAGGCCTGCTGGCCGTGGCCGGAGCGCTCGTCACTGCGGCCGCGGTGACGGCGATGCCCCCGGACACACGAGCCACGCGGGGAACAGGCTGAACCACTGCTGCTGCGCCCCGAGTGCGCCCCGGCCTGCCCCGTGTGCCGTGCGGTGCGCGTGTCCTGCAGTGGGGAGCGGTGGGCCCCGCTCCGGACCTGCGCACCGAGTCCGGGCGGGGGTCACCCAGGCCGAGAACCGCTGACTCACAAGGTGCTCTCAGGGCTAACTTTGTTCAGGGTGACGTGTTAGGAAAGAACTGCTTCTTGGGTCTGAACAGCTGTTCGCTGTGGGCGAAGCGTGCTAGGGCGCAGAGAGGAGGTGACGGCGGCCCGCGGCTTCGCGCTGCCCCTCCGCCTGTGGCTGGCGCTGGGCGGGCGGTTTCTTGTGAGGTTTCTGAACTAGGGAAGGAGTGCAAGTGAGTAAAAAGACAAGCAAAACAGCAGCTCACTGTCGCATTTCTTTTTCTTTTGAAACACTGGGGAAAAACGTTTACTGTGGGGAACACGAAGCAGTGCCGTTTCTAGGAAGAAGAAAGTGCCGCCCTGCCGCGCGCCCCTTTGCGCTGGCGTCGGGTGGAGAGGGGCCTTTCGGCGGTGTGAGGGCCTAGGGAGGGACATGTGTTACTATCTTAGTTTTCAAGTGTAGAATTTTCGGTTTGCTGCAACCAACCAGAAAATTACCCCACTTAATATTTTTAAAGACATCCACTTTTTGTCACTTTTGAGTTCTAATAACATGGCTTTTGCAGTTTAAGTTAAAAAAATGTAACTTTAGTCTCAGAATTAAATAATAATACAGAATGAAAACCTTAGATCACAGACAGTTTGTATTAATTGATTCCCTGGGAAGCGAGGTACAGTGAAGCCACAGCACCGATTTCGGGAAGTGATCAGGTGGCTGACATGTGCTCATTTAGTATTTGCATCGTTGGTCCCTTGATTAAGCTAGGGATTCTGCTTCATGTGCTACAACCTTTGGTGTCTAAGATGCTTACATCTTACAGGTCGATGTATGTTAAGGAGGAAGGTAAAACTGAGCCAGCAGATGTCAGCAAGAACCATAATAAAAACATTGGTCCTGCTTATCTCAACCTTTATTTTGTTACTTTTCAGTGATGATGCTGGAATATTAAGCAGCCTTAGAATGGTGTTTCCGTGGACACTTGCCTGCGTTCTTGCAGACATTTTAGGGAACATGTCTGAAGTATAGCAATGGCTCTAAAAAGGTTTAGTTCAAAGAAAGATCTTTGCCAAGTGCTGTGAACTTTTCCTCACTCCAGTCTCTTGCAAAAATTCCACATAAATTATTTTTTATCAAAAAGTTTATATTTAACAGTTTAAATATTTCTCTGGTCATCTGTGTTCTACTTCTTTCGCTATTCCGCCCCTGTTGACTAGTCAGGAACTATATGCATTTTATAGGAATCGGAGTAGGGATTCCTAAACAGCTGTCCTCATGGAGGACTTAACTGTCCAGTGAAAATATGGCACTTGCATTTTTTTCAGCATCTGGTTATCTGTTTTATTTTAGATAATTCTAGTTCATTGAACAGCCAGAGGATGGTAATGTCTGTCTTTCCACAAAATTGAAAGGTTTACTAATTTCTGAACTAGGGACTTAACAAAAATTCAAATCCTGTAGGCATATATGATGTCCAGTCCTTTGTGATGACCTTATTAGAGTAAACAGAGTGAGGGCGGAGAAGCTGAGACCACAAGGAGCAAGTATGAGAAGCGGGATGGCTTGAGGTGCTTTTCGCTTTCTCATTTCTTATCGTAGCAAATGAAGACCTTCTATTTTAAATGCATCCTTCACTTATTAAAATCTAATATGACCCGAGCAGTCCCATTCCTACATACCCACGCGAGGTGAAACTTAGGTGTGAGCCTGTGTGCAGGTGTTTGTAGTGGCCTTATTTGTAGTAGTCCTAACTGGAAGCAACGCAGATGTCCCTCAGCTGGAGGATGGCGCGTCAGTGAACGCGCTGCACGCGGCAACATGGGTGAGTCTCAGGTGCGCCCTGCTGCGTGAAGGAGGCCACGCCCAGAAGGGTGCAGCCTGTGCGGCTCCGTTTGTATCATCTCCTGGAGAGGGAACTAACGGGACAAAGGGCAGAGCGGGATTGCCAGGCATTGGGGGAGGATTTGACTATAATGGGACACGGGGCATGGTATGGGCTGATGGAACTGGTGGTAGTTACAAGGCTAAATTTGTCAAAATGTATAGAAATTGCACAGGAATAATGGCAATTTTTCTGTATATAAAATTTACCATAAGAAGTGCTAAATGAATTTTATAAAAGATAACATAGACTAGAAAAACAGAGAGAGCGCTAGTTTGTCCTTTTTCTTTTCCCAGACGTTCAATAGGAACCTTAAACGGCTTTAACTCCATTTACCCTTCTCCTTGTATATTGGTTTTCGTGTGTTCAACTCTAGATTCATTTTTAATTTTACAATCAGTTTTATCTCTTATATATTTGAATGGCCCTGTTGCCTTTTTTATGATTCCTTCCTGCATCTTTAGCCTTCTGTCTGAGAGCATTTTTATTCTGTCTGTTCTCTCTGCTGATTTTTGTTCATGTGTTCTTATTTGCTAGAGTGTCTAGTTTTTTATTATGTGCAGAATTGCATGTAGAAATAATTTGAAGCCGAAGCTGTTCTCTTTCTTCAGAATGTATTTTTACTTGTTTTTGCCGGGAGCTTGGGATGTTAGCTATCAGAGCTGACCTCAGTCCAGTTTCAAGATTTCAAATGATTTAATGCTGAGATTTGTCAACCAGGGCTGAGGCTTTCAAGGTCTTAACGGAAATTGTGAGGGTGTTCACCACAACCCTTTGTGGAGCTGTGGACTGTAGTTTGTGTCTCTCGCCCCAAGCAGGTGACAGTACTTTATAGCCTTTCAGCATTGTGGCTGTGCCCTCGCAGCCAGTGCCACACTTCATGGAAAAAGAGGCCTGGATGTTAGAGCCACTTCTCCTAGGCTTCCCTCCTTCCTCAGATACTGGTCCTTTAAGTCTTTGCTATTTCCATATCTGTGTTCCATTAAAGCAGAGTGAAAAATATTTCTTTTGTGTTATTAATTGTCCTTGGAGGAGAGGATTGGTCTGAATTATTCTTTGCCATTATGGAAATAGAGGCTGCCCATACTATTTTTAATTCCCATACATGTATACAAATGTGCTTTTCTTAAAAACTGATGTGTTAAGACATTTTTATTCTATTATGCAACTTGCTGTTTTTGATTTAGTATATGATGAATTCATATTAGAATCATAGGTGACTATGTGTTTGTTGTATGTTTAACTCTGTGCTAGGCACTGTGGGAGTGCAATGATGTATAAAACAGATAATTTCCTACCCTTAATTGGCTGATACTTTGGCAAGATAGTTACCTTAAACAAACAACGACACAATTATCTAACCGACAGGGATAAGAAAGAGCAGTGTCCTTTGAGTACATATAACATGGAAGTTTGTCTCTGCGTCTTGCCTTTTCACTTCACATTATACTGGGTACATCTTTAAATATCATTAAAATTTTTAATAAACATTGGGTCAGTCTAGTTCCATTTTGTGTACTTACTGTAATTTATTTAGACATTTTTATATTGTTGGACCTTTATGTTGTTTCTAGTTTTCCTTTATGATAAATGGTTTTTAATATACATTCTTGTATGTAATCCAACATTCAGTCACTGATTTATTTCTATAGGATGGAGTTGTGGGATTAAGAGTCGTGAGTAAAAGTGTATGAATAATTATTAATGTTCATTGTCACATTGCTTTCTAGAAAGGTTATTATACATATCATAAGCATTGCATATAATTTAAAAGTATGTGTCATTTTGAAAGGCTATCAGTTATGTACTATTTCTTTGTTGCTTAGATTTGTGTTTCTTGATCAGTGATATTCAACATGTTTTGTATTTATTCCTGATGTCCATTTCTTTGTGTCTTTAAGACTGTTTATAAAATTAAGACAGAACCCTCTGCTTTATGAATGAAACTGCAGGACTAGTTTTAAACTAGAATTAGATCTTCTACTACTCCTTTTTCAGTGCTGCAGTTTTATTATTTTATACTTGGATTTCCACTTTTAACTTGTTCCTTTGCTGAGAATACTTTAAAAAAGTTATTGTAATGAGTAGCAGGAAATAGCTTGCTGTTAAAATAAATTGCTGTTATTTGTAAGTGAATTAGTATGTGTTTCTCAGTTTTAATTTCTAATATGGGAAATATTGATAGCCAGGACCCACTGAACAAAAGGGCTTTGGAGTTCTCAGATAAAGAGGTCCTGAGACCCCAAAATGGGAATTTTGGGCTGGACCAACTGAGTAGATGGAGATATATGTAATGAGATAAAAATGATTAGAGGAGAAGTTAGCTTTTTTTTTTTTTTAATTTTTTTGGAGGAATGGGAGATGGAGTCTTCTATTGAAGAATTCTAAAGACATCAGGTGGTCATTTGGATATTGGTGTTTGTGGCTCAGAGCTCAGAACAGGTGCCTCTAGTGGAGCGGTAAGTTTGAGAGGAATCATATATGGGTAGTGATCAAAGTCCTGGGACCGGATGGGATAATTTAAGAGAATGAAGGTTTTTTTAAAAAAAGTGAAGAAACATGTCTTAGAGCACTCCAGCTTACACATTCAATAGAAAAAGTGGCTGCAGTGTGGGAGAAAGGCCAGGGGAACTTCTGGAAGGGGAGACAGTTGTGCTGAAAGCTGGTTGAGGTCAAGTAGAGGACCGGGGTGGGGGGGGTGGGGGCGGATTGTCATCTCTTGTCTGGACTGTCGCAGTAGCTTCTTGACTGGTCTTGCTTGTGGCTGTGAGCACCTCTCCTCTGTCACACAGCAGGAAAGGTTGTATTTGAAAAATAGTGAACTTCTGTCTTAGCTGCTTGAAACCCAACATAAGCTCTTTGATACCAACTGGATAAGTAAATATCATAAAAGTTTTTTCATGAGCTGACACCTGCCTGTGTTGTTAGCCTAACCTTCTCACGTTAACTCCCCACATCCTCTCTCTCACCACGTGCCAGCTTCAATTTTAAATTACTTACAAGATGTTGAGCTCCACTTTTGAGTATTTCAGTATGTTCCTTCCTTTTCCCAGATTCCCTCTCCTCCTTGCCTCTTCTGGACCTTGTGAGTGTGTCTTTCTTATTTAAAAGCCAATTCAGGCAGCTCCATCTTTGGGAAGCCTTTTTTGATTGAAGATTGGGTGCCGAATTTATTTAATTTGATCATAACTTTACTCATGATTGACTTTAGGCTTACTAAACTGTAGCAGTAATTATTTGATGCTTTTATGACAGAGATACATGCATTCGTTCATTAAATAAATATTCACTCAGCACCCATTTTGTGCCAAGCATTGACCTAAGCACTGGGGGTGCAGCTGTGGATGACACAGGTAGGTCCCTGCAACATGGAGTTTATGATCTGGAAGACTGAATGCATAGTTAACATATTTATATATTAAAATGTTTTAATTTTATTTATGAGGCGATTAGTGGGAAAGTATTACATATAAATATCTTTGATCTTTAGAAATATGATAAATAATGGTATTAAATCAGTATACAAACATTCTGTAAAAGCATTAAGAATCCAGTGACACAAGGAATCATGTTAGATATTACGTAAAAACAAATTTCTTTTTGTTCATTGTGTCACTAAGCTTATATGCAGCATGAGGGAGTCGCACAGACCTGTGTCTTCTGAGCAGGGGGTTTCTGACCTCTGTCTGGGACGCTGTAGGAGGGGCTTTCCTGTCAGGCGGGTCGTTAGATTAAATCACTTCTAAGATTTCTTTGATTTGTATGTTTCCTTTTCTTTTTTTAAACTTTGGCTTCTTTTCATCATTGTTTTATTTGCTTAGATGTTATCTCGTATCAGCAGGCATGGTGGAACCTGCCTTGCTGTAACCCAGCACATGGCTTCTCATAGTCACTTCTCAGGGTTAGTCAGGCTGGGGGATATTAAAATCTGTTATACAAAGAAAGCATTTTGTGATTAAATGAGTTAAATATAAGTAAATTTTTTTTTAAAAACCTGCTGGGCTGCTTCAGTCCTTTAGTTTGCTGATGTTGACCATGACTTTCTGAGAGAGATTGATACAGCAAGTAGTACTCCACAGAGGTCTTTGACCAGGAAGCCCTTTTTTTCATGGAGTGTCTTGTGAAAGCTACCTGAGGGGCACTAGAGGTGAAGTGTTGATGCTAATGATTTATATTTCACACTGAAAGGTATTCTAATTCATTACTGGGATTCTCTTTCTCCTTGCCTCTCCTCCCTCCCCAAATCCAACACTATATAAATAAATTGGAAATAAAAGCAAAAATTAAAAAATAAGACCTAATTAAATTTATAAGCTTTTGCATAGCAAAGGAAACTATAAACGAAACAAAAAGGCAACGTACGGAATGGGAGAAAAACATTTGCAAACGATGCAACTGTGAAGGACTTCATTTCCAGAATATACAAACAGCTCAATACAACTCAGTAATAAAAAAGCAAACACCCCAATGAAAAAATGCAAACATTTCTCCAGTGAAGACATACAGATGGCTAATTGCAGATGAAAAATGCTCACTATCACTAATTACCAGAAAAATGCAAATCAAAACTACAATGAGGTATCACCTCACACCAGTCAGAATGGCCATCATTAAAAAAGTCCATAAACGATAAATGCTGGAGATTGTCATACTAAGTGAAATAAGCCAGAAAGAGAAAGAAAAATACCATATGATATCACTTATATGTGGAATCTAAAAAAAAAAAAGACAAATGAATTTATTTACAAAATAGAAACAGACTCACAGACATAGAAAACAAACTTATAGTTACTGGGGGGAAAAGAAGTGGGGAGGGGTAAATTGGGAGTTTGGGGTTAGCAGATACACACTACTATATATAAAATAAATAAACAACAAACTCCTACTGGGAATTATATTCAATACCTTATACTAACCCATAAAAAAAAAAGAAAAGGAATATATATATGTACAACAGAATCACTATGCTGTGCACCAGCAATTAACATTGTAAGTTGACTATACTTCAATTAAAAAAATGAATCCAACAATGTACAAATATGATTATGTATCATGACTAAGTGGGGTTCATCCCAGAAATGAATACTGGCTTAACATTCACCAAAGTGAATGTTCAAAATTCAACATTTTAACAAAGTAAAAAATATATGGTCAGCTCATATACAGAAGCAGCATTTGACAAAAATCTAACATCTTTATAAAATCTTTCAGCAAAGTAAGAATCTAACATCTTTATAAAATCTTTCAGCCTGATAAATTAGGGCATATGTGAAAAATGTGCATCTTACATTAAATGTAATAGTAAATGACTGAATACTTTTCTCCTGAGATAAGAACAAAAAGAGGATGTCTCTACTTCTGTTCATTGTACTGGAGGTTCTAGCCATTGCAATAAGGCAAGAATCTGTAAGAAATCTGCTTGACCTAATAAGTGAGTTTAGCATACTTGCAAGATAAAGGGCCAATATATAGAAATTAGTTGTGTTTCTGTACACTATAATAAAATGGAAATAAAAAGCACCCACTATTTATAATAGTATAAAAAATATAATGTACTTAGGAAATAACTTGGAAACAGATGTGAAAGATGAGTACTGAAACTGAAAACCATTATTGAAAGAAATTAAACCTGAAATAAATGAGATATCCTGTGTCCTGGATTTGAAAACCCAATATTATTAAAATGTCAGTTCTTCCCAAATTGATCTATAGAGTTGATGTAATCCTAATCAGGATCCCAGTAGGCTTTAAAAAAAAAGTAGAAACAGGATGGTTCTAAAATTTATATTAAAATCAGATGTGATTAAATGTAAGTCCATAGCAAAGCTGCGCTATACACCAGTTAATTTAGTGTATGTCTGTGCAGTCGTTTGATGTATATGACAAGGATGATAGAGCAGTGCTGCAGTGGGGTGTGGGGTAAAGGGTCATCTTTTCATCATGTGATCTGAAGGCTACTAGATAGGCGTATATGGAAAAATATTGACTTCACCATAAAGACAAACATTTAATTCCAGGTCAATTGCAGATCTAAATATGAAAGGCAAAAACAGTAAAGCTTACATTAGAAGATAACATGAGAATTTAGGGTAAAGGAAATAATTCTTAAAGAGTACCCCAAATCATTAATCATAAAGAGAAAGATTGATTGATTAGGCCATTTATGAATCTCTGTTCATAAGTTAATTAAAAGATGTCATTGGGAAGATTTTTTAAAAAAAGACAAGTCACAGGATAGAAGAAAATATTTGCAATACACTTGACCCATGTCTAGAATGCTTTTACTGCTTTTTCAAGAGTATGATAAAGTGAAGATGTGTTTTAGTTTCTCCATCTGTTGATCCTGTTTAAGTGGACCCTAACTTTTTAACCCACAAGATTTTAGTTATAAAATTACACTTAGGAAAAACCTAGAGATACTTGGCATTTGTTTCCTTTGTAGTTTGGTCTTTGAGCCTTGTGCAGTACTTGGCACATAACTGGCTTCAGCCTACTGTGTTTGCTGAATTAATGGATGGTGTTTTATAATTAGAAACAAAGTGTGCAAAAAAGAGTAAACACTCATATGAGGACTGACCTTTTAAGTTTAAACCTAAAAAATCACAGGAAGCGTTGTAGTTGGACATAAAGAAAAGAAGTACTAACATTTTCAGAATATAAAGAAGTGCATTTTAGGAATGTGAAGCACTGGCCGTGATTACATGAAGCTGACCACGGCGATGATCATCTTGTACTAAGGAGGGTGAGGGGAAGCTTTTGTGCTCTGTAAGACATAACGGAGAAGGGAGAATTTCATCTCATGAAGCAGGATTTTCTAAGCGTAAAATGCTACTATTGAGAAGAATTAGTTGAGACAGTGAGTATTTGTATTAGCCAAAAAGAGCTTGGATTTAGCAGATGGCAGATAAAAGTATGGGATGTCTTACTGGGCACTTTTGAAAGATTAGGTGAAACTAATATTCGCAAATATCAGGTGTATGATGAGCAACTCAGATTGTTAATGATTGCATTATTTACATTTCAACTTTACATTTTTTGCAGAGTTCTGAAGTTCCTGTTGCATTAGACAATGGATGAGCAATCACAAGGAATGCAGGGGCCACCTGTACCTCAGTTCCAGCCACAGGTAATTGGTTCAGATGCTGCCGCCATGAGAGAGAGAGAGAGAGAGTGTGTGTGTGTGTGTGTGTGCACGTGCGTGTGCAGAGAAACAAGAGATACAGTGAAGGAGGAAGTAGTGCATTCACAGTTCCTTTAGGAAATGAGGTAGCCGGAAGTGCTAATTATGCACTAACAAGTTTAAATCTGCGTTTATATTTTCAAATGCTGTTTTAGAAATATGGACAGACATGGAAAAAAGGGCAGCTGTAGCTGTAACTTGAAGTGGATGACCTGTAGACTTTGAGAGTTAGTATCAGGCTTAGGGAGGAAAACAGAAACGGGGGCAGTGCCTGCGTGTTCCGTGCCCGCCTCCGCTTTCGCCGGGACGCCGCTCCTGCGCTGCCCGTGACGCCTTCCGGTACTGCCCCTTTGCTCGCTCTCTCTGACTAGGAATGTGTTTCTCCTGTTCTGTAGTTGCTTGTTTTCTGCAACATAAAATGCAGTTAAAGGAATGTTTACACGCACTATTGAAATCGATTGTTTGGCCTCCAGTGCGCACCGTGGATGCTTGCCACGGAGTCCAGGACACGTGGCGTGTCCGAAATGCCGTCCCCGCCACGCACGGGCAGCACCTCGGTCTCGTGGTTCATCATGCCCGCGGCTGTGCGGCCTCCGTGGTGTCTCAGAGTTGCTCTGCGAGCCTTGGCCCAGATTTGCTTGGTAGGGATTCTGGCAAAGAAGAATTGATAGGTGTTCTTTCACATGAGCTCTGGAGGCAGAGAAGTTTGGGGCCTCGGGTCGAACAGCTGCCTTGTGGCAGTGCCCCTCAGAGCCTCCACTGTATTACTGTGCGCTGGGAGGTTCCGGGGGCCCTTTCAGGGTGTGGTGTTTTCCAAACTAATTTGACCACTGGACCCTATTTTAGAGCACATCTGTTGGCTTCTCTCGAGTCAGTGTCTGTGAAGCACAGTTTGGGAAATACTGCCTACAGAGTAAACTATCTTTTCTGCCTCTGTACTTCATTCGTTTTTCACCCTTCACCTCCCTCTCCAAAGTTTGAAATCCTGCCCATCTTTCAAGGGGCATCTAAAATGCCACCTCCGCTCTGAAGCTTTTTCCGATTTTGTGGACGTACTTATTTTTTCCTTGGAAACTTGATGATACATCCTTTGTATGTCTCTTCTGCGGTTTCTGAGGCCCTGGGGTCATTTCATATGGACATTGTCCTTATCTTTCCCGTTGGGTCAAACTCTCCGTAAGGATTCGGGCTGTGTCCTACCGCGGCTGCGCCGTGGTCCCGCAGCTCCGCACGTGGAGCAGGGGCTCAGCACGGGTGTGCGATTGAAACCAACCAGCGCTCCTTCACGTGAACGTGTTTAAATTAGCCCTTTACTTAATTGCACTTTCAATTGCTTTGTTATGCCTTTCTGAATTCTCTGTACTGTGTTTGGAAGAGACACCTTTTAGCTTAGAGTAAGGCCAGTATTTTAATTTCAAGATGATTTTTTTAAAATCTGCCATTTATATTTTGTGCTACGATCATAAATTTATCAAGATTATAGTAGGCAGCTTCTTTCTGTTAGATACTAACATTATCTTAGTGCTAGTTTTACAGACATGCATGGATACTCTTTGTTTCATATTCGTTGTCTCCAGTGAAGACAGTGAAAGAAGCAGCTCTCAGATTAGGGAGTTTGTGTTATGATTTTGAAATGTTTGGTTTTGAACAGCCCTAAATTTCAAAGGAAAAAAAGAATGAGCACTGTAATTTCTGCCTCCTACTGACTCACCGACCAGGGAAGGTCAGAGTGGCAGTAGGAGGCGAAAATGAAAGTCCTGGTTCCCTGGGATCCACGGGCTACCACGCCGCATAAATGTCAAAATCACGCACGTGGTTCTGCGTCTCTTTCACGTGGTTGGATTCCTCTCTTCCTCCTGCTGCTGCTCCCATGTGGTACGCCCCCTCCCCCGTGGAAATCAGCAAGTGTCACCCCAGGTTCTCACTGCCTGTGGCAAGTGTGGGGGGGAGGGAGGGTCTTCTGTCTCTGCATCCAGACTGATGGTGTGAGGTTACCCGACAAGCGTTTACAGGCGTTATTGCCTATTAAGTCTCTGAAAAATGTTCCTGCTCTCAGTAGCATTATTTTAAAAGGCTGGCAAAGGACAGCCTCTGCTCGGGGTTGGCAACCTGCTTTTGTTTTGTTCCACACCACTGGCCTGAATAACGGGGTGATGCAGCAACATATGGTTAGCTGTGACTGCTTCCGCTTTTGAGATGCTAGTGCGTGTCTGGACAGAAGCAGCAAACGGAGGAAGTGAGCTTTCTAGGTGTCAGAGACCAATTCCCTGTGTTATGACAAGTGATGTGTATTCTTGGCATATCTGTCTTTTCCTTGTTCTGAGATGAATACTCTGACCCCATAATGCATAATATGTGGTTTCATTTTTAGTAGTGTGAGTTCCTTTTTTTTTAAGCTTTAGAATGTGAGATTTATGTATCTGTTTTTTTGTATTATTGTCATTCTTTTGAACTTAGTTTTTTTTTTTTTTTTTCCTATCAGCTTCCTTTTCCTTCCCTTTTTCTTTCTTTGATTCCTTTCATTGAAGCCGGGAAGGTACTGAAAGGATTTATTTGACTGGATTTGTGTCCTATATATTCACATTGCTTGTGGACTCTAGTTTGTAGAACAGTGGATTTGGCTAAATTTTTTAAAACGCAAACTGTATAAAAGATGGTGACAGAGAAATAGTAAAATGTCTACATTTTAGTATAAGACAAATTTTAAACAGTGGATGTTTACAGCTAACATTTTGTGAGTTTTTAATTTCTGGTCATTGAGTGAAGAGAGCTATGATACATTCACTTTTTATCACAAAGATAAATATAAAACGATTACAATCAGTGCGCAGCCTGAAGACTTTGTGGGAACGACTCGAGGGAGAATCAGTTTTAGTTGGAATAGTCGTCAGGACCTAGAGTATAATTATTATCTGTAGTTTGAAGATGCCCAGTGTGACACTGGCTCCCTGCGAAGGAGGGAAAGCAGCCCAGATCTACAGGCAGGAGAGTCAGTGCTCCTCCTTTTAACGACTTGGAAGGGATGAGAGTCTCATCTGGGAGTCTTCCAACCCAAGCCTCCCCTCGGGCTGGCCGGCATCCTGGCCTGCCGCGCCGAGCTCGCACGCCTCTGGGAGTGAGCGGGGCGGACAGGGGGCCGGCTGGGTTGAGTGGGACAGGATTTGGACCTGAAGACTGGGGCACCTCCCCCTCTTCTTAGCCCGTCTTACAGAACTACTTTCTTTATGAAATAAGGGTCATTGTGTCGTTTGCTTCTTTTGCTAAGTTGAGTTTGTCAAGGTTTTGTCCTATGGCATTGAGCACAGCCTCCGTTTTCAGAAGCCTCTGCAGAAGATGAGGTGACGTTCTCCGCCTAACAGCCTCGTCCAGCCGCTTTATTGCTGCAGGTCTGGGGGATGGAGTGGCAGCTGCTCTGAGGGAAGAGACCTGCTGCAGTTTGAGCTGATGCCCTTGAAACTCCAGTAAGGCTCAGTGCTGCCAGCAGTCCTGTCCTTGGTCCCCGCGCTGCCCGCACCCCCAGCAGCGTCTCCTGTCCCCTCTCCTCAGAACCCCCACTCCCCCTCCTCTCTCTCAGCTGCTGCGCCCTTGCTTCCTGTTTCACCAACAGACTGAGGCAGTCAGACGAGGACTTCCCCGGGACCTGCAGAGCGTGGTCGGCCTCGTCTGCCCTGTCAGGTGCGCCAGCCCTGCCCGGGCCACCAGAGCCGTGTGCAGCCCCACGCCGGCTGGGCGCTTCGTGGTGCTGTGTGCTGCGAGGTCTCCCATCTAAACGGCGAACCAGAACAAACCCCAGCCAGAAAATGGCTTTCAAAGTCCTTCTTTTCTCCAGCTGTTCACCTCTCTCTCTGTTGCCTTTTGCTGCTGAGTCCTTAGCTGTGTAGGTCTGTGTCCTGTTCCCCCTTCGCTCTCTTAGGTGTGCTCCGGGGGGCTTTCTCCCCTCCCTGCCGCCGAGGCTGCTCTCGCCCCGGTCCCCGGGGCCTCCTGTGCTCAGTCCCTGCGCCACCCTTAGACCTTGTCTTCCTTGGTCGTCAGCTACACCTGAGAGAGTCGGCCGCACTCTGTTCTTTGAAACCTGTTCATTGCTCCGCTTCTGAGAGCCTTGTTTCCTTCTCGTCTTAATGGTCCGTCCTTTGCCGACTCCCCTCCCCTCCTGGACTCTTCACTGCGGAGCTCTCTGCGGCTCAGAGCGTCTTGCCCTCTGTGCCCTGCTTGGAGATCCCTTTCAGGTTCATGATCCTGAGTATGGTCCATGTGCTGGTGGCCTCTCTACTTTAGACTGGATCTACCTCCTGATCCCAGACGCGAGCAACCAGTCACCTACTTGACATCAAATTTGCGTGTCTCAAACTGGGCACATGTGAAACTGAACTGTGAATATTCCTGCAAACCGTCTGTGTGCAGGCCTCTCTGTCACAGTTGGCGGCATGTCCCTCCTTTGACCTGCTCAGGCCGAAGCTCCTGGAGACGTCCCCGGCCCCCCCGTCTCTCGCATGTCCTGTCTCACCGCTGACGGGTCCTGCAGCGCCCCCTTCTGCATACACTTGGGTGCGAGTACTTCTTGCCTCCTCTGCTGCTGTCATTCTGCTCAGTTATTTTCATTCTCCATGTAACTTACTGCGGTCACTCCCCAGTTGGTCTCTGTTTCCATCCTGTCCTCCCTTCAGTCTACTGTCAGCACATAAGTCAGGGAAAAATTATATAACATTTAAATATAAAATACACAATTTCAGTCAAATCGTATCTGTTTAAAATCTTTTAATAGTTTCTCATCCTTCCTCATCGTGGCTCCCCCCACTCATCTTCTTCCAGTGTGCGTGCAGACGCCGCCTTCCTCGGCCATTCCATGAAAGCCGTCCCTTCACACCCACCCAGTAAGCCATTTATCCCTTTTATTTTGCTCACTGTCTTTCCTCTTTCTCCAGAGTATAAACTTCATTCCCGGTCCCCAGAACAGGACCTGGAGCAGATGGTAGGCATTCAGTAAACACTTGCTGAAGACAAACGTGGTGTCAAGTCAACCCATTCTCTTTCTTCTCAAGCACCACTTTTTAAATGAATATTAAAATGTATCAGTATCTCTAGAATTTTTAGGCACAAGTTCAAGCAGTGGTCCATACCTTGGTGCCCCCATCAGAGGGATGGTAGGAAGCCATTCTTGGCATCACTTTGTCAGACTAGACGTGAGGAACGAGCCTGCATCGCAGCAAGGAAGAAAGCTCAGAGAGAGAGAGAGAACTTCCTCCAGGAAGAGCTTCCACAGCTCTCTGAGCCCAGGACTCACGTGTTGTCTGAGATGTCTGAGCTCTTAATGTACCTTTTTTTTTTTTTTGGTAAAGCCTGTGTACAAATGTAAATATATATAGTAAATGGTTTATTAGGAAAAACCACGTACAGCCTGCACTTCTTACTTTCTTTCCACCTCCTTTTTTTACCGGGAGTGAGCCTCCTCCCCCCGTGGTCGCTGTCCCCTGTCACCTGGCACGTGGGGCGGCTCACTCTCCGGTCCCCGCGCGGGGAGGGTCAGCGGCAGAGGCTCACCCTCCCCATCCGCAAAGACTCTTCCAGACCCAACCCCGCTCCTTCTTGGGTGGGGGGCTGGTGAGCCCCGCCGCGTGGAGGCTCCGTCTCGGCCTCCCGGTGGCCCCAGGCTCCCTGCCTCGCCGTCACCTGCGTCTCGCCTTCGTCCCGGGCGCAGTGCCGCTGCTGCTTGGTTCTTGCAGCGCGCCCGCCCCGTGCCGAGCGGTTTGAATGTCCATCACCCCCGACACCAGGCCGCCGCTCACACCTCGCACACGGGGAGGCCCGGGCTCGCCCGGCCCAGGTCACACGCGGCCCCGGGGTGGGGCTGTCGGCCGGCTCGCTTGCTTCCCGGAAGACGCTCCTCACACACTTCCTGGCCGGTCTCACCGCCTCAGTCCTCGTGACCCTTCGTGTTTCCGGGCACCTCCGGCTCCTCGTCTTCGAGGTGACGTGTGCCGTGTTCTGGCCCGGCCTGTCCTCCCTGGGTCGGGTAGCCCTGCCCGCCTGGTTGTCCGGACCGCAGGCAGGCGGGCCTCATGCTTTGCGTTTAGCCAGTTTTCCTGCCCCCTTGACTGGACTCCCTCACTAGCTAGTGAACCTGCGGATTCTTCACATCCTGACGGTAACCGCTCCCCTTTAGATTCCTGCCACCTCTTGCCTAGCTTGTTGCAGAAGCTTCGGATCTGGTCTCTTTACCTCTCGTGTTACTGTTTCTAGTTCATTCTTTACATTGTAGCAAGAGTCATGTTTCCAAAGTGTACCTTTTGTTGCGTTACTTTCTTTGACTTTTGGGATGGATTCTGCATTTTCACGCATGCTGGGGAGGGTCTTGCATCCCCTGGTCTCCTTTCTCCTCTGCAGCTGCACCTCGTGTCACTCCCTGCTTTGGACTCGGGTTCAGCCTTATCTTGCTTACATTGCACTCTCTTTGGGCTCCAGGATCTCGGGTGCCAGGAGCTGTTCGGGGAGATTCAGTCTCCAGCAGAAGGTAATAAGCATGAGGGCTCATTATAATGTACGTGAACTACATGAAGAGACCCCGAGGAAAGTTCTCTGAGAGGAAATGTGAAATTAAGAAGACAACAAAAAGATGACTCGTTTTTGGGTCATTTCATACACGGGTGTGCTTCTAGTAAATGAGAATACATTCCACCAGGAGTGCAGTGCTCACGTCTGTAGGTCGTGTTTTGTATCAGTGAATAAGTAGGTAACGGGTGCTCCATAAATCCGTGTTGAATGAATGGATTGATCTCTAAATGAAAGCAAAATAGTAATCAGTCTAACTGTACTACGTTAATATCATATAGATTTTAGTTACTTTAGAGTTATTTTAGGAAGTGACTGTGGTGCCATATAGTATAAGAGATCTGTCAGATGAGAAGTGGTATCAGAATGTTTAGAGCCTGGCTGAGCTCTGGATTTAGATTGATTGTTCATATTTACATATTTAGGGATAAGTGTTTCTCAAATTTTAGAGGAAGTACCTTGAGGGATTTAGATGATTAAAAAAATGGGGCTGCAGAAAGGGTTCTCTCATCTTCTCTCTTGGAAATTTCTTTTTGAATAGTCCATTGAGAGTGGTGTGGGCAAAGATGAGGTCAACATGAATCGAATAGTTTCCAGACGCTACCTGGAACTGCATTCAGAGCCTGACATATAGTTTTAAGAAATACAGTGATGAAAGTTGTTCCGTTTTTGAGGGTGAATTTGATATTTGGAGATAATTTAAAAATCCGTTGGAGCCAAATATGTACTTGGTGAAAAAAGTATAGTCTTGGTAGTCATTCTTCCTTTGATCAAAATGAGCTGTCTTCTTAAATGAGGCCAGTGATTTTCATATGGTTCACAAGCTGATGACAGTTCCACAGGAGGGGTTCTGAATACATGTTCGGCGTTGGAAGCCTTCCTAGAGTAAGTGCATGTCTTCCTGTGGTGCGGGTTTGAAGAGCAGCGTTCAGTGTATAGATTCTAATGTGTTCGTTAGAATTCGATTGTATCATTTTACATTTAGGATACCTTTATATTTCGTCTCCCTTTATATCATTATTATGTGACTATTATATGACTTTCATATGGCCTTGGTTATGTTTGACAGATTTCTCACTAACTATTCATAAAACAAATATTTCCCAAATTTAGAAATTTTGATACATTTCTTTTTCCAAGAGCACTTACATAAAATAAATTTAATGATGCATTCTTTTTGTTTTTCCCTTGACTGGACCTCATTTGGTGCAGGAGGACAAGAGGGTGGTGGAGGAGGAGGTTTTAGAAGAGTTACCATGAGGTGGGCATCCAGTGGAGGGTGAGGAGAGCACCAGGAATCAGTGTAACTCAACACTACCTTCCAGAACCAGTGGTGGAGGAGGTTGGACAGTGGATGACACTGGCCAGAGTGAGTGAGCAGAGCGAGAAGGGAAGGCGGAAGATGGTACCCTGTGGAACACCAGCATCCGTGGGGAGGAGGATGTGGAGGAGCTGGAGGAGGCGGGAGGGCTGGTTGGTGTGGTGGCTTAGAGCACGAGCTCTGAAGTCAGATTGCCTGGGATGAGTGTCTGGGACCCTCCAGCCCCGACTGTCTAGCTGTGTGAGAGAGGGCAGGTTATTTAACATCTGTAAGCCTCACTTGTCTTATCAGTAAATTAGAGAAACAGTAGTTTTTACCTCCAGCAGATATGGAGCTTTCACTGTGGTGCTGGGCACAGAGATGGCACTCGTTGGATGATGATGGTAGGGCCAGTAGTTAGTGCTGGTTGGATGACGATGCTGCTGATGGTTAACCCTCATTAGAGGGTGGCGATGGTGATGGCGACAGTGACTGCGTTCTACACGATGGTCTAGGCGCACAGGTTCCTCTGCCCATGGCCTGCTTCTGCATCATATTACGTCCTTTATTTGGTTTTTATTACCGCTTTCTGCCCACACTGCTTCTTTAGCCTTGTTTATCTCAGTAACTGGTATCACTGTCCATCGAGGTGCACAAGCCCACATCTATGACTTACCCGCTCTGTCCCCACTCCTCAGACTCCACTCCTCAGCATCCTCTCTGCCTCTGCCTCACGGTCACATCCTGATTCCGTCTGCTGCCGCGTCTCACTATAACTGTCAGGTCAGGCCCACAACCTTTCTGTCCAGGCTCCCTGCTCCCACTCCTGCGATCCTCCTCCTCCTGTGCCCCACTTCCTTGTGCACGCAGCGTCCTGAGTGAGTTCTCCCTGTGAGTGCGCGTGAGATCACGGCGCAGCGCTTCTCTGCCGGCAGCCGGGGTCCTTCCTCTTGCTGCGGCGCATGGCGTGGCCGCCCGCGCATCCCGCCTCCGCCCCGCTCCCCGTGCGCCAGCCCGTCTTCCTTGAACACACGAGCTCATTCCTTCCCGAGGACATTTTCTCCAGGGGTTCTTTCTGCTCTTCCTTTTCCTTCTGGTTTTTCAATCTCAGCATAAAGGTCACCCCCTCAGCAGGGTCCTCCCAGAGTTACCCAGTCTAAAATAACCATCCACTCTTTTCCCACTGTATCGCTCCATTGTATTTCTCTGCATAGTACTTAAATATTAGATACTACTGTGTATTTGCTTACTGTCTTTTTATTGTTTTTGTATTTGTTTGCCCCCTCCTCCATTAATAATTGTGGAATAAATGAATAAATTGTGGAAACCTCTTCCCTCTATTTGTCTCCGTCCGTCTCTGTCTCCCTGAGCCTTTTGCCTGCCCTATTTAATTTTACGGGTATAGCTGATGGTGCTCCTGGCGGGTGGGAATGTCTTTGTCATTAATTAACTATCCTGCTCATGGTATGCTGGGAAAGGTAATCGGTATTTTTGGTTACGTAATTTGGATATAGTGATTATTATGCTGTGTGGTGTAACTAATGATGCTTAAATGATACAAACACCAGGGTCTTATAAATGTTTAATCAGGTAATTGGTTATATTTGGTCACTCATTTTTCTTATGCTACAGTGAATTGTCTCCTTTGTTTGATATAAAGCCAGTAATAATGATTAATGGCGTATTGTTCCAACTGACGTAAATCTCCGACCCTTAGTATCTTTAGGAATAGGTTACTGCTGAAGTAGTTCAAGAAATTTTAGGGAAGTCATTTCTCAAATGGAAAGAAGCATGACTAATTAGACTCTGCTGGCACATGTGGTTTTTTAAAAAAAATGTGTTTCTTTTTTTTATTTTCAGTGAGGTTTGTAGAAAGTAATACATAACAGAGTTGTTAGATACTGTCAAAAAGATATTCTAGTTTGTGTAGTTTGGAGATGAGTAATCTCTTTTTAATGATCGTACATAGCATGAACTTTATTGCCAAATAAAATAGAAAAGCATTTTGAAGTTTTGTTACTTTTAAATTTTGGAGAAATTTAGGAATATTAATATAAAATAAGATTTTTAAAATCACATAGTTGGTAATATGAAAATCACCAGTAAGAGATAAAAGTGCAATAACAATATAAACCTTATTAATGGTGTTAAACACTGTAATTAGCAGTGGCTTGTGATCTAACAGCACCTCTAGGAGTTACCAGGACGTCGCTTTCTCTCTGGGGAGTCTGTGGAGGCCGTGCTGTGACGCTTCTAATCCCCCCAGAGAGAATTACCATCGTAACGTTGTCCTGAATTGTCTTACTGCTCATTAAATGTCCTTGCCATCACATTTAAAGTAAATTAAGGAAATTAATTTAGTCCTAGGAAATTGTTTAACAAGTTTGCACCTGTGAGGATATGAGCCCGTGGCACAGCAGAATGAATTTTATTGTAGAATGAAGAGTATTTCTGTGAAGGAAGCAGCTAACACAGGCTGGCACGTAGAATCCTGATCAGGTAGCGGGATCTGGTGGTATGTGATTGAAGTGCAGATTGACAAGAGATTCGTTAGTGAGAGTGCAGAGCGTTTCAGGTGTTGTGTAAAGCTTCCTTCACTCTCGGGTTTGGTTTTTTTGTTTTTAGTTGTCACATATGATTTTGAATGTTTATTTTGTGTTTCTATATTTCAGGACTCTTCTATAGGATACCTTGTTAGTACACATATCTCAAGAGGCTAAACATGGTACTTTACCACAAAAATGTAATACAAATGCTGCCAATATCAGTTTTAATTATGTCCTTTATTAAAGGAGTTGTAAGTGTCTTATAGTTAGTAATTAAGAAATAACAAAAAGCCAGTAACAATAATAAAAAAAAAACCTATGTAAGCTTATAGTTAACGTTATCTATGTTAATTAGTTCCATTTTGAGACTTATTCCATAAATGAATCTGTTTAAAATTTCTTGATGGGGTGTGTAGTCTTTATTTAGTAATTTTAGAAGATCCCTTGTGCTGAGTTAGTCGCGCCCTTTCTCAGTTTCTTCTGTCACAAAGAGCTTGCAGTGTCAAACTTGTAGGGTTTATGGGCTTTCAGACAATTACTCTCTTCCGTTTGCCTGTGACTTTAAACTTCATTTTAAGCATGTTCCAACCAGGTAGCTGAACTGCCACCAGACGTGATTTTATAAATGAGATGGCCCCCCACGGTAATTAGGGGGCCTTTGGGCAAAGTAATTTTAGTTAGATGTAGTTGGTGTGTGTCACCATGGAGCCTGGGACCCAGGGGTTAGGCTCTGCCCTTCCATGAACCAGGAAGGCGATCCACGTGGTAACTGGGGGACACTGGCTAGAAGATGGAGCCCAGGCCCGGGTGGCACCTGCTCCCAGTGAGGAAGCTGCTGGCACAGGGGTCTAGCAGGATAGAGACAGACTCCAGTTGGGGCCCTGAGGAAGACAGACCCAAAAAGAACACTGAAGTAGAGACTAAAGAATTACAGTCCTAAAAACTCGAGGACCCCAGTGCCCTGTGAGGAGAGGGTGGGTGGAAGGATGCCGCCCCACCTGGGAGGGGAGCTGTAGGTGACAGTGAGCTCGTGCCACGCACCTGGCTGTCCGGTTGACACTCCGATGCCGGGCCTGGGTCTGCTCGCCCTACCTGAGAAAAGGAGGAAGCCAGATCTGGGTGGCTGCCTGGCTGAGAAAGGTTCTGAGATACTGAGCACTGAGTCTGGGCGTGGAGCCCAGGCCTTGCACACTCAGTGGGGACCCTGTGTGTTTTCTGTGGGGCGTCTTGGGTGCGCCTGGCTCCCGGCGCTCAGTGTCCGCATCGCATCGCCCTGGGTCAGTGGGGGTTACTCAGTGTCCTTTAATGCTGGGAGTTCATGGGGAGTCCGTTCCCTCTGCTGGGAAGCTGTGAGAGGCAGTTGTGGGTCTTCTCACTGGCACTGAGTTCTTCCAGGGACATTCACTTAGTAAATATCTATTGTCTGTTTCATGTCAGGCCACCTTCCTGGCATCTGGATACAAGGATAAAGCTTGGCTTTTGGCTTTGAGAAACTGTGAGTGGAGGGAGAAATACATTGTGTAAACAAATGATTAGAATCCAGTTCGGTGCGGAACCCAGCGTGGTGCCTGCACTGAGGGCTTGTTGGCAGAGCTGACTGCTGTCGTGCGGGAGCGGAGGCCAGAGCAGAGGCTGGAGCCCGGGTGGGCGGAGGGTGGTCCCCAGACAGGCTGGCGGCTGAGCCTCTGAGTTTTTAGGGTGAGAAGCACAGTTCTTCAGAAGACGTGGGACAAGCCGATGCCTTGCGCTGAGCGGCCAGAGCTCACGTGCACTTGGGGACAAATGGTGTGGCTGGTGCGGAGGCCCAGGGTGGATATGCAGGTAACACAAGAGCCCTCTGTCGGAGGTGGAACAGAGTAGGTTCTTTCTTTCGTAAAAGTTGAAAATCCTTTAAATGACTCACATCAAATCCAAAAGCCATTTTGTACGGCTCAGAAAATACCCTGATCATTAAGGGACTGCGGGGCTGAGACCCAGTTTATCCGCCAAAATGAGAACAGGGGAAGGCAATTTAAGGGATTTTATTTGGTTTTTATTTTCTGCTCATTTGAATCTCATTACTTTGCTGAGTTATTTTATTCCCAGTATAACTCTAATATTAAATTAAAAATATGGGGAATTGGACATTATCCAAAAAAAGAGAATATAGCTCTTTCCTCAGAATAGTCCTCTACTTGAGTGGGCACTCATTTGAAGATATCACCTTTTTATTTTAAGCACCTAATACTGGCGACTTAGGATGGGACATAACTCATCAGAATGAAGTACGGCATCGGATGCAGTATCCCAGACTCATTACCGCAGTGTGTGTGTTGCCTGTCCCATGAGCTCCTAAAGGAGACCTCATCCTGCACAGGCTTGTTTTTATATAAACTGCAGTATGGCACAGGGACCGGGGTGGCTGGGATGTGCAGCTATGCTCCTTCTCATGTCAACTCTGCACGTCTACACTGGCTGACAGGACATGGGAGCAGATGAGACAAGCTGTCACTCACCCACACTGCCCTTTGAAGAAAGGCCATGGGGGGAAAAGGTGCCTCAAATGGGCTGTGAAGTTTACATACACTGCCCACTGTTAAACAGATTACGTCTAATGAAGTGTCTAATGCTCAGGCCATATCAGCCTAATCCTCGGTGGCAGTTCATCCCTCAACTGCCAAAAAACACCGCCCTCTGGCCCTCTCTCGCCACTCTGGCCGCCAAGCACAGGGAGGTGCCCAGCCTTAATAAACCAAGACAGTGTGTGATCTGACATGCAAATATAGGTCATTGCATATGTAAATGTGTGATTACAAACCTGCATGCCAAAACACATTAGTGAGATTCTGCTCTCAGCATGCGGTTGTCACACTGCCTTAGCAGTTCACGCTAATATTTGTCAGTTATTGTGCAGGCAGAAGATGGAATTCCCAGTCAGATCTAAAGGGTGTGGACTGTGTGATAGCAGCCCTAATGATGAAGCTGTATTTCACTGTTGAGAATGACGAGTGTTCATCGGGAGAAAGATGGTCTGTGCATTTTGGGGAGAGGAAGGAAATCTATTTCTTAAATGCTGCAGACTACCCCAGTGTGTCAATTCAAAAAAAAAAATTTTTTTTAAGATTTCTTAGAAAAGCATGGACAATTGAAAAATGTCTCTCCTCTTTAAATGAAACTTTCATTTGAAGTTAAGAAAACTAAAAAAGTTGCTAACATCAGTTGATCTGAGAAGCAGACTTGTTGTAAGTTTCCTTTGTTAAATGGGTGCTGTTTGGTCACAGTGACACAGTTATAAATGGATCTCAGCAACTACGAAAAGAAACCATATAACCGAGCAGCAAGGTAAATTGTTTTGTTTCCCTTTATTTTGTAATTTTATTTTTCTTTTATTTTTTTGTTTTCAACATACGTCTCTATTCCCAGCTTTGTTTTGTTTTTTCATGAAAAGACCTGAAATTGAAAATATCTGCAGAGCATCTTGGTCTCCTGTTGTAGGTGACCGTTCAGTAACCGTGACAGTCAGCAAAGGGCGTACTTGGGACCAGATAGACATAGATTTGGTTTGATGACATCTACATTATAGGATTGTCATGAAAATTGAAGTGGGTGGCATATAAAGCCTTAATACGTAGGACCTGCTAAGTTGTAGATGCCAAAATGGAACTTCCATTACTGTGGTAGTTGTTACTTTTATTTTATTATAATGATTATTTATGGTTTTATATCTGTAAAATGAATTTGTGAAATCTGCTGTATTCTGGTTGCTTTGTATGTCTTAAAGGAAGAATGGTATTTTTCTTGACAGTATTTTGGGCTTTCAGAAGAAAGAAAAATATGATAACAGAAATTATTACTTTTTTTCTCTTTTTGAGAAACACTGCATTTGAATGACAGTGAAACTTTAGTAGAATTTTGTAACATTTTTGCTAGCTTGACAGAGGTAGTGAAATTAACAAGATAACATATATGGGGGGGGTAATGTACTGCCCATATGTCAGAATAGCCCATGGCCCTCTGCGTAAGTCATGGGGTTGTCAGCCTTAACCACAGTTTGTCTGGGGGGCTGCGCGTTCACATTGACTTTAGTGTATTTAGGAACCAGCATGCTCTTCGGCTGCATTAATAGGTATTTAATGTTCATTCTTACTAGAGGGTGCACAGTCAGGGCCCACAAGAGTGTTTTGTTTACTCCAAGTTGGCTCAGAGAGCAAAGGAAGTCCAGAAGGATGAGAGCAGCGGGCTAAAAGGCCTACAGGAGTGTACTTGCCAGCAATCCAGGGATCCTGAAAAGGCCCATGCATGCTTAGCCAAAAAAGAGATGCTGTAAGTGCATATGATAGCTAACTAGACTATTCTGTTATATTTTTTACAGGTATGGATATTGAGTGTCAGTGGAAGCTTAAAAGCCAGCGTTCCCTGGGTGTAGGTAGTAACCCCAGTAGTAGAAAGGGTCCGACTGCAGTGGGTGTTGAGTTAATGTTTATCCTGCGACTGGTTGAATGAATGAATGAGTCCATAAACAATGGGTGATATGTGTGAGATGTTGAGTTTTGCCTCAAAATGGGAATGGGTGCTGTGCTCCCTCCACACCCTGTAATTATTTCTCTCCCAGCACCGCTGAGAGCCTCTTCCATGTACCTGGGCCATCTCTGTCAGAGCAGACGCATCTCCCATGCACCTGTTTCCCTAGCAGCTGGTACAGCGCCTGGCACTTAGGAAGTACTGAAAAGTGTTAGTTTTAAAAAGAAATGACTTTGTCCGCAAACAATAGAAAAAATTGTTTAAAAATGTAATTATGTACTAAGTGAAAGAAGCCAGTCTGAAAAGCTCCATCCTGTAAGAGTCTTAACTATGCAACGTTCTGGAGGAAGTGAAAAGCCCAGTGTGTGCGTGGGGGGGTGATGAAAGGGCAGGGCAGAGGATTTTCAGAGCAGACTCTGGTACCATTGTTGTGGACACACGTCGTGATACGTGTGTCCAGACCCAGAGAGTGCACACACCTAGTGTGAACAGTGGACTCGGGGTGGTGGTGGCATGTCGGTGGCACGGGCCCATTCTGGTGGGGGCGCTGATCCTGGGAAACCAGTGCATCTGTGGGTTCAGGGTGTGTCGGGAGTCTCTGTGCCTTCCTCGTAGTTTTGCTGTGAACCTTAGAAGTGCCTTAAAAAAAAGTAAGTCTTTTTTAAAAAAAAGTGATGAGGAAGTGGTAAACTCCCTGCTGCTGGAACTGTTCTTGGCAGAAGTTAAATAATTTTCAGGAAGTTGAGAAGATTTTCATGCATTAGGTGGCAGATTGGACTAAATGAATGTATGTGTGTATTTTTTTATATATGTGAATGGTTCAGTAAATACATGTCGGATGAATGGATGTCTGCAGGTTTACCATAGGAATCACCTGCTTATGTGAAAACAATCCACGATTGTGTGTACACTGTGTGACTGAAAACTTTTCTGACTTTTTTAATTACAGAAGGCCTTACGACCCGATATGGGCTATAATACGTTAGCCAACTTTCGAATAGAAAAAAAAATTGGTCGCGGGCAATTTAGTGAAGTTTACAGAGCAGCCTGTCTCTTGGATGGAGTTCCAGTAGCTTTAAAAAAAGTGCAGGTAAGATGACTTTAATTATCTAAATCAGTGTAAAATTGTACTGTGTGAATAGTGAATAGAGAAAAGTATGTCCTGAGTGATTGGGTGATGACAGTCTGAAGTTGAGAATGATGGGAAAGAATAAAAATTGTGCTTTAAAAGCTGGAATTGAGTGTAGGACATGGTGGAAATTCATGTTTGGTTTTAATATTACTTTTAAAATTTCACTGGCTTTGTTTACCCAGATTGAATAACGAGTGGAATGACCTTAGAAAAGCTGTCACAGCTCTAGATTTGGGGAGGCGGATCTGAGTTGTCACCACTGCTCCAGCTGGACATGTGAGCGGGAGCGGTGTCCCCCGCCAGGCCCAGTGGCCGTGGGCCCCGCGGGAGGGGAGCCGACTTAGAGCCTGCGCTTCCTGAGGGTGGCGCGCGGCCGGCAGGGCTCGGGGAGGGCGGGGAGGGCGGGGATGAAGGTTGCAGAGAGAACCACACTGTAAATAAAGGAAAACTGGAGTGAACTTTATTTTCTGGAAAATTACAAAAAAAAAATGAAGTTGGTAAAATGAGAGGATTGCGGTCCTGCTGAAAACCGCGTGCTGCGTCTGTGCGGTTCTGGAGTCAGCCTTGCGCAGCGGCGCGCACTCCTTCCGCTTGTCCTCGGGTGCGTGTGTCTTTCTCCCGCTCCTCTCGTTACCGACCAGGATTCTCTGGCTCCATAATCTGTAGAAACTGATAAGAGGGCAGAGGAGGGACCCCGGGAGGCTTTACTGGGGCTCGTGCTGCAGCAGAAAGGGGCGAGGACAAGGAGCAGGTGCCCTTGCTTGCTCCCTGGGGGGTCCGGGGGTGGGGGATCTGGAATGAGGGTGGGGGTGGGGCGATGGGGTGGGGGTTGGGGGTGGCTTAGGTGGTCGCCACCCCCCTGCTGCTGCTGTGCCCAGGGGTCACAGTAACCACCCCCCCCCCCGGCCACCGCTGCTCCCCACACCTCCGAAGTGGCAGTTGGATCTTTGGTCTTTTTGTATCTTATTGTTCATCACTAGGCCCCACCGCACAGGCACGCAATTCTTTTCAGTCCCTTCCAGTTTCTGTGTGTTCTGTTGCTCAGTCGGGTGCAAGCATTGCAGCCTAGAGTCCCAGGTCCCAGGTCCCAGGTCCCAGCCTGTCCCCGCTGACCAAGTCCTGCCCCCGCCCCTGTGGACTCGTCCCGCTGAGCCAGAGTCCCGGGCGACTCACTGCCCTGGGAGTCTAGAACGTCTCCATCCACCTGCCCTCTGGTCCAGAAAGCCCTTGCCTTTCTGCCTCAGAGTGTGCTTGACAGTTTTCCTTACCTTTTTCAGGGAAGGTGGTTTTGTTCACACCGGCCTGTGGGCTTCCCGTTTTACTCTGCAGCCCTGGGTTCTTTTCTTGGTTGAGACCTGTGGAACCTCAGTGTCCTCTTACAAGTATATATAATATATAAACTTGGTAAAGGACCAGTATATTTGTGACAGCCATTACAGAGATGAACAGTTTTCACTTACATCTTTAAGGAAACAGTAAATATTTATGAAAGGTTTATGGGCATATGTGTTAGATGTGAAGAATCTCTGGTCTGCACCGCTCAGCTCGCAAAGTAAAACATCAAAAGTAACTTGATGCACGCCTGCCTCTCCCTTCCCTGTCCTGAATTGTGTGTTGATCATTCCTTTCTTTTTCTTTGGAGCTTTCCCCTCTTCTATCTGTGTACATTTCTGAGTAAATCTGTTTAATGTAGTCACGTGCTGGTGCGTGTGGCGGTTCTTTATTCTTTGTGCATATTATACACACAGTGCGCGCATATGCGTGTGTGTCTAGGATTCGTTTACATGTGTCTGGTGCTCAGTTTTTGTTACGTCTGCCTGCTGTTTAAGTTGTGCACAGCTGTTTGCTGTTACAAACAGCACTTCCATGGTGTTCACACGTGTGTTTCCTGGAGCACATGTGCAAGAACGTCCCTGCTTGTGTGCCTGAGAAGGAAAGTGATGAGCGCAGGGATGCGTGGTTGGCGCTGTGAGTTAGTACCAAGTTACCCTACACTTGCACCCTTTGACCACCTCACCGGCAGCATGTGAGGGTGGCCGTCTTCCCTCTCGCCACACGCCACTTTTAGTAAGAAAATACAGCCTAAAATGCAAGTATTAGTGTTATGACACAGATGGCTTTAAGAATGATTATTTCCTTACAAAAGAACTCTTTGATCCATTTTTAAAAGGTATCGAATTCTGCAGAGTATCTCTGGGCACCACAGTGGGGAAGAAGAAACTACTGATTCTGTTCCTACCCCCTCGGGGAGAGAGGTATCTAGAGCAAGTAACTGCTGAACCCTGGGCGTGGCTTCCTGATGTAAATAGTTGGTGGAATGGAGATGTCAGTTGGAGCTGTTGGAGTTGGTGGAATTGAGCGTAAGCCAGGCTGTCGAGGCGAGACCGGGTTCTGGGGAACGTTGAAACCAGGAACAGGAGTTTGAATAGGAGGAGAGTAAGGACTCACCATGGATTCTCCAGGGGGGTAATAATCTGCCAAATTGGTTATTTTCAAAATAAAGTACCAGCGGAACACACAGCACGGACCAGAGAGAAGACAGCTGCTGGTCTGCGGCAGGGCGGGGTTGGGGGTTGCTGAGAAACTGGCCGGAGGCCCCTGCGGCCTCCCTAGCCCCCTCCTCCACTCTGAGTGTGGACAGAGGCAGAGTGCTGTTCTCATGTGGTTGCATTTTAAATCACAGAGCCTTGTCTTTCGAAGTGACTTAGAAAGAAAAGAAGGGAAGAAAGGAGGGAGGGAGGGAGGAAGAACAGAAGCTCTTCCAGGCCTCTTATAACTCCGTCTGTATCGTTTCATGTTGCCCGTACATTTCTTCCCTTTGATGGACATTGGAATGGACCTGAGTTAATCTGCCCAGTTGTGGTTCCGGTCTGTGCCGGGTAGATGTGTGCCCCTCCAGCTGCCCCCATCCCCCACGTGATAACCCTCGGACACGTGTTGCCCGCTGTGCCAAGTTCAGTTTGCCCTCTTGGGTTTTGCTGTTCCTCTGTGCTTTTTAGTGTAGATGTTGGGATATCTTCTAATTTATGCAAGAGAGAAATGGTGTTGCAAAGATATTCTTAGCTTATTTAATTAGGAGACAGTCTCTTAAACCTTTAAGAGGAGAAATATATTTGCATTTCAGAGCTGTTACTGATTTTTGTGATGTATGGCACTTGTGCTGAGCAGTAAAGACCATGGTTCTTCCTTTTAAAAAGCCATCTCTGCAGCTTAGTGGGAAAATGTTTACTAAAACATTGTTGACCAGACACTTCTTTTCTGAAGACTCCTAGCACCTCTTCAGAAACTCCATAAAGAATCAGATACTGGATTTCCTCGTGAGACTTGTTATTTTAGGGCTGTGTTACCTGTCTAAAGGGCTGTGTCACTGTTCCCAGCGCTTCTAGAATCTGCCCTCGATAGGCTGGTTGAGTTCATGTGTTGAAAGTCTGCGTTTATAACTCACTTCTCTGCTCACAAATCTTTCATGAGACTCTCGAGAAGCAGCGCCCAGACTCCTCAGCTCAGTTCTCAAGGCACTGCTCCGCCTTGTCCCCCAAGTCCAGGGTCACGGCTCTGCGGCCTGTAAGCACTGGTGATGCCCTGGGCATTCGCTGCTAGCCGTGTCGGGGGTAGAGAGTGTGGGCCGGACACACGGCCCTCCGGGACGGAGAGCCCACGGTGCCCGGCTGCGCTCCCCAGTCTTTAGGGAAATTCACTCGCATCCCACCATGATTCCTTTGCCACAATTAAGATGTGACTACTGTGACAGTTTCGAAATTCTACCTGCAGATACACTTCCCTGTCTCCCTGCTTCCCTCCCTCAGCTCCCTCAGCTCATGCCTGCAGTGTCACTGGTCACCTGGGCTCCGCGGTCAGTGCGGGAGGCTAGGGAGGAAGAGAAACAGAGTGAGGGACTCGTGGGACTCAGCTCTCCTCTCTCTCCCGTGCTTCCACCCCGTCCTGGTCTTCTACAGCCGCTCTCCCGCCCTCTCTGAACTCTGACTGAAGGTCTGGCTTCAACGGTTGACTTTCTTGGGACTTTGTCAGCTCTCCGAGCAGTGCTGGCATTTCCCCTTCAGACACCACCCCCTACCCCGTCTTGCTTGTCCCCAGTCATTGTTCCTCTTCTCAGAGTTTTGGTAAAATTGGAAGACGATCAAAGAAGACATTTTAAAGATTCAGAGAATATCAAGAATTTATCAGCCAGTACTTGCCAAAACACTACTGCTAACTTTGTTCTTAGCAAGTATAAAATCAGTTTAAAAATTCAAAGAAACTTTGGTAGAATTGGAAAAAGATGCTTTCTGAAGACTAGCTTGTAAGTAGTTAATGGAAAATATTTTTACAAAATCCAGATTTTTTTCTGTATATATTGCCTTATCTTGCTCATGAAGTCAGACAGCTTTGAATCTATGTCTGGGAATGATTATCTAAAGATTCAGCTTTTATTTTTGTCTTGACATGATGGCTAAGAGAAAAAGCAAGATACTTGTGAATTTCCAATGAAATGTTTTTGGTTCAGAATTTAGTTTTGCCTTAAATGGCCACCAGTGCTTCTTTCCTCAGTGTTTGAGAAGTGACTTCATATTGAGATTCAGTTAAAAATAAAAGTTAATTTGTAATTGTAAATTAATTTAACTATAAGTTGAATTAAAGATTCGTGATTTCTATGTGGCACACTTCTGTCTTGGTATTTTGTGTCCAGGGAGGAGTTCCTAAAACTATCATAACATATCTTATTCTCATCTTGCTCGCTGTCTTCTGTGTTTTAATGTTTTTCCCATCATAGAGACATTGATTACTGGGAGGTTAGTTTTACATATGTCTCCAAGTTGGTGATTTTTTCATTTTAATCACTCATACCAGAATTGTCCTTTGTGGCCTTAAATTTTCCAGGAATTCCTTCAAGGTCCAAGACCCCAAATTTCTTTGAGTTATCCCAAGTGCCCTGTGAGCGGTAGTTCCCAAGAGTTGACGTCCTCCTTCACGAGTCAGCGAGTCAGTTACTTCTCTTGCCTCGTTGGTTTTTAAGCATAAGTGGTGTGTGTGTGTTTGTGTGTTTTGTGTGTGTGTGTGTTGTGTGTGTGTATTTCATACTGGTAACTAACATCAAGTTCAAAACTTTCTGTTGATGTAAATATTGGCCATTGTTGTTTAACTTGCTGTACAGCAACACCATTTTTCTGGCATCTTTTGGCAGTTTGGAGAATGAGGGGCTATTCTATGTGAAATTGTTGAAGTTTACTGCTTTCAGTAGTGAACTTTTCATTTTTACCTACTTCTGTGAGGAGCCTTGTGAGGGGCATTACACTGTCCTGCAGGTGTAAGTCAAGTGCGGGGCCCCTGCCAGTCCCCCTCCCTCCCGGCAGCCCCCCTCCCCCCCAACCCTGAGGCCCTCACGTCAGTCTGCGCAGCAGCGCCTGCGGCCGGCTCGGGTCCGGTTCTCGGGCCCTGTCTGCAGCCTGCCTCGGATGGTGTGCGTCCTGAGGGCGGCAGGCTGCTTCCTTACTTGTGTGCATAATGAAACCTAATAATAGGTTGACATTTAGCACAGTTTTGTGAGTGATGGAAGAGCAGGGGCAGGAACACGTTATCCTCATTTATGCTTGGAGTATTGACTTATTAAGGTATTTTCTGCAGTATTTAGCATATTGCTTTTTTATTTACTTTTCCACACACTTGAACCATTGAGACACTTCTTTGTTTTCAGAGACATACTAAAGAGCCCTTTGATTATATTATTTATTTTCATGTTTTTTACAGTTGATCAGCGTTCCTCAACTTTGCCTTTATTATCACCTCCAAGGAGCCTTTTTGGACATTTTTTCCTAATCAGCCCACCCATGCAATTTGAACTCCATAGATATGATATACCTGTTTATGTGTTATATGTAAATCTGTGCTTAAAAAGAGCAAGACTTTGTCAGCCCTCTCTCCGAAGAACCAATTTTCACCGCTTTGGAGTGGTAGCCCCCTCAAGGATGCGTGCATTAGATCTTTCAGACCCAGTCTGAGCGTATACATTGATGGTCAGCGGTTGAGGGCTTGGACGTGTCTGGTTCCAGAGGGACAACCTGGAGGATGACCTCTGGCCGCTCCATCAGTTAGCTGTGTGAACTTTAGCTCCCTAAGCCTGCTTCTCTTCATCTGTGAAGTGGGGACGCTGCTAATACTGTCCTCATAAGGATTAAGTGAGAATTCAGTGAGTAAGTTCATGCAGTGTACTTAGCACGTTGTTCAGTATTTTAACTATTGATTAGATTAACATATCACAATCTCACAACTTCCATTCTGCTCTGTTTGAACTTAAGACTTCGTATATCCAGCTATTCTCTTTTTCCATTTTTAACGTTTTGGATGGAAGAATGTAAGCGCTAGTGGTGGCGTGAGATTAAACACCTAAGGCCTCACAGCTTCTCAGAGCTGATTGGGAAGAGCACTTCCTAGTGTGTGTGATGGTGTGTGACGTGTTGCAGTGGACTCACATGCTAGCTTGAACCATAGGTTGCTATTTTATTAAGTAATTCTGGATTCTGTTTTTAGATATTTGATTTAATGGATGCCAAAGCCCGTGCTGATTGTATCAAAGAAATAGATCTCCTTAAGGTAAATAACAAATGTACTGTTGACTGTTTTGAACATAACTGAATATGTAAATAAAAGTGATTTATTAAAATATCATACTTATAAGCAAAAAGATTTTTGAGACATAACATAGGCCACACTGATTTCAGATAACATTATATAAATTTGAAGTCAGAATATTGAAGAATGCAGTTACCTTTTGAATTCATTATAAAATAATTTAAATGGAACATTTGGTAGGATTAGCTTTTTTTCCCCATTTCAAACTAGGAAATTAATCAAAAAGACATAAAACATTGAAGAAAGTTTTTCTTGACAATCCCAGTTAGACATGTTCTAAATGTTAAGTAATATAAATGCATATTAGTGTTATCACAAGATGTGATATATTGAGAATGTGGACTGAATCAAATGGCTCCCATTTTAAAAATAATATTTCTGTATCTTTTTCCCAGATTTAGAAAGGATGATGTAAAGAGAATGTCGGAATTATCTTTTCAGTTTCTCATCCACTCAGAGAATATGACTGAAATTTTAGTTATCTTCATACTACATTTATTGTAGTGAAATTTCTTTTGAGAAATATATTTTTAATTTTTAGATAAGACTTGGTTTTTTATGCCAATTTTGTTTGTGCCTGAAATGAATCAGATTTATTCAAAAAGATAAGAGTAAGATAAAAATGAACCATGCTTTCCACTTTTCTGTAAGTTGTAGTTATTTCTTGGTACATGAAGTCATTGCTTTAATAAACCTTTGTTAGAGAAATACTATATCATCATAGAAAATGTGGGGGGAAAACCTGTAAGTATAAAGAAGAGAAGAAAATCATGCACATACTCGCTAGGGTAATTCTTGAGTAAGTTTCTTTGAGAAACTGTTTTATATGTTAACTCACTTAAAGATTAAACAAAAAGATTGTAAATGTGTATAGATTGATGCGTATATTTCTGAAATTTTTCTTAGGATTTTATGAATCAACTGCATAGATAAATTCAGACTATTTGTATTATTTGATGTAAAAGCTGTATTTAGATACAATATAGTAGATGCTAGATTTTTACCACTGGTTGGAGTTATCCTTGGCTCAGCCTTAACGTCAAAGTAAGAGTGAAAAGGGATACTTCATTTGCCATTGAGTGCCCTTAAATGACAGTTACCATTTTGAAGGATATACTTTTTGACATTTGGTGATTTAATTCTGTCTTTTTTACACATATGTGTATATTTATTGGGCAGAGCAATACTTTTTAAAATTTTAAGTGCGTAATTTATTATTTCTAGTAAAGAATATTAAAATTCATTGTTATCTAGTTTTACTTTCAATAACTATAATACTTGTTTAAAAATTCACTAGGTTAAAGAAAAATACAGTCATATTAAGATTTCTGTAACTTGAAAGGCATTTTAACTAAGTTTATTCTTAAGTTATGAAACTGTAAGTGACTCTTGGGAATTCACAGTAAGAAAATTTTTGGTGCCTGTTTTTTTTCCTCAGCAACTCAACCACCCAAATGTAATTAAATATTATGCGTCATTCATTGAGGATAATGAACTAAACATAGTTTTGGAACTAGCAGATGCTGGTGACCTATCCAGAATGATAAAGGTAAGTTGTTTTTTTTTTAAACTAAAGATTTGTTTTTTCTAATAGAGTTGTATGTTAAACGTTTAGGCTTGTGAGATTCCTTAAAGACCTCAGAATGTTGCTTAACATGTAGTAGGCGTGTAATAAATGGTAGGCAGAGTGATGGTCTGATTATGAGGCCGGTTTGCCTGGGGAGGTTGATGCTGGTCCACTTAGACGTATGAACACTCCAGCACCAGCCTGGAAGTAGACCGAGGACTTGTCTTCTGTAAGCTGAAGCTGACTTCACCCAGCAGATCACCCTTGATCCTGCATCTCTGGACAGCAGGCACGGGGCGGAGGGAGGTGCTGGAGCAGTCTGACCTGGGCTGCCCCTGCTTTGGGAGGGAGTCATGGAAGGAGAAAGTGGGCCTTGAATTCAGACTTGTGCATCCAACCCCGATTCAACGACTTAAAAGTTGATTAACTTTCTTTTCTAAGGGCACATTCATTGTGTTTAAGTTCAGCCACAAATTATAGGAACCCCCCCCCAAAAAAAACTAGCCTAAAAACTGCTTATCCTTGGGCTTAACTTCGTAACCTGCTTCACTTCTTCTGTGTGCCACATCTCCTCCAAAACAAAGTAAGAAGGGAACCTGTTTCCTAGGGTTATTTTAAATGATTGATTGATTGATACTTGCTAAGAGCTTAGAAGAGTGCCTCCCACTTAGTAAGGCTATGTAAATGGAAGCTGTCGCCATATTATTAATGTTATGTGTATTTTTCTGCTACATAAAATTCTGGGGCTAATATGGCAGTTCTGATCTCAGATTCTCAGAGACCAGGCCTGATTACAGCTGGTCTGGGCGTATTTGCTGCTGTATCCAAGGCACATCCCCGGACTCTGGCCACACAGCGTTCCAACCTGCTAGCCAGAATTTAGTCCGGATCGTGTCCACCTGCAAGGGAGGCTGGCGCCTCTAGTCTTCATCTGTCTGTCAGGTGCCAGCTAGACTCCATTACTCTGGAAGATGAGTTCAGCAGTCTGGAAGTCAGTGAAGGCCAACAAGATGAAAAGCAAGGGCTGTGAATTGTGAGCTTGCTTGCCGGAGCAAGGGAGTCGACCACTGCCGTGTGCGTGTTGGCAGAGATCTCAGGCGGATGGAAGAGCAGGAAATATTTTTAGTGGGTAGAAGGGGAGGCTTCAGGTTGGAGGCCGCAGGCATGAAGGAGCTGTGGGCAAGCTCACTAATCCTCCCCCATGAGCTGGCGTTCTCTGGTTGGTCCTAAGTTGGAAGCGGGGACAAAAATTGGGGAAGCTGTCAGTTACCAATCAAGTCCTGGCCATTCTGGCTGATTGTTACGGAAGTTACTGGATCACCACTAGTGAGAGCAGCCCGGCCTCCTGCAAGTCTGATGGAGCAGAGCAGGCTGGCTTCCCAGGCAGTTTGTGAAAGATAAAAGGCTGGCTTCCTGGTCGGCTTGCTGAGGCCGGTGGCTCAAAGCTCTGTTTTTATACATGGTCTGGCCGTTGTCTGTCTGTGTATTCAGTCTCTCAGGAGATACTGGGGCACAGCCAGTCATCTCCTGCCTGCAGTTACTGTAAGGGGTTTTTAAAAACAGTGCTAGGTGCGTTATAGGCATTATCTTGTTTACTCTTCACAAGGATCCTGGGAGGTGATTTTGACACTTAGAGAAGATCATTACTAGTAAATAGAAAAACTGGTGTTTGAAATTAGGCTCGTCTGATGCAAAAATCCATGCATTTTACTTTAGTGGCCCCTAAAGATTTTTGTATCACAAAACTTCTTTGAAAAATCAAATAAAACCCTTGACCTTCTTCCAGGAAAATGCTGGTGCGTACACAATTTGCATTCTATTACAAGCCTTTGCAGGCTCTCTGATTAAGGCGTTTGTGGGTTGGCTAGTGTCAGTTAAGAAGGTTAAGAACCCTGCTCTCTAGTGTGAGTTCAGCGTCAGCCACTTCAACTCTTATGTCACATAACTTCTCTTAGGCTCAGTTTCCTCATCTGTAAGATGGAGACAGTTTAGGAATTGCTTTTTAAATGATAAAAACACTGCATAAAAGGAAGGAGTATCCTTTCACAGAATGCTATCAAGCTGACTCTGTTTATGTTTAAAGTCCCATGTAAGATGACTCACTTGTAATCAGCTATCTGACTTTCTGTTGTAGGGACTTCCCACCAGTGGCACAAACAGCTAACCACCAACAAAATGTGTCTTTGCAAATTAATTAACAATTTTTAAAAATACAGTATTAATTTTAAAAAGAAATGCAAATGAGGGGAGGTTATAGCTAGAGTGGTAGAGCATATGCTTAGCATACAGGAGGTCCTGGGTTCAATCTCCTAATTACCTTCCCCCCAAAAAATAAAAACTAAAAATTAAAAAAAATGCAAATACACAAATGCAGAATTTTACGAAACAGCTATCTGTCAAGATGAGACATATAAAAGCAAGTGTAAATAATCCTTGCCAGAGGGACAATGAATGTAAAATTCTCGGCTGAGACCTTTCTTTAGGTATAAGAGCTATTTAATTGCTTATAGTGGAAGGAAAAGAGGGCAGACCCCCATGGGGAAGTACCTCAAATCCCTGCTGAAGGCAGGTAAAGGAAACCGCTTCAGTTATAAAGTCTTGCTGTCGATGGAGAAGTTGATGGTTTAGGATTTTGATTTTAGGGTTTCTCGCTCTCTCTCCATCGGGTTTGCTTTCTTTGCTGCTCCTACGTCACACTTAGGGCACTGTGCCTGGGCAGACGCCAGGGCGCCTGGAGGAGGGCGCCGCTGACCCTTCCCTGCCTGGGAAAACTGGCGCAAGGCCAGGGTGCCTCCAGAAGCCCTGTGACCTCCATCCCCAGCAGATTCAGATTTCCCCAGCCAGTGACGGAGGAAAAATTTGTCAGTGTGATCTTATATTTACTGTGGTGATGAACTCAGCTTCCTGTTTAAACAGACTTGCTGTCCATTGACATCATCAAGGAAATTTTTTATCAGCTGCCCCAGTGGCCCCAGTAAGATTCAGAACAACAGAATTCTGTTTGGTAACAAGTAGTAACTTGCCATTATAGAATTGATGGCTGTACCCTTAAAACACCCTGGGGGCTTCTGACTAAATTTAAAGGTATCTATCATGTAAAAGACTATTTAAGGCACTTTTTTTTTTTTTTTTTTAATAAAAGGTGTCAGCTGATTCCTAGTGAGTTGGAAGCTTCTAGAGCAGCTTACTGTGCTTTGGTAGGGCACTGGGGCGGCTCCTCTGTGAAGGGTTAGTGACATCAGTCCTCCCTCTCCAGGAGGCTTTATCGTGTACGCCTTTAATGACCTGGTCCTTTACCATCAGTCTGCCGAGTCAAGACGTAAGACATTCCGGGTCTGGCTTTCCCGATCCTCTTGGAGCCTGCACTTACAGACCTTGCAGTAGTCTCAGCATATCGGCCGTCACAGCAAGTTCTCCCAGTACCCAGAGTAGAGAGTTTGACCAAGCAGTTTCACTTGGGTGGAATAGCCTCATTTCCTGGCTGCATTCACATATGTCTCCTGCAGTGTGGTGTTTTAGACCTGACCAAATACCCAGTTATATTGGGAGGGAGTGATGAATTTTAATCACTTGGAAGGATCTGACCTGTGAGAACCCTTCTGGCCCTTCATCTAATAGGATTAATATGATCACAGATGGATGCGTTTTAACAGAACACAGAGTTAATGGCTTTTCTCTCTGTTGACTTAGTAAGCTTAATGTTTGTAATTTTTTTAATATAAGGTATCTCTGGTTTTCTCAAGTGATGAAGATCCTTAACTGTCCGCCTGCATTCCCGTCCGCCTGCATTCCCATCCGCCAGAGGTGACCACTGACTTGCACGTGCAGAACCCTTCCCGACTTCATTTTGTACCTTTACACTCAGACACACACAAATAAAAGAACATATACTGGTGTGTGTGTTCTTTCTCAGACACAGCACAGTGTACTTAGTGATTGCTTTATTGAGAGACACTTGCACTGTTTCCATTGTTTTTAATTCTTATAGAGAAAGCTCCAGGACCAGGCCTTGTATGTTTCAGTACAACAGCATCACACACACTCTATTCAATAGACAGTTACATCCATTTCTGTAAATAATGTTGCTGGGTGATAGGGTATGTGCACCTTAAGCCATAACAGATACTGCCAAATTATTCTTTCAAATAAATATACCAATTTGTGGCCTTTCAAAACAGCACTCTTTAATTTATTTATTGGATATTTACCTCATGCTGTATTCATGGTTCATGCCTTCTTGAAACTCATTGTCTAGTGGGACCAAGAGGCATTTAACTAAAACTCACAGGAAACTGTATAACTGGAGTTGTAATAAGTTTTATAAAGGAATAAGAGGGTCTAATTGTAGTTTGTAACAGGACGGCCAAACCCTTCCTGGGAACTCTGAGGGCAATAGAAGGTGGTGCTACATGACCTTGAGTTAGCTACTTCATCTTAATGATTGAGATTCTGTTTCCTTATCTGTGAAATTGGGTTAATACCTGCCGTGGAGTGTCATTATGAGGGCTAAATGATAAATATGTATGTATATATGTATTCTATTTTTATAGGGATATATACAAATATATGCACACACACATGTAATTATATGTGCCTCTCTGAATATATTCCATCTATCCGACAGCTGCTAGAATGTTCTTATTTCACTTCCTTTATCTCCCCTGTTCCAGGGGCCCGTCGGTAAACAATGGTAGTGGTATAACATGATCTTTTCCTGATACAGGAAGGGTTTTTTTTTTTTTGCCCTAAGATTCTAAAATTGTTTTCTAAACACTCTAATTTGTGCTAAAAGCTGTTCTTTATAGAAGAGACTACATTACGAAAAAATCATAGGAACTTCTTTTAGGAAGGAATGTGGCAGTGACTTAATGCTTATAAAGGACAGCAGTAGATACTTGGATTCTGAGGAACGTGCTTCATGCCTTTATAGTGAGTAATGTTACAGATCATTGTTCATCTCAGTAATACATTTCACTGTCTCAACTCTTCAGCTTAATTGGGGTAGAAGAGGAAATACAGCTCCTGGTCTGTATTCCAGAAATGAACCTCTGGATAGCGTTGCATCAAAGATTTTTACAAGTAAATAATTAATTGGTTTAGAGCAGGCTGACAAATATAATTAAGTAATTTATAGTTGAAATATTCAGTATTTCTCTAATTAGTGACAGAGGAATACCTGAGGCTGTGGTCAAATGAAATACTTCCCAGATGAGTTTTAGGATAAAAGGAAATCCAGAATTTTTCATCATATATTTCTTTATCAACAGTAATCAGAAATTTAAAGAAAAAGACTCTTAGAAAAGTTAGGTTACAGTTTATCAATTTGTGATATATATGCTATATATTTTCTTTATTGTACCCTAAATTGGACCAGTACATATTCCATTTTGTAGGATGCCTTATTAATCCTGTTTATTTCACTCTTCTGTTGCCAAGAAACATATTTGGTGTTGGAGACTTAGTGTAGAGGTGATGAGAGATTAATCTCAGAAATATATTAACAAGAGCTTTGTTTATTTTAATTTGTCAATAGAAATATTGCTAAAATATTTTTAAAATCTTCATAGCCCATTTTGCTAAAATACGGTTTATTGACTGAACTATTTATAAGTTCCTATGTTTATAATGACCCATTAGAAAGTCAATTTGAGAAAGGTAGAAGAAAATACAAGTGCATGTATTTAGCACTATATTTTTTAAAAGCTATATTTTACTGAAATACCAGTAAAACAAAATATAACCCAATGCAATAAATCTCTTGAGGGGAAACTTAGAAGTTTGTTGTCTGCCAAAAAATTGTCATACCACACCACACTGGCTAAGAGAGAAGTGAATATTATTCTTACAAATCTTTCATAGTGAAATATGCGATATAAATAATTTAAATGGGTATCTATTTTGTGCCAAGAGTTTGGCACAATTTCAAATAATTAGTTAAGTGCCCCCCCATTTTATTGAGATGTAATTGGGATACATCACTGTATAAGTTTAAGGGGTGCAGCATAATGGTTTGCCTTACATATAATATATTGTGAAATGAATATTGAAGCAAGTTTAGTTCACATCCATATTCTCATATAAAATATACATAAATAAACCTACAATAAAAAGAAAATGCAAAAAAAGAAAAAAAGTTTTTTTTTCCCTTGTGGTGAGGACTTTTAGGAGTTAGTCCCTTAACAGCTCTCCACTGTATCGTACAGCAGTGTTGACTGTAGCCTTCATGCTGTACGTGGCATCTCGAGTACTTACTTACCTTTTTTGTTTGTTTGTTTTTTGGGGGGAGATAACTAGGCTTATTTATGTATTTTTCATTTTATTTTATTGATTTTTTTAAAGTGGAAGTACTGAGGTTTGAACCCAGGACCTTAGCCAGAGCATGCTAAGCACAAACTCTACACTGAGCTATCCCCTCCCTCCCTATTTATCTTACTGCTGGAAGTTTGTACCTTTTGACCACTGTCCTCCAGTTCCTCCTGCCTCCTTCCCTCTTCCTCTGATAGCTAGAAATTGAATCTCTTTTTTCTATGAGATTTGTGTGTTTTAGATTCCACATGTAAGGGACACCATACAATATTTCTCTTTCTCTCTCTGACTTATTTCACTTTGCATAATGCCCTCAAGTCCATCCATATTTTTGCAAATGGCAGAATTTTCTCATTTTTATGGCTGAATAATATTCCACTGTATATATGCCACAACTTCTTTATCCATTCATTCATCAATGGACACTTAGTTTGCTTCCATATCTTGGCTATTGTAAATAATGCTGCAGTGAAGGTGGGGGGCAGATATCTTTTTGAGTTAGTGTTTTTGTTTCCTTTGGATAGATACCCAGAAGTGGAATTGCTAGATCATATGGTAGTCCTATTTTTAATTTTTGAGGGTCCTCTATACTCTTTTCCATAGTGGCTGCACCAGTATACAGTCTCACCAGTGGTGCAGAAGTGTTCCTTTTCTCCATATCCTTGCCACCGTTTATCTCTTGACTTTTTTTTTTTTAATGGCCATTCTAACAGGCATGAAGTGATATATCTCAGTGTATGTTTGATTTGCATTTCCCTAATGGCTAATGATGTTGAGCATCTTTTCACGTACCTGTTGGCTATTCATATATCTTCTTTGGAAAAATGTCTACTCAGGTCTTTTGCCTACTGGTTAATTGGATTATTTGTGGGTTTTTGCTGTTGAGTTATATGAGTTCTTTGTATATTTTGGATATTAACCCCTCATCAGCTATTTTGTTTGCAAATATTTTTTTCTATTCTGTAGGTTGTCTTTTCACTTTGTTGATGTTTCTTTTGCTGTGCAGAGGCTCTTTATTTGATGTAGTCCTACTTGTGTATTTTTTTATTTCGTTGCTTATGCTTTAGGTGTCATATCCAAAATGTCATTGCCAAGACCCATGCCAGGTTGCTTTTTTCCTGTGTTTTCTTCTAGGATTTTCATGGTTGCTGGCCTCACACTTAAATCTTTAATTCATTTCAAGTTAACTTTTGTGAGTGATGTAAAATAAGGGTCTAATTTTATTCTTTTACATGTGGATGTCCAATTTTCCCAGCACCAATTATTGAAGAGACTGAATTATTGAATGCTCCCTTGTCAAATATTAGTTGACTGTAAGTGCTGGGGTTTATTTCTGAGCTCTTGATTCTGTTCCATTGATCTGTGTGTCTGTTTTTATGCCAGTACTGTTCTGTTTTGATTACTGCAACTTTGTAGTATAGTTTGAAATCAGGACGTATGATGCCTTCTGCTTTGTCCTTCTTTCTCAGGATTGCTTTGGCTATTTGGGGGTCTTTTGTGGCTCTATATAAATTTTAAAATTTCTGTAAATTCTTCTTTAAAAAATGCCACTGGGATCATAATAGGGATTGTGTTGAATCTATAGATGCCTTTTGGTAGTACTGATACTTTAATATTAATTTTTCCGATCATGAACATGGGATTCTTTTCCATTTATTTGTGTCTTTTATTAGTTTCATCAATATCTAGTAGTTTTCTGAGTAAAGATTTTTCACCTTCTTGGTTAAGTTTACTCCTAAGTACTTTATTGTTTTTGATGCTACTGTAAATGAAATTGTTTTTATTTTATTATTATTCTTTATTTCTTTTGTAGATAATTCATTATTACTCAGTAGTATAGAAATGCTGCTGATTTTTGTATGTTAATTTTATATTCTGCAGCTCTACTGAATTTGTTGATTAGAACAGTTTTTAGTGGGGTGTTGAGGATTTTGTATGTATAAAATCATGTCAGCTTCACACAGAGACAATTTTTCTTCTTCCTACCCAGTTCTGATGCCTTTTATTTGTTTATTTTCTTGCCTGATTGCTGGGGAAGGTTCTCCCTGTGCTGTGGTATCAGGGGTGGGGAGCGTGGGCATCCTTGTCTTGTTCCTGAGCTAGGCTGTCTCCTCCTGCTGTCTCTTCCTACTAATATTTTGAGATGTAGGACTGTTTTCTTGGATTGTCAGCTTTGTATTTTCTACATCGTTACCACCTGTGTGTCTTTCCTTTTAAATTTGGTAGGCACCTTAAGAGTCTTTTTTAGAGACATAGCGTTAATTTTTTATATTGACTTTTACTGTGTTTAGCCATGCACTTTGTGTTAGTTTTTTATTGCTAATTACCACAAACTTAGCAGCTTAAAACAACAAAAATTTAGTATTTCACAGTTTTGGAGGGTCAGTGACTTCACATAGTGGTTAGTGAGTTCTCTGCTCAGGGTCTCAGAATTGATCTTATCTGAGGTTTGGGGTTTTCTTTCCTGTTCACTGACTGTTGGGAGAATTCAGTTCCTTGTGTTTGTGTGACTGAAGTCCCCGCTCTCCTGCTTGCCAAGGGGCGCCGACCCCTGGTCCTCGAGCCTGCCTGCTCTTCCTGCCACACGGCCTCTCCACAGCCTGGCAGTTTGCTCCCTCGGGGCCCCAGGAGAGTCTCTGGCTTTGAATCTCTCTGACTTCTTTGACGGGTTTACCCGACTGGGTCATGTCTACCCAAGATAATTTCCTGCTTTCCAAAAGCAGCCTGTTTAGAACCTTGATTACATCTGCACATCCTTCCTGCCACACAGAAAACAGAACGTGGGGCTGCTAGTTCATCATATGCACACCTAGCTCACACTCAAGGTTGGGGGCGGTTCCCAGAACCAGAGAATTTTGAGGGGTGAGATGTGTCTTAGAATTCTGCTTACCACAGACTTTGATAAGTTAGCGAAAATATCAACAATGTTTTGGAGATAATTATTATCTTCAAATATTATAACTTGTAAATCTTGTTCACCTTCTTGGTGTGGTTGTTTTTCACATTTGCAGACATGTTTTTATTTGTACTTACCCAAATTTAGAGGCTGTACTGGAAATAAAATCACTTTGAAATGTCTTTTACAGTCTTGACCTTTGGATCCTTAAAGCAATAAAATCTTCCCAGCAGTGCCATCTGTCTCTGCTCACCCTGATTTACAGTTACTGGGAGACGTGCACTTTCCGTCTCAGCACAAAGTGTGCAGCCCAAGCCGGGCAGTGGTGAGACCTGCCCGTAATGCCAAATGCGGTCTGTTTCCTGCCGAACTGAGCCTCTTGTGTAAGATCGTTGTCTGCCGTATACTGTATATGACTTTAGAATCATTCAGAAGTCTTAGGGTTACAAGTGAGTGTCTGTAACTGAAAAACCACACAGAATTGCACCTGTGGACGTAGGCTGCCGCACACACATGCACACCTCTGTGCATGCACGTAGGTTTGTGTCTCTGTGACATGTACATGCAGGTGTGTCATACAGCAGCGTTTTTATAGAAGCAGTGTTACTGATAAAATACCACTTGGGTTTTCTTTCACACCTAAGAAGTCTGGTAGCAGTATTTCACTTTATTAAAGTCCCTAAGTAGTGTCGAACTTAGAGTGTCGAAAATGATGTCCCATCGTGACCAGTATGGAGCTCCGTGAGCATAATGAAACAGTGATGGGTAAGCTTTGAACTGTGTTTACCTGGGAAAAGTTAAAACATAACTTTCAAGGAACTTTCTGCTCCTTTTATTTGAAGTTTAATATGGACTGAAAGCTGCCTTTTGAAACCCATTTACCACCCTAAGCTGCAGGTCTGTGGACAGTCGAGTAGGGAGAAGAGGTCCAGCCCCTGCCCCATTATTTTTCATTCAGATTTCTACCGGGAGACTTTGTTTTCCTTGTTCATTAAGGATATTGAAATATCTTTCCAGCTGTCTCACTGCTGTCTGGTTTAACATAACCAGAAAGAGTTCATTTAAGAGGCAGTGTTTCCGTTTATCTTCGTGACCGTCTGTGTCTTCCTGAAGGCTGGCTCTCTGCTTTGCTGTCTCACCCCCCGTCTCTAGTGCGCTAATGCAGCAGAGAAAACATCGCCAGTATTTCCAAAGGATTTTCCCTTCAGTTTTAGGAACATGGAGGCTCCCCTTAAGAATTATCTGCATGGCAGCAACACAGACATCATTCCCTGTAGTAGTTCTGGTGCATTCTTATGTTTTTCACTGATTTTCAAAAAACTCCTGAGTCTCCTTGATATTGATGTACCAACTCTCAGAGGGCAGCTTTTGGGGGGGAAGAACATTGTGACGTTGTAGGAGCTTATTTTTCTTGTTTGTTGAATAACTTTCTCTTTTTTCCCCTGGGGTTTAATTGCTCAGAAAAATAATCTTTATCTGTTTCATATTTTATACCATAAAATAAAATAAAATTTCCACTCCCATTATTAGCTATGCAATTTTGCTTTGTGGAATGAATAGATTATGTTGATATTCTATTAAACTATTATCTAGAAACAGCTGAGTACTCTCAGCAGATTTTTCAAACATTATAGGGAAGGAAGACTAGTAGGTCTTGGATGGGAAATATTTGATCAAAGGGGATAAAATGAGACTCAGGTGATAAGTATTTTTAGTGAGCTCCTGGCCGCCAGGCCCATTCTACTCACATCTTCTAAAGCACTTTTAAGGTGCCTGAATGCAAATTAGCATTACAGACCCAAGTCCTACTTGAGGCGTAACTATTTTATGCGTTTATGTAATTCCCCAAATTGTCTGCAGCAAGCGCTTGTACGGTTTAGTCTGTTGAGACCTGCTTATACCCTCACAGGGAAAGTGTTTCCAGAGAAAGATCGATGTATAATAAAAATCACACTTAGAACTGTCAAGTTATACTTTCAGAAGTGTTCTATCTTTTCCATCACCCAATCTCTATAAATTTAATTCTTTGAAATAACCATTGCAAAATGTAGTCTTATGAAAATACATTGTGATCGCAGAAATGTTTGGGAACACAACATCCTTTCTGATGATAAACGTCACGAAGCGCTCTGACTACCTGTCATCTCATGTGGCGACCGGATATAGTATTAACGGGACCTGTGGGGATCTTTGAGATATTGTTAGTTTTTTCCCTTGTTTCTGTTAACTGGAGATTTAAAGACAGGACATACCAGTAAAATTTATTATTTTTAAGTGTGAAAAATAGTGCCCATCAGACATTCATAATTACAGATAACTGAGATGGTAGCACCATAGTGGTGGGGACCACACAGATCATCCCCAAACTCTGCTCAGTATAGTGAGGACACTGAGGCCCAGCAAGATTAAGTGATTTGTTCAAGGTCACACAGCCATGCCTGTCAAGCCTCACCATCAGGTCTGTTATTAAAAGGTGACTGTGGATTATGTGTGTGGCACATTAAGCACTTGCCAGCACTCCCGAGCAGGAAGTGTTTCCTCGTGTTGAACATGAACGACTCCCTCTGGTCAGACGTATGGAAGGGATGGAGCAGCTGGTGCCTGCAGCTCCGGTTCTCCTTACCTTCGTCGTTTCTCATTATTTAATTATCATTTCTCCTAATCTTCTTCAGAGATGACTTGTCTGCCAGGATTGTATTTGTTGTTGTTTTTTTGGTTCTGTTTGTAACTACAGCAGCGCACTTCCAAAGGATGCTTGGTGTATGGTTGCCAGGACCAGCTACATAATTGTGGGTCCCCTTGTTAACAAATGATGAAGGATTTCTAGATGGCAGAACAGAGCATCACACCAAGTCACGCCTGCGTGACTGTCCAGGCTGCAAGCCCATGAAGCCGGCCCGGTGGTTCTGGATGTTTTGTCTGAAACTTTCTTCTTTAAAGATTAACATATCAAACTATGGACTCAAATGTTTTGATACACTATGGAGATTAATTTTTTAATCAAAGAAGAAGATAATTTTCTTTTTTGTGTGCACGTATATATGTATATATTTATTGAGGTATATTCAGTTTACAATGTTGTGTCAATTTCTGATGTACAGTGTAATGCTTCAGTCATACAAAGAGAAAGAAAAATAACAAATGATACCACTTATATGTGAAATCTAAAAAAAAAGGACAAACTTATTTACAAAACAGAATTTCCTGTTTTCTTTGTGGCCGAGTTTATGCTGGTTAGTATCACTGACACTTCCCGAGATTTCTGGAGGAGGAATGCCAGAATCGCAAAACATAGAAACGAGAAATGTGTGTTCTGCGTGGAGCAGAGGTGTCTAGATTCAGGCACCAGGTGACCCAGCTGAGTCCAAAAACTGGTACTTGATAATCAGTATCCACCGTGTAATTCGGTTTGGGCGTTTAATTTGTAGGAGGATGTTTGACAATTAAAAAAAAAAAAGTGATGTGACTATTTCCCAAAAATCTTGGAATGGAAGCAGCTTGCATCAGCTAGCCTCTTCTATATTAATACACACGACTTCAGTGACCCTGCACGTGTGCTTTACCAGATATGCTGAATTTCACAAGTGAGGATAAGCTATAATCTGATGTTTGTATATACATTTTATATGTACACCGACTAGCTTTTTGTTATGTCTATTTTGTGATGTGAATAATGTTCAGTGTTTTTTTTGAATAATGTTGATGGAGGTAGAAAATATGCTTCTAAAATAAACAACACTTGAAGCTTTGCATGGAAAAAAGATGAACCTACTTTAAAAGAAGACTAAATAAAAATTCTGTCCAAGTGGTCAGGTATACCTCAGTGCTGATTTCTGCATTTTCATGACTTTTTAGATATTTTATTTTCAGATGTAAAAAGTTTAATTTCTATTTTATAATATATAGTAAAAATGCCATATCCCATGTTTTTTTCACATAAATCTTTATTGATACCAACCTTTAAAAAATTATTGCTTTATTAGAAACTTATCACATGACAAGTAAATGTATATTTTTTATTTCTGTATGTTGGCATTAGGTTTTTTTTTTTTTTTTCTGAATCTAGACCTGAATATGTGGGGCTGTCTTTTTTTTTCAGAGAAAAATTGGATTTTTGCACAGTAGTGCCATTTGACTAGATAATTAACTTAAAAGATGTGTATATATTAGAATAAGTTAAGAGAAAGTTGTTCTTTTTTTTAATACTGTGGCATTATGAAATTTTCTCCTTTGTAGTGCTAACATACATTTTACCAGTAGTAAAAAGAATTCAAATTTTCACTGCCTTTTCCCTGTTCATTCTCTTTTTAAGAGATGGCCAACAGTGCCACCATCAGAACAGAAAGGCTTGTCTCATCATAAGCATTGGTTTTCTCAAAAAAGCCTCTACTCAAGGATGGTTGGAAAACAGCATATGTTTAAACAGACACATAAAAAATATTGGGAGCTACCAATGACATAATGAAACTGCTTTTGATCAAATCAAATTCATAAAATCATTCTTCGAAAACGTGTTGCTAATTTGGATACTTACATTTTGCCAAGTCGTTCTGTCTAGGTAGCCGTGTATTGATACAGTCTATTGTTACCATCTTTATTTTGTTGATAGAAACAATCTGAGAGAAGAATATGAAGACAGGAAAACAATCAGGCCATCTTGGCCGGTTCACGACTTCCATTTTGAGGACAGTTTTTTCATTCTGCCCTTTCCTTCATATGTGATTTATTTTTTAATGATGGGACTTTAAACTGTGAAGTTAATTATAATTATGATGATTTCAGAATCTATATTAAAGCATAAAATTTTTCTTTCATGGTCTGATACTTACATGATATGGTGTATTTATTTTTGACTGGAAAGCAACCTGGTCCCCATCTTGTGTTGACATCAAACAGTCTTCTGATATGCTAATCCAGTGTCAGGGAGAGACAGGCTTGATTTGGACTCATTCCAAGTCTGAGAGAAAATTATGTGTAAGAGCTGATTTTGCAGCTCTGCCCCCACAGAATGAAAACTGATGCCGACACAGCCTGCAATTAATAAGACTTAATATCGAAACATGATATGGGAGGTTTCCACCATTTCAGTAATAGCCCTGATTTGCTTTTTAATTACCTGGTCACCTTATTGTTACTTGGTTTTTGCTACTAATATAATAGCCATTGAAATTGCCAGTAAATTCATTTCCATAGTGTGTGTTACAGGAAAGATTAACCAAAAGTTACTCACCTTTCCTTAAAGCTTTATCCTTTGGTGTATTGAGTGCATGTGAGACAGTAGATCTGATCCTTTGCTGGGGATGAAGGAGGGAGGCAGCAGACTGCCCCTTTTTGCTTTTCCTTTCAGCTGCCTTCACCTGCTCACAAGGGTGGAAACTGAGCCCGTTGTTTTGCTGAAATGGCTGAAGTACCATATTCGGTAACCCAGAAATCAAATTAGTAAAACTTCCAAAAATGCAGATAAAATACATTAAAGCACATCTTTAAATGTTGATATCTGTCTGTCTGTCTGTCTATCTATCAATAATAAAGTTAAAATTATCTGATGCAGTACTTCATTTTGGTTATTTAGAAATTTTGCTAAGTAGGAAACCAGTTACGTTTTTATTTTTGAAAAATGATTTTTATGTAAAGAATCTTTATAGATCTCATGAAACCAAGAGCGTTGCTGTTGGATGAGCGTATTACTGGTGTCCCCTTCCAGCCAGTGCCCTGTAGGAGAGCGGGCCTAAATACAGCCCTTTGGTTTAGCAGTTTATTTTAGGTCTTGCCCCTTTGTACGAGGTGCCACCCATCTCCTGACCAGCCTTTCTGTGCTCTGCTTTTTGCGCCGGTCTTCCTGTAACATTTTTCTTCCATGAAGTTTAGTTTCATTCATTCAAGGTAAAGTACAGGTTTGACTTGTAATATGCAGTGAATATTCATGAAAAATTTTCACATAAATCCCTTTTATTTGTTTAATTTTTAATAAATTAAGTGATATTTCATATCACCAGGGTTCAGCATTAAAAAAGAATTCACAGTGAAGCCTTTTGTCAAGAGAAGACCTGTCTTGCAATGAAAATAATTATCTTCAGTTCTAGACTTTTTCATTCTGGCTTTTCTTACAATAAAATTTGACCTCCTCCTTTTAGGATAAGAAATTATTTTATATGGATGTTAATTGTTTTGAAATAGGTAGACATCACAGAGATGTAGTGATATGACCTGTGCTAACTTGAGATACGCTGGGAGAAATTTAAGCATTATGTCAGGTAAAAATCTTAGAATCATTTCACTGTGGAAATTCATGTTTTTAAGCTGGGGGCAGGTAGATAAAAGTAGGTGTTTTTCTGATTTAAGGCTTTTTGCACATCAGAATCTAGTGTAAAGGTATTTTAGGTTTTTTAAATCTTATTTTTAATTTTTTGAACAGCATTTTAAGAAACAAAAGAGGCTAATTCCTGAAAGAACCGTTTGGAAGTACTTTGTCCAGCTCTGCAGCGCGCTGGAGCACATGCATTCTCGGCGGGTCATGCACCGAGGTGAGTCAGTAAGCCACGGGCCACTTAGCGCGGTTCTAAACAACGCACGTTACCAGGCCATCAGAGAGTAAATGCCTTCCAGTCGCTGCATATTACTGTGCTTTCCTAAGTAATGTGTTTCCAAATTATAATTTTACTAGAGTGATAAGCTTTTAAGTAAAGCCCTGCTTGGTTTTAAATAAGAATGAGAATTAGTTATTTTTCTGTTTGACCTTTTTTTTTTTTTTACTATGTTGGTAAAGAAAAAAAAAGTAGTTGCAGGAAGCAGTTGAATATACATAAGGAAGAGGTTTTCTTTTTTTATGAACAGCATACATTATAGCTACTTCGATTTTTAATTATCAGCATTCACTCTTAATATATTCTTGAGTATTAGTCAAATGGTTGGGCAAAATGTGTGAAGGTTACATCATAAAGGAATTGATCCCTTGATTTTTAGGGTGTGAAAACTTCAGCTTAAATTTATTTAAGCAATTAAAATTTCTAAGGTCATCTAAGTAAATAATAACATAATTTTGGTAAGTAAATAATAATGAAGTTAAGATTTTCTATTTTATGTAAACATATCAATAAATCACTAATTAGTAAGATAGCTTATTTAAAATTGATATAAGAAAGGCACAGATTTATTTTATACTTTGAATTTCACAGAAGTTTATTTGAAAGTGGAAAGCAAAGTGCATTTTAAATCCCTCATTGATGGATGGTTTTCTGTCAGAGGACTGAGAACTCAGAAGTATTAGGATATATGAAAATTTCTCAAAATAATTGGTTCAAAATTCAAACTGACTTCCATTTTTAAGATATGTTATAAATTCTGTGATGAAAAGTGGTTTTTAAACCCTTGAATATTTCACCTAAACTGACATCATCTTTCACCTGATCCCATTTATTCACAGATATAAAACCAGCTAATGTGTTCATTACAGCCACTGGGGTGGTCAAACTTGGAGATCTTGGGCTTGGCCGGTTTTTTAGCTCCAAAACCACAGCTGCACATTCTTTAGGTAAGAGACACAATATAATTTCATTCAGTTACCTACCCCCTACCCCTACCCCGTGGTTAAAAATATAGAGGATGTACCAATTATATACCTGCTCTTATATTCTAAATAAAACTGTTATCATCAGGTCCTGAGCTGAAACCTATCCGGTGTAACGTGTCCCTTCACCTGACATTTGGATCTTCTGTTAATTTGACCTCAGGCAGGCATTTAGCAAGAGAAAATGCTAATGAGCAGATTGAGGTTTTAACTATTGCCATGGATCTGTCCTTTTTTTTTTTTTTATATTTAATAATATTAAGATTATATGAAGAAGAAACCGTATCTTGAATTAAAACTGACCATTTTAAACATACTGTAGCAGTTTGTGAATGTAAATGTAACATACGTAGCTGTGGTGACTGCGGAGGAGGAACCTGCAGGTGATCGGTGGCTAATGAGGATGTATTTCCCCAAATTACAAAGTTAGAAGATACTTGTGCTTCATTCATTCTAGAGCTGGTGCTGTCCCGGCATCCTTTATGCCGAAAACAGAACTGAATGCAGCTGTTCCAATGTTATATTAATGGAAAGAAAGTTGTCCAGTTTAGAAACAACAGAAATTACTAGGGAGAAATAACTTTTTTAAATTGAATCACTTATAGCCAGTGATAGAGCTTCCTTAAAACTCTTCAAACCATATTTTCTCCTTGTAAATATAAGACTTAGACAAAATGGTAACAGCCAAAATAAAATAAGAGTTAAGCTAAAAGTAAGTTGGCTTTAATTTAATGGTGCCCTATTTTTGGTGTTATAATTTCACTGAAAACAGTTAATTTGAGGGGTAAAATTATTGTTTTTAAATGCAAAATAAAAAAAAAATTAAATGGCCTGATAAGGAATAAGTAAGTTGCACTAAATAACAAAATAGTAAAACAAGCATCTGAATTAATTGAGTAGACATTTTTAAAGATTTTATAGCTTTATTACTAAGGTTCTGTGTGGCCTTAAACCTGTCATTTAATTCTAGATATGTCTAGAACAGTAAGTAGGCACCTAATCAAGAAATCAGTGTTTACTGAATGACAAAATAGTGGATCCTAGGTTAAGGAGTCGTGGAAAGATAGTACTTCACCTTTTACACTGAGTTTTAAATTTTGTCAAGTACTTTTAAGAAAATATAATTTCAACTGATAACCAAGTAATACTGTTTTTATTTCTTCTTTCACTGTACATTTATTCTTACAGAGTGTTACAATTTTTTCTGGATAAAATTTGGTATGAAATGCCTTAAGAAATGCATAAATTTGCAGAGCACTTTCTTAAAGTTTTATTGTTTGGAAGGTCCACCTCTTACAGTGCAAATAGGAGAGGGTTTCTGTGGGGAAAACCGTAGACTGTTCCAAGCCAGTGCCATTCATCATTAGGAGAGATAACACGTTTCACTTTGTTACTCACCCGAACGGAATGTCCTCACAGCACCTGTCATGAATCTGCTTAGAAATGCTAGGTTACACATACACGCGTGCGCACATGCACAGCTGCATGGAGCAGGCTCCTGCACACGCATATGTGTGGGTCACATGCGCTGTGCAGACTGTCGCTCTGAGTGTACCGGGTTCCCTGACCCTAAGGATCCAGCATATTGTGTGGAACCCAGACTCGAACAAGTTTTGGAAATTGGCTTCTTCAGCTCGCCTGCCACTGCCTCTTATGAAAGTTCTCAACGGGGTTTACAAATGTATACCCACCCCCAGATTTAGGTGCTGTGGTAGCCCAAATTATGTGCTGTAGAGAGTAAAGTTTTAATAGATTTAATAATTCATTAAGAATTTATAATGTCAGTGTTAATCTGAATCAATTCACTGAGGGTCTTGTAGTTAAATACACATATTAACATACACACACACACACACACACACGAGTAAATGGGGATGCTGTGATGGCAGGACATCCTGAGACACACCTGTGGTACAGCCAGCGAGGATGTGGCAACAAGACTGTTTCTCTGATGAGTGAATCAATAGGAAAATAATTTTTCACAAGCATTTTTGTTTTCCATATTATTTTGAGAAAAATGTGCTTACATAAGAAAACTTCTCTTAATCGTGCCTGTCTTCTCTGCAAAGTAAAGATTTTGATGATTTGAGACTGACGTTCACTAAACAAAGCACATTGAACATCAGGAATTAAAGTCTGAAGTGTAGCCAACCAAGGCTGTCTGAACCCAGTAAAAATGCTATGTAGAAGGATCAGGAAAAGATCTTTGCTAACAAAGAATATGTGTAAAATAAAAAGATGGAAATCCTGACACAGACTTACACTTGTTGACAAGTTGACCCTAATTTTTACTTTTAGAGATTTGTTACTCTCTTGTGTTACTGATGTATATTTTTTAGTTTTAAGAGCAAATTTAGAATATTGGTTTAAGCAATAAGGATATACGGTACAACACAGGGAAAGTTAGCCATTATTCTGTAATAATATTAAATGAAGTATAATCAATACAAATATTGAATCACTTTGCTGTACACCTGAAACTAATATAAATCAACTATACTTCAATTTAAAAAAATAAAAGATTGTTTTCAACAGTTGGTTCCAAAAGTGCTTGAAAATGTGGCCACCTGTACACGTTTATTTTGCTCACAGAAAATATGATAAACTGTATGTTTTATTGCATGTTGATGTTTTTCTGATTTCGCTGTAGATAAAATCCATAGAGCATGATTATTCACAGTGTAGCCCTAAATATTAGTGAAACTACAAATAAGTGAGGCCTCTAGTAGTTCATAAAGGAGAATTCGATTAAGTTGACTTTAAATGAAGTCTGTCCTGGAGCCAAATTTCATTTAATTTTGTAAAGGAAATTTTTTCAGGAATTAATTCAAAAAGTCAAAAATACCTCAGATTGTTAAAATATCTTGTATTTATGCATTTATACTTTGTTTATTCCAAAATACACTTTTTGTTCAAAAATCGGAGATTTTTCCACTTATTTCCACTTACTTTGATTCACTTGATCATCATCAGTAAGAAGCACATGCTTCCAAAATTTTTCGTATTTAACATTCCTCAAGAGATTGGCAAGTCTTTGAATTTTTCAGTTGTCTGTTCAGTTTGTATCTCTTACTCGTATCATTTGATTCCATGATAACATGTCAGCATGGAATAAAATCTCCAGCTCTGTCGCATTTTCTGTAGCTAATAAAATTGTATAGGTGGTCGTATTTCCAATCAGCTTTCAGAACCAGTGTTATACTTAAAAGTATGTTAACACAGGATAATAGTAAGTCCTTGAATTCAGGGTTAAAGTTACATGTGCTAAACCTGATGTTGCGGGATGTTCCAGCCATGTTCACTTCTGATGCTGCGGGATGAGCTCGGTGCAGAGGCCTTTGGTGTCTCTTCCGTCCCCGCTGCACACTTGGCCTCCCAGCCTCTCCCGCGGCTCTTCTGTCCTCCTTGGTAATCCATAACTGCGTCACGTTTCCACTAGGAAACGACCCTCCCTGGTTTCTAACATCCTCTTTTTTAATCAGTTCTGTTTATTCCCAGCAGACTTTCCTTCCTAAAAGCATTATCTGATTATATTACTTGCTCCAAATCTTTGATGGTTCTCTGTTGCCTAAAGGCTGTCATGCAAAGTCCTGGCTCAGCATCCAGGGTCCTCTTGGCACCAGTGTCCTCTGACCCACTCTGGTCCTTGACGACACACTCCCACCTCGTTGTGTGCCTCCATGGTTTGCCTTTTCCTTTCTGGAACGTGAGACAGAACACTGTCTGGAGAGAAGGGGGGGTGCTTGGATTTTATGCCCGTTCTTCTGGAGGACCTTGATCAAGCCATTTACTGACTTTTCTAAGGTTCAGTTTCCATATTTCTAAAAACAGAAATGTGAGTAATCGCCATCCTAAGTTGTCCGTTAACCTCTAACCGGTCCCAAACCCGATAATAAAACGGCTGTGAAGGTGCTTTCTGAACACTGCAGCGTGCTGTGTAAATGTTAGATTGCTTGTGTTAACATGACAGTGGAGGGGGTTGGGGGAGATACAGAGAAAGAAAAGGGAAGAGGAGAGGGAGTTCGTGTGCGATTTTATTTATTCTGTTAAAATACCTGAGTTGATTCATTCAAAACAATAGTTTTAGTGCCTTTGTAGCGCAGGTGCTGCTCCGAGGACCAGAAAGGAGTGTAGCAGAGTGGGACAGGCCTCGTCCTCGTGGGTCTTGCCGTCTGCGGGGAGGGAGTGGGTAGTAAAAAACAAACACAGAAGTAAGATGACTTGCGGGAAGTATGCTCGAAAGGGTGTGTGGACGACGCCCCTGTGAGGAGGTGGTGTCTGAACGAAGACTGGCAGGATGCGAAAGGACGGGGGAACACTCGCCGGCACCAGCAGCAGTTTGTACCGCGGGGCGGCTGCCGATGAGCTCGGTGCAGGAGGTGTGAAGGGGCGGGTGAGGGCGCGCCCAGCCCAGGGTGGGAGGAGCTCACCCTCGCTCCGGGTGCTGCGGCCAGCTGTGCAGGGTTGTCATGACGACGGGTCTGTGTGCGTGAAGGCCCAGCAACCTCTGTCGCCTTGGGGGTCTTCACACCCAGCGTTGTCTGCTCTCCTCCGGTGCTGCTCAGTCCCGGGACTTCCCTCTTTTGCTCTTAAACGGCCTTTAGGGCGTGCTGCATGGAACTGAGCCCAGTGTAAACCTCGCAGAGCTCATCAGCCACAGAGTTTATCCCTGTCTGAGATCTGGGATCTAGGGGGTTCCTTGGTGTTTGTCCCTCCCCTCTTGTTTTCTACAGGCACTTGTGTTAATCAGGTCCTCTTTCAGTGCGTTTGTGCTGATTTGGTCGCGGGTGCGGCTGGGAGGCTGACTGTAGGATAATGCAGATCCCTATGATTTGCGCTGTTCCCTTGCATATTGTTTGTCAACCTTATAAATGTAGCAGATATTAGAAAATGTATTATATGTACATATCTATGTCTTTAAAATTTATGATGAAGGTGAATCTCCTTTGAATCAAGCTTTTTGACAGTCAAAATAAGTGGCTCTCAGGTTTCTTGACTGGACCCACGGGAGCGTCGCCGTGTGAGACTGAGGAAGAAGCCCCGTGTGACGGTGTCCCTGTTACAGCTGCAGTGCTCTCTCATACTGCCTGTTCTGTCCTATTTCCCGTTACTAAATATAATGCTATTCGGAACCCACTAAATTGATTTCACAACTCATTAATGGGTTATAACCTGCAATTTGGAAGACGTTAGTCTGTGTTTACAGTCCTTTTATGCCGTTCCACTTACCTGAAGACAGATTTCCCTGTTTTCAGACACCCTCCTGACTTGCTGTCTGGCCAGTTCCGCTGGTCAGACGCAAGCCAGGCACTTGGGATTCCAACCCTAGAATTCCTGATCCGTGTCCTAGTTTTAATGCTTCATCTTTCCCCTTAGGACTCACTGTCTTGGATGTGCTATGTAGCTTGCTTGTTACGCTTAGCACTGGGTCTGTCTCCCTCAGCCGTGTGTCAGCTGCGTGAGGACAGGGATCTTCGTGTTTTCAGTTCCCCAAAGTGTCCCGGATGCCTAGGGGAGGGCGTTGCACGTAGTAGATGCTCAGTGCCTACTGATTAAATGAATGGGCTTAGAGACAGGCTCCCCCCACCCCCGAGAATGGAGCCAGCCAGCTACGTCAGCGAGTACGGGTTAGGTCATGCTGCGGGAAGAGGCAGCGGCAGCACCCCCTTGCTCAGTGCTGACGCACGGTGTCTCCCTGCTGACCCGGAGCCAGCTGTGGTCCTCACGTGGGTCCAGGGGGCTGCCCCCATCCAGGTGGTCACTGGCACTTCAGCAGCGTCAGCCTGTGCAATCTGCATGTCTGCATGCATTCTTGCGAGCTCCCACGGGGAAGAGATCGTGGAGAATCACTTTCGGGCTCTTGGTGAAACCTTTCCGGCCAGTGTAACACAGATGACTCCCTTCACGTTTTCTTGGCCAAAACAAGTCTTGTGGCCAGGCCCATCTTCCGGGGTTGAGAGGGTAGCCCTCCCACAGGTCTAGGAGAGGGAGAACCAGAAAGGGTGAGTGTGAGCCTTGTCCATGGCCGTGCGATAACGGGAAAGTGCCCCATTAGTTCTTCTTTCTCTGCTTGTTTATTTATCTTTGTGACATATTTGTAGCTGTTGCACCTGAAGGGTAATTATGCCCCTTGATGGCACCTTGTGGGACCTCGTGGTGAAGGAAGAGAGGGCCGTATATGGCTCAGGGCATGTCTGTCATTCTAAGTCAGGCAATGCTGAGCAGAGATTATTTTGAAATCCAGAAAGACTCATGAGGTGCTGCAGAGCACGGGTCCCTGGTGGTATCCTCTTGATCGGTGGTCTGTCACTCTCCCTCCTGGGTGTGCTCATGATGGGGACCTTATTGTAAACAGTTTAAAACTTTTATGGTAAAAATTATTGCTTACAAACGTCAAACACCAGCGATGGGCTTAGTGCCGTGTAGCACCTGAACTGTGTTCTGTTCTGTGTCTCTGAGTCTTTTTCTTGCATGTGGTTACAGTTACCTAGTTTACAGTCCTTATCAGAGAACAACGAGAGCTCGTTTAAATTACAAAAGACCATCACCAATTTATTCTACTTACGGTAAAAGTAGCAGTCCCCCCCCCCCCCCAAAAAAAAACCCTCAAAGAGGGCAGCACATCCCTTGCCAGAACTGCCAGTGAGCTGTCAGCGTGGAGCCTGCTGCGAGCCGCCCCCCCAGCGCCTGGCTCCGCCCGTGGGCTCCCACGTTCTGCTCTCCGCGTGATGCAAGAATCATCAGCACGTTTGTGCCGGTTTCCTGTTGCCGCCCTAGCGAGTTCCCACAAATGCGGTGGCTTAGAAGAACAGAATCTATTATTTTGGTCGTGCTGTGGGTCACAATCCCACCATGGCTCTCACCAGGCTAAAATCAAGGCATCTGCAGAACTGGGCTTTTTCTGGAGCTTCAAGGGGAGACATCAGGTTGCTGCAGAATCCAGGTCCTTGGTGTTGTCAGGCTGAGGCCCCTGCTCCCTTCCTGTGGCGGCTGAGGGCGCTTCTCAGCTCATAGAAGCTGCCCTCTTGGCTTGGCTTTTGCCTCCTTCCTGAGTCCTCAAGGCCAGCAGTGTCACTCGGCGCCTCTCCTGTTCCTGCCACCGCATCTCTCACTGCTAATCCAGGTAACCCCCCATTGCGAGGTCTGTTACCCTCCATCCACAAAGCCCCTTTGCCACGGGACGTAACACAGCATAACACACAGCAGGGGCAGAGGCTGCGAGGGCCCAGGCCCGCCCGCCGCGCCCGGGTACACTTGGCAGAGGGCCTGCCATTCCCTCTCTGCAGCCTGGGAAGGTGAAATGGTTTAAAAGTCAAAGGCTTTAGTGGACACTTACATTACAGAGATTGAGCACTTTCTTTTTCAGACAGATGTTTTGACGTTAAAATGTCACAGTATTGTCACGGACCTTCACAGGTGGTGCACATTTACTTTTCAAAGGAGAAAGTGCCACACTCAGCATAGTACAAGCAAGTCGGTTTCAGTCATTACTGTTAGTTTATTAACAGTTCTGTATTTTTTGAAATTATTTGCAAAAGTGTGTTTAATCTTCAAGGGACGTGTCTCCTTAGTACTAATCCTGCTTCTGTGCGGCTCGCTCCTCGTGGACTGGAATGTAGGAGGAGATAAAAGGTAATCCTAACAAAACTTAATCAGAAGAATTAAAGTGCCGTTAAACACAGCCGCGTGATGCGCGACTGCGGTGTCTGTGTGTGCTTCGGGGCAGTTACCTGCTGTTCAGGCAAGTCTGTGTGCACCAAAGTTGCATTTATTATATACAGTAAAATGTTTCCTGTCTGACTGCTTACTCTAGTAAAAAGAAAAAAAAACCCAGCTTAATCACATTCTACTGTGGCATTTTACTGGCTTTCATAACGTCTCCCCGAAGAGCAGAGATGGAGTTTTCCTTTTGCGTGTGAGTGTAGTCATTGCTGCGGCGGATGGAGTAGGTTTTACACGGAGCTGGCCGGCGCGTTCTCACGCCGCCCTTGTGCTGGGCGGGGTCTGAAGCCCCTTTGGGGGGGAAATGGTGCTGCTGTTCTTGTTTCCGTTGTAGGGTTGTTTGCCTCCTCTCTCCCCCTCACGGTGAGACGGTGGCCCTCGGGTTTCCTGGCACGGCCGGCGGAGCGCCCCCACGGCCGCCGTGCGGACCAGCATCAGAGCTTTCACACTTGGCTCTCCCGAGGGCACGATCCGTGTTCCCCACACCACTTCCAAGTGTGCTGTATCCTCGGATTGCAACTTGGAAAATTAGTGTTCTTGAACCACGCCTTAAAACAGTTTGATGTTTGGAGCCCGGTGCCACCTGCGGTCACACACTGGTTTTCCCACTCCTTCCCCAGTACTTCTCTGTGGGGCTTCCTCGGGCTGGTGCCCCTGCAGGGCTCAGCCTGGTCTGGAGCCAGGAAGGCAGCGTATGTCTGGTCAGTATTAACAGCCGCTTTTGCTGATTTATTTTTAACTTTCAGTCCTTTCTTGACTTAAATAATCATTCTGGGAAGAAGCTATTATCTAATTGTAAACTCTGCACATTTAACCTCTCGACTACCACAACAAGTATGTATTTAAAGCCGAGTGGCTGCAGCGTGGCATGATTTTTACATGTTGTCCGTGGGGCCCTGACCCCACTCCCAGCCTTTCTTCTGTACATCGGGACTTCTGGAAGAGTTCTCTGCCTCTTAATTTGGAAAGACACAGGTTTCTTTTTTCCCGTCCTATTTCACAGTGGCCACATTTAATGAAATAAATGTCTGCTAAATACAAGGGCCAGAACTCCCTGCTCTGAACTCTAGGTCCACACCTTACTAGTTTTGTGATCTTTGGCAAGTTTCCTGACTTCCTTATGCCTCCTCTCCAAAGAGAATAAGAGCTATCTCACCACAGTGCCCGTTTCACTAGCCCCAGGGGGACGGGGCTCACCCTGTCTACGCCTGCCCCCCAGCACCCTGGCGGTGTGCCCCTGGGACGGGCCTGCTCAGCGCGGGCGCAGGGTCAGCAGGACAGCGCGAGTAGCACACCGAGCCCAGGCCCGGGTCAGAGTAGCAGGGTCGGCGACGTTTCCTGGGGTTTACATGTTAGCAGTTACACTTAAACAAAGAAAAATGTACTTAATAAATGTCTTTCATGGAAGACATATTGATCTACCACTCAGCCATTCCATATCGACCTTAGATAACACTCCTTTCAATTAAGTAAACTTGGCCTCTCTCTGTTAGTCTCTGACATAATTTCTGGGCTGACTTAAGAGTATGAGGAAAGGATGAAAATGAATTCCTGTTCCCTGAAGTTGTGTGTGTGTGTGTGTCTGTGTGTTTCTTTTTTTTAATGAAACTGAGTTTTAAAATAAATGAGGTCCTTTCAGCTTTCTCAATAAGGAGCGTTCAAAGCTTTCTTTTCTGTAGTTTGTTCTAAGGGAAAGAAGCAACATTTGCTAAACTAAATTTGCTTGTTGGTACCCTCTGACTTAAAACATTTTATTCATCTGTCCCAGGTTTAAAACAGGAACTATATTACTTTTTTCCATTTTACTTTCCATGTGGGCATCTGTAGGGCTTTCAAATTTTAGGGCAGAGAGATCTTAGAAATGATCGCACCACCGCATCTTACAGATGAGGAAAGGGAATAGAAGTTAAATGGTCCTCGTAGCTGGTGGGAAGGTAAGATGTGAAAGGGGCTTCCTGACCTTTGACCAATTTTTGCCCTTCCTTCCTTCCTTAAGAAACAAAACAAAACAAAAATAGCAAGCCATGTCTAACCATAGAAAGAGATGCTTCAGTTATTCTGTTTTTGTTCTCATTCAAGTCTTTGCAGAAATTGCAGTCCTAATTGTTTACCTAAACTATAGGGAGAAGTCTGTATGTAAGTTGTTCTGGTTACCAGAATTTTTTGGCTCTCTTACACACATTGTAGAACTTGCAAAAACCAGTCTTCCTTTTGTTCAGGATAAATTTTGGAATGCATTCATTGTTAATAGAGTACATCTCGTGTAAAACATTTCTCGTAGAGCTAGAGTGAGTCTGTTAATGTGATGAAAATTTTTTTGGTATTTGAATGACTGTCTTATATTTTAAAGAAAGATCAGGTAGCATTTTCAGTTGTTAACAGTTTTCCCCTAGTATCAGCCTCTCTCTGGTTTTTATGTTACTCACTTTTATTCATGTCAGGAGGTTAAAATGACAGAAGTATCTACTGTAGTAAAATATATTCCTATTTTACCTGCAGCCCCAAATCTTGAAACATTAGCAGAATCACGCGCCCCGCGGTCCTGAGCTCCTCAGCGCATAGCAACTGGCGTGATCAGTTTTGTGTCTGATCGGGTCACTCCACAGCTCTCCCTTTTCTGGTACAGCTGTTAAAAGGAATCACAGCATCCTTGAGGCAGCAGCGATAACAGACACAGATGTCATGAATTAAAAAAAAAAAAAGATTTTTAGGAAATAATTATATACTCATTAAGTTTGAAATGTGGAACACGTATCACTGCTTTTAAATGTGTCTCACATTTTCCTGAGCATTTAAACTTTGCGGGCTCTGCTGGTAGAGAGGGGACAGGATGGGCCCGGCCGGGAGGGGCTCAGCCTGTGCTCGGTGTCAGTCAGGGCCCAGCCGTGTCCTGACGGAGGCGCACTTCGGGGGGCGGGGGGTGGCAGCGGGACCCTCCATGCCCGATCAGTAATCGCAGTGCAGGACGCACACTTTCTCCTCTCCCACATGGTGACTCCTGGACACGTGTCGGTCAATGAGGTGAGTAGCGTACTCAGATTTACATTTTAATATATATGCGAGGTATACATAATTTAAGTACTGAAACACATATTTAGCATAAAGACGTTTGTTGTTTATAATATGAAGCAGAACCAGCGCGTGCGTTGAAAGCGGCAGTTAACTCAGTAACTTTCTGTCCTGACCTCCAGCTTCTACAGGAGGCCCTTTTGTACACTGAATTTTTCACGTTTAAGTTTAGTTTGGTGGATTCCTCATCATCCTGTTTCTCTGGCTCCTTTGCTTGCGGGCGGCGGCAGCCAGTCGGGTTCCTGTGGCAGTTAAGGTGCGATGCTAGGGCTAATCTCTGTAAAATGTTCTTCTTTTTCCCTATCATCAATCTTTCACACTCACATCAAACCCCTAGTGTATCAGCAGGTTTCCCAGAGCTACTGGTTAAAATTACCTTTGCTTTTGGTAAACTCTGAACCTTCAAGCCTCAGTGTTTTCAGCTGCCCCCTGTGGAATCCGCGAAGCCGCTCTCTGCACATCCCTCACTGCCAGTCGCTGGCTTTATGTCCTGAAACCAGGAGCCAGTGCAGAGCCCTGCTCTCCGGCTGAGAGCGCCTTCAGTACTCCCAATAATCCGTGCCGCCGGGAGACCCGCACGTGAGAGGGCTCGCGCCTCCCGGGGTCGGGGGGCTGTGCTTGTCTGACCTGGTAATCATGCAGATTCTTTAAACCCAGCTGTTTCTAAAAGTTTCTTGGCCTTTCTCACCCTGAGAGAAGTTGGCAAATTGACTCCTTTGTCTTCAGAGGAGCTGCTGCAGTTACATTATTTATTTCTTCAAGTTTGTCTCATTAACGTCCTATCCGAATACTCCACGCTTTACTTAAATCCCCTTTATCCGCCTTTTCACATACTTTTCCACTTCTTCACTTTCACACATACCTCCCTTCATCCGCTCTGATAGGACCATCGTTATTAGCAAGAATGGGTTCCAGGATAGGCAGGATTTCTTGTGAGTAGATGGTTCATGATGGTTCAGCTTTTAGCCCCGTGCACATTCCACGGGCAGCCGTTGGGTTGTAAGTTCGTTCTTTTGGAAGGGAGACCCCTGCCTCGGAGGATGCTGCTGTGCTGGTTGGCGTGCCTCTTCCTGTTGCCTCTGAGCAGACAGCCCGGTGCAGCATCCTGAGTTACAGTCTCATTAAGATTTACTGTAAACACCCAGGGGGTTCTTGGAAAATAATAGAAAATGAAAAGTGTGCTTTTCCCTGTGACTAGCAGCCTAGTTTTGGTAGCTGTTGCCTCAAGCAAGTAAAATTTCTGAATATTGTTCTCAAACTTTAATTTCTGTTTAGCAAAAAGCTTTAGGCTAATAACAGTGAAATAACAGCCATCCAAGTTTGAAATTAAAGATATTCACTTTGAAAGTCAACTAAATGTTGACTTCAACATATAATGTATATGTCTTATTTATTTTAACATACTTAATACATATTAATGTATTGTATCAGCACTTACCACATTATGTTAGCATTTTCTAAAATGGTCATTAAAAAAGAGGAAAAAGTATTCACACATCAAAGCAAACAAGACCAAAAATTATCCAGGGTGTCTCTCTGTGCAGGTCTCAGTGGTAAGAGCCTCATTTTTCTAGAGATGGCCGTGCCCTTTCATACATGTTATTATATAAACCTCTGATGTGCAAAAGTCTGTTTTATCGTCTCTAAAGTGGGAGTAAGTGAAGTATTGAAGGCTAATGATTTTATCGTTTCTAATCACAAGAGTCACAGCCATGTTCTAAGGGATGTTTCTGTAAAAGTTAATAATTTATTTATATACACGCCACCCAATTGTTATGTATTAATACTTATTTTTAAATAAGTTACTATATTGTCATGCTTAATTATTTGGGATATGCAAGCCATGTTTTAAAAAATTAAGAAATGAAACCAATGTGAATCATTCAGTAGGTTTTCTTGTTAGAATTCCTTTTATTTTTTTTTTCTTTAGTTGTGTTCCCTCAATTCTCCCCGAATTGATCAAAAGGAAATAAAGTTTAACCCTCCGCACCCTTTTTTAATGTGGGGATAGATGTAATATGCTGGTTTAGGGTCACGGAGTAAAGAGGAAATTTTGAAGTTTTGCGTATTCCCCCAAAACAGTCTTCTGATCCTAATGCATTGTTTTGATGACATTTGTTAATCGAGGGTTTTGTATGCAATTTCTTATCACAGCTGCAGCTTCATTTTTTTACTCCTCCTGTTTCCTTTGGTTTGTTTTTTGCAGTGGGGACACCTTATTACATGTCTCCAGAGAGGATACATGAGAATGGGTACAACTTCAAGTCCGACATCTGGTCCCTGGGCTGTCTGCTGTACGAGGTGGGTAGTGCTGGCGGGGCCCGTTCAGGGCGGTGACTGTACGTGCTGGGCTACGTTCCCCCGTCCTTTTAGCACACACTTGGTTTTTTCTGGATGATGTTTAAGCTTTTTAATTATGATGAATTAGCTTTTTACTTATGAAGAGTTCATTCACTGACTTCGTAACTGTTTCTCTGAGGCAATATAGTAACTACGCATTTCTGCATTTGCTTCCTGTAATGTATTCTCGACTGTTTCCTTTTGATGAGTTTTATTGTTTAAATGTTATGTTAATGTTTTCTGCATAATCTTATTTATAAAAATATACATGTATTTAAAAAAAATGCCATGTGTAGCAGGAAAGGTATAATGGAATTTAAAATATGAAAGCATAGTAAATACCTTTATCAGTTTTTTTTTCACTTTTACATAGAGTAGTTCAGCTTTAAGGATAGTTTGTAAACAGATAATTCTTCTCGGTTTTCACTTAGTTTCCGTGAGTAACAATTTGTGTGGGTAAAGCTCAGTGAAATTCTCTCTCTCACCTGTTCTGCTGGTGATAATGTATCAGAGGAAGATAGAATTGTGTAGGGAGATCCTCTAGCAGATACTGCAGCGCTGTGATTTGGGTAAGGAGAGGCCTGTGCTGAGCACCTTTTATGGTCATGTTACAGAGCAGTGGTGTCAGACAACATGCGAGCTAGTGACTTCTGTAATTTTATTCTTTAATCGAATGGTAATTTTCCTAGGAATGTAGGCTTTTGGTCAAAGCTGTTAACTGAAAATTAGCCTACTTCTCAGTAACTCTTTTAATAAAATAAAGTGAAGGAAAATAATACATGGAATCATTTTCACAGTTTAATGTATGCAGAGGAAGTCTGAAGTGGACAGGAGGGGACCGTTGTACCCCTTGCTCTGCGCTTTGTTTTCCTTGTCTGCTTGACTTCAGTGAAACGCACGATGAGATCATCTATTTTCATTTTTCCACGAGTACAGAGGGTTTTTTAAAATGTATATCATAGTCTTTAATTATTGTTTTACTGATTGCAGGTTCAAATTTCCTTAATTTAAGGAATCTGAGATTGTTTATTTTGTTCTTCCTACTAAAGTAACTAATGGCCACTTAAAAAGAAAGGATTTTTTTAAGTGTTCTTAAACAACATCCCTAGTATAATTTTTATTAAGAAAAGTTATGAATTAGTGATATAACAAAATACACGTTTGTATGTATGCACACGAGATTAAAAGAGATTTATGCTCACTATATTATATTCTGTTGATAATTTGGTACAGTGTTGAACTGATTTGATTAAGTTACTATAATGTTTAAAAGTCACTTTGTACATTTAAAATATTTTGTATCTGTTTAGGTAACCTTAGACCCCTTCAGGCCATAGTCTAATATTGTCAAACCAACATCTTCCCTTTAAACACCTACAAGTGAGCAGCACATTGGTTTCCACTAGCGAGATCAAATTTGTCAATTAAAAAAAGTTCAGTTGAAGAAATAGTGTTTTGGGGGAAGTTTGCATAATTCTTAGGACCAAGAGACTCCCATGTCAGAACTGAAATAACTCTTCACATTCTGAATTTGCTTTTGAGAAGCAGTGTCCCATTTCTGTGTATACTTAAAATGATCACCAAAATAAAAATTATTTCTTTGGACATGCCTACATTCATGCATTTTATGTGTTGTGGATGACTTTGAGTTAAAAATATTTAACATGTTAATATTAGTTTTCATCTCAATGCATTTTTACAGTTCCTCCATGCAAGTCATTTGGAAGAACTAGAATTTTTCTCAGGATTTAATTTACCTCGATGTTATGTCTCCTTCCAGTTATGTTTTAGTATAATGTTAATCAAAATACTCAGTAATTTAGCTTTAAACAATTGACTGTCTAAAGCTTTAATTTACCTCGTTGTTGTATCTCCTTCTGGTTATGTCTTAGTATAATATTAATAAAAATGCCCAGTAATTTAGCTTTAAAAAACTGGCCACAGCGTCACATAGGTATTTTATATTGTATCCCACTAAGAATTTACTGCTAACAATGGAAGAGTGGGAAGCCCTTTTTGAAAACGTATTTTTAACTCAGAAAATTAGACTTTCAAATATTCCTGAAACCTCAAAAAAAAAAAAAAAACCTAACAGTACAGTTTTAATTGATATGCAACAAAGTAGACTTTACTACTTAAAATCAAGATGCTGTGCTTTGGCTACACGGACCTTTACATGGAAAAGTAGGTTTTACACATTTCCTTTATTGTTCAGTGCAGCAATTGCATCCTTCCAGGGTTGTAGGTTGGTGGCTTACAGTTCAAAAAAAAAGAGAGCTGCCACCAGCCCCGAAGACAGACAGTGGGCTTTCGTCCCTCCGACACCCCCAGAATACTAATCAGGAGAGTCGGACCCTGGAGGTCAGGGAGCAAGTCAATCATTCTAGCGATCGTCTCAGTGTGGAGGATCAAATTAGCCTGAAAAATTCAGCTGCTGGGAGGAGAGGGCGAGCAGCTGTCAGGGGCAGCGTCGAGATGCACTAATGAACCAGATGAATAGTGCAAAAGCTTGAAAATAAAAACAGGACAGTTGACATTTTTCATCTGTCAAAGCAGGAGATGCATGAAAATATACTATTCCTGTTTAACTCCTTAGGGGATGTTCGGATTTTTTTTTAACGCTCTGCAGTATTGAGACAAAAGTGCTGTAATGAACTCCTGGCACACGATAATGAATATACGCACGTTTATTTAGGGTTTCTGCAAACATGGAGACTGTCATTTACATACACAGCCTATATTTCAGGGTGGCATTTTAAAGATCCTATTTCATCCTAAAGTGTCCTCCCATTTTAACCAAAAAAAAAAAAAAAAAAGCAAAAAGCCATGGTCATCATCATTGGAGCTTCTCTTCTAGAAATTTCCTTGCAGATGGAGTGCTTTGTATGTTTAGGGACATTGACACTGTTTTTTGCCCTTTTCTCTTCGTGGGGAGCACCTGGTCCTGAGGCAGTTGGTGCGAGGTGCGTCCCCTGCGGGGCCAGCTCGCCGTCCAGGCCGGGAAGGAGTTAAGCCCAGGCGGGAGCTGCCAGACAGATGAGAGCGTTTTCAGCTGGTCTCGTCCCTGCTGCCGACGCCCGCTGCGGAGCACAGCACGGCCAGCGTGTTTCACACGCGCGCGGCCTGTCTGGGGATGTACACATTGTCCTTCCAAAATCAGACTTATTAGCACATGTAGAAAAGGGTGACTGACTTGGGGCAGCCCTGCGCTCTGTGCGGTATCCTGGCTGCCGCAGTTCAGAGATTCAGAAGGTTCGAACAGGAGGCTAACATTTTAAATTGAATTTTTAGTTTGTAACCCGGCTTCCTACAGTCCTTGCTCGCACTTTAAATGTCAGGTTAGAACCTGGTCTTAAAGTTAAATTCAATAATGTCCTTTTTAAATTGGTTCATCCTTTGAGTCGTTTTTTTCTGCGTAAAAATCTCATTTGGATGCGCCTCCAAGTAGCGGCCATGACTTGTAAAACCTTGGCGCACAGTTCGTGCTTCTGCGACCCCGTCAGAGGAGAGGAGTCCTCATGCTCTATGAACTGCTTGAGGATCAGTTACGACATTCAGATTGAGGAGACTTTTTTTTTCACTCAAAATAACCTTTCCCTGCAAATGGAAACTATCGTGCGACCTAAAATGCTGTGCATTCTGGTCCTAAAGCATTGCTAGATGGTAATTCAGTTTTAACTTAAGTTTCATTTTTGTTGTATTTTGACCACTATCTGCTTGATGTAGACCATTGATGCCTGTTGAGTCATGAAATAAATTAGCTGTTTTTATGGCATTATATTTACAAAGAGTTTTAAGTTATTTTATGTTCTTTTTCTTAATGCTGTTTTATGTGGCATATACATATATATATATGAATAATTATATGCTAATCATTTCTCCCTTTTAGGGAAGTTTAAATGTTGAAAATAATAACCAAAAATTGAAGTAAGATTTCTAGGACTTACTAAATAATCCTCTGCAAAGGATTTTGGTTAAAATCAAAATGCCTGGATAGCTTCATTTAAAGTCTTTGTACTTGCTTGCTACCCCAGTGTAAGAGTCTTGATGAGATCACCTGTAAAGCTAACCTGTAACTATATCAGTTTCACTGGGAGCATTTTACAGATGGCTGCGCTCCAGAGTCCGTTCTACGGTGACAAAATGAATCTGTACTCGCTGTGTAAGAAGATAGAGCAGTGTGACTACCCGCCTCTTCCCTCAGATCACTATTCAGAGGAAGTAAGTCACTTTCCATTCCGGGTGTACGTTTGTCGTTCATTTTGCTGACGTTTGCATTCTGCTAAGAAATTTTCCTTTTCCAGTAATACGGGTGATGAGTACAGAGCACTTCCACTCTGTTTCATTCTCGTGGAGGGAGGCTTGCTGTTCAAAGAGCGGACTCCGTGCTTCATCATGGGGAGTGGACCATAACCCAGCGTGCGGTGTGAGGCTGGCCACATCCTGGGTGTGATGGGCACAGTGGCTGCCTTCAGAGCACAGGAACACGGCCGAGGGCGGGACTCAGGCCCAGGCCCCAGTTCATCAGCACATCCGGCATCCGCTCCTACCCTCACAGTCTCAGACCGACACACAGTAGGACTTTCTTTCTGGCAGAACTTCCCTCCTGCCCCTGTTTTCCCCAAATTGAAACAAACATCTCTGAACTCCTTGTCCCTCAACCTTGTTCCTTCAGCTTTATCCTCCGTCCTCTTACAAGACCTGCCCCGTCACCCCCTCACTGCTGCAGTCAGCTTCTGTGGGAAGTGTTTGAGGCTGTCATGGTAAACGTGGTAAAAAGTGTGTTGGATGGGATTGACAATTTTAGAAGACTTCACCTTATTCAGATCTGAGCCTGGACCCTTGCTCGCTTTGGCAGCCCACTGAAATGAGTGGCTGGGCTCCACCCAACATCCGGTTTTTCGTTGGACGAAACATCTCCCGTTCTTGCCTAATGCATCGTGATTTTACCGATATTTCAGAAGGAGATACACAGAATAGCAGTGTTCCAGGTTAACTAGATGTGTTCACGTAACTCTGAAAAGCTCACTGGGGACCCGCCCAGCGGAAACACCGTTTTGAGTTAGGGCATCTCACCTTCTCATGAGCAACAGAGTTTTTGCCCAAGGAAAATGGAAAAGAGTAGGAAAAAATATGAAAACAAGTACGATGTTCACCTTTTAGGCAGTCTTGTCGCTGTTTCTATTCTGAAATAAATACGGTTGGCTGTAGTTCTGTGTGAGGAAGCCTGAGTCGTGCAGCGTGAGTGGTAAGTGAAGAGTCTTTATGTCTGTGAAGCACTTGTGGCCTGAGGACATTAAAAGTACCTTTTTTCTAGTAGTTTTGATACTGATAATCAACGATGCTTGGTTTTTTTGTTTCATAGCATTTGTCTTCAGGTAATTAGAATAAACTCTTACAAGGCAGGGATGGTAATTTGGAAGTCTCATCTTTATTTGATGTTAATGCTATTATGTTACCCATTTTTAATTACTGTTTGGGGTGTAGAATATAAACATGGTGTTTCACAAAACCACCTTCAGAACCCTGGGCCCGGAGACCAGAGGGTGAGCAGCGGTGCCGCAGGATGGCGGGGCTGCCCGGCCGCTCTTTGTTGTGTCATTCATGCTGTCTGCTCTTTTCCACGAAGCACATGAATATTTCACGTATCTGCATCCTCATCCCCTATTCTTCTTGACTAATTTTCAGACTGTCTGGATTTGCATTTCACATGGTAGCTGATGAGGGGATGCTGGGTGCAGCAGTGAAGCCTCAGCAGGCGGTTACCATGGTGACCTTCAGCAGGATTTTAATGATGATACCACTAGTGGCTCGTTGAAGTCGGCCTGCCTGCAGGGCTACTTCGCTGCAGCTAAGTGTGAAGTTGGATTTGCGGATTCTCAGCCAAGGGGCAAATATCAAAGTCTGGCCCAGATAGAAGAAGGTCTTACAGCCAGGAAAGGAAAATAGATTCCACTTTTTACTTCACTCTGTATAGTTACCAGTTTAGAAAAGAGATATAAAGCAAAACACATTATATGATGTACTTTCCAAAAAAGATAGTACGGTCCCTCACGTGGGTGAAAATCTGCTGTTATGCCGAGATAAATAGAGAGCTGCACTATGTAGGTAAACAAGGAAACTAATTCTTACTGAAGAAATGAGATTCAAAAAATACAGACTAATGATCTTACTTTAATCTGTTCAGTTATGTAGAAAAGTTCTCAGAACAGGAGCTTTGAAATGCAGATGTGCTAATAAATATTTTCTCTCCTTAAGTAGGAACTCAGTTTGTTTGGAAAATAATTACCCAGAATATATGGCAGCAAAAAACCTGAACAGATTTCATGCTGCCATGCTTTAACGGCACCCTAAATATTCCTTTATATAGTAAGCTTTTTAGATCTTCTTAAAGTCCAAATCACCATTTGGTTTTTCAGTGTGGCAAAATTTAGGAAACAATAAAGAGTGAAGTATAAAATTTTTAAACAGTAAACTTTTAATTAAAAGACCAATTCATTAGGTGTCAATTTTATAACTCAAATGATAATGGACTCTGAATCTGTTTGAAAACTAAAAATTTTAAGCAGATTAATTTCCCACCAAATGTCTATTTAAAAGCTCACCAAATTGATTTAGCTGCTGCTCAGTATTTAAGGCTACTGACCAGAGTGGATGCACAGAATGAAAACTGTTCTTGCCAGTCAGCCTCGGCCTCAGGATTCCTGAGAACCTGCAGGATCCGTTCTAGAGACAGTCATTGCCTTTGGAACTCAGAGTTTAAAAGTTGGGGATTTTAAAATTTCTTATAATCTAAGACATTGATACACTTAAGCATCAAAAACCAAAAACTGAGAAATAGCGTCCTTGGGAAAAATAAACTTGTATGTCAGAGCTTTCCTTTGACTCACGCTTGTTGTCATGATGTTCAGCTGATGAGGATTCCAGACAAGACACCTCAGCCACACACGAGTGGTATTAGGGGTGTGTGTTTTATAGCTTGCTAAAATACTTTTATTTAAGACTTCTAGTGTTCAATATTCTTTCCTTTTCTAGTAATGATCTCATCCATGTCTCAGTAGGGAATTATTAGACTTAATAAAAGCATGGGATTGAAAAGACGCACATCGCCCCTGCAGCGGCTCTCGGGTTTAACCAAACTCGGTATTGTTGTGATAAAGAAATTGGCATCAGTGAAGCGGGCATTTACTGAGCACTTACCGTGTACAAGGAGTGCAGATCCCCGAGGGCCCTCGTGCCCTGGCGCGGGCTGACCCCTCCAGACGTGCGGGTCCCAGCGCACTCTCCTCTCCCCCAGCTCCACCCACGCAGGCTCTACCGGAAGGTCCGTGAATTACCATCTTTTTATGGATGCCATCTCTTCATTTTGAAATGCCCCCTCTCCTTGTTCTTTATCAGGCGGACTTACTCTCTTTAAAACAAAGCATGGACTTCACCTCGTGCATGAAGTTACCCTCCTCCCTTGGCGATCACACTGTAGTGTATTTGTTCCTTTTTTTAATTGAGGTGTAGTGGATTTACAGTATTAGATGCGTCTCAGGTGTACAACATAGTGATTCACAATTTTTAAAGGTCATACTCAATTTATAAATATCATAAAATATTGGCTACACTCCCTGTGCTGTACAGTATATCCTTACAGCTTGTCTGTTCGGTACATAGAAGTTTATACCTCTGAATCCCCTGTCCCTCCCCTGCCCCTCCCCACCACCCTCTCCCCACTGGAGACCACTAGCTTGTTCTCTGTATCTGCAGTCTGCTTCTTTTTTGTTATATTCGCATTTGCTTTAGAGTCCACAGAGAAGGGGACTTTTGTCTTTCCCCGTCTGACTCGCCTCGCTAAGTATAATCGCTCCACATCCACCCGTGCTGCTGCGCGTGGCCCGTCCCTTCCTTTGTCCAGCTGCCTAGTTCTCCGCTGCCCACACACCGCGCCTTCTCCCACGCGGGGCCCCTCGGGACCGTCCCCTCCTGTCCCGAGGAGCGGTAGCTGCCTTTTGTCTGTGTGTCTCTGGGGCCTGGCGCGTTAAAGGAGGTTTAGGGAGTAATTCATTGATTGATTGATCTACCAGTTGAGGGAATGAGGGAGTGAGATTAAAGGAATAAATGGAAAAAAGAATGAAACAATAAATGTCAACTGAATGAGAGAATGTTCTCAAAGAACTCTACCTAGTGAGGCAGGAAAGTACTCGAAAGGCAGGTCAGCGATGATGATTTCTCTTAACAAGGTTACCTGCTGTGTGATCTTGCTCATGCTTACGAGCAGGCAGCATCGTATCGGGTGTCCAGCATCCATCCACTAGGAAGGAAGACAAGTGGATGTTTTCCCTCCAGCTTCAGTGTTTAATTTCTTTGGGAGATGCTGGAGTAGTCACTTTGGGAGTGACTTTGGGAGATGCTGGAGTAGAATTAGGCATGTTCACTGTTGAAAATGTTATCAAGGCTATCTCAGGAGAATCTAAGAAAATATACAGTTGTCCTTTAAAATAACTACCTAAATGGTCACATCCAAAGAACTAATGGAGAATGGATGAAATCTTAGAAACTTTAACTTCCAAAATGACCATCTTTTTTTTTTTTACTTTATTAAATGATAGTATCTTTTTTTCACTTTATTGCCTCCATTGCTTTTTATCCCTTTCTTAGACAATATCATAATGCCGCCTCTTTTTTTTAATCTTTTTTTAAGTTAGAGAAATGGAAGGCAGGAGAGGAGGGTTTTCTGTCCCTTTCAGCCTTTCTAGGAATGGCCGCTGTCTTCCCAGCCGCTTCACTCAAATGCGTAAGAATTCCAGCAGCATTTCCATTTTTTTTTTTCCAATCAAAGTATAGTTGATTTATAACGTTGTGTTTCAGTTGTACAGCAAAGTGATTCAGGTATATATTTTTCAGATTATTTTTCATTATAGGTTATTACAAGATACTGAATATAGCTCCCTGTGCTACACAGTGAGTCTTTGTTGGTTATCTAATTTATGCATAGTAGTTTTTATCTGTTAATCCCATATTCCTAATTTATCCCTTCCTCCCTTTCCCCTTTGGTAACCGTAAGTTTGTTTCTCTCTGTGAGTCTGTTTGTGTTCTGTATATAGATTCATTGGTATTGTTTTTTAAATTCCGTGTATAAGTGATATCATATAATATTTGTCTTTCTTTGTCTGACTTACTTCATTAAGTATAATATCCTCTAGATCCATCCATGTTGCTGCAAATGGCATTATTTTATTCTTTTTATGGCTGAGTAGTATTCCATTTGCATGTATATATATTATATATATATATGTGACATCTTTATCCATTCATCTGCCACTGGACATTTAGGTTGCTTCCATGTCTTGGCTATTATAAATGGTGCTGCTGTGAACATTGGGGTGCATGTATCTTTTCAAATTTGAGTTCCCTCTGGATATCTGCCCAAGAGTGGGGTTGCTGGATCATAAGTCTATTTTTAGTTTTTTGAGCAATCTCCATACTGTTCTCCATAGTGGCTGCACCAAACTGCATTCCCACCAGCAGTATAGCAGGGTTCCTTTTTCTCCACATCCTCTTTACCACTTATTATTGTAGACTGCTTGGTGATAGGCTGACACCTCACATGGCATTTTCAGTATTATTGAGACTAGATAAGTATTGATTCTTCCAGTGTATTTAAAATACAAGGATTAAAAAATTTGATCCTTTCTAAGCTTGAATATATATGAATAACAAAATAATAGTAAATTTTAGTTGAATTAAACTGATTTCAGATATTTATTGGTTATTATAGAGTCTAAATATATTTACATGGCTTTAAATAAAATTGGAATACTGAATTTTTTTCAGTTTCTGAAATCACCATTTTCTTTCATTCATATCCACACTTTCCTGTTAAAGAGAAAAGGTCTATGGCATTGTTCCCATTTTACATATGAACAGACAGAGACCCAGAAGCATCAGAGCAAATGCTAGACTCCTGGGCGTGGCCCCTCAGGACACCCCTCCGCTTGTGCTGCTGGAGCAGAGGGGCCGCGCCAGGGGGCGGTGTGAGGGGCTCCGTGCCTTCTCCCCAGACCCCTGGGCTCTTCCTGCCTCCTGCCCTGCCTGCCGTCTGGGCTCTCCCTCCCTGGGGCGCCGTGTGCACGGGCAGGGCCAGTCAGAGCTGCTCGGAACCCCTTCTGCCCGGTTGTGACTTAGGGACCACGTACCCCTGAAGGGAAAGGGTGGGGAAACTTGGCAGAAGGGTGGGAATGAATTTTACATACCAGAGTATGCACAGACTACTACGTATAATTCAAGTAAGGCACCAGGTGCATTGATTCATAACATGCTAACCGAAAATGTTAGTTTGTTGTAATTTTACTAATACTTTTATTTTCCCGATGGTTACCCTTAGGGAAAGGAAAATACTAAATGAAAGATTTAAAAATGATAACTGGCTTTTCAACCTAACATTTACAAGTAATTTCTGTTTATATTTAAATTCAGAGTATGCTTAAAGAAGCTTTTTAAGAAAGTTGAATCGGTAACAAAAAACATGACCTTTGTTTTAGCTCATAAAAGAGCTACTTTATGTAAATAAGAAGAAAAAATAAGATGAAAGTGTCAGCTACAGATTTTTTTGCATATTTTATAGTTAAACTTAGTTTATAAAACTTTTTATTCACTTGAGCATCTAAATAGTTCTATATTACAGTTGCTGGATTCACAGATTTTAATAGAACCATATAAATTTCCTGGAGTTTTCACTGGAAATTAATCATTGTTACTTAAATTGATGTTGGAAGATTATTCCTAATACCCTGGCCCAAGAATATTTAAATGAGGGACTCTATGGCCTATGGCACAAGTGATGTTTAGAGGTAAACCTTTCCACAGATATTTTTCTAGTTCTTATAATTATGTAACCCAGTGCTAAGTAAGATGAGAATATTTTACTGTAAAATGTAGGAAGAGATATCTAATAATATTAAATATATAACTGTGCCATTATTTATTAAAGTTAACACTGTCATCTCAAACTCTGTTAATAACATTGGATTTTCCTTCCTAAAGTCGCCATGTAAGATTAGATCTTTAGGCTTTAAATGTTTCATTTTTGTTTAAAAATATGTGTAAGCAGGCGCTCTGTTCACTTATGCTGCTGAAGTGACTCGCTCCTTGAAGACGTGAGTCCGGAACGGAACCCTGTAGCGCACGCGTCCGGTGGGCTCCTGTAAGCCACGTGACTTTCTGTCAGACTCCCACAGTTCTCACTGGATGAGCTTCAGCTGCGAAGGCAGACCTGGCGTCCCCTCCTGCCTATGCAGGGGGCTTCCTCCTCGCTTTCCCTCTACCCCAAGTCAGCCACTGGTGGCACTTTGGTGTGCAGGTTGGATGCGCCTCGTCATTTTGTGTAAACATCTGAAGCATCAACCTGTAGGGTGCTTTAATGTGTCAGACCCACTGTGGGTGCTGAAGTGCGTCCTTGGGTGGGTGAAAAGTGGGTGCACCTGGGAGCTGACGTGACCTAACTGGTCTCAGAGGGATTGAGGTGGGGGTGGAGCAGAACCAGTGCCGACAGCCCGGCCTTCACTGTCCTGCGCAGGGCTGTGTTAGTGACCTGGTGCCGGGATGCCCGAGGAGCCGATGGCATCACCTACACGTGACTGAACTCGACCCAAAGCTGGGTGATTGCACTGATGGCTGTGCCTGTCAGCACCCTCTTCTTTCTCATATTTTTGGTACAAACCTATGTGCTTTGGTGTTTCTTTAGAAATACATACATCAGAATATATTAGCATTTTCTCCACTTTACTGAAAATAGTCAATTTCCGTATGACTTACGATGTCATAATCCTTTAGAAATGTTACAGAGGAGTCATTTTATTTTTACTTTATCTGCTTTTTTTCTCATTTAAATGTTTCTGTGTTGCTTTTTAAATTTCTCTTAAACATCTGAATTCAACAGTTTTTTCTTTGGTTTTGTAAAGGCTCTTACATATTCAGACCTTTATTTTTACCTTATTTTCAACTTGTTCTAAAAAACAACTTTAAAACAAACCAAAGTACGTGTTTTTACAAACATGAGTAAAGTAATTCAGACTAAACAGGTTTCTCGAGATAACGACAAACACGAAGCGTCTCTCTACTTGTTCCTGTTTATTTTTATGAACGTAACATCTATTGATTTTGGAACTGTTTCTATAATTTAAAGTAATAAGTAGAAAGCTAATTCCATTTAAACACAAACTTTTTTGAGCGAGTGATTGCCCGCCAGTATTACTAGGAGTTAGAGCCTGACTTATGGGAACATACGTAGAATTCTTAGTTATCATATGGACACACATTCTTTTTGAACGTGGTTAATAGTGTAGCACTTAGAATCGTCTCCAAGTTTTGGATAATTGTTAAGGATGTTTTAAGTAATTTCTTTCCCAGAGGTTTGCGGGAACTTTTAACGTAAGACTAGCATTGAGGGAGAGCACTGCAATAATTCTTTCTGATTTCATAATGTCTGATGGATCAAAAACTTAAGAGGCTTTTTATTTGATTCATCACATCACTGCAAATTCATGATACAGTGTAAAGAAATTTCTCCGTGTTCAAATTCAAGTGCATTTTCTTTGGAGGGAGTCACTGTCACCTGGATGAATGAGTCAGGTTAGAAAAGACACTGAATGGTCACTCTAGTCAGAATGCCAGTGTGAACGTTTCTGTGTCTTCATTTCTCGGGGAGAGTAGGCCTCTCTCGTGGTTTTGTAGAGCCCTAGAGAAGACTTTTTGGCTTGTTTTTTGATCGGAGTTGGTCTGTGAAATGTGAGGGCAGATCCATGAATTGTAGAAACCGACGAGCCAGTGTTAGAGCTGGCTTCTTTTGAGAATCAAATGCCCTAACGCCTCTCTCTGGCTCCGTGGAGGGTCAGGTGTTGGTGCGGGGTGGCCGTGGGAACCCGCAGACCAGGCTGGAGTTCCCTTGGGCAGTGCCACGCGGTGACTGAAGGCCAGTGTCGGAAGCCGGAGCGCTTGGGTTCAGACCCAGGCGGGGCCCGTGCTGCCCTGTGACCTGAGGGCCGTCCCGCCTCTGCTAAGTGTGGCCTCCGCAGACCGCCTCGCCCAGGGTCCTGAAGCTGAGGAAGACGTGAGGATGCCTGGCGGAGCCTGGCTCACAGCGAGAGCTGGAACAGGCCCCGGCCCATAGGATGTGGCTTTCTCTCTGCCCTGGCCGCGGAAATGGCATCGAAGCCGGAGGTACCTCACGGGGCACGAGGAGACGCCTCCTCACGTGTGGTGCTCAGGAGACCGTATTCCGTGGTCTGCTGGAACCTTGGGGAAAAGTAACTGCTGCTGCCAGGAGCATCTCAGTCCCAGCTGTGTGGCCCTTAGATTTGTCCCCCGGCTGTCGAAAGTGTGCCACAGTGGCCACACGAGCCAGCCCATCACCTTTGGCTGTTTAACGGCTAAGAAGCTGGGGGTGTCTCTAGCGAAGCTGAGTTTCCTCCCTCCCTCTCGTTCGTGACCTCAGCCCCCTCTGCCGTCCCTTACGGTTATGCCCGAATCTCCTGTGTCTTAGCCTCCTGTTCATCACGTCGGGAGCACGGGTCGCTCTGCCGCCCAAAAGAGCTACTGAGCTTCCGTGTACGCTGACAGAAGGAGTGGGTGTGACCTTATTGGTCGAACCTAAATTGGTATCTGGTGTGACAGGGGACTCTTCGCAGGGCCACATGAATTTGCGTTTTTTAATCAAATTATTTGTTAAAGGCATAAACCTTGGTCCATGGCTGTGTGTAATAGATGAGTAGCAAGTGTGATTTTCTCCCCTCATTTTGCCGAGACTGCTGCCGCTGCCGCTCCCCTACTAGGTTGTGATGTCTATTTAAATGCTTCTTTGAAATGGCTCATAGTCATACTTACCAAGGAACCTACATCAAGTTAAGAGTTCAGGCCTGTGTAAATCTCCCATAATGTGTTTGCATTCCACCTTTCAAAAAGGGTTTGAGATAACTTACAGAAAAAGATGTGACTTGCAGGTTATTAACTAGAAGCAGGCCGAATTCAGGACCAAGGAGAGAAGGGGATGTAGATTCCCCTTCCTCTTGGTGCTTCTGTCGTGGCCTCGTGGCTCCGTGGCTCCAAGCGAGACAGTGAGCAAACCCTTCTGCCTTTAAGGAGGAAGTGTGCCTGCTCCTCAGAGATGGCAAATTTTCCTTCTGCTAAACTGGGATTGAGACAGCTCCCATACGGGCCTGCGAGTAACACCAGGTGCTGTCTGCACAGCAGTCATACAGCAGATGCCTGAGTGATTTTGGTAAAAGCCAAAAGTGGGCATTCAGGCATGGTGTTAGAAAGGTGATTGGGCAGCGGGACAGACCAGTGTGCTCCAGGGTGCGGCCTTCCGGGGGCCTGATTTGATTAAAACGGGGGACACAGATCATCCAAGCTGTGTGAGCTGCATTCCTCTGACTTGCCTCCCCTGAATGTCCGTTTTCTTAGCCCAAGTTTGAGGGGAGCTGTGTGACCCACCTCTGGGTTTTCTTTGAATTCCAGTTTTTGAAAATTCAAATCTTTGAGTACTCCACGCACCGCTGATTGTTCCTGGACAGGGAGCTGCAGTGGTAGATTCTGTTCTGCTGATTTGCTTAAGGCAATACAAACAGCGATCGGGTTGACACCTTTGATCAAAGCAGAGGCGTCTCACCACTGTGCCCACCGGTTGGAAGTCAGACCAGCCTCCGAGTGCCTGAGTAAGTGCCCGAGATGTTAGTCCCTCCATTCTGTGACGACCCCCATCAGCACCCAGTAGCCACCACGCTCTGTCAGATCCCGGTAACTCCTCTCTCTTGATGGGAGCACAGTAACACCTTAACCCGGGTGACATCCCCTTGTAGCGGTGCTGATCTGAAATTAAGCCAGGGAGCGTCACCGAATGATCGTGGTGCGTGCAGAGCTGTATCAGGCATCGTGAGGAGCTCAAACTGAAAGGCCACATCCATGAAAGGAAGCAAGCCCTCAGCAGGGGGAACAGGTGCAGCAGGCGGGTGATGCCCCGACAGCAGGAGGGTCGCGGTGTGAGGGTGGAGGACGGGCAGAGCAGCAGCATAAGTAAGGCTGAGGGGCCTGACGCCGGAGGCGAGCACAGAGCTCTGGGCGCGGCAGTGCCTTGCAGCGCCAGGTGGGCAGGACGGAGGAGGGGCCGGGCGGCTGGGAAGGGTCTGGGAAGGTAGGCGGGGGCCGGGTTTGGGAAGCCCTGGTACAGCGTCTGGAGAGGCAGGGCAGCGGGGCCATTGAAATGCTTGATGTTGGCGGGTGGTCAGCTTGGGGTTCAGCAGTACGAGAGGGATGGAACTGGAGGCAGGACTATCGCGGTGGAGCCCAAGCGGAAGGACAGTGCACCCCGTTGCCGTCGGGAAGCGATGGGACTCGGCTGGTGATGGTTGGGCACTTGGGCAGGAAGTGTCTGAATGAGTGTCAGATGTCTGGCCCAGATACGAGAGGTGCTGCCCACGAGGGGAAGGCCGGGTCTGGGGAAAGAAGAAGCAAGACCTGGTTCTGAACACGTGGAACTTTGTGGTGCTGCTGTCAGTGCGGGCAGATGTGGTGGCAGGTGAGGGGTGGAGCTGGGGGAGGTCTGACGTTACTGTCGTTGTTGCTGACTTTCCAGACGGGAAGGTGAATCATTCAGTTTCATTCTGGTAGCATCATGTAATCTGAGGGATGAGAACTAGGACAGACCTTACAGGTCACCTGCTCCTGCCTCCTCCTTGAATGGATAAAGAAATCCACCTCCCCTGGCAGTGACTGACCTCCGGGCCCAGGGCTCCGGGTGCCTTGACCTTGGACAGGCCTGGTTTCCACAGCCCCGTCCGGCTCCTCACCCGTCGTCCCCTTCTCCTTTCCAACTTGACTTTCTTGCTGGCGGTAGCCTCTCCCTTGCGCTGTTACCAGAAGCAGCTCACAGATTCTATCACCAGCTTCTTTCTCCTCTAGATGAAAAATGTTTATGGGAGAGGTCGAGGACTGTGAAGAAATTATAGTAATTAGAGAATTTAACCAAGTGCTAATCTACTGGCCAGAGTTAATGCAAGTTTTCAGAGTATCTGAGTCATTCCTAAAGACTTCACGGCTGAAGAATCGGTTTCCCCGTGATTTGCCTGTCATCTGTGGAAGACCAGGTCGTGAACACGCGTGGCTTCACGGGCGTGTGGCAGTTAGGATTAAAGATGAAATTCCCCACGCATCCACTCAGTGGCTCCAGGACTAGATGGGAAGATATTTGCTTAGTTTAGTAAAATGTGCTTCTTGCTGTGGCGTCAGTGAGCAAACCTCAGCCCTCTCGCCTATGGAATGAGGACATCAGTATTTCTCACAGTTGAGGGTCAGAATCCTGCTTGTCACTGAGCCTGTTTGTCGTGCGTCGCTCCTAGTTTGGAGGAGGCTTCTACTTTAATACAAAACTAATAAAAACTGTGTAGATAAATTGGTTCTATATGTTGGTTTATATAATGGTTTATGATATACATATATAAATTGGTTTATGATAAATGTGTGTGATAGCTGTTTACCCTAATTTTCTCCTGCAGATTTAGATATATAGTAAGCTAAGTGTGAAAATTTAACCTTACAATCAAGGCTATCGTAGTAAATTCTGGGTCAAATAAATACAGGTATATAGGTGGCGGTTCATTTGGAGTCTTACGGTTTAAAACTTACCATCTTTACTGACTGCTGTCTTTTGATTAAACTTCCCTGAACAATCGTAAGATCACTTTAAAGCCTCTGGTTGTGATTGTGGAGAAAACTGCTTGTTTGACATGAACGCTCACGGGTGAACGTGCCCCGTAGAGCGGCCGACTCCCTGTGAAATCGCTGACCGGGTCGCGCGCGTTCCCAGGCGCGCAGACAGACGCTCAGCAGCGCGCGTGCCGTCCCGGGAGCGCGCAGCCGCCCGCGGCGCCCCCGCGACCGGCTCAGCGCGGCGGCGGGGCTGAGTCGCTGTGTCGTGTGTCTCTGCAGCTGCGGCAGCTGGTGAACATGTGCATCAACCCGGACCCGGAGAAGCGGCCGGACATCACCTACGTGTACGACATGGCGAAGAGGATGCACACCTGCACCGCCAGCAGCTGAGCGCCGGGCGCCCGCCGGCCCCGCATGCGCGGCAGTGTTTCTGTGCAGATCATACCTCCCCGATTTGGGTGTTAAGATTAGTATTTCAGAGCTAATGTGCTTTGAATCCTTAACCAGTTTTCATCTAAGCTTCATTTTGTACCAGTTTAAGTCACCTGCTCGCAACCCCCAAATGACTTCGGATAAGCAAATTGCATGTTAGCAGAGCAAACGGAACATGATGGTTTTTAATGGCTCAAGATTTTTAGAATTATTTAGAGTTTTGTGCCGATAAGCTGTGTTCAGATAGATTCAGTGCCAAACGTTGGAAGTGCAGCTTGGCCTCAGCCAGACACCCTCAACCTGCCGGAAAGTGTCTGAGCAGGTGACTTGTGTGCTTTTCACTCATTTGTGGACATTTGAGATGAACACAATTGTGAATTTTTGTGATTATTTTATTTTTAAAAGTTTGAAGTATGTGCTTTTAGTTCTTAGCATTGCAGCTTTCAGATAGACTTAAGATAAATGTAAACTATTTGAGAAGCATTTAAAATTCTTAGCTTTTACATTCAAAATGCGACTGTTAAATGTGAAAAGATTTGGGGACAAAATGTGAGTCAGACACTGAAGAATTTTTTTTTTGCTTTGTTTTGTTTTAATATCTTTGATATTCTCCTTGCATTAACACGGTATAAATGAATCCATTTAAAAAGTGGTTAAGGATTTGTTTGGCTGGTTTGATAGTAGTTTTGAAAGTTGCACATTGCCCAAGGCTTTTGTGTGTGTGTTTTAACTATTGTTTGTACATTTGAAAAATATTCTTTGAATAATCTTGTAGTGCTATATCTCAGTGCCTCTGTGAGTTTCAGAGCTCTGCACCTGACTGCACCTGTAGTGTAAGCATAGGTTTTTATTCATAGATTTTATTGAAGTTCTGGTTGGTCCCCTTCAGAAATTTTTTTATATTCTTCAAGTTCCTTTCCTATTTATATTGTATATGCATTTTATCCATTATTGTTTCAGATTTTCTGACAACCTAAATAGCCTTTAAAAAATGCCTGGTGTACCAACACTTTTCCTGGATTGAATACTTTCTTGTTTAACTTTCTAAAACCTGGGCCACCCCGTGTGCATGGACTTAGTCTTGTCAGGGAGGAAGAAGGGAGGTGTGTTGTATGGTACCTGTGAATGTTGACACTGTTTCAATTCATTGAAGGTTGTAATTTTAGAATATGTTTATAAAGGCATGAAAACTGGCCAGGGCCACAGCCAGCATTTTTATGAGATTAACATTTCTATTGAGAAGCTTTTTGGCAAAGTGCTGTATTCACACGTGACGGTGACAGAGCTGGTAACACTTGGGTTGGCTTAAGGGAATGCAGGGTTCAGTCAGTGCTGTTGTGGAGATGTTTGCCCTGAAGGCCCTCGTGTTCGTGGTGACCAGCGCCTCACAGACTTGTGAAGCCAGAAGGCTGGGCGGCGGTCACTGTGTAAGGACTCCGTGCCGCCCTGTAACCTTGGGATCCACAGTCCTGCCAACGGGAACACCTCATGCTTGGAGAACAACTACCTTTAGCCGCTTTAGAACTGCTGGTTTTGTTTTTTCATAAAGTACTTTTCTTACAGTCATTTGAATATTTTCAAGTCATTTGTAAACTTTAAAGATGTACAAAGGGCAGAAGTGTCAACTTTTTTCCCCTAAATTTAATCAGCTTTAGTATCTTAATCAGTTCTGAATGGAGGATAATTTTATCTTGGGATCAGCCAAGGAGAGCTGGTTGTTCTAGGTGTGAGATGCTGCGCTGTTCCTTCCGGATCCTGGGGACTTCCCTGTGCCCTCGGCGCCCGCACGTGTCTCCAGGGTGACGAGTGGATTGTTTGTGTTGACCATTCGTCTCGTGTCCATTTTAATGTAATATAATTGAGTGAGATGCACTGTTCTCCATCTGGAACGGATATGCTCCTTTTTCTTGCAATTTTAAAAACTACATGGTTCAAATTCATTAGCTTGACTCATCACAGGCATTTAAGCAAAGATTTAAATGTTTCTTTTAGGTGAATCTGTCTGCTAGGAAGAAACAGCTGGGAAGAATTTAATGATCAGGGAAATCCATGGTTATTTTCTACATGTGGAAACTTTTTGTTTGGGATAATCTTTTTTTAATCTAAGTGTTTATATTTTTCTTGAAGAAACTGCTGTGCAAAAGACAAATTTTAATTTTGAACAGGATCATTTCAATGAATTATGAAGATGATTAGAAGTTTTAATTTTTATAATCACCTATAAAATGTTCTCTTTATATTTCTGTTTATAAGTAAATCTTGTATTGATTAAGACATTTGAGTTGATTTGAAGAACAGTAAAATGTAAGGGACATCTGATTCTAAACTTTATTCAGACTTTGGTCCGGCTCCCCAGGGCACCGCGGGGAGGGGCGGCTGGTTTGTACGCCGAGGTTTGGGAATGGTGGCGGAGGGTGTCCCTGTGTAAGTAAGCGCTCAGCAACACGCAGTGATTGTGAATTCAGTGAGACGTGACAGCTGCTTCCTGGTTGCTGCCCATCTACATGGTGTCTGTCGCGAAACAGCGTTCTTGTGTCACGATCCTGCAGGTGTTGCTGTTAACATTTACATATTTATTTTAACCAAAATGTTATTCCTATTAATGTTTTTTCTTTAAAATGAATGTATTATGTTTATAACCCACAAATGCATAATTATCCTATGCCTCATATTTCAATAGTACTGTAATATGGACTTCTTTTGTGAAATACTTTTGTTATGCTTCAAATACACATACTAAAAAGAATCTGTTGTTAGCTTTGAAAATTGTATAATATCCCAATATAAATAAAAATATAAAATTAAAAAAATGAGTACAACAAAAAATGCTATGCATCTATGATTTGTCCCCCCAGGTCCACCGTGGTTTCTTTCACTTAACCCGCAGAAGCAGCTCTTACTTCCGTAACTTTGCCGTTTTGCAGAAGCCTAGGATTGGAGACCGCCGAGATGGTAATGGAGGTCTGACAGACCCTAAGAAGTGGGCGCTGAAATGTGCTGCTTCACATGTCCCTGTTCTATTCAGGACATCACTTGCTGTCTTCGAATAAGAAAAGTTCCTGAAAAGTAAAAAAATTCAGGCCACAGGTTCAGTTCCTGTCACTGTAATAGACTACTGGTGACAGGGCCGGTGGCCTGAATGTTCTTTTCACGTAGTGACTGAAGATGGCTGCTCTGCCTGGAAGCTCAGAGGCTGCAGGATCTTGACAGGGTGGAGGCCGCCAGGCTGGTGCTGGAGGGTTGGGTACACCGTACACAGCAGAGTCGCATTCCGAGAGGCTGTGGTGGGGCACCGCTCCTTTACAGCCTACAGCGGACACTGAAGCAGCCGCAGCCTGATAATGTGCGTGCTTGCGTGACTGTGAGCAGCAGGAAGTCTCGGGTACAAGTTGTGCTGGACTAGTTAACGCTTTATTTCAGAAGTACGTTAATCAGAACAGTCATGACCAGACACACGTGATTAAATGTATTGTTGGTGCAGCGGTAGTTACCACCAAACTGACAGAATAACTTTTTAAAATCAAAACAATGACATTAATCGGGAGGTTTATCTGAGGGAGTCCCTTTCTGGTCTTCTTACATGTCCATTTCATTGTTCACTTGGATCTTGTTAATCTAATTTGAATCCTTAACAGGTGAAAACAAAGTAAAAGAAAACTTTTAAGTTGTAAGATTTGTAACCAGGGGGTTTTAAGTAAATTATTTGCACTGTATTACACTGCATAGAAAATAGTTTTTTTCACTCCTTTCTAGAAGCATAATCCTGCTCATAAATTGTGTCTCTAATCCTCATTTTCTCAAGTGTAAAGTCAGGATGTAAATCCCTAACTCTACAAGAGAATTAAATGCCGATTCGTTTTATGAAGGGTTGGGTGCAATGCCAGGGACCCAGTGAGTGTGTGCTACACGGAGCTGTGGTTACACCATGTGTGTCTCTTCTGGCTCCAGCCTCGTCTGCTTGTGCCTGATTCTCCCCTTTGTAGCCTGATGGGAATGGTTTTTCAGGGGCCCCAAGCTCTTTCTCACCTTAGGGCCAGTTCATCTTAAACAGCTCTTCCCTTTAGGTCAGAAAGAATCCTACAACCTTTCCATGGCTGACATTAAACACACCTCTTCAGGAGCCGCTCAGATGGCCCCCTTCACTTTTCCTTTGGTGCTGACTGCACTGCACCCGAATGATTACTTGTGTGATCCTTTGTTTACTCACAGTCTAATCAGACTAGACCCCAGGCTCTAGTAGGACAAGTACGTCCTGTGTTCAGGGTGCTGGTCTACACCTAACACAGTGCCCCCCTCAGGGGAGTCACGCAGTTTACTCTTCTCAAATTAATAAGTAATATGGTGCTTGTGGTGCCGTGAGTGGAGCCGAGTGCCCCCGGAGGCCGCGCATGGATGCAGAGACAGCAGTCGGGGAAGGAGGGACAAGTAAGGAGGGAAAAGAATCAAAAACTGAAAGAAGCTAAACCAGAAGAAAAATGTGAAGTTACCAGTCACCGTAAGTTACAAAGAAATTGAAGTTAACAAGGATTAAGGTCGGAACCTTGGACCTAGTAGACGTCACGGCAATGTTCAAGGTGGCCGTTTCAGGAGGAGATGAGTAGAAAACAAGGGGGGACAAGCAGGGGTGATGCACGTGGAGGAAAACAGTCCCCAAGTGCAGGAGGCACAGAGACACCATGCAGAGTTAGCCCTGAGAGGAGCACACCGAGACATACTGCGATCAAAGTGACAAAAACTCTAGGTATCAGGAGAGAATATGAAAAGCAACAAGAGAAGAGCAACAGATAACATACAACGGAGCTCCATGGACTGTTAGCTGATTTTTCAGCAGAAACGACAGGCCAGCAGGGAGTGGGGCATGATACATTTAGGGTAATGAAAGGGAAGAGGCTACGGCAAAGGAAACTGTCCAGCAAGACTTGCTCAGACGTGATGGAGCCATCAGAGCTTTACAGACAAGCAAGAGCTTAAAGGATTTAGCGCCACCAAACCAGCTCTACAAAAAATACTAGAGGGACTTCTACAGGCAGAAAAGGAAAGGCCACAACTAGGAACGAGGAAACTACGAAACGGAGAAGCTCACCGGTAAAGGCAAGCCGAGTAAAGGCAGGACGCCATCCACACGCACGCGAGGAGGAAAGGGTAAGGGCGAAGTAGCCAAATCACCGGTACCCGCAATGAGCAGGTAGGGGACACACAAAACAAGTAAATTTAAAATCCGATACCAAAAATAGTCATCACGAGGGGAGAATACAGATGCAGACAGTCTAAAATGCATGTGAAGGTAAGAGATCGGCAACCTAAAGCAGTCATGTGTTTATGCAGACTGCTAGGCCAAAACCTCGTGGTGACTGCAAACCAGAAATCTGTAGCAGATACACACACAGAAAAGAAAACGAAGTCCAAACGTAACACTATAGATCGTCACAAAATCAAGAGAGACCAAAAGGAGGAAAAAAGAACCTACAAAAACAAGTCCAAGACCATTAACAAAATGGCAATAAGAACATACATGTCAATAAACACCTTAAACATAAACGGAATAAATGCTCCAACCAGAAGATACACTTCAGGAGAACGTGTGTTCTGCTGCTTTTGGATGGGATGCTGTGGAATTATCATTTAGGTCCATCTGGTCTAATGTGTCATTTAAGGCCTGTGTTTCCGTAGTGATTCTCTGTCCTGATGGTCTGTCCATTGATACCCCACTATTTTTGTGTTATGTCAATTTCTCCCTTTATGTCTGTTAACATTTGCCTTATATATTGAGATGCTCCTATGCTGGGTGCATACATATTTACAATTGTTATATCTTCTTATTAGATTGATCCTTTAACCATTATTTAGTGTCCTTCTTTATCCCTTGTAACAGTCTTTAATTTAATGTCTGTTTTGTCTGATATAAGAATTGCTATTCCAGCTTTCTTTTGATTTCCATTTGTGTGGAATACCTTTTCCATTCCCTCACTTTCAGTGTGTATGTGTCTCAAGATCTGAAGTGAGTCTCTTACAGGCAACAAATATATTAGTCTTATTTTTGTGTCCATTCAGCCATTCTGTATCAAATAAGAAATGAAAGAGGAGAAATAGTAACCAATACCACAGAAGGAAAAAAAAAAAAAAAAAGAATACTATGAGCAGTTATATGCCAACAAACTGGACAGCCTGGAGGAATGGACAAGTTTCTAGAAACGTACAGTCCACCAAAACTGAATCAAGAAGAAATAGACAATTTGCACAGACCAATCACTAAAAGGAAATAGAATCCATAATTAAAAAATAAAAAACTCTCTGCAAACAAGTCTAAGACTGGATGGCTTCACTGGGGAAATCTACCAAACATACAAAGGAAAACTTACACTGATCCTTCTCAAACTTTTCCAAAAGTTTGAAGAGGAGGGAACACTCCCAAAGTCATTCTATGAAGACGCCATCACCCTGATACCAAAACCAAAGACACCACCAAAAATGAAAATTATAGGCCAGTATCTTTGAAGAATATAGATACAAAAATTCTAAACAAAATATTAGCAAACCAAAGCCAATGACACATAAAAAAGATCATACACCATCATCAAGTTGGATTCCTCCCAGGGTCGCAAGGAGGCGCCACTCACTCAGATCGGCCGATGGGATGCACCACAGCAACAAAAGGAAAGACAAAGTCCACATGGTCATCTCAGTAAGTGCAGAAAAAGTACTTGATAAAATTCAGCATCTATTCATGATAAAAACTCTCACCAAAACAGGTATAGAGGGAACATATGTCAATGTAGTAAAAGCTATTAATGACAAACCCATCGTCAACATAATACTCAAGGCTGAAAAGTTGAATGGAATACTACTCAGTCGTAAAAATGAACAAAATAGTGTATGCTGTCACATATATGTGGAATCTAAGAAAAAAATTGACACGAACATTTTAAAAACACAGACTCATAGACATAGAAAACAAACTACAGTTACCCACAGAGAAAGGGGAGACGAATCAGGAGTTTGGGGTTTTTAGGTACAAACTGCGACATATAAAGTTGGTAAACAACAAGGCCTTACTGTACATCACAGGGAACTCTATTCAGTACGCTGTAACGGCCTATAATGAAAAAGAGTATGAAAGTGTACGTACATGTGTGTATAACTGATCACGATGCTGTGCCCCTGAAACTAACACAACCTTGTAAATCAACCAGGCTTCAACTTAAAAAATCATGTTTATCAACAGACTTTTGCTAGTTTTAGCATTAACTGATCATTCTTGCCTGTTTTAATTATTACTATTATGGTTCCCAAATGGTGACTTTCCAGTTGTTATTTCTTCTATGTTTATTAGTTGGCATGGTATTGTAAGGAATAACTTTCTCTTTTTCTTCTGTTTGTCTCTTACTCCTTCATTATTTATGTCAGGATAGACATACATTCCTATATTACTCAGTGGGTCGTAATCTGTTAGCATCATTTATTTTGATGCACAAGTTGTCCTATGTTTGCTTAGTAGGAGCCCCTGCAAACTGACTCCTGTGTCTTTTTGGTAAATCCTCATCATTTTTTAGTACTTCCTTCCTTTGTGGCACAAAAAGATATTAAATGTTCATCTTGTGTTTTCCCTTCTCTGGTCCTAGAAACAGTCCCTTCTTCCGGGAGCACTGGGATTTTTTAAATTGGATAATGGTATTCAGAAATCAGGATGTGGGCGCTAAGTGTACTCATTTCTTTGGGATGGCCTTGCTTCTGAGCCCTTCCAGTAGACAGAGCTGGGGATGTATGTCTGAGCTCACACACAGACACACACGCCCCAGAGACGTTGTAGGTTCAGTTGCAGACTACTATAATAAAGCGAGTATTGCAATGAAGCAATTCACATGAATGCTTTGTTTTCCCAGTGCGTACAAAAATGATTGACAGTCTACTTCAGTCTACTGAGCGCAATAGCATTTTGTTTTAAAGGACAATATACACATCTTAATTATAAAACACTTTGCCACTAAAAAATGCTAACCGTTACCTGAGCCTTCAGTGATTCATAATCTTTTTGCTGGTGGAAGATTTTAAATATTACGAGAGTTACGAAAATGTGACATGGAGACAGGAAATGAGGAAATGGTGCTGGGAAAGTGGCACTGGTAGACTTGCTTGACACGGAGGTGGCACAATCTTTCAGTAAAAGACGTGGTGTCTGCGCAGCGCCGTGAAGCAAAGCAGGATAAAACAAGGTCAGCCCATGTGCACGTGCATCTGTTTCTGTATCTATCTGCCTGTATTTTAAAGATTAGGAGGTCCCACCAGCGCTCCCAGTTCTAATCCAACACCACTTTTTTTTTTTTCCTTTTTTTCCAAATTTTAACTCTTATCTGGCAGTGGGAAACCTGTCTTTCACTATCAATATTTTGCTCACTCCCACAGTTTGTAACCAGTCTCCTGATCCCACCGACCCCTCCCTGGCTCAGTCTGCCTCCATGTCCCGCCCTGCGGACCCCTCCAGCCCCCTCTGTCTCAGTGGAAGGAAAATGAAACAATATATAGTTTTTTAGAAGACAGAAAAGGAAAAGGAAAAAGATATGTTAAATGTTTGTAAAATAAACATTTAGACTCAAACATAACAGGTGAAATGATCAACCAACAACCCACATGTGTGCACAACTTTGCTGAAATCAGCAAGCAGAACTACTCACTTAAATTGGAAACTTTTCCCAGCATAGATTCAACAGGTAGCTTCTCTTTCAGTAATATCCCTAATATGTAACAAGAAGTTGCTGCTCTCAAATATTTCCCCTTAACATCAGTAAGTAGCTAGTTTTTCAGTCATCTGTCAACATGCAGCAAATATTCCAAGAGAGCTGTTCCCGCCTCTTGTATCAGTGATTCTTGATTCTTGTTCTGTTATCTTCTGTAAAGTTAAAATGTCACCTCTGTGCTCATCGTTTTTCATCTAACATTGCCTTCTGGCTAGATCATAAAATTCCTGTTGCTGTCTTCTCAAGAAAACATCCCTCTTTCTGTCTCCCGCAGATCGGTGGGCATCCTCGCCCTGCTGCTGCGAGCAGGACACCTCCCCTGCGGTCACTTCGCACCAGCACTGTGCTGAGATTGGCACTTAACGCAGATGGACTTTTCTGAAGTTATTCTGACATAAGGAAACAGAGTGATTAGTAAGACTAGACCATTTCATGAGCAACACATCCTGAACTAAGAACCTGCCATCTTTCCAAAGTGCGATACCTCTGGAGCAGGCAACCCCAGCGCAGGGAAAGGCCCCGGGGCTCTCCCTAGCCAGAGACCGATGTGCCATCACATCCAACCAGCAGGACATCAAATTAAGCTTGATTTTTTAAATTCGAATACTGCCGCGTTCATCAATTGCCAATAACCCAAATCTCCTAACTGCTTTACCTGCCCCCAGAGCTTTCCTTGCAACAGTCGGCACGAACTGTTTATCATGCCAACCACAGCATGTCACTTTCTCTGCTCAGAATCCTTCAGCACTTCCTGTTGCCCTTAGAATAAAATGCAGACTCTATCACAGCCTGAAAAGGCATCTGATTCTTTCCCATTCACTTCGCTGCAGCTGCACTGAGGCTCTTTTCTGTTTCCAGGATGCACCTGTCCATTGAGGAGCTAAAACATCAGTAAGTTAAGACATTGTTTTACTGTCTCTCTCCCGTTGTGCTTTGCTGATGGGTAAACTCAGCAAAAACAAACTGATGAATGAATAATGGGGGGGGGGGGAGGCCCTCAGTGCTGAGCCAGCAGCATGGGATGGATGGGGCTGGGGGTCGATGACAGGGAGGCCCAGGAAGACCCTTCTTCAGCATCCTGGAAGATCTCTGTTCACGGTGGTCGAGATAGATGGAGTGTACTTAGATTTAATTTGTATTCAGTGGGGCACTAAGTTCTAGCCGTGATGCCGAGACAGAGCCCCACCTTTGTTTTTTGTTTTTGTTTTTGTAAATTGCCATAATTATTTCATGAAGTAGCTTTTATATTATGTCCATTTTGAACAAGATTAGGCAGATTAACCTGCAGTGTTGACTGGCTCAGAGTCACACAGCCTGGAAGTGGTGGAAGTATCCCCATGCCATGATACGCCCTAATATTCGTGTGGAAAACCAGTGGATGAGAAAAGCGTTAGGAAGACAAGGGCCAAAAAGGAATCTGAGAAAGAATACTGGGAAGTTGGCCGAAATTCAAGGGAAGTGGTTCGTTTAAAGGAAGAACGGCTCTAAGTGCCGGCTGGGCCTCAGCGTTGCGGCTGAACAGCTCAGGTGGCCGTCGATTGGCATTTGCGTTCCGTTCTGCTGAGAATGTGGAAGCAGATAGGATTCTCCAGCACTGTTCTGCTTATTGCAAATGTTGTCTCAAAGCTCTTCGCGTCTGTTTTGTGAGTTGTCAGGTACCTACCTAGTGAAGGACTGATTTATTTCAGTGCCTGTAAACAAGCATCATGCGTTTTTAAATCAGATACAAGGTGGACTGTGATGCAGAAATCTGAGAATACACTTGAATGCTACAGATACAACCCGAATGCCTTAATTTTAGGCTGCATTGTGTTCATGTTTCAGAGAAAGTGTGCTTTACTTTTAACCTTAGTAACGTTCAGAAACACACCTTTAAAAGGACGCCCGCCTCATAATCTTACTCACCAGCGCTGACAGTTCAAGGAAATTGAAGAAAACGTACATGTGACATGAATATTCTGAGTTCTGTTTGTCACTTTCGTTTTCCTCTTAACTCTCAAGGGTGTGCCAGACACAGCGTTTGGGAGAGCTGCCCTGCCGCCCCGTAATAATGAGGCAATAATGAGATAAATTAGGTGCGAATCACATCAGTGGGGTTTTTCCCTGCTCCTGTTGATTTGTCAAAACACTTTATCATGGAAAAGCACAAATGAAAATAACTGTTTTCTCTCTCTGACTGAGACAGCCCGCTTCAGGCTGGGTGTTCGCCTCCAGAGCCTAGAAAGCCCTGAGCTGCCTTCCTGGAGTCCCGGGAACCAGGCTGCCTCACCCAATCTTGGTCTGTCAGTGTTTTACTCTGTGCTCTGTGCAAGGCTCTCTTCCAGTGGAGGATTGAAAGCTCGCTCTTATGTACACAAAAATCAGATTTCTGTCTTTGTACCAGAAAATGAAGCCATTATTTTGTCTTCCAATAGATGTCACTTCCCCAGCACTGGCGCTGTTGTCAGCAAGGCGGTGACACCGGTGGAGGGTTCATTAAACAGAGCCCCGCTGACACTGACCATTGAGCCTGCAGCCCGCGCAGGTGCACGTGGCCGCCGTGTCCCCCTCTGCTCTTCACTTCTCTCCAGGGAGAGCCAATCAGAAGAAACGGCCCTCATGACTGGCGCTTTGAGAAGCAGAGAGCAGTTTGATTTCAATTGCCAACCTGTCCCCTAGGTTGGTAAATCAAATTTCAGTCTCCTAAGGGCAAAAAGAACGTGTAGCCTGATTGTGTGTGTGTCTGTGTGTGTGGTGTGCGCACTGTGTGCTAAGATCCAGCCTTCCCATAGGTTAAACCACAGGAATTCAACTGGTAACTTAAAAACGAGGAATTCAAAACGAACTCACCCTTTAGAAGTGAGATTAGCATTCTTTACACATCCTATTATACCCAGAAATCCGGGATCACACATCTAACGCCGGGGGCATAAGATGAACAAGCTTCAGTTTGAGTCGTGTCATTACAGAAAACTGTGTTCCCCTTTTTGTGTATTTGGTGAAGTGTGGAGAAGGATGATTAAAAAATTTTTTTCCTTTTTTTAAATTATTTTTTGGGGGGAGGAGGTAATTAGGTTGGTTGGTTGGCTGCTTGATTGATTTAATGGTGCACTGGGGGTTGAACCCAGGACCTCGAGTGTGCTAAGCACGCGCTCTGCCGCTGAGCGGTACCCTCCTCTCTAGGGATGACTTTTTAAAAACCTGTACTTCTGCCACGTTGTCAACCTAGGATGCTCATTTCTTTCAATAAAATTTTTGATAAATGACATTTTCCCCAAATTTATGCTGTGAGACTCCAAAAGTGATTAGAAATCTAGAAACTAATCTTATTTGCAATGCATCCAGGACACCTTGCTACAGAAGTGGGAGTGCCATGCCAGCTCAGCTTGGGCGTTCTACACTCGAGCCTTTTCTCTCCAATACGTCCTCTGCCAAAAAGTCCAGAGACAGCATAAAGGGGCCGGAGTGTGGCACAGGCCACAGCTGAGTGTGTGTGACGGAGCCCGTGTGTGCAACCAAAGCCCCACTATTAACATGTGAGAAGGGAGGGGCGGGAAGCCACCACGGCAGCCTCTTCCTCGGTGAGCTTACGGCTGCTTCGCGCCCTGGGAGTGTGCAAGTCCTGGTGGGTCGCCCCCAAGCAGAGGTGGGGCTTAAATCGGAGCCCACTCCCCGGGGCCCAGCGACTTCAGAAGCAAGGCTGAAACCTGAGCTATGTCCCAGGCAGCTTTGGAGGTTTTTAACGCCACTGGTGTCTTTGTGAGCTGAGCATCTGTGGGATATCTCAGCAGATTACTGGTGCCTGTTGGGGCGGGTCTGATACTAGCAGCTGCGGGCTTTGTGGGCTCACATACCCGGAGGTGGAGTCGGAGTACAGGCTGCCCCCCAGGTGCGTGACTGTGAACAACTGCAGTGGGGCCTGGGGCCTGACTTCAGCAAGTGCTTCTGAGAGCACAGTGTGAGGGACATCAGGGCAGCCTGCCTGCTCCCCACCACTGGGGTGGGGCTGAGAGCACAGTGGTGGAAATTACTGCCACAGAGCAGAAAAGAAAAGGAAAAAGAATGAAAAGAAATGAGGACAGTTTAAGAGACCCCTGGGAAACATCAAGCACACTAACATTCACATTGTAGGGGTCCCCAAAGGAGAAGAGAGACAAAAAGGGCCTGAGAAAATATGTGAAGAGATAATACCTGAAAACGTCCCTAACTTGGAAATAGTCACCGAGCCCAGGAAGCCCAGAGAGTCCCACACAGGGTTAACCCTAAGAGGAACACCCCTAGACATATTGCAATTAAAATGAAAAAATTAAAGATAAGAAGAGAATATTAAAAGCAAAAAGGGAAAAGCAACAGGCAGCATACAAGGGAACTCCCATAAGACCATTAGCTGTTTTTTTTTCAGCAGAAACTACAGGCCAGAAGGGAGCAGCGCGATATATTTAAAATGATGAAAAGGGAGTACCTGCAACCAAGAGTGCTCTACCCAGCAAGTCTCCTGTTCAGATCTGATGGAGAAATAGAAAGCTTTACAGACAAGCAAAAGCTAAAAGGATTCAGCACCACCAAACCAGCTTTGCAGCAAGTGCTAAAGGACCTTCTCTAGGCAGAAATGGAAAGGTCACAACTAGAGACAAGAAAGCTATGAGCTGGGAAAGCTCACTGGCAAAGGCAGACACGCAGTAAAGGCAGGGTATCAACAGCACACGAACGAGGAAGACGGGCAAAGACCAGAGCGGTGAAACCACCTGTGCCTGCAGCAGGCGGCCGAGGCGCACACACCACAACTGAGCGCGAGCTACAGCCTCAGAACCAGCGATCATCGTACTAAGTGAAGCCGGAGAGAGAAAGAAAAATACCATGTGACACCACTTACATGCAGAATATTAAAAAGTGACACGAGTGAATGTATTTACAAAACAGAAGCAGACTAACAGACATAGAAAACAAACTTATGGTTACTGGGGGGAAAGGGGAGGGTGGAAGGATAAATTAGGAATTAGGGGTTTTCAGATACTAACTACTGTATATAAAATAGACAAACGACAAGGTCCTACTGTACAGCACAGGGAACTATATCCAGTATCTTGTAATAGCCTCGAATAAAAAAGAATATGAAGAGGTGTATATATATAACTGAATCACTGTGCTGTACACCAGAAATTAACACATTGTAAAACAACTATACTTTGATTTTAAAAAGTATAAGGCTAGATGACACTTAGGAAAGTCTATCAATGTAACTCACCACAATAACTGATTAATGCAAGAAAATAAAAGATTACATCAAACATGCAGAAAAAGCATTTGATAAAAGTTCCATACCCTTTCACATAAAAAGAAATTTAGCAAACAAGAATTTCTTCAGTATTTAATTTTCTAGTTAAAGAAACTGAAAAGAAAGATGAAATTAATATAATGGATTTTACTTAATTGAAATGTAAAATAATATTATTTCAATGTCAAAATTTTTTAAAAAGCACTAATGAGATATTTTGCATTCTTTTATTTATACTGTTTTACTTCTGGTATAGTTGACAGCACACCTCTGTTTTCAGTAGCTGTATTTCAGGTGATCAGTAACAATGCCTGCCTATGGGACATCACTGGGCTTTGACGCCTTCTAATAACAATTTACTGTTATCACACTGAAGGGTGAAGTAAAAGAGGTGAAACATAATGCCAAGAAAACCCCCAAACCTGGTAATCACGAGGGGAGGAGAGTACACTAGCAGAGTATTTAAAATGCGTTTCAAATTAAGACATCAGCAACTTAAGGGAATCACATATATACATAGACTGCTATACCCAAACTTTCTGGTAACTGCAAAACCAAAATCCATAATACATAACACGCAGAATAGAAAAAGGATTCCGAACATAATACTAAAGATAGCCACCAAGACATAAGAGAACAGAACAAAAGAAGAGAGTGGGGAAAAGGACTGCAGAAACAAATCCAAAACAGTTAACAAGGTTGCAGTAAGAACATACGTATCAATACTTACCTTACATGTAAGTGGAATTAAATGCTCCAACCAAAAGATACGGACTGGCTGCATGGATATAAAAACAAGACCTGTATACTTGCTGCTTACAAGAGACTCACTTCAGATCTGGAGACACATACAGACTGAAAGTGAGGGAACAGAAAAAGGTATTGCACACAAACGGAAGTCAAAGGAAAGCTGGAGTGGTGGTACTTATCTCAGACAAAAGGGACTTTAAAATAAAGACTGTTACAGGAGACAAAGAAGGACACCACATAATGGTAAAAGGATCCAACCAAGAAGAAGATATAATAATTGTAAATATATATGCGCCCAACATAGGAGCACCTCAGTATATAAGGCAGATATTAACAGACATAAAGGAGAAATCGACAGCACACAAAAGAGTAAGGGGCTCTAACACCCCACTTACACCGCCCGGCAGACCATCCAGACAGAAAATCAATAAGGAGACATGGGCTTTAAATGACACATTAGACCAGATGAATTGATACTTATAGAGCATTCCATCCAAAAGCAGCAGAATACACATTCTTCTCAAGTGCAAGGGAACTTTCTCCAGGATAGATGGCATGCTGAGCCACAAAGCACGCCTTGGTAAATTCAAGAAAATTAAAATCATATCAAGCATCTTATCTGACCACAACGCTATGAGATTAGAAATCAACTACAAGAAAAAAAACTGCAACAACCACAAACCCGTGGAGGCTTAGCAGTATGCTACTAAGCATCCAGTGGATCACTGAAGACATCAGAGGAAATGAAAGAATGCTAAGAGACAAAGGAAAATGAAAACACGATGTTCCAAACCTACGGGACACAGCAAAAGCAGTTCTAAGAAGGAAGTTTGTAGTGATACAAGCTTACTTCAGGAAATAAGGAAAATCTCACATAAACAAAATAAGGAAGAGGAGAAATAACAACCAATACTACAGCTGTACGAAACGTGACGACTACTGGAATACCATGAACAATTATGTAACAACAAATTGGACAACCTAGGAGACATGGATACATTTCTAAAAACATACAACCCACCAAAACTGAATCAAGAAGAAACAGACAATTTGAACGGATCCGTCACTGAAAGTGAAACAGAATCTGCAACAACAATAACAAAATTCCCTGCAAGCAGAAGTCCAAGACCAGATGGCATCTCTGGGGATTTCCACCAAACACACCATGAAGAACTTACACCCAGTCCTTCTCAAACTCTTCCAAAAAGACTGAAGAGGAGGAAACACTCCCAAAGTCATTCTATGAAGCCAACATCCCCCTGATACCAAAACCAGACAAGGACACCACCAGAAAAGAAAATTATAGGCCAATATCTTTGATTAACATAGATGCAAAAATTATCAACAAAATATTAACAAATCGAATCCAACAACACATAGAAAAGAACATACACTATGATCAGGTTGGATTCAACTCATGGACACAAGGACGGTTCAACATACCCAAATCAGGCACCGTGAGACACCACAGCAGTGGAAGGAAGGACAGAAACCACGTGATCATCTCAACAGGTGCAGGAAAAGCATTTCATAAAATTCAACATCCATCCACGACAAGAACTCTTACCAAAGTAGGTATAGAGGGAACATATCTTAACATAACAAAAGGCACTTACGCCAAAGCCACAGCCAATATAATACTTAGTGGTGAAGAGTTGAAAGCCTTCCCCATAAAATCGGGAACAAGACATGGATGAAAACAGAACTCTCACCAGTTCTATTAAACCTAGTATTGGAAGTTCTCCCTGTAGCAATCAGGCAAGGAAAAAACATAAAAATGATCCAAATTAGAAGGGAAGAGGTAAGATTGTCACTATTTGCTGATGACATGATATCCTATACATAGAAAACTCTAAAGACTCCACACAAAAACTACTAGAGCTGATAAATGAATTCAGCAGGGTAGAGGGATACAATGTTAATATAGAGAAATCTGTTGCATTTCTTCATACTAACAATGAAAGATCAAAAAAGGAAAGTAAAAAAACAACCCCTTTTAACATTGCATTAAAAAAATACTTAGAATAAACCTGACCAAGAAGCTGAAAGACATATGCAGAAAACTATAGAACACTGATAAAGGAAAACAAAGATTATTTAAAGAAATAGAAAGATATCCCATGCTTTTGGATTGAAAGAATTAATATTGTTAAAATGGCCATACCACCCAAAGCAATCTACAGATTTAACGCAATCCCTATCAAATTACCCAGGGCATTTTTCACAGAACTAGAACAAATAATCTTAAAATTTACATGGAATCACAAAATACCCAGAATTGCCAAAGCACTACTGAGCAAAAAGAACAAAGCTGGAAGCATAACCCTCCCAGGCTTCAGACAATACTGCAAAGCTAGAGTCATCAGAACAGCATGGTGCTGGCACAAAAATAGACACATGGATCGATGGAACAGAATAGAGAGTCCAGAAATAAACCCACACACCAACAGTCAATTAATCTTTGACAAAGGAGGCAAGAATATACAGTGGAGAAATGACAGTCTCTTTGGCAAGTAGTGTTGGGCAGCTGCATGTAAATCAATGAAGTTAGAACATTCCTCATACCATACACAAAAATAAACTCAAAATGGCTTTAAAGACTCAAAGATAAGACAGGACACCATAAATCTCCAAAAAGAGAATATAGGCAAAATCTTCTCTGACATAAATCTTAGCAATGTTTTCATAGGTCAGTCTCCCAAGGCAATAAAAATTAAAGCAAAAATAAAGAAATGGGACATAATCAAACCTACAAGCTTTTGCACAGCAAAGGAAGCCATAAACAAAATGAAAAGAGAACTTACAGAATGAGAGAAAATATTTGCAATTGATGCAACTGACTAAGGCTCAACTTGCAGAGTATACAAACAGCTCATGCAACTCAATAGCAAAAACAAAAAAAGAAGCAGCCCAATCAAAAATTGGCAGAAGGTATCAACAGGCTATTCTCCCATAAAGACATGCAGATGGCCAATAGGTACATGAAAAGATGCTCAATATTGCTAATTACCAGAGAAATGCAAATCAAAACTACAATGAAGTATCATCTCACAAAGGCCAGAATGGCCATCATTGAAAAGTCCACAAATGATAAAAGCTGCAGAGGGTATAGAGAAAAGGGAGCCCTCCTGCACTGGTGGTAGGAATGTAAACTGGTGCAGCCACTATGGAGAACAGTATGGAGATTCCTCAAAAAACTAAAAATAGACTTACCATATGATCCAGCAATCCCTGGGTATCTCTGTAAGGAACTCTAATTTAAAAAGATACATGCACCCCAATGTTCATAGCAGCACTATTTACAACAGCCAAGACTTGGAAGCAACCTAAGTGTCCATCAACAGATGGCTGGATAAAGAAGATGTGGTATATATAGTCAATGGAATACTACTCAGTCATAAAAAATGATAAGATAATGCTATTTGCAGCAACATAGATGGAACTAGAGATTTCATACTAAGTGAAATAAGTCAGACAGAGAAAGACAAATATCATATATCACTTTTATGTGGAATCTAAAGAAATGCACGAATGAACTTATTTACAAAACAGAAACAGACTTGGACATAGAAAACAAACATGGTCGCTGGTGGGGAAAAGGGATGAGGGAATAAATTGGGAACTTGGGATCAGCAGATAGAAACTACTATATATAAAATAGATAAACAGTAAGGTCCTATTATATAACACAGGGAACTATATTCAGTATCTTGTAACAACCTATAAAGAAAAAGAATATGAAAATATATATAGATATATATAGATATATATAACTGAATCACTATGCTGTATACCAGAAACTAACAATATTGTGAATCAACTACATGTCAACAAAAATAAATCAGTAAATAATAAAAGGATGTGCTTTATTTCTTAGGACGTTTGTGACCCCAGATCAAATACTCAACATATGATAAGTATATATGTAGCTATTGTCTGTGTGGTACTTCATGATAACCAGCTTTACTAAACTTGACAAAAATTGGCGGACTTCAGTATTTAATTCCACAGTCATGTGTTTTTATCTTCTCTGTCAACTGCTGGCTATTCATTTCCTCTGGCAGTTTTTCCTAAACAATACTGTAGAATTGTTTCCCCCTTTTTAAAATTAGTTTGTGAGTGCCACTTTATCTCAGTAGCAAGAAGTTACTTATGTAAGGACATTGTTTTTGTTTGTCAAGAGCACATTCCATCCTTAGAAAGGCTGATTCAGAAACTGTCCGCATGATTCAGAGTACGATTCGCCGACTTAACACAGTAGAAGTAAGTGCCCTGACAAGACGACCTCTCTCTTAAACTCCCTGGTTCTGCATATTTCAGCCGTTTTAGGACTCTGTAAGTACTGGACTGTAAGCCTCACTAGGGCAGGAATTAGGTCTACTTTACATATTGCTGTAGCTTTAATGTTTAGCTCAGCACTGGCCCAAGAAGGAGCTGTATAAACATTTATATTCCTTTGTTATTGCTGCTACAGCGAACTGTCTCACATTTGGCCACTTAAATAGAAATCTATTACCTGACAGTCCTGTAGGTCGGAAGTCCATCCCCCGGGAGTGTGGCGGGTCTGAAATCAAGTCTCAGCAGGGCTGTGTTCCTCCTGGAGGCCCCAGGGGAGAACCTGCTCCCTGGACTTCCCTGTTTCTGGTGGCTGTCACACTCCCCCGACTGTGGCCCCTTCCTCCAGCTTCAAAGCCAGCGAGGAGGCAGCGAGGTGATCCTCACGCCGCCGTCTCTCTGCAGCCAGGAAAGGCCCTCTGCTTCTAAGGACGCCTGCGATCAGATTGGGTCCACCTGAGTAACCCGAGCACCTCTTCCCGTCTCAAGGTCCTTAACCTTGATCGCACCTGCTAAGTCTCTTTTGCCAAGACAGTAACATAGTCACAGGTTCCAAGGATTAGGGCGTGGGCGTCTTTGGGAACCTACCAAAATCTTTTTTAAATAAAAGAAGACCCCTGGGACCATCCTTAATTTTCAGCTCCAACTCCGGTCAGCTACTTCTAGCCCGCCAGCTCCGCAGCTGGGCACGGCCGCGTCTGCGGGCATATCGGCCGCCCCCCCCCACCCCACCCCCGAGCACGCCGCGCTCTGGTGGACCTGGCCCCTTCTTCCCCGGGACCCTTTGGCCTCTGTTCCTCATCACCGCGCCTGGCCCCAGGTCTATGACGCAGGTCCTCGTCCTCAGTGAATGAGGGTTTACGGCTCCCGGGCATGCTGCTGGAGGAAGCGCTGATTCAAAAAGATACACACACCCCAGTGTTCATAGCAGCACTGTTTACAGCAGCCAAAACATGGAAACAGCCTAAATGTCCATCAGCAGATGCCTGGAAGAAGAAGGTGTATGTAACGTGGGTGAGGGAGGCTCTTCCCAGGTGACCTGCTGAGGTGGCGAGTGCTGCTGCTTCCCCGCTCGCGTGGTCCCCGGTGCGGGGCACACCAAAGCCATGTTGCCCGCGTCCCCTGCACAGGGTTTCGAGTCAACAGTGTTGTGCACGTTTACGTATGGCCTGTGGGGCCCTGGCACGAGCCCATAGGACTGGCTCGGGGTCAGAATCCAGCTACAAACACAGAAGTGGCTGTCAAGCTTAATAATCAGATCAGCTTGTGTTTGATCCATCCTTCCTCACAAGGGGATTTTTTTCCCTCCATTTTCTGGACACAGAGTTTTGGTGGTGTTTGGGCATGCCTGTACCCCAGCTCAGATTTACACGTGGCCTGCCCACATCGGGGCATTTGGTTTTCCTGCCCTGAGTGGATCACAAGCAACACATCTTGTTGTTTGATGCTGGAAGTAAGCATGATGGCAAAAGCAAAGACGGACAGGTTCTCATCCTTTCAAAAATGTTTACTGGGTGCATGTTAAGTTCTAAGTTCTGTTCGAGGTACTGAGGATATGACAGTGACAAGAAACGGAAAGACATTTTGACCAACAGCCTGACATGATAAAGAAAAGCCGATAGCAGTGTTCCAAGAGCAGAGCCACCAGGCAGGACCAGCAAGCCACAGCTGGAGGCGCCCGGCCCCTGGCCCGCGCGGGCGCTGCCCTGAGCGCTGTTCGCCAGCAGCTCAGGAGCACGTGTCACGGAGCAACGGCGTCTACGCCAGGAACTGCTCTAGGCGCGCTCAGTCCTCAGGACAGCACTGCAAGGCAGCTGTTACTGTGATTATTATTCCCATTTTGCAGGTGGGGAAATTGAGGAGGGTGGGCAGAAAGGGCGTCTTGCCTCCCAGTCACAGACGGGAGTGGCAGAGGCAGGGCTGGAACCCAGTCATTCTGGGACTAGAGTCCACGCTCTAAACACCAGGCAACACCGTAAGGAAATGTGCACTATGTCTCGGAAAGTGTCTCATGAAATGGTTAGAATAAAAAGAAACGTCCTTACTTCCTGATGAGTCGTGAAGCTGTCTGTACCCAGGACGAGGGTACTTCTAGTGGCATGCTTCAGTTTTAAACAGATGACTCCCTTGGTGTCTAAAAGGCTGCATCTAAATTAGCTGGAAATTTTATGGAAAAACGCTTTTTCCTGATGGTGCTCTTGGACTGTATTTACTCACAGGCGGGTGAATGGGGCAGGCGTAAGGGACAGGACGAGAGGGCTGGATGGTGCGGGCGAGGAAGGGGTGGTGGCTTCCAGTGGGCAAGAAGGCCCTGGAGGGGTCATGCTTCTTCATGCCCTGTCTTTCTGATGCTCTGACATCAGGGCCTTCCTGACCCTGGAGAGACCGCCCTCCCAGCGTCAGCCAGCTCCTAGAGGCAGCAAACGACTCACTTGCTGGGGGGCCTTCCATACGCAAACTCGCCAATCTGGAGTGGAACCAACCCCCTTCTTTGTCAGTGCCTTCCACTCCCAGGGGTCTCTGTACCCCTGATCTAATCACCCCAGGGTCGGGCATCACTAGGGGCGGCCCCTACACCGCAGAGCCCACTGAAATCATTCTAATTTAATCCTGCGTACCTGCTTGCCACGCCCTCTATTCTTTCCCGAAAGAGCCACAATAAAGCTCCTCGCCCGCAAGCCCCCCTGCCTCCCTCTAGGGCGTCCCCGGGCGGCCCCTGCCCTTGGGGACTGTGAGCAACAAAGTCCCCTTCCCACAGCAGCCAGGCCCTGATCTGCTGGTCTCACCCCGTCCAAACAATGATGAAGCCTACATTTTACACGTCCTCTGCTCAGTGTTTCTACCACGTATTTTTTCTCGTTTGTGACACACTTGGGTAAGTAAGCTTCTTATAGAACGACACTCAGCGTTTTCTGACGCCTCGCCCTGAGCGAGATGTTTCTCGGTGCTCTGACGTTTCAAACATGGAGAAGGCGTGGCTTTGTTTGGCAAGGACTCCTCCTCCCACCACAGGAGATAATCTCGTACATTGAGAACGTACGCTTAGAGGAAGAATGTGTGTGCCGTCAAAGGGGGTCAAATGAGAGGCTTCAGAAGTTTAGAAGGAAGGACGTAGCCATCGAACCTTGTTAAGAAGGTCAGGGAAGACTTCATGAAAGAGAGGTCATCTGACTTGAGCCTCAAGGGTGATGGGGCATTTGGAGAAATGAACGTGATTTCAGGCAGAAGAAACATGATTAATTTTAACTGAACTACACAGAGGACCAGAGACAGAAGGTTAGAAATCCTGACCAGTCCCACTGGGTAGAAGTGTGGGATCGAAGCTGGGAGGAAGAGAGAACCCCAGAGACGGAGAGTGAGGCTTTAGAAGACCCCGGCTCAGGAACTGAGGATGAGTGCAGGAAGAGGCTTAGGTGCTGGTTGAAGCGCAAACAGGTTACGTAATTACTAATTACGTATGACTAGTATGAAATATTGGTAAGTGGAAAAACCACTTCTGTCTTCCTTCTGCAGCCAGAGGTTGGAGGACATGGTAAGTCGGCCGTAGACCCTGCAACTGCACAGAACCTTAGGTTCTGGCTCCTGCCCTCAGCGCCACCACTCAGAGTTGGCTGGAGCTTCTGGAAGAGAAGGCTGTCACCAGGAAGAGCTGAGCAGCCCTGCAGCTCCCAGACCCCATCTCACCAGCCACGGCCTTACGTTGGGCTCCTTCATCTGAGCTGCGAAATCTGTGCTGAGCCCTGTGGTCTGTGGGTGGACGCTACATTATCACATATTTGCAGAATTCAGAACAGGTCCTGCGTTTTGTAACTCAGAGAAAAATCCTTGGGGATTTTCCAGTGAGAGCCCAGTGTTAGGCTTTGTCTGATAAGCAGGGTTAACGCCCTCCAGAAAGCTCGGGCTGGTTTCGCATTTCAGTGTGTGTAAATGACCAAGGGACCAAACCTGCATCAAGCTCTTCAGAAACAGGAATTCTGATGGGGTTGGTAGAGTTGGTGAAGAACTTTGGGGGCCTAGATAGAGTGCAGGGTTTTAAGTGATCAGGGGGCCAGCCACATGCTGACAAAACCGATTCAAAGGACATGTCATTAGTGTTGGAGGAAGAACTGTGCAGAATTGTTTTTTGGCTTGGCTGCTGAGTTGCTCTCTGGCCTGGGTCAGGGTGGAACAGGGTTGTCCAAAGGTGATTCCAGAAGCCTTCTGGGTTGCCTGGACTGTGAACTGATAGTGGGCATCCCCATCTTGTCCCAGTAAGAAGGGCTGCCCCCAAGATCAACTCTACATCGTCTTCTTCCTCCCAGGAGAGGGGCAACATCCCACGAGCACCGTGTTCTTGAGTTGCTTGGCAGCTGGCAACCAGATACTCCTGCAAGCAACCAACACCCCACAGGGAGACTGTCTGGCATCTCTGACTAGGCGCTTCCTCGGGCTTGCTTTATAAAAGGCAGTAAAACGGTAGACGACCTTCCCCTGGAAGGTAGCCCCGCACTCAGGGGACACAGACGGATGGGAGACTGGTGCCTCCTCTTCTCTTGCTGCCTCTGATTTTTCCAAGTTTTCTGTTGCATCTATAAATATTTTTTTTGAGTATCCTATTTATTTTATTTTCTAATTATGATTTATTTTATTTTTTTAAATTGAAGTGTAATCAGTTTATAATGCTGTGTCAATTTCTGGTGTACAGCAGAACATTTCAGTCATACACATACAGACATATACTCTGTTTCATATTCTTTTTCATTGTAAGTTACTACAGGATATTGAATACAGTTCCCTGTGCTCTACAGTATGAACTTTTTGTTTCTGTGTTTTATATACAGTAGTAGTATCTGCAAACCTCAAACTCCCTATTTATCACTCCCCACCCCCTTTCCTCCTTGGTAGCCGTAAGTTTGTGTTTTATTTCTGTGGGTCTGTTTCTGTTTTGTAAATAGGTTTGTGTTGTATTTTAGATTCCACATATAAGTGATATCATGAGACATCTGTCTTTCTCTGTCTGACTTACTTCGCTTAGTATGATCATCTCCAGGTCCATCCATGTTGCTGCAAATGGCATTATTTTATTTTTGTTTATGGCTGAGTAGTATTCCATTGTATAAATATCCCACAGCTTCTTTATCCAATCATTTGTCGATGGGCATTTAGGTTGCTTTAATGGGCAAGTCTAATTTAAATTTTTTTTTTCATATTTTCTCAGAAATGGCAGAGAAAATTCAGTTATTGTGCTCTGCAAACAAACCCCTTAAATTATTGGGGAATAGTTGTTCTCTTTTCCCTTCCCTTCCCTTCCTTTCCTTTCCTTTCCTTTCCTTTCCTTTTCTTCACATTTAGCTGCCATCCCTGAATATAGGAGCAGGGTTTTTTGTTTGTTTGTTTGTTTTTGCGGGAAGTGTCATGTCCTTGCATCCAGGAAGCACCTCTGCCTCTTCCTACAGATTTACTGCAGAACAATGGTCCCTCCCCTGGTCCCCGTTTTTCAGTAAAAAATTAATTTGAGGTTAAACTCAAGTATATCTAGTTATTTTCAAAGAAAGAATTCTTCAGAGAAGCAGATTTGCCTTTTTTTTCTTCAGTTCAAATGGGAAAGGGGACTCTGACTTAGAGCAGAACCCTGTGGGGGGAAAGCTTAGTTTCACAAAGAGCAGCTGTCTGCTTGGCTTTATTGAGATGCTCCTGACGGCCCCCGGCCAGCAGAGCTCCCAGCCACGGTCACAAATGCTTCTTTATGCTGCTGAAGAGCCTGACTACACGGACAAGTGAAAAATTACTGCTGCAAATGCTTCCTTCCCGAGTCCAAAAGAAGCAAAGATTTGCTGGCGCGCAGTGCCGGTGTTGAGGGCTAGCCTGCCCCCTCTCCCGTGCAACCAGCGGCCACCAGGACCCTGGCCTCGCTCTCCTCCCAGGCAGGGGGTGTCAGGAGCCGTCAGGACACCCCCCTCACCGCGCGGTGTTGGCTGAGTCACCCCGTCCTCAGCCTCGGGGAACAGGGGCCGAGATCACGACGCTGGGGAGAAAGGAATGCCCCGCCACCCGCCCGCGCCCTCTGCCCGGAGCCCGTGCACCGAACTGCAGCGAACACACAGAAGCAGCTTTATTGGTTTCCTTATTCTTTGAAGAGCTAAGAAGCAGTAGAGGAAATGGTGAACAGCAGCATCCCAGAGCTCAACACGCCAGCCGCTAGAGCAGAGCCACACAGACGCGGGAAATGACGGACCGCCCCTGCCCAGAGACGACAGGCCTTTGCGGCCGTGTCTGATGCAGAGACGCTGAGCGGGCAGGCCTGCATCACGTGCTTTGCTAGGTAGCGGCTGGAACGGCCCGCTTGCTTCTCTGACGCTCCCACCTGTTTGTGTCTGAGGGGCCAGGCTGGCGACCGGCACGCTGCGCAGCAGCCCGCGAGCCAGAGCCACCTCCCCTTCCTACTGACCACACTTTTCTGCATCAGGGTCTCTAGAGAAAACGTCCTTTCACGTAGGTGAGGTCAAGCGGTTTGCCTAATTCTCTGCTACAGATTATACACTTTTTCTAAAGCACAGAGGATTTTGCGATGAGGTGAATTTCACTGGTGTAAATCCTTCAAATTCACAAATGCGATCTGGTTGCTTGGGGTGTCACCATCAGGTGGCCAGATCTGAAACAGAGTCCACTCCAGGAAGCCAAATCACACATTTTATTAAATGGCTACTAAAGATGACTGGCCTCCGGAATTTCGGCATTGCAAACTGCACTTTTCAGGACTCTCAGTTATTGTCTTCAAATCTACTTCAAAAAGCCTATAGAGTTGAAATGCAATATTTCATTTCTGACACTTAATCTGTGTGGATGTCCTCGGAGATCTATCATGCCTTTAAAATAATCTACGTACATTCTCCAATGATTGTGCTGTGTTGGGGGTGCCATCAAAATGCTTTGGGTTCTATAAATAGGTTCAAATGGGAAAGTTAGAGTAAAACTTTTATGGTTAGGAGTGACTTCAGAACTAGAATTAATCAGTAAAAGTAAGCAGTTAATTCAAGTGGTTAGTAGTACTCTCCAAGTGTCACTGATAAGGGAACTCTGCCCTTTTCATCATCAGCTGAACACTTCGAATAGGATGTAATAGGAGGAGCGAGGGTTTTGGCCTCAGGCAAGCCTGACCTTCACTTCTCTCTCTGCCGCCCAGAGCCGTCTGGGTTGGGTCATCACTCTGAGCCCCAGTTTCTTCATCATTAAAGCAGAGATTAAAAAATCGCTACCTCACAGTGAGGTTGCAAGGGCAAAATCAGACCCCTGGTACAGGAGCTGCTGCATCATTGGTAAAGCTAGAAACTTGTTTGCTCTCCAGGTAGGTCATGTGGACCAGAGTCAACCCACCCTGCACGCCCCAATTCTTTGTTAGGTACTATTCTGGGGACCACATCCAGGCGAACTTCCTACATTGGTCTCCAGACTACCTTGGGTTCAGTCGGTGAGTGGTTATTGCGTTCGCCGAGAATGACTGGTGTTTTGGAGTATTCAGGGAGCAGACAGAGCATAGACGTTGACCGGGTGTTTAGCTTCTGCTGGAATGACTGCATCATTCACTTTTAGGAGGTGACAACTGCCGTCACCTCAGAGCATAAAACTAATGACTCAGAGGAGGAGTCAAAGTGCGCAGGCAGAATCTCCACCCTCCTTAGCACAGCCCAGCCGGTACTTCTGGGCGTGTGATCCCCTTTTGGCCACTCGTCGCGTAGCTTTTGGGCATGAGTCACTGAGGGTGTGTTTAGTAAAGAAAGATTAACGAGGGGGAGGGATTGTAGGACCAAGGACTGGAAAAAGCTGGAGAGGCCAACAGAAGACAATGAGATAAGATGAAAGAACTTGTCAGCATATCCAGATGTACACTCATCAGTCATATGCCCACACCTGCATTCTGCCTTTTACGTCTGTAGCATTTAATGATGTCAACGCCCCTTGTAGTCTTCTTATCTAAAAATGCCATCATCCCTAACTTCCCTGTCTTCTTAAGCGCCACCTCATTTCCTTTCGTGGACTTTACCTCTTCCTTCAGAAGTATCTCTGCAACCTTTCCAATCTCACTGAGCCATTGCTGTGGGCCAGGACCCAAGCAAGGATCGTTCACAAAGGCTAACTGTTGGTTTCTTTGCTCTCCAGGCTCCCACACCAGCTCATCTGACACAAAAATGCTCATTGAGCAATTACCAAGCACCAGGTTCTGTCCCAGATCTGAAAGCCTTCGGTGCCGATCAGTAGAGGCAGAAAAGCCAAGAAATGTTGACAATTCAGTGAGATAAGTGTTGTACCAAAGACACAGCACAGGGCGCTTTGACTACAAAGAACGGTCCCCGAGTGTCCTGGGAAGGCAGTTGTCCTGGGAAGACTATTCAGAGGTGGTGAGTCACTTCGTTGAGTCATGAAGGGTGAGTATGTGAAACAGAAAAGGAGGAAGAATTTCAGGAAGAGGCGTGGGTCTGTTCAAACGGCGCAAAAGCAAAACGTGGGAAGTGCAAAGCCGCTGGCCCAGCAAGGTCACAGCGATGATCTAAGGAAGAGAGAGAGCGTGGTTTTCTCTTTCTGTCATCTCCCCACTGCTGCTCCTCGGGGTCAAGGGGGCGAGGACACAGTCTGGTGGGAGGACACGTCCTCCTCACTGAAGGCGAACGCGCCTGATGTCGGCTGCTGGGAAGAGGGACAGGGGAGGAAGGCGACACGTGTCCCTGAAGGACTCAGGTTGGTGGTCTCCTCTGTGGACCATCACCTCTCCCCTAGCACTGAGTGGTGCTTGCTGCTTTCACAGGACAAGCGAGTGGGAGTTCCCGCTGATGGGAGCCGCGGGCCGAAACAATTTTGCAGAGCCACTTTAAGGAAAGGGATGCAAAATTAGATGAGGAAGTAAATACCTACACAACGTGAGAAGAGGAGTCACAACAAATTATGACAATTAAAGAGCTGATGAAAGCCACAAACACGCTGGGATTCAGGGAAAAAACGTAATTTTGTTCTTAACTGCTTAATACGCATTTATAACTTTTTTCTTCATTTTCTTGCTTCATAATCTTCAGTAATTTACATGACAATGACTTTGTATTTCATTTTTCAATATTTTAAGTTTTCTCAGTTTTTAAAAAATTATCGATAGCTTAGAAAAGCTTTCTTAACTTGATATTGCTAAAAACTGAATTGTTTTTAATAACATCTAGTACATCTGAGGGTAGTCATCTGCCTATTTTCCTTTAAATATGAGCTATAGTATTTGGTAGAAAAATTCTACATGTAGCTTCTGATTCCAAACATTTAAAACTGTTTCTCTACCACTGTTCGTGTACCTTCTGTGATGAGTACATAGGACATGCTCATGTCATGACATGACCTCCGGCCCTCATGCTGTCTGGACACCTTCATGCCAGAACCTCGGGGGGATGAGGACCCCGAGTGGTAGGGGTATTTCTGGAAGTCATTCCTCTATGAGCAAGGCCAGCAACAACCTAGCTATGAATGCACGTGACTGAGGCCCACAGGAGTGCATCTCACTGACCCCAGACGGTGTCTGTTCCCAACTCCATTTCCTCTCAGCTACATCCCAACACCCTGCAACCTGGGATGAAAGATGACTGAAGGGAAACTGAAGTGGAAAAAGATGATGATGTCAAGAAGTCTTGGTTAGACATTTCTAGATTATCAGATTAAGACGGCAGAGTAGGACCTTAAGCTCACCTCCTCTCATGAGCATAACAAAATCACAACCAACTGCCAAACAACCATTGATTAAAAATCAACAACAACAACAAAAAGACTGAAGAGGAGAGGGTAATCGCTCAGTGGCAGAGCGCATGCGTAACATGCATGAGGTCCTGGGTTCAATCCCCAGTATCTCCATTAAAAAATAAGAAGAAGGAAAAAAACAAGACTGGAACCTATCAAAGAAGATCTTCTGTATCTAGAGATATAAAGGAGGAACAACTGCGAGGTGGTGAGGGGCACATTTGCCATATAGTCCAATCCCACAGCCCTGGGTGGGCGGCCCACAAACTGAAGGGTAATTGTATTACAGAGCTTCTCCCACAGGAGTGAGACTTCTGAGCCCAGTGTCATGTCCTCAGCCCGGGGCGGGGGGGTCCACCAGCAGGAAGAGGCGCCCCCAGGGCATTTGGCTCTGCTGGCCAGCTGGGCTTAGCTGGAAGGGCTCCTCAGGACTGGGGGACACAGGGACTTCACTCTTAAAGGGCGCACAGAGGCGCTCATGCACAGCAGGACCAAGGGCAAGAGCAGTAACTTCACGGGCCCCTTGGCCAGACCTGCCTGCTGCTCCTGGAGGGACTCCTGGGGGGAGGGGAGGGGGTGGCTGTGGCTCATTCTGGGGGCATAAAAGCTGGTGGTGGACTAGTGGGCAGTAGTCATCTGCATGAGCTCTCCTTGAGGCTAACATCTCACTTGGCTGCTTAGCACCAAGACCTGGCTCCACCAAACAGCCTGTGGGCTCCAGTGCTGGGGTGCCTCAGGTCCAGCAGCTAGCGGGGCTCCGCCCATCAGCAGACAGGCTGCCCAGAGACCTTCTGAGCCCACAGCTGCCTCTAGACATGCCGCTAGGCACGGCTCCGCCCACCAGAAGGCCAAGAGCCAGCTCTACCCACAAGTGGGCAGGCTCCGGCCCTTCCTGCCAGAAAGCCTGCACAAGCCTACAGGCCATCACCACCAGGGGACAGACGCCAGAAGCTAGAAAACTATGATCCCACAGCCTGTGGATTAAGTCTACAGACACAGGCGAGACTCTGCTTTGGAATCAGCTGGCCCCCAGCCCTTGGGTGATGAGAAGGGAGTGCACTGCTGGGAAGTACAGGGTGGCTCCTACAGCGGGCTACTTCTCTAAGGTCAAGAAACATAATTAACCTGCCACACACATAAAAACGGAAATAGAAATTAAGACAAAATGAGGCAGCAGAGGAACATGTTCCAGACAAGGGAACAAGATAAAATCCAGAAAGAAAAACTAAGTGAGGTGGAGATGGGCAATCTATCCAAGAAGGGGCCCAGGATGGTGATTGTGAAGACGGTCAGAGACCTTGGGAGGAGAACGGATGCACAGAGTGAGAAGTTAGAAGTCTTTAACAAAGAGCTAGAAAATATAAAGAACAACCAGAGCTGAAGAATACAATAACTGAAATGAAAAATATACTAGAAGGAACCAACAGTAGACTAAATGAGGCAGATCAGTGAGCTAGAAGGCAGAGCAGTGGAAATCAGTAACACAGAACAGAAAAAAGAAAAAGGAATGAAAAAAAATGAGGACAGATTAAGAGACCTCTGGGTCAACATCAAACACATTAATATTTGCATTTTAGGGGTCCCAGAAGGAGAAGAGAGAGAAAGGGCCTCAGAAAATATTTTTTAAACACTTTGTATTGAGTTATAGTCATTTTACAATGTTGTGTCAAATTCCAGTGAGAAAATATTTGATGAGATAATATCTGAAAACTTCCCTAACTTGGGAAAGGAAACAGTCACCCAAGTCTAGGAAGTGCAGAGAGTGCTGTACAGGACTAACCCTAAGAGGAACACCCCTAGGCATATTGTGATTAAGATGGCAAAAATTAAAGATGAGCAGAGAATATTAAAAGAACAAGAGAAAGGCAATATATATATATATATATATATATATATATATATATATATATATATATATTGCATACAAGGGAACTCCCATAAGGTTATCAGCAGATTTTTCAGCAGAAAGTCTGCAGGCCAGGGGGAGTGACATGATGTATTTAAGGTGATGAAAAGGAAAAACCTACAACCAATGATGCTCTGCCCAGCAAGACTCTCATTCAAATGTGATGGAATTAGCAATAGCACAAAAATAGTGGGGGACCTTAACACCCCACTTACATCAATGGACAGACCATCCAGACAGAAAATCACTAAGGAAACACAGGCCTTAAATGACGCATTAGACCAGATGGACCTAACTGATGTCTAGAGAGCATTCCAGCCAAAAGCAGCAGAACACACACTCTTCTCAGGTGCACGTGGAACATTCTCCAGGATAGATCACATGCTGGGCCATAAAACAGGCCTCAGTAAATTTAAGAAAATGGAGATCATATCAAGCATCTTTTCCGACCACAAGGCTAAGAGATTAGAAATAAACAATATGCTACTAAACAACCAATGGACCACAGAAGAAATCAAACAAGGAAAAAAAATACCTACAGACAAATCAAAACAAAAACACAACCCAAAACTTATGGAACACAGCAAAAGCAGTTCTAAGAAGGAAGTTTATAGCAATACAAGCTTAGCTCAGGAAATAAGAAAAGTCTCAAATAAGCAACCTCACCTTCCGCCTAAAGCAGCTAGAGAAGGAAGAACAAACAAAACCCGAAGTTAGTAGAAGGAAAGAACTCATAAAGATCAGAGCAGACATAAATAAAATAGAGCCTGCAAAACAATAGAAAAGGTCAATGAAACTAAACACTGGCTTTTTGAAAAGATAAGCAAAGTTGATAAACCTTTAGCCAGACTCATCAAGAAACAGAGGGAGAGGGCCCAAATTAATCGTATCAGAAATGACAACGGAGAAGTTACAGCCGACCCCACAGAAACACAAAGGATCAGAAGAGGCTGCAAGCATCCGTACATCAATCAATTGGACAACCCAGAAGAAATGGACAGATTCTTAGAAAGACACAAGCTCCCAAAGACTGAGCTGGTAAGAAACAGAAAATACAAACAGACCGAGTGCCAGGAATGCCGCTGAATCAGTCATTTAGAACCTCCTAGCCAGCAAGATCTCAGGGCCAGGCGGCTTCACAGGGGGATTCTACCAGACACGTACACAAGAGTTAATGCCTGTCCTTCTGAAACAATACCCCCCCAAATTACAGGCCAGTATCATTTATGAACACAGATGCAAAATTCTCAACAAAATACTAGCAAGCCAGAGCCAACGATGTATTGAAAGGATCAGACACCGTGATCAAGTGGGATTTGTCCCAGGGATGCAAAGAGGTTGCAGTATCTGCAAATCACTCAGTGTGATGCTGAAGAATAAAAGCCACATTATCTCAATAGGCGTAGAGAAAGGTTTTGATCAAATTCAACATTCACTCATGATTAAAAACTCTCCAGAAGGCAGGTGTAGAGGGAACGTGCCTCAACATGATAAAGGCCATGTATGACAAACCCATGGCCAACATCACACTCAGTGGTGAAAAGCTGAAAGCATTTCCTCGAAGATCATGAACAAGTCAGGAAGGTCCACTCTCACTACTTTTATTCAACATAGTTTTGGAAGTCATAGCCACAGCAATCAGAGAAGAAAAGAATGTAAGAGGGATCCAAATTGAAAGGAAAAAGTAAAACTGTCCTATTTGCAGACGACATGACACTATACACAAATCCTAAGGATTCTACCAGGAGCTACCAGAGCTCATCAATGAATTTGGTAGAGTTGCAGGATACAAAATTAATATACATACATATACACATAGAACTTAAACAGATCAGCAGGGCCACCAGCCCATATAGCACCTTTGTCCAAATCAGAAAGACGGAATCCCTGTCCCCAAGATATTTTATTTTCGCCTGGCATTAATTGTTGTAATATGCTAAATGACTTCGAACCAGGCTCTTTACTGCCACCTGCTGGGAAAATATTAAAATCAATATGCAAATCAATAAACGGCACACGACCTTGTGGGGCCCTGAGCTGAGGCTGAGAACACACTTTTTTCCTTGTTTTAGTTTAGATTTTAATAAAGTTTAAATTTTACTTTTAAGAAATGTGACATCATCACATGAGGAACTTAATGAGCGCCAAGACGTTTGTTTCTGTGAGTTTGTCTTGGCAGAGGGTAGTCTGTTGACAGAACACGGTATCTTCGTAACAGTTAGAAGTCTTAGATGTGCTTTTACCGTTTTAGGATAAAAAAGCCCAAGTCTCAGATTAGTATCTAAACAATGCCTGATTTTAGACACGTGTAAATACTAGGTGGTCAGATTTGCATTAGGTGTTACAAGGCCACTCTTTGTATGTCTCACCAGCACGGGGTGGATCCAAGTTTGGGTGGACTTGATACTTACATGCTTTTGGAAAATTTAAACAGAAATGTACAAAATTATCAATATAGAGTCAAATGCAAAAGTGGGTACATGTCCAGAATGAGTAAAGAATCTACAAGAAATAAAAATTATTAAAAGGCTGACAAATACCATAAACATCACAAAATCCAGACAAGTAACAATATTTTTTATTAATTAACTGCTTGCATGCTCTTGGTTTTCCTCTTGTAACAACAAACATTTTGCTATAATTCTAGTAGAGAAAATAGAAAACGAATTCAGCCTCTTTTCCCTACAGTTGATAAACCCTGGTTTCTGATTATTGTCAGATGGAATGCGGAAAGCATGGCATTTCATAGAGAAACATTCGTGCTGTGTGTAGCACCCCTACGGGTCTGTGCTCTGCAAACCAAAGGAATTCTTATTGATTCTATTTCATTTGATTCCCCCATCAAAAAAGAAAAAAAATAGCATGGTGCTTTGTAATTTATAGACTTCATTATCACATGGTAAAGAGAAGCTCCATTGTTCTCTTTCGAGCAGACCCAGCGCTCTGCCTACAGGTGTGCTCACGTGAGGGCTGCTGAGAAATTTCCGCAGATTAGCTTCTGCCTTGAATACTTCACACCTTGTTTCCGCCTCACTTTTCACTGCTCACGCACCTCTAGGACCGCTTGCCAAAACTCACACCATGTGCAGTATCTGTTCATGCCCTTTTGTGTTACAGAGTTCAACGAACAGGCAGAGGGAGTCCTGATAGTCATTCCTACACAGGCACCGTTGGCAGCGAGTCAGCTCTCCATAAAGTGCCTGGGAACCCACACGCACATCTAGCTTCTCCACGACACATCACCTGGCCCACTGCGCCGGCAGCAAGCAAGCCTTATGTGGACCGGATTCGACGAGCAGGCGGTAGTAAGTACTTTAAAAGCCTGAGTGAAACAAGGTGGAGGAGAGGGTGGAACTCCACAAAAACTCGGGGTCCTGCCATCTCAGGGAAGTCTGAGGGTTTGGAGCCTGCCGATCTGCCCTCTCCACAGTGGGAAACGCCTGGCTGCGCCTCGCACCAACGACACTACGTATCATGTCTGAATGCACTGCTTCAACTCACCTGAAGGGGCGTCCGCCAGGCTGGCCGTTCTGAGCAGACTGGGGAAGCCTTGAGCTCCGCCGGTTCCGGGCCCCGGTCCTCAGAGGGAAGTGCTCCCCGCGGGAGCGCCGCGCTGAGCTGGGCGGTGAGACCCGCACGCGGCCACGCCAGGCTCCCGACACACCGAACCAGCAGGCCGTGGGAAACGGGCTAATTTTCCGGCTAAGTGATTGCACCTGATTACCAAGGACTCGGGCTACTGCTACAACGGGGGGGGGGGGGGGGGGGGGCGACGAGGACAACCGGGGCCCGGGGGACTCTCGGGGCGTCTTTAGTGCTTCCGCACCCAAGCAAAGGGTAATGGAAACCTTCACCAACAAACACACAAAAACAACAAAGGACGGGGCAATGGAGTGCTCAGACCCTCATGCAGTGAAGGGACGCGTCACTCCGGCAGGTGAAGGACCAGAGCAGCTGAGGGGCGTTAGGATGGGGAACGAAGGAAGCAGCGCGGGCGGCCGCGGCCCCAGGGCCCCGCACAGACACGCGGACCGCAGCAGCCTCCCGCAGTTCCCCGTCTTCACATGGGCAGCTTTATCTGCACGTCTGTGCCATTTTCTCCTTTTTTCTCCTTCCCATTTTAATTTTATATCCAGGTTGCTGGATGTTCATTTTTCAGTCGAGTCTGAAGACTCAGCTGAAGGTGGCAGCGTTTGCGCTGGGAGGGGACTGAGCACGGGAGTAGCGAATAAACGCGACAGTGGATACAGTGACTGCTGGGACCGTCATTCTCATTCGGGGGAAGGGATCTGTCATGAGGTCGATCGCTCTTTTTAGGTGGAGATAGGAGGTCGTTCCGTTGCTGTACACGAGTTCAAGTGCGTGTACAAAGGAAAGTGCACATGGAGGCTAAGCAGCCGAAGAGGTGGACCGTGCTAGTTATCAGTTTATCACTTCTCAGTTCCAAACTCATTGCCTGCTCTATACGAATGGATCCGGGCCCCTTATTTATATTTTTTTCTTTGCCAGCTGGTGCAATGTTACGCTTTGTCATTAGAGGACGCTGGAGAGACATCACAGGAGAGAAGGGCTTTGCTTCCTCCTTGGGTGGACTCCTTAGCGCCCAGCTCCTGCAGCCCAGAGACCTCGCCACGCCGGCTCCTGCAGCCTCTCCAGAAACAGCCTCCTGCGGTGCACAGGGCTCGGCAACACGAGCAGCTAGCGGCTTCTCCCGCCTGCACCCCCGGCGTGCTTCCAGCAGGATGCTGCCCCATAAACAGCCTCCCTGGCTCCCTGGAGGGCAGTTTCTTGCAGGATCCACCAATGCAGCACCAAGATGATTTCTCTGGACCTCAAGGAACCAGGGCCATGCCCTTTCCAGCAAGACGGGTCTCTGTTAAGGAAGGCCCTCCCCTGGGCACTTGATCTCAGCCCTGGGCATGGCTGTCTCTTATACCCGTCATCCCTGTGCTTTTTACATTCTCTCTCTCTCTCTCTTTTTTTTTTTTTTTTGCCAGCCAACCCCTTTTTGCTCCAATCTACGTTCACAGTTAACAATTCTTTATGTTAAGTCTTCCCACCTAAAATTACTGTGATTTTTGTCTCCTGATTTGACTCACACCAATACTCCAAATTAAATGAATTCCCACCAAATGTAGTTTGATGCAGCCACTATGGAAAACAGAATGGAGATTCCTTAAAAAACTAAAAATAGGCTTACCCTATGATCCAGCAATCCCACTCCTGGGTGTATATCTGAAGAAAACTCTAATTTGAAGAGATCCATTCACCACAGTATTCATAGCAGCAGTATTTACAACAGCCAAGACATGGAAGCACCTAAATGTCCATCGACAGATGGTTGGATAAAGGAAATGTACACACACACACATACACACACACAGGAATACTATGCAGCCATGAAAAAGAATGAAATCATGCCATTTGCAGGAATGTGGATGGACCCAGAGATTGTTGTACTAAGTGAAGTAGGTCAGATAGAGAAAGAGAAAGACAAATGTTGTATGATATCACTTACATGTGGAATCTAAAAAAATGATACAAATGAACTTATTTACAAAACAGAAACAGACTCAGACACATAGAAAATAAACTTAAAGTTACTGGGGGAGAAAGGACAGGGGCTGGAGGGATAAATTGGGAGTTTGGGATTTGCAGATACACACTGCTATATATAACATAGATAAACAACAAGGTCCTACTGTACAGCACACGGGACTATATTCAGTACCTTGTAATGGCCTATAATGAAAAAGAATATAAAAAGGAATATATATATATATATGTACAACTGAATCACCATGTTGTGCACAAGAAATTAACACAACATGGTGAACCGACTATACTTCAGTAAAAAAAAAAAATAGAAAGGTTAATGTGCCCCCACCTCTGCGTCCCCTCAGCTGTACCCCAGAGAAGCACACAGCTCCTCCACGGCATCTGACAAGAAGGAAGGGGGGACCCGCTGGTGTAGGAGACGATCAGACTCTTACCCCATTGTGTTTAAAACAGCTAGCTTTTGTGAATTTTGCAAGATTATATGACCCTGTGAACACCCTTGTGAGCCACCACCCCGGCCCTCGGAAGGGTCCGTGCAAGGAGGGGTCCCTAATCCTGAGCTTCACGATGAATCTAAAGCTGTATGTATAGCCATCTTTGTCAGTGGATTTCGCCCCGGAAAGCATTTATTTCTAATTTTCCTAAATATTTCATCCCTACCTCAGCCTTATGTCCCTTCTTCCCCTCTTTTTATTGAATTGGGTTTGATCTTTTCCCATATTCTGAGTTCAGCTGTCAACTTGCTGTAAGAAGATGCTGACGGTGTCCCCGTTAACTGCACCGGGGCATGACCTGCCATCTCAGAGCTTGGTGACATCCTGGGGTCAGTGTGGTATTTCACCAAATCCCAGAAAAAAGCAAACGCTGCCCTTCCTGCTGCTCACCTACCACCCCCAGCACCGCTTACCCGTGTCCCATTTTTTTCTGGATCTCCTCCGGTGAAGAAAATAGGAATTTTCATTTGAAAAGTCTTGATCCTCAGTTTTTGTTTTTTTTTTCCCTTAGACGCAGGTTTTACTCCCGGGGTCTGTGAGCTGTAGGGGGCGCTTTTGAAAGGAATGTGTTCCGTCCTCTCCTGCCGTCGGTTGTCAGAACGTCAAATCTCTCTTGGGTTTGGAACGTACCAGTTAGGAAGTTAAAGTTAGATTACCATCAATGGTTCGCATGTTTTCTTGGGGGAAATGAATGAAACAGTTACCATTAATTGATACATGTTTATATTTGGACATGAATTTATTTAAAAGTAAAATTTTGCCTACAAGACTTATTAGGTCTGAGAGTGGAGGAATTTATTAATTAAATGTGGAGCTTTTAGTGGGACTTGAAACCATCCTTGGTTGAAGTCTGTGCCTTCTCTCAGCCTACCATCTCCCAGTTACCCTGATGACTTTTATTCATCCTTCACCTCAGCGATCTGGAACACGGGCTCCAACCTTCCTTCAGACTGCGGCTGAATCCAGCCGCTTCCCTCTGCACCCACTTGAGCAAGGTCAAACACTATCCTGACTTACAACATCCTTTGTTCTCTAAGCCTGACATCAGCAAATGAAAAAAGAAGTTTCTTCGGGTCATGTTTATTAGTTGCCAAAAATGCATGGATGTTGGCAATAGTTTTTATGAAAAGTACCTCCCTTCACTGTATTCACAGAATGATTGATTCCTGTGGAAATATTCAAATACAGTAAAATATAAAGTACTAGATTTTGTTGGATAAATTTTAAAATATTTTAAGAGTTAACTTTTCAGGGAGCCCAGACTCTCTGGTTTTTTAAAATCTCTTCCATGTATTATGACCCAGAGACATTTAGATGACGACTCAGAAGTAAGCGTTTAGAAAAAAGGTTTGTTTTTAGTTGGCTTGCTTAAATGTTTTCCCAGTTTTTACTCCCAATCTAATTTCAAGAGGCTTTGCGGTCAAAAATTTCAGAAGTTGGGGACAGATCAGTGGTGGGAGACAAGAAATGCCACCTCCTTATATGGTGAAGCCATGTCAGACGCACAAGGCCAGAACCGAACACAAAGGAAATGATTTATTTTATTACATAATGTTTCAGGTCTGGTTTTTGTTACCCTGCAGTTCAGAAAGGACTATGTTGATTTGACCAACGTAAATACATCAATGAAAACTTGAGAGGGAGTTAAAGGGATGGAGACCTTTTAATTAGGACTGTGTGCATGGTTTAAATTCTGAATAATTCCCTGCCACGTCACCAGTTACCGAGAAAGGCAAACCACTACCTGTATGCGTAGAAATGACCGCAAGGTTTGCTTCATTCAGGGAAGAAAAACCTGTGTTTTTAATTTTTACAAATCATTTAAGGATCTGAAGTATTTTCTCTTCTGTAATCAACAACCACAAAGATCCTGAATTGGAGTAGAAGAGATTAAGCATCAAGTATTAAATATCAAGAACAGGTTTTCACAAGTAAGTTAAATCCCAATTTACTCAGAGGGGTTAAGAAATCCTTTTTCTTTATGCATCATGCGGCTTCGTAGAGAGGATTAGAGAAAATAAGTGAGGCATACAGTACAAGCTCAATAAATTCACTGCTAATGTCGTATTAAAGGGGAGGATGAATGCTGTAGAAAGAAGACACGTTTGGGGAATATCAGAGTGAATGAAATAGTTTATGTGATTCTTGTATACGCAACAGATCGGCTTACGAGCACATTAGGACAAGTCTTGCAGTGCTGTGGGGGAAGGAGGGGCTACGTTCATTTCTCCCCAGGAGAGACACGCTATATCCATAGGTATACACGGGATTTTCTGCCGCTGAGAAAGGTAAAATCTGATTCCTGAGCTCCTAAATGAACTTAGATTGCATTCTGCACCTCCCCTCCCCCAGTTTATCCCCACTCCAATGGAAGGGATACATTTGGGAGTTTGAGATTTGCAAACGTTAACCACTATATATAAAAATAGATAAAAAACAAGTTTCTTCTTTCTAGCACAGGGAACTATATTCAATATCTTGTAATAACCTTTAATGAAAAAGAATATGAAAATGAATATATGTATGTATGTGTACAACTGGGACGTTGTGCTGTGTGCCAGAAACTGACACATTGTAACTGACTCTACTTCAATTAAAAAAAAGGTTATGGTCCAAACAGACCGAAGGACCTGCATTTCTCCAAAGGGAAATTCAACCCACACTCAAATGTTTCTGGGAAGCTTGGGGGCTCCTAGTAGTCTTTGAAAGGGATTTTTGTACTCATGTTCTGGTGGATCAAAATTTTGTTTTTTACAGAAATCTTCCACCTCAGACACGCTTTTCGCTAGAGGATGAGGAAGAGGAGGAAAGAAAGTCAAGGACGCAGGGAGTGGTTTTCTTCTCATCCGGATGTCGGGTTCAGGCTGGTGGCTGGGGTGGGCGCCGGGTTCTGCCTTTGGGAGCACTGCTTCCTGGGGAGCAGCGTGGTGGGCGGAGAGAGCTGCACCGTCTGTAGCAGGTCGACCTGAGTTCGAATCCTGTCACAGCCACGGAAGAACTACAATCTCAGCTGAGCTACTTGGTGTCTCTCGCTTTGGCTTCAGTCTCATAGCAGAGGTAACAATACCTACCGTGAAAACTGTCAGGTGTGAAACACAGACCATGTTCAAGGGCCACGTGCTCGAGGGTGTCCTGCAGATCACTTCCTGCAGGAGACAGAAATCTGTGCTCTGACAGCTACAGCCTCTCTGGTCAGATATGTGTGGGGGACACGGCTTCGCTAAATCCCCTTCGGGGGTTCCAGCACACAAACTGGCAGGTGGATTCACAGCTTTGAAAATTCCGTGGTGAAGAGGGAACCCGGTTAGCGGTTGAACATAGCAACTTGTTTGGGACTTTGTTTTTCTTGGGTCATCTAATGACTTCCCACAGACTGTCTTGACCTTCACATGTCTGGGAAGCGGTGGCTGGTGTAGCAGGTGGAACAGGACAGATCTGGGTAAACAATAGCCATCATCTGCGGATTTCTGGGAACAACTTGAGGACAACAAAAGAGAGAAGGTGGTGTCTTTTGTCCAGTATAGAGCTGATAATTAAGATGAAACGTTCCTGTAGAAAGCAAGGCTAACATAATTGGGTCATACTTAATCTATGTGGCTATATTTTTTTTGTCTGTTGATAGTGAATTAAATCAATACTGAAAGTGTAAGTGTTTGAAGAAACATTTTGGAATCACAGAAATGATCTCTGACAAGTTGAACACACCCCCATTCCTCTTCAGTTAAAGACAATAGCCGATGTTGTCTCTGTTTTGATTAATTTTAAAATAAGCTACTTTAAGAACTCATCATTAACCAATTCTCTTAGATTTTTAATGACGAGATGTCCTTCCTGTACTTAGGAGAATAATTATCGGCTTTCTAATTAAGATCAGGGACTCGAGCCAGATGGTCTGGGTTTAGTTCTACAGTTTATCAGTCACATGACCTGGAACAAATTATCTCATTTTCTCTCATTTCAGTTTTCTCATCCGAGCAGTACCCACCTCCAAACCATATTGCAAGGATTAAATAAATTAATCCGTGGAAGGAATTTATTCCAGTACTTGGTGTGGGGTAAGCAATCAATACATTTTAGCGATTAGTGTCAAATATTTCTATTTAGATAGGAACCTAAAAGCATTTATTTAACAAAAAACTAACCTACCCTGGGCTGATTATTGTTCTAAGTGCTCTGCAAATCATTTGACCCTGATTAAAACCCCATGACGTAGACACTGTTTCTAGTATCTATACATAGAGATGATTTTCTTCATTCCATGAATGATGGAACTGACACAGAAAGAGGTGCAGGTAACCTGCAATGGTAACACATCTGCTGAAGGCAGAGGGGCCGAAGGCTGCCAGGCTCCGCTTCTCACCTGGATGCGGTCACTGGCAAGGAACCACAGAGCTAGAGTGACCTCTCAGTTTTCCAGCAGAAAAAGAATTTTGTCATCTCCTTCTCTCTGCTCAAGGCTTGAAGTGCACACCGTCTTCTGTCTTGTGCTGTGAAATTGGTGAGGGAAGTTCCCTCTGCTGAGACAGGTCGGGGATGCATCATTCGAGTTGGACGGTTTTGATAGAACTTTGGGTTTCATCCATCTTACCACTCATGGTGTGACACTCTGAAGGTGAGTTTGACTTTACCCCCTTCTCCACCTTGGGGATGTGCGTTCTGGGCTACTGTGTGTGCAAACGTGACTGCGTATTTCCAAGAGTTCACTTTTCACGGCTTGAACATGCGTCTTTGACTGTAGTCCATGACATGGTGGGGGTGTGTATGTACATCCTCCCCTTCATGGGGAAATGCCAGATACTCTTTCCTTTTTCTCTAAAAAGAGGTTTTTGGAGATGTCTGAGTTGTTCTCATCTCACAATATCTTTCAAAAAAAGTGATCTCAGAGGCACATCCTAGGCTGGGTCAGCTTTGTAACCAGATAGCACTGGGGCAAGCACTGGGCTCTTCTCTCTGTAGCTGTGAGCTTTGGATAAATTATTCATCTTTTTAAGCTTTCATCTCCTTCCAGTGTTGTTCAATAAGACAACCCATGAAAAGCATTTAGCATGTGCCAGACACACAGTAGGTGTTCAAAAAAATTAGCAATTATGTTACCTTAATAACAGCAAAGTAATATTCTTTGTATGCAGACCTGTTCAGCTAAGTTCCTCCCTTCAGCTGCTGCGAGTGCTGCTGGGTCCCGCAGGGGACACTTGGATGAGGGTAACACTATTTTTTCCCTTAACCAAATTTTTAAGTGACTTTTGTTTTGTTTTGCTTTTGAAAAGATGCTAATTCTCTTCCTGACCTCTGAGTTGTTTCTATAAAACCACAGATAAATCAGACCCAGCCAGCACCTTTGAATCGGAGCATTTACTGGCCATGACCTTCTTTGTCCTCAGAGAAGGAATCTGCACTTCCAAGTCCTTGCTGAATAATTTATTTGTATACAGAGGCTTCGAAACATTGAGTAGACAAATGGTTCACTTTTATGTTCTATAGCTGTGGTCAAATGTAAACTCAAGATGACTGTGTGAGTGTGTGTGTGTGTTTGTGTGTGTATGTGTGTACACGCGTGCTTCTAACTTCTTTCTGCTCCAAATCATAAGGGGGCTGAAAATTTAAAGTAATTCCTGTCCAACATGGACGGACCTAGAGATTATCATATTGAGTGAAGTAAGTCAGACAGAGAAAGACAAATACTATATGATACCACTTATATGTGGAATCTAAAAAACAATGATACAAATTGTACTAACCCAAAACAGACTCATGGACATAGAAAACAAGCTATGGTTACCAAAGGGGAAAGGACGGGGAGGGATAAATTAGGGGTTGGCGTTAACAGACACACATTACTGTATATAAAACAGATAAACAACAGGACCTACTGTACAGCACAGGGAACTATATTCAATTTCTTGTAATAACATATAATGGAAATGAATCTGAAAAGAAAAAACATATAAATGTATATGTATAACTGAATCACTTTGCCATACACTTAACTCCACTTCAATAAAAAGTTAACCCCCCTAAACAAAATCCCGTCAGTTGATCAACTGAAGCTTCATACAGTGCCCCCTACAGGAATCACAGGGAAAAGCCCTGACTCTCAGTGAGCCCTCTCACTGCCAGTCACGGCCATCCTTGCTTTTCATCTGTGACTTTAATTCTCACATCTTATTGCCCCAGTTTTGCAGATGAGAAAGTGGAGGTTCGGGGAATTAAAGGACTTGAGCAAGTCTCTAGAATTACGGATGCCAGGAGCAGACTCTAGCATCCCGGTTACGCCCACAGCCAGCGTTCCGTTCACCACGCTGTCCTACGACCATGTGAAACATTTCTGCTCATTCGGAATTGTGCACACACAGCGCGGAGAGCACCGGGGACACTCTGAGAGGGCTCTGCTCGGTGCCCCAGTGTTTCCATTTTTCCACTTAAAAAGTTTGCTGCTCATATTTAATGTGTTTGTCTTTGACCACCACGTGGTAATAAAAGTTAAGGTTGTTTTACAAACTAAACTGATGAATGATCAATCTGGTCCCATAATAAGATAGATGTAATTGATAGAAAAAGCAGTGAACTTGAGTCCAGTGAAATGGCTGTACTCACTAAGGGTTTCTACAGCCAAGACGTTCAAACACCAGCGGATTTCACTCTGTGCATTGACACACTATTGGGGGCTAGTTGCATCCCATTTTTTGACCATTAAGTTCTCCCTAAATTAATTCCTAGAGAAATTACAGGCAAATAGCACCTTCCCCGCAGTGCTTTTTTTTTTTTTTTTATGCTGTTAGATAAGGATTAAGAACCCCCCGTGGCCCAGTAAGAAACCTATTTAGTAGTCTCTTTGTACTGATAAAATTTCTTCTGGCACTGAACTCCCACTGTCAGAAGTACTATAACATTTTACTAGTTTGCGAAAGATGAAAATGTTACCAGATGTTAAATTCAAGGGGCAAATTAACAACTCCTGTTTTCCAATAGGTAGCTTTCCACCTTGAAAAGAAATTAGAACAGACTTCATTTGCCAACCACAGCATAAAGAACGTCGAGTTGTTTCTGACTTGAATTTTGTAATCATTTAGTCTCATGGGGCTGAGCTTTTGAATAATGGGGTATGCGCTAATTACCGTAATTCCCAGCAGGATTTCTGAATGCTTTCTTTTGAACCCAAAAGGCGTGGGTTTCCAGAACAGAGTAATTAAATAACTTCTACCTAGTGGCATTATGGCCACAGATAGGACGTGCCTGAACGCTGGCAGTCTTACTATAGTTCGAGGGTCGCGTTCTCTCTTGCTTTGCCGTGGAGATGGCTCTCCCTCCCCGGCCGGGCTCCTTAGTGTGAAAGGTTTGTTGAAAGGGAGGCATTTCGGAGGCCACTGCCTCCCCTGACTCGTTCACCGGGGCAGGCCTTCCCACCACGCCAGCGAAGGGACAAGGACATCGGGAGCCCCCGGAACACGCGAGGGAAGAGCAGGACGCGTGAAGATGCGTAGCAGGCGTGGGCCTGCGTTTTCATGAGTCGTTTGACGATGGCACCGGTACTCGGGGAACACGCGCGTGGCAGTTTTCATCTGCACCCCGGAAGGATTTGCAGTGTCTCACCTTGGGTTCTTCAAAGGAGAAGTCTGGTTCGGGCAATAGCTGTAGGAAGCTTCGCCTTTGATGTCCAAGGGCGGCCAGAAACTCTTCTTTTGATTAAGGGCTGCTCAGGCAGTTGAAGAACATTATAATGATGAAATAGGGGAAGCAGGCCGGTCGGATCCCGTTAAGCCAGGCCTCGATGAGAGGCAACGTCGAGCCTAGTGGAAAAGGGTGTCGGACTCCTTGTATTAAAACACGCAAAGCGGACTTTGCTGACCTTCTGTAATTTTTCCTTTTTGGTTCCTGCCTGTGATGAACTAATATTTTCAGCCTTTTTTCTAAATACTGTGGGTGACGACAGTGTCAACAGGGCCAGCAAATTGGCACAGTGATGGCTGCTGTCGTCACGCAATCTGGGTGCTTTTGTTGTAAATCCTGACAACTTTGGCTGCAGGGCGTCCCCGCACGGACGGCGCCTGTTGGAACGCCTGCGATTTTCTGAAAAGTTGCACCTCACTGCGGAAGTGGGGCAGGGACAGTGTTCCTGGAGACGCTACGGTGCTCCACACAGGAGTGCGAATGAAGAATCATCAATTTGCCACCACACCTTCAGGACGCTTTGAAAGCAAGAGAGGGTAATGTCTCAGTGACAGACACTACCTTAAAATTAATCACGTAGGTGCGGCTTCACTGGAAACAGACATAAGCACATGCAGAACATGCCCATTAGCCGACAAGCAATTTGTCAGTGTTGAAAATCTATGTTGGAAAAGTAATATATATATAAAGGGATAACTGAGTCACTTTGCTGTGTGCTAGAAACTAACAACATTGTACACCAACTATGTTTCAATTAAAGAAAGTCTGTATTGGCACGGAGGAGGGAAAACTGCAAGTGTGAGTCACCGACTCAATGGCTTTGAAATCAAATTTGGGTTTCGTGTGAACGAATCTATTTGCAGACTCGCGCATGCCTCCCCTGGACTCTAAACCCACTGCGCTAGCCGCCCACTTGCCTCTCTCCATCTCTCCCTCCCTGTCTCCCCTTCTCTCCCCCCACCACTCTTCTTTATTCCCTAAATAAAGCCGAGTGCTTCTTCTGCACCAGGCAGCCTACCACGGGCTAAATGGCATTCACACAGTTTAAACCCTGAAGGGAGACCTATTAAAGGTGCAGTCTCTGGGGGAAGGGTAGAGCTCAGGGGTAGAGGGCGTGCTTAGCATGCACGAGGTCCTGGGTCCCATCCCCAGTCCCTCCATTTAAAAAAAGAAGGAAAAAAAAGAACCTTAAAAAAATAAACACACAATCTCATAAATACCTACGTCGTTACAACAGGGATAAGTAACAGACTTAGGACTCTCCCGCAGAAACTGCGTCCTTCTGTTACCCTTCTTCCCTCTGAGAGGGACCCAGGACCGCTGAACCACCCAGACAGGCCTCTTTGCTCTCTCCTTAGCACCCAACCTCTGAACTAGAGAAGACAGTTTTACTCCTTAGCACGTGCTGGCCACTCCCGCCCGTCCCTTCCTCCTGTTCCTGCCCAGGGGACATCATTATTTCTCTCACCTGTATTTCAATAATTATAAATATAAAACTAGTCTCTTTCTCCAAAACGCATCTCCCCTCCAGGACAGACTTCACATTCATTTTCCGTTATCACATACATACTGAGTGCCCGATAGTGCCAGATGCTGGGCTAGAATGACCTTTCTAGCACATGAGTCTGATCGTGTGTCCCACTTTCCAAGCTTATAAACCTCTGGTGGGTTGTCATAGCCTCTGAGCTCAATGTCAGGGTCTTCATCGTGGTATAGACAGTCTTTAGACTAAGCCCCGACCTTTTTCTTTCTTTTTTCCGCCTTCTTCCTTCCTTCCTCTCCCCTCACGGTCAGTCTTCAGCGCATCTCCCCTTACCAGCCCTTCCATCACTCTCAGTCTTTTCAAAGATCGGTCTCTGTGCTTGTCATCAATTCTCCAGCTGACGGATCTCTACTTCTCCTCCGACCCAGGCTTCCCTCTTCCCTGCGGAAGTCTGTCCCGCTTTCCCACCTGCTTCATGCCTGTTTCTCACCATCAGGCTTCATTTACACGATACCACTTGGGTTAAGCACCAGGCTCCTGGGGCCCGGGGCTGCCTCTCAGTCATTTTTGTGTCCCCATGTCTGTCTCATCACTAGCACATATGAGATGCCCAACACAAACCGAACATGGGCTCAGTGACTTAATGAACTGACATTTAGTTTGTTTTCACTTATCAAACAATCAGTTGCCAAATGTGTTTTCACAGCTTAACTAGCAGAGAAGATGATTTTATTATTGATTTTAAAATAACTATCCTACGTAAGTGGAATTGCTTAACCAGTGTCCCACAAAGACCCTGAGATGATGGAGATTTACCTGGAGAGGTGTTCCCGGTCCTTTCCTGTCCTGACGGGTAGGGCTGAGCCGCTACTGAGCGTGACGTGTCTGGGAGAACGGGATGGAGGCAGACTGGGGGAGGCAGGGTTACTTGCAGGGCTAGGTGAGGAGAAGGCGATCTCTGGGTGCACAAATCTCAGAACCCGTTGTTTTCCTTCTCATCATGTGTGCCTTCCCGAACTCAGCTGTTTTCTCCATCAAAACCCGGCACAATGATCTTAATCACTCTGCTACAGTTCACAGGTGAAGCTACCTTGTTGTGCACAGTTTTCTGCCAGGATCTCCCCATTAAACATTTGCTTTGCGTTGTGTTACTCGGCCCCGCCTGCACGCCGTCTCCCCGGCGCTGCGCTGCGCACGGTGGCCGTGAGCTTGGCCGCGAGCTCGCCCGTGCTGGCGAGTCGGGGCGCAGGACGCCTCCCTGCCTCCTGCTTTGAGGGGCGCAGCGGAAACGTGGTGCCTGTGGAAGAGAAAGCCCCCCTTCCTGCTTCTCGAAGGCGGCCACCGGGTGAGGGCGCATTTTCGTTGGTCTGTCTGAATAGTTTGCATCGTCTTTCCGTTTGGCCACTGAAAACGCCACGTATTCATTGTCTTTTAGAACGAGAGGCCTACTCGGACTTCATGACGCGATAAACGTGGGAAACGTGGGATTCTGTACGCCATCACTGGTCAGACTCACCCCGCCCGGCCCGGACGTTCCTCGCAGTATCTTGTTCTCCCAAGGGCTCCGACTGGCGAGGATTAGGGTAAGTCCGGGGCCAAAGCACAGACTCTCAGGCCGGGGGCAGCTTCTCTGCCCGGCAGGACGGCGTCCCAGGTCAGTATTGCCTGTGACGGCAGCGGCGCCTTGAGTGTGACAGGTAGGCCTCGCAGAAGGCCCCCGGGGGTCCGGTGTTTCCTGGAGTGGGTGAGGAGGACTGAAGCAGTAATCTTTTCCTCAAGTGCAGATCTGACAGCTGAGCTCTGTCTGACGAATATCGAGCGCCCGTATCGACCCGCAGAGGTCAATAGCCGGGCTTCGTTATGCTCCGTATTGACCGCCCAGACTTCCTAAACGAGAAGGAAACGGCCAAATGGGAAAATTTAATTGCACCTGGAGTAAGCTGGGTTTTCTTTAAGGATAATTTAATTGTATATGGCAAATGAAGGCTCTCTTTTGAAAATGTGGTTGGAGGCTGATTTTGCTCTCGTGAATTAATCCCATAGCGATCGTGTTTTAGGGGAATTACGATGACAGGGTTATTTTCATTCAAATACGGATCTTGATCAAAGTTGTTTTTTATAAACCAAGAGATTGTGCAGCAAAGTGGAAGAATCTTTGGCTTTGGGTTCACAGAGATTTGTGACTGAGTTTGGCCCCGAAGTGTTTATGCTCAATGCCATCTTGAATAAGTGTCTTCAGCTGTTTGGTTTTCTTTCTCTTAATAAATAATAAGATATTATCAGTAATTAGAGGACCAAGAAGTCCTCTAACCCAGTCTAATTAGGACTGGTTGTTAATTAATGAAAAAAGTAATTTATGTGGGAAAATATAAAAATGAGATCTGTGCAACACAAAATTTTAATTTTACTTCAAATGTCTAATAGTGCATTGATTCAACAAGCTTTTGGTGCCAGACCAGCGTCAATTTCCTGGATAGGTTTTGCTGATTAGCATGAACTTTCTGACCTAAATCATGCCTATAACGTATTAGATAGACTTCCAATTTTTATTTGTCAAGTGGGAAATAATAAAGTGCCTCATGTAAGAAACTCGATACAGTGCCCCTTGATACACTTCAGTTTGTCTCCATCTTTCACATTCGTCACATCTACACTTAACTTGGTAGTAATTTATTTGAGCAACTTGCCATTTTCAAGTCTCTCCTAGAAATAAAAGCCTCTTTTTGTTTTACATTTTAATATTTAATCAAGTTGCGTCATGACAATACAAGTGCAATGGGCGATGGGCCAAATGTGTGGAGGAACCTGGCTGATCCTTGCTCGGGGCACGTCACCCCTGCTAGGAACAGAAGGGCCCCACTCTAGATCCATGCTGCCGCCCAACTGCAAAGGTGAGTTGCTGCTGTAATTTTAAATTTTCTAGAAACCACATTAGAAAGGAAAGAGGAAAAGGTGCAATGAATTTAATGATGTCTTATATTTAACCCAACGTATCTTCCATTGATTGCATTCAATTAGGTGATCAATATAAAATGATTGAGGTATTTGCATTCCCTTCTCACATGCAAACTTCCAATCTGGTACGTACTGTATACCTGAGGCCCATCCCGGTTCCGACTGGCAACGTTGTGAATGTTCAGTGTCCACGTGGGGCTGATGTCCACCACGCTTACCCACCAGCGCACAGTGTGCCTTGGGCCCTGCTCCTTATTTGTGCCAGAGGAGTGGGCAGCGGTGGTCAATCCAGTGATGCAGGGAAGGGGGACCTGTTGAGGCCGGCGGTGTAGACCTACCTCATGGGCTTGTCGAAGGATGGGTAATATTAAGAATCAGCCACAGGTGATCCCCGCCCCAGGTGCATTCTCTCTACCCTGTCATGTAATCCTCACAGCAGCCCTTGGAAATTTGAGTTGTCTGGAAACCAGGTGAAGCGACTTGTTGGTAATTACAAGCCTAGTGTAGAAGGGAGCCAGTTAAAAGCCACATTTCTCCAGCTCTAAAGGCACTGTTCCAAAAGAAGGTTGGTATTGTTTATTGTGATAATTGTAATGCAGACAGGGTCACCCGTGGTAATGATGCCTGCGGAGGTCGAGTTCTCCATCTGTGGCCAGTTGTCTCTGATGCGAGCCTTCTGCAACCCCCAGCCGGCAGCAGCTGCGTTGAGCATCACGTGAGCTGGTGCTGTGCAAACACCTCTCGCCCTCCAGCCTGGGTGGGCTGCAAGCCGCATTCCCTGGTTTGAGATCACTCCCAGCATCACCCTCTTGGCCCTGTTTAACAGACCCAGTTTAAATGCTCTCTCCTGTCTGCGGCTTCGTGGACCCTCTGCTTCCCACACCTCTTCATTTGCTCATATCAGGAGCGGGACGACTCATTCCTCTCCTTGGGAGGACGCGTTGGCTTCCCTCCTAGAACGTTGTCTGATGCCTTCAACGTGGATGGCATCCTGCGAGCCTTCTCACTGCTGCTTTAACAAATCACGGCACCTTGGTGTCTCTTAAGAACAGAAGTGTATTCTCTCCTACTTCCGGAGACCAGAAATGTGGGCTGACGCCTTCGGGGCTCAGCCAAGGTGTGGGCAGGGCTGCTCTCCCCTGGGAGGGGGTCTGCTTCCCTGCCTCTTCGAACTTCTGGTGGCTGCTGGCATTTCTTTGCTTCTGGCCACCATGCTCCAATTTCTGGGCCCTTTGTCCCAGGACCTTCTTCTCTTTGATCTGCAGTCAATCTCTCGGTCCCCATTTTACAAGGACATTGGTGATTACCTTTAGTGTCCGTCCAGATAACGCAGGGGAATATTCCCACCTGAAGGTCTGTAACTTCACCACACCTGTCAAGTCCCTTTTGTCACATAACGTGAGCATCACAGGCTCCAGAATTAGGAGCTGGCTGTCTTCAGGGCTTGTGTTCAGCCTACCACAGGCATTTCGAAGGAAGAGACAATGCTTCTTTTTAGCCTTTGGCACCGAGTTTAGTGTTATGCTTAAAATAAATGCTTAGCAGTGTCTGTCACTCACCAGTTTTACAGTGGGGCTCACGTGGTAAGGTTTCCATGTAGTATGTGGAGCATATGCAGCTTGTCTGATTTGTAGGCAAACGTAGACGTGATGAATAAAAATGGAAGGTGACTGCGTTTAGGAAAAAAAATTAACTTCTAATCCCCAAGAAGTCTCGAGCCCTTTAATTTCTCTTCTTTGAAGACTGAAGGGGAAGGTCCAGTCAAGCATTCCACACTGCCCAACTCCAGAGGCCCTGTGCACATCGTATTCTGTGTCTGGTGTTCCCTGAAGGCACGCTAAACGTCGGTATCTTTTTGAATCAGAGTTTCCTCCAGATCTATGCCCAGGAGAGGGATTGCTGGGTCATAGGGTCTATTTTTAGCTTTTTTAAGGAAACTCCAGACTGTTCTCCACAGCGGCTGCACCAAACTGCATCCCCACCAGCAGTGTAGGAGGCTTCCTTTTCTCCACAGCCTCTCCAGCGTTTATCGTTTGTGGACTTTTTAATGACGGCTACAGCAGAGCACGGGGAACAATATTAATACCTCGTAATAGCCTATAATGAAAAAGAATACATATATGTGTATGCAAAACTGAGCCGTTTTGCTGGACACCAGAAATGAACACAACATTGTGAGCCGATTAAATACAAAAATTAAAAATGCCCCACAGTCTGCACGAGAACAGACACGCGTGCGCTCCGGACTCATGCAGGGAACGGTGCCGTCCCAGGGAGGTGCAATGAGGGTGGCCATGTTTCTAGCACTAACATTCAGTATTGATCTTGACGATATTTAAGGTTCTGTCACGTTGAGAATGATTTTGCTTGTTTTTCCTTGGCTCTGCCTCCGTCTCAGACGACTGTGGCATGGGATGTATTTTGAAAGAAAAACATTTCTGGGGTGGAGGGGACCTGCATGCTGGGGTCCTGTGTGGATCTGGGGTTGAGCAGGATGATTTCAGGAGGCAATTGAGGTTGAAATCCCAACGTCTGTGATGCTGAAGAGGTATTCTAAACATCCCCCTGACCCCCTGCCCGCAGATAGCCTGCCCTCAGTCTTCACCTGAGTTAGCCGTCTCCCCGACCCAGGCCCCGGGCACCCATCTCAGCGGTGACATTCTCCACCACGGCGTGTTGGTTGCAGCTGCTCCTCTGGTCCTCCTGGCTGTAAGCTTCTGGGGTTTGGGGTTCAGCTGTGTTCCTTCATTAAGCATATGACCATGTGCCAAGACCTGGGCCAAACACGGTGGATGGTGGGGCAGACAGACAGCATCACCACTTTCGCACGGCTCACCATTTACCAGAAAAAAAATTGTAATCAAAGCTGCCATTTACTGCGTTTATGATGTACCAGGAGCTGTTCTAAACACTGCGTGTGTTAACACACCTAGTCCTTTCAACAACCCCGTGAGGTGAGTTGTTCATATCCTTATTCTGCATGAAGAAACTGAGGCACAGAGAGGTTAAGCAACTCCCCCAACATCACACAGCTGGGATTTGAACCATGGTGGCCTCACGTTAGGACTCAGTTCTTAATCTTTATGCCATAGTGCTTCTTGGCCAGTGATTATGATACATATGTCGTGATTCAGGCATGGGCCTTACACTGATACGTGAATTTAAGGCCAGTTTTGAGAAAATGGGGGTGGGGCAGGAGTGGGTGAACACTTTGTGAATGGAAGTTCAAAATGCCACTATACTTATAGGAATATATAGTGGCATATATATTATATGATGGATATGTGGTGAGAGGAATAATAGAGGAAGCCCAGTGGAACCTGTCCCCATTCTGAGAAGCTAAGGATGGCATAGATATGTATGTATATATAAATTTTTAGAAATATAACATACATCTAAAATTAAAATAGATATAATAAAATATAAATATTTTTCATAAAATATTGAAAGATAATTTTACATACATATATTTTATATAAAATATGTATTTATACTTTTTCTACCAGTGAAGGAATCCAGTTGAGCAGGAGCCCACAGCAGGAGAGGGAGAGGCAGCAGAAGGGAGCTCTGGGCAGAGGTGATGAAGGCTGCCGCCTGGAGATGACAGAGGCTCTGCCAGAGTTTAGGGCACAGAGTAAGCTGCCGGCTCTGGAGGTGGAAGCATGAGGTTGAGCTCAGAATGCAGATCTTCACCTTCAAAGACTTTAGCACGAATCTCAGCGGAGAACAGGCACAAGCGTAACCACTTAGTTCATGAATAAATCCATGGGCACGGGATACGTGATATGTTTTGATGTTGATATTTTTGCATTTTCCCAAAAGTTTCTGACTGTGTGGATGATGAATTGATGTACAGTTCTCACCTACTGCGGCGGGGGAAAACCAGTTTTCCAGGAATCAGGAGCGTCTTCGTGGCACTGCTGCGCGCGATGATCTTTGACTTCTCCGCTGGGGGTCAGCGAGCCCGCCGCAGCCCAGACCTGTCATCATGGTAGCAGATTATCAGCGCGCCGAGTGTGCAGGTCCTTGTTAACGGAGATTCCTGGCTGAGAGAATCCTGCGTGACAGTTTACCTTTTTTCCTTTTCTCCAATTAGTAACATTTTATTTCAGTATCCATACCCACGACTGCCCTGGAATCAAGAAAAATTCTCGGAATCAGCCTTCTAAATGCAAAGCACAACAAATAAATAAATAAATATAAAAAATAAATAAGGTACGCTCGGGGGCCTTATTTTGCTTTGTTTTTAGCTACTGCAGTAGCTGATTATGTTGGACGCTCGGGGGATGGTGGGCAGGGAGCACATGAAAGCCGGCTTTTAACGTTTTCTTTAAAGGAGCCTCAGCGATGAGATGAAACTGCTTCAGAAGAGAAGGGCGCTCTTCAGAAAGCATGAAAAAGGTAAAAGGGGATGAAATCAAAGTAAGAAAGAAGGGAAAGCATTATAATAAAAGGCTCACACGTAAGGGAATGTCATTTGGGCTGAGGGAATAGCGTGTGAGTGAAATGGGGAAATACTGAAGACCACATAAAACAAAAGGCCTTTGAAGAGGGTCTGGCAACCTGGAGAGACGGAGGCTGTTTGCTTAACAAGAGGGTTTGTACTCGATCTAAATACTCGTTTAGACTAGATGAAGCAGTGAAATGAAGAATTAATTTCCGCTCTATTTTGTGCCTGTGGACTGCAGCATTACCTTGAAATCACTCCGCACACCTGCCATCCAGAAAAGGCTCAACCTTGAACCCTAGTTTAAAGGATCCGATGTGAACGCAGCATTGAATTCAAATTCCAGAACTGACTTTCTGAGAGACATTAGGCGAATCACAACGTGTTTCTCCCATTTCAAATTCATCCCCTCCTTTGATAATTGGGACTTGCGTGGAAGTGTGAATTTAAAACTGAGTCTGAGAAAAATGGGGGGAGACTTGTAAACACTTGTAAGTGGGAACTGGAAAATGTCTATGGCTTCAGTTCTACAAAGGCCATATAGCAATGTGGACGTGTTGAAGGTCATGAAAAAGGGAATTCAAATTGTACTTATACTATGACTACAACTAAGGAGAAAAGAGGAAATAATTGATATGGTAGAGACAATGACTGTTTTTTTTCCTTTGTGTCATTTTAACATAATTCGTACAATTAAAAAAAATGTTAGAGTAAAAGATAAATTGACACACAGAAATTCAGATGCAGAGAGGTTGTCTTCTTCCTACAGTTTGTCAAGTCCTCACTTCACAATAGTTTGAAAATGTTTAAATGACAGATTTCTCAGATCACAATATCTCAGACTGCAGTACGTCAGAGGCAACCCCAGCCCTGACATGGGAGAGATGAGATTCCTTGAGATGAAACTGCAGACAAAGCCATGTATTACCATGAATTTATCCTTCTTGTTTATACCCATTTCTATTAACAGTCCTTCTGCCCCCAATTTCTGTGCTTAATCAAAGCCCAGATCACGCACAGAGGATCCCCTTGGGAGCTTATGTTGAGTAGCTCTAGGAAGGTGTGTTTCTAAGTTATCTCCCCTCTTAAGGAGCTATTCCTTTGTCTTAAGAGTCTCCTTTCTTAAAGGTCTTCTTTGAAAATGTAAATAATCCTGGGAGTGGCAGTGTAGAAAACCACCTGACCCTTCATGTGAATGAATTCTTCAGTCTGACATTAAGAACACTCAGCTTCTCGCTGTCTTAACTCTGAATCTGTTGCCTGGACCGCTCTCCTGACTGTCCTAACCAGCCTGCCTACCTCCCAAACTCCTCCTCTGTCACTAGCTCTCTTTCCAAAATTCAGATTAAGTCTATTATTTACTTTCTAAAACCCATCGCCTATAGCCATTTTTTTTTTTTCAAATCGAGGTCACAGTCCATTGGGTGGGTTATAACAGACCTTCACAAAATGAAATAGGATAGAATTAAATAGGATAGAGATATCCATGCTTCACACATTGAAAGGGTAAGTTATGTCGGGTAAACCTTGTATTTTAGTGATTACGCACGCGTTTGAGCTGGGCTACGTCGGCATCGTGTCTTTCTGTGCCTTGTGGTTGGACATTTGAAAGGCGCTGGCCTTTAGGGTGCAGCCCACACCCCGGTGGCTTATGGAGCTTTTCCCCAGTGGCCTCCTCTCTGCTGTCCAGCCTTGTCCCTCCTGCCCCTCGTTCTTTTAAACCTGTGATCTGACTGCCTTATGCCCGGGTCAGCTCCCTGGACATGTTCTACGTCTTGGTGTCTCTACCCCATTTCTCTGTTTGGTGAACCTTTAGGGTCTGGTTCAGATATCAACCTCTCTGTGTTCCTCTTGGGTAGAATTAAGCACTTCCTGCTGCAGTTTGGATTTCTTGCTCTCAGAGCACTCGCCCCCTCTGGTGATGGTTAGTGTGTCCTTTCTCTGCAGGAAGGCTCTCCTCGGAGAATAGCTCTGTGCTGTCGCGTCAGGCTCTCAGTGTCTGCTCCGCCAGCGAAGCAGGAATCCAAAGGAAATGGTAACTTTTATAAAGTATAGAAAAGATATTTTGGCTTCCTAATGATGGGATTTTGAGGAAACCTTGAAGAAAGCAAAATAATTAAGGCAGTAGACTGGGAGAGAATTTCTTCCCAGCTAACAGTGGTTGGGAATTCTGTGGAGGAGTAAGAGGTCAAGAAGGTAAACCATGATGCTTAGCTGAGGGCGAATAACTTTTACATAAAACACTCATTGTCTTTAATCCAAGTCAGAGATGCCTGTTATGTTCAGTGTTCTCACTGAGCACTTAATAGAAAGGTCTGTGGCATAAAACAACTGGCCATAATCACTGACAGACTGGAAACTACCCAATGAATCTTGTTATCTTCATTATTTTTGGCAATTTTACCATTTTTTACATATTTTTCCTTAGGTGGCAAATGTTATTTTGTTTACCTTTCTTTCCAATTTTTTATTGTTTTGGGTATAAAACTAATTTTTATTTTAAAAAAAATGTAAAGAATTTCTAAACCTCATTGTTGATTTCCCCTGAGGATGGAAATTAGCACAGAGCTTCCACCAGGAACCACTTCTGCCCCCGACAAGCTCGATCCAGATCAGCGCGTTCACCCCCTGGCACCTGCGCGGGGCCCCTCCGCGCCCTTCACCGGAGGTGTGTGTGTCTGGGTGTTCTCACGTCTGTCGCTGACACGTGCTTCTCCTGCCGGTCCTGCGTAGCGCTGATCATCAGACCTATGGTTTACTTAATGTGAACTGAATGAAGCAGAACTGGATCAATTCCAGAGGGAATCAGGATTAATAAGGACAAAAAGCTTGTGTTCCAATTTTATTGTAATAAAAGCCTGACGCAGATTAGAGCCCCAGTGCCGCGTGTTGCTCCACGCGACTCACGTTCCGGGGAAAGGAGCCTCCGTGAATCTTTGGTAGAAAAATGTCTCTTTCTCTTTCTTGACGTCATAAAACGTTTATAAAACATGGCGGCACTTCTGCCTTGACTTTTCCTGTGCAGTTTTCATTCGCCGTGGATTCCTTCTGGCCCCCATTGGCTGTTGCGGCTTTTCAGCGTGCCCTCGTTTCCATCTCCTCCTTTGGGTTTCTCTGCAGGTTTTCCTCTTCCTCCCCTTTTCCGTTTCCTCTGTTCTCCTTTTCTCTCTCCTCTCTTTCCACCTCGCAGTGTTGTTTCAGCATGCTGTAAACTCATTCACTCCCCAAGGGCAAAAACAGCTATCTGAGCAACACTTTGTCAGCATAATACATTTACAGAATGCATATTTATGAACCTTTGAGCTTTTATTGTTCCACAGGGCAAATAAAAAACATGAAAAGTAGCAATATAGTGTTTCAAAGGTCCCTCAAGGAAAACAAAAGTAGCTGGAAATAAATTTAGAAAAAGGTTCTTCGGTAAAAACAGAGCCTTGAATTGGTGCTTGCAAAAGGTTGACTAGGAGGACCCATTTTTGTTCTTCCTCCTAAACTAAGACCTCGGAAATTTTAAACTTTTTAATAGGTCTAGCCTCTTACTGTTTGGAAAAGAAAAATGATTTTAAAGGAGGATTGGACATATATGTTTACAATCCAGAGAATCTTAAAACAGCATGTTGCATTTGGCTGTAATAAAAAGTAGGGAGGGAGGGGGACTTCAATTGGAAAGCCCAACTTACATCCAAATTACAAGTTTGCCTTCCAGCTGGAGTCTTGAACTAAATTAGCCAGACTAAAGAGCTTGCGAGTAGAAATGAAAATCTTACAAAATGTCTTTTGATAGTCTAATTTGAGTTGCTTTTAGCAGAGTAATTAAATTCTCATTGTGTTCCCCAACTCACCAAAACGAATAGGTTATTATTAATATTTAATGCCTGGTGGGGAAGTGGCCACATATACCCCCCACCACTATGTCCAGACAGAGTGGGGTAGCCTGGAGAAGGGGAGTGTTCCGAAGATTTCCAAGGGGGATGCTAAGCCCCAAACCCTGACTTAGATGTCAAGAAGCAGGAGTGGGGAGGTCTTTTCAGAATCATCTGTCCTTCAGTACAGTTTATTTATTGATGCTCTGTACTTCAAGCTCTCAATAAATGGTGTATCTCCAAGAGTTGTATCTCAAAGGCATGAAAGGGAGCATCCGATTTTGGGGGTCTTGCAGTTTGAATAGTTGGGAATGGAAAATTCTATAACAATGACCCCAAAGTCATCCTTTGATCACTGGGCAAATAGGTTCTGGTGATGAGCTACGCTTAAATTAGGGACAGAGCTCCAAACGGAGAATAACATGAAACTGGGTTCTAAATTCCATTTAAAGTGGGAAGAATTGTAGACGTCTTGAACTGAGGACATCACAGTATTTAATTTCCATTGGAGAATGTGTGCTGAAGATGGCGGATCCCTCAGGACCCCAGTAGTTAAGTTATTAGAAAGTGACAACCTGGATGACATAAACTTGCCCTTACAAAGAGTTCTTTTACTGAATGGGACTCGGACACTATACCATTGGCTTTTATTGAGGATGATGCAAAAATAGGGCCGTGGAAGATGTTACCCTGTCCCTTAGTGTTTCCTTTATGAGGATTCAGGGAAGGAATTTTTCTTAGTCCTTTCCAAAATCTACCCTCCTGGATTGCTGGCTACATTTTGGCTGATGCAATGTTGCCTTGGCTGCTAGGTTGCTCAGGGTCAAATTCACAATGTAATTCTGAAAATATATATGTCTCTACGTGATTCACCACATTTATTATTCTTGACACTGGTTTCACCTTATTTTTTGACCTTCATTTTCTTTCTATCCAAGTTTTTCCAACTGTTATTTTTTTTTAAGTCTTGATTGCATTTTTAAATAAACTCTCTCAGATTCTCTTTGAAGAAAATGTGACCCAATTCACAAGAATAATCGAACATTTTAATTTTTAGGACAATTTCCTAACTTAGTAATAATACACAAGACTTGCAATACTTGCAAGTTTATTTCAAGCCTTCCTAATAATTTTTAATTTCACTGTCTCAAACTGACATGATTTTCCATCGTAATGGAGAGGAAGAACGTACAAAGATATCTCAAATCACAAGCAGTCCCCAAATAATTTATTTATATTTGGCTGGAAATAGGCATTGCCATTTACTTACAACTCTGAGTTCATCTGAGTTCTCATTTAAAAATTTCAGAAAACAATCTTTAAGTCATTATACAACCCTGACTTAGGAGGACTTGTAAAATTATTCCAGTAATTTCTGTTGCCCTCGGTTTAGCAAGCCCCTTCCTCTTTCCCACAAAGGAGGGGAAGGGTCCAGACTTTCAGTGCACACGAATATCCTGAACTGAACTGACATCTCTTTTTTTCTCTCTCTACTTGTTACTGATGTGGCTTAAACTTCTCCTAGTTTAGCGGAGAGAACTTTTTGTGTCAAAGTTACTGATGAACTGCAAATTACTTGCAGGAATCAAAGCCAAAAGTGGAAAATATTAACAAAGGACAAGCTGCTTAGTTGCACCAATAAGAACTTGAAAGCATCAAATTCATGTTTAAAAGGCAGAAAAAATTTTCCTCCAGTGTGATTCTGTTATATTTGACGTGTGTGTGTATGTGTGTGTTCTTACATTTAGGACAGTTTCTGCCCATGTCATCCAAGCATTTTTAAAAATTAAAATTGGATCAGAATGTAACATCCATGGCTGTGTGACCAATAAATTGTATACACAGCATGTTTTCCTGCTGTTTTGAAATTGCCTTAATTTATTTACCTCTTTTCACACAGAGTTCATATATTATAAATCACAGAGATGTTTTGGGGCATGACAGACCCTCATTCCTGAACAGAATGGTCTCTCATGCATAACTTTCTTTGATCAACAACTCAAGCCAAATGAGTTTAGGGTGAAAAGAATATGGAACATGTTTAAGCCGGGGAAGACAGCAGCACACAGACTCTGTCCTTTAGTGGGAGAGATGTCTATTGTCTGCTTGGCACTTTGTTTCCACTCTTCATGAAAACAAGTGGCTCTCGCCATAGGGCACGTCTAAAAGATTTTAAATCTTGTGAGATTCAGTCATTCTTTTTGCGGCTCATAAAAATAAGCTCTTGAACTGATTTTAGAGAAGATCTATTTCAAGACTCTGAATTGCTTTTTGATTTAGTTCTTGGAAAATCAACCCAACTGGTATCCATCTATAATTCTAAGTTAAAAGGTGAAGGGTTTTGAAGGGACCACCTGTGGTAGGATAAGTGACTATTTATCCACACAGAAATTCTTGGCTGGAGATATTAAAAAATCTACTTTTATAAAAATATTATGGATATTTCAACCCTTGACGGCTTAGAGGAAAGTCCGTAACTGGATTGTGATCAAGAGAGTGACTGACGACTTTAATGTTGACTAGAATATAATTCCAGAAGCTAGATGCAACTCTATCATAAATTTAAATGTTTTAGGTCGATCTGATTTTTCATGCTTTTGAGAAAAGGTTTATTTTTACTTCATCACCCAGTATATAATCTTTATGATTTATGCAATATTAGGTGAGTCTTTTGCTAGTGAAGTTCGTTGATGTAATGTTTACCAAATTCTTATTAGACTAAAACCTAAATGGCATCTTCTGTATATTTAACATGAGTCTTGGCCAGAATTTTATTGGAATGTCTACAGTTTGATAATATATTGGCATGATAAAACAGCCATTTTTTTGTTTGAGTTAGCCTCATTTAAAGAAACCACCCAATTATGTAATTACATGGAGAGTTTTAAGTCATTCCAGCTTCTCAGGTAAATAATACAGTACACATGTCTAAAAGAGTGGAAGGGCTAATTGCATTTTTATCAGAGTAATGTTTCATTTACAATTAATACGTTTGAGTGTCTTAGATAAAATGACTTCCGTAAAATAAACTTAGAGTTGAAAATGAAGATAAATCTCAACTTGAATTGTTATTAAATTTTATTTAATACTTTATTTGATCAAAAGTTTCAAATAAAGACTCTGTCATTCCAGGAATGTTAAAATTAATTCTTTATAAATGGAAGATTATGATTTAATCAGTTTGAAATAGCTTTCTTGCTCTAATACATGAAAGATCCCAAAATATTTTCAACCCTTCGTTGTCATGAAACTAATTCTTTAGTTTTAATTGTGAATTCCATTGAAGAATAAAACTGCCCTCACCATAGATTTAATGTTTTATTATATATTTAAATGTATTTATACTTTTGATCAACTCATGTCTGAATTATGATACATTTAATTTTTAAAATATTTTATGTGACTGTGCAAGCAGGGTTTTCTTTTGACTGGTGAGAGTTCCTTATCTCATGGTGATTTCTGAATGTTCTTCTACATAATTTTTCACCAAACTAGTTCAAGACCCATTAGCTAAACTCCTAATATTCAGAAACTGATTTTTCCGGTTACGGATTAGTCAGCTTTTTCGACACAGCTCATTGTTTCTGATGGCTGGTTTTCAGCTTTCTGCCCATCCGTCTCTCCAGCCGTCCTTCTGTCTGATCATTCTACACGACCTACTCTGTCCCCACGGCGCGCCCTGCTGTCGGGGCTCTGCTGCTCAAGGCAGGCACACGGCCTCTGTCCCGGTTTCCTTCATCTGGATGTAGACAGGCAAGGCATCATCAGACAGTGACTTGCTCTCCAGTGGAGCAGAGGGGTTGGAGGCCCTGAGACTACTGGGTGGGAGGAGCTGAGCAGCCTGGGGGGCCACACTGGGGAGGGATCGGGGCAGCATCCCGGGAGACTGGCCTTTACATTCAGACTCGAGGGATGGGAGTCGGCCTGGGGGTGGGGATGATGGGTTGGTGGAACAGCACTCCTGGCCAAGGGAACAGAGTATGAAAAGGGACAGACCTGGAAAGGGGGTTGGCCCTCACTGTGCATTAAACTCGGGGACGGGAGGTGGCTGCAGTGATGGTGGCCTGTCAGAAGGACAGGGAGGGGCAGTGCCTTCAAGGGTCCGCTGGTTGTGTTTCTCACAGATGCTCTCTCAGAAGGCTTGGGGGAGGGAGCGGAAAGGAAGTTACTCTCATTGCGTGAAGCACTTCACTAAGAGATTCCATCAGCGCGGAGACAACCACTCTGAAACAGCGCTTTCCTCTCCTGTGGCAATGGCCTTCCACCTCCAGTCTAATTGTCCCCCTCTGCCTCCATGGTCTTGTGAGAACATCTCTGTCAGGGAGAAAATGCAAGGGAGGTGGCTCTGGGCAGGTAGCTGTCAGTCAGCCTGTGAGGGGACTGTAGGCATCGCTCTTCTGTCACACTTTCCCTTCATCACCCACGGTCAGTGCCCCCTGCTCTACCTTCCAGCACCCAGACCTCTAACGCCACCACCTCTCCGCACCCTGGTCCCACGTCCCCTCCAATGAACACTTCCTGTGACCGACTATGTCCAGGTCCTACTTTCAAGTGGTTGAGAATGACTCAGAGCAACAGTGATCAGCCACTGTTTACTCGCAGGACACACGCAGTAGGCGGTGTTTGGATGCCTGATGGATGGGGTACCCAGCTATCTTTCTGGGCTGAGTGCAAGAGAGGCAGGCTTCGTGGTAAGTCAGTTTCCGTGAACTCACTAGAATTCACTCCCCTGATTTACAGAATTTCCACAAGAATCTATGAGTGTTTGAAATGCATAGTCTGTGTACCTGGCAATTCCATTTTTAAGAAATTATCTTTCAGAAATACTCCCACAGGTGCCTAAGGATTTATATGCTGGCATGTGAGTTGCAACTTTTTCTGTAATTGTAAACGTCACAGACCAATGAAACGCTCACCAACAGGAGACTGAGTCCATTTTTACAAAAGCCTGACTGCTTAACTAAATTCACTGAAAAAGACTGGGGAGGGTGCACTTCAGTCCTCCAGTGCTGATTGCCTCTGGAGATGCCTGTGGGTGTGGAATGAAAGGATGGCAAAAAGGGCCTTCCATGCTTTATTCCGTGGGCATCCATTTATGACAAAGGTCAGTACAAGATGCCCTTGTCCCCCTGTCCCTCCAAACGGTGGCCCTTCTGGCAGCGAGACCAGCCGGCGAGGGAGGTATTTTTGGAGGAAAGCTCCTGTAGGCACCCTTGCATTACCTGGTGGGGCAGCACCTGCTTGTCCCCCCTGCACGGCTGTGCCGGACTAGGGACAGAACCTGGGGGGACAGACAGAGGCTGGGCTGGGAATGAAGTTCGCGGAAAGCCCCTCCTCCGCCGCGCTGAGGTCAAGGCAGCCGGGGCAGGTAAGGGCCCCCCCCGGCCTTGCCCTCCCCCGCCTCGGTGAGGGGTGAGACAGCTTCCATGGCGTTTCTCGCTGGAAAGGGGGTGGCCAGGACTTGAGACTCGGTCTAGAGAACTGCGTGCAGCTTGGCACAGGGGCCCCGGGAAAAGGCTTGGCAGAGGCAGCTTGGTATTTGGGATGCAGCTGGTGCTGGGAAGACTAGCTCAGCTTTCGAGTTTCCTTGAAAAAGAAGAATTTTTATTCAACAAACAAACATGTTTTTATTGGCTCTAAAGGGGTCAGTGTGAACCAGGTTCAGGAGGCCCGGGAGGCCTTCCCCGGGGCCCCAGTGCACGGGGACACTCAGTGTCTGTGGCCTTCACTTAACAGCGCGCGTCTTCAAGGGAGAAACGACCATGCTCTCCCTCCTGTCTCTACCCTGAGCCTGGCACAGCACAGCATGTGGTAAAACACCCTGAATCTGCTGAAGTCGTCTCCTCTAGTTTAGTCTAGAGCAGGGTGCAAATATGGGTAACATAACTTGCAAGATCTGGCTCATGTCGTGAGGCTGAAAGCAAGCAGGCGGTTGGCCCTGGGTCACCCTGGGTTCCGGGCTCACCCACGACATTTACTGGGTGTACGTCCTCGGGTGGTTCAAACCCTCGGAGGCCCAGTTGTGTCAGACGTCAGGTGGGGATACTGAGATCAACTTGCAGGGCTGGGATCACCGGCAGAGACAGTATCACCATCAGGAAAGGACCTGGGACCTCGCAGAGGCCCTGCCAGCGGGAACTGTCACGGGGCAGTGAGTTGCGGGGCAGAGAGGCAGCCTAAGCTATTGTGAAATGATAGATAATGTACCGGGGGCCCAGCACAGGCCCTGACATTTCTGCCTCCGTCCTTTGATACCACGTCCAGCAGAGCACGGCTTTGTTTAAATCAACCATTAAGGCCTGCGACTGAAATTTTGGTTTGTGTTTGGATGGACACCCAGAGTCGGAAGGAAGAGGGAGGCCTGGCGCAGCCGAGCACTGGTCACACCTTCAGAGGTGACGGAACCCGGAGGGGCCGTTTACATCTCAGGCGTGGTCTCCGTCACAGCCGCCCCGCCCCCCGTCTGCCGTGGCTTCGGATCACCAAGACTAATGGCAATTTTATAAATAGCTGAATTGAGTGACCTTTGCTGCAACAGAAACATTAAAGGAGATTGCAGGGCCAAATCCTCAGAGCAGCTTCACTCTCAAATCCCTGTTCTTTGGGACTGCTGGGACTTCGCCAGGAGAGCCCCACCGAAGCAAGGGGAATGAATAAATCATCATTTTGGGGCATCTCGTCTTTCTTTGTTTGAGCTCTTAGGGGCAAAGGCAGCAACCACTGATTAGAAAAGGTTTTCCATGTCTTCTTACGGTTTACAATGATTTTGTTCCTTCCTGTCGATCCCTCGTCGATCTCCTTCCTTCCCTGCATCACCGTCCTTTCTCTTTTCGTGCCTCGGTTGTTTTCAGCGTCCCCAGTTCCCTTCTGGGGGCTCATTTCATTCTGTTCAAACATTTCCCATTTGCTCTGGACTAAATCTTCACTCCGTTTATTCACTGGTTTATCTTAGTCATCATCCTCATTAGCATATGCTGCTGCAAAATGTCCCTCGTGGTAATGCTTTTCTATATTCCTCATTCACTCGCCCCCTGTCACCCACCTCCTTCCTTTTATTTTTCCACTCTGCATTGTTTTACTGAAGTCAAACTTAAGAAACGAGTTGAAGCGATCCTCAGTGTACAACCCTCAGTGTTTGTTTCTTGACTCCTGCTTGGGGGTTCTCTCTGTAATGCGGTGTATCCTTCCTGGACCCAGCAGAGTTGGTAAGCCTGCATATTAAGACTGTAACGAGCTTCAGGGGCAGGCAGACCCCACAAGGGTCAGGATGTGGGTCAATGTCAGGGTGGTCAGAAAGGCCTTTGCATGGCTCCGTGACCGCACGCCTCTCCCTCCGGTTTGGGAGTCGTGGGTGACTGACCATCCAACTCCCTACATCCTTCAATGTTTTAAAATAAAAAGGCTGTGCAATTTTCTTAAAATTTTGTTCAACTTGTCATCGTTTTTCTATACCTTTCAGAGGTCAGATCGCAGTTCTATCTGTTAACGATGAAGCGGACTTTGTTCTCAGACAGCTTCTAAGTACGAAGTGTGCCCAGGAGAGGCCAGCGCTTACCGCCTTGTTCCTAATTAACCTTGGGGTTGTGTGGCATCCCTCATGCCTTCCAAGCAGATTACGGCTTAGGGGCGGTAGGGAGCTCTGCCGATGCCAATGTTCGGCATAACACACTTGTGCTGGCGCAGTGGCCCCCACCTCCCGCAGACAGCATGTTTTAGCAGAGCGTGTGTGTCCCAGAGCACGGGCTTGGCCACGTGAACGCACGCACGCACGCACACACACACGGCTTCTCCTCTGCGCAAGCTCGTCACAATTATCAGGAGATTCTGCTCACATGGGTGTAATTTGGTCTCATGTTGATGCTCGAGTGAGTGAGTAAGAGGACCTTTCACTGCTGAGCATTTATAAGTTCCCAGCAGGGCAGGCAGACGTTCACTGAGACCTCAGCACGAAGGGCACCAGCCTGGGTGACAGAGAGCACTTCAAACCCAGGATCCCGGGACAGGAAAGAGGCTGGAAGCTCACTCTCATTAGCACCTGTCTGATGCTGGTGGCCCTGCTCTCTGCCAGGTCCCCAGCAGCCTCCCGATGTGGTGATTGCTGCCAGTGACTGAGAACTCTCTGAGCTGCAGTTTGAATAGGATTTCAGTCTGCTAGCTGGTTCCAAACCTTTCCCTTTGTATCCTAGGGCTCTCTCGGGAAGGCGGAGACAGGCGTGGCAGTCTCTGGGCACACCTCACTGTTTCTACTCCTCCTTTGCGTCCCCCTGTCCTCGGGTGGGTGGACATGAGGGGACAGGAAAGGACCAGCTCCCTGGGGCAGCCGCTGCAGAACTCAATATGGAGGCTCCTTAGAAAGTTAAAACTACCATGTGATCCAGCAACCCCATTTGGGGGTATTTATCCAAAAGAAACAAACAAACAAAGAAACAACTCAAAAAAATGTACCTGCATCCCTTGCTCACAGCAGCGCTATTCACAGTACCAAGGCATGGAGGCAACCTGTGTGCACTGATGGGTGAATGGATAATGAAGAAATCATACATATATGTTATACACACACACACACACAGAGGAATATTATCCAGCCATAAAAACCAAGGAAATCCTACCATTTGCAACATCACTGGGTCTTTGTGGAAAATCCGTTATGCTGAGTGAAATAAGACAGAGAAAGACAAATACTGTGTGATCTCACTTTGTAGGTAGAATCTTAGGAAAAACAAAACCCACCAACCTGGTGGAAAAAGGAAGCAGATCTGTGGTCACCAGAGGTGAGGGTGGGGGAAGGAAATTGGAGGAAGATGGTCAAAAGGCACCAATGTCCAGAGGCGAGGGAAGCAGTACGGGGGTGTGATGGACCGCGGCATGACCACGGTTAATGCTGCCCTGTGACACAGGACGTGGCAGTTAAGGGAGCAGAGCCTAAGATTTCTGGTTGCCAGGAAACACTTTTTTCTTCTTTTTTTTCTTTTTTTGAGTCTACATGAGATAATGCCTGTTAACTAAACCTTCTAGGTCATTATTCCACCATAAATGCCAATGAAACCTTCATGCTGCACATCTTCAAATGCAACAGTGATGAATGGCAATTATTTCTCAGTAAAACTGGGAAAAGAGAAAGAGGAAACCCCGCAGCTACCTGGTGTCCTGTCAGTTCAGTGTGTTGGTGAAGGATGGTTCCCTTCGGGTGGGGGTCACAGAGTGTCCTTGTGTGGAGCCTCTGTTCCTCTTGGCTATGTGGGACCCCCCCTCCCTCCCCATGTCTCCGACTTTCTGAGAACTATGAAAACTTTCCTTTGGGCACTAGGTCAGCTCTTAACTTAAGCATCACCTTCGGAATAGATTTAGCCCATGGCCCTTCTAACATCATCTTCCAAAGGAGGTGCACAGTGGTGAAATTTTCACGTACGTGGCATCACGTATTCTGAACAACACAAATGACTTCTTAATGTATACTTGGGGCCCCAAATCATACTCATAAAATCTCCGCAGCATTCCTGAAACAGAGTCAGAGCCATTTCCCTACTGCGTAGTGGAAAGGTTGGCAGGGAGGAGGCACTGAAAAACTGGGGTTTCCTTCAACTGTTTCTTCCATCCTTATCGCCTCCCAAGTGGGTCTATTCAGGTGGCTGGTTGAAAAGTCATTCTCATACTGAAATTCATCTTCATGAATTCCCCAGCATCTCTTTAGATTCACGGAGAGCGACCTGAATCTCTCCTTCACAGCCTTCCAGACAACTGAAGACGACGTGGTGTTCCTATTTCTTTTCCTCTTCGGGGAAAACACCCTCAGTTCCTTCCGTCCCTCCTCTTAGGAGGTGAGTCTGCATCACTGGGACGCTCAGGTCCCCTGCTCTGTGTGTAATCTTGTCTGACTGTGTTCTTTCTCATCAGGGTGACGTCCACACCTCAGGTCAACACTGCAGGTATTTCCTGTTGCAGGTGTTGCCTGTCCCAGATACTCCGCTGAGATTAAAAAAAAATTATATATGTGTGTGTGTATATATATGTAATTTTTATATGTATACACACACATATATATATATGAGTTGTTTCAGGCTGAACACACTGTCCCTGGAGACGCACAGCGCGTTCCCCGATGCTACTCTCATGGACTGGGTTTGCGGTGTTCACACCCAGGATCCTCTTGCATCCTGGGAATCTCACTTTCCTAGATGCAGGTTATCATTTCAACCTAAGGAGTTCCTTTTGGATCCTAACTTAATAATTCAAGGAGCTGACAATTCCTCTTCACCACAGACTTAACAGCCACGCCCTTTAGATGATGCAGATGGAGCAGGGGCAGGGCCACCTTGAGGCTGGGACCTGCCTCGTGGACTGACATCAGCACAGTGACTGGGCGGGGCGTGACAGTCTAACCTGTTAGGTCCTTAACGAGTGCTTACTTGCATCCAGCCTGTGTCGCTTCATCTTTCCCCTGAGGGTGGATGTCATCGAAACCCTAACAAATGCGTTGCTCCAGCATAAGTACCTACCAGACTGTGAAGTTTGTGAGGACGAGGACTATGTACTAATCACCTTTGTGACCCTAGGACCCACACATGGTCTGATGTCCAGTAGACGCTTAATGAATGATTATTCAGTAAATGTTATGAGGGAAACGCTGCTAGAGTCTACAAAGAATTCTAAGAAATTGAAGACACAATGTCTGTCTTGAGGGATCTTAGGAAGAGGTAAATCTTGTGCACGAATATTGCGTTGTCCAAGCTACGATTTAAGTACCTAAGAAGTGAAACAAAATAGTCAGCAGAGAGAGAAACGGCTTGAGGGTGACTGGAGTGTCAGGCAGGCTTTCAGAGGAAGGAAATTGGAGGAAATTAAACTCGACCAACTCAAAAACTCCCTTGGAGTTCTAAAAATCCTATAACTCTAGACTATAGAAATGTCTAGGAATGAAACCAGGAAGGAAGCTCTCTGTCCAGATGGGAAGAGAACGGGGAAAAGACGCTGAGAGCCTAGCACAGCTGTCACGTGGTGTTCAGTGACTGCACTCAACAACTTCTATTTACCTGAAGGACCAGGAGCAGATTCCTCTCCTGGCACCGAGAGCAGAGGACGTTCCCTCAGGATGCACTCTTAAATGCATTTCTGGCTCTGATTTCTCCCTTCTCCTGGGTCCAGCAGCATTGGGAGTGCATGTGTCCTGAGCCCCTCTGAGGCAGCTGTGGGTCTTAGGAGTCTACCCTGGGTGGGAATTAAGAAATTGTCTCTACCTCTGTCATTTTGCAGATGGGAGTGGGAGCGGTGAAGGCGAACCCAGGTCTCCCTGTGCCTGCAGAGCCTGAGGCCGACCCGCACTGGGCCACCCAGGAGAGGAGGTTTACCGCAGCACGCCCTCACTGGAGCGCCCGTCTGGGTCGCTGCTGGGCGTTAGGAAGGGGCACTCTTCCCGTATGTTATTCCTGAATGTCAGCTCGTTCAGGGAGATGCAAGGCTTCTTTTTAAAAAATTTTCCGCAGTCTTGAAAAGTGTAAGGGCTCAGAAAATATTTAAAGAGTGAAACAGTGAAATTGGATCGAGTGGAAACTGGCAAGTGAGCCTCTTGAAGAAGACAAACCTACACATTGTCTGGTCCTTGGCCCTAGAAACATGGGAAGGGATTCAGATGGAAAATCCAAGGAGCGTAGATGGTTCTTCACTTCATTCAATCAAACACTGTTTTCCTGAGAAGGACGCTCAGACGGCCTCGTTTTCCCCAGCAACGCTTAGTAAGTCTGGAAGGGAGTGGATGGATGTCTGCACGCGGTTGCCAAGGTGATGGTCTGGGAAGGCGTCAGCTCCAGGGCTGCTCTGCTGGAAGGGCCGGTGTGATGTAGCCCCCGCTCGGTTTGAGAAAATGACTTTTGTCCAGACGGATCTGAGACACGCTGGTCTCCGCCTGCCCCTGACTCTCTCCCTTCTGGTTTCTGAGCCTTTCCTTCCTTTCAGGTCACGTGAAACTTCCCAGACTCGCACACGACACCCACACTTAGTTAAGTGGCAAAACTCACCTCTGCAAAGCCCGAACGCTGGAGTCGTGCAAGACGCTTGCCTGTATACATTAGAAATTTCTTCCAAGGCTTACGTTTCAACACAAGACTCTGGCTTTCAGGGTGATCATAAAACATGATTAACATTGACCATTCGGATTTTTTTTTTTAATAAGGGAATCTGAAATTCGTTTCTTCTGCCATTGCCAGTGTAGACACACGGCTTCCCTCTGGTTCTTTATGGCCCGCCCACAGGCTGAGTCAGCCGGGAGCTTGGCTCCGTCATTAGAGGGGGACCTCCCGCCAGGCCCAGAAGCAGCCGGCCGGCTGGCCCCCCAGCGGCGGGCTGCTGGCCCGGGAGCCGGTGTGGGTGGTGCCGGGACGTCTCCAGTCACCCCCATCTTGTTAATGCTGCGGCATCACATAAAGCTGCATTCATTATTCATAATCACCCAGTCAGAGGGCACTGGGAGACCTGATAAATTCTCACCTAAGTGACAACGGCCGACAGGGCCCAGGGTTTTATAGCCCTTCTCCTGCCACGGCAAGGTGCGCCGGGCGGAGGCCCACAGTGGTCCCCGCTAATGACCAGCGTGATATACGAGCAGCTGCTGGTTTTCTGACACCCGGCTGCTCGGCCGAGCCTCCCAGCTGCGGGCCGTGAGCGGAGACGCGTGTGTGTCAGGCTGTGACACGCGGGGACAGGTTAACCCCGCGCCGGGCGGGAGCGCGGAGGCTGAGAAGGAAGCAGGCCCGCCCGCCGCCGGCAGATCCCGCCCGGAGCTGGTGTAGACCCGCGACTGCGTGCGGGGCGGGGCGGGGGGCTCGCAGCCCTGCAGGTGTGCTTGGTGGCGTCGGAGGGCCCAGCGGTCGTGCTTTGTAGGAGCTGGCGAGTTGGCTGCTAACAAATCAGTAATGTGATTTGAAGGGCCCTGCCCGCAGTCGTCCTAAGGGGTGGACACTTGGGGATGTTTTGTCAGTGTTCGAAGCCATCTGTGCCATCACAGAGTGTGAACGAAAAGCGACTTCCTTTTGTTCCGACCAGACCTACTTTCTTACGAGCATCTCTCGCCTCCTCTCGCTGCGGCAGGTTCCAGCCCCGCGCAGGGGCCGTTGTTGGCTGGCGGCTCCCCTGGGCTTTTGTATTAATAGAGCTGACCACTGCCAAGATTCTCTTCGTTTACGTTTTTTATTTTTAATTTTCACATCGTACGTGAGTGTGTGGCTCACTCTCTTAATTTTAAAGCTTCTGGAGATTTCTCTGGACTAAGAAGCGTGGTGAGGGAAAGTGAGACTCGGAGAGCAGGGGTCCTTGGCAGAAACTGTTCAATTCTGGGCGGCCGAGGTGCATTCAGATTGTATTTCTAATACTAATAGATTATATTAATATTTACGTATGTGCATTTATTTTTTTAAGTTATTTTATTTTTTAATGCAATTAAAAAAATTTTTTAAGGTTCTTTTTTTTTTTTTTAAAATAGAGGTACTGGGGACTGAACCCAGGACCTCACACACGCTAAGCAGGTGCTGTACCACTGAGCTGTACCCTCATTCCCTCTATTTAAGTGTATGTATTTAAAAAGAACTGTTCATGGGGACAATTCATCTCCATTTATCAGATTTTTATAGGAAGGGAGTCTTTTGTTATTTGTTTTTGTTTTAATGCCCTTGGCTTGTTGCTCCACCCTCTCACTCGCTTCTCCCTGGAGAAGAGACGGTGAACTGACCGTGAATTTGGGAGGCGGACGTGAAGAGGCATGACTCAGCCCTGTTTCTCTCCTCCCAGGAGCCAGGCTTTCTCAGCGAGCTGCTGTCTGGCCTGGCCCCCATGCAGAACCGTCTGCAGAGGGCAGGCCCTGCCCGTGAGGGAGGCCTGAGCCTGGGCAGGTGAGGTCTGCGTTGGGAAGCCGATGACTGCCGAGCTCAGCCACATCTTCCAGTTCAGCTTCTGTCTGATAAAACCGGTATTTTCACGTCTTTGTGGGTCGTTCTTTTTGTCAACCATTGAACTTAGAATTCAAGTGGGGAAAAGAGTAGTCGTATTGGTTCCCCTAAAACCCCAGCAGCACCTCAGTTAATCATGGCTGTGTAAGAGACTTGGCGAGGTTCAGGGCACAGTCCACAGGACACCATTCTGTCCACATAACTGATGACCTAAGGTTGCCACCATGGCTTCCTGACAACTGGTAGACTTATGCGTTTGAATTTAAATGTTCCTTAAACGAGGGTAACTGGAGCACAGCAGGAAAGCAACTGGATGTTAAAGAAAGGTCCTCATCATTTGCAGATACTCACTAATATACATAGAATAGGTAAACAACAAGGTCCTACTGTGCAGCACAAGGAACTCTATTCAATATCTTGTAGCAACCGAAAATGAAAACGAATCTGTGCCTGTACATGTATGACTGAGACATGATGCTGTGCACCAGAAACTGATGCAACATTGTAACTGATTATACTTCAGTTTAAAAAAAAGGTAAAAAGAAGACTGAAATCTGTCTGTCATCCTCTGTGTAGCTAAGACCCTGAGGAACATATCCCAGGGCCACAAAAACAAGTGGCTGAAAGCTTTGAACTCTAGTGCCAAGCAATAGATTTTTTCCCCTGTAGTTAGGATACTGCTAGGCACATAGAAAACCTCTTAAAAATAAAAATTGGTTTTCACATTCAGAGGTCAGCATACAAAGAAGGATCTATATTCCATCTCCTCTCTTTCTAAAAAAAAAAGGCAGCTATCCCTTCCTCGTCTCTTTTCTGCTCCAACAAGAAGTGGAACCCATTTCCTCTCCCTCTGAACCTGGGATGGTCTCGTGACTCTCTTTGGCATCGGAGGTGGCAGTAAGGCCGTGCTATGCCTCACTTGGCATAATTTGCTGCAGAGGCTGGTGACTTCTCTCTGAGTCTGCCTCTTACCCCCATGAGGTGGTGCCTTGTTCCAGGCCAGGACAACCTGCTTGTCTTTCTTGTGCGCTCTTTAAAGCCCAGCTAGGAGTTTGTGAATTGTAGGCATTCAGTAAATACTACTATTAACCATTGATTGCTGGAAGGATTTTATAATTTTTTTCATCTTAAAAGGATAGCATTGATCGTTCGTCCCTATTTGTGATAAGAAATTGAGAACACGTACTTTGACTACCTCGTATCTTCCGAAATACCCGAAGCTTCTGAGATGTTAACACATTCAGTTAAAAACATTTTTAAGCTCACTCCAATCTTAGCCTCAATACCCACTTGTCCTTAACCATTTTCAAAATTTTTGTCTGAGATTTTTACTCCCTTTTTAACATTTTTTATTTGTTTTTTGTATATACTGAAAAAGGACAAAATTGAATACTCTGGGGAGAGAAGGGACTATTGAAAGTATAATGGGTATTCTTGATAAGGATAATTTATTCCTTAAAAAAAGTTAGGTAAACAATGATGCACTTCAGTGGAGGAAGCACAGATTTCTCCGAGTAGAGTGTCCGTGGATTAATGTTTTGCACAGAATTCTGGAGGCTTCTGGTCCTTTGGCAGCAGAAGGAAGCAACGCCTTGTTGGTACCTGTGTGTTTCCATTCCCTTCAGAGTTTTTATAGACCCTGCTTCCCCGCAGGGCCCGAACAGACATACTAAACAGGGGTAATTCTCTTTCTCATCCTGTCCTCTTCCCCCATTTATTAGGCTAACTAATTTATTTTAATCAGGAGCACTGCATTCCCTTTCAGTCGGGGCCCCAGGCCCTCGGAGGGGAGCGGAATTCTTGTTTTCCGCTGTTTCCGGGAGATTTTCTGGCCTGGCAGCAGCGTCTTTGGTCTCTTTCTGAGCCAGAGGGAAAGGTGTCTCATGTGGAGAGATTCTAGCCCTTCGTAAAGTAAGCAGGGAAAGAAAGCCCCCTTATTGTGGAAGAAATGCTTGAAAGTGTTTTTTTTAATTGAAGTGCGGTTGACTTACACTGCGGTGTTACTTCCCGGTGTGCGGCACGGTGACTCGGTTGCACGTATACATACGTTCCTTCTCATGATCTTCACTGTAGTTTATTACACAGTGTTGAACACAGTTCCCTGTGCTGTACAGTAGGACCTTGTTGTTTATCTGTTTTATATACAGTAGTGTGCATCTGCAAATCTTGAACTCCCAATTTATCTCTCCCCACCCCCTTCCCCCTGATAACCATAAGTCTGTTTCCTGTGTCTGTGAGTCTGTCTCTGTTTTGTAAATAAGATCATTTGTGTCACTTTTTAAGATTCCATGTATAAGTGCCATCGTATGGTATTTTTCTTTCTCTTTCTGGTTTACTTCTAAAAGTGTTTCAGGAAGAATTTTTCCTAGAAATTTTCTTGAGAGAAGGTGGTTCTCTTTCTGTCTTGGACTTGGCCCTGTACCGAGTGGTTGCTGCGGTTTGGAGAGCTGAAGCCAGAACCCTGAAGCAGGGCTGTCTCCTCTCCCCAGAATGCAGAGTGTAATACTTTATAGAAGGATTCCAACCAATCCGACTATAAACACTTGGGTGGCCAATGGGTGGCTTTCTGGACACACGTCCCAGATAGACGCTGCTTTGGGGTCCTTACCCCGGCTAAAGGGCTGAAATGCCGGGCCTCCTCACATGGCACCTTGACTTTGCTGTGTTTTCTCCTCTCCTTGTCTTGCCTATTATGATCCGCCTTCCCCAGCTCATCACTGGTGGCAGAAGCTCATCTTTTGCGGGTACCGAGTGGACACAGATTTTCATCTCAAATACCTTAACGCAACAGGATAAAACCAGGTGGAATATTTCCTTTTGAAAGTCCCCGGGCCTGCCTGCAGGCGCAGAGGAGGCTGGCTCCATTATGCTTTATCAAGTCAACTGCAAAATCTGGACGTAAACCCCAGCCCCAGTTCCCTTCGTGGCAGGTCGTGAGTACGGCTGTTCGCACTTTGTGTTTGGGTATGGGGGTCACTTTCTCAGAAAATTCTCATTTCCCCAGTCCTTGCCTTGGGCTAACAGTTTGTTACAAAGCTCAATCTCAAAAATGTCAGGCGTAATGAAAAGAAAGAGAAATCATAAAAGAGAAAGATGGCCGCAGTTACCGCCCCTGCTCCCTCTCACTCCGGCTCGTAGATCCGTCAGCCAGTTAGAAGGGCAGGCTGCTGCCTCCGTGCCCGTGGCTGCCGCGGCCCCCCTCGCATCACTGGGGTCCTATTCATCAAAGAACACGTCTGGAAGAGCAATACAGCCAGACCTGGCTGCCGACCACAAAGGAGATCGATAATGTTTCCACCTGCCTCCGTCTACTCACCATGGTTTCTGTCAATCATGAGTGTTAAAACGTATGAATACGTTTAATAGAACAGACAGCCCTTTTCTCCTTCTTTGCCTGGGATCCCAGCCTGGGACACCTGGGTTTAAAGGAAGTCCAATGCAATAGGATGGGAAGAAGGCTTCTGAGAGGCTGTTAGAGTTTTAGGCAGGTATTGAACTTTTCTAAGCCAGATTTTGCCATGGCAAAGAGGCTGGTACCCAGAGAAAGAATCCAATGGAGAGGATCTCTGGGACTGAAGGAAATCAACGCTAGTTGTCTCTGACAAGAAGATACTGGGGCGTGCAAGGTGCAAGATTCTTCCTTCCCTTCATCCCTCCCTCCCTTCCTTCCTTCCTTCCTTCCTTCCTTCCTTCCTTCCTTCCTTCCTCCCTTCCTCCCTCCTTCCTTCTTCCTGTTGTACTTTCCCCAAACATCTGTTACACACTTGGCACACTGCTTTGTATCTAGTCTTTCACAGTGAGCACGGTGGGGACAGTCCTTGACCTCACAGAGCTTACCTTTTAGTTGGGGAAACATACTTAAGAAAACATCCATGCATAAATATAAAACTAGTAATAGTTATTACTGTGGTAAGTGCCAGGAAGAAGAGGAACATGGTGTCATGCAGTCATGCAGGCATGTGATGAATTCGGGGAGTGACCACACATGGCTACTGAGAACCGCCGTCAGGACATGCCTGTAGAGGTCGTGGTCCTTCAGAAGCTCAAGGTCATGCCTTGAGGTGGGATCTGGTAGAGGACATGTGTGTGTTCATTGGGAAAGCCCGCAGTGGAATGAGACCTTCCCCAAGTTCCCCTGTCGTTCTCATGGAATCTTGACTTGCTTTCTGCCTCACATCTGACCCCTAATCTCAACCTGTTTTGAAACACATGGCATTAAAAAAAAGATTCATCCCGGGAGATCCCGCCTTTCTGAGTAATTGGAAGATGACAGTGATCTGGTACATGTAGCCAGCAGCAGAGAACAGGCATAGATTACAGGGGTTAAAAATGATTTTAAATTATGACAAAACAGGGGCAGGGGAAACCTAGTTTATTCAGTGAATCTCAATTTTCTTCTGTATTTCTGGCAAAAGAGACACAATCCCAGAAGGCTATTGGTGGCTGTAGGCAGTATATGCAGCATTCTTTCGAACTCAGGCTCAGAGAGGGAAGGTAGGAGGAAGGGTTCCCGGGACGACAGCTGTCAGGTGGGTCCGGGTGTGAACCCGCTGGGCCTTGCCCAGGGCGCTGCCCCGGGGGCTCGGTGTGGACGGTGTGGAGGCGGAGGCCCACCGTGTCTGCTGCTCTCCCCTGGGCACTGGTGAGCCACACTTTGCAAGATTTTATTCATTCATTTAACAAACTGTTGAGCACCTCATATGTGCCAAGCTCATTTCTGGATTCTGGAGACACTGCAGTGAACAAAACAGAAGAACCCCTGCCCGCACGTGGTTTATCTCCGCGTTACACCACAAACAAGACCAGCCATAGAACGACATGCTGCCTTAGGTGGTGGCCGTCAGGGACTGTGTTCCCATTTCTGTGGTCAGGGCTCTCTTAGCCACTTCATGTTTCACAGAGTTCAAATCCAGTCCAAGCCAATCCAAACTGTTTTCCTGAGATCAAAAATCCATCGAAACTAATGAACCTAACTGTAAAGCAAGTTACTAGAATACCTTCACAGAGAATAATTATTTCCAGTTATTTTAAACCACAGCATTTTGACAGAATAAACTGAAGACCAAACAAACAAAAAAACCAAAAAGTCAAACTGTATTCAGAGGGCGTAGTGTTAGTGATAGTGTTGGCGTGATTATTTTGGAAAAATACGTATTTGATAAAAGAAAAAAATTCTTGTGATATTTTTAGGAATCATGGTCTTCAAAATAAGAGAAAAAAGGCCAAATATATAAAATAAATCATTTAAGTAAAATTTCTATGATTGCTAGTATAAATTAGAAATATTAGAATGAACTCAGGACTTCTTTTTGTCCTTATCAAAAATATACAATTCTTATTTCTGTCCTTTGAAAATGCCTAGAAATACTGACGAACTTCTAGCAATAAATATCTCTAATGAGATTAAGGTCCCTTAACATAATTTCACACTAAGAGACACCAGGAATCCCAGAAGGGATGGCTGACTCCAAGCCAGGAACCGAAAGTGCACGGAAGACGCTGCTCGGCAGTGAGGAAGCCACCAACGCGGGAGAGTGAAAAGCAACACGGGGCGGGACAAAGAACGCACGAGCCACCTGGAAGGGCCCCTCACTGGCCACAGACAGGCGATCTCATCACGAGGAAGAAAGATACCTGTAAATGACTGAGCGAGTCAAATACATGAAAGTGCACGACGTATGTGGAAGTCCATGAATGCATAATCATTCTCAAAAATAAAGCAAATCAAATTGGCCAAGGTTAATGCTGGGGTAACAGTGCATACAGTAAAAATGGTGAATGAAGGGAAATTTCAAGCATTTACACCACCTTTCCTGTGGGCTGCTTTTCAGGGTAAACAAGGGTTAAGGGGGAACATTCTTATTTGTAGAAAAATAACAGCTAATGTGAAAAACAGGGAACTCAGACATCGGAACCTCCTGATGTGTTGCCGTATAAACTCCACAGCACGACCTTTGAAGTCACTTTTGCCAAAAAGTTCAAACTGGATCTAATCAAGTTTCTAGATGTAACGACCAGTTTACAAGAAACACAGGAACTAATGCCACGTGGTAAACAGAACCCCAAGACATGCTGTTATCCTCACGGCCTGGGAGTTCCTATAGGACAAGTGGACCTTTTTTTTTCCTTCCCCAACAAACAAGCAGAATTAAAAGGGACAGTTACAGACTTAAGAGGCAGAGCAACGAAATGCAGTGTGTGGACTCTGGATTTGGATCCAAACCAACCAAGTATACAAAGGCATTTTGGGGAAACTGAGAAAATGGAAGAGTATGTGCATGAGATTACATGAATAAATTACTATGATCTGGGGGTTCAAAAATGGCATTGTGGAAAAAAGACTGTCCATTAAAGGTAAACAATAGATCAAGACAAAAAGGCTAAATGCTAACGATTGTTAAATCCAGGTGGTTGGTATTCGGAAATTCAATGTACGGTGCTCTCTAATTTTCTGTGTGTTTTGAATTAGCTATAATAAAATTCTGAAAATAAGCAGGAGACACTGTCTATCTATCTATCTAATCTATTTAACAATTATGGATTAAAGAACAATAACGTCTCTGAGGAATTCAAGCTGGTAGAAGTTGATGAAGCAACAACACCCTGCGCCGGGGAGTGTGGTCAACGGTGGGTCTCCCCCGATGCTGCTGGTGCACATTCAGATTTAACTGTAGACACCAAACGGTTTTGGAAAGCAATGGGGAGATAAAAGTTTTACAAATGCCCATGCCTTCCCTCTGTGTGACCCGACGCTAGTACGTCCTCTCACTGGTTATTTATTTTGTTTGCTCCATTTAGTTCTAGGCAGGATTAGAGCAGCACTTTACTAAAATCAAATTCCATTCCTGTAAAGTCTGCAAGGTTTCAAACACACCAGGCTCATATGTACTTCTCCCCTGCTTACGCAGGTTTAACAAATTAACCTACGGTAAGATGACAAAGCTTATTTTTAAAATTAGATAAGCTTAAAGAAGCTATTTCCTTTTTTAAAATGTAAAATGTTAGCATCAACTGATTCTCTCCTACTGATGAACTTCGAGTTTAGTACTATGGTCGTTTGAGTCATTCTTTTTTTCTTGTTGGAATAGATGTACCTGTGACTAGGGGAGTTTTACCTTTCACATTATTTATATCTTTACAAACATTCTGCAACGCACGATTAGAAGCAATTTAATTTTTGAAGAAAAATGTTCTTGTCCTGAAGCACAGCAGGAGGGCGGGGATGGTGTGTTACTCACATCCAACATTCTGTATTTTTTATCGGGCATTCTGGTACTCAGATTCAATTATTCTCTTACTAGAGTTTTATTTGTAAAACGAGGCAGAGAGGAGAAAACCGTATTGCATTAATTTCCCAAATTCCTGTAAGACGTGACGGCTCTGCACTGCAGCACGGTTAAGAGAATTCTCGCCATCCACCCCCACCTGCAGCGGCATAAACAGGTCACTTTATTTGTTCTGCATTGTGTTCTGCATTCTGTGTCATTGTTATATTAAGGCCTCTTTATTAGAGTTGGATTTTGGATGTATTTCTCCTCCATTTTACCTTCTTCACGTGCCCTTTCTTCTTACACTTCCCCCCGTGGTAGCAGGAGACGGTTCGTAAGGGAGGGAAGTTACTCCGTTCGCTAAGCAACCTCAAAAAAACCCCAAAACAAAAACAAAGAGAAAAAGTTTTGTTTTATGTTTCAGACAAGAGCCTTTCATTCTGCCTTGGGTAAATAAAAATCGAATTCCATAACCCCGTATTGTGTTTTAACTTTAAAACTTTGAATCCGACTCAAACAAAGGGACTCATTCTCCTAATTTTTAAGGGCTACAGAATTAGGTGAAAATAAGTGTTTTTAGCACCCATAATATTCTTAATACACAATTTCGCTCTCGAGGGCTGGAAGGTTCTCAGGGGCTGGGTGTGCTGCTTAAGGGATTTTTGAAAAGGTTTGTGAGAAGACAACACACGGTTCATACACCCTCCCTAGGGAGAGCTTTTCCGTGGGCAGAGGAGTTCCTTTCTTCTTAAGGCCTAAAAACGACGTTGAACTTGGATGATGCTCCAGCTGAGGCCTGAATAACGGAACGGAGATGCGCAGTCGTCGTGGCGGTGACAGCCCGGCAGCCGCGTCGCAGCGCGTGGCCGAGACGAACACAGGCTGTGGGGGCGGGCGTCCTGCAGGCGCGGCCACCTCCCTGCGACTTTTCTAAACATTTTCCCTTCGGCCTCCTTTTGGGAAACTAAGCCTGAAGGAAGGGAACGTCTGAGACCGCGTGTGACGCCTCCGGCGCCGGGAGGAGGCCGCCCGCCCTGCACGCCCGCCCGCCCGGCCGGCCGCGCCCTCGGGCCGCGGGCAAACTCGTGAGCGCGAGGGCCCCGAGGACGCTGCGCTGCTCGAGTGTCTCTCTCCCGACGCCGCATTTTGAAAAAGGAAAGAACGACACGATGAAGCCCGTCCCCAGTGTCTGCCAAGACATAACGCAGGCGATTTTACTTGGGGACTGGGGGCGTCCGCACCGGGCCCGGCCCCGCCTGCCTCCTGCCCACCCGCCGCCCGAATTCCTTCTTTTGCAGACAGTACATCCCAGGCTTCTAGGGGTTTTTCCAAGGTGCAGGTTAAAATAAAAATAAGTCAATAAGAACAAATCCTGCCACACAAACCGTGTTTCTCTCTCTCTCTCTCTCTCTCTTTTTTTTTTTTTTGATAGGGTTCTTATACTTAAGAATAGAAAAATATTTTAGACATTACGTCTCTAAGTTCAGAGCATCTGTTCAGATGTTTTGGTAGATAAGTTGGAGACGCCTAGAGTAAATGACTGTACAGTCACTGGCTTTGTGGGCTCTGTGCCACAGGGGTTGCTGCCTCACAGGTCCACGTTACCTCGGGGGAGCCTTTCCTGACATCACCAAGGCTGTGCTCATCTAGTCCTGGTCAGCCTTTTGATTAACGCCTTGAATGGGGATAGAACACGTCTTGTGATGTATTAGGCACCTGCTACTGCGAGTCTTGCTCTAAGTGCTTGGCACTTAGGGGGGAGAACCCGCGTCAAAATCCCGTTGCTTCGTTTGACTTTCATCAGAAAGTCAGCCGCGTGTCCTGGTCCCATAGAGACTAGTGCATTTTGGGTTGAGCCAATCAGGCACCTTAGAGAGTGTGCCCCGAGCCTGGCTCACACTAACACATTCGCCCATCCATCCAATAAGTAACTAATTTGATTAATAATTTGAGCAAAGTGTTCCCTAGGAACCTGCCGTTTTCCAGAACTAGCCGTGAAGAAAGGGAGAAGCCAAGCTAATTCAGAGCTAAGCCCCATAAATCTTTAAACAAACAGTCCCACCCTATTGTTTGCCAAAAAGACATGTACGGGAAAACCCAATTTGGAAACCATTGCCTGGGAGCCTACACATTCCACTTCAGACCAAAAGATGGCAGCTGGATTCGCTGGGGGTGTGTGATGAGAGAGATAGAGGGAGAGAGAGAGAGAGAGAGAGAGAGAGAGAGAGAGAGAGAGAGAGAGAGAGAGAGAGAGAGAGAGAGAGAGAGAGAGAGAGAGAGAGAGAGAGAGAGAGAGAGAGAGAGAGAGAGAGAGAGAGAGAGAGAGAGAGAGAGAGAGAGAGAGAGAGAGAGAGAGAGAGAGAGAGAGGTAGAGAGGGGGTGGGGAATGCCCAAGTGACACAACCCAGACTGTAACGGAGTCTTTTAACACCTAGACTCTGTAGTGATTTATCTTTGCTTCTGCCACATGCTGCCGGTCACAGGAACCAACCCCGGCCAGTGTGGAAGGACCAGTGAGGGTGTGCCCACCAGGAGGCTCCAATACCTTAGTATTAATAGGACTTTGGTTTGAATAAATTGTCTTCCTGAAAATTCAGAGTAAAGCACAACCAGCAAATGATGAATATATCGTGAAGTAACAGCTCGAGGTTCTCTCTCAACATCCGTATTAAGTTCCACATTTCTCGGGAAACTTCCGTAACCACTCGAGCACAGTGCAAGGCATTACTTTCCTGGGTCTAAATTTCTAAAGCTCAATTTCATTGAGGTGAAATGGCATTCAATTAAACTCATTAATTAAAAAAAATCAGAAGTCTCATCTCCCTAGATAAACCTTTTGATGTTGTGTGTTTTTGTTTCTTTTTTCAAGTGAAGGACCATGTTTTATATTATTCTGGCTATTAAATCTTAAGTCTGCCTAGGGCATAATTCGATACTTAGTATGGAATAATAGTGATAGTAATATACCATTATTGACACTTTAAAAGGCCATAGATCTATTAACATTTCATGACTATCTCATGCATCAGCTCTATCATCACTCTCATTTTAGAAATAAAGAAACAGCATTGGAGAAGTTGGGTAAAAAGAGCCAAAGCTGGGCACTGAACTCTCATCAGGCTCGTTGATACCAAGACATTTGAGGGACATCGAGCAACATTGATTTGTCCGGAGAGAATGTTCCTGTTTCCTCTCTCCTAACAGATGGTCACACACTGTCTACAACAACTTTGAGGCCGAAGTCTTCTCTGACAGGACGCTGGGAATCCTGTGGCTGTTCCCCAGCTGCCGCCTTCACTTTATTTTGATCCTGCAGTCGCTTGTGATGTTTTTCTAAAACACATACACGTTTTGAACTACTTCTTGGTTATTTTGGAGAGAATATGTATTATTCTCAGAGTATGACCCCCTCCTTAGCCGGGCACTTTCTAATAATTCATTCTTGAGTAAAATTCTTATTCTGCAATTAATTGCTGCTGTGGCTACCTTGCTCTCTTTTGAAATGGATTGAAGTGGCTTATTGATTGATTCCCAACTTAGGATGAATGTTTTTCCTGAAAAATAAGACGGAGTTCAACAAGAAAGCATGTGCCTAGAGGCTTTTAAGAACCATGTGTGGACAAGTTTGCTCTAAAATTTTAAAAACTAAAGCAAAAAGGAAAACCTATGGTCGTGTGATGTGCATTTCTCGATGATGGAACGGAAGTGCACCAAAGGGTTTGCAAAAATGAGGGTCCTCCTCCCTTGGCTGGAGTGTCCTCCTGGTGAGATAAAGTCGTTAGGCAGCGTAATCTCTTCGTTTCCACTTTGCTCTGTTCTAATCTTCAACTGCAGCATTATCAAAGTAAGATGAAAAGGCATTTCTTAAAGTAACCATCGACAAAGACACAGAACAGGGAGGAAGGAAGGTCTTTCTCTGACGGAATGATACGCTAATCCACGGGCTTTGCATTCGGATGGTCTCTAAATAGAACACGGTTGAAAAATCACAAACATGAGGGTGATTTTCATAAATTCAGCTGAGGCTTTCATTACAGCCAATGATTATTTTAAAATAACCAGTAGTTTGACATTTTTTTTAAATTAAAGCTTGGCCACATATACCGTCTGCATACACACGGCTCGATTCAGTTATTACGGAAAGCAGAGTTTCAGGGTTTCTGTCTATTTAGTTTTTTCTGTCTTCTTGTGAGTCTGGACTTTTGTTTGTTTTTACCAGTATTAAAAGAAACGGTGACAGTGAGGAATAACACATTTTCCTTCACTTGCTCTCCTGATCCTTTCCTCTCAGGAGTTTCTGTCCTCAGCGGGCTCTGAGTAATCACCTGCTTCCTGTCGTCTGCGGGTCGGGTCTGAACCTGGGAGAGGGGGTGATGCGCACGTCCGTGTGAGACTCCGGCTCTGACCTCCTTTTGTTCCTGGGCAAGTCCTGCTGGGCAACTTCGCCTGGATGTGCAGCTTTCACCTCGAATGCTACACACCCCAGTGGAGCTCTTTCTAGTTCATCCTCTGAAATGTGCCCCCATATCCTGGTTTCCTATCATCGTCCATCCTTTAATTCCTTCCACACATACTGATTTGGCTCCTTTTCCACGACCGGCACTTGGCTAGGTGCTGGGGAGAGGAGAGAGAACACGAGGGTGCAGCGTTCCCACCAGTTGTAACCTTCAGGCAAAGAATGAACAAGGCAATGGAAAAAAGACATTAAGAATTTACATTGTCGGGGGAAGGTATAGCGCAGTGGTAGAGTGCTTGCTTGTCATGTACAAGGTCCTGGATTCAGTCCCCAGTACCTCCATCAAAAAATAAATAAATAAACCTGATTACCTCCCCCCCTAAAAAAAGATCAAACACATTTTCTTGAGGTATCACCTCACACTAGTCAGAATGGCCATAATTTAAAAGTCCACAAGTGATAAATGCTGGAGAGGGTGTGAAGAAATGGGAACCCTCCTACACTGCTGGTGGGAAAATAGTTTGGCGTGGCCACTATGGAAAACAGTATGGAGATTCCTCAAAAAACTAAAAAGAGACTTACCATGTGATCCAGCAGTCCCACTCCTGGTCATATATCCAGAGAGAACTCAAATTTGAAAAGATACATGCACCCCACTGTTCACAGCAGCACTATATACAATAGAAACAATTGGAAACAACCTAAATGTCCATTGACAGATGACTATAAAGAAGACATAGTGTATATATACAATGGAATACTACTTAGTCATAAAAAGAATAAAATTAGGTCATTTGCAGCAACATGGATGTTCCTGGAGACTGTCCTTCTAAGTAAAATAAGCCAGAAAGAGAAAGAAAAATACCATATGGTATCACTCATATGTGGAATCTAAAAACACACACACACACACACACACACACACACACACACACACACAGGCACTTATTTACAAAACAGAAACAGATTCACAGACACAGAAAACAATCTTATGGTTACTAGAGGGTAGTGGGATGGGAAGGGATAAATAATTGGGAGTTCGAGATTTGCAGACACTAACTACTGTATATAAAATGGATAAACAACAAGTTTCTACTGTACAGCACAGGGAACCATATTCAATACCTTATAGAAACCTATAATGAAAGTGAATATGAAAATGAATTTATGTATGTATATGTATGACTGAAACATTATGCTGTCTACCAGAAACGGATACAGCATTGTAAACTGATTATACTTCAATTAAAAAAAAATAGAACACACGTTACAGTCTGTAACCAGAAGAGGCCTTTTGTGCTGGCAGGGAATGCCTCTGTGAGACCTGAAAAATGTGCTCTGATTCTCCGAGTAACTCAGTGTAGAACAAGGAGCTCGTCCTTACTCCTCCGTGCACACATTTGTTCACTCATTCAATCATTAACCTCCAGTTCATGTGCACTTGTTACAGACCCAGTAAACACTGCTGAAGATGCAAAGATGACTAAAACACAGCCTCTGCTCTGCCAGGATGACAGCCTCAAGTGAGGGGCAGACGAGGAAGCAAATAAAGTCAATAGTGTGTGATTATTTTGATGGATTCCTAGCTGGCACTCGTAGGGGTGGGCAGGATGAAAGTGCGTACTAGAGTATAAGCTTAAAGACGTGAAATACACTTCACTCATCCTGACGTCCTCAGCGCAGGACCTGGATGCAGGCACGATGGACGGATACGTATGTGACGTCCCGCTGCTGTTTCTGCCGGAGCTGATGGGGAAGAGTCCCGTGGACTTGCTGTATTTATCCACGATTCTGTAGTCCCAGATATGGTGTATGTCTCTCAATATCAATCTATCAGTGTCTCATTATTCATAATTCTATACCTGGCATTTTTAAACTCTTCTTTTTCTGGAGATTTCCTTCATTTTTGTACAAGTTCCCTTATGAAAAGAATTTATAGCTAAACCTCTGAAGCAAGGCCTAAATATTCCCCCACCGACCCCAGAACACGGCACTGGTCACTGTCCAATCCAGAATCCCAGTGTCCCTGTGTTCTCCCCAGATCTCCCACGAGGGCACGTGAGCTTTGGAGAAGGTTTTATGATTTTAAATCCCAGGGCATATGATGGCTTCAGTGGTACAAAAGATACAAAATTGTGTCATGTCTCAAAACACCAACAAGCAAAGACTGCAAAAGCAAGCAGACACACCAGGAGCCCCAGTGCGTCTTTCATTGGCTGTCTCGTTGGCGTCTCATGGTTCTGGCATTTGTATTGTCTAATTCACTCTCACAACAACCTAAGGAAGTAGGTAGTTCGGTCTCCCAGATGCAAAGACCGAGCCTCAGAGAAACTGCGTGGTTTCCTGAAGTCACAGGACTTAGACGTGGCACAGTGGGAGTGCGCGTACTGTGGACTAACAGACGATGCCCTTCCATCCACGTCTGATGTTTGGCAGAAAACTGAAAGCCCGAGTCAGACCTCCGTTTCAACCCTGCAGATTCTGGCATTTGTTCATAATTGGTTTTAACTTTGCTCCTGTTACTCAGTGTAACCAGAAAAAGCCTCACCTTTCCCTGGCTTTACTGTGCTGGGGGAGCCGCGGGTTAGCTTCCATTTGTAAGGACTTCTCACTGGGGGACAGATGTATTTGTCCTTCCGATGCCTTTCCATCCAGTTAAGTAATCCTTTTTTGATGTTTTGATTTTTTTTTTTTTTTAGCTGTCTCTTTTGGAAGAAAGTTAATTATTTCTTGTTGAAACAAAGGATCTCAACCTTAAATCCTGTGCTGACCATCTGGTTCCAAGCAGAAACCATGTTGGTTGTGAATTTCCCTCCAATGTGTTCATTTTTTTGGAGGAAATTATTTACACAGTTCACTGGAAAATTATGGCTGATAATATTCATAGTTTTCACTTATGGCTTGACTTTTATAATGACCTGGAAATTCAGTAGATGTAGATTATGTAAAAATATGAACCTTTAAGACAGTGCTTTGTTTAATCTAGCTCAGTGTTTCCTGTAACAACCCTTACAATTTTTTTCAGAATGCACTTTGTCTCTCTGATCTGTTTTATCTTCTAGGGAGCAACCGAACGTGGAAGTTGGTAGTCTTATTTTTTAAAATCTACTTTCTAAAAATTCAAACATCTGTCTGGCTTATTATATTCACCATAGACTATATAAATTTGATGGTTGGGGAAACAAAAACCTTTCTAGAGATCTTAACATTTTCATAGACAAGAATATTTTTCCTTTTTTTTTTTTAATTGAAATATAGTTGATTTACTATGTTGTGTTAGTTTCAGGTGTACAGCAAAGTGATTCAGTTATACATGTGTATATATCTGTCTATCTATATATTATGTTTCAGATTCTTTTCCATTATAGGTTATTACAAGATATTGAATACAGTTCCCTGTGCTGTAAGCAGGTCCTTATTGTTTATCTATTTTATACATAGTAGTGTGTAAACAGTATACACATGTTAATTGTGAACTCCTGATTTATCCCCCGCCTTCTCCCTTTGGTAACCGTAAGTTGGTTTTCTATGTCTGTGAGTCTATTTCTGTTTGGTAAATAAGTTCATCTGTATCATTTTCTTAGATTCCGTGTATAAGTGATGTCATGATATTTGTCTTTGTCTGACTTACTTCACTTAATAGGATAACCTTTAAATCTCAAGAATATTTTTAATGGGATTTGTGAGCTAGGAAAAAATTTTTGATGGCCTGCATGTTTATAGGCAGTTGATAAGTGTGACTGGACATCTCAATATTTTAATTATGGCAGATTGAGCAAAGCTCTGTAAAAGGTGACAGTTACTCAGCCTGGTCCTGTGGGGAACCCAGTGGTCTGTTACACGTGACTTTTGAGAGGCAAAAAGACACTTGTGCAGAACTGAACCCGAAAAACAATGCAGGAGCCATTCTTTTTGTGTTTCTCTTTCTTAAACTTGGAGGTAACAGAGTCCAAGGGCGAGTCAGAGCCATAATGATATCCCTGCGCCGGTGGTGAGACAGTGTTGCTAAAAGAAGGAAGAAGATACAAAATTGGAAATAACGAGAGAGGAGCAGTCACAGTTAGAGACTCCCCAGAATGGAAAGCAGAAAGCTAATTGTAAGGCCTGCAGCCACAAGCGGGCACAGAGAGCACCTCCGCGCTGAGGGCCTCGGGAAGAAATCTTTGGTGATAACAACACAGTCCACAACGGGGACACTTTTATATTTATAGTTTATTCCCTATTATTGCCAGAGGCCTCCAATCCCACATAGTCAAAATCTCCATTCGCCGCTGCCTGCTGGGCATTTAACGAGGGGCCTTGTAACAGGACCCAGAACAAGTATGTATATGACGAAGGAGCCAGGGGCCAGCTGGGCACCGCAGGCTGCCAGGCAGCCAAGTGGAGGAACTGGAGGGAGGCGGAGGGGCACACGGTGACCCTGAGTGCCTCGAGGCATGGCTTCAAAAGGTGTCAACACCAATTAAATTGTCACAGCTCTGTCAGCTTCTGAAAAGTCATCCAGACAGGGACAAGACAGTACATAATCAAAGGGCCGGGATGGGTCCACACTGGACCCAGGACACACGCGCGCCTGGCAATTTGTGGTTCGTAGGTGAGCCCCCAAGTTCAGACGGTGCTTCGAGGTGTGCATCCCCTTCCGCTGGGAGCTCTCCAGGTTTACCACTGGGGGATCTCGAAAACCTTTATGAGCCGATGGACACCGGTAGCCCCCACAGGTAACCTGCCCCAAATATAACTCGAACTAAAACACGTAGCACTGATTCTGTCCATAGATGCACCAGCTGGTAATTGCCCAGTCTCCTGAGTCGAGCTGAACAGCGACAGAGAAGATACCGGTAACAAACAACGCTGCGGGGAGCTTTCCTTGTCGGCCGGAGGCTCCGCGAATCCACCCCTTCTGGCAACAGGACGTTGTGACAGTAATGAATTTGCAGGGGGCTTGTTTTAAACAGTTACACCAATAAGGAGCTGACTTTGCGTTTCCGATTTGGCCTTGGAGAGTGTTAACGTGGCTTTAAAGAATTTATTGGATCTTGGCAAAGGTACCCTCATCTCAATTCATGAAATGATGTTTCTCTCTCTCTTTCTCTTTCTCTGTCTCTCTCTTTTTCTCTTTTTTTTGCCTACGGGTAACTATGATAGGTATGACCAATTTATTGGATGGTTTTCAAAGTGACAGCAGAGTTGGGGAGGAGAAGAAATGCGTTTCATAGCCAGAGGAAAAAGATCGGGGGAACTGTCAAACTATTTCTCACATATTTTATTGCTAAGTAATTTTCTTGGTCTGCAGAACTTTTTCACTCAAAAGATCAAGAAAAATGCCTGGGGTTTGAGGGAGATGAATTCCTGCTGAAAAGTAGACTCTAATGACATTAAAGTGCCAAGCCTGGTCATTCCAAAAACAAAACAAAACAAAAAAACAAACAAAAAAACCAGAGCACCTCACAAAGATTACTCTTGTCTATATATATATAGACAACATATATATATATATATGTTTTGTTTTGTTTGTTTTTTTTTTTTTGGAGAGGGAATCTTACCTAATATAACGATTAGAATGTGATCATTGTTTTTGGCTCAAACTATCTGATTGCTCTTGATAAATTTGAAGTTACTCTTGTATTTTGAAGGAAAGATTAACCAGACATAAAATAATGTGGCCAATTATTGGGAATCAGTTTGACACTGTAATTGGTTAGATTATCTATCAGGTACTTTCTTTTAAAAATATAAAAGTAAAAATGAGTCCAGTAGTCACAGGGAGGCAGACAATTGATGGACACATGTATGCAGATTCTCGCATTGATCCCGGGTTAGTCCAGGGGCCCTAGGCGACCCTGCAATAACAGAAAGAAACCTGAGCGCCTGGAGACAGACGCAGTTCCTCACGAGCGTAAATCTTCTGTGGGTCCAGGGGACAACAGGGCACTGTTCCTCCACTTTTTTTTTTTTTGTCTCCACTTGATTTTTGTGTAGCATCTCTTTATCCATATGTGCTTCCAAAATTATCAGGCCAGGGAGGAGGGTCAAGTACCCACAATTAAATGCTTCTGCCTGGAAGTGACACCATCTCTGCTCACATGAAATCAGTCAGAGCAGGTCGCGGGGCCACGCCGGCCTTCCAGGGCGTGAGTACAGCTGTCAGCGAGTCTGAAAGGAGAGGGAACTGGTGCCGTGAAGAGCCCGCCGTGGACCAGTCTCCCGCACATCTGTAATGGGCACTGGGACACGTCCTCCTCTGAGGCACAGGAACTGTCTTAGCCCGTTCCCCGCCTGAGAAAGATGAGGACCCAACAGTGACTTTAGGTCACAGAGGCCACTGTCTCTTTGAGTCCTGGCATGGGTTTCCTTTGGCAGTGCAATCCTCTCAAATGCTTTATGTGCTTCTTGTTTATTTGATTCTGCACAGCTCCACGGACCAATTCCACACCTGCCAGGCTTTCCGAGATTGGTTCCTGGAATAGGTGCTTTCTTACTATTTCCTCTCTCTCGCTCCCTTTCCCTCCCCTCCTTCCCCTCCCCTCCTTCCCCTCTCCACCCCCACCTCCCTCCTTCCACATTTGCGTTTGCGTTCCCATTAAGTCCATTCAGGTTCTGGGGAGAGTCGCACAGTTGGTCTCTTTGCTATTTGTGTCCGATTGAGAGGGTGGATTGGGCGCTCCCTTTTAATTACATCTTCAGTCTGAGATCCCTAGTCCATTCCCAGAGCTTACCGTGCGTGGTGGTCATGCCCATGAACCGATCCTGGCTGCAAAGCTAGACCTCACTTTTCCTGTCTGGCACAAAGCAGTGTCTGAGAAGCAGTCGCTTTTTCAGACCCTACTGGTCTCCCAATTGCCGTATTCTTCTATTTACTTTCACTCTTGATTGCAAACCAGTCTATTCTTTTCGGAGATCATCTCTTTTTCTTTTTTGTGCTACCTTGCCCAGTGCAGCTGATGGCCATCGGCAGACGCTCTCATTTTCTATTTAATCTTTCTCCTAGAACAACAAGTTTATTTCTGTCTTATAAATCAGCATAGGTGATAACACAGCCGAAGGATGTGCCACCGCCTATGACTGACTGCCATCTTCCAGCCTCCACGGGAGGTGGCCATCCACACCAGCCCCCCCGCAGGACCCACGCTAAGACTCGCCACATATTTTAGAGTTTTTGTCACGGCAGCGTCTAATCCTAGTATAAAAAGCTGTTTTAGTCAGCATGGATTTGGTTAGGCTGTACCAGTAAACAACCCAAAATTTCAGTGGCTTATGACACAAAGATTGATTCCTCTCTCATGCAAAGTCCACCAGCAGCTTGGAGAACTGTCGGGGCAGCTCAGCTGTCCTCCCCGCTGGGGCTCAGCCTGGTCCTCCCTTAGCCAGGTGGCCTTCCAGTAGCCACACCAGAGAAAAGCTGGGGCACGGGGTTGAGGACCAGTAATTAAAATGCGTCTTCCTGGAGGAGATACACAGAATTTCTGCTGCCCTCCACCTCTAAGGGGCAGGGGTGTCTATTTTGTGTCCCGAAGGGAAGGAGAACTGGGCAGCAGGGAACAGAAGTCACGTCTACGAAATATGCTGGCTCCAGGGCTGATGAAAGGGCACAGGAGCCGAGGGAGCACTTCCTGACTTCCTAGTTCTGTGAGCACTTTATTTTCTACATTTTTAGAATCACTTGTTATAACCTTACTAGCCCTTTTCCATACTTCAGATGCAGGTTTTAATAATAAATAGAAATCAAAGGCTGGAAATTCACGGGTTTTTTTCATAAGAGGGCAAGGCTTCTGTTTGCTCATTAGCCTTTGCCCACTTGGGGCCCTGTTCCTCATTCACCGCGCCCTGTCCCAGCTCACTGCCGGCACGCTGGGTTCAACAGGTGGGCAAAATCTCTGGGAGTTTTGTTTGGAATGACATCACTGGATCCCAAGCCAGGACCAAACCTAGAAATGATCTTTGATCCTCGAGCACAAGGAAGATCTCGTTTCCATTTCTTACTGGCTCTCCGGGGTCTTCTGCCCAAGTAGATTTGAAATTGACTTTCTTCGGAAGAAAAGCGTTTCTCATTTTCTGCTTTTTGTTACTTTTTAATTATTATTTTTGCCTCTCAGACCCCACCCCTCATTGGATAGAAAGGCAATCAAAAACACCTGTAGAAAAATACAACGTTTTCTCGATGAGCCCATTCTTGCGTTCTGCATACATTTTACTCTTCTCCAGGCAAAAACACTGATATAATAATAGAAACAGAATGACAATAACACCTACGTAGAGTCCTTTTTGTTGCTGCTGTAGGTTCTGTTTAAAAGTAAACTGATGGCATGTGACAATGCAGGTTTTGTTTGAAAATAATATTTCCTAAATAATGAGTGGAGCCTCACTGTTCCCATGGTCAAAAAAATGGAAAACTCAACACTTTCAAATTCACTGTAAGTTTTGCAAAGTGACATTTTATATCAATACTTGCCGAAGACCAGGACAACAGACCTGAGATGCTCAGTGGAGGAAAAGCCTGAGAGTCACAGTGGATGTATATCTGTCGTTCTACCTCCTTGAGTGCACTGTCTGTTGTTTCCTCCGTCCCACCAAAGACGCCTTTTTTCATTTTACCTTATCTGTGTTTCATTTCGTTATGCACAGCAGCACAGCCAGACAAGCACCTAATTGGCAGAGCACAAATGTAAAGAAAACGGCATTGCTTGGTGTCTTAGAAAGAAGCTATGAACATAATGTGCTGTCACCTGCACTGCCAGGCACTTGCTTGTCAAGGCTTGTGTGTCTTGCATGGACTCAGTTTATATTTTTAAGAGTTTTCTGTCTCAAAACTTACACAAACAAACAAACAAATATAAATGCAGACCAGTTTTACAAGTTTTTTAAGTAAAACCCAAATAATCCATAAATTTTTTGTGTTTCCTCTAAAATTCTTATTGGCTTATCCTCATAAATTGCCTTATTCTCATAAATCTATCAAGTTCTACCCACCTCTTTATGATTATCCATGCCTTAGGTCCAGAAGACATGAGCGTCTGTTAGAAAAAGTCTATATTGCTTATTGACAATTATCAGAGTTACTTTGTTCCTTTTTCCTGTTTTTTTTTTTTTCTTGCTACAAGGACCAGCTTGTATTCAAAGGACCCTTTCATTGCAAGTGTTAGTAAACCAATTCAGATGCTTGTTAGCAAAAAATGTAGTTTATCAAGTCCTGTGATCAAAAAATACAGAGACAGATTCAGATGCGGTTTGATCCAGGAGCTCCAACTACGTAATCATCTCTTCCTCTTTCTTTTCCTATTCCTCTCTAGTTGCCTTTCCTCTCTTGTTAGTCTGCTCTTTGGCTTCATTCATGGTTCCTTCTGTGGTGGCTGCAAGAAGTTGAAAAGCTCTAGGCTTACGTCATCTCAAGTTTGGAAATCTGATAAGAAAGTTCTATTAACTTCCCAAATAGTTAAAAGAAAGTCTTAGGATTGATTTTGATTTATTGGATCTGGGCTGTTGGATCTGCATCCATGCACCAACCGCCATGGCCAGGAGAGGGCGTACTCCTGAACTAGACCTGGGTTACAGGGCCATCTCTGGAGTCAGGGGACTGGGTTCAAATCCTCCCTGAGTCCCATGGACCCAGGAATGAAAGATAGGAGTTAGCTGATGGCAAACCTCAATGCAATGATCAAAAAGAAGAGGTTAGGGCGGGCAGAGGGCAATGCTGTGTACTAGGGAGCTCGCCCGCCCGCAGCAGCAGGCACAGCTTTGCGGCTCTGCGCACTGACACGTGGTAAGGGTGCTTGGTGGAGCCCTGGTGGAGTCCTGCTTTCCAGAGCTGGGATAGTTGCAGAAACTGCGCAAGTGCTCCATTCAAATGGTTGTTAGTTCTGTTTACAGAAGTTCAGTTTCCAATCAAGCAGGAAGATCAGAAGTAAAAAGAAGAGGACAGACTCTTCAGACTGGCTGGGTTGTGCTGAAGAAGAGAAATAGTGGTGTTGGTGGGTTGGGTTGAGGTTGAAACAATGTTTGTGGAGAAACTCTGAGTACCTAATCATCGACTTCTTTTTTTTTTTTTTTTTTTCCCGCTTCCAAGTTCTTGAGAATTTTATGTAGACAATGTTTCTCCACAAACACCTAATAAAAATGGGGACTAGGAAAGAGAGGCAGAGAATTGTACGTAGATTATTGAGCTGCTGCCTGGCTTTTTATCGAACTCGCACTCAGATATTCCATAGGCTGCCTTGATGTCTTTTCGTTCTTGTGAAAGTAAGATGCTGCTTGTTTTAATGACTGCTGAAGACAGGCTTGTTTTTGAAGCCAGTAAGAGTTGTGAATCCTTTAAGCTGAATCTTGCATCTTTGAAACAATTAGATGATTTGCTTAGTTCAGTTTGCCATTGGCTGTTTGCATGAACTTGAGGATTATAAAGAGACTTAGAAATAACAAACCGAAGAAAGTTTTCAGAGCTGTCAGCTCCCTTCCTTCATGCAAAAGAACAATTATTCAGCATTAAACCATACTTTTTCTGTGTAGAATGACTGATCCCACAAACTGTGTCGAAGGAGAATGTAAGTGGTATGCATCCTGGGTGAGGCTTGGTGTTTTAATGAGATGAAAAATGGTTATTATTTCTTTGAAGACATATCCTAACAAAACGTGTGTGTTGACTAAATCTCTGAACCATCTGATGATGGCTCATCACTCCTTTCAGGATAAAGATATCAGTTTATATAAACAAATTGAACACTCAAATCTAGGGTTTTATTTTATTTTATTTTTATTTATTTATTTTATTGATGTACAGTTGATTTACCATGTTGTATTAGTTTCTGGCGTACAGCATAGTGATTCAGTAATACACATACACCTACATATGTACATACTCTGTTTTTATTATAAACCCTAGGATTTTACTTTACTTTTTTAATTTTTAATTTTTTTTTTTTTTTTTAGTGGAATCCATTAAATTGAACTCAGGACCTTGTGCAGGCCAAGCAGGTGCTCTACCACTGAGCCCTTACCCCCTCCCCAAAGCCTAGGACTTTAAAAAGAACCCCAGCGCCTAACATTGAAGTGGGACATTGGGTACAGTCAGTGTTTTTGTTGAATGAATATATTTTTAGTAGAGTTTGACTGAGTGATCGAGAAAGGTTACACTCAAGGTGTGATCAAAGTGGTGGAGTCAGAGAGTGGGAGGGTTTGGTCACGGAGCTGCTTGAAGAATGAACTGGAGTGAGGCCTGCTGGCTGGGCAAGCGGATGGAGGAGGGAAGGCGGGCGTCAGGAAGGAGGGAGGTCTGGAACGGAAGGAACCACCCATCAGCCTGCGATGCCCTGAGAACCCCCGGAATCCAGCGGCCGCAGAGCTGGGAAGTAGAGGAGGCAGTGCTGGGGGCCAGTTCAACCTGGTGCCGCAGGACCCGGACTCCCCGAGAGCCTTGCCGGCCGGCGTGGCCCACGTTTTGTCTCTTACAGGGGTTAATAACCACACGTGTGTGTTGACCGAATCTCTGAACCATCTGATGATAGCTCATCACGCCTTTCTAAGAGCCTCACTGATGCGTCCTTGTTAGGACAGAGTGGAGTCTCACCCCTCAGCTCGGAGGAACAAGCGGCTTCTGTCCTCCGCGATGTCCTTGGGCCCGTGGTGCTCCGGGGCCACCGCCTCCGGGGATGCCGCCGCCTCCGGGGATGCCGCCGCCTCCGGGGATGCTGTGCGCTTTGCCCGGATCCCTCCGCCCCGTGCCCAGCTCCCAGAGCCATACTCCTTTCTGGAGACAAGGCAGATGCCTCCTTCTCCACAAAGGCTCTGCTAATGCCGACTGCTTCTCTAGCTTGCTCCCAGGGAAGACATCTTCTTTCTCAGTTGTGGTTTTAAAACGCTTCCTTTTTCATTTTCAGCATTTCTCACTTCTCTTTTGAAGTTTAATTTTATATATGTGTATGTCTCTGTATGTATTCACATAGGTCCATACTACATAAAATATGTGTGTGCAGGTATGTATGTAAATCTCATTAGTAAATTTAAGAGCCTAGACCACAGGGACTGCTATTTATATATTTTATTAATTTCTTCCAGTGGCATCCAGCACAGCGGTTTGTGCTTGGTGGTCTAGCTGGGAGGGGCAGGCACCATGTGACGGAGAGACAGTGTGGACAGTGCTTTCTGCAGACTGATTTTCTTCAGGGAACTCATCAACTTAAAAGAACCATTTCGAGCTTCTCAGAATGACATGTGACTTGAGAAATAGATCAACTAGCACGGTGATTTTCAAGTGACTACTGAGTAGCGGTTAGGGCAAAACTGTGAACCTTTATGGACCACTTTTAAAACTGCAAACTCTTGAAAGAGTTTGCTTGAAAGAAAGGGCTAACTTGGGTGAGAATTTGGCCAAACGCAATGGAAAAAGTCTAAAGTCAATCTATTGATTTTCCGGAACTGTTAGCTGACCTTTGAAAATCATGGTGAATCTAGTGTGATTGTTTCTGGATGAATTCGTAAAAATCCCATCTCCTCCAATGTCTGTGCATCTCAAATGTTATTGCACATGGCCCACATCATCTTAGATTACTGAAGTTCATCCTGTATTTTATTTTTGAAGCCTGGAGGTATATTTCAGTCTCCCTGCTGGTGCCAGGAGAAAACGCTTTGGCAGTAACGTTCAGTGGAAAATCCATTCTCGGATGTGCGGGGTCGCAGCCGGCACCCAGAGCACGTGTGAATTTAACAGACAGGTTTAGTGGGCTGGTTGGCAGCAGAGCTTAAGACGCTGAACTCAGTAGTTTCACAGACGCTGACGTTATTCGACTTCTGGTAAAAGGCATTGCCTGTGTTGAAAGTCTGGGCCGGTTTTAACCACGTACGGTAAATGAGGCTCTTGAAGCCTCGGCAGTTCTGCATAATCATAACCATATTCTCCGAATCCTTGGAAAATTTTATCAGAAGGAAAACATGATTCAAGATGTTTAGCTATGCTCAGCTTACAAAACAATGCCATAGATTCTAGGAATCGCAGTCGAGAGAGTGAAGTATTTACCACTTTACCGTTTAAAAAATGTATTTTACTTTCAGTTGATTTTTGAAAAGAGGTCTTTTTGGACCACAAGTGGTCACAGTCCTGTATGATAGTTAAGCACTGTTACTGGTCCTGCTGACGGGCAGATTTCCAGAACACGCCATCAGCGTCCCCCTTTCCTTCGTCCGTCCTCCCTTCATCTCCTGAGTGTGGTCTTCATCTTCTGATAGTCCTACTCTGGCCCGAATCAATGACACTTCACATTCCTGAATATTAATTCTGTCGGAGCTCTTGAAAAGCAAAGCAGTTGTTTTGACATTTTAATCTTTTTTCTTTCTCTTTCCCTTTCTTTGTTTGCTTCTCTTTTTTATTTTTTCATTTGTTTCTTCCTTCTTTCTTTATAGCTTGAGATCTGTGATATTCTTTATAGCTTGATTTCTTTAGGATTTCAGGGAATTTACTGTATTAAAAACATTTGTGTTTTCAGGTAGGAGAAAATTTGGACCTAATTGCAATAAAAAAAATCATAAAAATCAACATTTGCTTCTAGAACATTATTTATTGCATATATAAATATACATATATATGAATGTTTTAATTTCCATAGGACCTGGGGTTGGAGAGGACACACAAGCTTTCCTTCGATGTTTGAATCCTTCTGTACAAGAGTTTCTCCTTTTCTACCACAGGTTACTAATCCAGCCTCGTCCGGACCATCTCCAGTGTGACGGCAATTTCTCTCCATCTCTTTGCTCCACAAGAAGGACCTTCTGCTCTTATTTTGAGGCTCAATTTGTTTTTTCATCTGTCTTCTGCCTTCCCATCCTACTTTCCTCTTTTTTCCGCTTGTGGCCATTTAGAAAAGGCAAACTCTTTTTCTTTTTCCCCCAGTAGCATTACTTCTTTTTAAAATTGAAGTATAGTCGGTTTACAATGTTGTGTTAGTTTCTGATGTACAGCACAGTGATTCAGTTGCACACATATATTCCTTTTCATATTCTTTTTCATTATAGGCCATTACAAAGTATTGAATATAGTATTCTCTGTGCTAGACAGACTTTTGTTTTTAAATAGGAAAGCACTTCAGATATTTTAAATATAGTTTCATAAAGTATCCTAGAAGGGTACACAAAATCGGTTAAAAATGACCACTTTATGAAATGGGACAAAGAATGGGGAGTAGACAGAGAGAAGACAGAAATTAGTACTCACTGGATTTAAAGCACAGACACAGCTATATTTTTAATTTAACTTAATTGTAATAAATGCTATTATTTTAAAAGAACTTACGTCCTCTGACTCTCTTTTTCAAAAATTTAAGTGCTTACAGATTTCCATCTTTTCCTCATATAATAATAATTTTGAATACCTGCTGATTCTTTTTTATTTTCTCCACTGGTGCTCCTACTTTCTTTTGAAATGTATTTGAGGTGGCAGCCAGAATGGAACCAAAATGGTACACATTTCTTGGATGGTGATTCAGTTGTGAGAATGTGTATAGATCTCTGTGCATTGATTCATACGTTCAAATCAGGTAGCATTTCACAGACAACCCTTAGCGTGGGACAGTGGAGCTATCCAATCTTAATAGATGTGGAGAAGAAATTATGACAGCTACTAAAAATGGAACAAAAAAGGATTTTAATAGAAAAAAAATGCCTTAACAATATGTCATTTTCTATTCAGGATGGAAATGATATGATCTTGATTTTGAGGCTGTGGGTCTTACCAAATTTTCTCGACTGAATGGAGAAAAAAAAAATCTAGCAAATTATTCTTCAAAACTTAACAGGACAAAAATACAGAAAATATGCATTTAAAGATGTATTTGTTTTCAAATGCATGATTTTTGTGGTGGCTGTTAATAAAAAATCTACTTTCCTTGAAAAACATCTTGCCTGTTTTAATTTTTGAATTTGACTAATTAAACATTTTTTCTTTTCAGTGATGTTGAGATATTCAAAACAGCAGCATCTTAAAGGGCCAAGAATTGCTCCCCCATCAAAAAAAAAAAAAAAAAAAAGACCAATGTTTTACGGTGAAATTATGGCAAATGCAGAGTATATGTGACAGCAGTATGAGGATGCCGCAGTCTTCCTGAAGGTGGAGAGCACTGCACTGTGTCATCTCCAGCGGGGAGTTCGGCACGTTCTCAGGGGTGATGACACGGCAGCCAGCGAGGGCCCGGGAATGGAGCGGGGCAGGCAGGATGCTGCGGGGCAGGACTTGTGCTCCTTGCTGACCCTGTGAGTCAGTCCTCTGAGTCAGCGCATGACAAGTTGATGTGGAATCCCATGAGCAAGGCTCGTGGAATGGACTCGGCCTCGGGGACATTCGTGGATGAGGGAGTTCTGCATCCTGAGTCGCTCAGGTTCTTACACTGAGCCCCTGCAGCTGTGTGTCAGCTGACCTCCCTGTGCCGTTTCTCCATCTGTGAAGGGAGGAGATCAAACTCCATCCATAGGACGTTTTCTGTTTTTGCCCTTTTGCAATTATGGGGAATCACAGTGGAAATCTGAAAGGCGACACCCAGGAGGAAAACCAAATAAAAACACTCACAAAGTGCAATGCCAGCAAGCCTCTGGGTTCTCGAAGTTTCACAAAAATATGAGTAACTATTGTTCCTAGCTGATTTCTTCTTCTCATAGTGGGGACGACGCAGTCATGAAGTGAGAGGTTTAAAGGGATTCGACCTGAGAGGAGCTCTGCCAACAGTGGGAGCCCAGACCATCGCCGTCTCCCTTTCACTCTCATAAATCTGACATCGACTGGTCCTGACTTGCAAAATTTCTCTTTTCTTTCAGTTTCTGCAGAAAAATGTAGACAGAAGAGCTAAACATGATCTGTCTGCAGATATTCATGATTGAAAATGAATGAAAGTAGTTTTAAATATCCAATCATTTAACCTGTTGGTTTTTAAAATAGTTCAAAATTTCCACAGAACTCAGTCAATATTTTAAATCCATATAGGATTGCGGGGCATTGATTCTTAATGTGTGCTTTAAAATGTGCAATATTTTCTGTTCAATTTAGTGTTTCTACAGTCTTAGTGTCCATGTTAGAGTGAAAACTGATATACATTATGCATGGAAGGTATAAATATCCAAAGAGTTGACTATGGAACCAACAGCTAGCTTCTTCCATTATGATTCAAATCTAGTTTCCTTCAAAGTAAAACGCTTCAGAATAGAGCTATTCTTACTTAAACTGGGAAGGTACTTATTCTTGCGGCAGAATTCTATGGGTGTAGAAATATTTCAGGAAAAAATAAAACAAGTTTTTCTTTTTAAAGGATAAAACGTAACTTTTTTTTTAAAGTGGAGGGACTGGGGATTGAACCCAGGATCTTGTGCATGCTAAGCATGTGCTCCACCACGGAGCTATACCCCACCCCAAAAATAAAACACATTTTGAGATTCTTAGGATATAATCTTTTCTATTGTCAAATTAAAGTCACTGGTAACTAGCAAGTTAAATTTTTGAGGCCAGATTTATGAAGCATGGGAGGAGAATCTGTTTTCTGGAGAAATCTCATGAAAAATTTGAGAGTTGTGGAATTATGCTGATTAGGAAAGAATGTTCAAATAAATAGAGAATTAAAAGAGTGATTTTATAGCACAGGGAAATATATTCAAGATCTTGTAGTAGCTCCAATGAAAAAGAATATGAGAACGAATACATGCATGTTCATGTATGACTGAAAAGCTGTGCTGTGCACCAGAAACCCACACAACATTGTAAACTGTCCATGACTCAGTAAAAAGAAAAGAGTGATCTGACAGCCGGTGGACAATGATCCTTGCTTGTATATGGGGGGACAGTCTTTGGAATTAAAATTAGTTCCTTCGTACAATCTGCATCTTAGAAGAAAAACCCTAATTTTGGGACTTGGGGCCAAAGAGGAGTGTGATGTCAGAGCAATAGAACTGAGTTTATCGTTTTGTCTTTTTAGTGAATTCTTCTCACAGCAGGGACTATTTGGAAGTAATCGTGGGGACGTTGCTGTGGCTTGGTTTACGTCAGGCCTGACTCCGCAGTTGAAATGAGGCGGGCAAGCTCCCGAGACTGGACACTCCCTTAGGCCGTGAGAGCTTCCTGGCTTTATGCTGGCCAGAAATAACAGCACAGAGTGTTTTTATAATAACCCCACTTTTGGGTAAAAACAGGAAAGGGAGAGGCATGTTAAAATTAAATATTTTATAAGATGAACAGACCCAAAAGAAAATAGAGTCGTTTCCTTTCAGTTGGAGGAAAATTAAAATTGAGTCTGATTATCCAAATTATTTTCTTGCCTGTTTTGGAAAAAGTATCCTGAAACACCCTTCAAAGATGATCAGATTTCCGTTCTTTTTTTCTCTCTGAACCTGGACTCCCAAGCCCAAGTGACGGTATTTAACTCAGCACTCGGCCCTGCTTGGAACACCCACCTGGTTGGAAAGACACACCGCGGGCTGCCGATGTCAGTTCTCGGGATCAGAGCCCGTGTTTTGCGTACTCGGGGGTGCTCCCGTATTGCTTAGCACTGAAGCAGGTTCCTGGTGCCCGTTTGGTTTCACCATGTCTCCGCAGCAGCAATCAGCATTTACCACGTATGTTTTACTTAGCATTCACTGCGTGTGTTATTCTGAAGTCCTAACTCTCATACTTCCTAAATGACGGAAAGAAGCCAGCCCCTATTGTTAATAAATACAATTATCATTCCGCAGACTGTGAAAGGGACGGCGTTACTAGCTAAATGGACTCTCAGGAAAGCGCAGACCATCCTTCGCCTTTCCTTCGGGGCCTGTTCTCGGGGCGGACAATACCCGCGTTTCCTGTGTCTGGCCGTCAATGCTGTTTCCCTCCGTTCCTTTTGAAACAGCATCCATTTTTCTTCTGACACGACTGTTACCCTTTCCAGCGTGGCAACCTCAGGCGAGCAGCAGACATCAGTAAATGCTATGCTTTTTCTTTAAGGCTTTTCAAATTTTTAATTAAAAAGCCAAGCTCTCGCTGATCACCTGCAGGAGTGCGCCTCTCCATGGTTACCTGCCACTCAGGGCGCCCGGCGCTGAGGAATGCTGAGGAGCTCGGAGGCCGGAGCCGAGCGGGCGCCGCTGGGGGCGCCGTCCTGCCTCCTCGGACGCACGTGCGCGCATAAAGGGAGGCGGGGCGCGGGGGCTGCGCCTTCCACCTGCCATTTTCCCCTCCTGGCTCCGCAGTGATGATCAAGATGTACCCTGGATACCATGTCAGCACTGGGGGAAGAAAAAGTTTTCTCTAGCCGCAGGAGAATGAACTGCAGCACCGGTTTGACGGTCACCTCGATGACGCTGATCCGTTTAAGCTGTAGATAATCGTCACGATGGTCACAGGTGTGTGTTTGGGGGAGACAGCCTTTTCTGTGAAGGAGGGTGGCGTCTGAACCCAGACAGCAGACCTTACAGGGGAGCTTCGTGGTTATCTTTTTGGAGAATGAAAGAGAAAGTTCTTGGCCCTGTGATGTCTCCCAGACACGTGAACACTGGCCTTTAGGCAATTTGGAAGAGAAAATAAAATTCAGTGGATAAAATCTTAGACCTTCATTTCTAACGAAAGAAAAAAAAAAAACAAAAAACTAAGACAATCGTGTTTCCAAGGGGTTTTATCTTCTCTTCAACTCAGCTCTGAAGGTTAACGTTGGAAAAAAAATAGTTGTGAAAACAAAAGACACCTGGCACAGCAGAACCGTAACCCCCGCGTCGGGGCGAAGCTGTTCTTTACTGCAAGCTTCCTAACCTCAGGGTTTTTTTCTAAACTGAAGATAGTGTTCTGTATAATCGTGGAATCACCATGTTTTTGAGCTTCGGGGACCTTTGATAGAATATACCCAACTCGGAAAGTGAGACGTGGAGAAGCTGTCTCTAGCTCCAACCACACAGTGAATGGTGAATGAAGCTGGGAGTAGAACCCAGGGCCTGGACCCCAAGTTTCTCATTTGGAACAAACAGTTCAAGGCAGTAGATAAAGTACTTGATTGCAAGATGGGTCGTGCACACGGCAGGGTGCACAGGTCAGAGGATTCCGTCCTGTGCTTGGTTATGATGCAGCATCTGCAGCACTTAAATCGTGCCTGGTGGCTCCCCGCCTCCATGTATTTGTTGAATGAATAAATGAATGGCCACATTCTTATATGATTTGAATATTTCAATTTACTTTCAAATATTTAAAATGCTGGACCACCCAATAAGATAATTCTGCACCTTTTTATTTTGGCTCATGCTGGGTGTGCCTCAGTCTAGAGGTTTAATTGGATGTGGTGACTTTGACAAATGTCTGGTAATAACGGGGAACCACTGTTATCCTAACTTACTGAGCCATGTGTTATAGACTAGTTACCTTATCCTTCAGAGAAGCAATTACGACACACTTAAGCAATATTCATAGAAAGCCCAACATATAAGAATCAAAGGAAAAAAATGAAAACAAAAATATAGCCCCACTGAGTAAGTAGCTACCCTATTCCAGGCACGTACGTTTATGCAATTCCTACAACACATCCATAATTTGAGACTGTCTGCGTGTTTTAGAGATGAGGAAACCAAGTTTCAGAATGTGTTAAGTAATTTTCTCAAGGCCATAAAACCAGTAAGTGAATGAGCTAGGGTTTGAACCCAGTTTTCCTACAAACTCCGCTCTTTCCAAAACACTATGTTTCATTACAGCCTCCAACCACAGTCTCCTAATCTCTTTAACATGGAAGTCCACACACTTCAAAATCAGTCCTCTTCAGTGACCTGATGGAATGATGGTCATTTGCATCACTGTGTGGGCAACATTGTCTGTAAAGTGTGACTCTTCCAGCTACTGACATCCTACTTTGGTTGGGGTAATCGAGGAAGACTTCCTGAGGGGGTGACCTTAGAGCTGAGGCCCAAAGAAAGAACAAGGGCCAACCAGGCTGGCATCTTGGAGAAAAGGCAGAAGGAGCAGGTGCAAAATCCCTGGGAAAAAAATAAGCTTCTTGTGTGAAAATTTGATGGAGGACCCCAGTACCTGGAGTGAAGCGGACGGGAAACGACAGACGTAGAAGATGACGTCACAGGAAGGGAGGAGGCATTCAGCTCTTACAGAATCTTGTAGGCAAAGTACGGAATTAAGAGTGTCTTTAATCACAGTGGGAAGAAACTCTACAGTTTTAAGAAGAAATGGTCTGTGATACCATTTATGCTTTAAAGAGGTCACAGAGAGGATAATGCACCGAGGGGAGCGGGAGGGAAGGCGGGGGATAGTTGAAGAGTTAGGCCGCTTAATTTGTGGACACTCAGTGAACGCCTCACTGGGACAGAAAGCAATAATATAACCTTATGTGAAATATGGCCACTATTTTAAACTAAAAAAATAAATAACAAAAAACGCCAGAGTCACAGTTCATAGTAAAGTATATATCAGAGTGCCATTCAAGAAACAACATACGTTTAGGAGAGAAACGATTTTAAACAGCTCTGAGATTTCTTCTTCAGATCATTTGGATAGGCTATAGGAGGGGAAAAAAAGAAAGAAAGAAAAAGAAAAGCCATAATGAAGAGCATGTCAGATTGAGTGTTTGCCACACCTTCTCCCACGTGGTAAGTGAGAAGTCACGTCTCGCCCAACCTGCGCCGTTCTCCCGAGCGGGATGCCGCGGCGAGCCCAGCCTTTCCCACCCCCTTGACTCTTTCTCTTTCAGGCTGAAGTAAAAACATGTAAAAATAAAATTTGATTTTGGGTAAAAAGAAACTGACCACAGCATAAGAGCCTGAAAGATAATCATTATTAGAAATACTCCGGTTTTGCTGCGCCTTTATTTACAGTTTGTAAATGACGCTGTGTTTGTGAGTGTGAGTGTGTGTGCGTGTGTGTGTGTGTGTGTGTGAGTATAAAGGCTTTTTCTTCTCTTCCAGTAACAGCTGCCCTTTGTTTTCTTAGACACAGTGTGTGGGATTTTTAACCTCTTTATTGAACACGAGCATCAACACATATAATGTTGATTAATAACCCAAAATACCAGAAATTTAAGTTTGTTCTAAAATCGGTGAGAGGTCTTTTGCTGAAATGACTTATGAAGACTTTTTCTGTCAGCACTTCAGTTTCCCACCTTGCCTTTTGCCCAGAATTGCTCAGCAATCCCTCATGTTCATTCTCTTCCCTAACTTACCGTTCTTTCTTTCCTTTTGCCTTTAAAATGTAAATACTGCATTTCTACTGTATTCATTTTTCCTTTTCAATACTTTGCTTGTAACTATTCTTTATTTATTTATTTATTTATTTATTTATTTATTTATTTATTTATTTATTTATTTATTTACCTATTTTCAACCTTCCTCCAATCTCCTCAAATCCAGAAATACACTGGGGGGAAGAGGGGTGCAGGAAGAGATGTCTCTAGTAGAGTGACATGAATAAATGTCACCTGAACATGTTTGCTTTCTCTTTTCTTATGACTCAGATGTTGGGACTTCAGGCTGGGGGACGCACACCCCCAGAGTTCATGGCGTTTCTTCCGGGCACAGCGTGGACAGAGCATCAGGTTGTTCCCCCTTCAAGGTGTCCACACAATCATTTACATATTTTACTTCAGTGTTGAGTATCCCTAATCCCTTCCCTAACTTCCAAGAACCAGGTCTCTGATTTGCTCTATCATGAAGCACTAAGAACCAATGAAGTAAGGGGTACTCCTGTGGATGAAAAGGCTGGAAGTCACGAGTGCTACTGAGAAATTAACCCAAGGCTGTTGGGAGAAATGGGGCAACGATTTCTGGTTTCTGAAATCAACAACGTTTAATCTAACCATGAGTTGTCTCCATGCATTCCATCCCCATTATGTCTGAAGTAAAGAAAAAGTAAATAATTCTCCAAATAAAATATCTGGGAGCTTGCTCATTTTGCTTGCCATTTTTCTTTTGGCGTTGAAAATGGCGGGGATGCTGAGCGGCAGAGCGCGGCTTTCCCTTGACAGCATGTGTCATAATAGTGAGGGTTACCCTTCTACTTTCCCGTATGTGTCCAGGGACAATGTGGCTAAGCTTTGGCCAGTGAGGTGCAAACAGATGTGTCGTGTGCTTTGGGGGGGGGAGGCAAGTTGTTCCCTTCCCCTTTGCCTCTTCCTGCTGGCAGGGGTGTGAACCTAGGGGTGCACCTTCTTGGACCATATGAATGGCGCCGACCCCCCAGGAACTGCAGAACATCATGAGAGGACAGGGGCCGAGCTCTTGTGGTTTTTTGGACCAGAGCCATGAAGTCACTCAGACTCGTATGAGGGATAAATACTCCACCCTGTGTCTCTGTCGCACACAGATCAGCTTATATCCTATGTAAATAGAGTATCAAAATATCCTGTTGAAACAATGTAATATTCAGACAAGTCAATTTTTGAGATTAGGTAGGAAAAAAGCCTGTAAAATGTTAAGTTAAATCTTAGCAATTTGCGTGAGTAGCCCCGCTTACACTGTGTTGACTTTGTTACGTATGAGAGCTGACTTCTATTTCGGTGAATGAGGAATGTCTCATCTTAGCGATCCTTACTGGTGAGTTTACCCTGCACAGCATAGAAATCGACACACTGAACCAAACGAATTGTTCTAGGTGACAATACTCTCATTAGAATCACACATTTCAATACAGAAATCAGAAGCGTGTTTGAAATAGTGATTTTTGTAGTGTCTTCTGAAGTTCCTCACCTTTTGGAAGATGAAATAGAGCTGATATTTGAGATTGCTAAGGGGTAGACCCCAGACCTTCCTGAATCTCTTAATTTTGGGATATGATTTCTACATAAAGCATAAAACAAGAATGGCCAAAAATATTAAGTAGCCATTCTAGACCCTTAATGAAGATAAGGTGCACATGAGGATGGAGAGAGAGTAGAGCCAGGAGGTGCTGTAGGAGCCGGTCGGCACGCTGGCTGGTTCAGTCACCCATCCCACACGTCGTACTCACACAGCATCGAAGTGATCGAACTCGTGCTGTAGAAAAGCCACACATGGCTTCATGTCAACGACTTAAGAAGTTTCTTGAGAATTAAAGCCTCAAATCTTAGATCTGTGAATGCCCAGGGTCTGCAGGATGGCATTGACTGCTTTGCTCTGTTTGACTCTCTGGGGGGCCCCTTATGACAGGTGCTACCTAACAAGCCTTTAGTGATGAAGCCAGGGACACCAGGAAACATGGGGCCGGAAACGGCTCGGTTCATGTAGTAACAGACGCCTGTGGCAGCAGCGGGTTGTAAGGGTCGGGTCTGTCCGAGAGCACCAGTGTGATTTCCTGGTTTGTGGCTCACACCCTGAAGAGGTCCTGCTTGGCAGTATTCAGGGCTACAGGCTGATCATGCAAACTGAAGAGTCTCTGGGTAAACACTGTGCTTACATCCTTGGTGACTCTGGGAGCACACTTGCCAGTTGTAGCTGCTCATTGGAATCCTCAGATAATGGCCAGAAAACCATCGTGGGTGAGGATCAGTCAGCGGCAGCAACGGAGGAAACCCAAGCTAAGAACTGCTCCGTGTCAACCGAAGGGCCCCAAGTAGGATCATGTGTGAAAGAAGTCTTTCGAGGGGGACCGGCATCGGTCTCCTTTACTGAGTCCTTACCCAGGTTCAAAGGCTTGCTAAGTACTTTCTATGGATTATCTCATTGAAGCTTTAAAGTAATCAAATGGCATAGTCACCATTATTTTCTTTTTTCCCACCATTATTGATTTAAAAAGGAAGCAGACTTAGCGAGTTTAAGGACATTGCCCCAAATCACATAATCAATCACCGACAACGCCAAGACACAAATCCTACTTTGTCTTATTCCAAAGTTCACGCTCTTGATAGGAAGTGTCAATCTACTTACTAACAGAACAAATAACCGTATTCCATTTATTATAAGAAATGGAGTCAACGTGATGTACATTTTCACGACACAGTGGCTTGGTGTCTTGTCCAGGAAGGTCTTTCCTAAACAAGTAGTTGAATCTATTTAGTATATATGGCCCCTCCTGAAACGTCCGTTTTCCAAAGATTTTACTCCTGTTATGGAAGCTTCTGGCAAAATGCACTTGGTCGCCCAAACACGTCGCACAGTATCCCGGTGGGCTTTGCTGTTCCTGTGGAGATTCTGGGACACTCTTGTCAGCGCTGCTTCCATCAGGGGACCCTCTCAGGCTCGGACAGCTGTGCGATGCCATTGGGTGACTGCAGGTGTCTGGAAGAGAAGAAAGTGCAACTGGTTTCCTCTTCGCCCCTAATTGGACCAACATATCAATGATCAGAAGTTAAATCCACATTCGAGAAATAGTTAAACTTTGGAATTGAAATCTTATCTCTGGAAGTTGAAATAGTATAGCCACATCAATGTTTAAGGTAGGGTATACGTTTGTGGGGTTGAAAGGTTTAAAAAAGAAACCAAGTTGGAGAAAGGGAAGAGGAATGTTCACTTTATAGGACGTTATGGCGCATGAGTTATTGGGCAAACACGTGGGAGAATAAGACGGGACATTTTGGATTTCCCTCAGGAACTCCTTACTGATGACAAACCATTGAAAATACAGTCAAAATGGTGTCAGTGTGGCATATAGTTGCCTCTTTCAACCATTTCTAGAAACTCAGATTGATTTATATAAATAAGCCAAATAGAAGACTTTGGCTTATAAGTGAAAAGTAACTCAGTTAAAAATGTTTGTCTCAGTGGAAATTAGGTAGAACACCTCTTTTACAGAGACTATTTTTATTAAGTATTTGATAAATAAAATAAGATGTGACAGTCTTACATTTACACGTGGCTAAAGTTGGGAATAACATGCAGTCATTAAGATAATACCTTAAAAGAATATTTATTAGTATAAAATTTAGGAAGTATGATTAAGGGGGAACAATTGTAAGATATTATTTAAATGTGAAATGTGGACATTATGATTCCATTCATAACATCTCTCCAGCTGTCAAGAATAATATAGAAAAAAAAAGGAAGTATTTATTATACAGGAAAATGTATCATTTTATTCTGGATGGTGTTTTCCAAATTTAGCAAAGTTTCTACAATAAACATTTGTCTCCTAACAGAAACATTTTATAAAACTAAAATTAAAGCAAATGTTTCCTAAGACAATACTTAGATGAGACAGTGGCGAAAGAATCCACCTTCTCTTGGAGGAAGTTTCAAGGCCAAGGACAAGGGCTCCGTGGGGCTGAGGGGGACGGTGGCTGGAGTGGGACTGAGGAGGTGACTTGGTGTGGTTAGGAGATTGGTTACACACAGAGGGGTTGAGCAAATAAGCAATGTATTGGGTCTTTCTAATGATTATATTCGGCTTCTGCATCTTTGGCAGAAATGGGACAGAACTGACACCGAGTTCTCACTGCATCCGTCTGGGGCTCATAAATTTCACTCACGGTGATGCTAACTTTGATCACTTGATTAAAGTGGGCCTTTCAGCCTCCTTCGCAGTAAAGTTTATTCTCCTCTTAGTAACTAACAAGGATTTTGTGGGGCAACACTTTGAGGCTCTGCAAATGTCTTTTTGCTTATCAGTGTTTTAACTTGATTGATTAATATGAGTTCGTGAATTCCTAGTTTATTCATTCTCTGTTACTGTCATGCCTTTATGACCGAGTATCTCAGATGTCGTCCCAGTGGGTTCTCTTCAAGCTGATCCCCGTGTCCTTATAACACATCCCCACCATTCCTGGAGCACTTCCTTACTTTCTGGCAGAACCAGATGTTCAGATTCATCTACTACTCTCATTGCCCCAGTTCTGGGACAAGCTCCTTCTGCAGAGTCCGGGAGGAACACGGTATTTAGAAATCGAGATCTGGGCGCAGGGTGTTGCCACAGGGACACTGATGCTCCCTCTGCCATCTGGGTGGGCAAAGCAAGGGAACGTACAAACGGAGGCACAGACACAAGCACTCATACATTTCACACATTTATATCTGCACTACTTTTTCTATCTGGCTCCATATACTACAAAAAAAATGCGTTCACATCAGTATTTCCAATTGCAATTCAACACCACAGTGTTCATTCTATGATTTTCCTTTTCCCTGTGTCTGACTCCTCCAATGTTGTCCCGTTGTTCTTAATATGCTTAGTCATGTAATCAAGCCCCTGTATTCAGCCAGTCCTCCAGCCACCAGCCCTCAGCCTGGCACAGAAAGCCTCCTCATTGGCTCCGCTCTAAGACACGTTGCCACTTATCAGATACATGATTTGCAATTATTTTCTCCCATTCTGTAGGTTGCATTTTCATTCTGTTGATGGCTTCCATTGCTCTAAGAAGACTTTTAGTTGGATGTAGTCCCACCTGTTTATTTTTGCTTTTGTTTTCTATGCTTTTGGTGTCAAATCCAAAATGCAGCACGAAGACCAATGTCTACACGCTTACCCCTGTTTTCCCCCAGGAGTTCTCTGGTTTCAGGTCTTGGCTTCTAGCCTTTAGTCCATTTTGAACTGACTTTTGTGTGTGGTGTAAGACAGTGGTCTTGTTTCCTTCTTTCACGTGTGGCTGTCCGGTTCTCCCAGCACCAGTTTTTGAAAAGACTGTCCTTTCCCAGTTGCATATTCTTGTCTCCTTTGTTATAAATTAGTGGACCGTATACGCCTGGGCTTACAGAGAATAGACTAGTGGTTGCCAGAGGCAGGGGGTAGAGGCTGGGCAAAATGTGTGAAGGGGATTGAAAGGTACAAGTTTCCAGTTATAAGATAAACAAGTCCTGGGGAAGTAAGCTTCAGCATGGCGACTGTAATGGACAGCACTGTTGGGTATTTGACAGTGGCTAAGAGAGTAGATCTTAAAAGTTCTCATCATAAGAAAATAAACTAACTCTATGAGGCTGACGGATGCTAACTAACCTTATTCTGATCATCATTATGCAAAATACACAAATACCAAATCACAATGTTGCTCCCCTCCCACTTCTTGCTCCGGCCTCCCCTCTCCATTGCAGAGCTCCAGCTCCAGCTCCTGCCCCTCCCTTGGGCCACTGCGGTCCCTCTCCGCCACCCCCCACCTCCGGCAGGTGCCTCTGTCCCTGGGCCCCCGGCTTTTGGATTAAGTGAGCAGGAAGGAGAGGGGGAGGGAGGAATAAAATGTAAAAAGAAAAGAGAGAAAAGTGGAGAGTGAGGGAGAAGATGGGATGGAAGGACAAGGAGAGGGACGTTTAGATATTATTAGCTTTAGACTAAGAAGTGTTCATTTCTGGAATTTCCATCTAAAAGTAAATCAAGATTCAAGAGTATGTTGAAGAAAACGTTTTAATTTGTTATGCTTACTTTATACCTGTTTCTCAGCACTGAAGATTTCCCAACTCCTTTATAATATATTTCTGAAAAAAAAAGTGCTAAACAGATCAGCACCATGCCATCTAGGCGATTTTTCAGAAATCAGGATTAATACATATGTACTATATCTAATTTGAGAACTATATCATATATATGTATAAAAACTGATGGCTTATGTAATGTGATTTAGAACAAAATCAGTATGCCGGGCATGTTAAATCATTCGGTTGGCTATTACCACAAATGACCAGCATGCTTCAGTTAGAAAGCTAATCCATTTATTTAATTTAGTAAATATGCATTGAATCTAAATATAATGTACTGTTTTCATATAACACCTAAAATACAAAGAATTTAAAAATCATTTTAACTTAGAAACATTATGGATGTATCTTGTGATTTAATATTCAAAGAAAATATTCTTCAAACTATAAGTCATGCTATGAAATTAGTGGGTCTCAGCCAGAATAAATAGAATAGAATATTTGAGTGATTGCACAAAGGAAGCATATGGGCTGCTTCGTGAAATTTCTGCTGCGGTTAAACGTATGTGTATGTCTTTGTGAGTTCCTGGATCACCATATGAAATGCTTCTTACTGTTGCTCATTGTCAAAATAATTCAAAGCCGCTGATTCAAAATACAATCAAAATTTACTATAAATTAGATGAGACTTCCCAGTATATAAGTAAATAAACAGCTACCAAGTCAGCAGACAAATTTAACATCACAAGTGAGCTTTTAGAGCTGTAACGTGGGGGCAGTGGGACTTTGTTCTCAGGGTTAAGGACCCCGCACTCAGCACCACCTGCCGGGTGTTGCTGGCGATGAGTGCGCTTTCCCGGGGCTGCTGACGTTTCTGCCCTCGGGTTGGCCCACTGATGGGGTTTCTTATTGTCAATGCAAGTTGCAGAGTGAGCAAAAAAAGAATCTAGAACAAAGCAGTTGTGGCTTTTTTTTTTTTTTTTTTGCCACAATCAAACCGTCCCCGGGGAAGATAAGTTATTCAGCGATTCCTAGTGAGGGACGAGTTCACAGAACCAGAGCTCGGAGGACCTGGGTCTGGTGTGACTTCGGCAAATCCACCAGACTGAGCGTCTCCAGGGACCGCCGTTTACACAGAGACAAGGTGCAGGGAACAGGTGTGCAGCTCGGGCTCGGGACTGCCATCGCCCGCCACGGCTGCAGCCCTGGGCACGAGGGTCTGGGGCCTCGGCTTCCTCACCTGGATGTGGGTGGAGCACGTGCAGCCTGTTCACGGTCGTTCTTCTTGGTAACGGGCCATGAACGCTTGAAGAAAGAACCTCTCTGGTACCTTCTCGGTTCTCCTCCCCACTTTGCTCTTTCCCTGTCTCTGGGGCCTAAAGGAGCCTGGCTTTGCGTGCTGTGTAATAGTGACTCAAGGTGCTACCCTTGGTTGTTCCTGTCTTATTGAGATTTTGGAGAACTTGAATGCCTCCTGTGAATTCCCCCGGGGCGCTGTCCACCACCCCGTCCAGGCAGAAACATGGCGATCACTGTTCACACCTGCGGCGAACGTTCTGCGTGTCTGCTTCTCACCTTGGTCCGTGGATCATGGGATGGACAATGGCTCTTTTCCCTCAGTTATGCTGCAGTCACCTTGCTGTGCTGTGTGGACATGGCACGTGGCGTCACAATGCATGGGCAGTTTCGAATCCAGTGTCCAGGTCCATTTTTCCTTCCTTCCTTCCTTCCTCTCCCTTCCTTCTTTTATTTCCCCTTCCTTTTAGAGAGTAGGCAGAGGGAGAGGATGTTACCACATTTACAAATAGTTTTTGGAAAAATAATACATTCATTTTGTTTGAAATAGATGACTCAGATTTTTAGAGCAGTTTTATATTTACATAAAAATTCCAGACTAGCACAGAGAGCTCTTCTATATCTCACACCCAAGATCTCCTATTATTAACATCACATTATAGCAGACACATGTGCCATAGTCAATGAACCAGTACTGCTGGTCCATTAAGTACAGTCCGTACGTCACTCATGTCTCCTTGGTTTTAGCCTTCTGGGTACCACGTGCCACTCAGCTGTCTTGTCTCCTGAGGCCCCTCTTGGCTGGGACAGTTTCCTTGTTTCTGGTGACCGTGACAATTTTCAGGAGGCCAGGTCAGATATTTTGTCCAACGTCCCCCACTTGGGGTCTGTCTGCTGTCATGGGGAGACTGGAGTTATGGGTTCTGGGGAGGAAGACCGTAGCCATAACGTGCCGTCAGCACGACTTACGGCAGCCGCCCTTGGCCACCTGGCTGGGGTGTGCCTGTCAGGTCTCCCCGGTGAAGCCACTCTTCCTTCTCTCTCTCTATCCCATGCCGTGTGGAAGATGTCTTGCTCAGATCGCACTGAAGGGGGGAGCAGTTTGCTCCGCTTCCTTGAGCTGCAGCGTGTCTGCGTAAGCCCATAGGCATCCCTCTGGACAGGAGGTTCGCCTAATCTCCCCCACGGGCCGACTTATGCAACGGTTTGCTCATATTAATGAGGACCATGAATATTTACTTTATACTTTGGATGTCACAGATTTTTTTAGAATGAGCAAAGCTCACCTGGTTTAATGCAGACCCGGTATTTTACCAGCTCAATTCCTGCCCACTCCCTACCACCTACAGGGACTCCTGAGGGTTCCCAGACCTTTCTCTCAAGCACGCTGTCTATTCCCTGGGGATGCCCTTGTCCCCATCTCGCAGGTGAGTGCAGGTCAGTCCTGCAGGCTGTAGCTCATCTCATTGCCTGGCAGTGAGCCTCTCTTGGCTTCCTTGGCCCTTTGTGTGTCCGTCCACTGTGCCGTTTGCCACCTCACCCAGTGTTTGCCTGTCTATCCCCCCAGTGAGCTTGCGAAGCCACTGTGGCCCTGGCTGTCTCTTCCTCACTTCTGCATCCTTCCGGACCTGGCTCCCTGCCCGGCATCCAGGAGGCTCTTAACAGCAGATCTGAATGGATGGATAAGGAATGAAAGTCTACAAGTGAATGGAACTGGGTTTGGAAGCACTGAGTCCTTTGCAGAGAGGAATGACTTCGCAGACCTGCGGTTAATGGGGTTCACGTGTTGAGCCGTTTCCACCTGCTTGTAGTGATGTGTTTATTCTGATCATCTGATTTCCGGATGCGGCCACCTTCTCAGCTCAGGCAGCTCCTGGCCAAGGAACAGTCCTGCCCTCTGTGAGGAGGACGCTGCCTCCCCCCGCGAGGATGGGACCGGGGTGACCTTTGTCTCTTAGCAGGCGGCCCTCACTGGCCAAGCTAACTGGCCAGGCTACAAAGGAGGAGGCACCTCTCAGACACAGAAGCTCACTTTGTAACATAAAAGCTGCACCCTGTCCTGACACACACAAACTGGCTTGACTGTTTTGACTGTCAAGCCGTCAGGAAAATATTTAATTCAGTAAAAAAGCAGTCGTTAGCCAAAAAAGCCTGTCTGCCTTTTTATTTTTTCCCTGCCGAGACTTTGAGTGCTGATTTGACTGGTCTATGTTTGCAGAAACAGTCACATTTTCCTTGCCAAAAGAGGATGCTTTTTTTTTACTGAAATTTAATGAAATAACTGTTACATCATATAAATTCATTTCCTCAAGAATATGTGTCAGACTATCAAATCAATTCAGGAAAATTCTTATCTTTTTTTCTCTGAAATTCTGGAAGGGTGCGCTTGGTTACAAATTAAGTGAATTCATACTGCCATCTAGCGCCTGAAAACGGAATGTCAGCACAACTGCGGAGAAACTGTAAACCAGGCTGTAAACAGCGTCCTCAAAGCCACTGGTCTGGTTCAAGCTAGCGTTTTTTCTGGTTTTAAGATTATTACTCACAGTTGATTGGGTATTGATATTTTATCACACTTACTAGTGTGAGTAATTTGGGTTAAATTTCAGTTTGAAAAACATCCTCAAAACATAGCCAGAAACATATACCCCTTTTCTTTTAAGAATATTAAGCATGAAATGAACACACAAGTAAAACTAAACAGTATCACACAAGATAAATAGTGAAAAGTGCAACCTTAAATTAAGTCCATCCCCCCCCCCCCTGGCCAAATAGAGTGAAGTCTTCTCTCCCCCAAATAGGGTGAGCAGATCTATGTTTTTGGAAAATACATATTCTCTCGAGTGTGTCTGGGACTAAAATACAGAAAGGAAGACGTTCACTGAGGAAGAAAAGCCAATTGCTTTGCCCTACTTCAAGTAAACAAGGCAAAACCTCTATTTGCCAATTTCTGCCTTGATTAAACCATTCCTTCCTATAGAAAATTGTATGAATTTTGAAGCCACTCATTTTTTTTTAAATTGAAATTTAATTGGTTAACAAAGTTGTGTTAGTTTCTGGTGTACAGCATAGTGATTCAGTTATACATACATATATTCTTTACATTATAGTTGATTACAGGATATTGAATATAGTTCCCAGTTCTATATAGTAGGACCTTGTTGTTTATCTATTTCATAAATAGTAGTTTGTATCTGCTAATCCCAAACTCCTCATTTATCCCTCCCTCCTCCTTCCCCTTTGGTAACCATAAGTTTCTTTTCTATGTCTGTTAGTCTGTTTCTGTTTTGTAAATAAGTTCATTTGTGTCTTATTTTAGATTCCACATGTAAGTGACATCATATGATATTTGTCTTTCTTTGTCTGACTTACTTCACTTAGTATGACAATCTCTAGGTCCAACCATGTGGCTGCAAATGACATTATTTTATTTTTTATGGCTGAGTAGTATCCTATTGTGTGTGTATATATTTGTGTGTGTATATATATGTAGCACATCTGTATCTAATCATCTGTCAATGGATCTTAGGTTGCTTCCATGTGAAGCTACTGTTGATTTGGAACCATTTCTGACCAAGACACAAATGTGACATACTTAACATTTTTTTTCTTGGTCATCAAAATCTAATAACATTTTCTGTTTCTCTCATACTGAAAGTTTAGGAGCACGTGTATGTGCTAGTCCATCTCCCAGTAGCTCCTGAAGTATGATCAGCCCCGTTTCCCAGTGAACAGCAGAGCTGGCATTCAAAAGCTTCCTCCTTCCCTCCACGGCACTGACACTGCAGTGTGTGTCTTAGACCCCTCTTCTTAGTGGCATTTTGAAAGGTGGGATGAGACAGCAAGAAAAGGAGGAAGAATCAGGGACACTGGTCAGGGAGAGAGGGTGGCTCAAATCAGAGACAAGAGACGCGAGCTGGGCAAGGTTTATGCAACACTGTATACAAGACTTCTTCGTAACCCATAAAGTTACAGTTCCAAAAGGATGGAAAAATATGACAATTGTAAGCAATCCCACTGTAATGACATAACCCCAAGTAGAAGTTTAATAACTAACAAACACTTACTGAAAACTGCTGATGTAAAGAGATGATAAAAATTCACCGGGGAGTTTGTTCAGCATAGCAGGTACCACCCCATCCGTCATGGCTACTCACACACAAACAACATTTTTGTTTTTTGCCTTTTTTCTTATCCATTCTGATTCATTTCAATCATTCACTTTCGGATTTGAACATTGCTAGAGAAGCACAATCGTATTTTGTAAATAATTCACAGATTAAAAAAATACATAAATGGTGTTAGTTTTTAAAATGTGATAATAAAGCTTCGTTTTAAGTTGCGCTTGGTGTGAATCACCGCGGATCAGCGGCGAGAGGTATTCAATTCAAAGCGGTTTTCTTACGCTCATGAATGTTCTAACAGTCGTCGCCTCTCCCTAATTGCCTGTCCTGGGAGAAAATCCTTCGCCACTGCAGGGTTATGTCACCATGGATGAAAAAGATGCCTGCATGTTAAAATATTTATGACTTGGTCTACCTGCATTATCAACTCATCAGGGCTTATTGGTAAGCAGTCGCTGTGCCTCTCGGCTAAAGAACAACGCCAGGAGAGGCGAGGGTCACGCCGACAGCTGGGCCCCGGCCGCCGCAGGCTCCTTCCGCGCGCCTTGCCCTCGGCGAAGAACCGAGCAGAGAACAAGAAAACATATTGTTGTAAAACAGTAGAAAGTGCCCAGTTTGCCAGTTTGCATAGTCCTCTGCTGCGACCCGGGATGCAGGTAGCTGTGGGCAGACCTCGCAGCCCTGCCAGCCTCAGTGCCTTTGAACAGAAGTGTTCTGTTCCCGGCCATACCCCTGGGTGGGTTCCTGCGGGTATTTGGAGGAAGACTGGGGAAAGAGATAAGTTTTTTTGTTTTATTTTGCCTTCATTTTATTTTTTTAATAACAAACAATAAATCACGAATCCACTGACTCCCCACAAAATGGAAACAAACGAAAAACGCCTTTAGGAGTCACCTTTGAAAAGAGCCGGCTGCCAGGAGGAAGAAAACATTGGCCACAGCAGTTAGAAGCACGGATTTGTTTGACTGGATTTACTTTTTTCCTCATTTGACTTAGCTGTCATGCTTGGTGGCACAGAGTAAGGTCTGTCTACAGAGGGCAGGTGGCCCTCTTGCCTGGAGCCTCCCCCACGGGGGCGTGGCCTGGCCGCGGGCGTGGCCCTGCTGTGGGTGTGACCCTGGCTGTGGGCGTGGCCCTTGCTGTGGGTGAGGACCTGGTTGTGGGCGTGGCCCTGCTGTGGGTGTGACCCTGGCTGTGGGCGTGGCCCTGCCCGTGGGCGTGGAGTGAAGCCGCCTTCACAGCCTGTGCCCCGAGTGCCTTCGGGTGCTGGCAGGAAAAGCGAGCTGACGCCAAGTGAGTGCCAACCCCCCAAATCAGAAAGAACATACAGTTCAGACTGAGCTAACCAAGTAATTTTTTTGAGCCTCTGGAAAGAAAAGCGTGAGTGATTTTCAGTTGCATTTTTCTGCTTTCCTGAAAATATCAGCCTTCTGCCTCGGCTACGCAGTCGCAGTGCTTTACTGAAAACCACCGTCGGCAGCAAACACGTTAAACCGCATCGTATTTATGTACTTCTAGATTCAGAGAGTGGACTCTGGAAATCATCCTTCTCTGCATCACCTGGAGGATCACACGAAGTCTCAGACGCAGGGTCTACTGAATAGTCATTTGTTGAGTGAATGAATTTACAAAATTCCGTAGCAATATAATGAAGAGAGTTTTCGCAATTAAATTAAGGTGAAGACAGTGCAAGATCGTGTTATATACGAGTAAAGTATATTCTTGAAATGGCAGAGGGTAGATAAATACGTGATTCGTCTCAGTATTAACATGGGTGCCCAACCATGTCTTGCTCCTGTGCCTGTCAGGCAACCTGTTCCTCCTTAATCATATTTTAGTTTTCCTGTAAACCATCAAAAACAGCCAACTTTCTGTTTTCAGAAGACAGTTTTTTATTGCTTCCTTTCTATAGAATGAAAATCTGTTTCTAAAAATAGATAAAATTTTTTTTCAAAGGAAATTGAAAATTAGCATTGGTTCAGGTCTAACTATGTTCAAGGAACTTAATTTTACATGAGCTTGTGTTGCCTGTAAATAAATTAGCAGACAATGATTCAATGCCAAATTCAAGTGAATTAATACAGCCTGCTGTAATTATAAGAAACATTTAATGATACAAGACAGGAAACAATCATGTTAGTTTTATCTTCCTTGCCTCCTACCCTTCTTCCTTTCGAATTTCTCTCTCTCTCTCACACTAAGGGATTTACACAGGGTACATTAATCCAGAAGTTGCTCTCCTCCTATCAAAATTCATGGCAGCATATAAAGTCCTGCTTAAAATAGTCATGTGTGAAGAAACAGCTCCAAGTGCTTGTTTGGAAGAATGTGCTATCTTATCAGGTTCCCACGTGTGCCTAGATCTATGCAGTAGAACGTGGAGAAACAAAACCAAGAAGTTAAAGGTATGGAAATACCATAGTTGAAAGACATCAATGATCGCAGACTGAAAGACTGATAGCATTTTGTAATTAACACATCTGAGCAGAGAAGGCAAAATGTCCAGCTGAGATGAGAGAAGTTGTTTAGCATAAAACACAGACGAACAGAACACGTGTGGAATCGTGCACACACATGCACGCAGGCACATGCACAGTGGCAACAAGAGAGGACTGGGTAGGATCAAGACCAGAACATTTTTCTTAAATACATCGGCTAAAAAGTGCTTCACCTCGTGGTGGGAGGTTTGTTATCAAAGACAAATACTACAATGTCAATATATTGAAACAGTTAATTAAAAAACAATGACATTTTGATTGGCATATGAACATAAGCTTACCATTTAGTAAATAGTTTGTTGTGTGAGTTAAGTTGTTCTATACAAAACTGTTATAGAACTTTTGCATTTAAGAGACAACAAAAACTAAAGGCTTGGTATATTGTTCAGAAAGGGCCCCCATCCCAGTGGGATACAACCAGTAAGACAAAACTCTAGCACTTCGGGTGGAAAGCCAGTTAACCAGGGCCTGCTGGTGGCTCCACACAGAACACTTCGCAAGGCAATGACTCTGCACTGATGTCCGTCATTGGCATTTCTTGACTCTTACCCCTTCTCTCTGCTCCCAACCCTTGCTCTGCCTTGGCTCTGATCCTCCTCATCTTTCATTTGTTACAATGCAAATTACTCTGAAGGGTGAAAATCTCTGAGCCCCCTGACATCGATTTTATCCTTTCCTGCCTCCCGTTCCCTCGTAACATCCTGTAATTTACTTTTTATGGAGTATCTCTTCATCATGCAAGGACCACTCGTAGTCATCTTCTCAAGATTTCTTCCACAGACATTCAGTCTTTCTGCGAAAAGAAAAGAACCCCAGCTTTAGTGGTAGAATGACATGAGTTCAGAGGATAACTTATTCCTCACTAACCGTGACGCTGTGATACGGTTCCTAGGTTTTCTTATCCATAAATGAGGATAATAATGCCTACCCTACAATCTGGTGTTAAAATTAAATTAGGAAGTGGGTGAGGTAGTGGTCCTGTTGCAGGAAAATGGGGCCCGAGAGGATGGGCGTGTCTCAGGTCCCCAGCCAGTCCCTGGGATGCTCCCCACCAAGTCAGGGTCCTTGGCTTCTTGCAGGAAAGAATTCAAGAGCAAGCCACAGCAGAGGGAAGGCAGATTTATTCAGGGACGCACACGCTCCACAGACGGAGCGCAGGCTGTCTCCGAAGGCGAGCGGCGCCCTGGAGTGTGGGGAGAGTTAGTCTTTATGAGCTGGGTAATTTCATAGGCTAACACTTGTGAGGGTTATGCCAGCTACTTTGGGGAAGGGGTGGGGATTTCCAGGAACTGGACCGCTGCCTACTTTTGGCCTTTTATGGCCAGCCTCAGAACAGTCGTGGTGCCTATGTGAGTGCCTTTTAGCAGCTAATTTATTACAATGAGAGTATAATGAGGCTCAAGGTCTCCTGGAAGTTGCATCTTCTGCCATCTTGGGCCAAGTTGGTCCCAACCAGTTTTTGTCATGTCCTCACCTACTGTGTCATTCTTTCAGTGGTTGTGCCCTGCCCCCTTCCCTCCTGTCTCAGTGCCAGACTAGTGTCCGATTGAAAGTTTTAGGTAAATGCTAGTTCCTTTCTTGCAAAAATCACCTCTCTCCCAAGATACTTTGTTGACTCTCTGGGTCATAGTTGTATGAATCACACTCATCATTTATTGTTGAAACCCAATAACTCATAAGAAAGGAAAAAAACAAAAAAGAGTGTGGTTTGTCAACTGTGTGGGTGGTCATTCTCTGTTACAAAAATAAAAGATCACTTTATGCTGCAGATCAACTCTGATAACAAGAGTTTAGGGAATATTGCAATTAGGGAAGGACTAGAGAATCCTTGTGCATGGTGAGTTTACCTTGTCTGTAAGAATTGCAGCCAAGCAAACAAATGCAAGAGAACATAGGTGAATATATATGTAGTTGGTTTTCATCCCTATTTCTGGCACTGAGCTCCTAAAACCCTTAGAATTTCCTAAGGGATAGAGTGATAAAAGTGTTTTTTTTTTATTATTTTAATGAGGTGACCTTAGGAATGGCTCTAGGTCACCTTAGGTTGGGGGCTGATCACCAGGGAAACCAGTCTTGTGATTAGAGGGCTGGAAACTTTAGTCCTCACTCTTCACCCCCACCTGCGGGGAGAGGGAGAGCCTGGAGACTGAATCAGTCTCCAAATGTCAATGATTTAATCAAACATACCTGTGAATGAAGCCTCCATAAAAACCCGGAAGGACAAGTTCTGAGAGCTTCCGGATCCGTGAGCATGTGGAGGTGCCGGGACGGTGGCCACTAGGAGAGTGAGGAAGCTCCGTGCCCTTTTCCGTCTCTTCCATCTCGCTGGGCATCTCTTCCGTCTCACTGGGCATCTCTTCCATCTGGTGGTTCCTAGTTGTATCCTTTCATGATAAACTGGGAGTCTAGGAAATAAAACACTTTGAGTTCTATCAGCCGCTCTAGCAAATCAATCAAAGCCAAGGAGGGGGTCGTGGGAACCTCCAGTCTGCAGCTGGTAGCTCAGAAGCACAGGTGACAACCTGGACTTGGGACTAAAGTCTGAAGGGGAGTGTGAGGGAGGAGGGGCTGGGAGAGGAGAAGGACCTTTATTTGACGGCAGAGGCTGACGTCTTCCTAGATGAGCCACTCAGCTCTAATTGATTTTGATTAAACATAAACATAAAATATTCTCAGTAGGAATTTGAAGACATAATGTGATGCCTCTTACATCTGTGTAGCATTAAGTAGAACATGACGACTAATGTTATTAGAAAATTATTCTCTTTAAATATTAAAATTCATGTTGCTACCTTCTGAAATATTAAAAGGATTTCTTTCCAGTGAATGAGTTGACCTACAGAGAAAAATCCTCCCAGAAATAAAACCCAAACTTGCAGTGTAATTTGAGAGTCACCTAGAGCTCTCCCTGTCCCTTCTGGACCTTTCCCATTTTAGCCCAGGAGCAGATCACTTCTACTATTAGTCTGAATTAATGCAGGGCTTTAATTATACATAAGAGTTTGGATCAATTATTTGTTAATTCATTCAACAAATATTTATTGAGAACCTACTAAGTGCCTGGCACCGTTCTGTGCTCTGGGAACAGCAGTAATAGCAGGGCAGATGGCAGGCAGCGCACATGAACAGAGAAAAGATCAAGATGGTTTTAAATAAAGAATGTCATGGGAAAATAAAACAGGGTGATGGCGTTTGGGGCTACTTCAGATAGATGGTCAAGAAAGGTCTCCTTGACACAGGGATTTAAGAAAGGAATAGTCTGTGTGGTTGAATAATGAGAAAAATAGGAGAAAAATCCACATGTACGTGACAGAAGAATGGGCCACAGATGGTAGTGTGTTTACCATGAGAAATGGTCAGCTAGAACTTCAAAACTGTCTTAGTACATCCTTAACAAGAAAGAATGGGGTTCCCCGAAGTATGACAAGCTGACACGTTGATGTGGAATTCCACGTGTGGTCACGTCCTGTAAGAGCTATGTTGATGATTAATAATATTCCAAAGTCCTGTTTACTAGAATTTTGCAGTGACGATATTTGGATCATGTGTTCACAGCCTGTGCTACCATTCCTTATGGAAATTTCCTGTGGTTTCAGTTGTATTTTACTATCATCACACGAAGGGCAACAGAAGATAGAAAGTCAGAGCAGCCGCGATGCATCCGAACGATGTGAGCGGGGTGCTGTGTACGAGGCGGCCCCTTCACTTTGTATTTGTATGAATTACTGAACTGAGATATATAGAGATCCAAGGTCTGCTAGACAGTGCTCTGAGCAAGTAGATCAGAAGCTCACGCTTTAGGAACTGTGAAGTTCACATACAGAGTGAAAGCAAATTAAAACAGATTAATCTGATAAGGTTAATCAGTTTGAACCATGAACCTGAGCATTATTATTTAACAATTGAATTGAATTCATAACCCTTTTTTCTCCAGAGATCGTATCAAGTTTAATTCTAAGACACACTATACAATTTCCTAATAAAATTAAATAAGAACACTGGGAAGTTTCATAGCTGTTTATGGGCAGTCCAGCTTCTGAAACATGGCCCTCAAAAAATACGGATTTTTTTCTTTTTATATAGCTTGTTTTTTGATTGAAATATTGTTGATTTACAGTGTTTCAGGTGTACAGCAAAGTGATTCACTTATATGCTATATATGTATATATATTGTTTTTCAGATTCTTTTCCATTGTATGTTATTACAAGACATTGAATATAAGGAATAGGGATTTTGAAAAAGACGGAAGAAAAGACAACCACATTATAAGCTCTGGATGGGCAGGGACCCTGAATTTTATTTTATTTGAAATCCATCTGCTTCATGATAAGCATATGCCAAAGGTAGTTGCTAATATGTCAGGAAATTAGTCTCTTAGAAGATGTTTATTGGTCCTATTTACAGGCAGGGCACTGGCCTGCTTACTGGGAATAGAAGTTGGCCTTCAAAGATCTCACAGTCTGATTGGAGGATGGAACACACACACATATCCTGCAATTCAATAGTGTGTAATTTAATAGGGGGCCAGTGGTAACTCCAGGAAATGTATGGATATAACGCTTGATTTATTCAGACATGGGTGCATATTGACGTGGATTTGAATGGTCAAAGCGCCATTCTGATGGGACATTCTGGCTTTCCAAGTCTGTGGACTAAAGTCTTGACTAATTCTAGTGGGAGACATCCATCTATTTCAGAATCAGCCTTTCAGTGGAGGACTTACGTGTAGACAATCAACAAGATTCGTTCAGAGCCCCATGTTGTGAAATCACATGTATACAGTTTGTCGAATAACTAACTTAGATGACAATTACATTTCTGCTGTGTGATCTTGATGGTGACAAACAGTATCTCCTCCTTAAAAAATGGGGGTGGTACACAGCCAGCTGTGGCCAACGGGCATGTTCTCTGCCCTGATAGTAGCAGAAACACTTCCTCTTAGATTTCTGATTCAGGTTATTATTCCAGGCTATTCCACCTCCTACACCTGGTGGCTCACACTACAGTGCAGCAGTTTAGACCACTGGCACTGGAGTTGGACAACCCGGGTTTGAATGTCACTCTGTCGTCATTTCAGAGCTGTGAGCCTGTGGGCAAGTTGCTGTCTCCAGGCTTTAGTTTTGCAGAGTGAAGATGATTATACCCCTGTGGTTGGATGAATGGTGGTCCAGGAAGATAACTCCACATCCTCACCTCTAGAACCTGTGAATGTAAACTTATTTGGAAAACGGATCCTGGTGGCTGTCATTAAGGATCTTGGGATAAACTCATCCTGGATTGGACTCTACATCCAGAAACAGAAGAAACAGAAGAGGAGCTGCAGGGAGCAAGGTGGCCACAAGCCAAGGCGGCCGTGCACGTTGGCAGCCACCAGGGGCTGGGCGAGGCTGGGAAGATTCTCCCCTGGTGCCTCCAGCCCCGCGGAAACCTGGATTTCAGACGTCGAGGCTCCAAAACTGTTGAGAAAACACATTTCTGTTGATTTAAGCCCCCCCAATTTGTGGCAATTTTTTTGTGCAGCCTCGGGAAACTAGTATGAGTGCCAGCATCTGAAATTTGTTGTGAGAATCTCCACCCACAGGGAGCACGTCCAGCACAGAGTAAGTGCTCAGTAAAGCTCAGCTGTCGTTGCTGTTGGGACAGTTGCCTTCAGCAGTGAGCTCTGTTGTTTTTCATGCCTGACGCGCATTCCTCTAACTTCTTAACACGACCTTGGTTTTCCTCGGGGGAACTTCTGATGTTTAACCTTGAGTAGATGATGCGTGGGGGCAAAATGATTGGTACCAGTTCATCGAGGTGTCCTGAAGTGACTGTTGATTTTCTCCTGACATCAGATCTTGAGATGCTCCGACCTTGGCCTATAGTTCCGTTTAGTACAGAGGTAACCTCTGGAGAGCGCTTAAACCATTACCAGCACATGCTAAGCGCTAAGCAAAGTAAGTGCTATTACTGTTACTTCCGATGGTGGTCCAATTTTGAGTCTCATTGTTAAATTTCTTGTTGGATATTTCCACTTGATTGTTCTGAGATGACATCACTCTCGGTATGTGTAAAATAAAACTGTATCTTTCTCGAAAGCTCTATTTTTAGATTCCCCTTTCTCTGATAAGTACATTAATTATTTTCTTACTCAACCTTCATTTTAGTCATCTTTAACTTATTTCTTTTGTTTGTTTGCATATTTATTTAAGTACACGACTTCTTTCGTTGTTAAGCCCTCCTTAGATATTTCCCCAGCTTTCTCAGCATTAACGCCTCCTGGTGCCCATATGGTAATCTGCAAATCTGTTCTTTAAATTGAAGTATAGTTGATTTACAATATTATCCTGGTTTCAGGTGGTCTTTAATTGATTTCTATCTACCATGGCTAATAACCATGTAAAAAATGACTAATGCTATGTAATATTATTCAAAATTCCTCAATATGCTTTTCTTTTTTCTCCCAATACTCAGCCTAGTTCTGATATGCCATTTTTCATACTGAGATTATTAAGATAAATATTAGCTGAATGTAAGATTTTTTCCTCCACCTGTATTAAGAATCAATTTCTAAAGATGTTTTTCTTGAATACTGCTTTTATTCACAATATTTCCCCACTAAAAACTAAAATTCCACTTATCCAACAACAGGAAATGATGAAACTCCACAGAAGCACATGTAAAATAATTGTCAAAATTATGGTACAAACTAGAAATAGTGTACACTTTATGCAATTCTAATATCTTTAAATTCCTGCTCCAGTGTTTTATTTGAGCTTTAATAGTTACTGCCAAATTCAAAGTTACCACTATTAAATGCTAAGTATTATAAAACGTTTCAAATTCAGTTTCTGTTTTGTAACATGCAGTCTTTTTAAAGGATTAGCTTATCAGAAGTTACTATGTTATCACCTATAATGGTCACAGGACGATATTGCTTTTGGGGCCACATTGACATCTTTGCCATTCACCACAGTGTGATGAATGTGATGAGACAGAAAACCCAGGAAATCCTACTCCAGAATGAGCTTCTTAGAAGAGAAATTCTCTCTCAGAAACAAAGAAGATCACTTCTAACCGGGAAAAACTCAGCTCGCACTTTAGCATCTATGCTGCTGCCTTCCCTCCTTTTTCTTTCTTTCTTCTTCCCTTCTTCCATGAGGACGATACCGGAGACTCCACGTTGCGGAGTCCCCACCTCCGTTCACATCTCCCTTATCTCCTGGGGCAGCAGGTCCCAGGGATGCTGGGCGTGCCGTGGGTGGTGGGCGTCCCTGCCGGGCGGAGGGTCTCTAAGGCCTGACCAAGCCATTCTCAGCAGCTCCGGTTCTGGACTGCAGCGGCGGTGTGACTTGCCCGTTCCTCTTTCAGACTCCAGAAGCCCCACGATTGATTAAATCCATGAACTCAGGGCTATTATCAGCTGCCACGTAGGAACACGGAGGGACATTTGGCAGCAAAAGAGCAAGTCTAAGGATACAGAGCAATTCCCACCGCCTGCGCTCCGTGGTGTGTTGGGGACCTGGGAGGGTGTCTTCAGGAGGAAAGGGGGTCTTGAGAAAGCGGCGGGGGGCGGCAACAGCCCAGGGGTGGGATCGGTGCAGGCAACGAGCGGCTAATAAATTGCAAGTAACTTTGCAGGTAAGAGAGGAAGGGCTCTGCCTTGGACAGGGTGAGAGAGCGAGGTCACTGTCACCGTGTTGCTGTGCTGTCAAGAGTGGTTTGGGTGTAGAGAGCCGGGCGTCACAAGTCCCTTGTCAAAGTGACACAGTGTGTAACCTTCACGGCGCAGAAGTACGCGCTTCCCCAGAGCTCGTTGTCCGAAAGCGGACTCGGAGCCGCCGTGCCCTCTTCGGGCTCCGGGATGAAAGGGTCCAAGTGCAAACGCTGGAGCGAGCCCCGTCCACCCACCTGCACGCCGGAGCTCCCGGGCGGTGGTGCAGACAGCGCGCGGGGAGGAGGAAAGTAAAGAGCATGCATTCCGCTTGTGGCGGGGGAACAGAGAGACACAGACACAACAGCGGAGGGTAAATAGGCGGTTCCCCGGGAGCGGCATCGGGAGAAGGCGGCTCGTGGAGGCGGGCGGAGCGGCCTTCAGGGCAGCGCGCTTTGTCTGGGATCCAGCGCGCACGCGCAGAGGAGGCCGCGCAGCGGGCGTGGGACTGAGCGGAGAAAGCGAGGCAAACGGGGTAACAGATCTGTGGACGCGACCCAGGCCCGGGCGGAGAGGGAGGCACGGAGGGAGGGAAAGGAGGACAAAGACGAGGGCAAGGTTAGGGTCACATGTGGCAAACGCAGCCGCCCTCGTGACCCTTTGAACGCTGACGTTAGATGACGTCACTCCGACTCAGATCCGGCCACGGTCACCACGTCATCGGGAATAGCCAGATTCCCCGCCAGGGACGGGGGCCCTGCGTGACCCGGCCCCTTCCGGGGCGCTGCTTCCGCTAACCTCCCCCTGCTCGCGGGCCTTGACTCTTCTGCCGGCTGTTCCCCCGGTCTCCGGGCTGGCCCCTCGCCTAACGCACCGGGCGCGCTCCGAGCAGCGCGCGTGCAGCTCTCGTTGTGACTGTTGCTCACAGCTGCTCGGTGGCTCCTGCTCCCTTGCAGGTAAAGAACGAACTACTTAGTACGGCCTCAAAGGCCCTTCGCAGGCGGCCCTGCCAGCCTCGCCAACAGCAAGGCGAGCCGCCTTCTCCCCAAATGCAGCCCTTCGGCTGTCCCCGTCTCCGCGCTTCGTGCACGCGCCTCTCTCCGGGTGTAGCACCCCCGGCCCTCCCATGTTCGTCAGGCTGCCTCGTAATCAGCGCCACGTTTGGGGTTTCTCTGTCCTTCTGGCAGGCCAGTAAGCGATTCTAAGTAATGTCTTTAAAAATGTAATTTAATTTAATTTTTAAAAATTGAAGTGTAGTTGATCTACCATGCTGTTAGTTTCAGGTATACCGTGATCCAGTCATTCACCCACATATAGACATATTCTTTTTCAGACTTTTTTCCCATTGTGGTTGTCACAAGATATTGACTATCGTTCCCTGTGCTAAGTAATGTTTTAAGTTCTAATTCTGTGAAATTCCTGTTGCCGTGCTCATGAGAAGCTCTTCTCGTGTTACGATGATAACTGTTGTTTACCGTGAACATTAAATTTGTTCATTAGTCCTTAACCAACCCAGTGTGCCAAGCACTGATACCTCTTCTGCGTGGCGGTGGATGGTTTTGGACGGGCGTTCATGAATGGTGGGCGATCCGAGTTTCAATCAGCAAAATCACGGCTCTTTCAAACTTTGCTGACTCCGATGCAGTCACCGTGGGAAACTTCTTGCCTCTTGTGTAGACTGCTTTGTACAGAACATTCGGTGCTGGTGGTTTTATTTGAGATGTTTGGGCATATTTACATTTTTGCTTAGGAAAGCATCTTTCCGAACTGTGACTACAAACTGTGAATTCACTAGGAAACGGGTCTTTAGAATATTGGCAAGGTTCTCATGTTCACTGTAAGCTCTGTTTAAATATCTTTGGGGTTGGTCTGTGGAACACATATGTTCTTATTAATTGATTACACATTAATAAAAATGGTAACAAGTTAACACTCGTGGGTGCTTTTGCAAGGGGACCTAGCATGCTACAACAGTTCCGTCAAACTTCGGCTCTGTTGGAGTCTACTTATCCGAAGAGAAATAGTTTACTTTAAAAATAAGATAATTTCATAAGGGTCTATTTAAACTCTGCAGAAGTAAATTACAGTAATTTTTCTGCCATTCCTACCTCACCACGCCCTCCCCTCTCATTCTATCTTTTAATCAGATTATTTGGCTCAGTTCTCTTTCAACTGTACTCGTAATAATTGCCATTATTATTATAAACTCTTATATATAACCATTATGTGTGATATGGGTAACATTCTGAGTATTTTCTGGGTTTCTAGTTATTTAATACTTACAATAACTCTCTGTGATAACACCGTTGCTATTCTGTTTTACAGATGAGGAAGCTAAAACACAGAGAGGTTAGTAACGTGCTCAAAGTCACTGAGTTAGTCACTGATGGTTTTGGGGTATGAATCCAGATGATTTATTTGCAGGGATGGTGATCTTTTATACTGTGTGATACTCTGTGTTTAAGCACGGTCCTAGTTCACATGTGTGCTGTTCACATAGCAGGGGTGTCACTGATTTGAGGACACAGGGAACCCCACATACTCAAGGTGTAGTGCGTGTTGGACTGGAAGTGAGAACTCGGGTCACTGGAGGTGGGAGCGAGGACACGGAACTTGTCAACTGCAGAATAACCGTGGCTGCTGTATTTCGGATCTCCAATGTGTGACTTAATAGAATTCAGGAGTCTTGGTTGAATAAATGAGTGAGTTGATTACTGTCACATGGGGTGCTCATGTCCCAGTCATGTCATTGGTAAGTAGCTCCTTCAGGCCACTCTTTGAGGTGAGTGAAGAAACTTGCTGCATCTAAGTCCCCACGATGTCAGTGTCCACCAGCCCCGAGCGAGTGGACAGAGGAGAATGGGAAACGGGACCACCAGGCAGAGACGGCAGCAGCTCCGTTCCCTCCTGCTGGTGAAACAGAATCATAACATCTTCAGTGACCTTTGTGCTTAGATTCCCATCTTTAATTTTAATGCTTTTCTCCCAAGAATCTTGTTTTCTCTATGTCGAGGGCTATCGTAGCCACCTGGAGGAGAATTATCACGGTGCAAGTGTTGAGCTGAAGGAAGCAGGGCAGGAGCTCTGCTCTCAGGTCTTGGCTGCTGAGTCCGGAGGGGGAACCAGATTATCTGCCCACCCCGGGCTGCTGCTGCCAACCCGCCAGCGCCAAGAGATTCTGCGTGCGCACTTGTAAGTCAGTGCCACCGCCATCTTCTCGTTTCAGACAAGAGTCCCTGGTTCTATCCAAGACTAGCTCTTCTGTGTGTGATCAGAAGCCAGTGCTTCCTGACCCCTCAGGGACGTTGCTTCTGCAATCGTTTTCTTCTCTGCTACATGGAAATATTTTCCTCTTTAGTGGAATTTCAGTCGACGTACAAATATGCTCTAACATGTCCTGTCCCAAACAAAAGATACACGTTCAGTACATGTCTGTCTCAAGCTGCAGCTCCGTATCTCTGATGATGTTTACAGCTTAGGGTTCTCGGGAGCTGGTGTCTCCCTTTCTCATCACACTCATTCGCTCTGTGAACTCCTCCTCCCCCTGCCTGAATCTAGTGTCACCATCTCTGACTTATTTCACTGGAACTCCCAGCAGCATTCCAGACAGACCACCCCCCTCTCCTTTTTGAAGGACACCTAGTAGGTGTACCAGTTAGCGATTGCTTCCGAACACATCACACTCAAACTCAGCGGCTGGAAATGACGAGTTACTGTTTCTCCTGAGTCTGTGGGTCTCCTGGGTGGTTTATGCGGTCTCCTCTTGTCTCACTCAAGTGTGGCGGTCAAGTGCAGGTGACACAGCTCTGCAGATCTAGGCTGGATTCTTCGAGGCTGTGGGCTGGCTGGTTCTGGAATGGCCTTGGCTGCAGTATTTCAAAACTGACAGCTTTGCAGAATGTGGCCAACTCTATTCTAGCTCAGTCCCTCCAGAAAATAATAGGTTTCATTTATTGGTGGCAATTCCTGACTTTGTGTGTGCTTGTGTGCTAATCTAGGGAAAACATAATCTGAAACCTTTTTACTCCTCCCCATTTCTGTAAGCTGCATGGCTTCATTTTAAGGTACCTGGGAAATGAGTGAAACCATGGTGGAGTCATTTCTCATCTTGCAAAGGAGCAAAACAAAAAATGAGCAGGATTCAGAACATCCTTAGGGTACTCCATTTCTTTGTGAAGACCTGTGTGAGCAGAAAAAGCATTTTAGGATAAGTACATGTACAAAAAGTCAAGTTTTTTTGTGGCTAAGAAAGCTATCATAGATAAATGAGTTATCTCTGAAATACAGAAAACCTCTTTTTTTTTTTTAAATATGTAAATAAAGTGAACTGTAGCGGCTCTGCCATCTGTGAGAGGCTGAGAGTTCCTGGAAAATGACTCATTCAGTTCAGCAAAAACGTGAAACAGATTTGAATGTAAAAAATACTTGAGTTCCAGAGAACCTAGGATGCAAGGATTAGCACAGACACTTCCCAGTACAGTGTTTAGAATAGAGGTGGGGTCATGGAAAAACGAGCAGATACCGTGGACATGGATGGGAAAGCTCTTCAGTAATGAGCACTGCTCTTTGAAATTGCTTTGATTTAGTTGCTGGAATTAACTGTCCAAGGCCTGTAGGGGTCAATTAGTTCAATGTCATTTTGTCTGTTAAGCCACTGAAAATAGATGAACAACAAGTTTCTACTATAGAGCACAGGGAGCTATATTCAATATCTTGTAGTCACCGATAATGAAAAAGAATATGAAAAGGAATATATGTATGTGTGTGTATGACCAAAACATGATCCTGGACACCAGAAATGGACACAACGTTGTAAACTGACTATACTTTAATTAAAAAAAGAAAAGAAAAAGGGTCCAAGGCCGAGAGAGACTGAGTTGCCAACTCAGGACAGAGAGACCCTGGGGGCACAGCCAGGACCAGACACACCCAACCTCCCTCCACATCTTCTGGGCGTGGTAGCCCCTCCACTCCTGAGAAGACGCCTTTGCTGATTTTAGTGTGTTTGTCTAGTGCTCAACACCTGAAAAGTGAGCCCATTTCCTGCGCAGGCTCAAGGATTTATTAACTTGGGTTTTCTGGACACTGTCTGAGCCTTTTTCCATTCAGAAAATGGACATCTTGATGGTTTTCATGAGATAAGCTATTTAAGATACTATTCAGGAGATAAAAGGCAAATCACAAGGCTGTGTTTTTCAAATTTATCTTTTCACGTGGTAACTTCTCAGACGTGTGGTTTTACACACCTCGCTCTGTAGGGGGAGTAACGGGAGCCTGACATCTGTGTCCAGGTGGAAATCCTCGACAGCCGTCCTCGTCTTAGGGAGGCAGCTCTACTGATGTCTCCCTGTCTCCGCTGCCCCCTGAAAGATGAAGAACAGTGTCCCAGGCAAGGCTGATACCTTTCTGGTCATTAATTGGGAAATCAGTTGTCTTCCTGGCAAATGGAGACATCTACCACATAAAACCAATAAACTAGTTTTCCTTGCTCCCAAAGTTGGGAAAATAGAGAAAAAAAAAATGAAGTTCAATTTCTCTTCCATTTACCAAATATGAATGTGAAACTGAATCTCTCTGAGATCTAAAGCTGTGCTGAAGTTTTACGCTGAAGTTTTACCTTTGTCTGCTAAGAGAACAATGATGCTAGTAGCCTGAACTGGTGAGCAGTTGGAGTTATTTCAGTTTATATTTGGAATTGAGTGTGTGAATAGTTGAGTAACAATTAGAATTTACTAACTAAATTTTGTTTGGACTGGAATAAAATTTGTCTGCATACATTATTGGAAAATCAGAGCACCTTGGATTCTTAATGATAAAGGTATAGAAACTTTTCAGGGAGGCAGCATGGTAGTGAATGAAGAGTGGGGACACTGGAGTCATAGTGCCAGGTCGAAGCCCTGTACTGCCACTCTCAGGCAATTCCAGGCAAGTTCCTTAATCTCTGTTTTCCATTTTGTAAGATGGGGCTGCCAATACTAACCCCACAATAGGATCAGGGTAGTTTATACATTGCATTTAAATGACCTGGTACTCCACAAGAAATTAGCTCTTACCATGTGGGCAACTGAGCTAATGGCATGCTGTGTTAGTCAGGCTGGGGGGCTCTGATAACAAGGAACCACAGACTGGAGGCTTATAAACATCAGAAATTTATGTTTCACAGTCCTTGGGGGCTGGAAGTCTGAGATGAGGGGTGCCAGGGTGGTCAGGCTCTGGTGAGGACCCCCTTCCAGTCTACATACAGAGGACACCTTGTATCCTCTCATGACGCAAAGAGGGTGAGAGAGCTCCCTGGCCTCATAATTAGGGCACTAATCCCATTCACAAGGGCACCACCCTCATGGCATCATCACCTCCTGAAGGCCCTGCCTCCAAATACTACGATGTTGGGGATTAGCTTTCATTAGCTTTTTTTGGGGGGGGGGTGCGGGGCACATATTCTGTTCATAACACATACCTAAGCTACTATATCTCCCGGGAAGATTTTTGTTGTTGTTTTTGTTTTGTTTTTATTTTTGTCTTTTTTAGCCTAAACGTATATCTTAGCAACTCATTTAATTGTCATGTAATTTTTTAAAAAGTTTATACTTGAAAAAGAAAAATATTTGGTTAGTTGAGGTTAGGCAGAGAGAATGCTTATGTAACCCATTTCTTTCTATCTATCTGTCTGTCTGTCTATCTGTCTGTCTATCATCTATCTATCTGTCTATGTATCTATCATCTATCTGTCTGTCTGTCTATCCATCCTATCATTTCTCTATGAAGTTCTTAGTGTTTTCTTTGAACTAGTGGTAACATCTTACTGGTTTCCTCACTGATTAATGTGTTAAATAAAACCCTTAGCACATGTTTATTGTGTATCTATTGGAGAAATGATGATATCCCCCTTAAAGATAATCTTTTAGCAACTGAAATGAAGAATATATTTTCTAAATTGATAGAAAGGAGAAGTAATTTAAAAAAGCAACACCCACTCACTAAAAAATGGTTGGGTCCATGTTTTTTCGTTCAGGTGTCCCAAAATATGTTACCCTGCCTTCTTGACTTGCTCCAAGTTAAGCGACAAGGTCGTACCTGTGACCAGGAAAGCTTTAACAACTTTTTGTTTGTTGGCTTTTAAATCCAGTCCTCATGTATGGACCACATCACATTAAAACCCGTAGGTGTCTAGCAAATTTAAGACATCTATGTCACATCTCTTGCTATAAACAGGAGCCATAGCAATGAGGTGGCATGTAGACACTGTTTATTGAACAACAGAGTGCTTGTGTAGTTGGTGACTCTGTAGTTCGAGTGGATTTCTGGTTTCACGTCACAGACGATGCTCAAAAGCTGGTTGATGACACTTTCCATGGACGTGCTGTAGCTCCCATCCAGCTCTTTTATATTCCTCAGTGTCTGTGATTCTATCTCTCTGGAGAGATTGCTCTGGGAGCCCATCGTCTACCAGAACAGAACAGACGGAGTTCACCACATGACGCTTTGGGTTAGGGTCTCATTGTTTTGCAAGTTAAACTTGTCTTCACCTGTTTATGGATGATTGTTCTCTGGTGTATGTGTTATTTTTCCAGAATTCTCTCAGAGAACGGACAAGATCACCAATGCTATGAGGAGGATGGATAAACTTTTCTAAAAAATATAATTGAAAAAAAAAACAAGACAAAACAAACAAAAATAAACCACTATACTATACACCTGAAACTAATGAAATATTATAAATCAACTATACTTCAATTAAAAAGAGCAAATGGAAGCTGGCCACGGCATGTGAGCTCTGCTTCAAGGTGACCTTTGCACAGTAGAAATCAAATAAAAAGTTCACAGCCATTACACCACGCGCAGAAGTTTCTTCATGGTTTTATAATTGAGTCCCTGTATCTGCCCTACTGCTTTCTGAATTAAAAGTCTGGACAATAAAGTTGAAAGACTTCATTAAAGTTGAAAGACTTCAACCCATTTTTGCTGGTTTTTAAAGAGCAAATAACTGGCTTGTCAATTTTTAAAATACTTTATCTGAACTGATTAAATCTTGTTTCTCAGAAAGATACAGCTGCAGTGTGCCCAGTGAGATGCTTCTACATGTGCAGATAAATATCTTTTTAGGCAATAGATATAATCTTGAAAATTTTGGTATAAACTGGATTTCTTTCAAACTGAGATATACAGACATTTGGTCCCCAATTTTAATGCTGTGACTCAGAATTTTTTGATGGTGAGAAAGTGATAGCGTATGCTGCAGGGACCGTAACTTGCCTCTGGAGCTTCTCCCCAGGCCAGTGATGTCCAGTGGGACGCTCTCTGGCGATGCTGGACAGAGGTGAGCCCCAGCTCCCAGCCAGCCCAGGAGCCACGAATGTCAACAACTCACTCACCCAACCATTCTGCACCCAGACAACCATTCTCTGTTTCACTTTCTGTACTGCATTCTGATTCCATGAGTTATTCAAGACTTCATTATAAGATAGGCTGTGTGGGATGATTTTGCCTAATTGCAGGCTAATGACAGTGTTCTGATCACGTTTAGGGTAGGCTGGGCTGGGCTGTGTTATCGATGGATTAGATGTCTTCAATGCATTTTCGACTTTGCTATTTTTAGTTTACAGTGGGTTTGTCAGGACGTAACCCCATCGTGGTCGAGGAAGAGCTGTACTTGTCCACTTGGTTCCATGATGATTCTAGACTCAGCATAACTCATCTTTCTGATTGTTCTTTCATTGGCAGTGATTCTGGTCTTTCCTACTTTATCCTCTGTCTCTTAGCCTCCCTGTCAAGGAATGACAAGATTGAAATGCAATTTTATCAGGAGAGTTACCAATTTAAAAGGATTCTTCAGTGAAACCCTTTGTGAAATTATCCACTGCTGAAGCCAACAGCCAGCTCCTAATTTATCTCCTTCGTAAACTCAGACTTTCTTGAACAGGGCATCATTAGGTGACACAGCTGGTTTTTGTTTGTTTTTCTCTCCTGTGAGTGTTTAGGGAAGGTATGCATTTAATTTAATCCAAGAAGACTCCACTAATGACTGATTTTTACTGCTGGGTTGTTAGACTGTTCTAAATCCTAGAATCCACAGGATCTTTCTGGGCCCTGAATTTGAAATAGAATGCAGTTGAGGCTGTCCGGTTCCGGTTCTTTCCTGTTTACAGTCTGGGCAAGAGAGGCTTCCTAGTTCAAAGAAAATCATTTTGAGGAGACACAGCTTCTAAGACACCAAATAACTTTCATAAAATAACATTTGGTAAGTATGCATGCAGGAACAACCGACATTTGGATAAAATTTCCCTTGCTGCAAGGAAGTTTGAAAATAGAGAACTACTTACCAAAATAGTTCTACCAAAATCAGATTTTTCCTCTAAATCCAATATCTTAAGTGAGATTCTACCAAACTCAAAAAAAAAAAAAATTTACTTTTCCTAAATACAATGTCTTAAGTGGTGAAAAATTTAAAAGACAAACTGTTATGAAACGATTATCTATTTTTCTTAGGAGCAGTGTTAAAAATGGTTATTTTTAGGCTAGATTACTGCAGCTATCCTGAAGGACTTCGGAAAAGTTCATCTCAACCTTATGTTCTTTATTTTTTAAATACGGATAACATCAGAACATCACCTATTTGATGGGACTGTTGTAAAAAGTCAACCAGAGTCATGTGTGCAAAGTATGCAGAGTGGTGCTGCCCAATAGAATTGTAACATGAGCCACCAATGACCCATATAAGTGACGTAAAATTTTCTATAGTATTAAAAAAGAAAAGAAAAAGGTGGAGGATATAGCTTAATGGTAGAGCATGTTCTTAGCATGCACAAGGTCCTGGCTTCCAACCCCAGTACCTCTGTTAAAAAAAAAAAAAAACTAAATAAATAACCTAATTATCCCCTCCACAAAAAAAACCCTAACTAACTAAATAAATAATTAAAAAAAAAAGATAAGTGCCTCGAACACTGCTTGGCGCGTAGTAGGTGCTCAGTGCATCCCTGTTGAACAGAATAGAATGAGCTGCTCACCAGGCATCAGGGAGAACTGATTACCTGTGTTCTACTGCTCTCGTCGGCCGAAGCCTGCTGCCTGAGTATTTGGGACGCTATATAAATTAAAAGTCGATAATTATGTGACATGGAACTTGGTATGTTTGGCCGAAGGGTGCCGTTTGAGGACTTCTCCAGGCAAATTTCCCACCCTTCAGTGCTGAGGCCGCTGTGTGCAGCTTTGCAGAGTAATGACTGATGGTGTTGGCAAAATCTTTCAGCGTTCAATAAGTTTCCTTGTAAGTTGTTCAAATGTTCCAATTTAAGGGAAACCAGAGGGTCAGGTCTCACACAGTCTTGCATTCTCAACTTGTGGTTGCTTCAAGGAAACAAAAATGCTTTCATGATAGGAATTTAGAAAGAAAGAAAAAAGACATTTTTTAGATCTTTTGTTCAGATTCGTGGTCCGTCTAACTTTTACTTGCATTAACAGTAGATATAATTTCCCACTGCAGTCCGGATCTCTTTTTGGCCAAGCACTATTTTCTCCAGTAGGGGATGTTATTTTGCAGGACTTTCCGAGGTCCTGCAGGATGGCCGCGGGAGCTCCATCACCGCGGTTTTGTCTTTCTGAGAGAATCACAGAAACGGAGCCCTGCAGTGTGAACGGCCGCCTTCTTCCCCTCAGCAGAGCTTCTTCTTAGAATCACCCCAGTTGTCACGTGTATCACTCGTTTGATCCTTCTTATTGCTGAGTGGTGTTGCAGTTTAGCAAGAGACAAAGTAAAATAAGGGATAAGTGTACAGCAAGAGATAGCAAAGTAAATCTTTGTTATAAAAATATTCCTTGATACACAGCCCACCTTGGGATACTCACTTCTACTGATAAAGGAGGGGGGTGGAAAATAACTCAGGGGGTGTGGAAAAAACATACATTAGCAAGAGCTAAGAAGCAACCAAAAGAGTAACACCGCGTGGCAACAGCCACAGCAGGTGGAAAACTGGTTTCCCGGGGCTCCTCCCGGAGCTCCTCCGAGCCCCTGGTGAGCGCCGACGAGCTCTGCGCAGGACAGCGGCGTGTGGCCCCCGCGGGCCGTGGCGGGAAGGCGCTGAGCTCACGCTTCACAATATGCTTGAAGCCCCAGAGGCCCGAATGCGTTGATCTTCCTATGTGAGATTTTGATCAACTAGCTGTAAAATTGGCTTAGAGCTCTCATTCTGAGAGTGGTGAGGAGTTTTAATTATTCTCCAGCTCAGAGAATAAATATCGTGAGCCAGACTTACATCTTATGAGATTCTTCACAAGACGTAATATTTCAAGAGATTAAACCCAACCACTTTCTAAAATTGTGGTCAGTTTTGTAATTATTTACAAAAATAATAATATGGGGAGAAAGTATAGCTCAGTGGTAGAACACATGCTTAGCGTGCACAAGGTCCTGGGTTCAACCCCCAGTATTTCCATTAAAATAAGTAAGTAAATAAATAAACCTAATTACTTCTCCCCCCAAAAAAACAAAAAATAAATAAAATAAAAGATTAAAAAAAAGAAGTCAATTAAAGAAGAAGAATAATTCATATGTTAGAAATATCTTATGCAGGATCAGAAAAGCTGATTGGTGTTAAGGGTGATTATTTTTTGGATCCTAATAAGTCATGGTTATGACAGGACTTGATAGGAAAGATAAAAGCATAGAAGAAATGTTGAGTTACTCATTGTTTCAATGAATACTTACTGTGTATTTACAATGGGGCAGTAACGTCTAGGAAAGCAACAGGGAACAAAGCAAAGAACCTGCCATTTTGGTGCTTACAGTCCAGAAGGAAAGATAATCAATAAGCAAAAAATGTGAATGTGTAGTATATCCTGTAGTGATAAATGCTATGACTATAATTAGTACTTTCTTTTTTTATGAGAGACACAATCTTAGATAAGGTGATCGAGAACGAGAGCCAACAACTAACTGAACAGAGATCAAAGAGCAATGAATGTCTGTGAAAGAAGAGGATTCCTGGGAGCGGCTACAGCATATGCAAAGGCCCTGTGGCAGTGGCCTGTTCAGTCCATCTGGGGAAGAGCAGGGAGACACATGTGGCTAGAATAGAACAAGTAGAGACAAAGAGAGTAGAATATGTTACAAATGACCAAAGTAGATATTGTTGCCAATTGCTGACAAGTCTTCTGGTATTTCCTTATGATTTTCTTTTCAACTAGCTGGCTCCACTCAATAAATCTTTCATACAAAATATAAAGACATGCTGTTCCCTACACTAGCATTTAAAAAATATCTGCACTTTCAAAGGCAAGTGCATGACACTCAGAGCCCACAGGTCAGAGAGAGAGCCGAAGGGCAGTCGTGGAGGGTGTATGTGCTTGTGTGGACTGGGGAGTCTGTGATTCCTTTTTCCAAATATCGATAAGAAAAATTTATTTTTGCTGAGTGGTCCACTTTATTCTAAGGCCCTTTTGTTTTAAGAAACAGCCCATTGGAAAAGTTTTTCCTATCGTGGGATCTCATTTACCTGATCTAACGCAAGCTCTGCATTGACTCCCACTAAAATCAAAGCTGTAAACGGAGAGATTTACAAACTGCTTGGAGTTCATCTTGCCGTGTCAGGCTTCTGCACAGACCTTTATTTGTGTTTTTGCCGAGGCAAAGAGAAAATACATAAACTTTAGTTATGGCACATGGAATTTAATAATTCCTTTTAGTTCATGTTGCAAATCAGCTCTGAAAAATTCCTGCACTTATATATTTTACTGTAAACTGCAGATATTTTTTAAACGCTAATGTATGAAAAAGCATTTCTTTACATTTTCATTAAAGATTGGTTGAAGGGAGCCAGCCAGTTGAAAAGGAAATCGTAACGAAATACCAGAAGCCTTTGCAGCAATTTGCAACAATATCGACTTTGATCATTTATAAATCTTGAATTAACCAAAGGAAATTTGGCCTAACAAGCTCACTGTAGAACATTGTTCAACACTTTTTATTGATTCTACTAGTAAACATTAATAGACAAAAAAAAAGTTCTGTTTTTTTTTCTTGCTAAAATGTGTTAGTCAATCATCTGTAGTAGGAATAAAACTGTAACCAATTCCATCAACTTGTATATCTGAGAATATGATTTTTAACACATACGACATATTAGATAAGAACTATGGATTGACAGTCTCTATGACGAATGTGAAAACGTCAAATCGGTGATTCTGGGATGTTTCTGATTTGATTTGCGGTTCAGCCATGGTGAAGTCTATTTGCCCCATCCGGTGTGTTCTCTCCTGATATCCTGCGTTGGACCTTATGAAGATGAAGATCTCATCACTGTTCATGGATGTTAGTGTCTTACCATCTAAGCTGCGTGGAAATCGGTGCCAGCCGTCTCGCTCACCTTAGCGTGTTTCAGCCAGAATGCCTGATCTCTCTGCATCCGGTACTGGTCAGTCTCTGCCATCACTTCCTCCTTGGCCTGTCTTAATCGCTTGGCTTTTCCTGAAAATTAACAGTGGCACAGAAAGGACAGATTTCTCTTCAGCATACAGAATTTCAATCTTGCTTTTTAGAAATATAGGTGAGGTCTACATGATTTTCGGATGCTCTCCCCACCCCCCGCCTCAAATGATGCCCTTTGTTTAGAAACAAGCAATACTGAAAAATTCCTTGTTTTTTCAATTGGATTCTTTCAAACACGGAAATGACAACTTTCTTTTACACTCACATGTTAAATGAAACATCTTCCCGTTTACTATCACAGCAGTAACAACCAGAGAGCAGATCTGAGCTGTCACTTACTCAGAAAGACATTATTTGGTCAGATTTTCTGTCCTGACTTGCTGCCAGGAATCCTTCAGTCCACACCAACTGGATCTATTTAACGCTGGCAGACCTCCAAACGGCGCTACAAACATGCGGCTCAGACTCTCTCAAACCAACTTACAGTTTTTTAAAGCATTTTATTGGGGTGTTTTCCTTACCGTGTGTTGACTCTAGAATGTCTGATTAAGCCCCAAAGCACATCAAAGTAGACATTTTTTGTAGTTGCTTTCTCTGAGGGGGACTTGAAAGTGGTTGTAAAACCAACGGGTTTAATGGTCAGGAGATTTAGTTAAGTAGCTCTCTTCTTTTATTAAGAGCAAAGGTGTAAGCCTTAAGCCAGCAGATAGCACGGTAGATGAAAGTTTCAGAAAAATGCGAAAAACTGTGGAGATCATTAGGTAAGCACATGACTTTTTTGACAACCAGAGGAAGTTTTGGGGGGAGTGACAGAGTCATGTTAATCACTGCTCAGCCCTTACCACCCACCACCTTCGGGGAAGCTAGGTACTAATGCTCTGTGATCATTAAAACTTTAAAAAATCTCTGAACTGTATTGAAACTAATTTTCTTCAGAATCTATTGTCTTTCTATTTTAGTTAAATGCCTTGATTCATTTGCCCATTTAACATCATTTCTTTTCTTCTGGTAAGATCTCTTAAGCTTTGGTTTGTAATTTTTGTCAATGGTTTGTTGCACTGTGTAGACTTGGAACTAAATGTGTTTTCATTAAGTAGCATGAAAGAAAATCTTAACATAAACCTTATCTGTCATCTAGATACACAGTTTTACATGGCTTTGTTTTTGTGTAACTTTGTTGCATTTGAGCAGAGATGGGTCCTAAATTTCTCTCCCTGCTACACAGAAGTTGCTTTGCGAGTCACTGTATATGTGTGGACAAGAGACAGTCACTGTGTTACACACTGAAATGTGTCTCTTTTAGTACCTCTTACCCTTGAGCGGGACTGAGCAGACGTCATTCACAACGCATATTTAGCTCTGTCTTAATTGTCCTTAGAATCCAAGGTCTAGTGAAAATGAGTGTTCTTCCGATGACTGAGCCTTAATGGAACATTACCAGTAACGCTTTCCTTTTTCCTCCTCAATTCATGCTCGTTACCATTTTGTATACATACTTTTCTTCCTCTCTGGAGCTCTAACCACTTCGTGGCAACCACACACACACACACACCGTTCACAGGACAAACAGGCGAAATTTTGGCAAGGAAAACCATTCCTAGCCCCCAGCTCACTTTCTTATCCCCGCTTGTCACTAACATTAGGACAAAACTTTATGTAAGAGGCGAGAAGATGTCTTAGTCCTAACGTGCTGTGGGTTACGTAACGAGTGGTCGGACACTATCGGATCCAGCAAAAAACCACATAAAACATCATTACTTTCCATCTTAATTGCATATTGTGTAAAAGTACTTGTTTCCAAGTTGCAACTCGAGCACATTAAAAAAAAAACAAACTAATAATAGGAAAAGCGCTGTGTGCCCGGCCCCTGAGCAGAAGCTGGCGCCCCTCTTCGGAGGCTGCGTGAGCTCCGAGTGCGCTTGCTTCCCCGGCGTGGCGCCGGTCACCTGCTGGTTCTCATTCACTTAAACAGGGGAGCCACGGGGACCTCGGGCGGCCCGCGGGGGTAGGGGGAGGCGCAGGGCGCCGGCCAGCCCGCGCGGCCTGACCTCTGCTGGCTTCTGCGTCTGCGTGGGAGCCTTCCAGATTTTACAATTACACCTCTTCCTTCTTTAAGCATTAAAAACGTGGCTGCTGGGAACCCAAATGAGATCACGTTCCTATTTCTCAATACTTTCTCTCTCAAACACAGGGGTGACCTTTTGGGACAGTCCGGATTTTAAATAGAACAGTCACATGTTGGTCCCCAATTTCCTATAAGGTCACACAAGGCCAAATGTTCTGATTTTTGGTTTAGAAAATGAGACAACTCGTGCGTCATGATTTTATTACTTTAGAAAGTTTTTTGTTTGTTTGTTTTTTAGCGGAGGTACTGGGGACTGAAGGCAGGACCTCGTGCATGCTAAGCGCGCTCTCTACCACTGAGCTACACCCCTCACCCCATGCTCCCTCATCATGATTAAAAATGCTCCGGAGCAGGTGCTGCCGAGTGGTGTGGGAAAGGCTGGTTTCCCTTTATCCATCCATTATTCATTCAGTATTTACTGAGTACTTGCTACATATTACACATAGGGCCAGAACCAAACGTGCGATATGGTTTTTGCTTCTAGCTGACATGCATGCAGTGTATTTTGGAAATACGTACATGCTGCTGCAGCGTCCATGAGGAGAATTAGAAAATGCATAAGAATGTCAAGAAGGCACAAAACCAACTATGAAGACAATGGAATGTAAGTCTTGGTTCAGTGTGTTTTGTGACAGCGAAAAATTACATTTATGGAAACCTCTCCTACTAAAACTCTCGAGAATCGGTGCATGCCCGCACCCCAGTGGTCACGCCATGTCTTGTGGTAGCAGAGTTAGTAAAGAAGACAAAAAAGAGACGTACCTATGCAGGGTGGGGGCTCAGAGGAGCCGCCAGCGGAGATCAGGGAAGGTGTCTGAGAAAACTGTTACGCTGAAGAGACCCATTAGCCAGGACAAACATGGGAGTGGACAGTGTATTTTGGCATCAGAAAAAAAAAAATGTCAGGACAACCCCTTCTATTTCTGGGGACTCTTTATAAATAGCTCCACTTTAAATCATTCGCTTTTAGACGTTTGGTCTGCTACACCCTGCTTTCAACAAGCCGTTGCTGAGATATATTCCATAGGGTGTTCTGTGGGAGGAAAAGTAGGAAAGGAAGGTGTTTGGATTGATTTCCAGGTGATTTGTGGGGAAAGGATTAAAAAATCAATCTAGGGCAGGTTAGAACTGAGCTCGGTTACCAGGGCTGGGGGAGTGGGCAGGGCTGCGCGCCGGGTTCCGCTCGGCTTCTTGGTGAGAAAAAGCCGAGGGGCTGAGGGCCCCAAGATGCTTATGAGCACCGCTCCATGCTGGGATTGCTAACCTGGTTCTGGATCCCTTTTCTGAAGGGAAGAGAGGCTTCATTGATCATTTCAGAAAGAAATCAGAACTGTACCCTGGGCACCACTACAGTAAAACGTTAGAAGCTTTGTAACCTCGAGCAAGGTAGTTTCCGAACCTGAGCTTTCTCACCTATAAAACAGATTTAATGCTGTACTGCAGAGTCATTGGAAGGATTTGCAACACATACATAGTGCTTGATGAAGAATGTTCAACAATTTCCAATCATTATTAGGAAAGAAAGACCGATTCCCAGGGCCGTTTGCTAAGAAGGAAGGCAGTGAGGAAGGCAGTGAGGAAGGTGGGGGTTGAGGAGAGAGCTCCGGGCTGTCACCCAAAAAAGCCCCTGCGGGCTTCCCCGAGGACAGCCACAGGGAGACGCCCAGAGGGCAACCGGACAGGCAAGTCTGGAATCCAGGAGAAAGGTGTGAAGCGGAGACGAGCTCTGCTTTGGCGTCATCTGGGTCTGGGCGTGCACGAGGCAGCGCAGTGGCTTTGGGCTGAAGTCAAGGGGCGTGCACAGAACGAGCAGAAAAGAGGGCTAAGGTCTCAGCCGGGGCGGGGGGTGGGGGGCACCGACGTTGGGAGGATGAGAACAGGAAGAACAGCGCCAGGAAAAGCCGAGAGCAGTCACCGGAGTCGGAGGGGAACCAGAATAGAGAACAGCCCAGAGAGGAGGTGGCCGACAGATGCTACATGGACTGGATGTGGACGGGCCGTCCTCAGTCAGCCATCATTCCGGGGGGTCTGCTGTGTCGCACACTCTTCTAGGTCCCTGATACAGCAGTGAAAACCACAGGCAGACACACTTTCTGCTCTTGTGGCGTCCCAACTGTCGCAGGGAGAGGTAGAAATGGAAAACCGACAGGAGGACACAGTGCAACAGGGGTGATGAGTCCTGGGCAGAGGAATAAAGGAGCCATTGGGACAGAGAGAGGCGGCTGGAAGCTAACTGAGATCAGACAAGCCTCTCAGAAGATGTGCTATGTGAGCAGAGACCCCAAGGAATAAGACAATTAGCCATGCAAACACCTGAGAGGGAAGGGCGTTCCAGGCAGACGGAACAGCAAGGGCAAAGACCCTGAGGTCGAAGGGCACTTTTACACATTCAAGTAAAAACATCATCATGGCTGGGTCAAAGGTCAAAGAGCAGAATGGTTGAATGTCAGGAGGACTATCACAGAGGTGGCAGTAGGGCCAGGTCACAGAGCTCTCATGGGGAGGGCAAGGATCTCGGTCCTTGAGACGCTAAATCCATGAAGGATTTTTACCAATGGGTGGCATAATGTTATTTATGATCTAAAAGGAGTTCTTTGGCTGGTGTGGCGAAAGAGACTGTAAGAGCAAGGAAGATGCAGGGAGAGCGGTTTGAAATCTACTGCACCAGTTCAGACAAACGTTAGTGATGACTGGCAGTGGCGAAGTGGCCGTGCAGTTGCTCAAAAGTCACATAGACGTTGAAGGCAGAGTTGATGGAGAAGCAGGAGAGACAGACAAATCAATGACGGCTCCGACATTTTATTTTGGTGGGGGGGGCAAGAATGCAGTTTGAGACGCCCGTTAAATATCTGGTGGGGATGGTGAGAAAGCAGATGTTAATGTGAATTTGAAGATCAGGGAAGCAAGTCGGGCTGGAAATACTGAAGTTTGGGGAACATCAGCCTAGAGCCGGGATTTAAAGTCGTAGGATTAGGTGTGATCACCTGGGAAGTGTCTGCAGATGCAGGACAGAACAAGTCCAAGTGGGGGCTGGACTCTGGAGGGAGGAGGGAGGTAGAGGAAGGCCGAGCAGGAGGGCGGGGTCATGCAGGCCAGTGAAGGGAGAGCTTCAAAGATGAGAGAGGGACCCCGTTGTGACAGAGAAAGCTGATTCACCGGGGTTAGCAACACTGCTGGTCTTCGCAAGGGAAGCTTTGGTGGAGTTGGAGGGACTGAAGCCTGATTAGAGTGGGTTTCGGAGAAAATGGAATTTAAAAATGCAGACACAGGGAATCTAGGCAACTTCTTTGAGAAGTTTTCAGTTATGAAAACAGACAAAGAAGATAAGGACCCAAGATGGCCAACTGGGTTTGTCAAGAGGATGTTGTGGGTTAACTGTGTCCTTCAAGGTGTGTTTATAACGTAATGGACGTGACCTTACTTGGAAATAGGGTCTTGGGAGATGTCGTCAAGTTAGGATGAGGTCCTACTGGATTAAGATGGGTCCTACATCTGATAACTGGTGTCCTTATAAAGAGAGGTAGCTTTGGACACAGAGACAGAGCAGCACAGAGCAGACATGCGGGGAGCAGGCCATGTGATGGCAGGGGCAGAGACTTGAATGATGCAGCTCTAAGCCAAGGAAAGCCAAGGGCTGCCGGCCATCAGAAGCTGGAAGAGAGACGTGGACACATCCTTCCTCAGTTCCTTCTGGAGGAAGGAACCACCAGCTTGTGTTTGGACTTCTGGCTCCCATAACTGGAGGCTAATATATGCCTGTGGTTGGGAGCCATCCTGTTTGTGGTGATTTGTTTAGCAGCCCTAGGAAGCTAACACAGTGGCTCAGAGACAGAGACACAAGGTCAGTTGAGCATCGGATGCAAAGTCAGGTGCTTGAGTGTGGTACTAGGAGTATGTTTCCAAATGAACGCACCGCCTGAAAAAAAAAATGCACAGACAGAACAGAGGCCACCTTGATGTGGTCTGAACACAAAGGGCACTCTGGGAATGTTTGAAGATTTCTATGTGTTACTAATTACACATTTTTACTCTGCTCTACCAAATAGAAGAAGAAAAAGGCCTTCTTGGCTTTGGGGGTGGTTAATATGATGACATAAACAACCTCATTCAAAGAGTGTTCTTATTCTGCTCGCCCTACAAACATCGGAACAGTGGTCCGTCACCAGGAAACAAAGGAGCCACCTCTCTTTTGGTGCCTTGAGTGTTCCCGAGCTTCTCTGCTGAACCACATCTCTCCTTTCGTACCTCTGACTTCTTTGTGAATCCTTTGTTATTCCTTTTTCTTGTACATCCTAATTAAAAAAAAAAAAACTTCAGTAGTTTTGTGTAGATCCTGGATTGAATATAACCAAACATCATTAATAAATGAAAATGTCCTGTGGTTATTATTTTAATATGACCCACTCGAAGAAATGAAAGGCCATCGTAGCCATGAATACCCCATTAGTCTGTGGACTGTAAGAAGAAGGAAGGATTTACAGGCCTACAAAACATACAGAGCAGGGTCATGAATTTCTCCTATAACAATTTTCATTTTATTTGTTTATTAGAAGTTATGTCTTCACGAATCAAAACACTCCCTGGCACAGTGAAGCGTTTATTAAACCAAGGTGCTTGGTGAAGTAATTTGGAATCTCTGTATATTTGGAAATAAATCAGCAATTCAAATTGTGATTAAAAAAATATCAGCGGGAGGCCTCCTCGAGACCCACAGAAGTGAACATGCCTCACTGTGTTTGCTGATGAGTTATCTAGGGAGAAAGCAGAAATATTTAAAGGCTTTAGTTTGCACTGAAGTACAACTCAATGCACAGAAATATTTAAATTATTTCATTTATTTAAAAATATATTTTATTTGTTTATTTTATTTGCACTGCAGTAGAATTCAGTAGAAGGTCGTGCTGGATTCATCAGAGGGGGCCCTGCGATTGCCCTGGACTCGGCACAGAACCCTTTTCACTAAGCGGTGGAGGAATTTTCCCAGCTGACACGGGTGCAGCCCCTGCTGGGGACCAAGGCGTGTTTTAAGTTCCTGATGAGCGTTAGCTCAGCTAACCGTGAGGACGACTCCCTGAGGGCGACGGGGCCACCTCTGCCGTGAGGCTCAGTAGGGGAAAGACCAGGGGGCTCAGGGATAGCCGGCCCCACGTCGCCCGGCCAGTCGGAGGCGAGAGCTGGGATTGTAGCCGGAGCCGCCGCTCGCTCCTGGGGGAGAGGGGGGTCTGCGCTGTCTGGGTCGGACACCCCAGGGTCGCATCCCTCGCTTTTATTAAGACTGCCCGGAGCTTTTAGAAACTCTTTCTTATACCTGCTTGTTCAGTGTTTCTCACGCCCAGATTTGAACATTTATGTTTACCGCATCTTTTGATCTGTATCCCATAATGCAAATTGTAATTTTGGGTTAAACACAAATGCTATTTACTGCAGCTGCCAGAGTAGACAGGTGGAGTGTTAATTTGTGGGGGAGGCCACGGTGCACGTTTGGAAATATGTCAGGAATATGGATTCTTTATGTGACGTGGAACAATTCAAATGACAGCGTTAGGGCAGAACGGTAGAGCCTCCCAGGTTTGCAGTGGGTGTAAATGAAATAGACACTGTGCTCCTAAAAGGTGTAACTTAAAGTAAAAAAAAATCACGTGTTTCAGAGAAAACATGGATAAGGGGGCCCTGACTTCGTATTCTAATTCTGATCAAAGATGCAGGTAATTTCCCCAAAGCTGGAGCTCCAGGGCAGGTCCGATGCTCTGTTGTAAAAGTGTAACTTGTGTCGACCAATACACTCACTTTTATGTTTTGAAGGATGCATAATTTTAAGCAAAAGGTGTTAACTTCAAGTGAGATAAATTAAAATAATGCCATAGCAAGAGGTAAAAAAAAATAATAAAAAATAATGCCAACCTACTGCAATTCCACCTAAATTCAAACAGTTTTACAAATAAAAATTTGGGTGAGTGTCTTAACTAGTAAATACAATTCAATCCGCACTCAGTGAATAGAGGCGAATGTCTGAGTTCTTTTACTCATTTTACTAGAAGCAGCACTGGTCTCCTCATTGGAAGAAAAGTTGAGCCCCACCCCCCCACCCCCCCAAAAAAAAGAAAACAGAAAAGTTGTCCAAGAACTTGCAGCCACTGTAAAAAAGGATGAAACGAGACTGTTGATTCTGGTTTTCTACTCCAGTCTTCTATTGCTTTTACCTACAGTCACATACAAGTATACATAGTGTATAAATTAAAAAGAAGACTAACTCATTAGTTTTTACTCTACCACCTTAGGTACCATTTTTCTGATCCTTCAAGCATTTTGGTCACATATATTAAATATTACATATAATATTTTATTCTTCTGTATATTTTTGTTTTCTTTTTTAAAAAAAGCAAAGATGGAAGCTCAGAGATGCTCAGTAACTTAAACAAAGAAATGTAAGAAAAAAGCCAGTGCTCTTCTACTCTGCTGCCTCACATCCCAGCTTTGCGAGTCTGTTGGATGTCCGCACTTCCGTACCACGCCCCCCCAACAGCAAACCAGCCTGCCAATCCCACCTCTCTCTGCAGCTGGAGTCTCGAGAGCAGGGACCTGTGATTGCATTTCCACGGCTCTAACAGCCTTCAGGAGAGCCCCTAATACCCTTGTCTGTGTCCCGAAAGCCAAAGCATTTCCACACGTACAGGACTGTAGAGTAACTTCCCTGGGATCTGAGGCCGTCCTCCTGAATGGAATATGTTCATAGTTTTGCAACATCATATGTACATACTAGCACTATATTAACCTTGTGTTTTTCTAAGATGATTAACATGTGACTTACTATTTTTTCTCTCTCTGTCTTTCTCTCCCTCCCTCCATTTCTCCCTTTCTAAAATATATTTCACAGTGGGAAGGGTCTAGTTCAGCGGTAGACTGCATGCTTAGCACGCAACAGGTCCTGAGTTCCATCCCCAGTATTGCCATTAAGAAATAAAGAAATGAATAAATAAACCTAATTACCTCCCCCGCCAAAAAAAAATTTGATTATTAAATTTTAGAAATACACTCACAAGCCTTGCTCTAGCAGGGCAAGTTCTGAAAGTCTTGTAAATAAATGGATTTAAGAAAGAGATAGTGAAGCTAAGTCTACAAGTGTGTCACTGCTGCGATCGGTTAGTTACTGTTCTGAGTCTCTGTTCTGCCTCTGTGTCAGATTTTCAAATGAATCTCTTTTTGGAAGAAAAGCGAGTAAATCTATGGGTTTACAAAGATGACGGCTCTCTGTACCTCGCATGGCATTTCCACATCTGTCTCCTGGGGGAGTCTTCTGAGGAAGGTCTTCTCATCAGTGAATATACCAGAGCAGCCTGGAAATCACTGGCACCCAACAAGTACTTACTGAATTAAACACATAAATAAAATTAAAAAAATAGTGAAATAGCAGAAAAGCTACGAAATAGCAGGTACACAAGGCAGCACTGCACTTGGCCGCGGCGAGCTGAAGAAGCGAGTGACGGGCGCGGGCCCCGGAGCTGTCACCTAGCCGCCCCTGTGCGCGGCGTCTGGGCAGGGAACGGCTCCCGTCCGGTGAAAACGGCCCTCAAGCCCGTGCTCCCCGAGGCCGAGGACGGGCTTCCTCTGAGAAAGTGAGCGCAGAGCTCACTGGTTGGAGTAACAGTTGGAAAGATATTTTCCAAAATGTTTTTAAGGCCAGGGTATTTACTATTACTGGTTGGTATTTGTTCAAAGATTTATGAACAAAGACCAAGAAAAAAAAATACATAAGTATTTTAAGTGAATGGTCAACAAAATGAACATACAAATAATACAGTATGGACCTTCCGGTACTGACTTCCGAGGAGAGATTGCCTGAACACAGCATACTGACCAAGGGGAGGGAAAAATAGCCTGGCTTCTACCTCTCCTGTGAAAGCTGAGGTTAGATTGTTCTGAGAGGTTCCCACCGCCAAACGACTTGCCTGATTCCCAGTGCCTCTCTAATGACTGAGAAATGAGAGATAAGGGGGCAGGGTGGGGCACAGCTCAGTGGCAGAGCAGGTGCTTAGCATGCAGTAGGTCCTGGGTTCAGTCTCCAGTCCCTCCATTAAAAAAATAAATAAGTAAATACGTCTAATTACCTCCCTCCCACCCAAAAATTAAAGAAAAATGAGAGATAGGTGGTAAGTGTCATTTGGATCAAATGACAATATTGACTATGTGCTCAATACTGTCACTTTGTTTCTTCCATCTTGAGGAAGGAATGGTAACATAATGATCACATCTTAAAATAAACTGATCTTCTGTTCTGGACATTTTAAATATAGAAAAGAAATTTGAATAAAAGATAAGGGAGTTTTCTACACTGTTTCAACCAGCAGGTCCTGGGCTGCTTTGTTTTCTCAACAGTTACTCTGTGTTCATCCCATTTGGCCATCATTTGCATGGTTTGTTGTAGCGGAAAAAAAAAATGGAGAAGTTTGTAAAGTTTGCCTTCATTAGCTTGAGCCTTCCTCTTCTCTTCCAGCACCTCCACGTGGACTCTTTTTCTTTTGTGCTTTGGTGCCCACATTGTTGAGTGTTCAGGAAATCAATTGATCTTAAGAAAGGAAAATGATTTTATATGTGATGGAAAACCCCAGGGGACTGAGTAGTGAGTGCCTCCCTCTGCCTTCCTTTCTTACACTATCACATCCTGTGCCCACGTTACATTCAACGCATAGAAACAAGCTTCTGTCAATACCGACTCTGTTCTGATCTCTCCACGCAGCCAAAGTCTTACACAAGCAACGCTTTAAGACGTGATCCCTGTCTCTGGCAGGGCTTGGAATCGAATTGCAGAGACAGGACATGTAATTAGGAAGGTAAATGACACACCATGTTGGAGATTAAGTAAGGATGTGAGTGAAATGGGACAGTGGGAGAAACAGAGGTCTTGGCCCCCAGGGACCAGAACTTGGGGTGTAGATCTGCGACATTAGTTTATTCGTTATGAAAATCACATACATTTTGTACAGTGCAGTTGTTTAGATCGTGGCTGGGGGCCCAGACCCCACCAAACCCTGTCTCTGTGTGATCTTGAGCAAGTTGCATCATTTCTCTAAGCTCACTTTCCCCTTTTCGCAAAGAGGGTTGTGGGAAGAGTAAATAAGATAAGGAGTAAGTTGGTAAACAAGATGAGCATGGTGCCTGGCACCCTATTTTCTACTTTTTAAAATATGGCTGTTGGCAAACTATAGACTCTCAATTTCTACATAAGTGAAATGGAAATATAGTTATTATGCCTAATCCTTGTGGTTGCTGTGAATATCAAAGAAACATTCTCTGGGTAAGCACGTAGATGAATGACCAAATAACAAGAAATCAGAAAGTGAGAATAAAATGGAAATATTTTTAAAGACTGGAAATTAAAAGCCATCAAGAAAGGGAGGAGAACAAATGTAACTTTATCACAACGTTACAGAAACAGAAACCGATGCCTACAGAGGCTAAGACACTTGCCCAAGCTCTCTCACTAGTCCGTCACTTCGGTCTGGAAGTGGTCTGTCTTCTCTTAACCACTTTGCAATATTGAGACACCGAGGCGTGGCGGCTTTAGGGAAGTTGGAGGCAAAGCTCAAGCCCGAGTCTCTGCAACTTCAGTGTCCATCATCATTTCCCACGGAGCGCGATGTGGCCAAAAGATCTGGACTGGGGAAATTCATCCCCGCTCTAGTGATGGGAGACATGCAACTGGGAAGTTTTAGGGAGCTGGCCACGGTCTCCCCGAGAGCGTGGTGGAACCAGGGAGTAACCTGTCCGAGAGGTCCGCGCTCTTCCTCCTGCACGCCCCTCATCCGTTTTGTGACCAGTCCCTCACAGGGCAGACAGGAGGGGGCTTACTCCTTTTGGCTTCCTCGAGCTTGTCATTGGCCCTTTTCTCTGCCTGGAGGAGCTGGTGGATCCCCTGGGACTGGCTGGCCGTGGTGGCCGGCTCCAAGTCAGGTGGCTTCTGAGAATCTGGGAAGGGCTGGAAATCACCACATAGCTCACACTGTTGTGTCAACAGTGAGCGCTCCGCACAGCTGTTGGCTCCCAAGTGGCCTGATCGGGTCGGGGAGCAGGGCTCCAAGGAGAGCCCAAGGGTGGAATCCAGAAGAACAAGTCAAGTCAAGGAAGCTGAGAGCTCACTTCTGCCAGCTTCAGGTCTTTTATATGCAATCAAGAGAGTTTCTGGGGGTGCTGAGTCTGCTGACAAAGAAAGGAGTAAGATCTCTGCGGGCAGGTTAACTTCTCTCTTCTTCCAAAGAACCTTGACGTTTTTGCTGACTTTTTCTTTCAGGTTGCAAGACCTTTCTTTGTTCTTTGTCCTTGTGGTTCTAGTTTGAGGTCTTTTTCTTTCTTTGTTTCCAATGATTCAATTATCTGCTTGGGACAAGTGCATCAGCCTTTTGTGAGGAAGGACATCTCCTGGCTTTGTGCACAGAAGGTAGTCAAGACGTTTACTGTTCTCTTCCCCTAGGCCTCGGGTGACAGGAATGAAGAGGTTTCTCGGGGTGTCGCAAGGCGCTGTAGCAATGCTGCGTGGTAGGGTTCCCGGAAGACTGCCGTGTGCTGATTAAATCAGCATTAGAGGAAATGGGACTGTAGGTTTTGAGGTTCGCTTAAAATCATCTAAACATGCGTGTTGTGTTACTCTGGGCTTGTCCTGGGGGATGTCCTAATAAGAGAGTCCAGTAAAATCCATCTTATTCAAGTGGATTCAACCTGCTAGTGACTGACAGATCAGAACGGCGGGGACAGTGGAGAAATACGAAATCTCACTTACATGAATTGGAAGTTTTGTTTGAAATGAAGAGCTAGTCTTTTCACATAGGGCCAAAGCTTTTTTCTCAGAAATAATCGGCGGATTGGACCGTCACTTATGCCTTTCACCAGCTGCACCTCTGTTGCCTCATCATTACATACCAGGTGCAGTTTCTTTAAATAGATGCACAAAGTTAGAGAGTAATGGGAAGCGTTCTGCGAGTTACATCCGTAAGGGTTTAGTGATGATTCTCTCCTAACAGTTTAAAGAGATCTTGCTGTGATACGTGCATCACAACGCCGCGCTCCGGCTTCATCACATGCACAGATCTTTCCACACACACACAAAAGCCCTTTTTCACAGGAGCACCTTTCCTTCTCTTTGCGTTCATATTTAATTAGTTTATAAAAGTGAACTGTTATTGCATAATTACCATCCTTGGTACATCCGGAATAACAAGTCTGTGAACAAACACAGCTCTTCGTAAACGTGCATTTCACCCATCAGAGCAGAAGCGTGAAGGCAAACCGGCGACTGGCTCGCCAGCCTCCGGCGGGGCCTGGCGTCGGCGTCGGCGGACTTTTTACCGAGAGTGGGGACCACCAGCGACTTCTGTGAACGTCCAGTGGAGGTCGTTACAAGCAACTTGCTTTAATCTGATACCAACAATGTCTACTGACTCTCTCCTGAGTGCATCCCCCTGGATGAGGCCAGTTCAGGGGAACTGGATCTTGAGACACAGAGAAGGGATAATCCTGCAGGGAGATCACTGGGGAGGATCTGGGTAAGAAGGCTGATTCCTCAGACTGGCATTAATAAATACACTGTCTCCTAAAAGTCTGAAGAGACAGGGTGACTCTGTGAGGATCTGAACAGGGCGCGCGATCACATTCTCACCAGCGAAGGCTTCCCGAGTCCACAGTAAGTGCCTCCCTGCCTAACCCTAAGACTCCTTTCCTGGCTGCTGCATTTTTTAAATTCAAATCTGCCAAAATAATATAATACTAACGTGCATGTGTTTTAAGCCAACTTAGAGGGCATTATACTTGCAGACATTTACTTAAAACAGAAAATGTGCGTTACGTGAAATACAAAAGACCGCTTTCCACCACCACCACAAACGACGCACGTGAGTGACCCCCTTGGGACGAGATGTGCAAGCCACACAGAACCCCGCCCCGCCCCGGCTGAACTTCGCTCTGCGCAGTTCTCGACCCTGGTCAGGATCCTGGATGCAAACTCTGAGAGCAGTAATGACAACTTTTGAATAACCTGGATGTCCAGTCAGAACAGAGGGATCACCATTGCTAGCTGTTGCTAACACAGTTCTATTGTGGGTCGCTTTCTAAATGCCTGTAACTTGCAGTGAACTCGTCAATGACGGAAAACTGTCATCATGTTTCCTTTAAGATCTCACGCATCATTTTTCATTTTATCACAGAAGTTTTCCTTCTCTTCATTTAATTAACAGAGGAGTCTGTTCCTGGACCAAAAAAATACCTGTAGGGCATTGTGGCATCCTTCCTGACAACAAGATGCCCAGTGGGACGCCGGTGGGGGGGTGTCCACTCACACAGGAGAAAGGGGGCTTTGAGCGTAACTCAGAGTAGGGGGTCAGAACAGTTCTGTCCTCCCCTGACCCTCGAAGGACCACCCTCCCAGTGAGGAGGAGAGACAGAAAAACCCGCCTATAAGCAGAGAAAGATCTCGTCTCAGCCTGGGCTCTGGGAGGAAAGAAGTAACTATAGGCCTGCGCTTGTGTGGGCTGGAGAGGACAGCGCAGGGTCTTCTGCGGACATGAAAGCACGCCAGACGGGAGCGCGCGGTCTAAACTGTGAGACTAATGGAACAGTGAGGTCGGCGGAGGGGGCAGCGTGGGGCGGGGGCCGGCGGCCTGGAGGGGGGCCTGGAGTTTATTATAAATGGAAGGGTCTGTTCTTATCACACTAGTGGGTTACTGGCTATAACTGAGTTAGTCCCTTTTGAAATCAAAGCTAACTCCTCATCAACTTTCCATTTATAAAATCTAAGATTTTCAAGCTCATCATACCCTAAACCTGGTGTCTGTCAGTAACCCAGATTTTGAGCTTGGTTTTCACAGATCTTGTGTTGTCGGGCCCTTCACGCACAAGCATTTCTTTTTCTATCTGGTAGCAAAACACCAACAAAACCGAGCCGACCACTTCCCAGTGACGAGGCACACTTCCCTGCCTTAACCCGTCTGATTCCCAGCGCGGCCCTGGAAATGGGTGCTGGTGTCACATACCACGCGGATTTCATCAGCAAAGAGACTGAAGTGATACGGCTGATGTCGGACACGGTGGCTCAGAAAACCTGCGTGACAGACCCAGGGCCAGGGACGGCCAGCGGGAGGACTCCAGGTCGGCCGTCTTCCTCCTGCACAAGCCTCCCTCCCTCCTTCCTCCCACAGTTCTTTTTTCTTGATGAAGAAGATGAACAGAAAACAAGGAATATCAGTTGACATCTTCCTCTGTATAAATCACTATTAAAATATGGATCAAATAAAACGCCAGGGGCTCAAACAATTGAAAACACAAACAGCAAAACAAAATGAGACTTGGCTGAACTCTGGTCTCCTAGTTAGCGAAGGTTCCTCCTCAGAAATGCTTGTTTCAAGCAACCCGAGTTGTTACTCTTTTCATTTGGGACCATTTGTTCTGGTTTTACCATTTCTTCTATTCCATTTTATCTTTTTCTTTTATACCTAGAGATTAAAACAAATAATACAGTTTTCTTTAATTTGAGGGGTATAAATTGTTCTTTTGTTTTGACGTTAATGTTGATGGTTTCTAAGGGTAACCATGTAAGAAACACAATTTACTGATACAATTACTTACTATTTATATTATTTAATATATTATATGATGTTATTTTATTCTTATTTATCACTGTTTTCAATAATAAACTGAGTATTTATGTTACATATTTTTATAAAAATTTTGAAGCGTAGAAGGGATTTTTCAGACGAGGTAGAGAAACAGACATGTCACTCACAGGGGCTTGGTGAAAAGGAAGTGCAAGAACCAGAATAGGGTGTATTTAGGTCTTTGTTCTTTGATTCTCTTTTTAAAATACGTTCATATTTCTTTTTTCTTAGTGCAAAATGCAAAAACGTTACTAAAATCGGCAAAACCTTAAAAACAAAACCTGCCCCCTTGGACATGTTTCCCTGTTGAATGTTGAATGTTACAGTGACATGCCTCTTCGTTTTGCTTGTACTTAACTTGGGAAAACAAATGACATTGAAAGTTCTGAATAGCTACCATTATAAATGTAGCAAGTGTTCAGCCTGTTTTTTTTTTGGGGGGGGGGGTTCTCTTGTTTGAAGTTTCGTTTCTGCTCAGACTTCCTCTTACTGTCCATCCTGCCATCTCCTCTGCCGATTTCAGCTGATCTTATGATCCTTCTGCCCATGTTGGTTTAGCCCCTGCGTCTGAATCACAGTGAAAAGTAGCTTAATTCCTGGTTTCCTGGAAGTCTGGAGCTCCTAGGTATTTCAAAACTGTAAGCTGCCATTTTTAGGCAAAGCTTTAAGACTTGGTGCGGGTGCTTCTCCAGGGAGCAGTATCACCATTCACATCGCTTGCTCATTACAGCTGAGCAGTGATGTGTGAAGCACGTATCTGCCACCTACGTTCATCTTCCCTTTTTTCTGTCGCTGGGCAGGAACACAGTCCTCCTGGCTCCTGTCCCTCCTCCTCGGACCCTCTTCTCCCTCCAGCTCGTTCACCTACTACTCATGGTCTCTTTCCCCCTAGAATCATTCCTTTGTACCTTTATTGACTCTTCCTTCTGCCTGGAATATCTTGCTTTCATTTGCCTGGAAAATAAATCATTCAAAGCCCATTTCCAATGTCATCTTGAAAGAATGAAGCTTCCTAGATCCTCTTGGACCTGACACGTCCTTGTTTCACCTCTGACTTCACAGGACTCGGCACTGACCTGTCGGAGGGCGTTTCTCACTCTGTGTGTATATGACATTGGACCTGCTTCCAGATGAAGCACGACAAATAACTCCACTTCCTATGGGCGACGTACAGTGCTGTCGCTTCAGGTCTTCGTGTTTCCTTCGTGGGGTGGAATGGCTTCCCCATCCTCAGTGAAGCGGGTGTCACTTCTCGGGGTGGAGTCTGTGGAAAGTCTGGACCATTCTAGTCGAGCGACGCTGTCCTGAGACTGTTGTGTGGTCATCTCCACTCCCTGCTCTGCCAGCTGGCGGCACTGAAGAGTCTGGGTCTTGATTCAAAGGGATGGAAGATACAGCCCCAAACGCCCCCGCGCTGCCGCAAAGGTTGCGTGGGCGTCTCTGGAGCTTCTGGGGCTTCGTCCGTCACTCCTGGTCCTGAATAATTTATCCTCTGGGAGGTCATTCAGTTAGATTTAATCTGGGCTACATATAGTCCACAGTTGCTCATCAAGTCATTACGTGAATATGTCTCAGTTTCCACGCTCTCACTTTCTAGTTGGGATTATGCACTGTCACAAATAAAACAACATAAAACGAATTAAGAGCAGGGGCTCGGGAGCAGGCAGCTGAGTCTGTGTCCGGCTCAGCTGGGCCCCGCTTTCTTCAGCTGTGAAATGAGAGAAAAAACCCAGCACAGCAGCACAACCTTACAGGGCTGTTGCGAAGAGTAAATGAGCTGATACTTACAAAGCACTCAGAAGAGTGTCTGGCACAAGTGAGTGCTAGCTTTTTAAAGTGAAAAAATTAAATGACAAGTACCCCACACCTTGTATTTAGTCCCCTGACCCTGCCAGCCTCACTGCTCGCAGCCTTCGGAGTTTTCTGTCTGCCTGCTGAGACAACTCACGTCCTTCACTCTGCCAGGCCCTGTCTTATTTTTTTAAAATCAAATTTATTATTTCAAGGTAAAATTTTGTTCTCAAGACAACTTTTTTGGCTGAAAGGAATTTCTCATGCAATGGTGACCTGGAAAAAAAATGCTTTGTTTTGTGACTTATTATAACATAGTGAAAAGGCCCGTCTTTTGGCCTCGTTTTGCTGTGAAAGCCTCTATAGATTTCCAATTACGAAAAGTGACAGTTTGAATTAGCGACAATACGCGGCTCAACTCTGTTATCAGGCAAGAATTCTCATTATCAGATAGACCGTTCAGAGACAACATGAAAGGACTTAAACAGGAATCCAGGGAGGGCCTGGAGGAAAGTAAGCCACTTTCATTAAAGACATTTTCTGGTCCTCAGTGTTCAGAACGCATCCCAACGGAAAGGGCAGATTTTTATTAGAATCCTTCACTCAAGGATGTGCATCATGCGTTTTGCCTCAGAATCCTTTTCAACAAATCTGCAGCCCAACGTCACTACCCTTGGACAAGAGACACTGGAGGTCCTTAGGCATTTGTATTTCAGCCACCTTTGCCCCGAAAGCTGAACCCCTGGCAGCTCGACCCTGGCTTGTTCGGGTGTAGAGTAATGCGGCCAAAGACCAAGAGACCGGGCCAAGCCTCTGCCCCCGGTGAGGCTGGTGATCCTGGGCGTGCTGTGCAGCCTCGCCATGAGACGCCGCGGATGAAACAGCACCTGCGTCACGGGTATAGCACGAGGTGACGCTGGACCAAAAGTGAGACCTGCCTGTGGTGGAGGCAGGGCCCGTGAGTGCCGCTGCCATCGTGGGATGCGGACAAAGCAGAGATCGTACCAAAAACAGCGTGGAGGCGGCCTGCCTCTTACACGGCCTTGGCTGTGGCGGTGACCCTGTCTAGTGGACTTCTGAACTGGGCAGTCCCTCTCAGGCCCTGTGGGACATCCTGGTGGAAGGAGCCTCGCACTGGATCCGTGTTGGTTGGGTTTGGTTTTTATACTGTTTTTCAGCCAGGTGACCACCAAAGGGCTGCTTTCTGGCTTTTCTTCTGTAAATGGCTGTTGTTATATCTGTCTTTTCCTGTTTTTGTGAGAATCAGAGATGGTCAACTAAAGACACCTGCCATAATGGTGGCACACAGACAGCTCAGGTACATGGTGGCTGCTGGTTACTGGGGTGCCCGAGTGAAGGAGACTGCAGTGTCAGCAGTAGGCAACCGTACTGGCCGTCTTGGGGTCGATTTGCAGCTTAAAAAGCCATTTTAAGTCCTGAAGTCCATGATTTGCCATGTTGAGATACAATTGAAAACCTGTAAAGTTTGGCTTAATTGAATTGGCTTATCAAAAAGAAAAAAAAACTGTGTATAGTAATTCCATGAGTCCCAAAGTTTGAAAACCACTGACATAAACCGAAAGAAAAGAACAAAAGGAAAGAGTATGTGGGTATCCCAGGTTTTCTGGCTTTTGGACAACTATCAGATGCCCAGTGGTGAATGGGGTGAGTTGGACAAATTGGGAAACAGTCCTGAGTGCCTGGAATGTTTGCTGTCCTCTGTTTTACTGTCAATCTGTAACCATAACATACGCCATTAGATGTGCCTGGTTTTGTGAGGACGGAACAGGGCAATGGGGGGACCAAGTCACTCAGAGTTAGATTTTAGTGTCAACGCAGTAGACTTAGGGTGAGACTCCACCCTGGGTCTTCTAGGAAAAGCTCTCATCAAAGGCACATGCATGACAGAAAAGGCTCTTTCATTGGAGATATTTTAGATAAGCCTAGAGGTTACAGGTTCTGGGAAATCAATAACCCTCCACAGTACATTTTGTGATAGAAATTAATTGACTTACACTCCATACATTGCATGATGCCAGTGGCAACCGCAGCGGCCCCCACCGCAGAGCAGGGCGGGACGCACGCTCGGGTGATGTTAATAACATGATGCGGCCTTTGACCCGACAAGAATACACACGTAGCCCTGGACACTCTGCTGAGCGCTTTGGCGTGTGTGACCTCACTTGGCTCTCGCGAGGACACCATGAGGTTGGCGGGGGAAGTGCAACCGTGCCCATTTTAGGGATGAAGAAACTGAGATGCAGGGAAGTCAGGTGAGTTGTCCTAGTTATCGGGCTCCTAAAAGGTCAAGGTAGGACCAGGATTTGACACCTACTCTGGCTTTTAATGTTCTCTCTACTTAATATCCTGTCTTCCTCTGAGGAGGTTTAACAATCAAACACCCGTGGACTTGCTTGGGAAAGACTGGGTATTCTGCACGTGGACTGGATTGCTTATATGCAGCACGACGTGGCCGGGAGTGGGCTTGGAGCACCCTAGTGTTTTGGTAGACGTCCATCGTTGACAGCCACTGGGCTGTCCTTCCCTGTGCCATTTGTTACCCTCATTAAAAAGGAGGAAAGCAGCAAGTAAGCTTGGGCTGGAAGATGAAGATGCCGAGCTGACTCCTTGAGACGAGTGGGACTGAGCCGCCCTGGGCTGGAGCCCCGCTGAGGCCTTGGTGAGGCAACCCCTGGGGGCCCTGTGCTTAGCCGGGTGAAAATTGCTCTTGAGGGACTTAGGGCATCACAAGATCGGGGAGAAGAGGGTGTTTCCCAGCATGCTTTATAGAGAACTGAGACTACACGCCACTGCCTGTGACCTCTGCGCTAGAAACGCGCGCCAGGGAGGCAAAGAGGGGGCGGCGTTCCTCTTTCCTCCTGCCCTCGCCCCAGGCCGCCCTTTGACGAGGCTTCGTGTCTTCTAAGACTGCCTGACACACTCCTTTACCCTGCTTCCCCCTTTACAGGTACATGGGAGAGGGAAGGAAGGAACACCCACGGGGCCACCCTTTGGTGACCATGCAGAATGTTCAGGAAACCCCAGCAGAAGGAAGGAGAGGTCTCAGGGAGAAAGTGACAAGGAGCAGACCTAGAGAAAGGGGTGGCTGGTGCAGCCTTTTCCCTGGAGCAGGTCCTGTCCCCACGTCCGCCTTCTGCGTCCTGCCTGGGACTCTCCCAGGTCTGCAACTTTGGCTCTAAGGATGCCACCTCCCCTCGGCCAAAGAAGCACCTTACCACGGGGGATGTGAGAAGCCACGCGTGTAGGACGGTGTTCAGGGAGGTTAGGGGGAGCTTGTGAAAACCACTTAGAGCTCGAGAGAATCCTCTGTGGCTGGCAACGGCCAACGAGACAATGAAGCAGGGAGTCTCCCACGTGAATACAGGCGTGGTCATGGGATCATCTCGGTCGAATCCTGCTGAGACCCCACCATGGTGCTTCCAGCCTCTGCTTCTTAATCCTCCCCATCCGTCTGACAGTTTTGGAGGAAGGGCCCTGGGGGCTCCCCCCGCACGCCGGGCACCCCGTGCTTCTCTCTCACGCGGTGCTCCGTCCTCTGGGTGACGATTTCCCACCGTCCTGTGGGTCTCTCCAGCTCTCCAAGGTCAGGGACTCGAGTCTTCTTTGTCCACTTCCCCAGAACCTGGCGATGTCCTTGGGACAGAGCAGCAGGCACTTAAATATCTGTTGCCTGAACGCATGAGGAAACACAGGAACATTCGATTTTTTTGAACGGATGTTTTAGATCGCTTGAGGTAATTATTTTGTTGCCATTAGGACCACGACCAAATAGCTCTTCATTCACCTGTGATTTTAAGACTGAGGATGAGTGAGAGGATGGTGCCTCGTTACAGGACTTTTGGAATCAAACAGCTTTTTTCCCTAGGTTGGACAAGTTGCTCAATCTTTCTGAGGTGTATCTTCTTAACTGTAAAATGGGGACAGAGAGACCTAATGCCTGGAGGGTGACGGCGAGCTTGTAATTTAAGTGCAATGACGCACAAAAAGTAGCGAAGGGTCTATCGTGATGGAAGCCCTACCTTCACAGATTCACTGAGAGCGAGGATTTGCTGCTACGTGATAGGCACTATTCCGGGTGTTAAGACTATCGTGGGGAACCAGGTCAGTGTCATCCCTGTAAGATACAAAGGCTTTAGGTAAAACCACTCGCCCACGACGCCCTGTCTCCCAGGAGGCCAGTGCCGGGGCTGCCCTTAGGGACCAGGAGGCCTCGATCGAACGCAGAATTGTGGGAACGCAGATGCCCCGTGCACCAGTAATCTGCTACTTGGAGGATTCGAATCAAATTGGGGATTTGGGTCTGTGCTTTCAAAATCTCCCTTCCCTCAAAGCTTCCAGTGTTGAAAAGCCCACCTGACTCCAAAGAGCTTCCAGACTATTCCGCCTGAGATTACCAGTATTAGGTCCGGCAGAGAAACACTCAGAAAAATTTACCTCGGCCCTTCCTGCAATCTGCTGTGGCTTTTCTGAATCTGGATTTATTAAGGGAAGCTAAGTATTTAACGAAAGGAAAGCAGGCGCCTTGACTGTGGCACACGCATCATCGATGGTGTCGCCTCCACATCCCTGGTTCCTCTGCCGCTGCTGGGGCTGTTACCGGAATGGGCCTCAGTTTCTTTTGACTGTCTTTTGTGTCTCTTCTCTTTACTGTGATCTTGAGGACAAGGAGACAAATGGAAGCATGTGACACCCCTCACCACACAGTCTGGAAAATTCAGGGCGCACCAGTTCAAAAGCTAAGTCTGAAAAGAAACCGGGGCAGCCTCTAAGTGAGAGAGTCAGAAAAAGTGGCCGACCCCAGGCAAGCTGTTCGCGCTCTTGGTTTAATCTTATACCCCGCCTTGATTTTCCATTCATGTGAGTCTATCTGGAGGGCTGTTTCTGGGAGTATCTGCTCTGGCATCTGGAGAGTATCTTTCCCTTCTAACTTTGGGGAAAAGAAGAGTTGGAGAAAAAATGGTCTCAGATAGAGGAGAGAGAGAGAGGTTACATTAAACAAAATATGATCTAAGGCAGTTTCTGATTTTTTGAGCTCAATTAGAAAATGTTAAGTTTGGTAACTTTGAAAGAAACTTTGACACCTCACTGAAGTAGTAGAAAGCATTTATTTTGGCAGAGATTTGTGTCTCCAGGCTAATGGTGTAATACAGGATCGCAGGGTTCCAGAAAGTGAACCTTAACAGAATGATTTTTTTTTTCGGTCTCTCCTCCAAGTAATTCAACTAGTTCTATTTTCTTTTTTATTTCTCCTGCTTTTCCTCCTCCTCCTCCTCCTTCTTCGGGCTTCAGTTGTAGGCTGGGACTGATCCTAGGAGTTTGGGGTGGGCTTGGCTTATAAAGGGCCTGAAGGGAGGTTCTTTGTTACCCAAGAAAATCGGATTGATTCTAGAACCAACTGAGTGTTTGAATCTGCCCTCAAGTTGGCCTTAGATTATTTCCAAGAAGCTCTGGAAAGGTGGACCACCCCTTGACAATCCTCATCTGGATCCTTAGGCAGGATCCAAAAAAGTTTGGTCTTGGGGTGTGTCCCTGTTTACTTAGGTTAAAGATGTGCAGATATTACAGCTCACCTCTGACAGAGGAAAGGACAGTCACTCCCCAGTGAAGGCACAGACGGAGGGGACAGAATGACTCTGCACTCTTGCCAGTCACTGCGCTGGGAGCTGTGTGGTCTCTCAGCTCCTGGAAACGTCAAAGCAACGGTGGTAGGTGATTGGAGCCCCATTTTTAGTTAAGGAAATTGGTGTTCACATCCTTCATTTTCTAAAAGTCACACAGCTAGAAGTGGCCCTGGAGGAATCTGGAGGCAGTCTATCTGCGTCAGGGCTGGGGTCATTCCTGTCCACGCAGATGGGGCCGCTCCTCAGCTAACAGGACGCCTTGTGCACACTGCCTTGGTTTCCTTTAAGCTCTCAAGTCCTTCTGAAGTCACGTGTACTGCGTTTCCTAGAATGAGTAACACAAGTCCCCACAGAATGACAGCAGAAGGGTTTGGGAAAGAAAATGGAAACATTTGTGCCACAATCTACAAACCCCCACGCGGCTGAGTGTAGGGCCCCTCCTGCCCACCTGAAACTAGACCGAGACCTACTCCCTCAACAAAGCAGTTCTGCTTCCCGAGGGCCGACGTGGGGGTCAATTAAAATGCGGCCCTTGGACGTGGAGGGACAGGCTAGCCCCAAAGGAATGGGTCAGAGAGCGGGGCCCCAGGCGGAAGGGCATGACCAACAGGGGTTCACAAAGGAGAGCGATCTGAGCCCGGTTTGCACCGGTCACCCTTTCCCTGAACTGAAGATAAAAACGTTTCAGTGGCCAGGCCCACGTGCTGCATCGCAGCAGACATGGATCCGGGGCCACAGGTGACGGGCTGCTCGGAGTGTATGGGGAGCAGTCTCTGGGTTGCAGGAGGACGATCTTTTGGAAAGAAGTTGCTCACTGCCTGGATAGTGGCAGCGACGAGTTACTCAGAGCAGCATCGCCAGAATGTGGGGAGAGGATGCACTTGCCAGTTGTCTGTCACGGTTCCCCTCCAGGCCTGGAAAAGGGCCTGCGTTTATCCCTATTGGCCTGTTTTACCGGGAGGGAAGGTGGGGGTGGAAAGGTGGAAGCAGGAGGGGAAGCTGCTTTACTTAATTTTCTTGCCTTACATTTTCTTGACTTAAGCCAGCCTCGCCGCTGCATGAACCCGTGCCAAAGCCTCCCACGTGACCCCAAGGGCCCCGCGAAACCAGCCACCGCCGCGCAGAGATGCGCAGAGATGCGCAGAGATGCACTGAGATGCCCTGGGTGGGGTCGCCTGCGTTCACGGTATTTCAGGCTTCCTGTCAAGAAGAAGGAAGTGCAGCAGCGAGAGAGAGAGAGTGTGTGTGTGTGTGTGTGTGTGTCTGTGTGTGTGTTTGTGTGCGCGCGTGTGTGTTTCTCACCGCGTGTGAGTTTTCATGCGCGTTTCCGGGTGAGAGAGGCGGGGGCGGGGCGGGGCGGAGGCGCGAAGGGCGCGCAGTAAACGAGACACCTCCGCCCACTTCAGAGCCCGCCTGGGTGCCCAGTGTCACCCTTCGTTTCTTCGGGTCTGGGAATGGTTCTTTTTAATTACCTGCTCGGTTTCACTCCCCTCTTTCTGCGCTACCACATCTGTTTTTCATTTTCTCTCAATTACAAAAGCAATATATATTCCATGAAGAAAACTTGGAAAATGTGGAAGACAGGGACAATGAAGCTGGCTCATAATTCTGCCCCCGCAGTAACCACTAGCATTTTGTTGTGCATCCTCCCAAGTATTTAAGGTTTATAAAAAGGACACGATGCTCTACAGGTGGCTTTGTAACCTGCGTTTCCCCTTTGAGTTCCCTTTTAATGTGACGAATCCTCATGTGTTCTGGCTGCTTGAGCATCTCTCCTGGGGAATTCTCCAACTCACGCCGACTTTATCATGTGTTCTCTCCAACCACTCTCTGCTCTTCTGTTCCATCACTTCTTTGTTTATGCATTCAAATCCCCTTTTGGGATCACCTGGTAAAACACTGAACCTCAAAAATAAATCGATTTTATTGTGTCTACTTCACATGAAATACTGCTGGAGAGAAACATACAACTGCACTGACTTCTCCAAATGCTATTCCTCAGCAAGGCGTCCCTCTGATGAACAACACATGCTCCTGCTCTGGGCCTCTGAGCGTCCCCTCTGCCCAGAGGGCTCTTTGCTGGGCTGTCTTCTGTGGCTTATTCCTCGACCATCAGGTCTTCCCTTATATGTCAGCACTAAACTCGGAGAAACCTCTATCCCTGGCCTCCAGAACTGAGTTGAAGTGACCAACTCATTTGTTTCCTTTTCTTACAGCATGGACGCTCCTTGAGGACAAGAACCTTACCTACTGGAGTTTCGTCACATAGTAAATGCTCAATGTCTGCCAAATAAAAGAATAAATAGATGGGGAAAAAATCTACCTTTCTTTTCCAGTTCCCAAAGGGCTTTTACGTATACCATCCTGTTTGAGTCTTTTTACAGATTTGTGTGATATGGGTTGGTGGCAGCATTTTGGCCATTTTGTATCTCCTTTGAGCAGGTCTTGACCAGGTTCACATCGCTCACAGTGGGGGAACCAGGAGCTCGGTGTGACCCAAGCTTTACTTTACTTCCTCCCCTTTCCCACCAAGGAGTCTTAGCAGCAGAAGAAACTGTCAGCCCAGGAGGGGACAGGATGCTGCACGCAGCCAAGCATGTCCCACCCAACCTGGCATTTCAGTGGAGTATCGGAATCTTGTTATCTTAAAGTTATACAAATATAAAATTTGTATAACTTTAGTGTGCTCCTCCATTGCATGTTTGCTTCAATATTATCTTTTTAAATAACGTAACAATTTACTTTATTTTATTATTTTGTTTTTTAATTGAGGTATAGTTGATTTACAATGTATTAATTTCTGGTGGATAGCATAGTGATTCAGTTATGTATATATATATAAATCTTCTTTTCATGATAGGCTGTTACAGGGTATTGAATGTAGACCCCTGTGCTCTACAGTAGGACCTTGCTGTTTATCTGTTTTATATATAGTAGTTACTAACTGCAAATCTCAAACTCCCAGCTTATCCCTTCTCACCCTCTTTCCCCTGTGGTAACCATAAGTTTGTTTTCTATGTCTGTGAATCTGTTTCTGCTTTGTAAATAAGTTCATTTGTGTCTTCTTATAAGAGTCCACATATAAGAGATATCATATGATATTTTTCTTTCTCTTTCTGGCTTACTTCACTCAGTATGATGATCTCCAGTTCCCCCGATGTCACTGCTAATGGCCTTATTTTACTCTTTTTTTTGGCTGAGTAGTATTCCATTGTGTATATACCATATCTTCTTTATCCAGTCATCTGCCCTTGGACATTTAGGTGCTTCCATGTCTTGGCTGTTGTAAATAGTGCTGCTGTGATCACGTGGGTGCAGGTGTCCTTTCGAATCAGACTTTCCTAAATTATTTGACTCTCCCTCTCCCTTAAGTAAAATGGCCTCTGCACAAAAGGCTTCAGATTCATCCTGTGGCTTTCTTCCCAGACCCTCCCACCTCCCATCCGTGTCTGCAGAGGGATGCATAAACCCAGTCTGAGGAGCAGGGTGCTGCCCCACACAGTCTCTCCAGCTTGGTTGGAGGCAGGACTTGACAGTGTTGCTATTTGCACATCAGTGAGTGAAATGAGGTGCACAGCTCACTTAAGTGGCACGTATTCCCAGCACGAATTTGCCAACCAGTATCTGAGATCCAAGGGTTATCAGAGATTTATAACATCTGGACATGATTTTAAGACATTTTGAAACCCTTCCTGACTCCCCCAGATATATAACCACACTCCACTCTCCCCTCATCTGAACAAACAAATGTCCCTCCTCGGGGCAACCGTGACATTTATTGTGCATATTTGGAGGATATAATGTTGTTCCCTAGAGAGACAAAAATTAATAAATGCTTATATGTCCGGAATGAGAAAAAGTAAGTGGAGAAGACAAAGTTTCATGTTACTCGACCCCTAGATACACCTGTTCAACCTTTCAGAGGCCTGAGTTATAATAAAGGATAAAAAACGCAATATGAGAAATATCAATGCCTATCTTGATTGTATTGTTGAAGGGTTTCCATTTCATATAGCAGCAAATAACAGGAAATATTCTCTTATTCATGGCAGGTTATTTATGGGGGATAGAATTCTCAAAAATCTGGCTTTCTGCTTTACAACATTATCTCCAAATACAATAATCAAACCTAAATTCTCTACTTCCTAGTGCTGCTCAGAATGGCCTTTTTGAAAAATGTTTTCTTCTATCACCAAAAAGAAAAAAAATCCAGATAACCTGTTTTGATTTATTGGCTGGAAAATCATTATAAAGTAGCAAGAATACTGCCTTCTTGTGAGGTCAGAAAATACATATACGTGGGAAGAAACTGAGCTCTAAAAGTGGGGCTTGGAAACAACATACTTGAACTTCCTTTGATATTCACCTCGATTGTGTGTGCGTGTGTGTGTGTGCGTTTAATGGAGGTCCTGGGGATTGAACCCAGGACCTCGTGCATGCTAAGCATCTGGTCTGCCACTGAGCTATAATACCACCCCCCACCTCAGTTTTAATTATCTGTTGTTTTCTTGGATTTTGACATCTGAAAACTGGATCCCTCTTGGAAGGAGACACTGCATGCAGCACAAACTTGTAAGTGGGTAGAGAACTCCAAACGTGTAGAATATAATGAAAATTAAAATCACTCAACTGAATATTCAAAATTTAATAAATCACTATTTAGATCTCTAACCCTTTATGATTAGGATGGGCACATGAGGTGATTCAAGATCTCAACATGAAAACGAATATATACACACACACACACACACACATATATATATATATATAAATGAGTGACTATGCTATACACCAGAAATTAACACAACATTGCAAATCAACTGTACTTCAATTAAAAAAAAAGATTTCAAATAAGAGTGTCATATCAGAATTTTCCTCCCTAGACTAAAACCATACTCCAGGAGTTCTGACCTGGGGGATCTAAATTTACAACTTTCTTTCAAAATACTGATTGTATAGTAACATATAGCAGTACGCAGACTTCAGGGAGGCAAAACACATTCGCTCCTTTCTTGCATATCAGCTTCCTTTACACAGCTCTGCTCCCGTGGCTGCAGGCCAACTCCTGTGGCAAGATATTTAAAAAACAACCCTATGGCTCTGTATTGATTGGCAACGTGAAATTTGGCTCCGTAAAGTCTGGAGAAGGATGCTGTTACCTGCCTGGCTTCAATGTATCTTTGTTTCCCTCCCACAGGAAAAAACAATTTAATCACAGGCAGTTTACAGCCTTGGTTAGAGGGGACTGGGGCGGTTCAGTTTTAGATGGACTGGCAAAAATCAGCCAACAAATTCGTGGTTTTATTTATTTATATTTTATAAAGGCAGCGTTTAACAGCCCATGTGTGATTGAATCCAGAATTTCGTAGTCTCTGCTACTGACCTCTGTTAGAGCCGGGGGCCCTCGGCTTTGCCAGGAATCTCTGGCTCTGCCCATAAGGTGTCAACAGGACCAGATGGAAAGATGCAATGTATCACTGTTAAGAATAGCGAAGTTATTCCTTGTTAACTGTTACCATTAAAATGTTCGCCAGAGCTGTCTTCCTGATGGCGAGAAGGAAGCTTGGAGGGGCCCACCTGGAATTAGTAGGCAGTGGGGCCAGAGTTCAAGCTCCAGGGTTGTGGTTCCTGAGCCTTCATACATGTAACTATTCAGCTCCAGTCTTTCTCAAGTAAAGGACCCCTTTCCGCCATGTGAGGTCAAGTTCCTGGAAAGTATCATGAAGATAAACTGTCTACAATTTTATTCCTAAAATAAAACTCCGCATTGTATTTGCAGTGGCTGCCTCTGTGGTGGGGGAGGATGTGGCTGGACAGACGGCCGCTTCTAGCTTCGTATGATAAAAATTAAAGTGACTGCAGGAGCTGCAGCTGGCTTGAACTGACAGGTACAGGGCTTGCCAGTTAACTTTATGCTTTCTGATGTATTTATTCTCATCAGTTGATGAGAATACATATGTTGTTTTGAATTTTTAAAAAAAGAAACTTTGCAAGCCACATTAAACAAAGGATGATTTCATCTCTGGAATTGAAATAAAAATATTTAATTTGAACTGAATCAAAGTTTATAGTGGACCCTGTGGTTCACCAAGGCAAAGCATCTCATCCAAGGCCACGGGACAGAATCAGAATCAGAACCAAGGGCTAGCTAAGATATAATGGCCATCTAACATTTTATTAGGTTCATTATATCTGCAGGTGTATGAGATTGCAGTACTCTTTATGTCTAAATTCTTCAACAAATATACATACAGTACATCACCTATGTGGTAACATCAAACTCTTTTTGGAGGGGATAAACTTTTTTTAAAATTGAAGTATAGTCAGTTTACAACGTTGTGTCAGTTTCTGGTGCACAGCATCATGTTCCAGCCATACATGGACATACACATATTTGTCTTCATATTCTTTTTCACCATAAGTTACTACAAGATTTTAAATATAGTTCCCTGTGCTGTGCAGTATGAACTTGTTTATCTAATTTACATATAGTAGTTAATATCTGCAAATCTTGAACTCCCAGTTTAGCCCGCCCCACCCCTCTGGTAACCGTACGTGTGTTTTCTATGTCTGTGGGCAAACTCCTGACAATTCAGGCTGGTTCGCCTTACCGTTCTGGTGCTGGCGACATCAGCCGGGCTCTCTGCTCTCTCTGATAATGACTTTGGTAACCACTATGATGAAGAAGGCGCAGCTGTACAATACAGTGTCCAGCTCAGATGTCTCTGGTCCTCACTATTCCTTTTTTTTTCTCTCCAGCTTCCATAAAATGTAAGATTTGGGGTATTTTCTAGGACTTCCATGTGTGCCCTATTTCCTGTTCTCATTGACTTCTTTCAAAACCTGTCTTTGAAAGAGTTCACTTTGTTTTGTTTTGTTTTTTCCGTTTCCAATCACCTGTTCTTTCCTGGCCTCTTCCCTTTGTCCTGAAAACATGCTCAGGTGTTCCTTACCATGGGGAATATTCTCTTTGCCCTGATAACACCTACAGCTATAGCCTCCTTCTTCTTCTTTTTCTCATTCATTTCTAAATTTCTTGAAAAGGTCTCTAAAAATAGCTACACTCCCTAACCATTTATTCGCAGGACCCGACCACGTGCCCGCTTCCCGCCTCTCTGGTGGAATTGCTCTGTCAAGGGTCAATGTTAACTAGACTTACGGTGCTGATTATTTTACAATATATACAAATATCAAATCATTACGTTGTACACCTGAAACTAATATAATGTTAGATGTCAATTAAATCTCAAAAAAGGCAGCACAACATGTGTTGTCAAATCCAACAGATCTTTCTTCTATTTGAGCTTCTATCACAGGGCTGCACGATTTAATAACATTTTTTTTCTTGAAAATATTTCCTCTTTTAGCTTCTGGGACCCTGTCGTTTGCTGGTTTCCTCCGTGTCACTTCTCAGTTGTCTCGTCTGGTTCCTCTTCTTCTCGTCCATTGTGCTCAGATGCTCCCCCACGACTCCAACCTCTTTCATTTCCTTCCACAGCTTCAATTATCAGAGGAATTGTTGACTTTCTGAGTCCTGGGGCTCCACTAGCAGCTGATCAAAGCTGTGAAACCCACTCCCCGCAACCACCCAAATTTTAACATAAAAATGTAACAGTGAACATTCACTGAGCACTTGCGATGGGATCAGCTAAATCCTCCCAACAATTCCCTCATGAGGCTGGAGGAGCCATCTTGCCAAAGAGCTACCCCTGCCAAGTTCGCTCGGGTGGGATTCAGAGCCCAGCAGTCCAACTATAAGTACACAGTAGCGCTCAGGTTCCGCACACATCGCTAGCAGAATCATTGAACTCCTCTTAAGAGACTCATGAACTATCACCATCAAGACAGTGGCTACACCGTCTCTAGCTGCAACCTGAATCCCATACACTTCTCCTCTAAAGACAGATTTTATTGAGGCATAATTGCCATACAATAAAGTGCACATATTTAAAGTGTACAATTTAATGTTTTGACACATGTACGTATCTGTGAAACCATCACCGTATTCAAGGCTGTAAACAGATACAACACCGCCGAAAGTTTCCAGGGTGCCCAGCGGATCCTTCTGTCCCGGGTCTCCCCACCCAGCTCTGCCCAGAGGCAAGCACCGATCTGCCTTCTGTTACTATAAAGCGGGTTGTATCCTTTGGCTTTATGTTAATAGAATCCCACAGCAGGTACTCATTTTTACCTGGCTTCATTCACCCCGCTTACTTGCTCTGAGATCCATCTTGCTGAGTGTCAGTGTCAGACGGTGCCACACTTCCTTCTGAGCAGTACTCCATCGTGTGGACAGGCTTACGCTTGTTTGTCTGTTCCCCTGTGATGGCACTTGGCTTCTTGCCATTTGGGGCCATCACAAAGAAAACTGCTCGGAACACTTCTGTATGAGTCTTAGTACGAAGAGGATTGGTTAGACTATATAATACACATACATTTAATTTCTTTAAAAAGATGCCAAACAGTTTTGCCAAGTGGCTGCACCATTTTCTACTTCCACCCTTGATGTAAGAGAATCACATTTGCTCCGCATTCCTGCCAACACTCAGTATGGTCAGCATTTTTAATTTTCGCTGTTGTAAGAGGAATGGTAACTTGCAGTTTTAATTTGAATTTCCCCAATGACTAATTAAACTGAGTATCCATTCATGTGGTTCTCTTCTTATCCACATAAACTCTTCGTTGAAATGGCTCTTCAAAAAATGTTTTTATTTTAAAAATTGGGCTTTTTTCTCCTTATTATTGAGTTTTGGGAGTTCTGTATATTTTGAATACAAGTTTCTTATTTCATTTACCATTTGAAAACATTCTCCCAGTCTGACTTTTCATCATTTTAACAGTCGTTTCATTATCTTAATAGTAGTTTTGGAAGATGAGAATTTTAAACTTTAAAGAAATACAGTTATTCAATTTTTTTCCTTTATTGATATATTTCTTGGTGTTATATCAATAGAAATCTTTGCCTAACACAAGATAACAAAGATTCTCTTTTTCCCCCCAGAAACGTTAGAGTTTTTGGTTTAGCATTTAGGTGTAGAATCCCTTTTTACTTAATTTTTGTATGTGGCGTGAAGTGTGACTCAAAGTATACATCTCAAATATAATTATCCACTTGTCTGAGTGCCATTTGCCAAAAAGACAGTCTTTCCACCACAGAATTGTCTTTCCATCTTTGCCAAAAATCAGTTGTCCACCTACGTTTGGGCCTGTTTCTGGACACTCTTTGTTCCATTGATTTTTGTCCATCTTTATACCAATGCCACCCTTTCCTTAATTCTCTAGTCTTGAAATCAGGTAAAATGAATCCTCCTTTGCTCTTCTTTTTCAGAATTGTTCTGGCTTTTCCAGGTCCCTTGAATTTCCATGCAACTTTTAGAACCAGATTATCAATTTGTACAGAAAAGTCCAGAGATTTTGATCGGGACTACATTGAATCTATGGAACAATTTGAGAAAAATCAATATTAAAAAAAAATCTTATTTTCTGACCAAAAGCCAAGAACCTCTCCCTATTTGCTTAAATTCCCTTTAATTTCTTTCAGCCATGTTTCACAGCTTTCAGTTTATAGAGCATACCTATCTTTTGTCAGATTCATCTCAAAGTAATTGATTTTTTAAATGCTATTGTAAATAGTATTTTTAAGCATTTCAATTCTGATTGTTCACTGCTATTATACAGAAATGCAATTTTGATCTTCTTCTGCACCTTGTCTAAATTAACTTTTCCCCCAGTGGTGTACTGTCCATCACGTTTTTTATGAAGATGATCACGTTGTCTTCAATGAAGACAACCGCGCTTCTCTCTTAGTGCTCGAGGCGGCTTTGGTCTGGCTGCTCCGGGCTGAGTGCTTGGAGTCCTTCATACGATGAAAGGGGGGCGGTGGGCGTGGAAACCCGATCTCACTTCTGATCTCAGGGGGAAAGTGTTTAGTTTTCACCATTAAGAACTTGCTGGCTGTAGGATTTTCACAGATGCCTTTTCTTAGGTTAAGGAAGTTCCTTTCTTTCTCAACTGTTGCAGATAATTTTCATCAGAAAAGATGTTGAATTTTGTCGAGTTCATTCTCAGCATCAATGGAGAAGATCATTTTTTTTTTCATTAAAGTATAGTTGATGTACAGTCTTATATGTCTCAGGTGTACAATACGCTCACTTCATACGGGGGCTGCCTGCACCCTTCTGTTGTTCTGGGACCAACTACTGTGGGGCCACTGTGGGTGGGTGGGGCTGGCCCCCGGCCCTGCTGGCTGGGAGGCCCTGCCTCATATGTTGGCTGTGAGCGCGCTGGAAGACGGGGTAGGCTTCCCCCGCGGTTGGCCGCATGGTCCCGGGGACACAGGGTGCTGTGCACCTGCGCGAGGGTGGGGCTGGGCCTTCAACACCAGTAAGAGTGAGATTCCAGATGGTGCTTCCCAGCACTGGTGTTATCACCACAGACTGAGCTCCCCGGAGTGCCTGCCACCACTGTCCCCTTCCCCCAGGAAGAGTCTCACTTGCTTCCTGACTCTCCAGAAGGCTCTCCAGATAGGCAAATGTGTCTGATCCAGACTCCTGTCAGTCTGCTGCCTCTGCCCTGGGACTCGGCCATGTGAGATCTCGTGAGCACCCTTTACACGTGGAGTCTCTGTTCCCTATAGCTATCTGGCTCTCCCAAAGTAACACCCACTGGTTTTCAAAGCCACATGTTCTGAGGGCTTGTCTTCTTGGTGCAGGAGCTTCAGACTGGGACCCCGATGTGGGGCCCGGACCCCTTGCTCCTTGGGGAGAACGTCTGCAATGAGGAATTATTCCCCTGTTTGTTGCTGCCCTGGGTGTGTGGGTCCTGACTACACTGCATGTCATTGTGCTTCCCTCTTTATGTCTTTAATTGTGGAAAATCTTTCCTGCTAGTCTTCAGGGTGTTCTCACAGATGGCTCTGTAAGTTGTTCTAATTTTGGTGTGTCCATGGGAGGAGGAGAGTTTAGGGTCTTCGTATTCCATGATCTTTGTCACCTTGTCTCTGGAGTGATTGATTTTTAAATATTAAGCCAATCTTGTGTTTCTGGGATTTAACTCAGCATAGATTCAGCTGGCTAAAATTTTGTTTATTATTTTTGCATCCTGTGTTCATGAAGAATATTGGTCTGTAGTTCTTTTTGTATAAAATCTTTGCCTGGATTTAGTATTAGGATATTGCTAACCTAATACAAAATGCTGAGAAGCAGTCCATCTTCAGCTGTCTGGAATGGTTTTTGTAGAATTGGTATAATTTCTTCCTAAAATACTTGGTAGAATTCATCAGTAAAGACATCTGGACCTGGAATTTTCCTTTTTAGGAAAAATTTTAACTTCAAATTTGATTTCTTTAATAGATATTGGGCTATTCTGATTATATTTTCTTGAGTAAGTTGATTACTTGTGTCTTTCAAGGAATTTGTCCATCTTTCTGAAATTTTCTAATTTCTAGGCATAAAACTTTGCATATTATCTCCTTATTATATTCTCAATACCCATAAATTCTGTAGTGATGTCAACTCATTTATGATATTGAAATTTTGTGCTTTATTAATTTTATTGATCTTCTCAAAGAATGAGTTCTTGGTTTCATTGATTTTCTCTGTTATTTTGTCTGTTTCCTATTTCAGTAATTTCAGCTCTGATCTTTTAAAAGTTCTTCTGCCTACTTTGAGTTTCAATTGCTGTTCTTTTTTAAGTTTCCTAAAGTTTAGGTATTAAGACTTTTTTAAAAAAATATGTGTTTGGTAATACAAATTCACCTACATATTGCTTTTGAGGAATCCCCACATTTTTAATATGCTGGTTTTAATTTTTATTCAAATGCATCATAATCCATTTTAATTTCAAAATACTTTATAATTTTCCTATTTCCTTTCTTGAGTTATAAATTATTCATAAATGTATTACTTAGTTTCCAAATATCTAGGGATTTTCCAAAGGTATTTCTGTAATTGATTCTAATTTAATTTCATTGTCATAAAATATTTTATAAGACTTGAATCTTTTAAATTTATTGAGATTGTTTTGATAAGTGTCTCATGTGCACTTGAAAAATATGTATAACCTGCTATTGTTAGATGGAGTATCAGGTCACTTTGCTTGATAGTGTTGTACAAGTATTCTAAATAATAATAGTTTGCCTACTTGTTCTGTCAATTATTGACAGAGGAGTATTGAAACATTTAACTACAGTTGTAGATTTGTTTCTTATTGTAATTCCATCAGTTTCTGTTGTATGCATTTTGAGGCTCTGTGATCAAGTGCATAGATATTTAGGATTGTTATATTCTCCTGAATAATTCACCCCTTCAGTATAATAAATTAATCATTTTTACCTCCAATAACATTTCTTATTCTGACATACTTTCTTCCATTCCATTTTAAAACTATTTCTACTTAAACATCATTTCTTATAGGTAATATATAATCATGTCTTATTTTTATATCCAATATGAATCTTTGCCTTTTAAGTGGTTTGTTTGAACCATTTACATTTAATGTGGTTGTTAATATAGTTAGATTGAAATCTATCATTTTGCTATTTGCTTTCTATTTGTCTCATTTGCTCTTTGTTCCCTTTTTTTGTCTTTTTTTGATGAGCATTTTTGTTTTGTTTTTGTTATATCTTTGTTGACTTACTAGCTGTCACACTTTGGTTTGTAATTACTTAGGGTTGTTAGTGTACCTATTTAGTTTATTAGTTTACTTTCAAATGATTATCACTTTGTGTGTAGTGTCAGAGCTTTACAATAGTGTATTTTCACTTACCCTCTCCTGCCCTGTGTGGTTTTGTTACATACATTTTACTTTTACGTATGTCAAAAATCCAACAGTACTTTGTTAATTTTGTTCAAATAGTTACTTATCTTCTAGATAAATTTAAATAAATAATAAGGAAAAATTTTATACATTTACCTACCTAGTTACCATTGTTGGTGGCCTTCGTTCCTTTGTGTAGATTAATATTTTCATGCATTAATATTTTCTTTCTGCTGAAGTACTTCCTCTAACTTTTTTTTTTTTCCGGTAAAAAGATCTGTTGCTGATGAATTCATCAGCTTTTAAATTTCTGAAAGTCTTTTACTTTTAATTTTGAAAGATATTTTTACTGCATATAGAATTTTTGACAGTTTTCTTTTTTAAATTTCAGCATTTCAAATGTGCTTTTTCTCACCTTTATTGTCTTCAGTGGGAAATTTGTTGTCACCCTTATCACTGGTTTTCTGTATGTACATTACTTTGTTTTCAATACTTTCTCTTTACTACTAGTTTTGAGAAACTTGATTATGATGTTCCTGCTATACTTCTCATGTTTTGAGGGTTTTTTGGAACTTCTTGTATCCATGTGGGTTTATAGTTTTCATCAAGCTTGAAAATTTTTCATCCATTGTTCCCTTAAATTTTTTGTCTGCTCACTCCTTTCTGGGGACTCCAATTAAATGCATATTAGGGAGTGATGTCACCAAAATGACAGAGTAGGAGACCCCAGCCTCTGTTCCTCAACAAAAATCAACAATTAGGCAGCTGTCCATAACAAAAATAACCCTGGAATAGCTCAAGAGTCCACTTAAGAAACTGGGAACACAGTGAAACAAAAAAGTCTAAGAATAGCCACACAAAAAGGGAAGGAAGAGCGGCTTCATTTTGCTTGTGTTCCCCCATCCCCCAGGCCGAAACTGCTCAGTGCTAAGAGGGAACTCCCCAACTCAAAAGAGTTCCCCTTGCCAGGAAAGGAAGAAACGGGTGGCAGGTCAGCTTCCCAAGCCTTTTAGGGGCACTGAATGAAGAACCCACTTTGCATTCACCCTACCCAGAGACCAGCAGAGCTGAGATGAATAGAGACAGCTTGGCACAAGGAAAAGGGCAGTGGCAACAGTACTAGCACATGGTGGGAGGGGCCATGGCTCCCAGCGTCAGACTCTGCAGGGAATCCCAGCAGGTTTTGCGGCCGAAGAAACCAAACGCCAGCACAGCCACTGTGGACTGCCTGTAGACTCCAGCACTGAAGTTTTCTTGCTATAGTTTCATCTGTGCAGATGCCAGCAGCTTGAAAATCTCTCCACTTCCCCTCGCTACACTCCAGCCCCCATGGGAGCCCAGGATCCACACTGGCAGCCATCCGTGACCTCTGCAGCTGCACAGGTGCCAGACACCATCCAGACCATGGCAGCTAACCATCACTGTTGTGTGCATGCTGTGGGCTCACCCTCCACTTCACCTGCATGCCACTGGCCTGACTCCCATCACAGGCCTCCATGCCATCGTGTACCTGTTATGAGACCCTGCAGCCGCAGTAGCACACACTGACAGCCAGGGCCCCTCAGCTGCTTGTGGACCCAGATCCAGTCCTGTCCTTGACACTGGCACGCACTGCTTGGCTTACCTGCAGCTCACCCACCCATCTGTGCACTTGCATGGCCCTGCCCTGCTCCTGTTACTGGTTTACGCTTTGTGGGCTGGCGGTCCACCAGCCCAGCAGCCACGGGAGAACACACTGACAGTGAAGCCCCACAGCTGACCTGGTGCACCTGCCATTGACCATGGCCATTGCTACTGGCCCTGGCCTTCAACAGAATATGTGTCTGCAACCAGTCCTTGTCACTACACAGGCCCCTGCAGCCAACCTGCAGCTGAATATGTGTCTACCACCATTCAAGCTGCCCCTGCTGCCTGCCCTGGTCCCTGGCTGGTGCACCTGGAGATGCTCCTAAGAACCCAACAGCCTTTGAAGCCTCGGAAGTCTCCTGCAGTGCTCACTAAGGACCATGAAACTATTGACGTTATGGACTCCAGCAACCTGAGCAATTGAGACATCACGAACCCCAGGTCCAGAATCACCATGTGCCCTTGCACTTCTTGCCCTGCAGCATTAGACCCAGGGTCCCAGCATGCTGTAGTGAATCCCCCACCCACAGATGAAGGTCTTTCCTTACTGAAGTCAGTCTGTAAAGACTAGAAGAGATGACGGCTTCCTCAAGCGTGCAGACACCTACCCAGGGCTACAGGGATCACAGAGCATCGGGGGAAGTGTGACACTAACACAGAAACACACAAACCTTCGTAACCCAATCCTCCCCCCCAAATAGAGATACATGATTTGCCTGATAAAAAAGATCAAAACAATTGTTCTGAGGTTGCTCAGAGAGCAAAAAGCAAACACAGATAAATAATTTAAGAGGATCAAGAAAACAATACAAGAACAAAATGAGAAGTCCCTTAAGGAGATGGGGAGACAAAAAAGGAACCAAGTAGAAATTTGGGAGCTGAAGAATAAAATGACTGAACCAAAGTATTCAGTAGATGGCTTTGGCACCAGACTGGACCAAGCAGAAGAAAGAACTAGTGAAACCTGAAGACAGATCCTTTGAAATTATCCAGGTGGAAAAAAAGAAAAATAAAAAAGGAAGAAAACCTATGTGACTTACGGGATACCATTAAAAGAAATAATCTACACATTCTTGGATTGGCCCAAAAAGAAGAGTGAGAGAAAGAGGTGGAAAGCTTCTTAAAAGAAACAATGGCTGAGAACTTCCAAAAGTAGGGAGAAATTTGGAATACAAACTCATGAAGCTCATAGGTCCATAGACTAAACTCAAAGAGATCTTCTCTAAGACACATTATGCTAAAACTGTCAAAAATCAAAGACAAAGAATCTTGAAAGCAACAAGGGAAAAGAAGCTTGAATAAACATTCTTCTCAAAAGCATTTCTAGTTGTGCTGGGCTCCCCAAATTCTTGGTTCCATCTCCTCAACACAGGAAGCTTTCGAGGCTCCCCCTGAGATGCTCTTTCCTGACTCATCCGTTGGAGTCTCATTCAAGTAAGGGGCTGAGGCAATCGTAGGGCTTCCTCTGTCTTCAGTCTTTCAGGAATTTCTCTTCTTCGTTGCCTGATGTCCAACACCTTGAAGATCATTGCTTCATCTATTTTGTCTCTTTTTTTTTTTTTTTGTGACTATGAAGAAACCCAGAGCAGGGTAGGGGATAGAAATCACGGTAGAATAGAGTGTAGATTCGGACAGGTTTCTCAGGACCCTCTAGGAGTGATTAGTTTGAAGAAACATCAAAGGAACTGAAGGGTGAGCCATGAGGCTATCTTAAGGAAGAACACTTGAGGCAGAGAGATAAGAAAATTTAAGAACAATGATGGGAACGTGACTGGCTCATCAAAGAACATGTGGAAGTCAGTGTGGCTCCAGCCAGATGATAGGACTGAGAAGGTGAGACTGGAGAGAGAGCCAGGTGCTCAGGTAACAGGAGATTCGTATGAAGGAAGGATTTTGCATTTCATTCTAAGGATGATGAAAACTACTATAGGATTTTTAGTAAAGATGTGTTTAAAATAAGAGACTTGGTATTTTAAAGGATAATACTAGGTGCTCTGTGGAAAACTGATTGTAAAGTGTCAAGAGTGGAATCCAGTTTGGACAAGGGTAGTTACCACTGGAGGTGGAAACAAAGTTCCAGAATATTCTAAAGGAGATGCTAATAAGATTTGACAGATTGAATGTGGGGCATTTGAAAAAGAAGGGGTAAAGATGCATTCTCAACTTTTTGGCCAAAATAGTGGTCTAATTTTCTAACATGGTTAATGATGGAGAGAAAAGGGCTGTTGGGGAGAATCAAATCATGTTAAGTTTGTGATGCACGTGGAAATGTCAAGGGACTTCTCAGCCTCTGTAACTGTGTGAGCCAGTTCCCCCCACCCCCCGTTGGTTGTCTGTCTTTCTCTGGAGAATCCCAGCTACTCCACTAGTTAATCCTAGCTAATCCTAGCTAGCTCCGTTTTGTCCTTGAACATAATCAATCAAATAATGAGGCTAAAACATGGCTGCTCCAATTGAACATTCAAAAACATACTCTGTTATTGGACATCTTGAGTCAAGTAGGGCATTTTATTGAGCACTCCCAAGATGGTTGGTCCTGATCTGGGTATCTGAGTTCTTTAATTGGGAGTGGGGTGGGGTGGAGGGAGGGATAAATTAGGAATGTGAGATTAACAGATATACACCCTATACATAAAATAGACAAACAACAAGGACCTACTGTATAGCATAGGGAACGATATTCAATTTCTTGTATAACATATAATGGAAAAGAACCTGAGAAGAAAACGTACATATGTATGTGTGTGTATAACTGAATCACCTTGCTCTCCACCTGAAACTAACATGGTAAATCAACTACACTTCAAAAAAAAATAAGATAAAAAAATGGGTTTTTTTGTCTGGATAGAGTAGGTTATGCAGTGGGAGCCAACAGCCTCAACATCTCAGAAACTTAGCAGAACCAAGTTGTGTTTCTTGCTCATACTACACAGGTTGGCAGGATTTTTTCTCTCTCTGCCCACTGCAGTCACTCAGAGATCAGCCGTGGTTCTGCCTGGGAAAGGCAGAAACTAAGTGAATCATACATACCCTGGATTTTAACGTCGCCACCCAGAAGTTACACATTACCTGCACTCACACTTTATTGGGCCAAGCAAGTATGATGGTGGAACTTTTCAGGCTTGAGTAGAGAACAACAAAACCACATCGTTAAACCAAATGGTGGTTCTCAAGGTTCATGGCTGGGTTAGCGCACCGTAGTTAGAAACACAGCTGCCAATAACTGGGGCTATAAGAGCTACAGGTTAAATGATCCAAAGCCAGGAACACGGGTCAGGAAAGCATTCTAAAGAGGGAGAACCCAAAGGGAGATACTTGGCTGGGATAGGGCAAACTTCTGAGCTGTAACAACACAGATTAAGCTGGCAGATCGCAGGACCTCTTGGAGCACCTGGCCTGGACACCTAGAAGTTTTCCTCTTCCATCTGATATTGATTCACATGTTTATTCCCCTGGACACAGAATGTCTAGTTCTCTATAGCCCCCTTATTTTTGGGCTCAATTCCTGAACTCAAAGAACTTCAAACCAAGTAGATTCTTGTTTCAAATTATTTCACCATATAATAAAAATGAACACTTTACTGGACTCTATACTTTATTTCCACCAGATATTACATATGAAAACAGTTCTAGCTAAGCGTTTATTAATGGTCTCATCATAAATTAGCCATGGTTATTGCTCTAGAGGTGAAGTGTTGGATATTTATTAAGAATATGCTCTCTGCTAGACATTCGATATGCATTATATCATCTGATTCTCATAGGAAGCCTGTGGATTCATCATAAGGAATCTGATGCTCAGAGACTTTACCACTTGCTTACCACATCCCAAGCCTGTGCACTGTGTAGTGTACATGGACTATCTCATTCAGTGCTCACAACTTTAGGTAACCACAGAAAGGTCAGGCAGCTTTGCCAATAGTCACAAAGCTAAAACAGAGAGGAGTGGATTTGGGGATTAAGTTTGTCTGCTTGGCAAACCCAAATCCATGACACTAAGTTCCTTTGTTTACTGAAAAGAGATTCTAAGTGAAGAATAACTGAAAAAAAAATCTAGTTTATCCCATCACACACTATCAATTAAAGTTTCTGTTATGTTGGACCCATACAACACTATGCATGGCTTACCTGCTCTCCATTTATGTTTTTTTTTTTTTGTTTTTTTTTTACTGAAACTGTCACTTGGATGTACCACCTATCAGCAAGGATTAATTTATAACAGAACACCCTACTAACTGTCGTTTCAAGTATGAAGATATTTGTTGCTTTCTTAACAAGAAGTCTGGAGTTGATTTCTCAAATTTTGGGGTTGGTATTTTGTAACTCTGCAGGACTTGTTAATGCCACTACCCAGATATGACACCTCACATCCACTCGCATTCTGTCCATCCAAGCAAGGAGAACAGCAGAGCAACAGCTTGAGGAGAGACAGCTAAACACGTCGCTAGCCCAGACGGTTCCCAGCACCCACATCAGAGGGCTTGGGGAGAAAGCAAAGGGGCATTTAAGGAAGAGGGAGGGAAAGAAGAGGGAGGGAGCGCGAGCTCCTCTCACCCTCTGACTCTCTCCTATCAGGTAAGAAGCACCCTTTCTGGAAGCCCGTGTGGCAGAAGCATGTTTCCACTCGCCTCTTGTTGGAAATTACAAGTCCACCTTGCAACCCTGGTCTACAAGGAGGGGCTGAAAAAAGGAAGCATCTGATTGTTTCAAAATTGGTCGTGGGTGGTATTTTTCCAAAGTTGGTTGAGGGGGTGGGTGAAAAGGGAGAGGAGTTAGGGAACCACCATTAGAGAGGCCTCCTAGCCGCTGTGAAATGATTCAAAACCAGTTTATTTTTGTTCAGCCTTGGAATTCACCCTATTACCCAGTTGCAGTATCAAAACTCTCCTTTAATTCAAAAATTTATGTCACCCAATTTACCAACAAGTCCTTCTAGTTTGACGTTTTCTTTTGGTGCCTGTATTACAGTACCTAGAAATGGACTTCTGGGTTTAGTGCAAAGAGCCTTCCAATTTTGAGCCTGTCAGCTTTCACCTCTCACCCCACCTCATCCTCGCCACCATATTGGAAACGGAGACGTCATGTCCTGTCAATCCTCCATCAAAACTATATTTGCAGCCTGTCCATTTCCCTCAGCCTCAGTCTTCCTGTCCTCATTTCCAGCCATCATTTCCCATGTTACCATGGCAACAGCATCCAGCTCGATTCCCTCACTTCCATTCTGGATTCTCTGTGACACACTATCTGCAGAGCAGTTAAAGGAGATTAGAAAATTGTAAATCGGATGATGTCGCTCTTTGCTTAGAGCCGTGAGACAGAACAGCATCGACTGACAAGCCACGTTAGTACTGAGATAATGTATATGAAAACAATGTATCTAACTAATAGGCTATTTCCAATTATATGGTTTTACAGAATCTTCCTACTTGAAGCATCAGTATTTTGTCTGAAAGTATTAGTAGTTGGACCCACCATTTTACCATCTGAAAATGATGCTTCAAAACTACTCTTTGAGCATTCAACCACATAATGCTAAAAAAATAACTAGAGGCAGGGAGCCTCTGCTGTGGAATACACATCTAGCTTGTGAAGCAGTTTAATCCAAGCGTAAACACGTGTCTGCTCTCCACCTGTAGTCCAAAAATTTAACAACAACGTTTTTCTGTATCAGTTTCCATTTATTCTTACCTGATTATTAATGCAAATTGTAGTCAGAAGCAATTCATGCAGTTTTCTTGCTCCCAGCCCTTCGGGTGAGTTTCTTCTTTTGACACCTCTCTCCACATCCCTTGTGACGTACTCTGGTCCAGATCCCAAGCTAAGTCAAAAGCATTCACATGGATGGCACTCTGCCTCAGGACTGACACCCTAATTAGAGATGAGCCCTTGTCCCTCCACACTTACTCCAAAGACAGTCGGTTAAAGCACCGTGTGTTCATGAGCCTTGAACTCCGCTGTCAAGGGTCGGCTGTTTCTGTCCACGTTTGGCACCCCACAGGCAATAGAGTCCCTCCATTACAGGGGCCAGTTACACGATGCCTGGACGCAAGCTTGCTCTCCTCTCAGAATCTGCACAGTATGCGAGGTTTTCCAGAGACAAACATTTACTTCTGACGCTGCTCTGAAGAACCTTTCCAGTGCTACTCAGAAACCCCTGTCTGACTTTGCTTCGCCCACCACGTGTTAAAATTCATATTCTCTACCCACCCTGCTCCAGATAACAGTAACAATAATTTAAAACTATCTGCTTGTTGTTCACTGGGATCTTACTATTTCACTTAAAAAAGTAAAAATGCTCCATTGTGTATTAACTAAAGTGTCCTCTACACAGCATTGTAAACTGACTATATACTTCAATAAAAAAAAAGAATGCCAGGAAAAGGTGTCCTCTGAAGTGCAAAACTATCAATGTAAAAATATCATTTTATTTTCGAATTGAAGGATAGAGGATTTACAATGTTGTGTTAGTTTCTGCTGTACAGCGTAGTGATTCAGTTATACGTACATATGCTCCTTTTCCTATTCTTTTTCATTCTAGCTGACTACAAGGTATTGACTAAAGTCCCCTGTGCTCTACAGTAGGTCCTGGTTGCTCATCTATTTTATATACAGTGGTTAGTATCTGCAAATCCCAAATATCACTGCATTTTTAAGTATAACTGTTTCCTTTGATTTTTTTATTTGTCCATTTTTGTGATGATTCTACTTGTGACATATTAACCCCTCTGCTTTCTGCCGTGGTGCTTCTTATGGGTTACAGCAAATGGCCCTTATTTAAACTGTATGTGTCAAAGATAATGCTTATAAAGTGCAATAAGTAGGCTCTATTTTAGATCCTTACTTGAATTAAATCAGAAAGTATTCATTTGTACTGAATACAAATGAGTTTGTTTTGGTTTTTGTTTTGTTTTGATTTTTCTTTTTTTTGAATGGAGGTACTAAGGATTGAACCCAGGACCCCGTGCACGCTAAGCACACGCTCTACCACTGTCCCCCTACAGGTTTTATAAAATCAAAATGCACTTAGTTAAAAATCCTTTTTTTTTTTTTTTTTTTTTAAGATATCAAGTGCTTTAAGGGCAAGGTTTTCAAAGAATTAAAATCCCACTTGCTTCGCTTAGACATGGTGTCGCTTACCGACCGCTCTCCTTGAGCTCACTGCGGCGCGACGCCGTATGGAAAACACTGCTTCAAATGAACCCGAGGTACTAGTGGTATAAAGAACGCACTAACCGGTTGAATTCTGAGGAGTCCTACGTGGTCTAATTTGTCGGTTATTGGCGGTATTTCCTTACTAAAATCCTAAGGCACTTGGTTCCCTATTACTCAGTCACGAATGAACGACTGACAGCCTCATCTCACAGCCCGGCTTTCGCCTGGACACGCAGCGACGCAGAGGTTGCGGACCTGGTCGGGAAACACGCGAGGATCACGCGCGAGGGGCTGTAGCTGCCAGAGAGAACTGGCGTGCTCCTCGCGACTTTGAAAGACATCCACTTGTCGCTTAAACCACTCACGAAAAATTAAACACCACTGCTTCCTGCGGAGTGAGTTCCTCTCCATTTCTTCTCCATCAAGACATTTGGCCAAACTGAAAAATTAAGTCTCCAAGAGTTTCCCTTTCCTTGGGAAAATAAAATCAGTGACCCTGGCCTTTGAAATATGGATAATCAATGAAATCTAAATCTGAAAATTAAAAGGAGGGGGTTTCTTTTGGGGAAAAGAGAAGCCATCCGATTTTTGAGGCCACCGTTGTTTCCAGTGGTAAATGTACAGCAACCCTACAGCTGCAGCGCACAACGAAGTGACAGACACTTGCCCGTGCGACGCTAAGCCAGCGGTTCTAGCCAGAGGCAGTGTCACCCAGGGGACACGTGGCAGCGTCTGGGGACAGTCTCGGCTGTCACCCTGGGGCGGGGGTCGCCGCTGGGCCTGGAGGGTGCGGGCCGGGCGCTGCCCCGCACGCCCCCCGCCCAGGGAAGGCCCCACCGCAGCGAGGCAGCGGCCGGAACGGTGAACGGCGGGAGAACCCGGTCAGCGCGAGCGACGTTTGCCTGCAAGGCCTCAGCACCGTGAAGCTTCTGGGGGAAGGGCTAATTCCCGGAGTGCTTTTTCCTTTTTCAGGGGTAGCTAAATCTCCGCTGTCAAAACCCAGGAGGAAAGCGAGCGGCTCGGAGGGCCCGGCCCTGCGGCGCAGGAGGCCGCCTGCTGCGGGGCGGGGGGGGGGGGGGGCAGCTGCGGGGACCTGGGCTCCGCCCGCAAGCGCAGAGCAGCCCCCGGAGCGGCCCTTCGGAGGGAAGGCCTGTCTCTCAGGCACAGGCTGTGCCTCCCGCTCACTACTTCTCCGACAGGCCTGGGCTCTCGGCGGGAGACGCCTCCTCCGGGGCTGCGGGCGGGGGCCCAGGGAGCAGAGGCGCGGGAGGCGTGAGGGTGCGAGGAGCTCAGGTCTGCGAGGGACTAAATTACAAACATGCCATGAGGCTAATAAACTCACGGCCGCAGGCCAGCAGCCCCGCAGGAGCGCCCCTGCCCGGTGCCCGCGCTGGGGGGCGTCTTCCCGGGGGAGCCGCGCGGGGCGCAGCCGGCCCAAGCAGCCCCCGCGCCGGGCTCCCGCAGCCCGCAGAGCAGCAGGGACCCATGTAAATGCCCTGCCTCACTGAGAGTCACTTCAGAGGACACAAAGCCTATTCTTTCTCCCTTGAAAAGCTAGCAATTTCTGCTTTCATGTGCGTCAGAGATGGAGATTTTCCATGGACCCGAGAGCAGTCCAGGGACAATTCGTGTGCCTGTTTTCTGCACACGTGTGCAGCCCTCCATCCGCTCTGCCCTGGTGACGCAGCATCCTTCCCCACCTCCCTCAGGACTGTGCTTCAGAGCTGCAGAAGCAGAAGGGGAAGACTGCCATCAAGACCTACGTGATAGCTGGGTCATATGGTAAGTCTGCTTTTAGTTTTTTGAGGAATCTCCATGCTGTTTTCCATAATGGCTGCACCAAACTGCATTCCTACCAGCAGTGTAGGAGGGCTCCCTTTTCTCCACATGCTGGGGCATATATCCAGAGGGAACTCTAATTCAAAAAGATACGTGCACCCCAATGTTCATAGTGGCCAGTAGCCAAGACATGGAAGCAACCTAAGTGTCCATCGACAGATGTCTGGATAAAGAAGCTGCTGTGTATTTATACAATGGAATACTACTCAGCCACAACAAAGAATGAAATAATGCCATTTACAGTGACATGGATGAACCTAGAGATCATCATTCTAAGTGAAGTAAACCAGAAAGAGAAAGAAAAATACTATATGATATCACTCATATGTGGAATCTAAAAAAAAAAGAAAAAGAAAAATTGAGGACACTAATGAACTCATCTACAAAACAAATAGACTGGCTGTCATAGTAAACAATCTTATGGTTACTGGTGAAAGGGCATGGGAAGGGATAAATCTGGGAGTTTGAGATTCACAAATGTTAGTCACTATATATAAAAATAGATTAAAAAATTTCTTCTATATAGCACAGGAAACTATAGTCAATATCTTGTAATAACCTTTAATGAAAAAGAATATGAAAACAAATATGTGTATGTATATGCATGCCTGACACTTTGTAACTGAGTGTACTCCAATTAAAAAAAAAAAAAAAAGTCCTACATGAACTGAAAGCGGCTCGGAACCAGTGCTAGGTGGCAGTGAGTGCTCTGCACTACTGTGTCTTGTTTACTTTTTTAAATTCCTAATGCCCTATACAGGGCTATCAACTGGGGGCAAATTTACCCTCCCACCCCTACCCTCCCCCCAGGACATCTGACACTCCCTGGAGACACTCATGGTTGTTACAACAGGGAAGTCTTCGTGGCTTCTAGTGGGAAGAAGCCGGGAACGCTGTTGAACATGGACCCATGCTTAGGACTGGCCCTCACAACAGTTATCCAAGCGCGATGCTGATGGTGCAAACCTGAGAAATCCTGGCCCGATCCGGTGTCGAGGACATAAGTGCACCCAACGCTTGTCTTTTATTGAACTATGAATATGTCAAGTACATAGTCCATCTACTTAGGGAAACTCCACAATAATTCGGAGAGTCAAAAGCTTTTGCTTCAAACTTTCTGGACCTTTTGAAGATAATTGTTACAGATCTCGAGTATGAAATTAGTCAAACTCACACCTACTCACTCAGTCATACTGCCTGAAGAGTACCTCTTTGTCCAAAAGGGAAAGTTAGTTTAATTATAATAAAGTTAGGAGTAATAAACAAAAGAATATCAATCTCAAAATACAGAGCAATCACCGGAGCTCATCAATGAACGAGTTATCTTGTGTAAACCAGACACGGCCGCTTTAACTATAATGTCAGCAGCAGCGCTTTTTAAACCCCTTTATGTCATAAATGCTGTATTAGATGGAAAAGTGTTAAATGCTTCAAATGAACCAGGACTATTACAACTTCAGGACACCTAGTTCAAACCTCAGAACCTCATTTATTAACCCTCACTTACAAATAGAAGTGAGTATCTCATAAGTTTGTTTTTGCTGTTTTCTAGTTGTTGTTTTTTTTTAAACTACCTGCTTGCATTTTCATATTGCAAGTCTGAGTATAAAAAAGCCAAAGTCTTGAAATTGAGATTATTTAGGAAAATACATATTCCAAATCATTTTGTGTTAAGTTTTGTGAACCGTTTTTGTTTGTTCGTTTGTTTGTTTTGGCTAAACTGAGGGTCTGATCCCATGAAATTTAAACTCAACCTCCCAGGCTGGAGTCAACATGGGTCATTATGTAAGGGCCCTATTTTGCTCTCTCTTAGGTGGTCAGCATTGTGCACGACACAAGGTTCAAAATGTACTTTATGTACATCAGGCTTTGGACATTTTCTTAAAGTATTTATATTTTCTTTTATATTTGGAAGTGCTAAAATAAATGATCCCCCCCCCCCCCCAAATTTAGCAAGTTCCCAAATAACAGTTTCTTTTTTCACTGCAGAAAAATTGTCTTTGTGCCGGGGTGAGATGCACCTCACCGCTCTCAGGTTAGTGCAGGGGAAGCACAGTGCTGAACACAAGACCTCCCCGCTCCATGTCCTTCGCCTGCCTCTTGTCCTCAGAAAAACTTGAGTCCCCTAGGCTTCCAAAGAATACATCTAATCAGAAGGGAGACAATGCAGAGAGAAGGAAAACAGTGAAGCAAGACAAAACAATGATAGTTTAGCCATCAAACTAAGTCCAGGGCCTTTAGAGCCTCCTCAGGGCTGTAGGTAGGATTCTGAGCCACGTCCTTTGAGCTGTTTCGCAGATACGAGAACCCGCATGGGGTGGAAGGAGTTAACCTCATGCTGCCCACCAGCGCAGAGACCCCAGACCGGTTGGAACCAGAAGGTTGATGGTGTTGCCTCCTGGTGACCTCCCCACCCACCCGTCAGTAGAACGGCCAGGAGCTGGTCACAGGCCCCGCAGCCCCTCCCTCACCCTGTCTTTGAGATCCTTCCCCTGAAAGCCTCTGGGGAGTTTGGGTCTTGTGAGTACTGTCTCACTCCTCCCAGGACAATCCACATCCAGCCAGTGATCCTCTTAACTTGTTGGAAACAGATGTTGAAAGAGTCTAGGCTGGCAGGGAGGTTCTGTGTCTTGGAATACGCTCTCAAGTCTTAGATGGTTGAGTTTTAGATTCAACCCTGATATGCATCTGGCAAATATAAATCAAAACAAAACTATCTTCAGACCCAGAAACCCTCTCCACAAAGGTAGCAGAGAGAGGAAACACTTCTAATATTGAATAAGCATTATTGAATAAGAATGTGATGTGTGTCACAGATCATCTGCCAAGAAATTGCGAGACAAAGAAGCCTCATCTCCTGATACAGCCAGACAGACACAACCCACCACGGGCTTGTCTTCCAGATTCAAAGAAAGGCAGAGCTAGTCCTCAAGTCTGCGCACCTGGCAGTCACACAGAGTTCACTGTGAGTTTACCATGATAATGGAGTCACCATCTAGGTTGGCTGATTGACTTTCTCCAGAGGAAAACACATGTCTACTCTCTTTATGGCAGGAGGTAGCTTTAGTGTTTTTAATGGAGGTGCTGGGGATTGAACCCTGGACCTCATGCATGCTAAGCATGCGCTCTACCACCAAGCTACATCCACTCCCCAAAAAGAGGTAGTTTTGAATCTGGAGCAAGGTATTCACTGCAGTTGGGTTTCTACCCTCCCACGGAAACTGGGAGATAGGGGAGCTGTCTACCTTGATGTTACCTGTCAAAGATAAAGTGCCTGAGAGAGAGTCCTGCTCATGAAACCGACAGAAGATCTATCTTGTTTTCAAAAGAATATGTAGACATGTTCCAAAGAGAGGAGAATGCACTTAACATGAAAAATTTTCCAAGGTAAATGCTTTAAGAAGAAGGAGGGGAGGGAAGTCTTTTCCCTTACTTTCAACAGGGAGCAGTAAACTCTTATGTTTAATTTGTATTTGCCCCTAAAATGTCATAGATGAAAAGCCCAGGTCACTGAGGGGATTTTGTCACAACTGTCTTATGAATCATCTTTGTGTGACGACTTGTCCTATTGAAGTTTGTCTTGTCTGGATAAGATGTGGCTTATCTTAGACTTTTTTTATACAGATTCTTTCCAGGTACTCTTTTGATGTTGGAAACCAGATTAATGAGCTTAAGTTTTCACTGTTTGTTATGATCTTTCTTGATCGACCCTGTCCTACACCTGTGGCTCTCGAGCTGTGAAAAAGAGGACCCAGGAAACCCAGTGTGGCTCTCAGGCTGACGAGGCCTATGCTTCTGACCCCTGCTGTGACTTTTCTTAACTGGGCAATGCTGTGCAAGATGTGTTTCTGCACGGAGTTCTCCATCCACCTGATAAAGACATAAAACCCATTTAATTTAAAAATGGTTGTAATTTGGCTCCTGTGTTCAGCAATACAATGATTACTTGATTTTAAAAAGTGCATTGCCCATTTGTACACTGTATTTTTTTTAACTGTTCTGTAACATTTAATATTATTGATCATTGTTTCCTCTTTGAGACTCTGCTGTTAGAATGGAAAGGAGACTGAGGAATGGCGAGTCCTTGCTTCCTGTGTTACAGATGAGGACATAGTGGCCGCAGAGGCGGAAAGACTCCTCGGAGGTCACAGACTTAGGATGTGCCTACATGCAGCTCCTCTGGCTCCCCTCACCTCCTGTCTCCTCCAGAAGCTGCTTTGTGTTTCGCAGGAAGGATGCCTCGAACACTGTTCCTTTCTTTTATCTCTGCTTCCCTGTGATCTCTTTCTTCTATCTAATGGATTATAGAATCAACTCTATATGAGAAGGAAGACAATGGACTTGGGAGTAAGACAGGATGGATTTGAATCTTTGCTCTTTTACCTCCTATTAACTTATAAATGTGTCACACTGATCTTAGACAAATTAAGGGCCATTTAAAGGATTTGTAAAGCCAAGTGCTGTTAGAGATGAAGAAGGTAATATAAATGAGTAACGCTGGTGGTGTTAAACAATCTTGGATGCTGAAAACCGAAGATCTAAGCTTCCATCCCAAGAAACTAGAAACGAAATAGTGAATCAAGCCAAAGTACCATACTAGAAAGGAAGTAATATATGTAGAAGCAAAACAACAGATCAATTACATAGAAAATAAATATGGGTGAGAAAATTAACAAAACTCTCAAAATTGGATGCTGGAGGTCCACCCTAGTGCAGTAAGTCAAGACAAGAAATAAAAGACATAAGGCTATGTCTTATGAAAGAAAAATGGTCAAGTATATAGAAAATCTAAATGAATCTACAAATTGTAAAATTTACGAGTGACTTTATCAACACTGAAATTACGGTTGCTGAATATGAGGTCATTATACAAAAACCAACCTCATTTCTAAGTATCAGGAGCAAGCAAATAGAAAGTGAAAGTAAAAACACAATGCAACTTACAGTAGTATCAAATCACATTAAATATTTAGAAATGCATCTAATAAAATTGTGCAAGACAACGACAGTTAAAACAACAGACCATCCCTGAGAAAAACTGACTATCTAAATAAATGGAGTTACATACTATATTCATGATTTGGGAGACAAATAATTTAAAGATATAAATTATCTTAAAATTGATCTATCTAATGAAATCTCAATCAAAATCTCAGAAGATATTTTCAGAAAGTTGCCAAACTCTTCTTAAAACGTATGTGGAAATACAAAGGACCAGCATTAGTCAAGATAATCTTGTGGAGCAACACTGAATGTCTTACATTTTTGTGTATCATTGTTTTTTCCTAAAAGGACAGAAATTAAGCCAGTGTAGTATTGGTATAAGAATAAACTGCCCAAAGAGCTGAATAGAGTCCAGAAAAAGACCCAAACATTAACTGTGTAACAATTTATGACAAAGGTATCACTGTAGTTTTAGGAATTGTTTTTTCAATAAATGGGGCTGGGTCAGTTGTATACCCATGTAGAATACAATATTCTGACCCATACTTGAACACCATGGACAAAGAGCAATTTCACAGGGATTATAGATCTGAATATCAAGAGTTAAATAATAACTATTCGAGAACTTCATGAACTTCAGATAGGCAACACTTTTGTAAACAGGACCCAAAAATTCATAGAAGGAAAAGTACAAAATGAATAAAATAGATGAATGAATCAATAAATGAATGAAATAAAAAATGAGAAAAAATGGAAAATTGGATGACATTAAGAAGGAAACATTTTGCTCACTAAAAAAACACCGTTGAGGGATAAAAAGTCAAGCCACGTGGTGAGAGAAAATAATTGGCAGTACATACATCTGACAAAGTCTTACGTCTGCAACACTGAAAGGGTTTCTGCAAATCAACCAGGAAGGGAAGAACAACTCGAAAAAGTGGATAAAAGGCTGACATGCACTTTACAAAAGAGAATAGTAAATGGTCCACAGACTTACAAAAAGTGTTCAATTTCATCCATCATCAGGGAAACACAGATTAAAAAGCAAGATGTGATACTATTACACTCCCACTGGAATAACTGAAAAAGAAAGGAAATGAGGGGGGAGCAGAAGAGGGAAGGCGAGAACTGGGAGCGGTTAGAACACTCATATACTTCTGATAGGGGTGTAAATTGGTACAATCACTTTGGAAGTATTTTTGACAACAATTAAGCTGAACATAGGCATACCGTATGCCCCAGCAATTCTACTCCTAGGCTAATTCTTGTAAGAAAATGCATGTATGCTCACCAAAAGATACGCACCAGAGTATTACAGCAGCATTATTTGCAATAGCCAAAAACTCGAAAGAAGCTAGGTGTCTATCAACAGCTGAAGGAATAAACAAAATCAATATATCTGGGAGTGAGATTCTATACCACAAGCAGAATGAACAAGCTAAAAATAGCACAGTGCAACATGAATGAATCTCAAAAATACAGCGAGGAGTGATAGAAGCCCCACACAGAAAATAAGTTGTATATCATTTACGTAAAATTCAAAAACAGGAGAAAAATAACCTATGTGCTAGAGTCAAGGTAGCGAAGACCTTGGAGGGGAAATACCTGGAAGCGAGCACAGGCGGGGTTGGACGTGTTGCTGATGCTCTGTTTCATGACTTGGGTATGTCTTACCTTTGTGAAAATTAACTTCCTATTAACTTTGTGAAAATTCATCAAGATGAACTTGAATTGTTTGCCTTTGACTAAAATATATGTTAGCGGACAGTTGATGTCTTGTTTAGAGAAGGCATCCATTATGCACTTTTAGCATGTTATTGTTTTGTAAAAATATAGGCCCTAAGGGAGCACACAGTCTTCTAGTCTTTCGAGAGAAATTAAAATGAAAGAAGTTAGTTCAGAAGGATGAATGAAACCAACCAGAAGGAAAGGCACCAGGAACTGTGTCGTTTCGCTCTATGTTGCATGCGCTACCCTGAGTACATTGGCTTGAATGGCGCTGAGCAGGTTCTAATCCACAAAGGAAGAAGGTAAGGAAGTCATCACTGTCCTCTCCAGGCAACAGCTCTTACCATGTTCTGCTCATCGCAAATTACTCATTTTTAAAAAAATTTAAATGAACCACTTTGTAGGTGGGGTCCAAGTCTAGCCACAGCAAACATCTAATAAACATGGCTGTAGACGTTAACAATTAAGAATAAGTTTCATCACCGTAATGAGCCTGATGAGGGAAAGTGTACGCTTCACAATGATGTGATTTTGAGTTAACTCTATTGCGTAATTACGTCCATCAAATGAAAACGATGTTTGGGCAACTTACACACCGTGAAGTGGGAGTCAAAGTCAACGGGTAGGTCTGTGGAAATGCACGAACTTGCCTTGCTGGTCATACTTTAAATGAGTAGAAAGGGTTTTCATTGAAAATGTAACAGCCTGTTTGATTTCTCTTATGGTTTAGCTTGCCAACAGGAGATGAATAATTCTTTCCTTAGGTACAGAGGAACATACAGTGTTGGAGAACATTGTTTATTACAATTTCAAACTCTCTGAAATAAAAACCACACACTCAGGTACCATCCTAACTGGAAAAGGAAAAGAAATATGATTGTAAGTACAACCTAAAAATAGCTCGGTGCCTCTGCATTTTTCCTGCAGAACTCAGTACCATGCCTGTACACTCTGTGCACAGAATATGTTTCTAGTTAACAGGTCCATGTATTTCTTAAATAGGACATGATTAAAGTCCATGCGTTCTTTTGCTTTCTTAGTCTTTTGTGTTTTAAAATGATAAAACACTCATTACAAAAAACCAAGCGAGACAAACACATATAAGGAAGAGAATGACCTCGCCGACAGCCCAGCACTCAGAGGTGATCACTGCTTGCTTCTTGGCAAACGTACTTCTGGTCATTTCTATGAACACATTCTTGTTCACACACCCGCAGTCACACACACACACACACAGAGTTTTATACCAACAAACTCTTACAAAATGTGCTCTACAGAACCTTTCTTTACATCCATCAATAAACATAGTCATTTTATAGGATGATGGAGAAGTTTGCCTGTGAACGTGTATTTGGGAGTGACCTTTTTCACTGAGCTTCAGTGGCACATGTTTTTAACATAGTAGCAAAGTGGATGCTACTGAATAAGGTAACACTGAGTGGTAATATTTGAGATGGTGAATATCAAATAGCTCTAGTAAGATATTATTAATTGGAAGCAAGCCTGAGAGCTGAATTTGCATGTTGGTTACCTACATTCTTTTAAAAAAATTGTATTATGAAATTTTAAACACAAATAAAAAGAAAAGAATTGTATGCTGATCACCCATATCCCTCACCTGCATTCACCAATTTTTAGCATTTTGCTGTATTTTCTTTGTCTGTCTGCCTATCCAGCAATCTCTTGGTTTAATCTCTTCCACTTCTTTTCTGAGCATTATAAAAACATCATTTGACAGTTTGCTCCTGAAGACTTCAGCCAGCGTGTACAAAAATTATGAATGTTGTTCTACATCCACTTTCACATCATCATCATATTATTACCACATACCTAACAAAATTACAATGTAATCCCTAATATCATTTAATACAGAGAATTGCCTTTTTCTAAAAGTCAACTTTCTAAAGCTAGAAAAGAATTTCTCTTTAATTACAGTTGGACACACAACCGTGTGCAGTTTTGCACATAATCTTCTTTACACTTTGTTTGTGGTAAAAGTCTGCTGTCTCCAGTGTGCTAACGTTTGTACGCTTCAAGCCAAAGCAGCTGTTTCTACCACTGGCATGGAAGCTCCTCCTGTTTGTGGGACTCACTTCTTTGTTCAGAAACCCTAGAATCGTTTACATCCTTTAAAACCACCACCCCGGACCACTGGGCAGAGTATCACTGTCTTCAAACACAGTAAACCATGGACCTGGTTCTTGTATTTCAAAGAAACAAAGATTATAATAGACAAAAAAAAAAAAAAAAAAAAAGAAAAGAAAAGAAAAAGAAAGAAAAAAGCTAGCTTGCTGGGATTTTATTGGTTGGCTCTGCTGAGATCACAAGGATGACTCCAGCAGGAGGAACTGAGTTCCTTCGGTTGTCTTTAATCAGTGACTAGGATTAAAATACATACTTTTCTTCGCCATACACTTGAGACAAGTCAGTTTTGCCATTGATAGTGTCCTATTCAACGCCCCTCCCCGTTTTCCTTTGCAGTCATCACGTCACCATTAAACGGACCACGGCGTCATGGTAACCGGGGTGCCCTCTCTCCTCACTCGTCTGTTTCTGGGCTTAATAGATACTTCAACCCAGTCGAAGTGTCCTCAGATCGTACCTTCTTATTTAAATGGAGAAGGACCCCATCCAGAGGAAGGAGGTGCATGTTGGTTGAGGGCAGAGATGGGGGTGAGCCCTGTCTGTGTCGGGGGCGGGGATGCTGTCCACACTGCGCCTGGACACATAATGAGCCTTGATCTGTTGTCACTTCTGCTAACCTGCCTCCGCCAGGACCTGGGGGGTTCTGCCTGGCGTTGAACTCGGCTCCCCGGCTGGGAGCTTGGCGCTGGCATCATCTGGGGGGAAGCTGTGCTGGGAGCCCGGCCTCTGCTTCCTGATCCCAGCACCGCTCCACCAGCTGCTGGAGATCGGTCCACAGGAGGGCAGGGTCGAGACAGAGCCAGCTGCCCTGGCCCCTCCGAGAGGCTTCTCAGGCAGTCAGAGAGGCCAGGCTGCGTGAGCAGGTGTTGCGAAAACGGGAGCCAACGGCTGACTTCCTGTGAGTTGGCAACTCAGCCGGGCTCTCAGCAGAGTGGGGGCGGTCAGTGCATCACAGAGGAAGAGCTCTCAGCTCCCTGTAGGCGCTGCTCCCAGAGCAGGCGCTGTGGGCGGGGAGGGCATCCTACGGGGAGACAGGACCCCCTTCCTATGGTTCTCCGCTGGCTCCTGACTTAGCCCCACAAGTCACGGCTCTGTGGCTCCCAAGGGTCACAGCACACGCTTTGCAGCTGCACCGCCTGGCGCGGGGGTAGGGCTGGGGGAGCAGCAGAGCACTGTAGGCTGAGCTCATTTCCGCCCACATCAGAAGCAGCCGGGGCGCTTGTGGGGAGCGACACTTGAGCCCCCCGTTAGCTGTTTTACATCTTAGAGACCGAGGTGCCACTTCCTATACCGTGTGTTGGGTGGAGGGTGACACACGGACACAGTGCAGAGGGGCCTGGCCTTGAAAGGGCGGGGGTTTAAGGACCTTCTCCTCCAGGAGCCTTCCTGGCTTCCCCTGCGGCGCGGCCGCACACAGTAACTGCACTCCCGCAGTCCCGGACACTCTGAGCTCCGCGAGCGAGAAACAAAGAAGCAAAGACAAAGGAAGGAAGGAAGAGAGCGAGGGGGGGGGGGGCAGGAAGGGGGGCCGGGGACAGAGAGCAAGTGCAACCAAGGGTCTATTAGAAGGCCCATGACATAACGAAGATGAATTTTTTTAAAAAGGAAGTTATCAAATTGTACATTCTTGAGGGAAAATGGAAAGTGGGTGGCAGAGAGGAAGAAAAAAACTTCAAAATTATACAAAACAGGAGCTGTTAGAACTGAGTCAGAACGGGCAGCTTCTCCTTACATCCGCGCCTCCCAAACCACCTCACAGGCCTGACTCGCATGCGTTCATGGGGATGGGCCATCTGAGCGTCTTCACTCACCCCCTCCTACGGACGGTCCCAAATGTACTAAAGAGACACCTTCAGCTTTGGCTTCTGGTTTCTACCATCAGCCTCATGGCCTTTCCTTGGTCCTGGCCCCCATTGGGGTGACATCACCTAAGCTATTGACAGACTGAGTTACTGAAAGTAGATGTTAGCATCTCCTGCCCCTGCTTGGAAGGCGTTGGTGACCCTTCAGTGCCACCAGGCTGAGGTCCAAACTGCTGGTGTCACACCCAAGGCCTTTCCTGACCTGAAAAGGGCCCGTTTCTCCAAATTCCTCCCCCTGCACACTCTGATGCTTTGAAATGGAAACGTGTGCAGTTCTTCAAACAGGAGTTTTGCTGGGAAGCCCCGGGCGGCACGGGTCACCTGCTGCCCCTCCCCCGCCAGCTCGCGTCTCCACACCTTCTGCTGTCACTCAGGCATAGTGGATAACTTCCTCCTTCAGGCCGCAGTGTGTGGCACTTTTATCACAGTGCATTTGAATTATTTGTTTGTCCGTCTGTTTCCACCGCTGGGCAGGGAGCTCTGGTGGCTGTGGACTTTGCCCCTACGTATTTTTGTGCTTGTGTGTCCTGTCCCCAGTGCCTGGAATATGCTAGATGTAATTCTAAAAGTATCAGTGGAAGAGGAAATGCAGGAACAGTCCTCTGCAAGGAAGCCTTTTCCCCCGCGGTGACTCAGGATGCTTTCTGTCGCAGCTGTCACAAGACTTGACTCAAATCTGATTTCAGCAAAGAGGTAATTTTGGAGCGAACGTGAGGGCGAATAAACACTTAGGGGTGTCGCTGGGTTAGACGTCCGAAGACGGGGCAGACCAACGTATCGTGGTTTGCCACATCTCTGCGTTCCCATCCCCACGCTTGCATTTCAGCTGTTTTGACTTAGGTTTAGAATCGTAAATGGTAGCAGGAGAAAGGTGCAAACTCCAGCCTTTTTTATTTTTTCAAATTTCAGCCCAGAAAAAAAAAAAAGAGTGAGAGTTCTTTCTCAGAAACACCAAAGTTTTGCCTGAGCCAAATTGACTCTGACGGGGCTCTGCGGCCAGGAGGACGCGCCCTCTCCTCGATGGCCTCTGGCCGGAGTCATGTAGCTGGGCCGGGCTGTCAGCTTCCCCAGTGCCCCAGGGCTGAGGGCGGGGAGGGGGGCACACCCTGCGGGGTCCCAGAAGGAAGAGAACTGCAACTGGACGATACAAACTCCCAGGTCTGTTAGTGGAGGGTATGAAAGAAACGCTTTGTTCCTTTAAACCCAGATTTGGGAAGTGGAGAACTTCATTCATTGCTTAAGTGCTCATGGCAAAATCAGAACACTTACTTCAGTCTGATTCAAACGCAACTCAGACCTTCCAAGGTGACTTTTAAATGAAAACTTTGTTCATTTTGAAAATGGAGTTGTACCTATGGCACCAAGGAAACTACTTACTTTGATGAACACAATCAAACTTGTTGATTCGGGTGGTCCAAGGGAAGAGGGCATTTGTAAGTGTTAAGACTAGTGTGATAGGTGCTGAGTTTTCAAAAATATTAAAGGTAGATTTTTTTTATTGCCGTTTTGTTATAAGTGTTATTTCATCATCTATGGTTGCTTAACAAACTGTCCCCCAAATTAGGGCTTAAACAACTTATTACTATCATGTCTCATCCTTCTAGGGACCAGGAACTTGGATAGGGCCCAGCTCGGAAGACTCACCTGGCCTCATACCTGGGGCCTCAGCCAGGATAGCAGACGTGTGAGGACAGGAGCAAGTGAGGACGGGCTGGACGTCTCTCTCTCTCTGTGAAGGAGTGAAATATTGCCATTTGCAGCAATGGGAATGGGCCTAGAGATCGTCATATTAAGCGAAAGAAGTAGGTCAGGCAGAGAAAGACAAATATTATATGGTATCACTTATATGAGGAATCTCAAAGAATGGACACAAACTTATTTTAAAACAGAGACAAGAAGACAAACTTACAGTTACAAAGGGGAAAAGGGAGGGGGGATAAGTTAAGAATTTGCGATTTGCAGGTATGAACTACTATCTATAAAATAGATAAACAAGGCCCTACTGTAGAGCACAGGGAACTATGTTCAATAGCTTGTAATAACCTATAATGAAAAATACATGAAAAAAAATATAGCATAACTGAATCACTATGCTGTACTCCAGAAACTGATGCAATATTGTAAATCGACTACACGTCTGTTAAAAAATTGCAAATGCAGTCTGAAGCCTGTTGTTTTACAACCTTTGAGCTAAAGGAGGTTCTGCCATTTACTAACCGGACTACATGTGAGAACCAGGCTGGGGCTGGACCTTACACTGCTTTGTGGGCTCACATATGGGGTTTGGACTTTATTTGAATAGTAAACAGAACCTTTAAGCAGATTTGATGTGAGGATGTAACACAGGCTTATTTACATTTGAGAAGACTCTCTTGCTCTGTTGTGGAGACCGGTGAGAGGCTGTCCTGGCTCTCCAGGACAGAAGGGATGGCATACAGACGTGGTGGCAGGGGGTGTGCAGAGGAGACCCCACTGACACACATCTTAGACGCAGAGTGGAGGAAACTTGCTCCTGGACTGGGCTTGGCAGCTTGAGACCAATGGGAATGAGGATGACTTCCAGGTACCTGGCTGGAGTAACTGGGCGGGTGGTGTTGCTGGCGGCAGGAGGTCAGGCTTGGGGGACCCCCAAACATGGAGTTCAGGGTCCACCTGGTTGTCTGTGGCCCTCCCAGGGCCCAGCCATTGTAGGCCGTGGGGAACAGGGCCACAGAGGCAAGGTCTGGGCTGAGGATAAATATGGATGAATATTCGGATCTGTGGAGATCTATGGTGTTTTAATTCGTGGGAGTGAATGAGATAATGTTGGGAGAAAGTGTGGAGGAATTACGGAGCCTTGAGCTGCAAAATTCAGAAGTCAGATAGAAGAGACTGGCCCCCAAAGCCCTGACACATCGCTTTTTATGCTAAATGTGCTTGCGCTGCTGGTCACTTCTGAGAGGCAGGAAAGTCCGTTCGACGGAAAACGGTTCTTGATCTTGTGTCATCTCTGTTTCCATTTGAGTTACGTAGAATTCCACTTATTTGCAGGTGGAAACTCCTCAGTGTAGAATGTAGGGGGCTGGGTGGGGCTCAGGGTCTAAAAGTCAGGACTTGGGTCCACATGGAAGTTCTGTCTCTTATAGAAGAAATGAAATACCAACCCAGTCCTGTTTGCTCACCGGAAAGCGTGATGGCATCATGCTGCCTGACTCCTACTGGCGCCGTGAGAAAATTCACGTTCACGGGAGCACAGTGCGGGGCCCGTCGTGAGTGACGGGTACACGATGGCTACTAACGGTGCTGCGGCCACCACTGGCGCCGCCTCCACCGCCCCCGCTGCTACCACTGTTACTGCTGCCGCCGCCACCACCACCACCACCACCACCATAACTCCCACCGCCACCATCGCTACTGCCACTGTTACTGCTGCTGCCACCACCACCACCACCACCACCATGACTCCCACCGCCACCACTACTACTGCTACTCCCACCACCAGCACTACCACCGTTATCACTGCTGTGTATCACCCCCACCACTACCACTACCACCACCATTACTAGCATGACGACTACTACTTTACTAGTGTTTGAGACGACATAACTGATTAAAACCGAAGCTTCCCTGCTGGTACTTTCAATGCAATCTTGAACCGTGCAGGTGCGTGATTTTTTTCCATTTTCACTCCACTCCACTTGCGACTCTGGTGCCTTTGTTGTATTGTTTAGTTTACCGTGATCTTTGTTTACCATGAAAATTTACCCCCTTACATATTAAACGTGTCAGCAATCCATAAAAAACTAAAATGTCAATCTTATTGGACAGGTGCTAAGGTGTCACAAATGCTGTGCCCTACTCTTCTCATGTAAAGATTAAAACCCAAGGCTTGACAATGGTCTGAAAGAAAATGAAGATAATCCTTAAGATCTAGGCATATCTTGAAGGCTTGAAAAAAATCTCATAGTCATCAAAAAACTGATGAACACACACACATCCATTATGTCTTTATGACGCACCATCTTACCCTGTAGTCAGCGGGGCGTCTGTCCTTGCCCTCCCTGGCCTGCACTCCAGGTGGCGTGGGTAATGCCCTCCTAATTTTCACATGCACTGTACCTACACATAGCAAAATGTCCCTCCCCTCTCATATTTCTACTTCCAAGTTCTCCTGGACATTTTGTTTCCTTACCCAAACCCACATTTCGGCAAAAGTGTCTAGCTGTCCTCCCAAACGCCTATGCATTTTCCTTTTCCATAGTATAGAGTTGTCCTGGCAAGTAAACGTCCGACCAGAGAGGACATTTTCCTGTCACCCCCCCCAACCATGTCTAGATCTGACGACGTGACGCGTCACTGTCGACAGAATGGGTGGCAAACGGATGCGTGTCACTTCCAGGCCAAGGCTTGAAAGAACTGTGTGCGCCTCAGCCATGCTTCCTTTTTCTTCTGCTGCTAAATTGAGACAGCAGCAAGGCCAGGGAGTTTGAAGTCTCCAGATGGAAACCTGGTCCCTGAATCACCACATGGAGAAGAGTAACTTAAGTCAAAAGTGCATTTAATACATCTGGCCTACAGAACATCATAGCTTAGCCTTGCCTACCTTTACTGCGCCCAGACACCTGCATTAGCCCACAGCTCGGCAGGGTCAGGCAACACAAAGCCTATTTTATAGTAAAGTGTGAAGCGTCTCATGGAGCTGATTGAGTGCCTTGTGAGAGTGAAAGACAGAATGGTGGTCTGGGTGCAGAATGATTGTGAATGTGGCAGCCGTCGCTCTCGTGGCCTCGTGGCTGCCTTGGTGCCGCAGCTCGCTGCAGCTGCCTGCCATCGGGAGACAGCATTGCAGAGTGTGCAGCTAGCCTGGGAAGAGATCAAACCTCCAGATTTGAAGGGTGGTGTCTACTGAGTGTGTATCATTCCCACACCATCGTAAAGTCAGAAAGTCCTAAGTTGAACCATCGTTAAGTTGTAGAGAAGATATGATCTTTGTGACCCTAACTGAAGTGTCCCCAAAATTGTCACATTGTTGATTTTCTGTATTTCAAATGAAATCTAGCTTTCTGCCCATTTGATATGAGGAAGGGAGGGAAGCTTAACCCACCTCTCAGGGCTAGCGTTTTGAACAGCCCAGAAACACCAGGAAGGATGCTGTGGTTGTTCATTCATCTAACAACTAACTAGAGGTCACCTCTGCCTAGGGGCTGGCCTAACAGCCTTCATGGAGCATGCGGTTTGGTGGGAGAAGGAAAGTAATCAAATGATCACCCAAACAATGTGGCTGTGGGGATAAAATACCCTGGGAGAGCGATGGGAGGTCATTTGGTCTAATCAGAAAAATAAAGGAGGACTTTCTAGAGACAGGGACGATTGGTCCTACCTGTAGGACTGAAAGAATATTGCCAGATGTGGGAGAGTTTTTAAAGTAGAGAGGACATTATATGGACAATCTACAGGATGGGGATTGGGTGCCCAAGATACAGTTTCACTGAGAAAAGATGTCTCTGAATAAAGGGTGGAAAGTGAGCTGGTGAGTGAGAAGTAATGTTGGAGCAGATACAGGCAGAGCTGCTAGGAGGTCATTCTGATTGTTTGTTCAAGAGATGTTAGTGACTTGGACTGCGATGGTGGTGGTGTAGATGGAGAGAAACTGACAATTTTAAGATAGGCTGAGGGAGTAACATGGGGAGAAGTTAATAATGGATGGAAGGAAGTGAGTTTCGAGAATGACACTGAGGTTTCTATTTTCACAACAGGATGGCTGGTGATGCCACAAACTGAGGTAGGAAACTCTAGAACGAAATCTATTTGATTTTCACCTTCTGTTTCCCATGGGTCATCCCCAGTGTGTCCACTGGGTCCCTTTCCAAGACCGTGAGGTCCCTTGAATCTAGCTATGCTGCCAGAGTTCTAATTCTTTTGCTGGATGCCCTCAATGACAGCTTGAAATACAGCCTATTGTAATGACATCGGAGAGGGGAAAACGCACAGAAGTCAGAGTAAGAGATGAACCAGAGACCCACCCGGGGGGAAAGCTGAGTGTGGGCCCCTTGCACACATGGCTCACCAAGTCACAGACCCACGTGCTCCCCGCAGAAAGCTGGCTTCTCAGAAATCACACGTGCACTGAGAGGTTCTTTGTGCAACTCCGCAGTCCAAATGGCAGGTTTTCTCACACCTTCTTCTTCTCGGAAGTGGTAGCTCTGATGTTTTGAGTTGGGCGGAGTCTTGCAGCTCTTAAAGCTCTCTGTTCACCGGTTTGTAAGAAACAGGTGGAACGTAGACATCCAGCGTTGCCCCAGGTCCTCCCGGACAATCTACCCCAGGGGACTTCGGCATGAATCACCCTCTGGGCACAGGCGTTCCATGACCGCCCTCCTGCCAGAAGAGGGGCCGCGCAGGGGGGTTGGGCGGCAAAGATCCCTTGGGCGAGGCGGCCTCAGGTCTCCCCGTGCGTGGGCCTTATTCACACAAATAAAATGCTTTATGAGAAATAATGTTTTCCATTTTTTAAAAAGTAATACAGGATTCTAACCCCTTCCAAATAGTTTGGTATATCTCTATTGTCAACCAAAAGATGTCCTTAAGATCTTGCCTAACTGAAACCAGCAACCTGGAGCTCACATGCTAAAAACTGTAAACATACCAGACTAGAGAATGAGTCTCTTTATTTTTTAAAAAATTTTTATTGAGTTACAGTCAGTTTACAATGTTGTGTCAAGAGAATGAGTCTTTTTAAATTAATTTTTTAACTGAACTATAGTTGATTTACAGTATTGTGTTAGTTTCCGGTGTACAGAAAAATGATTTCAGTTACATATATAGAGTTATGTACAAATATAGACTCTTTTCCAGATTCTTTTCCATTATAACTTATTACTTAAAAGACATTGAATATCGTTGCCTGTGCTCCACAGTAGGTCCTTACTGTTCATCTATTTTATAAATAGTTGATAGTGTCTGCAAACCTCCAACTCCCAATTTAAATTGCTTTTTATTTCAGGTAAACTTCCTTGGCTTCATGACTTAATTGAATACCTTATTAGATACTTCAGTCATAACATCAAGTGTTTCCTGTGTGCTGAACTTGCCACGGTGATTAGCTAGTTAATCACTGTGTCTTCCACTAACATATATTCCACAGGGCAGGGAGCATGTCTTTATTTCACTCACCACTGTTTTCCTAATACCAGTAAAACTGACTGCCTTGTCTTAGGAGATGGCCGTGTTTGTTGAATGAATGGATGGATGACACCTTCTTCTGCAGTTAATCCCATGTAATCTGTTTCTATCCTTGTGTAACCTTTATGATACGTAACTAAAAATCTGGGAAAGAGGATGAGTTGAAATAAATGTTATTTACAATTTAAAAATATCACAGCTTAAAAGAAAATCTATTATAAGTCAGTCAGCTGTGGTTACTTTGAAAATTACTGATGAAACTTGGAGATGGTTTTGGATCCATACCATTTCCTCCACTCAAGAAGGACCATGCTCCTTACTCCATGGAGACTCTGACATCACATCCTGGTCCTTTCCCAGTCTCTGCTGTCCTTACAAAATGCCCGTCCCTGTCTCAGAGTCAACGAGGGGGGGGCACACCAGTGTCACAAATGCTCCTTCTGTTTCTAGTAGGGTTTTCTGCAGCTGCTTGGGGTCAAGTAGAGGAGATTGCCTTGGCCACCTCTCGTCGGACCCTTGCCTCCATGTCCAGTTTAATGCCATCCACTGCCAAAGGGGGGGCTGCGCTCTGTCCCCCAACGGGCTGCTTCTTTCCTTCCTCCCTCCTGACACTTTGCTCTCAGGGGTCTTGAACCTCTGGCTCCCCACTGCCTCTCTGCTGAGAGCCCCGAATCCTGTCTGAGTTCATCCAGCGCCGTCTCTCTACACCAGGCTGCAGAGCATCCATCAGACACTTTGTTACCCCCGGCTCTACTCTTCCTTGTAGACACGATGCTCAGTTTTAACACATGAAGTAAAACATATAATCTGATTCATTTGTTCCTAAAGAATCTCAGGATTCCTTGGGCAGAATTTCTTCCCACCTGTGTGAAATGGAATTGAATCTCTCAATTTCTTACTCTTCCTTCAAAGCTGTGATCTGCAAAGCCCTTTTGAAAATGTCTCTTTAAGGCTCCCAACCCCTCTCCTTAGCTTGTTTAAGAGTACATTTGATTGACTTCACTTCCTTCTGAAAGACTATACGTCACGCACTTCCCTCCTGGCCTCTAGTTTTACCAAATATCCCACCATGATCACAAACTAACAGAGCACAAGTATTTGCTTAAAGATACCCAAAGCTCACCCCCAAATAGATTTCCATGGCAAATGCCTTTTAAGAAGAAAGCTGAGTTCTTAAATTCATGACCTCTGACACCTGCTTTTCCTTGGGCCTCCCTGCCCAAGAGCAGTGCTGGCATTCACACTACTTTACTTGCAAATACATTTGCAAATAGAGAACAAGATCATTTTTATGCTATCAGTGTTCTTTTTTGCTTGTTTGCTTGTTTTTCTTTCTTTTTTTTTTTTGAGGGAGAGGTCATTTGGTGTGTTTATTTATTTATTTATTTTTAATGGAGGGACTGGGGATTGAACCCAGGACTTCAAGCATACGAAGCACGTGCTCTACCACTGAGCTCTACCCTCCCTCACAACATCCTATCTTTTAAAGATTAAAAATTACACAAGTACATGGTAAAAAGACTGGGGAAAGAGATGAGAAAAATAAAAGAAAATAGGAGGGTAAATGAGGAAGGCAAGATGAAACTTGGGGGCGGGGTTCAAACTGTAGTTTTTCTGCTTCCTAGAGGGGAGACTGTGGGCAAATCTCCGGACCCCCCTGGACGTCACAGGTAAAATGAGGAATTCTCTCTCTCTCTAGCGCAAGGGCTGTTGGACAGATTGGATTATGCAATTCAAGTGCTAAGCATATCTCTGGACGTGGTAAGAGTTCAGTTACCTACTGCAGTAATGACCCTGTAAGACGGCAACCATAACAGAAATCTTAGTGTCACCGTACTGTTCAGACTTTAAGATGTGCGGTTATCTTCATTGTACCAAGCGGTGGGGGGAGGGGCGCAGATAGAACTCTAGTTCCTCGCAGTCAAAGTAAGAGCAAAGCAAATACGTTTGTAAACAGATTTATATTCTTAAATACAAGAACCCTGCACGATTTCTCCCTGATTTGTTTGGTTGTTTTTTGTTTTTATTGTTTTTTTTTTTTTTTAATGGAGGTACTGGGGATTGAACCCAGGACCTCGTGCCTGCCAAGCATGCGCCGTACCACTGAGCTATTCCTACCCCCACCTAGATATTTTTAGGGGCTGCAAGGACTCTGTCCATCTCCAAGGCCCACAAGCATTATCTATAGTTCAAATAATGAAGCCTTCTGCACGCGCCCACTCTGGTTTTCAAATGCATAGAGATATTGTGACAATGACACCAGCTCACTTCCCTGGGCTGCTGACTTCACAGAGGCTTTCTGCCAGCAGGCTTTTTCATAATTAATGGACTAAGAACACCATCAGAATCCTGAAGAACGTTGTGTGTTTATCTGTTGTCTTTTAATCAGAAAGATTGGGAGACCATTGCTGAGGGAAAAACAAAAGTTAACTTTGGTCAAAGAGAGCTCTTGGTTTAATGACCCTCACGCCCTCATCAGCACCAAGAATGCCCCCAGCCACAGAGCGGTCTTTGCTTTGAAGCAGGATTTGCTGTAGTGGAGGTGACTTTCCGATTCTGCTCCTGGCCCCAAAAGGAGAGCTGGGAAAGATGTGGGGCAAAGCCGTTAAGTTCTCTGAGGACGCTTTGGCCCGGGAAATGGTTTAACTGCTAAACCCGCCATCTGGCTGGTGAAAGCACCCTGGTCACCAAAAATAACCCGGCAGGTAGCTGTTGACTCACTCTTTTGGCCACTTTAAAACAAAGACAGGCATCTTCTACCACTTCAGTGAGCATTTCATCTCACTAGCCTCCATTTTGTCAGGGCCATGCTGACTCTGTTTTATCATCTTTAAGTAAGAATATTGTGGATTTTTTGGGGAAGAGTAGGTGTTACTTTTAAAAAGTTACGATGACCACCTCATGGGAGTGTTAGCTGTATACTTAAGGCACATCTTCCTTGAAGGGAAAACGTTTTAAAAGGCCTACTAACTCAGTCTAGTTGCTTGAATTGAGGAAGTAAGATGCCTTTGCAGTGACTTTGAACAACCTTCTCCACTTCCTGCCAAGAGGCCCCGTTGCAGCGCTTTTGGAGAACTTGGTGAAACCGAATCTGCCGCAGTCCCTCGCAGCCCATGCCGCTGGCGGGCGGTGAGCTCTGAGGGCGACAGCGGACGGAATCGCTCCCCGTCTGATAAGACACCAGAGCAGCGTACGCGTTTCTTTCTTTCATTTTTTGATTCGGTTCCACAGAGAAAACCTTCTACGGAGATAACCATTATTTTGCCTTTCAGACGGACGCATGCTGGTTCCCGGGAACACGGCTGATCTCCAGATATGACCATGTATTTGTGGCTTCAACTCTTGGCATTTGGCGTTGCCTTGCTGGACTCCGCAGCACTGGTTACAGGTGAGTACGAGGCAGCTCACGCTTGCTTACTGATTAACATTATTATCTTTTTTTTTTTTTTTTTTTGGCGGAAGGACATTGGTTTGAAATAGAAAAATCAGTTGCGTGTTGGTGACTGGAGGTGAGGGAGCCGCTGGATATAGGTCAACGTTATTTTAGCTCAGAGAGAGGTGGCTTGTTAATGTGAAGAACACATTGTTTCTGTTTAAAAAGGCCGAGAACTCGCAATTTAAAAGGCAAACATTGTTTGTCTGTATCTTGGTTTACAAACTCTTCAAGGATATCCCCAAAGCAACACTGTTACCTTATCCTGAAATGACACAAACGTAAGTTTGAGCAAGAAGTAGATGCTAATGACAAAGGAAGTATATTTTTGTTTTTTTTTCTTTTTTAACAAACAATGCATTTTCCAAAAAGCCGTAATACGGCTTTGCTTGCACGTAAGCCCTCCTCCTTTCTGACCAGGAGTTTGCTTCCTCAAATTTTGATTGTGACTGAAAAACTTTATTGAGTACTTCACTATATGGTAATTTAAAATAATACACTTAGGTATTTTAATTAAATATTCACTTTTTGTGAATTCTTATCACTGAATGTATCTGAAATCAAGGTTTTTGGTTCCTTATGATTGTTGCAATGATTATTTGCTTTGAAAATTCTTATGGGGCCACCGCCCTTCCTGGGTGATGGGTAAATATTACAGCCTTGACGAGATAAAAATACTTAAACTCTTAAGAATCATGCAAATGCTGTATTCTATAGGAAAATGTACTAAGTGGACTTCCGCTACCTGTTAAATTTGAGATCTTTGTACAGTTATGGTCTATTTAATGGACATTTCTTGAATGGTTTCAGTTTGGGTCGATGAGTGTATTTTGGTTGATATTTAATATTATTCCTTATGGTGTAGTATCTAAAAGTTATTTTTTATTATTGAAAGGATATTTAAAATGGTAGTTTTGTAGATTTCTAAGTAAGTTTAAAAAACAGGAAAAATTATTTTAAAAAATATCTTGCTTCTTGTAATTCACTTTGAAATCTCTTTTTGACTTTCCATCGCTCCCTGTCCACTCAAAGGTCCAGGACAGTAGCTGTCTTCTGAGTGTGCTACATTGTTGATTTACATTTTATGTAACCAAGGACAGTAGAAAGCAGTGTGGATCGTGTTTTTTTGTTTTTTCCTTTTCTGTAACTGAAGAGACAGATTAAAAATTTTTACATAGGTACAGCATTTTGTCTCAGGACAGAAAATGTTTATCAAGTTGTCATTCTGATAAAGTTGGTTATCATAACAAAAAATGATAAAGAGTAATCATTTTAATAGGGTGATAATCTGTGTATTATCACAAATCAGAATAAATTTCCACTAAAAATTCCCACTCAGGAACTGTTGCAAAACATTTCTAAATGAACATAAAGAAAAACTAAAATATTTTGTTGGCCACAGAGCAAACCATCATAGAAATTTCAACTCAGTCTACCAAGAATGTTTACCATAAGAAATATTTTTGAATTTATAATGAAAATAAGAGAGTAAAATGACCTAGAAGCCATTAAACCAATTTTGCTGAATAATTTATACTATAAATAAGTGGGTAAATATACATAGATTCATTATGAAAGACAGAGTTTAACTGCAGTTGCTCATATAAATACTGAGAGCAAACATTTTTCTAAAAGGCATCGATAGTCTTCCTGATACACACTTATTTTTGAAAAAATATATATAGACATAATTATCTGAGTGTGCAAATCTTGTTTATCATGCTTTTAAGTTCTGAGAGCTATTTTGTGATTCAATATGTAATTTTGAAAGTTATTAATTCTTTAAATTATATATTTTTATTAGCAATGTATGAGTTGGAATATGTTTACTCTAATGTGTCAAAATTGAGTTCATTGTGTATAGGAAATCCTGGACATCAAATTTATATTGTGTGTTCTAAAGGCATAAAGAAATAGGGGCAAAGGTAGAGAGACATCAAGGGATAAATTGATGCGTGACTCAGATGTGTTATTTAATCTCTAAAATCCAAATCCGGTCAAGACCCAAGTTCAGCTTTGCCAGGGCAGGAACAACGGTGGGTTGATTTTTACATAAAAGTTGGTCGTCTCTTTGCTTTGTGCTTCTTTGCGGTGATAACTGGAAACCAACACTTTGTTTAATGTTTCCCAATAATTCTAGGGGACAGTGATGGTTTTGAGAGTGCAGGCAGGGACAAGTGATCTCTGCCTCCAGCAAAGGTGCCAGGCCAGGCAAATCTGCCACTTCATAACATGACAGCCATGAGTACACGAGTGCTGTGAATTATGAGTCATAACGGTTAAGAGCCGTTTCCTGGACCTGGGTTTGCATTTTTTCATCTACACAGAAAAGAAACAGCTCGTGTTACAAACATGTACCTTGCCTTGCGTACCACAGGCGTCCAGTTCTAACTGTGAATTGAATTTGGTGAGCAATGCTGTTAAAGTTCTGGATTCTCTACAATGTAGAGACTCGGGGGTGTGAATATGGTTACTTACTGATTTTTTTAAAAGTGTATTCCTGATACAAAGCTGCCTGGGATCCTCATCGTCGCTAGAGTTTCAAGTGCGCTTTGTTTCAGGAAGGATAAGGGGACCCCAGGGTTCTGCCGCCCTTTCCTCCCTGGTTCCCTGTGACTGAGCCCAGGGTCAGAGCGCTCGGCTGCAGCCGCATCTTCCCTCTGTGCTGGGCCGCTTGGTGTCCTCTCGCCGGGGACAGCTAACTAGTGTGACAGGGTAGACGTTTCCACCCTGTTCGTACACACACACACACACACACACGTGTATAGACATACTAGTTACATGTGTGTGAGTTACAGATCCTGTGTACTACGTGTGTGTTACATCACACACACACAGGTACATGTATGTGTATGTATTGGTCTGTCTGTCCTCGATCTGCTGGTTCTCCCTATTGTCTACTTTTTTTTAATTGAAGCACAGTCAGTTACAATGTGTCAGTTTCTGGTGTGCAGCACGGTGTCCCAGTCATGCGTGTACATACACATATTCATTTTCATACTCTTTTTCATTAAAGGCTGTTACAAGATATTGAATAGATTTCCCTGTGCTATACAGAAGAAATTTGTCTTTTATCTGTTTTTATATGTATAATGGCTAACATTTGCAGATCTCAAACTCCCAAACTTATCCCTTCCCACCCCATACTGTCTACTTTTAAATATTGGGATTCTGTGGGCGTCAGTCCTTGGCCAGTTTTAGCTTGTTTCTTGCATTCAGAGTTCCTCATCATCACCTAGTGCATATTAATGGTCCTGGTCCTCTGTCTCCAGAGTGTCACCCCTCAGGGGGTGGAGCCTACTCTCTTTCCTAAACTGAATCTTGTTTTGTTGTGTTGTGTTTTTGCAAAAAGAAAAAAAGAAAAAGAAAGAGAGAGAGAATCTGAGATATATATTTAAATGCTCCCTGAGGACTATCACTTTATTTTTTAGTAACCTCTAAAATCTTTCTCCCTTTTTCATCCCCACTGCTGTCGCTTTAATTCATGCCTTCATCACTTTTCACTGGCAGAATTGTAATAGTTTCCTAATCTGTCCAAAGTCACATGTATTTCTTTTCACACCCACAGCTTTAAAATTAAGTAAAAGAGGAAAAGGCCCCTCTAATATCTTCTTATTTTCTGGTGTACACGCTAAACTCATTGCCGCTGAGTCCAGCAATGCGCAGGGCCAGGAGCTGGGCGGGATCTTTTTTTTTAATTTTTTTTTCTTCTTTCTTTCTTTCTTTCTTTCTTTCTTTCTTTCTTTCTTTCTTTCTTTCTTTCTTTCTTTCTTTCTTTCTTTCTTTCCTTCTTTCTTTCTTTCCTTCTTTCTTTCTTTCCTTCTTTCTTTCCTTCTTTCTTTCCTTCTTTCTTTCTTTCTTTCTTTCTTTCTTTCCTTCTTTCTTTCTTTCTTTCCTTCTTTCTTTCTTTCCTTCTTTCTTTCTTTCCTTCTTTCCTTCTTTCCTTTCTTTCTTTCTTTCTTTCTTTCTTTCTTTCTTTCTTTCTTTCTTTCTTTCTTTCTTTCTTTCTTTCTTTCTTTCTTTCTTTCTTTCTTTCTTTCTTTCTTTCTTTCTTTCTTTCTTTCTTTCTTTCTTTCTTTCTTTCTTTCTTTCTTTCTTTCTTTCTTTCTTTTTTATGATTGACCAAAATAGAACAAGTAGGAGGTAGTTTCAACCCCCGGCTGCTTCTCAGCACTTCCTCAAGACTTCTGAGGCTCTGTGCAAATCCTATTTCCCCTTGAAAATTCTCTTTCATCACTTTTGCCATGAAACATCTCCACTGAAATTGTATACTCTTTATCGCCTTTCCTGGTCACTTTTCACATACTGTTTCAACTTGTTGTTGTTGGCATCATTTACCAATCAGGGCATTACTGCCATTGGGACCTTCGTGGAGGCAGAAACTGTCTTGTGCTTTTGTGTATCGTCTGTACTTGATTTCTTACCAGGCCCTGAAGAAGTAATGGGCATTTTGGGACAGAACTGCAGATTCTAGTCATGGGGGAGAAGGAGGAGGACGAGAACATTTTCAGGAAGAAAAGGACAGAAAAGGGATAAACATGAGATAAAAAAAAAAATCAGCCAGAGACAAAGTGGGAAGATGGAGCAGTTAGACAATTTCATCAAGATTAAATACAATAATTTTGGGTCTAGATCTTTATAGGTTTTGCCTTTTTTTGGTTCCTATTTCCTTCTTGTATCTCCTGACTTTATCTCTTATCCGGAAAAAGCCTCTTGATTTCTTAAAAAGCCATCATTCAAGAATGTGGTTCCTAAATTGTCTGTGACCTACTCCGTGGACATACCTGCAGGTGGCATTTCATTTGGTGGGTCAGCTTTGTTCTTCAGATCCAGACTCCACAGGAAGAAGGGGAGGGGATGCTCATGAAGCCAGGGGACAAGAACCCAGGGTCAGGGCCAGTCTTACAAGTGCTGGCGTGGGCAATGCTCGCTGTGGTGCCCTGGGATGGTTTCCAAGGGCAGAGAAAGAGTGGTGCCCCTGCAAGGTGCACTGTATGCTCACAGAAAGTCTCCAGGAATCTGGGCATCATTTCTTACTAGATAATGTGGTAACACATTTCAGTCTGAGTAGGGAGAGAGCAGAGATTTGCTGTCAGGAAGATTAGCTTTGTTGATGAAAGCATACCTTTAATATAGACAAGGTTTTGTTTTCAGACCATGTGGCTGTAAGTTACTGGTACAGAGATAGGACTTATTCATTACCACAGAACTTTGATCTTCCTCAATCTTGCAAGTTTATGGGAATATTTAGACAGGAGAAAAGACCATGGAAATGTAATTTAATCTCAGTTTAAACTTCCTTTCAATCTTATTTAAATCGTTCTGCCAGTATAGACACCCAAGCACATACTAGTTACCTGTCACCAAAAGATGAGTGTTATGACTTTGGCATGCATGATGATCATAGTCTTATGGAAGGATAAAGAAAAAGTAAAATATTGCAATATACATAAAACACTAAAAAAGTCTAAAAAGAAAAAAATATTGCAGGCTATTCATTTAGCAATACCATATGATATCTATTTCTATGTGATTCTGAAATATACAGAAATAAAAATTATCATGATCATGAGATTTTGTGTACATGGCCCTAGCCAATATTTAGACTAGAAAACATCTAATTATCATCTAAAATCTTTAATATGTATTTCTTTTATATATCAAAATGTTACTTTAATTTCAGTCTGTCAAGAGTCTGGGGAATGGCTATTGTAAACAGAGTATTATGTGCTCAGGACTAACAACAAAAACAAGAAAGAAAAAAAAAACAAAAACAGAGAAATGAAAACCTTTTTCCTCTTTTTAGCCAGGACAAGTGTAAGGACACAACCAGTCAGTGCTGGTGAAAGACTTGAGACTCTTTCATTCCATGTATAGTGTCTTCAGTTAATTCACTTCTGAAAAGATAATCAGCAAGATTATCAATGCTTTTGTTAGATTATTTACTGAAGACTCAAACTCAAACAGACTTTAACAGCTTTTACGGTGCATAGGTATACAGTGTTTAAAGATCAAACACTTGGTGGAAGGTTCTAGCTCAGTGGTATAGCACCTGCTTAGCATGCATGAGTTCAATCCCCAGAACCTCCATTTGAAAAAAAAAAAAAGAGATTAAAAAAACCCCACTCATTTCCTGTTAAAAATGAGACCCAAGTATCTGCAATAAAAAAAAGTTACTTTACTAAAACTTCAATTTCTCCTGTAAATAATTGCAAGTCTGATAAAGTCATAACTACATGCAACAATATTCAAGCGATGATTGCCATTCGTGTATTACAAATTTACTGCCACTAGAGACACCTACGTAAATAAATGTGGTCGTCATATTTTAAATACCTCCTCTTAAAACAACAATGATTTATTTACTGATAAAAGAAATATTAAACATCACAGCAAATGAGGCAGGAGCCATTCCAAGTTGGAGAAGACCATGGTAGCTGCAGTGGAGAAGTATTTCGGAAATCAAATTCTATGAATTTTTTATCTTGATCCAAATCATTTTTCCATCTCTAATGTACAGTTTCCTCATCTATAAAGTGTTGTAAGCATTAAAAGGTATACTGTTTGCAAAAGTACTTTAAAAACTGCGAAATGCTTGGCAAAGTTGTAAATCTTACTTGTGTAATCCCGTGAAATCACAACACACAGGTCCTTACCATTGAAACATGATTCCACATCTCATCTCTTCCTTTGAGAGAGTCTGAGAAGACAGTTTAAGGCTGTGTGAGAGAGGAATAAACCCTTCTAGATCTTTGAAATCTTTTAACTTTGTTTCTCCTACTTAGGGATTTTCCAATTAATCTGGATCCTACTTCTTAAATAGTTTATAGATCCACCCACATCACAGCTCCTGGCTAGAGTCGTACTGTTTCTTACTGTAACGAGAGCCTGTAATCTCGTCTCCCTTCAGTCCCTACTAGGATAATCTTCATAAAATGCACACTCACCTTTGCACACGCCTCCTTCCTCGGCTCCCTGTGGGATAGAGAGCATCCTGTCCTGGGATTTTGATCTCAAGAGTGTTTTGACTCAACATTTATGAAAATAAACATTTAACTAGAATATCTCAACATTCATGAATTTTCCTTGAAAATAGATTTCACACAAAAACCTCCATTATACCAGTTTAATTCCATGAGTATTTTAATGTATCCTGATTAAATTATTACCAATTTTTCTATCTTTATTTTACTGAATTAAAAGTTCAACAGCATCAATTTTCATTTAATTTTTACAATTGCTATTAAATTTATGAATCAATTGACAGCTCAGTGGTACAGCTGTGTGCTTAGCGTGCACGAGGTCCTGGGTTCAATCCTCAGTGCCTCCACTAAAAAAAAAAAAAATATATATATATATATATATATATATATATATATATATTCATAAATATAAATTTATGAATCAGTTTTTACCCACATCACATTTTATTGATTATAGTTTATGCCTGTGAGACTTTTCCTTTATGGTTATTATCTTTTAAAATGTGATTTTCCCTGCGAAACAATACACATCTAAATTCCCCAAGAAGGTTTAAATGTTTCTGTTTAGCCAGAAACAACATTTCCTGTGTGCAGTTTTAGCCACTGTTGCCTTCTTTCTTTCTTTCTTTTTTGCATTTCAATGTTACATAAAATGTAATTTATGCAATACAATTTTTCACTTCGGTCAAATTTCAGATGGGGCAGCGCTGACCGTTCTTACTTCTGTTTTGTGTTGGCACTTCTGTTGGTAACATCCACTTTGTGGTTGCGAGTTCTTTCAGCAAGATTTCCTTTGAGATTTTGAGAGTCCGGGTTACTTCTCAGGGAGCCGAGGGACACCTGAGAAATGATTATAGGACTGTGTATAGTCTAGCATTGTTAGGTTTTAATTCTCATTCATTTGCATGACATTCTTCTAATTAACTTACATACCTTGTGCCAACTTCTTACTAACTGGTGGAACAAAAAGTGAATAGAAAGATGAACACAGATTTGAATGTTCTCAGTGTACAAGGGCAGGTGAGGTCACAATTAGTTGTCAGACCATCCTCCTTCGGTCTCTGCATTTAGGGAAAATGAAAGCAGTTACACGGCACACAGGGTTCTAACTGAATCCCTCGAGATCTCTCCGGCTGTGTTCCGGGGTCACTTTGTGGCAAGTACTCCATACTCCTCTTGTAAATTTCATTTTCCCAAAAATATGTTTTTCTGCTTCTAAACTGTTGACCACACTGTGCTTTCTTCCCTCCAGAATTTTTTAACTGGGCAAATTATGATTGCTTCAGTTCCACATATGAATATGCATATGTATATATATTCCACATTGAGTTCAGAGGTCACCTCCTCTGGGCAGCCCTCCTGCACGCCTTCTGGTCCTCCACCCCTTTCGCACCTGGACGGCTGCTCTTGTGAGTTGATGGTCCTGTGGCTGGCCCGCTGGTGACCCCCTCACCGGGCTGTCTCTCGCAGTGGCTGGTGAGCTGCTGTCGGTTTTCACTGGGCCTCTGCTGACACCGCAGTGAGCTGATCGAATGCGCGGCCTGTCAGTGCGGCCCGATCCTGCATGCAGAAACCGCTTGATAACTCGCCGAGAACGACTTTAGTGGTCCTCCTGCTGTTGCTGTGCTTTAGGTGAATTTTTTATGGTAAAATTTCTACATGATAGAAAACTCCAGGGAATAGAAGAAAGAAAAAAATGCGTGCCATCTTTGCTAACATTTTATTTTATTTTTTGTCCCCTCTCTTTCTTTCTTTGGATCACGCATTGTGTATCAAATTGCATGTCCCATTATTTTTTCCTAAGTAAACCGGGATTATTTCAGGCAACTTGAGAAATACAGGAATAAGTACGTAGGAGAATAAAAATCTCACAGATTACCAGTACCCGTCACCTAGAAACTTCCTGAGTACTTTATTTTACCGGGTTAGCTTAATCTGTTTTATTCACTTACTCATTCCATGAGCAGATGTTTTACGGGCGCTCTCCTGGCCCCATGAGTTGGGAACACCGTACCCCATGTCCTCCCTCGTGAAGCGTATAATCTCAGCATGGCAGGGGCTGCTGAGGGAGGGAGCGCGGTGAAGTCTTTCAAATTCTCCATAAGCTTCATCCTCAGAATAATAATATACCTTGCAACAGATAACTATTTGTGCTCACAATCCTGTACAAATTATAAATTATTCCTCTAAAATCTACATATAACCCACTACTCTATTCTGGCCAGACTCCACCCAGGGCCCCGCGCCAGCCAGACCACTCTGGCAGGCTTCCGGTCATAGGAATTCTGGAGTTGCCACCACTGAGCTCTGTACATGATTCTTGGACACTGAGTAAATGAAAGTGGTAGATGGGCTGAGGAACTAGCCAACAGTCCCGCTTGTGTTGGTTGCTTGTGTTGGTTAGCTTTTTCTTTTATTATTTCAACTGCAAAGAAAAGATTTACTTGGAGAGAATTTTACACAGACACAAGTACACACCGCACAAACAAATTCCTGTTTTTAGTGATCTTTCACAGTAATTTTCCAAGGTCCCCAGTTCATGAGGAGTGAGAGTTGGGGGGTGAGGGCTGAGAGTCCGTGCTGAGTCTCTCTGATTCTGGCTCTATTGTTTCCCAGCCTTCCTAGTGGGCAGCTTAATAACCAGGTAACTGAGGCCAGGACGCCATGATGGTGGGCAGATCGCACCAAGACTGATGGGCAGCTGGTGGTTTCGTAGAGGTCACTTGTGTGAAACATGCATTAATCCTCAACCACTTGATTTAGCTGCATGAGTGAACCATTGTTCCCTGAGCCATTTCCGTATCTTTAGCAAGGCCTGAGACCATGTGTCTCTTTTAAAGAGCAAAAAGACATCTCTGATTAAGTTGTCTTCACTGTGAACGCTGATGCCATGTTAACAATGCAAAAGTGATGTGTTGCCATAACCTTGGGGAAGAGGTTGACAAAGCCCAGGGCCGAGTCTGCCTCGAGGTGAGTGATAAGATGAAAATCATGGATTTTCCCTGACCTAATTTGTTTTTGATATTACATAAAGTGAAAACCATTGAATAATTTACCAAAGTATCTCAATTTTTTTTTGTTTTGTTTTTGAAACACAAGGGAAGTAACTTGACCTTTGTTAAAGGCTTTGATCATGGAAAATATATGAGGTTCTCATCTTATTCCAGGAAGTGTAGACACCAGATCATCTTTTCATAGTCATCCAGAAGGCATAGTAAATGAATCAGGTAGACCGTTTTCTACTCCAGGAATAAGATGGATATAACTTAAGGGAAAGTAAAGGAACAATGTTGATTGTTCGCTTACTATAAAAAACACGGGTTGCCAGTCAGATAATTCAGGCCACGTGTTCCACACAGACTTCTTAGACTTGGGTTTCCAAGCCTGCTTTTGTTTCTAAACTAAGATTTTAGCTTATGCCTAATACACACTGTCTTCCTACTTTTTAGCGATTCATTTAAAACATGTTTTGAGCTGCCTTATTGATACTTCAGGCATGGGCAAGGTGTCCAGTGGCTAAGAAAAAATCAATAAAGCAGAGACCCCAGGGCAGAGTTCTGACTCTGAGAGGAAGTGATGATACGAGGGAGGGAGGTGAGGAGAAGAAAAGGGTCAGGGGATGGATGAAAGTGATGTCAAGAGACGACGCCAGGAACGCTGGACACAGACGAGCTCTGCTTTGAAAGCGCTTGAGAAATTAGTCTTTGGAATCTTGCCCAGACTCCCTTCCGAGCTTTCCAATTAGGGAACATTCGGAAAATGACCTTTTGAATCCCTGGCGTCGTCATCTGTGCAATGGGAGTAACAGTGGTCGTGTTAAATGAGCAGATTTACTCATTGCTCCCCCTGTTCCTCGAGCCCCTGCTCTTCTAAGTGCTGACACAGTGGCACAGACACCAGGAGAGATACCGGCCTCCATGCAGCTTCCCTCCTAGCGGGAGAGAGAGAAGAAACCCAGATCAGTAACTGAGGGAGTTCCAGACGTCGGCAAGTGCTGTGAAATGAAACAGTGTGGTTGGACAGAGACCAGCCAGGCTGGGCGAGGGCTGCTTAGACACAGTGGTCAGGGAAGACCTCTCTGGAGAAGGGTCATTAAGCGACCGGTTGGCTGACAGGAGTGTGAAGTTTCATGTGAGCTTCTTCGCTGGCAGGTGCAGAGGTCCTTAGGAAAAAGCAAAAAAATTGGCGGGTTCAAGGCACAGAGAGGAGGAACGGTGCTTGCAACATGGCGGGTGGAGGCTGAGTGGCGAGCGGGGAAGCGGGGACACAGCCAGAAAAGGCAGGTCCCGCAGGGCCTGCTGGGGGTGGGGAGAGCTTGGAGTCCCCCTGAGTGGGAGAGGACGAAGCCGCTTGGCATTTTTAAGCACAGGAGGACCTACTCTCTTCTCTGCATGAAGAGACTGCTCTGGCTGGTGTGAGGAGGGCAGACGGGGAGAGAGACAAAGCTTGGGGACCAGTTAGAAGCCAGCTGAGTTGGTGGAAGGGAGAAGGCGGTGGTAATCTGGACCAAGTGTTGACAGTAAAAGAAAGGGCAGACTCACAGGAGCTGGAGAAGTGGCTGTGGGGAGGAGAAGCAGGAAGTTGTACAGAGCGACTTAGACAGTCAAGGGTCTGTTTTGTGCATGTTAATGCTTGAATTCTCATTAGACCTCCACCTAGAAGTGTCTAGAACTCAGCTGGAGTTGAGTTTGGGGCTCACTAGGTCTTGACTGGAGCCATGACTTTGGAAGCCACTATGTACAGAGGGGTTTAAAGCCAAGGGATAAATGTGACCGAATTGGAAGAATGTTCAGATGAAGACGTACCGAGAGCCCACTCCTGAGCCCTGGGACATTTCCTATTTGAAGGGGCTGGAAGGAGGGCGTAGGAAAAGACAGAGAGAGGGCATAGCCAGTGAGGAAAAGGAGAATGTGTCTGTGTTGTGGTGTTTTGCTTAAGCTGAAAAAGGGGCACATCGAATGTTTTGGCAGTTTGCTGTAATCTCAATAATGAAATTGTGCCGAAAAGGCTCAGCAGGGGGGAAGGTTGTGCAGCTCGCTTTCTCTCCTGGCCCTGCTGCATTTTCACACAGAGATAAAGCCGAGTGTAAGCACACCTGGTACATCCCACGTGTGTGCAAGGTGGTGGGGCGGGTAGAGCGGCGGAGGGAGGGGGAGCAGGAGGACCAGCTTATTACAAGCAGTATCTTAGCCTGTGGGAGACGGATAATCGTGTGTGTGGCTCTGTCCTCAGTGAATCAGAAAGCAGAGCTGCTGTCATGCAGAAAAGCTATCTGGTTGTAAGTTGGAGGGAGAGAAAAAAAATCCATTTTCAGATGCGTCAGCTCAATTACAAAGCAAATATCCCTTTATTTGCCATTGTTCCAAGGATAAATGTTAGCATGAAGGAGATGACTTTCCATCAAAGTAAGAGGACCCGCATCCTCTCCACGTGATGAGCTGCGATGCCCGCTTGCTCCCTGGTAACTTGAGAACCGATGGGACCCACAAGTCCATCTGCAGGGTCAAGAGAGAGAGGTTCACTCAGAGGAAGATCATTCTCAGGGTGACCCACAGCTTAAAATCGCCAAAGCCTTTGAAATACAAGACTACCCCTGTTCTAGGATTAGAAGGTGGTGCTGTGCCGAGGGCGGCTGGCAGGCAGGGCCGGGGGGCTGCGGGGTGTGGCTGGTGAGAGACCAGAGGCCAGGACCTCAGTCTGCTGGGGAGCAAATCAGATACAACCAAGGAGAACTTCAAAGATGGGCAAATACCAATAAAAATGCCTCTAGCTGTCAAACGTGGAAACGGTGCCAGTTTTCTCACGTTCTGTTTTTCAGGAGCATTGTAAAGCTAAAGATATTTTCTGTTATCATCAATTTAACTATACACATTTCCCCCATCTATCTTAATTAGGCAATTTTCAAAGCAACAACAGTAAAAATACATTATGCTTGAGGAGTCCAGGATGACCTTTCCGTTATCCTTAATAGAACGCCTTCTCTTAAACTAAATTTTAATATTTACGTTTCCAAGGACGGGGCGATTACAGAAAATGAGTAGGAAAGCACTTCACAAAGTGTAATGGAATGCAGCCAGATCAGGGATCCTTCACGCAAGCATTTGGAAAACCACAAAGGAGTCCCAGCTCTGCTGTCGCTGTTACCGCTAGCTTCTCCTTGAAGAACTGGAATAAAAGTTGAAATCTTGATTTAAAAAGCAAGACAGGGTGTGCATATTAATCTTTAAATCAAAATATACAAATAAGGACTGTTCAGCCACTGCCAACGTGGACTCCTATTTTGTAATTAAACTATTCTAGAAACATCTGTATTTGCTAAAAAGCAATGGGCTAAAGAAAAGAAAAAAAAATCAGTGCAGCCCACTAAGCTGTGGTTTTGTGGAGTCTTTGCTCTGGTATCTGTTTTATCAGTTTATGAAAAGAAAATGCTTGTCATAGACCTATTTTTTTGCTAAAAGAGTAGAGATTTACATTTTAAATCCAAGGATTTGCATAATGTTGTCTCTGAAAAAAATTCATGTGCCTTTTATTTTAATTCACCCTTTATTCCATTCCTTATTTAATGTAGAAAATAGTGCTACGAGTCTTCTAAATCAAATGTAAGATGGAATTCATTTAAAAATCTATGCTGGCTTTCCTCGCCCAGGAACTTTCTCAGAAGTAGCACTTCTGAAGGATATCAGACACCGTAACTCGCCTTTCACTCCAGGCTTCCATTTCACGGGCTGAACATCTGGATCTGATGGGCAAGAAAACACTTCCTTCCGCTGACTTTCCTAATCGTCCTTTCTTGCAGATACACATGCTTCACGTTTGCTGATAAAGTTGACATGGTTTTCGTATCTACTGTTTTAACACACAGTGCATTATAGAATTTTCAATGGCTCTCTTTTTTTATTAAATACATTTTAAGTTCCTTATGAAAACAATAGTAAGAGCCACTCTGAAAGGGATTAGGGCCACAGATGTTTCCCTGGGGAGTGTTAATGGATTTAAGATCCATCAAAATGTTAAAAAGTCCAGAGGTTAACGATAATGATGGCACATGGGCGAGATTAAAATTCTTTTTCTGCCAAAAAAAAAAAAAAAAAAAGCTAGCTTAGTTTCTTCTGATTAAAAAAATTAGCTTGTGGAATGAAACAACCATCTGACCTCTAAAATTTCTCATGCTGGTTTTATAATGAAAGAGGATTTAAGATTAGAACTTAGGGGTTACATGGTACCCCCTCCCCCAAATTTATATACATTTTCTCTTTTCACCTATTGCTCTGTTTTACAATGGTAGCCTTTAATCTACTGAACTTTTTATTCTTCAAGATACAGCACATAACCAGTAACTTCGGTCCCTCTCTCGTGCTAAATGTATGAGTGTGGAGATGAAAATCAGTCAAACACTGGTTAACTTTTCTTATCTATAATATTAAAATTACCAAGAACAAATTATAGACCCACGAATGCTTTGGAGAACTTTTCATCTCAGGAAATACATCAATGGGCTGCATCTGTCAAACAAATTCAATTAATTCAGTAACAACACCTTGCTGCTTATGTCATTCATTTTCTTTTGTGTTTATTTTCCTTATGTTGCATGTATGTAGTCAAAATAAGTTACTATGTCAGGATATAAAAGGACCAGGAGAACTTGTCTTCCTATTAAAATCATGGACAAGGAGGATGCCTTCTATTCCTGTCACTTTGTTTTGAGATGGTGCCTTTGAATTTTATTATGCTCTTTGCTATTTCCTGAGAGTCAAATATTGGTCAAGACACTGTTCTGTGTTGAACTGGCAGCAATATTTCCTGCTCCTTTTCGGGCTGGGATTCCTAGAGGAGCTTAAGCAGAAAGAGAAAGGGAGTTTGGGAATTTGGAGGCTATTGTAAGTGTAAGGCATTGTTATTTACACACTGATAAAATTTTAAAGGAATGATAAGACTTTCCAAATCATCTGTGTTAACTCCTCTATTTCACATGGGAAAAAACTGAAACTCAAGAACGTTTAGTGATTTGTCCTATGTTTTACCAAAAATGAGGGGTCTTGGTCCAGAGTTCCTCCTGGACCACATCACGAGGTCCTTAGCCATTTGCCTGACAGAACGGAATGAGTATCAGATTAGATGTTCCAGGACAAGTTTTGAATCTTGACTTGATCACCAGTTCCTTTGCCCTAGACTGAGACTCTGAGGTGTGGTGTTGGATAAGTCACTTGATTTCTTCAAGCGTCAGTTCCCTCTTCAGTGAAATGAACTGCCCATTTACTTCCTCAGCCTGGGCATGATTGAGGTTTGGCGCGGGAGAACTGGGTGGTCTTGTGCCCTGCACAATGTTTAGCAGCACCCTTGGCGTTCACAAACCAGACGCAGTCATGCCCCTTCCCCACCCCTCCTCCCTGGCCAGTTCATGACAACTTAAAATGCCTTTCGGCATTGCCAAATGTCCCTTGAGGGCAAAATTGCCAGTTCTCACCACCTTCCTTGAGAAGTTGCGGTTTAGTTGAAATCATTTCTTTGGGACTCACCCAGCACTGATGTTGTGCAATTCTGGACACGTGCCTAATTCTTGGATGCTGCTTCACCAGGAAAGACTCACAGAGTGTTATTCACCAGGAAGTTTGTTGGGTACAGTTTACAGTGACCAAAAGGGACATATATTTTTTAGCAACTTAAAATATTCAGAAATACTCACAGGTGAGAATCTTATCATAGCAATGAGATCTTAAATATTGGAAAGGTTTAAGAAGGCTTAATGAACAATGCAAAAGTTTCTTCAGCAGAAGTGGCATAATGTTCTTTTCAAGTAAAAATTATCTGTGCTTTTACCAGGTGTCCAAAGGGCACAACAAGTCAGTCATTATTTCATAGATTAATAGGGACCCACGTTCAGTCATAGATGTCCACCAGCCAGGTTCCTTTCTAAGATCACTTAGACCACGAAGGGCAGTTGTTTCTGGTAAGATCTGTGAGAACAAACATTAAGTGTCTCACAGGGAAAAGGGTCACAGACGGAGTTTCATCTTTTGTGCAGGGAAGAAAGAGACACCTCTTATCCTCAGGTTTTTAATGGAAGGATATGGTTGCTTCCCTTTCTTTGCCTCCTCCATCCTCATCCCACCCCCCGCCCCCAAATCCAGATACCTGCCAGTACAACATGAGCATCTGATTCAGAGCAGCGCGTGTGCAGTCGCTACTAAGGGGCATCGGACCCTTGTTCAGCACCGGATGCTCTTCTGAGGGGCCCCCCACCCCACCGCTGCACTCCCCGGGGTCACTTTGTTGGCCATTCATTGCTGCCAGGCCCCGAGGAAGTTTCCTGACTTATACCTGACTTATGACCGACTGTTTTGCAAGAAATGCGCATCGTGGCGGTGGGGAGGGGGGCAGGGGCACAGGGAAAGTTTAGGTGCTGTGAAGTAGGAGCTGAGAGCTCGGATGGATTGGTGATGCTGTGCCAGATGGAGATAAAAATTGAGGCAGCCACATCCTGTGACTAAAAATTGTTTAAGTAGGCAGACTTCTGTCGAGAAGGAACAGCAAAATGCACAAGACAAGGAGATGCAATTAGAGGGGGAAAACCAATTTTGTTTAAATTGTGTCTTCTGTTTATAGAGCATTTTAAATGCAGCCTATGTTGGCATTGAGATCATTTTGCACCTACTGTATACAGCTATATGAATATCCAGAATCAAGATTTTGATCTCTCTTTTTCCAGGGAAGCAAAGTTTGGGCTGATAACCAAAATATTTGGTTATTAGAACAGAGAAAAATTACGTGGATTGTATTCCTCATCATAGTGTTGACAATCAGTTTTCCAGAAAATTAAGTTTTTCCAAGTCTACTAATGGAGGAAAAAACTTTTCCTGATACTGAATATTCTCACCAGCCTGCCAGTTCCTCAGTTGTCTCTCTTTTTTTTTTTCATTAAAGAAATTCAACTTTGATAAGTTGTACTATTTTCTGTTTAGATTGGAGTCAAACAAGTGAGATTTTATTTCTCCCCAGGTTAAAATTTAAAAAATTAAAATAAAAAAAATAAAAATAGATTCATTATAGATATTTACCCCCAATCCCAAACATATCTGAATGACGTATACCCAGTTTTGTGGGTTAATAAAATCAATTGTCATTTAAGAAAAATAAGCAATGTTTTCATTTTCAACTGTCTTGCTACTTCCGGGTTCTGACTGAATCCAGAAGCAGAAGTTGCAAAACATTGTGAGAAAACTTTTGCTCTGTGTTTTTTTTTTTTTTTCCAATCTCCAGTCAAATGGAAATACCAGAAGTCTGAGAGGAAAGTCCGTTCTTGCTACATGCCCGTTTCAGCTCTGCCTGTCCGCGGCAGGGCCTTGGTTACCCTCCACCCCTTCAGCATTGTACGCTGTCACCTCCCTGCCCTCATCCGGAACGCCTTCTTGTCGGTCTCTTGTTGCCTGGCTCCCTCTGTGCTCCATAAAAATAAGCACTGGTAGCGTCTCTTCCACAATTATCCAGAAATAGTCTTATTATGTTTAGATACTTGATGAATGCGTTACACTAAACTGTATCCAGGTAACCAGCCTGTGGGGTAGCCCAGTTTTCTCACTTTTAGGGAAGAGGTTGATAAGCATGTAGATTTCAGCCACCCCACGTGCCGGGGGCCGTCCTTCTGACCCCTGTCTCACTTCAGTGCCTCTCCTCACCTACTTTTTACCTTCTCCCTTCAATACTGTAGGTCCCCTAAGGAGGGACTTCTCCTTGCCTGTATCCTCAGTGCCCAGCATTAGAGAACCGCTTTCAAACATACATTTGTCAAAATCGCAGCAAATGAATGAACTCATGAACCCTTACAACTCTTCGAGGTAACTTGTTATCATGGGAATATTTTATTTTCTTTCTATTTTTTTCTTTTCTGGCAAGATAGTTAGGTTTATCTATTTATTACTTAATGGAGGTGCTGGGGATTGAACCCAGGACCTTGTGCATGCTGAGCACATGCTCTGCCACTGACCTGGACCCTCCCCTGTGAATATTTCACACTGTTTTGTGTAGAGACACTGACACCGAGGACTGATGTCCTGATAGGAACACGGTGACTACTGAGCTTGTGTATTATCTTATTCTGTTATTTTCTTATATCAGGAGGGGATGAAATAAGGCAGTGTGCACTTTGAATAACTGTACCCATGAAAAAAACCACAATACGTGGACGCCTTACATCCCCGAGACAGAATGACGTGCAGACCCCGGAATGTTTACCGTGACTGACCAATCCCCAGTATATGAGAAAAATATTCCTTCCACATGAAGTGGTCCATGTCCTTTTGCTTTATCTCTTACAGATTAAAGTAGCAAGTTTTCTGTGCTTCTTCCACCCTTTCCTGTCCCTCTCACCACCCTCCACCGGCCCCCCCCCCCAAAAAAAAACAATGCTTTAACACTTTGGTATCTGTTACCTGGGGATGCTAAATAAAACATATCCATCTGAAACACACACAAGCACACACACACACACACACACACACACACACACACACATACACGGCCAGACTGTGGGATTGCCCTTCTGCCCTGATGCAAGCTTCTAGAAAGTTGTGATAATTCAGGCCCCCTACAGAGATGTTAGAGACCATGGCATAGTTGTCTGGAAGTTTTTCATACTAATCAGAAAAGAAACCCAGCTCTCTCTTCCCTTTGGAGTAAAAGTCTCTCAAAGGAAAAGCTTTTTTTTCACTCTAACCATTTGAGAAGTTCGAGTCAAAGAACCAATGTGGTCCTACCTTACAGGGAAATTTCTGCCCTGGTAGAGAGTGTTCTGCCTTCACAGTGATAAGTGAGAACAATGATATTCTTCCCAGACAAGAGCTGACAACAGAACATTTTTTTACAAGTCTTAATGGTGAACTGAAAATAAAGGACCAAGTTATTTCAAGTAAAATATACACATTTGGAGAGGTGAGATTGTATTTTCTTAAGGTTAGAAACTCAGAGGCAGATTAATATGGACCAGTGCACAACTGACTTCACTTAGTGTGATCATCTCTAAGTCCATCCATGCTGCTGCAAATGGCATTATTTCATTTTTTATGGCTGAGTAGTTTTCCATTGCATAGATATACCACATCTTCTTTATCCAGTCATCTGTCGATGGACATTCAGGTTACTTTCATTTCTTGGCCATTGTAAATAGTGCTGCTATGAACATAACCTGTAATACAGAAGAATATGAAAAATATATATATATACTTATGTGTAGCTGAATCACTATTCTGTACACCAGAAATTAGCACAACATTGTAAACCAAATGCACTTCAATTGGAAAAAAAAGATGGACCAGTACAGACCCCTGGGCCTACGGCTGGTCCACACAAGTCCTCCATCTCTAAGAAGGAAGTACCAGTGTCCTCATACTTTGACATCTGCTTTCTTGTCTTGTCTGTCGTCACGAGATATGTACTATATCAGAGCCATCATTTGCTTACATTTCCTACAAATCCTCAACAAATGTACGTGTCACTCCATGTCAGGGGACAGAAGACACAGCAGTGACGGGAGATGGGTGGCCTCTCCCCACAGAGGCTTCCTGTGTGCTCCACGGCGGAGGCACAGAGGCACCCCACGCTTATTCTGAGACCAGACAGGTGCTGTCTGAGGATGCACACGGGCAGCGGATACCTGATGACCAAGCCCATCTGGTCCTGAAGGGTTTTCTCATTTAATTTTTCCTGTGGAACTAGGTTATTAATTTGCTGTCAAAGGAGAACATTTGGGCAGCTTTTCTTCAGCATGCGCATACTTGTTCAGAAGCCCTTGTCCGTAAGTGCGCGAGCAGTTCTTCGAGACAGAGCTCGCGGCCTGGAGTCCCTGTGCCAAGAGCCAGGGAGGTGCTCGGTCTCTTCAGGCGTGTTAGCGGCTGGCTTTTCAGGCAGTCTCTTCCCCAGGCTCCTCCTGGCAACGTGTGCATGTTCCCTTTCACAGACGTTTGCCAGAGTTTATTTGTGTCATTTTCAAACGTGTTAATTTTATAGGTGCAACTGGTGTTCCTTAAAATGTCTATTTTGCATTGGGTTTGATTTTTATTGTGTTTTTTTTTTATTTGCTTATCATCATTTGCATTTCCTTCCTGGGAACTGCATTCATGTGGTTTGCACATGTGTCTTTGGTGCAGCTGTGTTTAAATTTTGATATAAAGTTGCATGGAAGAGGACAGAAATATACATATATGTATTTTCGCAGCTGATTCAAATGTTAGAACCAGGACCCAGGTCATCAGCTGCGACTTAGTCTAGAGGAGAAACCATATGTGTTTGGATCAATTTTCCTCTTTGAAAAATTCTTAACAAGTAGTTGCTGGAATGTTCAGGGCAGACTTGTGCAGCCATCAGGGAAACCAGCCTCCATCCACGCAGGAACAGGTCCCTTAGGGAACACAGGTGACTTTGGCAGTGAGCCCAGAGGCTCACGAGACCCTTCTCAGGGAACCTACCGCACAGCGATCCAAAGTGCATCGGCCAAAATCAAACAAACAAGCAAAAAAACACCGTCCCTGGCGCTGGGGCGGTTCATTTGGCTTCACCTTCACACTCCCACCCATAGCCGCGTGCTATCTGCTGGCTCGTCCAGCAGCTTCATGACAGCCGTGTTCCCCATAGCCTCCCTTTTCATTTTCTCTCGCCAGGGCACTGCAGCATCTGAGCTGAGGGACATCTCAGAGGCCACTAAGGGCAGCGCCCTTGCCCCTCTGGCCAGCACCCTCCCTGACTGAATATTTTCTAAGACTACTGTTTTAAAAGGAAAGCCTTGTCGAGTGGTGAACAGCCCCAATTATTTAAAGCTGTGGTTTCCAAGTCTTGTCACACCTTTTAGTCTCAGTCCTCCCTCTTAAACATTCCTTAAAATTAACTCCCTTCTTCCTCATCATGGACCCTAAAGAGCTGTTCTTTCTGTGGGTTAAGATCTCAATTTACCATAATGAAAATAAAGAGTGAGACTTTGCGGTTTTTATTTATTATTAATTTAATAATAAGAATAAACCCAATCTATATCAATATAAATGGCATTTTTCATGAAAAATGACCACATATGATAAAAGAAAGGTTTAGTAAGAATGGTGGCACTGTTTGCCGTTTTTACAAGTGTCTGTGATGTCCATCTTAGTGAAGACAGCTCTATCCTTATATGTGCTTTTCCATTTCTACTGTTGTGGTAGTGGATACAGTATAGCATCTGGGATACCCGTCTTCTACTAACGAAAGAGAAGAGAGTCAAAAAATACCTCGGTATTGTGAAAATAGTTTTGACCTCAAAGACACTGTTTTAAATTATGAAGTGCAGTTGGTTTACTGTGCCATGCTAATTTCTGGCGTACATATGTGTGTGTGTGTGTATATATATATTTCTTTTCATATTCTTTTTCATTATAGGCTATTACAAAGTATTAAACTTAGCTCCCTGTGCTATTGAAGACATTTCGGAAGGCTCTTGGGACTCCCTTGGGCCTCCAGGACACACTTTAAGGACCACTGGCTTAAGTCAACTGGGTACAATTCTTTCCTTCACATCAGCATAAAATACCTTCTTCCACAGAATGGTATTTCAACTATTTGAATGCATTTCTTGTATCCCCACCTACACTATTTAATCTTAGGGAACAATGTCCTGCATTTTCTTAAGTTCCTATGCTTGGCGTACTGTCTTACACCCTCCCCACCCCTCTGCCCTCGAGTTCGTCTTTTCTGGACACTCCTGGATTTCAGTTCTGTTCTTAACGTGTGTTATTTATCCTGGGCTGGACCCAGCTCCTCAGGGACCTCGTACTTTGACTCAGCAAACATACATCTTCCAAAGGACGGCTACCGAGAAACCACCACATCCAACCTCGCAGGCCAGCTGCTCATGCGCAGCCCCGGGGACCTCAGAGCCCACCCAGCCACGCGCAGGTGGCCTTTCTTCCCTGCAGCACTGGTTATTTTAATAGTAACATCCATCAGAATAATCACAAAAACTGCTGACGCTATTCAGCACTTGAAATGTGCCGGATGCTGTATTTCATGTGTATTTGCATCCACTCACTAATTCTTACAATAATCCTATGAGGTACCCACATTTATTAACCCCATTTTATAGATAAGAGTGGGAGGCATAGAGAAGTTAGGGAAGTTGTTTGAGGTTACAGAGCCAACAGGAGGCAGAGCCAAGATCCGATCCCACACCAGAGTCATTCTGACTTGGGGTTTTCTGGGAGCTGTGTGTTTAGATAAACATATAAAAATGCAAATGTAAGCCTGTATTTGAATCAACACACATATCAATGTATGTTTTAGACTGGAATGTCGTGGTAGGAATGGTTGACTTGGAAGCGACGGGAGGCACAGAAGAGGGTGGGAAGAGAGGGAGAAGAAAGGGAAGAGTAATTATGAAGACTGAAAATTCTGAAATTCATCCTCTCCTTATTCGGGAGACCCCTGCTTTTTGTCAGCTGTAAATCCGCCCAGTGACTTCCCACACCCCGACCATGTCACTCTCTCCTTTTTCTAGGACAGCCTTGCAGACACTGCAGGTGTTCTAAGCTGCCTGGCAGTTATGTGTCTGTTGTTTTAGCACGCCTGCCTCTGTTTTCGTAGCAATTAGGAAAGTTATGGGTCCTCCTTTAGCTCCTAGGACTTCATTTCAAGCCCTTGCTCCAGACTCGCCATTCCCTTTGTGCAGTTGCTGTGCAGATGTGGGGGGAGGGGCTGAACTGCCACGGTCCCCAGCCAGGGCACGGGCCATGGGGGAAATGGAGCATCCGTGTCCTGCCCCCCTGGTCCCTGTGCCTAGGAGATGCCCCGCACTCCTGAGTCTGTGATCACGCTGCCACAGAACGGACACACCCGCCCGGCACAATGGCTCAGCAGGCAGGGCTGGACTGGTCACCACTTCCTCTGTGTACTTCTGAATTCCTTAGACCTGAGCCCTGCTGGGTACCCCTGCTCCCCTCAAGCCCTTGCTGCATTTCATTCTTCTCAGTCCTTTAATGGAACCAAACCAAGCTGGTAGTGGTAACAATTTGAATAATAGTGGTCTTCAACTTTTTCTTGAAAAAATAGCATTCTGAGGAGCACCTTAAGCTGTAAGGTTCCTTTATCAAATGAAATAAGCTGAAACTTCTTGTGAAGTGTAAAGGGGCAGAGGCAGGTTTGTGGAAGTAGAAGGAAAAAGTCCTGGGTCTGAGGAAGTGGGGACACTGCAAGCTTCCGGCAACAGTTGAAAGAGACTTCAGTCAGAAGTTGGTCCAGATACACACTACTATATGCAGAAGAGATGGACAACAGGGTCCTGCTGTACAGCGGGGGGAACTGTATTCAATATCTTATAATAACCCATAGTGAAAAAGAATATGGAAATGAATATATGTATGTATAGTTGAGCCTCTGTGCTGTCCACCAGAAGTTAACACAACATTGTAAATCCACTATACTTCAATTTGAAAAATGACAGAAGTTGATCCGATGACTGACGCCCTGACCAGGCTACTGGAGGTACGTAGCCTCCCTCCGAATCCAGGGCTGACCTGGGGGCCTTGCGGGGTCGCATCGGCCACAGAGTAGTTTTGTGGTTGGCTAGATGTGGACTTTAATACCTAGACTTCCTCAATTTAAATCGCAGCTCCGCCCGGTCCTGTATCTTTTAGGAGAGTTGCTTCACCTCTGTGTGCCTCAGTTTCCTCATCTGTGAACGGCCTCCTTCACAGGTACTCAGGAAGAGATGGCTGGCACAGAGAGAGTATTGAATACACGTTAGTAATTATTATCATCGTTGCTAGGCTTGTACCCTTTTAATAAGCATTCCTTTATGCCTGACATCAGGTTACCTGTCTGTCGACAGAGCAGAACACAAACAGAAGAGTTCATCACAGCAATAAATGCTTCTGAAGCTTCAGGCTATGCGCCTCCCCCCCGCCCCCACGCCTTTGGTCTTCTAAGGAGCAGAACATCAAATAGCAAGAACACGTGGGGCTGAGCAGGAAGGGTCGTGATGCAATTTAAGGCAGTACGACTCTAGGTTTTACATGTATATCCATGGAAGTTTAGCTGCTCTAAGAAGATGGGACTGTGGATAATTGAGGCGGGAGCGTGGGTTTTCGTTCTGTTTTCCCCAGTGTCTGCAGCTGGCTATGAGAAATGCGGAACAACTCATCTTCCCACATTTGAAAGGGAACTGCACACCAACGGGGAACGATTGGTTCAAAATGGCTGTGTATTCTGCTGCAGTTGTGAAGCGTTTTAACAGCAAAGTAGATTATTTGGTTGGCAAGAAAACAATGCAAAGATGCCATGTGTACAGAAAAGCCCAGGCCCCACCTGTCCGAGAACAGGGGTCCGAGGACACGCTATTTTCCTGTGCCCTTAGAACTATCTCATCGGGGCCCAGTGTAGAAACTGTTTCCCTGTAGAGAACCATGGTGGTCTTTTCTTTCTTTCTTTTTTTTAAATCAACTAATAATTTTTAATAGTCATGTTACTTGGAAACAAAGTCAAGTAGAGTGACCCTTAGTGAGACTGAGTGAACGAATGCAGTTTGGAAACCTGGAAAATGCCAGCTTAGATACATGCCAAGAGCGGCTTCCATCTCGGCCTCCGAGGGCGACTCCCGCCCCTGTGTGAAGCCCTGGTGCTGCCGGGAAAGGAGGCTGCATCTCCCATCGGGGGCTGCTTACGGCCCCAGGGGTCGCCAGGTGGCCAGTTGAGGACTTGTCTTCCCACTGCCCTGGGCCCCTCCCTCTGGCCCCTGCGAATTCCAACACCAGGAGAAGGGCTGGCAGGGAGCTTTCCTTTTGGCTTCGTGATAGACTCGTATCCACGCAGCTGAGAAGAGGAAGAAAAACGCTCTCTTGTCCTGTTAAGGCCTGAAAAAAATCCAGGTCTTCCAATTTGGAGAGTTAGCTTGAATCTGAATGGGTTTGGAGCCAGTACGGGGGTAGGGGGGCAGCTTTGGATCATTCCTGCTGCCTTTTATAACAGTTTAATAACCATTTGAATATCATATTCTGTAGGGGACTATGTTTTGCTGTTTATTATAATTTTGATGGACATGTGTTGACATCAAAATATGCCAAAGAAGTCGAGTTCGGTGCAAGGGTGGGGGAGCCAGGAGGAAGCCGAGTCAGCGAAGCTGCGGGAGGGCCGGCCCTGCAGGGCCCGCGCACAGGAGCGCGCGCTGATTTTACAAGATGGTGTAAGAACAGCCTTTGACTGTGCGGAGGCTGTGACAGAGAGGATGCGGACAGAGTTTAGCTAGACCAGACACAAGGGTCAAGGGCATAAAATATTCCAAGAGCAAAGTCATCGTAACATAACAGTATTTTCAAGGTAGATTATGAATACGCCCACCATCAATATACATTATAAAAGAGGAGATTCGTTTTCCTTTGTCTTGAGAAGTTAACTATGATCTCGCTTGAATACAGATATCTGCAAAGAGCTCAATAATGGTCCTGCAGGTTATTGTATCAGTCAGCTTTGTATCGAGCTAGCAAACAAAAGATACCAGTGGTTCAAATATATACAACTAGAGATCTGGAGGATTTAATCCACAGACAGCACAGAGGCATAGGGATGGCTTAAGCAACTAACCTCTTTCCTTGGGTCTCCTCTACCATTCTGTGTGATAGGCTTTTGTCCTTATGCTTGCCATCTCATGTCTCTTGGTGGCTGCTATGCATCCATACTTTTCATCTGCATTCCAGGCAAGAAGAAAAGGAAGGGCAAAGTGGGAGGAGATTTTTCCTAGTGAGCTTTTGCTTTTTGTTTCAGAGATGGAAAACTTCCCCAGAGACTTTGTTTACATGAATTGGCCAGAAATAAATCCTGGGGTACCCACTGCCAAAAGAAGTGGGAAGGAGGCTTGAAGAAATAAACTATTTTAGCTTTCCAGCCTCTCTTGTGGACTAGACCAGGGAGAACGGGGTTGGGCATAGCTTTTGAGTACTGATCGCGTCTGCTCGCCGCCATAGCTGGGAGTCACTTCACGTGATTGAATCTATTAGGACATTTTATCTGACAAGCTTCCTGATGCGCAAAGATCAAAGGAAAATGGTGAGCTTGCCTCACATGGGAATAATTCTGTTAGTGGTAGAAGAGGCCAACTTCTTTGGCCAGATGAGTCTGGGAAGCCAAGATTTTGGCTTGGCTGCTTTACTGACAGGCATTCATCCAGTCTCTGGGTCATGGTAGCGGTGGTGTTGAATCCTTACTAGCTGCAAAGCACTGGGCTCCACACCAGGGAGAGCATGACTGAAAAAAAAAGAGTCATGGTCTCTGCTTTAAAAACACATCACCTCTATCTGTGGGCCACAGCACGCACACATACATGCAAACTGGTAATTCACAACGAGCCACAGAAATATGGAAAACATACCGGTGAAAGCTAGAAGGTTCAGAGATATTCAAGTGGTTGATAGATTTTAAATCCTAAGGCTTGGATACGTAGTTGCTGCATCCCAGGCATTGTAGGCAGTGCCTAGCATAAGCAAATATGTTCATAAAAATAAACACAGGGGACTGGCACCATGTTTGTCTGCAGAGAGAGCGAGGGAATGTTACAGTTACTCAAGGGTTTAGCTCATAGCCAACCCCAAAAGCAGAAGTCGGAGTTAAAATGTGCTCTCATAAATGTGGAATATTGACTGTTAGAGGGATCAGGGCAGCCTCACAGACAGAGACCTTGGACAGAGAGCAGAAATGGTGAGAGTTGACCAGATGTCTCTCTGGGGGAATGCATCCCCAGTACTCAGATCAAGGATGAAAACACAGTGTGATAAGTTTCATGTGAACATACACACAGAGCGACACAGTAGCAAAAAGTAAAGCCAGCTGACTTGGGGTTTTAAAGCCCCTGTAGGAGTCAGCTGGACGCAGAAGAGGGGAAGGTGCAGCACCCAGGAGAAACAGAGGCATTGAGACATCTGAGGTGTGGGCTGCAAGCACACCAAGTGCTTTAATTTTGCCAGACGCCTGCCATACAGCTACTCAGAATAGACAGTATTTAAAAGAAGGAAGGAAGGGGGCTGAGGCATTTGGCAAGTAAATACCAAATAAGTGGCATCATTCCAACTGCATGGTTTGGAGGGAAGACAAATGATCGAGGCTGAGGTGCGAGTGGATGGTAAGGTATTAGGTGGGTGCTGTGTCGGCAAAGGTGATTTAAAAGGGAAGCGAGGAATATGGCGGCAGCTAAAACGTATTCCAGGAGGAAAATGAAAGATTTTGTTACATGAGGTGAGAAAGGTCTGTGGGAACCAAAGGGAAGGATCCGAGAAGGCTAAGACTGAGGGTCCTAGAGGTGCAGGCAAACACTTAGGGGTTGCAGAGCTTTCAGACTCCAAAAGGCCAAGGTCGGTGTTTTCACCTTTCAGAACTGGGGAGGCCATCTCTCCCGATGAAAGCATTAGAGCCCTTTGGTGAACAGCGATATATTTAAGGGTGATGAAGTGAGGTTAGCAAAAGCCACCCATCCATGTAGCAAGCAGCAACAAGACCACCAAGGGTATCTTCGTATGTCCAGTAGGTGACACGTGGTCTGTAGTCTGAGCCATAGAGTTGACGATCGTGGGTCCTGGTTGGTCTACAGAAGACACCATTTTATATGATTCAGCCTAATGGCAGTGGTTTCAAAGGAGTGACTTCTGTGCAAATAACATGGTTGAACTGGTACCCACAGCTAGCACTTTGGGTCAGAATTACAAAGAAGGAGCTAAATGGCTGCATAGTAAACCACAAAAAATGAACACTTATTTTCAGAACTCAAATCATGGTAGATCTGAGAATAGGTGTGGAAATGAGTAACTCTTAGTGTTGTCGCCTCGGTCGCCAAAATCCTGTGCAAGGTTCTGCCTCTCTGAGGGGTGGTACTCACACTGGACGTCCGCCAGCTTTTCCCACGTTCACAACCACCCACCTGCACCCAGGGTCCCTTCAAGCCTCTGGCCCTCCTGCTCCCACTGTGGGGGCCTCCCTCCTTCACCTGCTGTGTGCTCACAAAATGAGATTTGTTTTTAAACCTTGACAATCCTCATTCTTCACCTTCCCCAGTCTTCAAGATGACATTTAGACAATCATTAATGAATCACTGTGTTTAGCAGATGACGACTGTGTTTGCTTGTGGGTGTGTGGGTGTGTTTCTGGAGAAGAGGCTAGCGCATTTTTTCTGACACTAACTAGAAGCTATTAGGCAATTAGGGAAAAAATGTTAACTCCTTTGATTTGCGAGGAAGTCATTTGATGACTTAGAAAGTCTATTGATAGGTTTCCTTTGGGTAGGAGGTTGGAAGAAAATTGAATTGTCTGATCAAGATTTTTTTCAAAGTATGAAGTCTGAGATAAGAGTTGACTTACTTCTTTGGAAAGAGATGATAGAATTAGATTTAAAAGTTAAGTACTTCTTTTAAAATATGCTCCTTCATTTTCAAGTTTTTATTCTGGAGCCATTTATTTATTTGGTTATTTAGGGGGATAATTAGGCTTATTTCCTTCTTTATTTAATGGAGGGACTGGGGACTGAACCCAGGGCCGCCTGCGTGTAAGCACACACTCTACCACTGAGCTCTACCCTCCCCGATTCATTTTTCAAATTTTTACATTGTTTTCACACCATGTTTTACCTTTGCTAAGCCTCCCCTTGCTGAATCCTACAGATACGGACCCTTGACTTGTCTGTTCTTTCAGAAGCAGAGCCAGGGTCAAATCCAGGACTTCCTATAGTCACTCCAAGACCCCTTTTCTCCCCCATCAGCAGATGAAAAATCTGTTTCTTGTACAAAGATACTACTGGGAAATTTTTTGAAAACAAGTTTTATTTTAACTGAATTCATAAGCAAGTCTCTGAGCTGTAACGTCCAGTAAACAATGGAGTCATTTTTCCCCAAACTACACCCTCTTCTTCTCCACATCTGCTCACACTCCCATCGTCCTGAAAAGTGCACTTGGAAAAGGATGGATTTGATCAGATACTTCTCTGGCAACACTCCAAGGACCTTATGAAAGAAAAGCTAATATATGTTCCCCTTTTATTTTTTTTTTTTCTGTTGTGAACATCTTATTTCACAACTATGAGAACAAATGCTGGGTTTTTTTGTTTTTTTTTGTTTGTTTGTTTGTTTGTTTGACATTAAGTGAAATCTAAAAGTATTTCCTAGCTTCTGCTTTGAATTCATTTTTATACTTATCTCAGGAGTTTTGGTAGTGATCTAGACATTTTGCAAGTGCGGTCACACAAGTGCACCTCTGGCACAGCTTGGGGGGGGCCCACATGACAGACCCAGCTTAAATACTGAATATGAATGTTCCTATTTTTGCCTTTCATCAGCATTTTTAAGGAAAGACATTGAAACCCAAATTCATGATAACATATTTATAATATCTGATTAATAATGTTCTACAATCCCATTAGGTATAAAAATTATATTCACCTTCCTAATGTGAAACCTGATCAGTCTGGGGTTTAAAGGTTGGTAATAAAAGAAAATTCTATTGAAGAAATACATTGAAAAGTGAAACATAAGACAGCTTTGGACACAATGACTACTTAAAATTAAAAACAAAGGCTGAAAAATAAAGGCTGAAATAATTTCCTAATGAATTTACTACATAATATGTTTCAGAAATGTTTACATTACAATTTTTAAATCTAGGGATCTTTTTCCCCCGTAAGCTCCAAAACAATTTATAAGTAATATCATCAAAACACAATTTAGGAGAAGTCACTGTAAGGGCAGTATAACTAACAAATTAAAACCCTCTTCCCGCTCTGTGTCTCTCAGTTACTCTTGAGCTCTGCCTTTCCCTTCTCAGGCCTTTTCCAGCCTCGTCGGCTGCACCCCTCGCTTCCCGTCCACCCACCTGCTTACTACTTTCTGGCCGCTTCTCCTCATCCGCCCCCGAAACTACTGGCTTTCACACCCAAGCATCGCCCCCCGGCCTCCTGGCTTCTGAAACGTTAGATCCCCGGACCAGGCGTGAGCCTCGCTTTCCTCCGCCGCTCCTGGAGCGCGGACGTCATCGCCTGCTTTCTTCCTGTTGAGACGCGCTCTCCTCTCCTAGTTTTCACAGAGCACGAGCCCAGCCCCTCTGGGCGTCCTTGCTCGCCTCAGCCCTCGGGCGGGCTCCCCCTTCCTGCTGGCTCCGTCGGCGCCGCCGGGGCGGCGTCTCCCCGGGGGCCGTCGCTCGGCCCCGCCGCTGCTCTGCCTTCTGGAAGGGGCTGGCTGCCACGTCTGTATCCCCAGCTTTGCTTGCTCTTCTGCCTTAAAGACCCACTTGCGCAGCTGCGCAGCGGACACTGCGACTGGAACGCCACCGGCATCTCGGACGCCGCACGCCCCGAGCCGGACGCAGCGTCTTCCTCCACTGGCCCACTGGCCCTCGCACTCCCCGGCCCAGTGAATGCTGTCGGCCTTCGCACAGCTAGGCTCCAAAGCAGAAACTTAGGATGTGCGCTGAATCGCTCCGTTTCCCGCAGCTCAGCATTTAGTCATAAAATATCCCCAAGTCCGTAGCCTTTAAAGCTCCTGAAATCCCCCCCCCCCCCCGCGCCCGCGGCCGCCGCCGCTCACCGCTTGGCTTCCTCCAGCGGGACGGCCTGAGCTCGCCGCCCCCCGCACCTCTGTGTTTTTCTGGCTCATGAAAACTTCCTTTTTAAAAAAAGAAATTCACTTTGTGTTTATTTAATTATTTAGCTATTCATGCCTTTCCGAGTGATTTAAAGTTTAGTTAGATCTTGCTGTTTCCATGTGACCTACACTTAGGCCCTGGTTGGTCAAAGTGAATCACGGTGACCATTTTCCCCTTGACAGTGATACGATTTAGACCAATGAGACATTAAGAGGTTTAGGGGAAGCTGCGTCCTGGGTCTTAAAAAGAAACAAAAGGACGGCGAGGCCCCTTTCCTGTCTCTGGTTGCTGTTTTGTGAGAATGCGACACCTCGTCACTTTGAGACCTTGAGGGCACTGAGGTTGATGCCTGTGAATGTCAGAGAAAATACAGGAGGACCCTGGGCTCTGACGCTGTTGCTGAGCCACTGAATTGGCCCTTTTTTGGTGAAATAATCAGTCCCTTAGTGTTTTTTCTGTTTGAGTTGGGTTTGTTTTGTTGTTGTTAGTTGCAACTGAAAGTATTCGAGCAGCCAGCCTTCTGGAAGCTTCTTGCAGCCTCCTCTCCCCTCCCTGAGCTCCACTCGGCACAGCCAGGGGGGCCCACTCGCCGGCTCAGGGCTCTGCCGTGGCTCCTGCTGCCTGAGGATAACGCTCAGACTCCTGAGGCTGTAACAGGAGGCCCTTCGCCAGCGGCTGTGCGCTTCGCTTCCAGAAACGTTGCTAGCCTTCCGGCCGACCGTGCTGCTGGCTTTCCAGCCACGAAGAACAGCTTTCACTTTCTGAGCTGTGCTGGGTTCTCCACTCTGGGCCACGCTCCTCTCTTGCTCTGAAAGACTTGTCTTCCCTTCCTGCCCGACACCCACGGGTCCCCCTCTACTTAGACATTGCTTTTTTGGGGGGTATCACCCACGATCACCCGAGGCCGGGTTAGGCACTCTTTCTCCTTCCCCAGCACGCTGCACCTGGCTCACTGCAGCACTTGGCAGGTCGCCGGGTGGTGGCAGCCCAGTGATGGGGAGAACGGACTCGGCGCCGTCCTGTCTGGTCTCAGCCCTGCCTGTGCCGCGCACCAGGTGAAGCGCCCTGGACAAGCCGTGTGATGCTGTGTTCTCCTCGGCTCTGAAATCGGGATAACGGTCACACATACCCATGTGACTGCGGTGATGGAGGACGCTCACACACGTGGTCCACACACACAGGGGGTGCGGGCCGTCTTGTGTGGCGCCTGGCACGTACGTGCTGGGTGCGTTAGTGCTGTTATGACTGCATCGCTGTGACTGTGTGTCTCATAGCCTGTAGGTTGCTTGAGGCCAAGGACCGTGTGTCCTTAGCATCAAACATGGACTCATGTACATCAAAGGAACTTGAAAATACTTAGGGTGAGTCAATAAAGAGGGAACTATTTGTTTTCAGTAAACAAACAGACGCTGTTTTGCCTGTTTCCATGACAGAGGCTAAGTCCACGCTCTCACCCTCAGTTTGTTATTCTGAAGAATGGAAGAGTTTGTTCTTCTCACCCCCCAGTGGTATTAAGGAATGCAGTCTTTTATGGAAAAATCAACAAAGTAGTAGGAAAGAATGCAGAAGAATATATTCTCAAAATGAAACAGAATTTCCCCAGAAATAAGCTTCTGTGAGACATAGATTTTTTGAGACGGAAAGGTTTGTGAGACATAGATTTTTTTTTTTTTTTTTTTTTTACTTTGCTGGTATCTTTTAAAAAGCAAACCCAAATTTAAGAATTTTGGAGTCACTAAATATTCACAGATACTTCTCTCCAAAGATTTAATTCACTGATTTTTCACACTGTGGATGAATTACGTGCGCACCTGGGGGCTAAACCCTCAAAGGAAAGGCTCTTTGGCCAGCAGACTTCTGGGTGTTCTCTGGATATACCGTGAAAGAGCAATTACAACTTTTTTGAAAAAAATTGTGTCTACACACTTTCCACTGAATCCAAATTTATCTTCTTAAACCAAAGACCTTTATTTCCCTCATTTCCTTACTCCTCACATGCAGTAAAAAAGGCACTGCCTCTCTGGCCTCAAGACTGTGTCTTCTTTTTATGGGCGTCTGGACCAGTATCTCAAGTTCACCATCACTGCCTTAGGTGAAGGATGCTGTCCACATCTATGAAAAGCTGTGAGCACGTTTAGCTTTTATTCTTTTAAAAAGTCTATGCCATTGTCAACATCTCGTTAACAGTAAGAACCCACTTGATCTGGGCCTCATCGCCCCCCTGATTAGGGTCAACTGGAGTAGATGAGCATAATCAGACAAAGTGATGCAAAAAATGAAAATAAATCTTTTTCCTTTTCATAGATCAGGCATAGAATTATTTTTCTATCTTTGTGAATTTGGTGTAAGTTATAAAAATATGTTAATGAACTGATCATTCAAACCCAAGTGGTCCATTTTCTCTGGAAGGGTTTATCACTACAAAAGGATGACAGCGCCCCTATTCTTTTTCTTAAAAGGTTAATCTTCAACTCGGTCTTTAAACAATATTTTTTTTTATTCTACCTTTTTTTTAATGGAGGCACGGGGATTGAACCCAGGGCCTCATGCATGCTAAGCTTGAGCTCCACCATTGAACTCTCCCCTCCCCCAGGCAATCTTATTCTTAAAGTCCAGCTTTATCTGACCAGCAGCTGCGTGCCTGGATCTGAAATGGGTGGGCTCACTTCTGCTCTCCCTGCTGATGTCCCGTAAGCCTGCCGATGATCAGAATACCATTCCTGCCTCAGAACTGAGGGCTGTGCCTCAAACTCAAGGCTGTGGGTGCTCTGTGAGATTAAAACTGCGCCTTAACGTGAAAAAGGCAGTAAAAGACACGGCTATCGTGGGAAACAGACCCACAAAGAGCAGTTTTACTTGGGCCCCTCCATGTCCTCTCTCCACTATTACTGAGGGGCTTGGGGTTGTTGTTTTGTGCTTTTTAAATAACTTGATTCAGTCAAACCAGCCTCAGTGCAGCACATGGAGCCTGACGGGCTGTGTGGACACCCAGGCTGGCCCTGGCCACCGAGTTCTCAGGCAGAGAGAAGCCATGTTCTGAGGTTCTGAAAGGGCGATGATCTTAGCACCGCTTTAAAAGCCTGCGGTGTTCTTTTGCCTTTGGGGAGTGTCTCCGCCAGTCAGTGAGGAGGGACGGTGAACTGAGTGTGAGGCTGACAAGAGGCTGTGTCTTCCTCCATCCAGCTGTGACAATCGTTTTTTGGTGCGTTTGTCAAACTACACATCCGTGCAGTCAGTGAGGGGTTCTGGGGTAGTTTTCTAGGTGATGGCCTGATGTCTGGGACCCAGACGACATGGCCCTGGTGTCTGAGCACCTTTGGGAGGGGCGGCCTGGGACTCAGAGCCCGTGGGGCCCAGCCGTGTCCACTGCTGCTGCAGAGATAGAATCACGGGTGAGAGGTGATTGGGAAGTCATGTGTGTTTGAGGGCTGGTATCTTTGCTGTCACTCATAAGCCTTGATCTCAATAAGATGTTTTTAAAGCCCTCCACGTGGTGGGGGGAGTGCACAAGGAATGCATAAAACACAGCACTGCCTGTGCTAAGAGCATCCAAGCCAAGGGCACACGGAATACCGCATTCTGCCTGTGAACTCTGGACTCTAAATTTCTTGCCCAGCGCAAGTGGCATTAACCATAGGAAAAATCATGCGGAAATTCAGAATTCAAGACAGTAAGCAGGTACAGATTTTTACCTACCTCATAATTAAAAACAAAATGAGATCTGGCGGGCCAAGTAAATGAATACATGGCTCAGCCCCAAGAGCCTCTTAAAAGAGCTCTAACTACCACTGGGTTCCTGGTGCCCATTGCAAAAGGGTCACCATCGATGGCCACCAAGCGGAAAAGGCAGAGGGATGGATGGTGTTGACTGGAATGAACATTTACTTGACACCACCTGTGTGCCTGCTGTCTGTTTCGAGAAGCCCTGTACCACCACTACATCTCATCGTCCCATTTACTCACACACACACTGGGTGTGTGATTCTGTCTCTGCACAAGGAGAACGAAGCCCGCAGGCATTCTTTAACCTGCACCAGGTCCTGACGGGCTGAGCTAGGATTCAAAGCCAGGCCAGCTGAGCCCAATGCAAAGCCCAGGTCATTCTGGGCATTGTTTTGCATTCTGTTCTCCATCGCAGGCCATAAATATCGATGTATATGAAAATTCAAAAGCACATGAAAATGGCAAGAGGAACCACAATACCGTCTTGTGAAATGAGGAATTACACATCCCATATCTTACAGGGAGTTTCAAAATCACATTGCTCAAAGTTGTGTCACTGAGGGAACGCGTGCGGGGAGCTCGACTAAGACCAAAACCCAAGGTATTTATTATTTACCTTCCGTAAACGAGCCTTTGCTGTGGAAATGCGAGGGGTGCCGGTTTCACCGGCACCTGTAGGAGACACACAGAGAGTTAAGAAGTCCAGTGCCCAGAGGTGGTCGCTGCGATGGTGGTGACAAAAACAGTGATTAGGACCATTTTTGATTTCCTAAGTGAGGAAGTGCTCAGCGCTTACTCAAGGGCTGGGTGCTTAACTAAGAGCTTCACAGCCAGTATCTTATCGAACAGGCATAGAGCCTGACGAGTAGATATTACAGATTAACTGAAGGACTGCTGTTCAGAGAGGGTATGTCACCTTTCCAAGGTCACACTCCCTTGCGCTGTTTTCACAGTCTATGAGCTTAACTGGACCAGTCTACGTAAAAAGATAACTAATTAAAGTCAATTTATGATCAACATCCCCATGAGTGCGACATGATTATTATTCTAGAAGTCAGAAGACCTTAGTGGCCTGGGGAGACCAGGAAATTGCCATGAGGTTGAATTTGAACCAAGTCTGGAGGATGGCTCCAGGGTCGTTAAAAGAAGGAAAGATACTGCAGGCTAGGGTCAGATTAAACTGACAGGGAGGAAGGCGCCAAGTGCTTAAGTCCTGCTGGGTTGCCATAAATTGCATTTGAGCTGAGTTTGAAACGAGTGATTTCAGTTAAGCACATTGATACTGTTATTGGAAAGGCAAGTCAGAGCTGGACTGGGAAAGGTTTTCAGTAATAATAGTAAAGATTTTAGAATCTGCTACTAAAATAATTTAATGAGAACAGCGCATGTCAGCACCTTCTAAGAGTGGACTCGTGGGGCGGCAGAGCGTGGGCTGAGCATGCGTGAGGTCTTGAGTTCAACCCCCAGGACCTCCATTAAAAAAAAAGAAGGTGGACGCGGTGGCTGTATCCGGCATGCGTGTGGGGGGCGGGGCAGTCACAATTCAGAACTGAGTATAAAGGCTGGTGAATGAGGACAGGATGGGTGCTTGGACCAGGGAGAAGGCAGGGGAAGGGAAAGGAGCCCAGAGCCCAGAGAGGAGGTGTTCTCAGACCGTGGACTCAAAGTGCAAGGATCACGTGAAATGAATGTGGAGTCCTCCACTCCCAGAAGGTGGCCTTGTTCAGTTGGTAAAAAACGCAGGTGCTTTGGGGTCTGGCAAACTTGCGACTGAGTTTTGGCAGTTACTCACTCACTCTGTATTGGAGCAATTTATTTCAACGTCAAGTCTCTTTCTTTCCTTATTTATAAAACAAGAGTAACACCGCTGATCATGCAGAGGTAGGCCGAGGGGAGCAGGCATTCAAAAACCTGTTCCTTTTTCACTCAAGACAGAGGAAAACCTTCCTGACAGAAAAAGGCATGAAAAACTCACCCAATATGAACTTTTCTGTAAAAGTCAAATAAAAATGGTCTCCTGACCTTTTCCAGGACAGGTGATTTCTGGATGTTCATACACTAGGTTAGTATTTTCTATGCCCTGAAACTATTATTTTTAGCAATGACCTGGACAGTCAGTAGAAATACTCAGCATGGAAAACTGTTGATTGAAGAGTGTCAGGTGACATGGAAAGGCAGCGAGCCCCTCTGTACGCTTCTGCTTCTCCGGCGTGACCTTTCACGAGACTCCAAGTGTGACACTAAGGAAGTCACCTCACTCCTCCAGCTTGGGACAGTAGGGTTGATGTGGTATGTCGTGGGGGGAGGAACAGCCTTAAGAGATGGTGAAGGGTTCTGCACTTTTCAAAATAGCCTCGCCTCCTCTCTGGCCATTTCATCGTCTTGAGGTGAGAGGAGTGTGCATTCTATTTACAAACCAGGGCAGCTGCCTCACTGGCCTCTAGGCCATCTCTCTTCCACTGCCAATCTCTTTTCTCCAAGTTGCACTAGGTAATTAATGAATCAGATTTCATCACGGGCCCAGGAGGGGGTGACTTTTTATGTTACTGGAGAGAAGATTGGATTGAACTTTTTTTTTTTCACATTAAAATGTCATTGGCAAACGCTTTTCCAAACGAAGTGCTTCCAAGGGAAACGAGTCCTCTTCCTCGTCCTCCAGCGTTTTGGAACCACCTCTTCATTGAAACAAAAGCACAGCAACCTGCATCCAGCTTCGCTGCAGCTCCTGGCCTTATCAGCCGACCCCACCGTCGGCTGGAGACCTGTGGTTTCTCCCCGACGTGGGGCGGAGGATGCCGGCGCCATGGTAACGCGCTGCAGCATTTGCAGAGGCCCGCGCGCCTAACCGCACCAGCTACACCTCTTCCTTTCCTATAAAGGCTCAGAATCAGAAAAACAGAAGTGCAGCAAGGGGGAGAAACCGCAGGCGCAGAAGCGCCGCTGCCGCTGCTCTGGCCGTGCGAGCAGCCGTCCGGGGGCAAGAGCCGCTGAAAACCTCGCCTATCTGAGCGGGGAGCTGCTCCCGTTAGGCCCCGCTCCTTTAATGATTCTGAAAGTCAATCAAGTGTTTCTGTTGGGAGCTTTCAGCACCAGGAAATGAGAAGTTAGTAGTGCGTTTATCAGCCTTTGCTTTTTTTTTTTTTCTTTCTTTTTAATTGGAGTCTAGTCGGTTGGCAATGTTGTGTTAGTTTCTGGTGCACAGCCTGGTGATTCAGGCGTCCATACATATTCCTTTTCGTATTCTTTTTCATTATAAGCTGTTTGATTGCAAGATACTGACTGCAGTTCCCTGTGCTGTGCAGGAGGACCTTGCTGTTTATATGTTTGGTACACAGCAGTAGTGCCTGCAAATCCCCAACTCCCCATTTATCCCTCCGTCACCCCCGTCGTCCCCCACCCCCCGCCCCAGCGTTTGCTTTTACTTCCCTGCACTCCTGGGGCCTCGGCAGACCCTCGGACCCTTCTGTGAGACGGGAAACCAGTTGTTGGGCAGACTCCTCACTGCAGCCTAGTGTTGATCTGCGTTTTCCTTGTTATCTTGTATTTAGGTCACCAAAAAAATGGCGTAATTTTAATTTCACTCCCGGTTCGTTTAAAAAATGTGGACGGTGCCGTAAGTCATTGAACGCATCGCTGGATCCATGCACGCCCCCCCCCCCCCACTTTCTGCACCCCCCCCAGCCCCCTCTTTCCCTCGCCCACTCCTTCTAGGGGCGTAGGTTTGGTCCTGGGCAAGCTCTTGGTTCCGTTGTTTCGTTTTGAAGCATGGGCACAATCAGAGCAAGCCCTTTTCCGGCATGTTCTCTTTTTCCTTCCTTGAAGATTTGGGTGAAAATACTGAAGGCTAAGTTCATAGCTTGATTTTGGGTTTTTTACAGGCCTGTTCACAGCCCCCTCACCCCACCCCCACCCCCGCCTTTCTAAACAGTAAGAACCTACCTCTTTTATAGCCATTGTTCAGCTATTTGCACTTTGTAAAACTTAATTTCAGTGCGTGACTTACTCCGAATCCCACTTTGATGGTTCACACTCGACACATTACTCATCTTGGGTCTCTTTAGTGCAGCTACTGGATTTAGAATTAATCATGTTCCCCTTGTGGGAGTGTCTAGTTGAATAAGCTTGGACCTTTTTGGAGTCAGACGGATCTGCATTCAAAACCAAACTCTCTTCTGAGCTCTCTAGCCTTCATATATTTATTAGTAAATAGATGAATATCTTTATTAGATAGAGCCTTCATCTGTAAAAAGAGGACCATGCTATCTGCTTTGTGGGGTTTCTGATTAGATAAATGCGTGCCCTTGTTTACCATAGCACCGCCTACCCAGTAGTTGGTTAACAAACAGCAAAAACTATTAACAGCACCAAAGACACTGATAAAACAATGTCACCACCTGGGCAAGCGTCCTTTGGTGACTCTTCGTTTCTTTGATTATGCTCGTTCCCCACCCTGGAGGAAGTGAAGAGGTATGAAAACATATGCTTCCTAAAGATTAATATAATATAATACAGCTTTTGCTATCCTGAGTATATTTTATAAATTTGGTATTTATCCCTGGATTTTTATAAAGGAAAATGGACATTTTCTTAAGAAATAAAGACACACTTAATACAAAAATAAACCTATTCTGAGAAATGTTTTTAACGAGGCCACGCATGAGGAAGTGTTTTCACCAATCACCCTTAGCCCTTGCTTCTCACCGCCAGAACCATCAGAGCTGTAAGACGATTCCACTGCCCCAGCCACCTCTCACCTCAGATCCACTCAGTAGAATTTGCAGGGGTGAAGCCCAGGATTTTTAATCTGATTTCATCTCTATGTTTAATATATACATACAGTTGCACATCACAGACGCAAACCAGCATCACAGGCTGGGATCTCAGGACACTGAGGTCCCCTGGTCCTCTTGTCCACGACAGTGTCTACAAAATATCCACGGAAGAAACGGGTTTGTGGCAAATGCTTTGGGGGAGATTCTGGGTTGAGCAGAGCTGCATACATTTCTCTTTGCCTCTACTGCATTAACACACTGTATAAATCTTTCCAAGGGTCACATAGCATGATGCACTTCTGAAAAAGAGTTTGGCTGTGGGCCATTTTAAGACACGCGAATCTGAATCAAGGATCTCAGGTTGGCTGTCATCACACAGGAAGTAACAATCTTGTTTTCCCCCCTGTGATTTATAGATAAGTATTTTAAGATAGAAAGTAAGGCAAAGTGACTAATCTTTTATAGATGGTCATCTTGTGTGTATTAATTTTTTCTTGTTATTTGTTTAGTTAATTGAAATGGCAGAAATTGATAACATGATGCTTTAAGCCAAATATAAAAGACATACAAATGCACGCCTGCTTTCGGGGATGAGTGCACACTTGCATGCACCTACAGACGAGCAGGAATGCTTGTGTTGTTGCACGTGACGGCTGCTGGGAGACAGATGGGTGTGATTGCTGCATTTAAAAAATTATGAATTTAAAATTTTATCTCTCCTCCCAGGGGCCTGTGTATTTGCCCTGTTTATTGTCAGCTCAGCTTTGCAGACTGATACATTTCCTTTTTACTTGTGTTTTTATTCATGTGTGTGTGTGTGAGCTGAATGTTTAAACAGTTCTGTAAGGTCTACAGTAAGTAGGATTGGTCCTTGCCCCCATCCTCCTCCCTCCATCCTCCCCCATCCTCCACCCATCCTCCTCCCCATCCCCCTCCCATCCTCCTCCCCATCCCCCTCCCCATCCTCCTCCCCATCCTCCATCCTCCTCCCCATCCTCCTCTCCATCCTCCCCCATCCTCCCCCCATCGTCTTCCCCATCCCCCTCTCCATCCTCCCCCATCCTCCCCCCATCGTCTTCCCCATCCTCCTCCCCATCCTCCTCCCCACCCTTCTCCCATCCTCCTCCCCACCCTTCTCCCATCCTCCTCCCCATCCTCCTCCCCCATCCTCCCCCATCCCCCTCCCATCCTCCTCCCCATCCCCCTCTCCATCCTCCCCCATCCTCCCCCCATCGTCTTCCCCATCCTCCTCCCCATCCTCCTCCCCACCCTTCTCCCATCCCCCTCCCCATCCTCCCCCATCCCCCTCCCCATCCTCCTCCCCATCCTCCATCCTCCTCCCCATCCCCCTCCCCATCCTCCTCCCCCATCCTCCCCATCCCCCTCCCATCCTCCTCCCCATCCCCCTCCCCATCCTCCTCCCCATCCTCCATCCTCCTCCCCATCCTCCTCCCCCATCCTCCCCCCATCGTCTTCCCCATCCTCCTCCCCATCCTCCATTTTCCCAGAAGCCAAAACAAACACTAGGTGATTTCAGCACCTTTAAATGGTATTTTCTGCTGTCCTGCTGTTTCTTTTTTCTTTTATTCTCAAAAATTGTAGCCAGCATCTATTGACTTCCTTGCTTGATCTTGGAGTATTGTTTTTATCTCCCCTTGTTTTGCCCACAGATGCAATGTTGTCTCATTTCTGAGAAGATGAATTGCAGTTGGTTTCAGGGTCTTGTACTGTCTTGTTTCTCCCGGGTCTCCCTTTTGTTTCTCTTGGTCTCTGTCCTTAAAGGCTTCTGTCTGTGTTTCTTGGATGACTATTGCATTTAAGAGTGAGGCCGCCAAAAAGGTCTGTTGAAATTCTGTGTAATTGGTGGAATGTGTACATTATGGCTGTAACTAAATTGCATGAAGTCAGAAAGGCATTTAAACTCACTGGGCCTTAGTTTCCTTACCTATCAAAGGAGCTACATGTCAATAGATATTAAAATCTTAGGTTTCTATACCCACTGAGATGTCTAAAATTATTTTCTGGTTGGTTTGTGGGATTTTGGGCGCTGATAACAATAGACCCAATGCTTTAGCACAAAGTCTGCATAAATAATAAGAAAACGAGCCGTGGACAGTCTTCTGTCCATCTGCTCCTTCCTGAGTGTGTCTGCGAATGATTTACTAAACTCTTGTAAGTCTCAGTTTCATTTCCTGTGAAATAGGAAAAATAATTGCCAACTCATTAACTTTCTGGGATATTTAAGGGCAAAAATATGCAAAGAGGTCTGCATACTGTCTGATACACACTGTTTCAGTAAACTGTTCCTGCGATTATTGTATTTACTGATGGAAAGAAGGAAGACTGTCCTGTGGTCTCTGAAATCCAGATAATGCCTCGCTTGTCACTTGCACGGAGAGCTTTCTCCAGAGATGCTTATTAATTTGTTGTGACTCCTTGGGTTTGCTGTCTGTGAACTCTATATCAGATTTGCAGAATAAGTAAAAGTGCAATCCTTTCATTTTTATCTTCCTGCTTTACTATTATTATATACTTAGTGAGCAAGGAAAACCGTACATATCTGTTTTCGTGGACCCTTATTTTTGTCCTGATTTGCTTTTTTTCCATTTTTGGGTGGCCTTTGTGTCTATGGAGGTCAGGTTTGCATTCTCAACTTTTAAGACATGCCACCATTAATTTTAGGCTGGACGCTGAAAATAAGCATTTATGTTGTCTCTTCTGTTTCCCCCTTCTGTCCTTGTATTTTTCTCAGATTTACTGAACTAGACAGGTTTAAATCCCTTTGGAAATGGCATTCCATTCTTTTTGCAGAGGTAAGGGAAGGGTGGGGGGAGGGGAGATAGGAATGGCTGGGGTGGGGGGGAGAGGGGTGGTGGTAATGGTTGGTATGTAAAGCCCGAGTACGTCTTTTGAAATGTCATTTTCACTCCATTAATTCCTTAGTTTTTTGCTGAAATCTCTGATGGGGGACTTAGGGGTGTGACTTCAAGGTAACTGATTTGCCATCACTTAAACATTTTGAGTTGTAAAAGAAACATATTGGGAAAGGTAAATTCGGTAGCAATACATGTATTAGAATAACACAGCTTTGAAGATCAAGTGGTCTGTTATCTACATTTTCCTCTGTTTCTTGTACCTCGTCAATTCCATGGGTGATTCACAGGCACAGGTTTAAAGCACAAATGATCTACAGATTTCTGGTGCTATGGTGCCACCTACTGGGATATTTCTAAATATTCCTTTGTCTAAATGATGAAAACAGGCACTTACAAAGGAAAAAGAAGGTGTAGAAAATGTTGCCCCCAGAAGTAAAAGTCAAAGGGTAACACACGGAAGCCGCAGGTGCACGGCGGCACTCTGCTTTATTGTGCTCACCTGGCGAGACGTGGGCGCAGAGCTTAAGGGCACACTCGGCGCAGCTTAGACTTAGAGAAACGCGGTGTTTGATGCTGCTTTTCTTTCATTGTCACACCCTAAGTACGTGCCCTCTTATTTGTTACTGTTTCACATTTTTCTTTCCCCGCGTTCCACACCCTCCCAGCATTATTCACAGATAATGTTTACATACGTTGTAACGTTATTTATATGGACACAGCCTCCTAATGTTAAGCGGGCATTTATTATGCACTGGTTATTGAGTGCTTTAGGCAGATGTTTTATTTGCTTTGGGTTCATGTGACTCCACTAACTGTAAATGGTTGCTTTCAAGTGATGCACGAACTAGGGCTGTCACCCACTCCAGACAGCGGAGGTGACCTGGTTGGCCAGGCAGATCACTCCGTGGCTAAACCCAGCAGCCAAATGGGTAGATCGTGACACAACTAAATGACTCCTACAAGCACTCTTACCAGGTCTTGTTCAGCGCTGGTCCCTCCTGCTGTGATTTTGCTAATGTTCTGATGATGTCCGGTTCACGAAATGCAACAGACACTTGAAATCACTGCTCAGAGAACTGAGGAAGAGTTACAAAATGGGGTGAGATGTTGACACCTTGTGCAGACGGCTGCTGGTGCGGTCCCCTCTGAGGACGCACATCACTTCACCTACCCGCTGCCTTTCCTCATGCGGGGAGCCAGGCTCTGCGGGAGTGCTTGTTGGTGTCCCGCTGATGTTTCTGTAAAAGTCGTTGGATCATTTTTGGGGGGAGGGGGGAAATATGTCCTTTAGATATTACCTGAGTGCTACAGAGACGGTATATCTGCCTATAGGGTTTTGTGACTGTGAAACAAGTCATTTTAGTCGCATCCCAAGTCTCAACTGTGATGCCGAGGGCTCGGAGTTGTCTTTCAAAATGACAGGAGGCTGGTGTCTCTGCGTGTGTCTGCGTGTGTCTGTGTCTGTGTGTGTCTGTGCGTGTCTGCGTGTCTCTGTGTGTCTGCGTGCGTCTGTGTGTGTCTGTGTGTGTAGTCCTCTACAAAGAAGGTGAAATAAAGCATGAGGAATGCTATTGTGTTTTACTATCACTTGGTGGGAGAATTTAGGATCAGATTTTGAGATAGATTGGTAGAAAAAATGCATATTCAACTCGGGGATCCTTTGTGGGAAGCCAGCACGAAGGCAGAAGAAAAAGGAGAGTGATCGGTTTTTAGATATTACGCTGTTTTCCATGGATGCTGGATTTTCTGGTATTGAGGATTAAAAGGTTCGGGGGAAATGTTGGCTGTGGGGGCATGATCAGATCAGGAATACGTAGATGGCGGCACAGATAGGTATGTAGTTACACAGACGAGGTATTTCTCTGTTCCAAGCTCCGGAAGCCACTTCACAGCTAAACAAGAGGTGTGTGGGGAGCTGCAATACTTTGTTGGATGTTACTGTTGTTTGGTTGACTTTCCTGGTGAAATAACATCCTGCAGTAGATGGACACACTGCTGCATTTTCTCTGTCTGTGACATACGCAGAGCATTCACTCAGCACACTGCATTTAATCTGAAAGTCTGTGTTCAGTGTTAAGTTCACTTTAGCAGGTGTAGCACGACTGATCACTTGCTCTGCGGAGCAATCCTGATTAAGATGCTTTTTTGTTTTTACTTAGCTTATGAGCTGTTAACAAACACCAGTCTCTATGGAACCTGTAGCACTGGCTAGAATAATGTCCTTGCTGAAAGGTCGGATGTGAGGAAAAGCTTGCAGGACGAGATGATGGGGAAAGCGGGATGCCTGAAGGTGGAGAGCCGGTCCTGTGGAGTCAGATGGGCTCAGGCCAAGTCCGGGCTCGCACGGACCAGCCCCGAGAACTCAGCCACGGCCCCTGCCGTCTCTAAGCTTCTGGGAGCCACTGTGATGCTTAGGAAAGAAAATGCAAGCAGAGGGCTTAGCGTAGTGCCTGGCACTCAGGAAACAATGAATATTAGCGGTTAGTAACAATAAAATACTGTTAGGATAATATATTCTAGAATAATAATAAAATATTATTAAAATAAAGTATTGTTTCTTGAAACATTCTTAAAAAAGATAAATCTCTACAAACTTTCATCTTCATTTTGGTAACAGTTTGCTCTCCTTTTCAAGACGTAGATTAAAACGCTACACATCATCGCTTTCCTTTAAAAAAATGCATTGCTTTCGAACTGATTGGAATTAAATGAATATCTCCGGAGCTGTTAACATGTATGTGGCCTGATAAATGGGTCAGAAACATTTCTGTCATATTGACTCTAGGATTCATAGCGCTTAAGTGAGAAAAGAAGAAACAGCTTCCTTATCAGCCCCTCATCGTGTTTCTCATGTCCCCAATAAATAGGTGACAAGTTATAACTCCTTTTTATAAAATGCTCCGTGTCCTTTGCACTACGTATTTCAGTGGCCACAGATGGGCGGGTGGGAGCCGTAGACAGTCCGACCTGTGGAGTCAGCGATGGAGCTAGCACAGGCACCGCTAAGGTTCCTCTCTTCTCTGTCATCAGATCTATGTTTCGATTTCTCCTCCATATGAATTGATTCCGTCATGCAGGAAAGAAAGTCCGGCCTCGGGATCAGGTTTCTAACACTCGCTCTTGGCGTTTCTCCCCAGGCCGTTGTCTCCAGGCCTGCCGGGTTTCTCCCTTGCGTTTGCTCATGCTCCGAATCATCCAACAGTGACTTATCCACCACTTATTATGTGCAAGGCTCTTTGTTACGTAACCAAGGCTACTTGGTTCCTCCTCCCCGCCTCCTCGTCTTATTATATGATTCTTGCTGATCTCAGATGGAAGGAATTTTAGCTTTTAGTCATAGTCAGGTGCATGGATAACCTAAGTGTCTCTGCAGACCGCTGGAGGCTACGGCCGTCTCCACCTCTCTCTGTTTATCTATATGTCTTACGGATTATGAGCTTTTCAGGGCAAAGGAAACCTTCACCATGCTTGAAACGAGCCACTAATAGCGTGCCAGCAAAACCATAAATCTGCCTTGGACCTAACTGAATCAAATTAACTCATCTGAAGCTCCAAGGATTTAAGTGTTTCTATTGAGAAGGAGCACATCAAACAGGTTTAGACATTTAAAAGCTTCTCTGTTTCCCAGATAGAGAGGAGACAGGTATTACATGAAGTGTGTTCACACATGCAGACCAACTTGAACATTTTGAATGCGGCGATACGGGAAATTCCTTCCAAGCCGTTACCATGATGGCTCTTCTTCCTTTTGCTTAAAACATGAGCGATGTTAGCTACTGCTACACCGATATCTTATTTCCCTTATTCCTTCTTTTGCAAATCACAACTCTAAGAACCTAATTTAGAAGGAAATAAGAATAAATGAGAGGAGGGGCAGAGAACAGCTCAAGTGGTAGAGCGTGTGCTCAGCACACACGAGGTACTGGGTTCAGCCCCCAGCACCTCCTCTAAAATTAAACAGATCAACCTAATTACCACCCCCCCAAATCAACTGAAAAAGAAAGACTACATAAAATTTTAAAAAATGAGAGGAGAAGGAAGATTATTAATGGGAAGATAAAAATGAAAAGAAAGTTATTTTATATCGGGTAGAAGGGTAAACGCTGAGTAAACAGGGCAAGGATGCAGATGCAAATAATGTAAACTTAAAACAATACTTAAGTATGAATGATTCAGGAAAAGTAGACAATATAGTGAGAGAATAAGAACATGGTCTATGTATTTTAAACTATATCTTGTAATAATTATGCACATTTATATATTGTATATTTCGTATATGTGCGTAAAATAAAAAGAAACATTTTATTTCGTAGAACAAACCAGGGGGGTGTAATTGAAGAATACAGGATCATGCACCTCTGATGGCGCTTCTGGGGGAGAATGTTTTTTCCCATCAGTGTGTCCTCAGAGCATGGAATCCCAAGGCAGGCAGGTGTCTTAAACACGAGAGGGTCCGACCTATCCAGTCAATCAGTAATCGTTATCTCAATAAATGAATGCACTTGGGAAAACCTTTTGAGAAGTCTTTTCAAAGTCTTTTGCAGACAAGAAATTAATTCCAGTAGCTCTCCTTTATTCTATTATGTTTTTAAATTTTACCTGAGATTTCAAAACCTAATAGCATAGTTTTGACACACCTGGGCTTTGTAAACGTGATAGCAATAGGAGGAATATGGTTTCATTGGGGTAAAAGGTACTGAAAGTTGCCACTTTGTAAATGTGAACTAACAGAGGTGTATATACATACACACACACACGCATGTATATGCATGTATATACATAAATCTAACTTACATTTACACATGTGTGTATGAAGTTTGAATCTTTCTAAGAGATGCTTTTTTTTTTTTGCAGGACAAGGTGTGGATACTACAACTAACGGTAGGAATTAATATTTGGATTTTACTTACTTTATTTTTTGTTGCCAATTTTATATACTTAATATTGATAGAATTTTCCATTATCATCTAGTGAAATCGTTTTTAAGGACAAGCTTTATAATCATGAATGGTCCTTGACCTTCTCTTGATCATAATATGCCTGCTTATAAGTTTTGGTAACTACCTGAACATATATATTATTACTTGTAAATGTATTTTGTGTATAAAGTATAGCCTTTCTTATATGGACAGCAAATCACATGGTAGATTTCCAACCTCTTTTTTAATTTTAACATTGTAAATAAATTTATTTATTTTAGTTTGATCACAAAACTTCATAGTGAAGGAGCTATGTGAGAAATTAGAGAGAATTCTAAACATAATTACATACATATAAATTCCTGCAAGAGAAAAGCTTTGACATTATTTAAGATAGTTTGTCATAATCATTTCCAAATTCTATTGTCACAACTGAATTCAGTTTTAACAAGTTGTCCTAATCCTGAGATAAATTTAAGCAATGCAGATGCTGACAATAAATTCATACATATCACGTGCAAAAGAAGAGAGAGAAATTAGATTGCATCTGGTTAAAAGTTAATTACATCGCTAAAGTGTTACTGTTATGAAATTATATTATTTGATTTCCTGATCAGTTATATGGTTGACATTATGCAATGGTAGGTAAAGCCGTTAAGATAACCTGATGTAACCATTATAAGGCACAGTTCTAGTGAGGCACATTCACAGTGTTCTGAGAACTGGATTATTAAAGGAACTATTTCTGTAATTAAAGAAAAATTCATGCCGAACTTCAGAAACAAAGAACTGTAACAAAATGTTCCTGAATATGCGTAAGAAGCGTGCGGTCTTAATTTTAAAAGGCGTAATATTGGGACTTTGTAGTTTTATAGTGCCTCGAGAGGTTCCATCCGTACACGAAAGTCGCTGCCGCTTAGCGGATTGTGATTGGCTTATGCCACCTACTGGGGCGCAGCTGGGCATTCCTCCTTTGCGGGAGGATAAGTTCATCTCAACCACAGAGACCGGTTGCTTCTGCAGGTGGGGTGGGAACGGGGTGGAAAGGGGAGTGAATGTTTGAAACGATAGGTGACCCTCACCTTGCGGAGAGCTTCCACAATCTCTGCATGGACTCTGTTACCGCAAGCCTCCCGGGGATGGAGCCAGGTGAGTTAGAACCGTGATTCCCAGGTGCCAATCCAGGACGGCCCCTGCCAAACACCGCCAGCAGGACGGAGACCAGTGGGAACCAGCGCATCTGCAAAGCGTGCGCGCGGGGACCGCGTGGGATTGGCAACTGGAGCGCGCGTCTCCTAACCCTAAATTAAACTCTTATTTATGAACCCAGGGAGTGTGCACGGAGCTTTAGAATGAGTGCAAGGGTGACGGGACTTCTGGGTGGGAGGGTGGCTCTCAGAACACCGTTTCTTCACACACCAGGGACTAAATGTGCTCCAGACCAGAGTGCCTTAGGGGTGCGGCTCTTCAGAACGGTAGAGCACTGTCCTGTGGGGTGTTTGGGGTGACTCTCCTTCTCTGTAATTCAAATCTGACAAAAGGATGGAGTGGGTGATACAGGGAGAAGGTTGCAACATTTTCCTCAAAGCAAAAGGGATCATCGGAACCCTGCCACTCCCAAGTGAGTTCAACCTAAACATAGCAAACAAATAATGGGTCTAGTCTCTAATGATGAACGTGAATTAATGTTATTGGACAGAACTTCAAGCCCTTCCTTCCCTCTCTTCCATCTTCTCTCCCCCCTCCACCTCCCTGACATGTTTTTTTTAATAAATTTTTTCTTGCGATGAGAACGTTTATTTTTTTTAATTTTTAAATTTTTATTCTTTTTGGAGAGGGCAGTCATTCCCACCTTTTAGTCAACATATATCAATGAGAGAACGAACACAGGTTAGATTTATGATTTTGCACCAAAGACAGGAAGACATTCCTTGCCTGTTACTTAGTTGGATGTGATGGCATGTAATTAAGGGTGAAAATGTATTAGTAAAAATATGTATTTGTGAGTTATTAGGATGTGAAATTTTAGAGGTTGGACATTTTCTTTGGAAAATAACACACAGAACAACCGTGCGACCCTTTGGGGCTCTGTAATCACAGACCGCTCTGCGGTCTTTCCTGGGCGCTGGCGTGGAGGGGAGGAGGGGGGTCTACAGGGCTCAGAGAGGGTTTATGTGTATTTAGCAAACATGGATTTCACGTCACCTGTGACATTCACGAGTGAAGCTGGGTCCTCCCTGTGTCATCTTCCTGTTCCTAGTCAGTGACCCTCCGTTCCTGTTCTCAGTTCTGTCCTGTCTTAGCATTTCTGCCCCTTTTCTAGCCCCCCCAGTTGTCCCCCCTTCCCCTATCTGTGCTGTGCTGTCTCATCCAGCCTTGTTGAGCTGAATGAACAAAACTACTAGTGGCATATAGCTCCATTTTTCACTAATTAGACATTGAAAAACATAAAATGTGCTATTCGTAGAAGTAAATACATGTCAAACAGAGAACATTAGGGAAACACCTCTATAATCCTAATCTTCAGCGATCACAGTGCTGTTTTGCCTTTTTAAAACAACTGGCGAACTCCCCCATTCTCTGAGATAAAGGAGCACTGTTTCCGGGCAAGAGAGCGCGACGCAGAGGCTTCAGCACGCGGTGCCATTGGCCCGCTCTGCTCTCAGGCCAGCTGTGTGAGCACCACCACACCCCGCCTCCTCTCAGCTTTCTTCTTCTGAGGTGCACTGGGGCTGTGGGAGATGGTATATCAGTATCTCAAATTGTGTTTCTTTCGTTGTCATGAAAAAAACCCATTTTTATAGACTTGGGTCATTCGTCTATTTGTTTATGAAATTTGGCTTCCAGTCTTTTACCTGGCCTTCGCTTTGTTTGAATTTGATCAATTAAAAAAAAAAATCAGTGTGTGCCTTTTAGAAGTTTGGTCTTTTATTTTTTTCTCCTGGAACCCTAGCCCTCTGCATAATCACGTCCCAATTTTATCTTTATTCTTTTCTTCATTGATACATCTTTTACAATTTCTCTTTCTTTCCTTCCTCTCTTTCTTCCTTCCTCTCTTTCTTTCTTTCTTTCTTTCTTTCTTTCTTTCCTTCCTTCCTTCCTTCCTTCCTTCCTTCTTTCTTTCTTTACAATTTCTTGGAGTCATCTTTATGCCTTGGATTTTATCCTTCTGAACCTAGTTGCTTTGCACATTGAGAATCTAGCAATTAAGTGGGAAGAGGTCAGAGACTAGTTGCTTTTAGCTCCATTTCCCCATTTTTACCTTTAGCAACTGTTCCATGGCTTTTACTATTTTTATTTATTTATTTTAGACTTTTTTAAAATAGAGGTACTGGGGCTTGAACTCAGGACCTCATGCATGCTAAGCATGTGCTCTGCCACTGAGCTATACCCTTCCCCTAGACATTTTTTCAAAGTATTTTTCTTCCAGTTTTTAAAAATTGAGATATAACTGACATATAGTGCTATATACTTTTGGGGGGTGCAGGGGAGGTAATTAAGTTGTATTTATTTATTTATTTATTTATCTTAGTGGAGGGACTGGGGACTGAACCCGGAATCTCCTGCTTGAGAGGCACACACTCTACTGCTGAGTTTGTTTTCAATCTTAATCTATTATATCTACACCTCTGATGGCATCTACAGCTGTATCTATGCAGGTGCACATACGTGTGTGCACTTTCAAATGCACACGCCTATACACATATACACCGTGACTCACAGCTGTGTGGTGTGTGCATGGGCACACACGTACATGTATGCACATTTAAGTACACATCGTCATGGATGGGAGTCAGTAGGCTCAGATGGGCTGACGTTTCAGGATATGATTCACCTCACCTGTTGATTTTCTCCTCCCTGCATCTCTCATGACTGTGGCAGGACTGAACACAACAGAGGCGTCCACAAGTCTGCCTCCAAGTGACCCCTTTCCTGCTCGCACCACTGCATTCTCACCCGCAAGCATCTCTGAACCAGGCAAGGCCGCCTCAGAGACCGTGCCTCCTCTAAACCCAGGCAGCCCCACCGCGGAAGTCTCCTGGGACCATACGGCTCACAATGGGACTCCTGCTGTCACAGGTTGGCGGACATCCTAACTCAGATGGGGTTAGGGAGACTTGGCTCTCTTTCTGTTTTTTCTTTATTTCTTCTTCTTTTTTTAAATTTTAAAGTCATCAGAACAGTTTTTCTTTAAGTGTTTAGGTTCTTTGTGTGTGATCTTACAAAGTGTGTAAAACACAGAACATCCAGGTGTGAATGAAACGTTGGCTGACTGAAGTGATGCCCTGGGGCTGTCAGGGAGCAGGGGGCGAGGGAAGTCCGCCTGGGCAAAATCCGGGTTGGGGGTGTTTTCGGTGTTCCCTGATCTGTCTCTGCCAACCACATCATTCTCCTGGTCCCGCTCACCTAGGCTTCCTGTCGGCCCGACAGGTCAGAACTCCCTGCTGCGGGTCTGGGTCGGCCCCGCCCTCCCTGGCTCTTACCCTGGAGTAGAATCTTTCTTGGTTCAGTTTCAGATTCTCAATATCAGAAAATTATCAGAGACAGACAGTTCATTTTTTTTTTTAACCACACTGAGGATTAACAATCCAGTTTAGTTATTTGGATTTCTTCTAGCAATAGCTGCATTATTTTTCAAAAATTAATAAATTAGGGTTGTGCATCCTAATGGTAGAATTTAAGGTACTGTGGCCAAGTTCATAGCAAAATATCAGGCTACCGTAGGAGGTGTTTCTGCCCGGCGTAGCCCCGGATGCCCCTGGAATCCGGGGGCACCCCGATCTGCTTGTTGGTCCTTTGTGAAGCAGACAGTTTCTAGACATGCTCTGATCAGAGACTGAGCTCTGTGTTCAGTAAGGTCATCAGTCTTGGCTTGGAGCACAAGCGTGGGGAGCTCCGGCCCGGACTTGCGGCCCAGGGTATGTGCAGAGTTTTGAGCACCATCTTGATGGAGGTTTCTGGCTGCCCTCCCGCCAGGTGAACTGAAATACGGGCAGACTGGCTCTTGAAGAGACGGAGCCATTTCCCACTTTGGTAAACTGTAATACCAGTTTGCTGCTTATAACCTCTCGGTATTTGAAATTTTCACCTGCGCTGGGGAGGTGTTGATGCAATGACCTCACCTTCCGGCCATCGGCGTCCGTCAGCGCGGACGCTGCACCTGTCGGCGCCCGCGGGCCCGCTGGCGCCCTCTGCCGGCCGTGGCGCCCGGACGCCTGCCCCGCAGCGTCAGCCCCGCTCCCGGGCCGCGCCAAGTCCGGGCTGCCGGCCGCCTAGACTCGTGCAGCTACGAAGAGCGCACGGACACCATTTAACGACGCGGGGAGGGAATCCAAGCGCTGGTCCACGGGTCGCATTTGCTGGTTGATGAATTTGGAAATTCATCCTTTCATAGTTACCCTCCCGCCAGGAGACCACGTAACAAAGGTCCTTGTAATGGAGATGAAATACTAAAGAATGAGAATTACGAGTGCACTGGGAAAGCCTGTTCACGGGGTTCTTCAGGGCTTCCTCTGTTTCTGTTTGGGACAAGTGTTACTGCGCAGTGAAAACTTCCTTTCGTTAGAGATGAAGAATGTGTACGCAGATTCTTTACTTCAGGACCTCCTGCCAGTAACAGACGGATGAAAAGCAGGCCGTGCCTCTTATCGATGAAGCGCACTGAGAAATTGTAACCACAAGTACACTGTTTATTAAAAGACTGAAAAAAAATTAGATGCTTACATTCTCCGTTCGAACACCAAGATTCTTTCAGTTAAGCACCTCTGTCTATAAAAGCTGCAGACTATCCCCTCCCTGGTCTTTCCAAAATCACTGTCTAATCAGTTCACGGTGCCCTTTTTTATCCTGGAAAACAAGCATGTTTCTCGGGTTAAAAATGCACACAGACACGTGTAGCCATTAGTGACCTGAGGGCCTGGAAGTGACAGGTGTGAGTGGGGAGCCTGACAGCACAGTGACTTTCCCTTCAGTATGAATCCCACGCGGAAGCAATATATATCAAGTAGAGTAATTATTATTTTGAAGCGTTAAGACACTTCCCTTGGCCTGAAAAATCATGACAGGCAATCCACAGACTTTAAACATCTGGGAAAAGAGCTGCCCTCACCTCCCTGCCTGGTTTCCTGGCTCCCACTACCGTGGGAACCGCAGTAAAAAAAATGTGGCGCTGTTAGCAAATCCATGGATTCCCGGGGTGTGGCCGGGAAGGAGGCATGACCTGGGGGCTGATTGTCACACAGACTACTCTGCTTTGCCCCATCAAGGAATTCTTCCTCTCACAGGGGCGCATTCCACTGGTTAAAAATCGATTAAGATTGATTAACCTAATTAAAATAGTAATTACCACTCCTAAGCCATCCTTGAGATTACCTGCTCAAGGGAAGTGGTTTTCATATGAAAGGGGAGGTGGGCGATTTAGCGAGTGGGGGAGGGCCCCTCAGAACCTCCTGACGACCAAGGACACCTGGGAGGGGCAGAGAGAACACGGGTAAGCGAAAAGAGAAGAAAAGAGTGTGGAGGAAGGCAAGCCTGGCTGATCCCAAAATTTGCAGAAGGCCAGTTCTGTGCCTCCTATTTTTTTTAAAGGATAAAAAAAAAAATGCATTTTCTACTCTTTTCCTTGCTCTGTTGGAACCTTCCTCTGAGAAGCCAGAGCTGAAAAATTGATGTTTCTGTTGTTCATTCTATTCCACGATTGAGTTAAATTTGGAAAGTTTAGTGGTTTTTGAAGATTGAGCTGAGAACCCAAACTCAGAATTTTGGAAGATGCCCGTTCAAGCCTCGTGACGTGTACATGTGTGATTGGAGGCCGCCTGCGTGCTGGCATCGGAGCACGTGCGCCCGTGCGCTGGGCTTGAATACTGAGGATCCGACTGCAAATCCAAGACTAACCTCACACTGTTGAACCAGTGACCCCAGGGATCGTGACGGTGAAATAACCACATGAACTCAAATAGGAGCTGGTCCGAATTTCCTTTGCCTTTGTCGGGACCACTAGCAAGGTGCTGAGCAGGCGGTGGGCACCCAGTGAGCGCCCGTGGCCCGCCTGTGCTGGGAGGAAGGTGCGACCTGCTGTAGGTGCTCTGACCTTGATGATGGAACGTCCTGACCAGACACAGGGTGGGGTCTCGTGGGCGGCCACCCTTGATGGTCTACACTTGCTAGCATGTATGAGGTTGGAGAGGAGGGGATGTTGTCTGTGTAACGTGGAGGCTCGTGGGCTCCAATCCCGTCTGAGTTTTCCTGGTCTCCGTAGAGAAGGTAGAATTAGGACCTTCAGCTGGAAGGAAAAAACCCGAGCTCAGCAGCTGCACGGGCAGCATCCCCTCCAGCTCTGCTTCAGGAAAATTAGGCGAAGCACCTGCACCCAGGGGTCCCTCCCTAGAGAGGCGCGTCCCACCTGAGGTGCTGGGCAGGGCGGGCCGCAGGCCCCCGTGCAGACCTGGCCGCAGCCTCTGGCCCTCAGAGCTCACTTCCAGCCCTGCTGTCTCGGCAGCAGCCAGCGGCTCCCACTCTGCGTGTTCTCAGGGCTCTCTAAAGCAGCCCTCCCACGGGCAGTCCTCCAGGCGGAGATCCCAGACCCTTTCCAAATGTGTGCTGTGCTTGCAAAACTGCGCGGGATCTGAGCCGTCTGTCCGTGAGCTCGTCCCTCCCACAAGCCGTGCTGCTTTGCAGCCCGTTTTGCAGGCACATACGTTGTGGCGTAGCACGAGGGCTGCAGCAGCAGCGGGCATGCGGACGTTGGCTGCGTGGCCCCTGCCCTGGCGCGGGCGGCAGGGGTGCGTGGCGCTGCTGACGACCTGTCTGATTGCAGGTGCTCCCGGAGAGAGGATGACAGCCCGCACCTTGCCCGCAGACACTGCTCCCTCACCAGCAACCACCCTCAGCCCCGCACACAGCAGCCTCGCTGCCTTGCCTCCACGCATCTCCAACTCGACCACCAAAAATACCACCTCAGGTTTGACCGTGATGCTCTAGGTGTTTTAGGTGCTGGATGATGAGATAAAAACTTGAAACTTTCATGCAGCTCTTTCATTTCACACCAAATATTACTTGCAGCTTTCCCATTTTACCAATTTTCACATATTGTTACTAAATTAGGCAAAACACTCCTCCCCAACTTACCAGAAAGCTTTTTCTGGGCCTATTTTATTTTATTATTTATGTTATAAAAGTTTATGGCAAAGAAGAAAGATAACAGATTTTAGTGTCATCTAGCTGAGAGCAAATCCAGCCTCTTAATTTCCTAGCTGACTTTGGGACAAGTGACTCTTAGCTTTCTGTGTGTTGGTTTTCCCTTCTGGAGAAATGGATGTAATGATATTCATTTCACACAATGGATGTGAGCACTGAATCTGTAAAAAGCCTGGTATGAAATGAATAGAACAAAAGTGTAACTGGTGTCCTTGTTAGTAATTAAAATAAGGAGAGTGGTAACTGATCGGGTAAGGACTAGCCTGGGCAGGACTGCACATCAAGGCAGAATTGTACCAAGCAACGAACGGCTTCCTCTCAGCTTACCTGATGCTTAGTTCCAATCCTTTGAACTGTTAGTTATCTTAAAGAGCCTTGTGTAGATTAACCTTTGATTCACTTTCTTGTTTTAAAAAACAAGCGAGTGTCAATTCAAACTAGGAAGAGATTCGGTTAAGTTGGTCTTTGCTGAAGCGTTTCCGCCTCGCCCTGCAACGTGACAGACGCATTAACCGGTGTTCCTCTGTTCATTTCCTTGCAGATTCGCTCTCCACACCCCCTGCACCATCCTCTCTGACCACTGCAGCAAGCACGTACTCTGCAACAGCTCCCACAACCATAGGTGACAGCCTGACCCCCAGTCATGCAGTCACACCACCGCCACGCGCTTGGGACACGCTCACAGAAGGGTCTTCCATTTGCTCCGCCCTGGGCTCTTTCCCGGAGAAGTTCACTTGAGGGTTCTAGTCCCGAGGGCTAGTCAGAACCACTGCTCTGTGTCGGCAGTGCGGCAGCTAAAGCTCAGGGCGTGGTGTTGCGGTGACAACCTACGACGTCACGGTCGCAGCATCCCTCAAGAGTTGTGTGCTTCATGAGACGCACAGAGAAATGACCAGCTAGGCTAGGGCTTCTAAGAGCGGGTTTTGGTATTAGGATGAAAAAGGACAGTTCTATCAGTGGGGATCTCTGTTTCACGAGGTCAGTAGCAGGGGAGTGATCACAGGGCCCCAGCCGTGCGCGCGGGGCGCGGAGACAAAGGCAGGGCGTGAATGGCCATCACTTGGTGGGTGTCCATCAGAGGTCAGCCACGCAGAGCCTGCAAGCGTACCATTCTCCCCCCAATTTCTCCAACTCAACGATCAGATTAGCGGAGAGCTCTCAGCCTCCACAAAGCACATTTCCACTCAGTTCTTCAGTCAAAGACACGCACTCACACAAGATATGTCTCAGGGGCTGGGGAGCACAGTTTGGCGCCCTGGACCCAGTATCTGTGTGAAGCTTACAGAAGTTAAACCAGGGAGTGAAGCAGCCCTTGCTTACTCTCTGACTTTTTTTTAAACAAAGGTGTGAACTGAACTCTCCAGGGGTAGCGATTCTATAAAGGTATTTGAGATTCGTTAAGGGGATGAAGACTTTTTAAATGAACAGTCGGCCGCGTTATTGCCATTCTGTGATCAATGTGTGTCCACCAGGTCTTAATGCGACACAGTCACAGTTGTGCTCATTGAGTCAATTCATGAAAATGTCTTATAGAACTAGCTCCTTGGTTTACAACCTTTGAAGTTTTGAGATCAAGACGTGGGACCAGGCACCGCCACCTCTGCGTTAATCTGCTCCGCCTAGCTCAGTCGCCTCTCCAGTTTATGGAGATGAACCTTTGTGAAGTGCCCTGCCCCAAAATGACAGAGCGGAGATATTCTAAAATGCAGCTTTCATAATTTGAATTCTTTTTTTTTTTTTTTTTTTTTTTTTTGTCTATTACAGCTACTACAACTCGTAAGCCAGCATGTGGTAAGTTTGTTTAATTAAAGGCAACGTCTGTCACTTTAGAAAAGCTCTTAAATTACTTCCTTCTCTATTCCAAGCTTCCAACACTCCCTAGCGAGCTAAACTCCCTGACTCTAGCTCCTTGCCGGTGGTTGTCTCCCGTTCTTAAAAGCCAAGATCCTTCAGGGCAAGAAGCTTCGACGTCATACTTGGACCTGGCTCTGAGGACCCGGGTTGATAGTTACTAGCGAAACAGTTAACTTTAGTTTGGGATTTTATACAGTGATAAGATAACGAGTTTGTCTTGGGCTGGGGGGAGGATTCAGGGTGATGAGAAACATGAAATCTGAATAATACCTCACGGCTAATCAAGAAGAGAACAGTCCTCCTGTCTGTCTGTCTCTGTCTCTCTGTCTTGCCAGGGTTCAGCTCAGAGCAGGTGCTTGAGAACAGCTTGTGCCCGTCCTTTTCCCATTATTCTTCCTGTGTTCTCAGTGGAACCAGGGTCCTTCTTCATGGCCAGGGCTCCTGCCTCCAAGTGTTCCTAGATCTCACCGCTGGGGTCGCTGCCTTCGGTGGCTCTCCGCACATTCAGAGTGAACATCCACCTTCGTGTGTTTGCTTGATTAATATGACCCCGCGTGACCAGGTTTCTCATGTGTTACTGCTTCCTCGCACTGTTCACTAGGTAACATGCCAGCATACGTAGCTTTTCAAGCACACGTTTCTTGCGGGCCCCGTCTTCCCTCCTGCTCTCCTTCCTCTCCCCTTGGAATCCCACGCCATCCTCACCCGGCGCCTCCTCCTCCATCAGTCTGTCCATGCCCTGCTCCCAAGTTAAAATGCAAATGGAGTCACCTCCTCCGGACACCTCTCCTGTGCCTACAGTCCGAACCGACTTCTCTGTCCTTTTACTCCGTATTATTTTGTGCATGATCTTATTTTAGGTGTTTTTCCTGTTTTCTGTGGTTCCTGCTTATGCCTGTGTCCATGTTGGATCCTAGGGTCCCCAAAGCTTAGCGCTTGTATCCCTAGTGCTCGGGACAGCATCTTAAGCTAAATAAGGGCTTCGTAATTTTTGTTGCACTAAAAAAAAATGAGTGAATATATCAATGGGTGTTGAAGAGACATATTCACCAGTCAGTGGCATCTATTTGAATAAAGGGGAGTGTGAGACTACACGCTCATTTTCACACTAAGGAGGCATCGTTATCCATAATCTTACAAAAGCGGAGGAATGATGGCACCTGCGGTCTCCAAGTACGATGTTCCGCATGTCGAGAGAAAGAGGTCATCCCGAACTCCGTTTCAGAAAGCAAGGGGGTGATAAAGCAGGAGAAGGAACGTGCCAGGTGCACTGTGCGTTGCTGCGTAATTCAACAGTCACCGAGGCCCTGCTCATGACAAGTGTGACACAGGGATCTGGATCTGCGGTGATGATCAAAACAGACAGGACTTTGCTCTCATGGGATTTACGGTCCAGTTAGGAAGACAGACAGACATGAATCCAACAATCATATAAATACAAGCTCACAAGCCGGGGTCCTTGCTAGGGTGGTGACAGACGGAATTACGAAAGAGCGACATGGAGGCCCCCGGTGTGTCCTTTTCCTTTTTTATGTTCCTGGGGATATTTTGTTGGTGATTTGCTATTTTTTTAAAGTACGTGTTGAGTTTGTATTACGCAATGTAGGTTTATTCGTTCTGAAAACTAAAGGACAATCTTCGTGGTTTAATTTTCTTTCAGAAAATAAATATGAAGGCATCAGTGTGAATTACTCTTACAACGGTAACGGAACATACAGCGCAAAACTTGCTGCTGGTGATGAAGTGACATGTGAGCCCCTTGAGTGTAGGCAGAACCAGCTGCATGGTCTGGAGACGTGCACAAATCACACTGTTGAGATAAAACATGACTCGTGTGGCGATCCACCTAAATCTCTACAACTCGAAGTTCCACCAGGTACATGTCCACTGATTTCTGTCTGTGTGTTTACAACAGGGCAGGTTTGCGTGTGGCGCCTCCCAGTGGTCACAGGAATCAGCAGGTGGGAGAACAGGCCAGCGGGGTGGACTTCCCACTCTCCTGACCCAGTGACAACAGGACCGCCCACAAGCCTCTGCGTTTGTCCCATTAATCCAACAACCGTGTGAACACCCGCCTCCCTGCACTTCATGAGGGCGGCTCACGTCGATGAGATGTGGCTCCTCCTGAGCGACTGCTCAGCTTTTTCCTCCTCTACCTAATTCAAGTCGTTCGACACGGATGTGCCCACAGCAGCCCTTCTAAATCCAAGCGTGGCTGCAGTATCTTGGAGGGGAAACGGAAAGTCAAAGGTTTGATGTTTGTGGAAGGAGCAAAAGTGCGTTCACCCCACAAAGCTGAGTCACGGGCGCGTCAGAGCGCTCAGGGCGGCTTCCGGGGACGAAGGGGCGACCCCAGGAGTCTGCTCCACAGAGGCCGCCTCAACAACACGCACTTTCCAGAAGGGATCTGCGGACTGCGTGAACTTGCTGAATCTCTCTCCTCTGTGAACAATCCAAGAGCGCTGATGGGCTTGCTAATGTTTGAACAGGTCAAAGTCTGGTGTTTTTGAAAAAATGCCACTTAACTTATTCACTTTTTCTAAAGGTTTCTGAAATACATTACCAATTAAAAATAGAAAATGACTGCTTAAAAAAATAACATTTCCCAAGAGGGAAGACTTCAAGCTCTGTGTAATGATCATTCAATAAAACAATCAAAGTGTAAGTGAAAATTTGAAGATATAAATAAGAAAACAAAATGGAATGAGTGTTTTAAAATGCACACAAAAAAATGCAATTTCATCTGGACGTTTGCTTGAGTACCATTTCTTCAATGTAGCATAAATCCTAAATGAAAAGCTACTAATATGTGTGACGTTCAAAAAGAATAAACTAAACGTTCAAGAAATGCAAAACCCTGAGAGGCCTTAGACTTTTACCAAAGTAACCTAGATTCTTGCCAAATTCTGTGTGGTGAATATAGTTTCAAAGACGATCACGGAGCCTACGGCACAGCACTAAGTACTCATCACCTATTTTTACATCCTCTTCTTGACAGATCCTGGACATTTTAAGCTTGAAGTTTGTGTGGAGCCTGAAAATGCAGCTACGTCTCTTTGTTTAATTTGGAGAAAAAATGGAAGCAGCGCTTGTGATGCAAATAAAATTACGTACAAATTTCAGTGCGGTAAGAGTCTGGCGTTGACCAGAAGAGGTTTTCCTCTACCGTGGGAAGTTTCTCTAGGCGTTACCTAATCCGGCCTCCCTCTCTCCCTCCCTCCCCCTCCCCTCTCTTCCTTCTTACCTTTCTTTCTTCTATTTTTCTTCCTTTTTCCATTCTGTCTGTCTGTCTCTGTCTCTCTCTCTTTCCTTCATAGCCCATGATGTGTTTGGAATCAAATCACTGTATTCTCTATACCCCTCACATTCACAAAATAGACAAATACTCCCCCTGAAAAATGATTTTTGAAATAGTAATATCAATTAATTTATAAGAATTTTCTTGGCAACTGTTATACATGGGCATTGTTGAAAATCAGAGAAAAGAGTTATAAAAAATCGTGACACGCATACTGCTAGAGCGAAAGCCCTGAGACCCATGGGCCAGAGGGCTCGCCCTGCCGGCCCTCCCTCAGCACCACCATGAGCAGCTGCCGGCAGACTTGGATCAGAGAAGAGTAGAAAAAGGGTGCTAAGTGCTTCTAGGAATGGGAATTTGGGTTCATGGGAGGGGGGACAATTGAGATAACATTTCGTTTTAATGATGACTGATTTAATAACTTTTAATTTCCTTTCATTTGTATTTATGGAGATGAAATCTCCCTCCCCTGGCAGAAAGCCATCTGCTACGCCATGGTTGGCAAGATGGACAGACAGACACAAACACACACACTCTCACACAAAGGCTGGAGTATGATGCTGGTTGTAATCGTCATGTTATGGGAAATATGCTCCACTTAGATGCAAGCAATACAAGGCAAACAAGAACAAACTTATGACAGACTGATGAGAAAACACTGATCTAAGACGTAGAAAACAAACTTATGGCTACCAAAAGGGAAGGTGGGGGAGAGATAAATTAGGAGTTTGGGATTAATAGACACACACTACTATACATAAAATAGATAAACAACAAGGAACTATTGTAGAGCACACGAACTATGTTCAATCTCTTGTAATAGCCTATAATGGAAGGGAATCTGAAAAAGAATATATCACTTTGCTGTACACCTGAAACATTGTAAATCAACTGTACTTCAGTTAAAACATGTAAAAAAACCCAACGACCTAGGATATCTACAAGGTAAAGAGGAACTCAAGTGCAATCTCAGTTTCTGAACAGAGAGTAGTGAGCTAAGGCCTCATTCCCTCAGGTAAATGAGAGACACTGTCAAATTTAGTCTTACTGCCTAACATTTTCTTTACAATTGAGTATGGCAAACGCATACACTGTTATAGCAGTTTTCAGAATTTTTACTTGTTGTTTTGGCCTTTTGCATAGGTTTCTAATCCAACAGATAGTAAGTATAGATATAAGTACAAAATAAAATTCAAATGTGATGTGTTACAGTCATGTACTCACATGCAATCCTTACTTCTTTTAGGTGACTACCCTCGACAAAATAGCAGTGAACAAATTAGTAGTAACAAATTGGAATTCAAAGACCTTGAACCTGAAAGTAATTACATTTGTAGTTCACAAGTATACTATAATAACCTGATTATTACTAACCAAACTGAAACTATTAAAACAGATTTTGGAGGTGAGTATATTACTTACTTTTATATGTTAAATTTCTTTTCCTTTTATGTTCTTATGATTCTTTGAGAATCACAGAAAATGCTGTTATGGATTTGGAGAAAGGGTATTAGAATATGGATTTGAATCAATCTTTAAAGTAGAATTTAGAAATAAATGACAGAGGATCCAAACCTCCATCAAGTTTTGTGTGTGTGTGTGCGCGCGTGCGCAAATTAAAGGCTGTGGTGAGGTTGTGGTGGAAACAAAACTGTGAGATGAGTGAAATGCTTGTTCACTCATTTCTCGTTTCATTTCCTCTCTTCCTGTAGCATCCTTCTCTCGTTGGTGTGTCCCACACCCTCTGCCCCTCTAGCAAATCCTGCCTCTGATAGAAGCATAGTGAGCACATAAGCTAATAGAACACCGTGGTAAAGCTAAGGATCGATGGCAAATAATAATTGTTACTAAAATGCCAGCAATATAAACTACTGATAACAACTGGAAAATAAAATTCTGGAAAACAGCAGCAGTTAGAAGGTGAGGGGAGAGAAAAGTGAAAAGTGCTAAGGCTTCAGTCTTACTTAGTAGAATTAGAGAATCTGGTTAAATTTAGAATCTGCTAGGAAAATATGTCATTTGTACATAAGACAATTTATGCATAACTACTATAAAACGTGAGAGAAAGAGGCAAGTAGACAGCATTGCTTATAAACAGTAGAAGAAAGCTACGGCATAAAAAATTCTACATGTTAAAAGAGGAAAAGGAGAAAGAAGAAGAGGAAAGAAAGAGGAGGGAGAGAGAGAGTGTGCTGGAGAGAGAGGGAGAGAGAGAGAAAGGAGACGAAGGGGACAGGAGAGGAAGAAGAAAAAGGTGGCAGGGAGGGAGGAGAGAGAGAACACTAAGTAGGAAACAGAATGTAAGATAGCAGAAACAGGTCACAGTGTATCAAGGTCACTATAAATATAAATGGCTTAAATTCACCTTTTGAAACAAAGATATTCAGGCTTGAGTAAAGACCTATTTGGAGGGAATTTGTAGCTTTAAGGAAGATCAAGTGACATTTTAGGGGAACTTTTTATCGCTTTGCTATTTATTGAATGAAAATCAATGGAGAGTGCTTGGAAAAGAACCAAAAACAAATGCAAAGATAGTAGAAAGGAGAGAATAACAAAGTTTAGAGGATAAATTATTGAAAGAAGGAACAAACAAAAATATCAAGAATTTATTAACACATTTAAAGACTTGTTTATTAAAAGAATAATAAAATAGATCTCTAGCAAAATGACCCCTCCTCCAAGGATGAAAAAAAAAAGAAAATTAAAAATACAGAAAAAATTTTACAGACTATGAAGAAACTTTGCATCCAATCTGAAAAGTTAGATAAAATGGATAACTTTCTAGAACATATGAATTATGGACATTTACCCAGAAAGCATTAGAAAATTGGGGTTAAAATTATAGTTCAGTACCTCTCCACTCCCTTCACACTCCCTGTCTGCTTATATCGCCTGCCCTTTAAAAAAGAAAAACCATAAAAGCAAGTTTGCCAACATTCAAAGAGCAGTTATTTCCTATCTTATCCAAACTACCCCACAGTACAGAAAACATGGAAATCTATCAACTCATTTCGATTACTGTTAGATTTGGGATAGGCCTAAGGTTAGTGCTATGTGGATGCAAAACTTGGGCAACTATAGAGCAGTCTTTTCTCTGAACACAGATACTAAATCTGTGTTTAATGAAGTGGACCCTTCAGTACATTATCAAGTATATAGTTGCCAAAGAAGATACACAGATGTCAAATAAGCATATGAGAAGATGCTCCACGTCATGTGTAATCAGGAAAATTAAAACTAAAATAACGATAAGGGATCACTGCACACCTTTAGTGTGGCCAGAATCCAGAGCACTGACGTCAGCAAATGTTGGAGAGGGTGGGGAACAGCAAGCACTCGCATGCATTGCTGGTGGGAGTGCAAAAGAGTGCGTCGCTTTGGAAGGCATTTTGACAGTTCCTGTTAAACTCAACGTAATCTCACCATGCAATCCAGTCGCCACACTCCTTGGTATTTACCCAAAGGGGCTGAAATCTCACGTCCACATAAAAACCCTCACATGGATGTTTACAGCAGCTTTGTTTGTCATAGGATCTTTTGACAGAACGTACTAAAGTGATTCTGATTTCATGCGGAAGGATGGAGAGCTGGCGATGAAAGGGCTTCCTAAATCCACGTCTCCCAGTCACCCCCAAAAACTCAAAACCACAAGAAAAAAAAATAAAACTACAGAAACATTATGTCCTCAGCATAACTAGAAAAATTGAATGGTTTTTGGACATTAAGTACTAAAATTAGTATAGTCTTTATAAATCACTGTGACAAAGTAGAAATCCCAGAAAAAAAAATCTTTCATTTTTTTAAAAGTACAAACGCAATTCAGTGGAAGAAGGAATTTCTTTTTTAAACAAATGATCCAGTTATCCCTTTAGGGAAAAAAAAAACCAGCCTTTAAATCTCAACAAACACAAAAATAAACTCAAAATGGATTGCAGGCCTAAACACTAAAGCTAAAACTATAAAATGTCTAGACAAAGACATTAGAGAAAATCTTTGCTGTTTTAGTGTAGGCAATGGTTTCTTAGATGGACACAAAAAACAACAATCATAAAAGAAAAAAATTTAGAAATCAGACTTCATCAAAATTAAACATTCTTGCTCTTTGAGTAAACCCATTAAGGACATTAAAAAAAGCAATCCACACATTATTAAAAAATATCCACAATTTTTTCAGCAAAGATAGTTTTGCCAGAATGTATACAGAACTCTCCCCCAAACAAAATAAGACATCAAGTAATACAATTAAAAATGGGCAAGCATTTTGAACTTGTGCTTCACAGAATATACTCAAATGGCCAATAAGCTCATAAAAATAGGCCCCATATCATTAGTCACCCAGGAAATGCAAATTAAAGCAACAGTAAGATGACGACACTGCACACCAACTCAAATGGCTAAAATTAAAAAGAACACAAACAAAACCTGACAATACTGCTGGTGAGAATGCAAAGTAATAAGCCAGCAATTTCACTCCAGATATTTACCAACGAGGAAAGGACATGTCCCTAGAAAGACTTCTACACAGATTCCCATAGTAGACTGACTCACAGTGGCCAAAAACCTGGAAACCACTCAAGTGTCCACCGACAACTGGATGAATACATAACATGTGGTCTGCCCTTACAGCGGAATGCTACTCACAAGTAAAAAGGACTGACCACCAACACGCAACAACATGGATGGCTCTTTGGGCCATCACGTTGAGTGCAACCTGCTAGACGTAGAAAAGCACTCATTGTTTGGTTTCATGTCTATGAAATGGAAGAAACAACTAACTTCATCAGTAGTAACAGAGGGCAGTTCGGAGAGTGTTTGGGTTTGGACAAGGGGCCTGGGTTGACTGGGAAACGGCAGAGAACTTCCTTCCTATGATAGGAATGTTTCATGTCTGATCACGATGGTGGTTATAGAGATGCATGTATTTGTCAAAACTCATCAAACTATACCCCAACAACTATGTTTCAGTGCAAATTACACCTCATAATTTTGACATGAGCATTGATTACATGCTTCATTTCAAGTTCTGATGACTGGCTACTGGGAGTGATGACCAGTGCTACTCCAAATGAGGACTGTTCCATTCATCAACACTACCAGGGACAGATTTTCAGCACGGTGAAATCTGGAAATGACCAGACAGCTGGACAGCAGCAATAATATAACAATGCAGTAGTGATGGGAGGGAGAAGGCGTTTTCAGGTCTCTTCAAGTCGGGGGAACATGTGGGTTCCGCGGTGCCACCCGGAGCGGCATTCACTCTGTTAAATGACCTCTGGTGCAACCCTAATAAGACCAGTTCTCTTTCTTTTAATTTCATTATTAATTCATAATTAAAATCAAAATCTGGCAATTTAATAATGCATGCTAATAATATGAAGGATGTTTTCTCCATGCCTTAGTTTTCATATTTTATATTCTTATTCTTTTAACAGATCCAGGAGTCCCTAAGTCTCTCAATTGTTCTAATGTAAGTGCAACTGATGCACAGCTCTTCTGGGAACCACCTGAGAGGACTTCTCACGGGTTCACTCTTTGTTACTGGAATGCTTCAGGTAACTTGTATGGAATTTAATTCCATCTAGGAAAAGACGAATCAAATGCGGGAAAGTGCAAGACACATGGGTTCAGCCGCAGAGGGCGCCACGGGCCTCCCTGCACAGCAGCTGGGGTGGGCGTCCTCCATGCCTAGATTGCAGAACTGCTTCCCCCGCTGTGGGCTCCCCAGCCTCTGAAATGACTAAAGCTCAGAACTGCCCCAGTACTTGCTTGTCTCTCTTGATTTCCTTAGTTCTCATCCTTACACCCCGCAGCCTAGAGAAAGAAAACCTCTGGAAAGACGACACACATACCTGTCTTCCAAATATTCCTCAAGTGAGCGACACTGGTTTGAACTCACTATTCAGGACCACAAACAGACCACTTCCAACACTCACTTCAACTGATACACATAGGAAATTGAGTGACTAAAATCGAACATGTACCCATTTAGCCACGGAGGCCAGTTTGATGACAGGTAGAATCTTGGGGGCATAGTTCTAGTTAGCGTTAAACTTCTCCAGAAATAAAGGTGGTCCAAAAAATGTGCTATGACTGGTTCAACCAGCAGACTGGTTCCTCCAAATCAGAGGCCAGTTAAGAGACTAAACATCTCCTGGATAATTTATCCAAAATGCTTGTAGAGAACACTGAGCACCAGTGGGCCGTCTCAGAGCAGACTCAGCACCTGGGAGAGCCCCTTGCTAATCGTTTCCCTGCAGCTTAAGGCAGGGCTCATGTTAACATCTCCCTGAAGTCCATCTCTTTGGTGGGTGGGTAGATACCAGACCTAAATTTCAAATTTTGAAAAGTAGAAAACCTTTTATCTTCAGCGTGTTATTTCGTATTTTGATAAAATTTTGTTTTTGCTGGTTTCTTGAATCTTAATAATCGAACAACTAAAGCAAAATTCAACACATGTGTGGTTTTCATATTACCCTAAGAGGACTCAGATGCTGTGGAGGAGAAATCTGTGCAGTGTGTTTACAAAGTTACGTCTATGAGGAAGGACGAATGCAAACTACAGGACGTTAAAACAGCGGGACGATTGGATGTCGTCTGCCTCACTAGGAACCTCTTGTACAAACTCTGATTTCTGTATGAGCACATCCTTTGAATTTCTTTTCTCTTCTCTGAATCTTCTACTCGCGGTCCCATTTGTATCTGGCATACAAAATACTCACATATTATTCTGGCAGTTTTTGTTACTTTTAATTAGGTCTTAAATTCCATTTCATGATTTTATCATTAATCATTTCAGTCACTGAAAGCTGCAAATTAAAAGAGGAGAGAAATGTAGTTGACATTTCTTTCATTTCCTCTATGTTTTTATGACTATTTTAAGGTTTTGTTAAACATTTCAGTAATGACTCTGGGAGGAGAGGTCCGTGTATATGTTCAGAGCTCAGACCACGTGGCTGAGGGTCGCAGGACTTCAGATCAGTGCTTAAGTTCGACAGCTTGAACCGTGCTTTATTTGCTACTGTATGTTCATGTTTTGAGCGCAAGACCCCTTGGGCAACTTCGGTGTCGTGTATGAACTTAACGACGCCAAGGGACAATGAAGGCTTCTCAGTACCGGGGGCGAGACCTCAAGTCATGGTTGCACTCAAAGGACTGTTCTTCAGAAGTCATTGAAACCAACGTGCACCCCTCAGGGTCACAGCGATGTTACTGGAAACGATTTTGTGTAATGCCTTTTTTTAAAGAGTGAAACTACCTCTTTTATTTTTTTTAAGAGCAGCTCAGATTGGGAAGTTGTTCATGGATTTCCTGAGGTGTTTTCTAAAAAGCAAAGAGGTGACAAATGTCCTCAGTCAGTGTCTTTCTAGCCATTTCCAGAGCCGCAGGCATGACTTGAAATGAGGCATGTTCCTATTTCCCTAAAGAAAACAAAATTTCAAGCCCTGAGTCAAGTAAGTCCTTCGCTTGTCCCGCTCAGCCTGTGCTTCTGACTTCAGAGCCCTGAGGACAAGTGTTCCCGCACGTGGAGGAGGCGGAGAGGCTCATATGAAGTATACTGGCCTTTCTACCAAAGCTTGGAACCCTTGGCAATTAGAAATGAACACTGGGAACCAGCTTTCTAAGCACTGTACACTTACATTCCCCAAATGCCAATATCTTTTGAAAAATGTATTGTTCAAAATTCAATCAACAATTTGACTTTTGTCAAGCTGGCTAAAAGCGTCACAGAGCAACATAAATGAACCTTATTTTGATGCTGAATTGTGAGGTTATGAGGTTACACCCACAAACAGACAAAATCGAGTCACTGAATGGAAGCCAGATGGACCTTGAGAATGACTTGTGGGTTGCAGCTGAGCTAGCAGTTCGTCCTTGTCCTTGCAGCCAGACCCCATATCAGGAGCTGGCAGAAGCTAGGAGTCGGCGGACCACCTGTCCCTCTGTAGAACTGCCCCTCTTCCTGTCCCCAGAGAGAACTCTCACTAGGGTCAGGGCAGAACTGAGTGGCAGGTGTAAGTTGATTAAGTCCAGCTTTGAGGATTTCTGAGAAAACAGACACTTACCTGGGCTGAAGCAGGCACTCTGTCCCATCCACCGTTCAGCCTCCCACGGTGAGGTGGAGAGACGCCTGTAGCCTCCATTTTGTGGGTAAGTAACTGAGATGAGACATCAGCACGTGATAGATCTTTTCTCACACTGTTTCTGCAAGTGCCTGGGCACATCCAGCTGGACCAGAGAAGTCAAGTGTCCAAGAGTAAGAAAGAGCTGGCCCCTGTGCAGTCGTTGGTGCCCTTTTCTGTCCCGGGATGCACAGTGAAGCTTTGAGCAGAGCCTCAGTGTCCGGACCTCATCCTGGCTCTGTTCCTCCTTCCCCGTGAGATCATGGGCAGACTGCGAATGTCTCTGAGGCTCAGTTTTCTCATCTGTAAAATCTGATGACATCAAGAGTGCCAGCCTGTAGGGCTGTGGCGATGGCTCACTGATTCACGTAGACCACCTAGAGCCGAGCTCGGCACAGAGCACCGTCTCCGCATTGCTCTTACCGTGGTTGGCGCTGTTAGCGGTGTCATCACTGTAGCTGCTACTCAGTGACACGCTGCCTCTCTCATCTTTCTTTAGACTATCTTTCTTGGTGGCAGTTGGCTACTCGAAAACAGTCAGTGCCTAGTGACTTTTCAACTTAACAAATGCTCAGTCATCTGCCTGAATGTTTAAACGTATTTCAGCAAGGTGTCCTCTCTCCTATCCCCACCCAGGCAGACTCTGCTGTCCTGGTCGGGTTTGTGCCTGAAGTCAAAATGCTCCTTCCTTCCTTAAAGTTTTCTTCTCTCCTTACACCTGCTCAGTCGCACTCATCTTCTAACGAACAGCTCAGATTCTCCTGCCAGCGTGAAGCTTTGCTGCATTGTCTCAGCCCCCATTTGTTACTATTGAGCTTAGGCCGTAGGACAGGGTGGACCAGTCTATTGCCGATCAAGAGAATTCGGCGTCTCAAGTCCACAACAGTAGCTAAAACCAATGCTCAAAGTTTTGAGGTTAAGTATGGAAAAAAAAGATTTCACCAAAGTACCAGAAAAAAAGGCCTTTCACAATATGCACTGTGGGCTGTGTTTTCTCAGAAAGCAAGGAGACCATCTTCTCAGATATGCCTAAAATTATTAAATACGTGGTGCAGCGAATTAACTAAAGGAAACCATAATCGTTGTATATTTGAGTCTATTGCTAGTAATCGCATGTGTTTGATCCATTTGCTAATAATTGTGTGCACTTCCGAGCACCAAGGATGTTTTTATTTCTCCATCATGCAGTTTTGGAGTTGGCTTGGAGTGATTTAACGTAGCGACGAAATTAAGTGTGTGGTCTTCTTGACTTTTGATGACTTAATAAATGTTTTCTTTTTCTTCCCTTGAGATCGAGTATGCCTCAATGAGACTGAACGCACATACACTCTGAGAAATCTGAAACCTTTTACAAGATATGATGTAACAGTACATGCCTTTGTCAATGGAAGGGTGTTTCGTCCCGGAGCTGATGCGGAATGTAAATTTAAAACAGAGACGGCACGTAAGTTATAGGCGTCGGTGCTTTTTCCTGTGAGCGGCAAGGAGGAGCGCGCAGCACGTCCACCTCCGTGCTTCGTTTGGGAAACACACTGATCTGGCACATAGGTTGACATCCAGGGTTTATGATCATTTAAAATACAACCATTTAAAACCCCGCATCCTGGGTTCTCTGTATTCTTCAGAAGTAATCACTGTAAGCATGCAGTACAAAAGTTTATGGAGTGGCACAATTTATAAGATTTCGGGCAGTTAAGTACCTAATCATGTTAGATAAAAATACATTACCTATTTTTATTTCTTTATTGTCTGGAAATATTGACTGCTGTCAGTCAACTTAATAACGTCTCACTCACAAAGCGTCCCCTTGCTAACGTCTGCTCACCTGGCAAAACACCTCATAAATCATAATATGTTGTTGGCACTTTCTGCTCTGTTACAGTGAACTACCTACTGTTTTATTTTATGTCATCTTTTACATTCATTTGGCTCTTGCCACCTGTATGATGGCTCCGTGGATTTTTGGTCCAAAAGTGGATCTGTCTCTGAGGTTGACGTTAATTGCATTGGGTCAGGGAAGAAGAAACGCCCTTGAGTAAGGCAGCAGCTTTCAGCTCCAGGGACCCTAACTGGCACCAGCTCACAAAGAAAAATTGTCCTGTGCAGGGCTGGGCACTGAATGCTCTTAATATCATTTAGGTTCTGGTTTCAAAAGTCTAGGTCCTCTGTCAGTTCATCCACATTGCTGCAAATGGCATTATTTCATTCTTTTTTATGGCTGAGTAGTATTCCATTATATATATTTATATATATATATATATATATATATATATATATATATATATATATATATATATATATACCTACCACATCTTCTTTATCCAGTCATCTGTTGATGGACATTTAGGTTGCTCCTGTGTCTTGGCTATTGTATATAGTGCTAACTATGAGCATTGGGGTCCATGTATCTTTTCAAATTAGAGTTTTCATCTAGAGATTATCATACTAAGTGAGATCGGTCACACAGAGAAAGACAAATATCATTAATCACTTATATGTAAAATCTATAAAAATGATACAAATGCACTTATTTACTAGACAGAAACAGACTCACAGGCATGGAAAACAAACTTATGGTTACCAAAGGAGAAAGGTGGGGAGGGGAAAATTAGGAGTTTCGGATTAACAGATACACACTACTAGATATCAAATCGATAAACAAGGACCTACTGTGTAGCACAGAGAACTATATTCAGTATCTTGTAATAAACCATAATGGAAAATAATCTGAAAAAGACTATCTGTATACATATCTACATGACTGAATCACTTTGCTGTGTACCTGAAACTAACACAACATTGTAAATCAAGTCTACTCCAATAAAAAGATAAATAAAAAGTCCAGGTCTTCAAGCTCTATGCTTTTGTTATGTTCCCGAATTTCTGTGCTATCACAGAAGCAAAGACAATTCATTGCTTCTGCTAAAGAATCCAGCCAGGTAGCTGTTCACCAGGGTCATGTAAGCACTTCCAGAAAGGAGGACCTGGGTGGTCTGCAGGCCTTTGGGGTTTCCCAACCACCCTCTGTCCCCTCCCCACACTCCCCTGTTTTCTCTCTATTCTCTGTTTCCACACACGCCCCTTAAGGGAACTGCAAACACTCTCATGATTTCAAGTACCACTTAGGTGCTAATATTTACTGAATGAATGCGTGATTTAATTTGGACGTTTTGTTACAGCTTTTCCACGTATGCTCTGTCCTAGCTTTCCAACCCATAACCCCCATAGTTTATATTGTACCCAAAGATAGTCAAGTAATTTAAATATGAATTTACCAAATGATGAAAGCAACACATCTTTCTTCCTTTTGGTAGCTCCAAGCCCGGTCAGGGGCTTAGAAGTCCTACGGAAGACAGATAACAGTGCAACTGTGACTTGCAAGGCTCCTGCTTATTTTAATGGTCCTGATACAGAGGACTACCATTTGGAAGTCAAAATTGAAGATAAACCAGTTAGATATTACTCAAGGAAAATGTGCAGCTTTGTGGTAGAAGGTCTTCAGTACTCAACACAATATACATTTGAGGTAAGATTACAATGTCTATAATCAGCGCAGAACTGATACGCATCACAGCCACTCGTGCGCAGCATTTAAATAGTGCTGAGACCAATGCTCATGTAAACTTGAGAAGCTCAAATATCTGAAGGGATCATACTTCTAAAGTTTGAAAAGTTTGCCTGCAAACTTTTCATCTCTAGTACTAAAAGCAGTGGTTTTTAGCAAATATTTTGTTGGGATATTTTTGACCTTCAACGTGATTTACTTATACCTGAATTGTTGCTCCGGTGTCAAGTAACACAGCGTTTTATGCGCTGGATGTCACTTTATCACTTCTTTCTTTCCTCTTGGCTTTTTATCTTTACTAGTACAACTTTTTTAATCACAAAAAAAATCTTTACAGGTACATTGAGATTAGAAAATAGTAGAAATAAATATTAGGAAAGACTGATGAATGTAGAGAAGCATAAAGCACACCTGTAAGCGTGCTGTCTGCCAGCCGTATTTTGCACGTACGCCTAAGATGGAGACACTCAGGCTTCCCTCCTGCTGCAGGGAAGGCCTGCGGTCCTTCTACCCCTTGTGTGTTTCTTCCCCGTAAGTCTCCTTTACTGTTTACCTGGAACACTTCATTTCCAGTCATCAAATGTGTGAGGATTTTTTTCCCCACGTCAAGTATCTGTGACACCGGCTGGGTGTCCCATCATTTAATTCAGTTCTGACACCATCTACCCAGAGGTAGCGTCAGGTCCCACGGGTTAAGGGCTCGGTCTCACAGGACTGGTCCCACCCACTTCAGGTGCCGATCGCGAGAAGCAGGGCCCTTCCAGTTCTGCTCGATTTGGCTACCCAGGGGGGGCTCCCTAGACCCCTTCCTTGGGTTTGTCTGCTCTGGTGAGGCCTGCGGGGGGCGGGCCCGGGAGCAGGGGCCTCTGTCCCTGGGGACTCGAAGTGTGGCGACTTCCTGGTGCGGCTGAGCTCTCCAACCCGGAAGCACGCTGAGCCCTGTCCTTTTGGGATTTTATGGGAGCGTCATCACGTAGGCCTGATCAGCCATTAAATCCATTTTCAGCCCTTCTCCTTTCTCAAGAGGATGAGGAGGAGGAGGGCGCTGAAACTTCCAAGACTCTACCCATGGCCTGGTCTTTCTGGTGACCGGCCCCCATCCAGGAGCCACCCAGGAGCCTGGCAGTCACCTCGGTAGAATAAGACACTCCTGTCACCCAGGAAATTACAAGTTTTTCTGGAGCTCTGTGTCGGGAATCAGGGTCAAAGACCAAATATTAGGACACAAGATGCTTCTAGATCCCTTAGCACTTAGAGAACACAAGAGTTCAGGAGTCCTGCGCCAGGAACCAGAGGTGGGGACCAACATCTATTTTCCATTTTCTCACGACTTCCATAATATGAACTCACAGTTTGAGAAGCTGTGTGTTTCATAAATCACCATGTCATGAACATTTTTCCATGTTAACTATTCTGCTACTGTGCAGTTTTTAAGGGTTGCATAAACTTCTACCTTACAGCTTTATCACATTCTACTAACTATATCTGTTTTGGTCTCTGTTAAAAACAATCATCAGTAAGCATCCTTATTGGGCAAATAACAAAATCTTTGACTATGGCTTTTGTCATTTCTGCTTCAATAAATTCCTGGAAATGAATGTATCAGGTCAAAAGGAATTTCCATTTAATTTAAGAATTTTCATGTTACTTTATTTTTCCTTTCCGCGTTACCAAATTACCCGTCCTGTAGTCATGTGTGAAATGATTGCTTCGGAGTCTCCCTGACTCTGAACACGCCCTTTTTCTTTGGTGTTTAGTGGGTAAATATGATATTGGCATCTCTCTTTGTTTTCATGGGTTTTCTTTATTTACTGTTGAGGAGAAACTTTTTTTTTATTATCATTGTTCTTGTGATAACATGCTCCTTACCTCCTTTGTCCAGTATTCTTTGGGGATGCTTCTTGAATCTTAATAGGATTAAACTCTTTGTCTCATGTGAGTCACAAATTTTGTTTTCAGTGTATAGTTTGCCTTTTTATTTTCTTAATAGCACTTTAAATCATACACAAATGTCCCTTTTATTTTTATTCAGTCAGATTATCTCTTTCATTTCTTGTTTAATGGGAATTTCCATAGTTGACTACTGTTTAATGTGATATTGACAACTAGTCTTCATAGTCTCATTGCTTAAAAAAGTGTGTATGTATATATATTTCTTATTTTTAGCCAGAAAATTAGGTTGGACTTTAATCAATTTTTCAATGGTACCAAATTAGATGACACCATGGTTGTGATGCTGTGTTGTGTCTTGTTTATATGGTAAATTATAGTGATTGATGTTCTAATATTGAACTATTGTCACATTCTAAGAAAAAACTCTGCTCTGTCATTGTGTATTATTTTTCAGAAGTATTTTTGATCTCAATAACTTAATTTCCTAAGTCTTTATGAAGACATTCATAAATGAGGTCTTTCAGTAAGTGTGTAGAGGTGATGTTGGCATGGGGGGGGCACATGTCATCCTTGTTATATTTTTGGTATAAAAGTTCTGTTAACCTGATGAGACCCCTTGGAGACATTTTCCTGTTTTTCTGTGTTTTATAACTTCAAATAATACAGGAATGATTTATTCACTGAAAAAATGTGTTTTAGCCTTTTGCCGCAGAGGGGTTCTTTGAGACCCATTTATGTTTTCTTTCAGTGTCACCGTCCTTTTTGGGTGTTTTAGCCCTTTTGAGTGAGTGTGCCACCTCTGTTTTCCCACAGAACGGTCCGAGTGAAAGAACCCCTGTGCTCTCAGCCACCACCCTGCACCCGCTTCAGCCCCCGCGGCTTCCTCGCGCCCAGGGAGCCCCCCGCTCGCTGGCTTCCTCTCCGTTTCTCAAAACACCCAGGCTTCACTCTCTTTAGGCATTTTACTCAATGCTCTTCCTTCTTTCTAGACTTTTCTTCTCCGATTTGTTAATTATGATAAAGTATTCTGGAAAAATATAGATAAACATCATACTGGAATACAATCTTAGAATTCGAATTCGGAGCCAGTTACTCAGTCACCGGCTGACTTCCCCTCTTCAAGCGCTTCTCTTGTGCTCTTCACCGCAGTTCCCATAACTTGTTTATGTCTTTATTTAAGAAGCCACCGCTGCATTTACACCTTCATGAGGGAGCAGTCGTTTTAGTTTCATTTATCGTTGTGCTCTCTGGTTAATAAATTCATTAAGTTGTTTTGATTAATCTTGATTTGTTACTTTCCTTGATTGTAGGTTTATTTTTCTTTAAAAAATTATTTATTTATTTATTTTGGGGGGAGGTAATTAGGTTTATATTTTTTTAATGAAGGTACTGGGGATTGAATCTAGGACCTCATGCCTGTTAAGCACACGCTGTACCACTGAGCTACACACACTACCCACCCACCATAGGTTTATTTTGATGTTCTGCTAGTTTGGGGATTTAAAGTGATTTTTGATTATTTACTTCTTTCTCTTTTTTTATTAACTAGAAAAATTAAAGCTATGGATTGTCCTTTGGTAAAATTTTGACTCTGTCCCATGTCTGTATTATCTATCACTAATTTCTCAATGACTGACATAAAATTTAATGAGTAGATTTTTAAAGTAGAATATTCTTATTATTGATAATTTCTAAAGAGTATAGAATTGTAATTTGGAAGAGTTTTTAATTTATTTGTTTTTTAAGAGACTTTCTATATTTCTGGTTCTTAAATTTTTTATTGCTGTTAATTATTAGTTTATAAAAGATAATTGGCTTTTACAATTTCTGCCTTCTGGAATTTATAATATTTTCTACAGCTTATGATACATACATTATGATAAATGCTTTGAATATTCTGTGAGTACTGGGTAAATTATATATTCTCCATAGTTTTAAAGCTTAGATGTGTATTTTCCAGATTTATTACATTTGTCATTAATCTCTTTTAATGATATTATTCATATCTATTTTTGCTTACATATATGTGTGTGTATATATATATATTTTTTTTTTCTGAAGATTCTTAATGCTTTCTGGATCCATGCAGTTTCCTCGGTATATCTAAATTGTTTTGCTTTATTTGAATTCAATATTTTGAGATGGAAGTATTTATGCTACTTATGTCTATCCTGTAAATTTTACCCTGTATTACTTTAGAGCATCAGTCTTTATCATTTTAACCCTTGTGAACTAAATATCACTTTAATATAAATATTGCAATTCTTACATTATTTTGTTTCCACTCAGCCTTAAAAATTTTTTTGTACGTTTTATGTGTAACTCTTGTAAAAAAATTACGGCAAAATTTCCTTTTTTAAAAAATGTGGTGATGTTAGCCTATTCATAGGTAATTATTGGTAAATTATTTTTAATAGATATTATTGGTAAATGGGCTATGATGTCTTTATATCTTTTCCATTGTTAAATACCTTCTTTAAAAGAATCTTGCTAGTAAAATATTGACATAATCTTGAAGCTTCAACTTTAAATGAAAGCTAACCAGTATATTTTTTATGAAATTAAACAGCAATGTATGCAAAATATGTATGTGTTATATTGACTTATAAATTCATGTTAAGAAAACAATTTTCTCTTTTATTACTGAAATTCAGGTCTATTATCACAACGGGGAACATCGTGGTAATTCAGAAAGTGTTTCGCATACGACATCTTGTAAGTCATTGCTTGGCTATTATATTATATTTATATTAAATACATATTAGCATTTTTCAAAGCTTTATTATTTTATATTCATATGCATGTTTAATTATTAAATGTTTAAACTATGCATTTTCCATAGAAACTATATTTTCAGTTGTCTGAACAAACACATGTGCAGGAGAACATATTAAAATATAATTCCTTAAATTCAAGTTAGAAGATTCAATTATTAAAAGATTGCTGATTTCATAAAATAATGCATAAAGGAGTTGTCTGCGTAGACTATGATGCATACGGCGCCTCTTCACGTCAGTAACGAGCACGTTCGTCCTGCGCACCATTTTAGAGACGGTTCCCTTATCTTCCCCTGTCCTTCCACGTATGCACGGCAGAAGCAGGCGTTGCCTGCAAACCTGTGGCTCACCCAACTGCAGCCAGGTTAAGCGTTCCCTAATGACAGTGTGGCTATTTACTTTTTTGTCATTAATATTTAAACATACTTTAATCAAAATAAAGATGCATAGAGAAAAAAACTCACTTACATTAAAATGTCACTATAATAGTGACAATAACAGCTGTGTGTTACCACTCCCCCTCCAGGATGACCACTTTTCACCATTTCTTCTTACAGTTTCCTCCTTCTGAATAAATAATAATATCTGCAGCTCTATCCAGAATTATTAATGTTTGATCTGGGCCGTGGAGGAAGGAGACTTAGCCCGCTGCTTGTTAGCTTTATAAAAAAATTAAATGTAAAGCTCCAAGTGCAATATTGCCTGTTTCTAATGTTCTTGCCACTTCTCTGTCTTTGCCTTTTACCCTCATGTGCACAATCACTGATGCTTTATTTCCCCAAGTCTTTTGAAAGAGGAGAGATATAAAAATAGCTTATTTTCCGAGTCCTATACGAAGTTTTAGTTCTTTCTGCTCAGATTTATAAAATAAAAGCTCCTGGTGTGAAATGCCAGCCAAATTCAGTCAGCTCTCTTTGATTTTTATTTCTATGTACTTTCTTTTTCCCCCACCACCCCCAATGCAGGTACTGGGGATTAAATCCAGGACCTTGTGCACGCCAAGCATGCGCTCTACCACTGAGCTGTACCCTCTACCTCCTATGTACTGTCTGTTATAAGCCCTTACAATAAACACAGCTGCATTGGGTTTTTCTGATTATGTCAATAATTTATAGCAGCAGCGTCTATGCTGGGGTCATACACTCAGCTGGAGTTTTCACGCTGACATCTTAATAGACCAGGCCTGGCATCACTTCACTCAGAGAGACGCAGAGCGGGAAACAGCCCAGGAGGTGGTCTGGCTGTGGGAATCCTGGTAGCAGGGCGTGTGGCAGTCCAGGGACTTCTTACTCTCTGACCTTCTCCCAGGAGATGCAAGAGTGAGACCACATGTGTGGGTGCGGGAGCTTCCCCAGCTTGGAAGCCCCTCACGTGCTTTCCACACGGCCTCCTCCCTCTTCACGCCCGAGCAGCTGCCCCTTGGACATGCACTGTTGCTCCTGGCTTCAGGCTCTTTCTAACTACACTTCTGCCTGTTATATGCAGCCCCCAGACGCCTGCCTCGCTAACTCCCTCACCTCTCAGTCTATCACCTTCTAACCTACGGTACTATCTGCTTATTCATTGTGTATACTGTTAACTGTCTATCCTCCCAGAAGGAAAGCCCTGTGAGGACCAGAATCTCTGTCTTTACTTCATTCTCTGAGTATCTTAAACACCGAAATCAGTGTTTGACACCCACTAAGACTCAAAACATTTTGTGTGCACACTGAATAATTAGTACTGACCACGTCCCAGGGACGATGCTGAATGTTTACCATGAATCAAACTTGTTTAGCATCATTTTAGGAATTAGGGATGGACACACAAAGATAATAAGGATTCTGGCCGAGGTCCTAACTAGGAAGTGATGGAGACAGATTTCAAATCCAAGCTGTCTGGCTCCAGAATGGAGGCCTTAATGTGTTCGTGTTATTTGACTGCACTCTCACTGTAGATGAACAGAATGACACACTAATTCAGGGCAAGGGAGATCTCCAGTACACTCTCTTCTCTCTGCCCTTCCTCTCAGAGAGGGCGTGACTTCACATTACACCTTAGTGAAAATTCACGCCGGGCTGAGTCTAATCTCAACTACAGGATGAAAAATTTTTGTCCTTTGGTTAATTGATTTTATCCCTCAACGAGCAGATTTGTCTCCGTGGGGCAGAGAACTTTCTGATCCCTTTAAGAGGCTGCCTACTTCTGCATCTAAAATTAAACTGTGGGAGTTTCTCTCTGAGAATTACAACTAGATTTCCTTTTGGATTCCTTCCAAATGGAGTGACTGAAAGAAAGAGAATTAGATCTAAATGATGGTATCTCATAAAAGGACATTATTCAGCAGAAGGGAAGAGATTTGCTTTCCTCTACTCTAATTACACTCTTAAAATATGAAGTGTTTTTATTGGTTCTGAACAATATAGACAAAGTTTACAAAATCAGGAATGTATTGTGTTTGGTTTCATTCTAAAAACTGTATTTTTTGAAAACCTCAAAAGAAATGAAAATGTTAAAATGTAAGTGCTTTAAAGGTGATTTTTCAAAAAATCCAGCAAAATATTCGATGTAATAAGTTCCCTTCATGTGTTTTCATTTCTAGATAATTCTAAGGCTCTGATTATATTTCTGGTGTTTCTGATTATTGTGACATCCATAGCCCTGCTCATTGTTCTCTATAAAATCTATGCTCTGCATAAGAAAAGATCCAGGTAAGAGCTGAATTCAAAATAAAAAAAATAATAATCATAGTAATAATGATGAAAGCCCCATTTATGAGGCAGGTTTGGAACCAATTAAGTGAAAAATCTGAATTCAGAGATGACAGCATGAAGTCTAGATCATTACTGACCTTTTGATCAAAGACTTTTATATGGTCTTATTGGTTTATATGAAATATTAATATTTTCTATGTTCACTAATAATGGTATGGATTTCCTTTAATAATAACTGATGAAAAGAAATTGAGTCAGAAGTAAAAAAAAAAAGAAGGATCTAGAAATGACAAAGGCAAAAGACAGGAGAGAGAGATAGGGACGTATATGCATTCATTTGGCCAGGAACAACTACATTTTATGAAAACCAAGAGGTTTCAAATAAAACAACATAGCCACCTATCCAAGTATGGCTGACCACCCTGGTTTCTTCCTCCCTCACTTTTTCTTCCCCCTTGAGGCCCCAGTGTTCCTCCCCCCTCCCCCTCCTGCTCTCCCCTCTTTCCTTCTTACCCTCCCTCCTTCCTTGAAGATATTCATTTAATATAAATTGATTGCCAACAGAATTCTATGCTTCTTATGAATAAGGAAACTTATATTTCTTATTTTCACAGCAATTTAGATGAACAGCAGGAACTTGTTGAAAGGGGTAAGTATGCATGTACTTTTTGCTGGTGAATCTCCCTTCTCATTTGAATCCACTCATTTTAAATAATTCAACATTAAAAAATATCTAATCTGGACTTTCTCTGTGGATATGGTGTCAAAAGTTAAATTCATTTATGTATTTATTCAGCCAGCAAGAATCTAGGACTTGCCCAGTGAACACCAAATGTGGTGCCTGTCCTCAAAGTACAGCAGTGACAGGTCGCAGCCTCTGCTCTTAAAGGTTTAGAGTCGAGCTGAAGAGACAGAATTTGATAGACGCCATGTGGATAATATGACATTTGGTAGATGCCACAGTTGTCCAGTGTATACAGTTCCAGAGAAAGACCGACAATAGAAAACTGCGTGTGGGAAGGCAGGGATCTGGGTCTTCTGAGACATCAGACAAGCGCGGGCGTGGTGCAGGGAGGGGCAGGCGCAGTCTCGCAGGCCGTGTGCTCGCGTGTTCCCACTCAGGGCGCCTTTATGGACCGAAAAACTGCAATTTGACTTAGGAAATGAAAACACATTCCATTTTTCCTATTTTCTCCTAAACTTTTACTGTTCTTCATTCATTTCTTTTTTAAAATGTGATTTTTAATCCAGTAAAATGGGTTGGAGTTAAAGAAATTGAAACTATGTGTACGGTAAAGAGAATGAGTTGCTTTCTCATACTCAAGACAGGACAGTTTTCAGAACTCCTGCTCCTGGGTTTAACTTGCCTTCGAAGGGTTTCCCTCCTAGTCTGTGAGGAGAAGCTCGGGGGTGGGTTCCTCGAAGTGCCCCGAGGGGCTTCGTTTTCCATTGCAGGACCCACTGCTTCCTGACACCGGGTGGCATATTGCATTTGTGCATTAACCCTCCGGCCCTAATGGGGATGTGAAGCTCTGTAAGGGCAGGGAGGGTTTCCTTTCCCAGTCACGGCTTTACCCCCAGCGCGCAGGGGAGCGTATGGGATTTCACGCACATCCATGAATAAGTAAACGAAGGGGCTGAAGCACCCTGAGGGTTAGTCTCCACAGGCCGAGGGAAGGATGAAGAGCTCGAGCGAGAAGCACCTGAGACTGGGAGGTGGAGGGCCCCTGCCAGGGCTCAAGGCTGCCCCGAGAGCTTCAAAGGAGCCTGGACCTCCAAGTTGGCAGAGATCGCCCCTTGGAATGGCTAGAACTTACTTGGACCCCATAAAACCCCAGCTGTGGCCCAGAGTTCAGAAGGAATGCAGGTCCGAGACCCCCGGCCGCCCCAAGAAGAAACGTGCACGGCCGGTTTGATAGTTGGGGTTGGATAGAACATTTCTGTGGACAGTAAGACAAACCTGCAAACTGCATGGACGTCTTATTTCTGTATCAAACCAAAGAGGGGAATTTGATGTGAATCTTGAAAGAAATACTGCCAGACGCACCTGGGATAGTGGGAGAAACACTTGTTACGCGTGTAGCGGCTTATATTCTCTTTTTCTTCTGAAACTGTTTGTCAGGGCCCAAGCACGGTGATAGCTGTCGACGTTAGCATTATTTTTATTCTGTAGTAACTTACTTCACAAGCGTAGCACGTACTGAGCTTCACGCTCTAGGGGCACAACAATTAACACGGTCTGTGCACAATCTAGTATGAAGAGATGACCACGCTAAGAGGAGTCCTGGGTGTCAGAATATTAATCATCTTCTCTTATTTATTTGTTCACGATATTTCACAATAAGTTAAAAACAGATAGAATAAAAAGAAAAAATAATCATAACCATATAGATAAATAAGGATGGTAATTGCCGTAAACGCATGCAATCAAACAAAAAATGTAGACATCCTTCCAGTGGTGATATTTGGTCTGGAATCTGCTCCTAGAGAGAAAGCGAGAAAGGACATTCTGGGTGGGGAGAACGGCATGTGCAGAGACACGGGGACCTGACACTGCGATGCCCTTGGAAACTGTTCCTGCCTAAGATGTAAAGCACGAGTGTGGGAAACGGTGCGGCTGGGATGCGCCGGGGAGGCCATGAAAGGGCTCACGCAGGAAACACTTACACTTTAGCCTTCAGGCAACAGAGAACAAACAATAGTGGTAGTTTTTTTTTTTTCCCCAACAAGTAGAGTTGCATGCTCATATTTGCATTTCAGAAGATGAATTTGTGGCAGTTGAAAAGGGAAATCAGGGCGGGGAAGGCCTGAAGGGAGGCAGAGGAGTCAGGAAGATGTTGTCACAAGGGAGTCCGGAGTGTGACCACAGGCAGCAGGGGCGGAAAGTGCTGGGTGACCTGTTGGATGCAGAACAGAGGGAGAAGTCGTGGACCACGTGGAAGTTTTTGTCTTAAGTTACTTGGTTAATGGTGGTCCTGTTAGCTGAGACTTAAAATGCTAGAAAAAAGGGGAAATAAATGACTGAGCATCTTGGCTTTGAGGTACCCATGGAATAACTGTGTGAAAAATCTGAGCGTAAGTTGGAAAGATTAATATAAAGCCCAGAAGAGGGCTGGAGCCTGAGATTTAGGAGTCCTGGGTTTATGCGTGCATCTTTATTTGTGAGATCTTCCTGGTGGAATGTGTGTGAGAAGGAGAGATGCTAAAGACTGACTCCAAGATGTCAATTTAGTGAAATTTGTGTGGGCGCTGGAGAGAGAGACGTAACGATAGTCATGAATGTCTGATGTGTTTAAAGATGATGAGAAACAGCTGATGAGTGTGGAGCCCATCCACGCAGACGTCTTGCTGGAAACGTACAAGAGAAAGATCGCGGATGAAGGCAGGCTCTTCCTGGCTGAATTTCAGGTGCGTGCCCTTCCCGAGGTACGACGAGAAAGCTGACTCGGTGATCAGCATGGCTCCTCCTTGCATGCACTGCACACCCCTCTGCCTTGGTAACTTAGCCCACATAATCCTGCCACTGATGGATGCAGAGATGACATATTTAGGGCCAGAAGAAAGACTCCTGGTCATCAAACTAGTCAATATTTTCCAAATAATGCTTTGTTGTGTTATTACTAGTTACGAAGTTGTCTCACGGAACCAATTTGGCTGATTTTTGTACTTGTACTCTCAGTACAACATTATGATTCAACAAATTTTAAAGCAGCAGAGCAGTTAATGCTAAATTTGCTCTCACTCATGGGATTTATTCGCAGAGTAGTCCGTCATTCATTTTTTTGAAGAGTGGTGTTTTTTTTTTCATAATTCCTAATAGCATAGTGTCAGTTACCATATGCAATTTGTTCATGGGTATAAAGGGAAACAGGTTCAAGGATGTCTCATTTGCTCCAAACGAGAAGTGGCAGGGGGAACTGGTTTTTTTGAATCGGTTGTGACCCGAAGGATCTTCGTGTCTTTCAGAGCATTCCACGGGTATTCAGCAAGTTTTCTATCAAGGATGCTCGGAAACCCTTTAACCAGAATAAAAACCGCTATGTTGACATCCTTCCTTGTAAGTGCTCGTTGAGAACTGAATTTCCACATGTTGAGTCTACTTGATTCGTCATGATTCCACTCATTTGTATTTCTTTTCTTGGAACAGATGATTATAACCGTGTTGAACTCTCTGATGTAAACGGAGATGCAGGGTCAAACTACATAAATGCCAGCTACATCGATGTGAGTGGAAGTGCACACCCGCCAGGTCCCACCCCATCTCGGTCACTCTGTCGTCCATCACCTTCGTTTTTCTCGTATCCATGCACTCCGTCTGGTCCCTTCTCTGTCATGGCGGAGTATTAGAAGTACTGTTAGAAATAATGTGAAGCAAGCCCACAGGTGTCATTGGTACAAACAACACGGTCACTCATATTTGCAAAAATAGTTCCTATTTGCTACTGGCACTAGGTAGTGTAGGGTTTTTCTCTGCAGACAAAGTGACACTAAGAGTTAAAACACTCTGGTGCCTGTTATGTGCTGGGTATTAGACCAAATGATCTACTTGAGTATTTTTCATAAGAGCCCCACCTCTGACCCTTGCCGTGGAGTCGGGGACTGGGCGGCTCTGGTTAATTCATTACTTTGCCTTGTTCAGTTAGTAAAGATCTGATGACATTGTGCCGCATGGCTAACTTATCCAAAATACATAAATGTGTAATTTGTTATACAATTGTTAAGTGATGCATCACACAAATTTTAAAAAATGTAAACAGTATAAAAACACAGACAGCTTGAAAAAAATCTTCATCCCACGCAATCCACCATTTACCCGGGGCCTCCACCCACCTGGAAGGGTGGCCTCTGTGTAGTTTCTCATTCATCCTGGGGGAGTTTCTACATAAACAAGAGAACTCCAACATTTGTTCTTCCTTTCTTTATCCAAAGGTGTTAACATAATACCCACACTGCTCTGTACAATGCTGCATTTGCCTAAAATATGTGCTGGATAAATGAAATATCACTAAAAAGAAGGGAAAGGCGAGCTTTTCCTGTAAGGGGCCAGTTGGCAAATATTTTGGGTTTTGCAGGACATGCCATTTCTGTCACAACTACTCAGCTCTCAAGCCGAGCAACTACTTCCACAGACAAGGCAGAATGTGGCTGTGTTCCAAAAAGACCTGTGTTTACAAAATCAGGCCATGAATTCGGCCCACAGGCTGGCCTTTGCTGACTTTGGACATAGAGCATTTCTACATCTTTCTTTTATATTTTTGGAGTAATTCTGGGCATGGCTGCACTGTGGCGTATTCCATCAGTTCTGATAGTAATGGGCATTAAATTTGTTTTCTCATCTACTGTTGCCAACAGTTAGTGGTTTATTATAACTAATCTTGACTCATGTTATCCCACAGTGAGTTTCAGTGTATCTGTAGGGTGACCTCCCAAAGGAAGAATTCCCAAGCTAAGAAGAATATGCATCTGTAATTTTAAAAACGTTTCCAAGCGGTCCTCCAGTGGGGTTGTACCGATTTACATTCCACCCGCAAATAATGAGTGTTTATTTCCACTCAGACCCACCAGAAAAATGACTGTCAAATTTTTTTTTGACAGTCAGAGAGTTGACAGTGCATTGGTCATGCTACCATATATGCTGGTTTATGAGGTCATTCTTAAATTTTTCGTAAAGTAAAATAACAGAAAAGCAAAAAAACAATTGAAGTTGGGGTTTTGTTTGCTTGTTTGGATCTATTTGAATATATAAACTTTCAGTAGAGAAGATGAAATGGTAAAATTCTATTTATTTATTTATTTATTTATTTATTTACATGGTGTATTAATTTCCTAGAATGGCCATAACAAAGCACCACACACTGAATGGCTTAACACAACAAAAATGTGTTATCTCACAGTTCTGGAAGATAGAAGTCAGACATCGGGTGTTAGCAGGGCCATGCTCTCTCTGGAAGGTCTGGAGAAAAAAATCCTTTGCATCTTCCTGGCTTCTAGTGGTCCCTGGCAATCCCTGGCGTTCCCTGGAGTGTAGCTGCGTCACCCTGTCTGTGCCTCCATCAACACGTCAACACATGGCCGTCTTCCCTGCGTGTCTCTATGTCACTGTGTCTCCTTTCTCTTACAAAGACACCAGTCATTAAATATAAGGCCCAACCTCAGCCAGTATGACCTCATCTTCCACAGAGACCCTAATTCCAACTAAGGTGACATTTTGAGATTCCGAGTGGCCATGAGTTTGGGGCAACATTATTCACTCTACTACACACAGTTTATGTAAAGTAATTAGAAGGATTTAAAGGATCTAGGATGCCTGCGTTACGCTTCTAACTTGCTGCACCAGCCCAGATGAGGAGAACGCCCATCTAGTTTTAAAGATTGTTCAAGGCATATAACAAAGACACATGAAGGTTATGAATACTGTTTGTAAATGCTAACTAACATGTTTGGCACAGTTAAATACCTGATCGTGAGTTTAAAAAAATCCCCCTTACAATTGGAAACTGCGGAGGGAAATACACAACCAAGAAATGGTGGATCTAAAGCAGCTGCTTCTGTTTCACAGTTTGACATGTGAATGAATAATTGAGGGCTCAGTAAATGACATGTCTTTGTGTGTGTTTTGAATAGGGCTTCAAAGAACCCAGGAAATACATCGCTGCACAAGGTAATTTATCTGCAGGTCCAATATTCTTTTTGAAAAATTGTTCTATGGCACTTTCAAGAGGACACGTCTTACCAGGGTTTACTTGCTCACCTCCCAGGTCCCAGGGATGAAACCGTTGATGACTTCTGGAGGATGATCTGGGAACAGAAAGCCACAGTTATTGTCATGGTCACTCGCTGTGAAGAAGGGAACAAGGTGAGGACTTTGAAGATTCATTGAGGGAAGGCCTAGGGCCTCGAGGTGGAGGCTGGGGTTAGGAGAAGACAGTGCTGAGTTGCGTTTTGAAAAGTCCTGTGTGTATGTGCTTGATGACAAAACAAAGTTCTCTATTTTAATCAGTATGACATTTTATTTAAATTTTTCAAACATGTAGAAAAATAAAATACATATGTATATATATACATATATACAAGTAAAATGTAGATGTTTCTGCTTAGCTGGATTTACGAGTGATTCCTTTTTTGTTGCAGTGTTACTATAATTATAAAATGTTATCATTACAGTATTAAGTTCAGTACATTTTTTTTTTTTACTTTATTACTTAAAAAAAAAACTTTTTTGTAGGGGGGTGGTAAGGTTTATTTATTTAATGGAGGTACTGGGGATTGAACCCAGGACCTTGTGCGTGTTAAGCACACACTTCACCCCTGAGCTATACCCTCCTTTCCTAGTTCAGTGCATTTCTGTGTGCTGATTTCACAAGCACTTGTGAATCGTGACCTTGGGCAGATAGATGGTAGTTCGTGTAATGTGACTTAAGGAGGCACGAGAGCCTCCCATCCCTCAGCCTGAAATGACCCACGTGCCACCACATCATTTCTGCAGACCACTGAGCAAGTCCTTGTTTAGTCTGCAGCTAAGCTGGGAAGATCACCCTTCTGCTGGGTAATGTGAAGGAAACCCTTCAGGGCAGTTAGTGGGAAATGGAATACATTTTCAGCATCACAATTTAGAGGAGAATATACAAATGTTTGGAGAATTTCAAATGATACATGTTTGCTTTGTTTTGTTTTACAAAGAATGCTTAATAGAGAAAATCGCTTAACTGAATGATGATTATTTTTTTAAATATAGAACAAGTGTGCAGAGTACTGGCCGTCGATGGAAGAGGGCACCCGGGCTTTTGGAGATGTGGTGGTGGAGGTCAATGAGCACAAAAGATGCCCAGATTACATCATTCAGAAGTTGACTGTTACACATGTGAGTTTGCTCTGTGACATAACTTCAATTTTCACACGTTGGTCTAAAAATGTAATTACAGAATATTAGATGTGAGACATTAGCATACGTCTGGGAAATTCTTTGTAGTGAAATACAGGAGGAAGAGCTGGGTTAGAGCAACAGCACAAGCCAACGGGGTCAAGGTAGGTCACTAGTGAAAGCAGTGTTCACATGGCGCCACATCAGGAGCTGATGACGCCGTGAGCCTTGGAGAGTAAAGAAAAGAGGCCATTAAATGTGTTGAATAAATGAATAAATTACTGAATGACTGACAAAAAGGGTGTCTAGCCTCAGTGGGTTTATGGAAAGACTATTTATACAAATGGCAGACAGACTACTGTAAAAGTAAACAGTTCTATCTCTGTAGGGCAGAAAAAGTGTTGAATGTTCAGTTCAGGGCCCTGTCAGTGAGGCCTTCGGTGGTAGTGAGAACGGAGGCCTTCACGTGGATTGTGTGGTGCTGTTCCTGTGGGAAGTTCAGGCCTACGGAGAAGGGAAGTTGAGCAGTGGCCGCTCGGGCCTGGGGGTGGGGCGGGGCAAGTGCGGCGGCCCGTGGCGTAGGTTTCTTCTCAGGGTCACGAAGATGCCCTGTGATCAGCTGGCGGTGATGACCTCACAACTCTGTGAATATAGTAACATATATAATAAAACATAAAAAAAAACTTCTGTACTTTCAGGGAATGAATTTAAGGCATGTGAAAAATATCTTAATAAAGGTGTTGAAATGGAGGTCATTATAGATAAGGCTGAAATTTTCTCTGAATTCCATTTATAGAAGGTTATTTTCAGTAATCTAAGTTGCATTTCCATATGGTCCAGATACATCTTCTGCAAGGAGAAACACCACGTGCGTGTTTCTCCCCAGGCCTCCTAAGACTCCGGTGGCATCACCAGTGACTGTGCCCTCCGAGGGCTGTGACTGTCCCAGCAGGGCCCGTGACTGAATGCACGACGCCCCGCGCCATGAAGGCCTCCCATGCCAGGCCTGAGCGGAGGCCCGTGCCAGTCTGGTTGCACTGGTTCGCCTGACGTTACTGCTCTGATTAACTCAGTCGTTTCCTATCTGGACAATTGCAACCACCCACGTTCTGTTGCTCCTCCTGATATTTCAGTGTAGGTGGTTCTTCTTGATTCCTGGTCAGAGAACTATGAGTGATGCCCCTGCTAGTGGTTACCTTGAAACTGGGGCAAATTTGAGCTGTTATTTGGGGCTGCCTGTCCTCAGTTCTCTCTCTACAGCCTAAGTGGACCTTCCTAATAGGAGAATATAACATTCATCAAATAATTAATCAGACTTTCTTCCATGACAGTAGTCCTGTTTGCCTACCAAGCAGAAGTATTTCAAACAACTGTGAGAATGGCTTTTAGTTTATATCTTTTAATACCCCCTCCTCCCACCAACCCCCAGTTTGTGCGTGTGTGTGTGTGTGTGTGTGTGTGTGTGTGTGTGTGTGTGTGTGTGTGTGTGTTTTAAATTTCTTTGCTTGTTTTGGTTTGGTGGCATGAAAGCTCCTGGCAGTTTCGGCTACCCTTGCCACACCTCACTTACCTCCCTGGTAAGTAACTGCTTACTGGTCGGTGCCTGCCAGTCCTGCACGATGGCTCAGTTCCTAGTTATTTGTTGGAAACGAAAATGTGATCATGGATGAAAAGAACTTGCATGAGGAGTGTTCTGTACTGGCCTTCCCTTCCGCCTATTTTTGTCCCATAGTTTGCCTTGAGAAAAGCAAATCGTCTAAAAGAAATATTATCTCCTGACTAGAAAAAAGAAAAAGCAACCGGAAGAGCAGTGACCCACATTCAGTTCACCAGCTGGCCGGACCACGGGGTCCCGGAAGACCCTCACCTGCTCCTGAAGCTGCGCAGGAGAGTGAACGCCTTCAGCAACTTCTTCAGCGGCCCCATCGTGGTGCACTGCAGGTAAAGGGAGGCCTGCTCCCGCGGCGCCGGGCTGCTCGGATCCGCGCCCCGTGGGCTGGGAGGGCCGTTGCCCCACTTCTGCAACTGCGATCCTGAGAAGCAGTCTCGGAGGAGGAACCTACATTGTTTTCTCTGCGTCACCCCGGTTGGCTTTTCCATTCCTTTTCCTGCCACACTCACGCCTTCAACCGTTTCCTTTGCTTTGTCAGTGCTGGTGTGGGACGCACGGGCACCTACATCGGGATTGACGCCATGCTGGAAGGCCTGGAGGCAGAGAACAAGGTGGATGTCTACGGCTACGTGGTGAAGCTAAGGCGCCAGAGGTGCCTGATGGTTCAGGTGGAGGTATGTGCTCGCCCGCGGCCACTGGCCTCACCTTTGCCTTCTGATGTAAATCTTTTCGTGGCGGGAGAAGTGATCTTAAAGGAAATCCAGATTCTTCTCAACCTGTCATTGAAAATAGTTTCAATTTCCTGAAAACTAATAAATCATTTGGTAAGCACCAATCCCATTAGAAGCATTTTGCACTAGTGGCCACAAGAATTGTGGAAGAAAGATGACTGTAAAGTATACTTTAAAAAATAATGAAATACTATTTACACATATCAGACTGGGAAAAGGCAATGCCAAAACCCGATTTGGCAGCATCTCATAAAATTGAAGCTAGCGGGACAGGAGACTAGAGTGCAGTGGCTAAGAGCCTGGATTGGGGAGCTAGAGCTAGAAGTTTCAAATTGTGCTTTTTATTCTTAATACTCAGCACCCATTTACCAGTTTTTAATGTTCCTGTGCCTCAGTTAAGTCATCTGTAAAATGGAGATAATGACAGTATTTACCTAACAGAGTTATGACGCAAAAGGTAATCGAAGTAAAGCACTTAGAGAGGCCCCTGGAACGTGCACGTGGTCAGTAAGGGATGGTTTTTATCGAAAATGCCTGCACTTGACCCGGCAATCCCACACGTGGGCTCGTACCCAAGAGAAGCGTCAGCAAACACGCACAACCAGCAACACGCAGGCGTGTTCGTGGCAATCAGCACTGTTAGGACAACAGCAAATGGAAAGCCTTAAATATGTGTCAGTATAGGAACGGACAAACAGAAGGTGGACATGTGGGCTCTGCACAACGTGCGCTGTGCTGCAGGGGACGCGAGATCGTGTGGGTGGGTGCTCAGATGGAAACAGTAAGTGAACGTGGCCACAGAGCGAAATGTATGCAACACAATGTGTGTGACTATTAAGGACACAGACACGTACAATGCTTACAGATGCAAAGATACTGGTGTAGAAGCATGAGAGCAGGCTGCCCACCAGAAATGATTTCCCATGGAAAAATAAAATAGAGGGGAAGCATGCGGCCAAACCCGGGGGACCAGCGGTGGTAGTTAAAGGGTCTGGGGACTCATCAGAAATACGTCATTTATTTGAAAATAGTGGATTCAAATATGATAAGAGGTTAGGAGTTGTTAAATCTGGGCTTGGCGTATTGTGCTTTTTTAGAATAACTTTCTCTGTTCGAAAGGTTCCAGAAAACTCTTTGAAAAAATGTTCTGTGGAGCAACAACTTGCTTTTCTTCCTCTCAGATATAGCACGCAGTTTATTATAGTTTTACATGTTAGTGATTTAACTTCCTGACCCAATGCTAGTTACAGAGGGAAGTGACACGGCGTCTAACTGTTCGCGATAAGACGTAAGCTGCGTGCTGCACGGCAGATGCCTGGCCATCTACCAAGCAATTTTTTTTCCTGGAAAAATCGTCTGAGATGGAACTTGCACATATCCCAGAAACCTGTGACAGCCAACTTCCACAGTATTTAAATGTCACAGACACCAGTTTTCTTTTCCACCCATTGTCATAATACGAGCAAAATTATGGGAATGTATAGTTTATTTAAATATGAGTCATAGGATGGTAAGTTATCAATTAATCATCTGTATTCTTCCCTGAAACTGCAGGCACAGTACATCTTGATCCATCAGGCGCTGGTGGAATACAATCAGTTTGGGGAAACGGAAGTGAACTTGTCTGAGCTGCATTCGTATTTGTGTAACATGAAGAAAAGAGATCCGCCCAGCGAGCCGTCTCCGCTGGAGGCTGAATTCCAGGTAGTAACCGTGATAAAACACCATTAATGACAGCTTGTACCTCTGTTTTCCAGTGCTGGTGACATAGGTCCCAGATGGGAACCTCCCGTAATGCAGAGCACAGATGAGGAAACTGAGACACAGAAAGTTTAAGAGAAAATGCCTGAAAGCACACAGCTATTACGATTTGTTTCAACCTCGAAATCCGACTTTACAGCCAGCATTTTAATCATCCCTCATTAAGCTGGTGTAAAACAAAGTGTCAGAATAATAGTATGTGGCCACAGAGCTGGCCTGCCGAAGGCAATGCAGCATCTCACCTTTAAGAACTACATCTGGTTCTGGTTTGTAAAGGAAATAATTAGAGGGGTTTATGACTGCTTGGGAGGGCGAGCTGGCTGGAGCCGGTAGACAGAAACTAAAGGATAAATACACGTGTCCTAACCTGTTTGTTTGGCAATTACTCTGAGAACTAACCTATGATTTCAGAGAGTTGGCATGGCTCTCTCCAAACTGTTCTGTTGTCAAAAAAATGTTTTGTAGCTTTCCTCTTTCCCCTACGATTTTCAGTTTATTGAACCTTTCTCTAAACTACAAAGCTGGTCAATTCGGAGAGTTTCACAAGAGCAGGAATGTGCTTTTAATCAGACGCAGAATCGCTTAATGTTCGGAATCAGAGTGGGGCGGGTGGGGGGTGTGGAGGTGGGCACGAGATAACCACCAGGTGACACCACCCACCAGAAGACTGAGCTGGGGGGCAAGAGCTGGCCGGCCACCAGCGTGGCCTTCCCTAGGGGGCTGTCTGATTGTCCTCACTCTTTTAGCTGGTAATTCAACCCCGTTTAATACATTAACCCTATACGCATACACTGTTTGAAACATTTATACGTTTAATTTAAACATTCATATGTAAAATCACTAAAGGAAAGGGTAAATTCTTTCACTGAGCAAATATGATTGAGTCTGTGCTCTGGGCTGTGTATAATCCTATATACAAGAGCCCAAGTGATTTGGAGGTGGGCGTGGGGAGTAAGTGTCCTGCAGAACACAGGGAGTGACCACAACTCTGAAAGAAACAGGGAAATGAGTCCATCTGAGCAGAAAGGGAGGCAGGAAGTGAGCTGGAGATGCAGTCTGATCGGCAGATTAGTGACGGAAGTTGAGGCGGCTCGTGTCTGGTGGCCTGGCCTGGCCTTGCTGTGGCGCCTGGTCACAGGTAGAGAGCTCAGTGGTGCGGAAGCGAGTAGGGAAAACAGGAGCTTGTGCTTGAGAGAGAGACGCATGCGAAGTCGTCACAGCAAAGTGGGAAAGCCATCTCCCAGCAACGGCGGTAGGGCTGCCACACATGACGGTGGGATCATTTGAAATTTATGGTCATGAATTTACGGAGAGTCATTCGGTTGTTTTGTTTCGTTTTGTGTTTCTGATCCCTGCAATGACACTGGAGTTAGGGGTGGTGTATAGTTGGGTCAAAGCCATCTAGGATTTTTTTTAAAGTGACCAATTGAAAGTTGGGAAGCAAAGGAACTGAGGGTGTTTGCAAGTGAGTGACGTAGTGTGGACACAGAAGGACACGGGGCATGTGGAGGAAGCAGCAAAGACAATGTACCAAGGGCTGCGACAGGACTGCAGGGGGCTGGATTGGAGGCACTAGGATAGGAAGGGTAGGGATGGCAGAAATCATAGGTTTTAAGGTGATGCAATGTTTGGAATGAAACTTACGAAGGTAGAGTGGAGAATGTGGATGACTGGGGAGCTAAGAAATGAAGACACTGGAGCGTTGATTCAAAACAAGGTGTCATATTTTAAAACTATGTACACAATACATACACACACACATATATGCACACAAATATGCATGTGTAATCTTACCAAACTGTGCAGGACGACTCCCTCTACTTGGGTTATTCATCCACTTGACAAATATTTATTGAAGCTATTTATTGGGAAGAGAAGGCTGCAGGCAGGAGATCTTCCAGAAGAAACTGACATTTAAACTGATATCTAAAGGGTGAGGAAGTCAGCAGAGTGACAAGAGGGGTCATGGTGGTCCAGTCAGGAAACACCCGTATGAGTTTGCCGAGAATCAAAGGACAGCTTGGCTCCTTCCAAGGATTGAGGAAGTTGATTCGGCTGCAGTGCAGAGGGGCCCAGCAGGAGGTGAGGCTGGAGAGGCAGTCAAGGGCATGACCTGAAAGGCTTTCTGTGTTGCACAGATGTTGGAATCTTCCCAAGGAAGCTGCCAGAAGCCTGAGAAGGGCAGTCTCTGTTTTGTGCGTTAGAAGGATCAGAGCAAGTGAGACTGAAGATCAAGAGGCCACTTAATGATGTTTTCAAGGGAGGAATCAGAGTGGACTAGACTACGTAGGGAGAGAGGAGGGTAGGAAGACTGGAGAGCTTTACCGAGAAACATGGCAGGTCTGGCCGACTGATTAGCTCCTGGAAGAGCAGCCAGGAAGGCTTCACGAGATGACGTGCTGATTATTCCAAGCATGAGCCTAGACTTCTGCAAATGCTTTACCTGGAGAACTTACTTGGGGCTATTTAAAATAATTCACCATTGCTCTTGCAATGCGGATAATAATCACCATCTGTCCAGTGCTTTCCACTTACACAAGAACAAACCATACTATTTGGCTATCTGGCACCTATTAGCCAGGGAGCTTATTCTGTTATATAATTGTATATTTTTAGTTCAAACCAACCGCATCAAAGTACTAAATACCTGAGCAATTAAAAGGAAAAATTTCGAGGCAAACGTAAAAATTGTGATTTTGGAGAAGGTATGCAAATTTCACAAAACTTGATGAAGTTATTTTTTGAGTGTCTTATGCTACAATAATAAACTAAGCCAATACTTCTGTTTTTAAAGGAGTTTTCCATGCTTTTCCTTTCCCTCAGAGACTTCCTTCGTACAGGAGCTGGAGGACACAGCACATTGGCAAACAAGAAGAAAATAAGAGTAAAAACAGGAATTCTCACATCATTCCATGTATGCTGTTTATTTGATTTTATTTTTTGTACCAGATAAAGTTAAGCTCACTTTTGGATTTGTTTAATGTGAGACACACACACAGATGATCTTGAAGCAAGTTTTTGACATTTGTTTGACAGTAGAGGATAGTTGTAGGCTGTTTAAATTTCAGTTGTAGCAAATACTTTGGACTCCAAACATTTACAACAGACTTTGGAAAAGTGGTTCTGTTCAGTGTTTTTCTTCTACCAATTCGTTCAGAACTGGGTTGTCAGAAAGACGTCACTTCTGAAGCTGGGAGGAAAAAAAGGCCAAGTCCTCTTACCAGTTCTCTCTCATCTTCAGTTTATTTCAGTTATTTACTCCAGAGTCACTGCCAAATAGCAAAACTGCACTTTTTTGTTCCCTTGCTCTTCCCTCTTTATCCCTTTCTGATATCAGGGAGGCTAAAAGTAGGTGGAAAGTGTACTGTAAACTGTCAGTCATCAAATTTAACAAATCAAACTATGCATCATTCTCAAGACTTGAATTCTGCTTTATGAGTATATTGCTAGGACCACATCTGGTGCAAGTAGAATTTTATTCAGCTGCATTTACTAAAATTAGCATGGAGGAAACATAACCCAAGCCAATAAACCAGACAACCAAATAAATCGGATCATGCATGGTTGACCTACTTAATTTCTGAAGATGTCCTTATGAATATAGCCTAGAATATAGAAATGGTGGTGCTATAGCTAATCAGGTCATTCGGCTAGGCCATTATAAATGAAAGAAACTGAGAAATACTGAGAAATAATGGATGGAATCATTTTCTTGATTAAGTAATAATTTATCTGAGATACCCATTTAATTAAGATTGTTAATTTAATGTTAATAGGATATCATTGGAAAATTAGGTTTTTACCTAAGGTATGTATTTTCTTAACTTATATATCTATTTTTAAACTTATATCTGGCAGAATGATGAAATTCCATGGAAAATAAAGTTTATGCATTGAAGATTGAATAGTTACACGAAACTTTATGACTCCTATTTGCTTAACATAGAGTTATGTTCTATGTTTTTTTTTCCTGGAACTCTCTTGGGACCTCCTTTTTATTAGACTTTTAAAAAGTAATTTGTTAATCAATAAAAATTGAAGAGGATCTCATTCCATGTAGATCAATATATTTACAGAATGCAATCTATTGCTTCTAAATTACTTTCTGATTTCCATTTGACAATCAAGCAGAGATCTGGTCTTTTAAAGAAAGACTGACTCCTAGTTTGCTTTGCGTAGATGACTTTAACAGGGTGCCACTTCGACACGAGCTGGAAGTGAGCAAAGAGAGTGAGCACGATTCAGATGCGTCTTCGGACGATGACAGTGACTTGGAGGAAACAAGCAAATACATCAATGCGTCTTTTGTCATGGTAGGTCCGCACATTTCCAAAATCCGAGATCTAATGCTTTAAACAATATTCCTGTGTTATCATGGCCCTGCATGAAATGATTTTTATCAAAGAATGGTGAGCTTGACCACAGCTAGGTATTGATGGACACAAAAGTCTCAATTTTCATATTGTATTTTAACTTACTGAAATACTTAGATGTTAAAGCTTAATGAGTTGATATGAAATAAAACAATGCTATTGCTTACAATTTATGACAAATATGACTATAATTTAGAAAATACTAAATTTGAGCAGAAACTAATGTTTGAAAATGCTTGTATTTACCCAGATAACCCAAACTGTAAGTAAATCCAAATTTGTATATTTGTAGAGTTAAGCATTTTTCATTCAGGTTATTTGAATTATGAGGTGGGTCTGTTATATACCTTTTCTTAAAATGCACTGAGAATTCAAACAAGGAATTTCAGTTATTCGGTAAATACTTTTGCACATAGGCTCAGCTGGATTTCTTTCTTTCCCCAATTTTCCTAAAACACACATTCATAGAATACGAGTTTAATGATGTGCTCTCATGAGAATATATAGACACAAATTAGAGACACAAAGATAATTTGAAATGCTCTTGCTATTTTTTTTACAATCACATTAACCTTTTTTAGAGAAAAAATGGTACTTGGGAAGGAAAACTTGGTTCATCTTCTAAACTAATATCTTCCAACGCTGATTCCACATTCTTAGCCCAGTATTGTAATTAGCTAACAAAGCACCTCACATATAGATGTCACATTATCGCGTGGACCTAAGAATCTTAATATTTTTATGTAACAGCATTGATATCAAATTAAGTGACTACATTTCCAGATGGTTATTTTAATGCTGCACTGTTCTCTCGTCAGCAGGAGTAACCAAGTCTCACCTATTTTATTTCACTTTTCTAAGAGTTACTGGAAACCGGAAGTGATGATTGCTACTCAGGGACCACTGAAGGAGACCATTGGTGACTTCTGGCAGATGGTAGTCCAAAGAAAAGTCAAGGTGATTGTTATGCTGACAGAGCTAAGGAGTGGAGACCAGGTTGGTACTTTTAAGAATCTCTTTTTAAAAATTTTTCCATCCTAAAATGTGATTTCTTCATTCTTGGATTACTTGCTTGATGGCTACACCTGTCTCCTTTTGAACTCTTTGTCGCACAATTCCATTGGAAATTCCCATTTTCCATCCAAGCATCCGAGCACTGGCCTCTGAAGTTTTGCATCCGGATCCAACCTTCTCTCCTGTTTGTCCCTCCTCAGCTGCACCCACTGCTCACAGATGACCGGCAGCACCCGAGGACCACCTCTGCTAAACACAACAGACACAGCCGCGTTCTCCTTCTTTTTCTTCCAAGATGAAAACCAAACTCCTCAGTCTGATATTCAAGACCCTGAACAATCAGGCCCTCAAATGTCTTTCCATTTTCCTTACGTTTCTATGTTTTGCAGACTTTCCACTCTGGTTAAGGAGGTTTACTGGCTGAATCTTTAACACACCGTTTCTGTTTTTATCACTGAGTCTCAATTTTCTGACATTCCACATATCTCAAGTTCTCTTCCCATGTTGATCCCATTCTCCTAGAAGGATAAAACTCCTGAAATATGCATCTAAATCTTGTCTTCTTTAAACCCGTGGAACATTTATGGTCCTAAAATTCTGCAGTTGGTGGTGAGCTTAAGGCTTACTTCGACCTCCCCCCAGTGCCTGTTACCTGTGCTGGGTGCTCCCCTTAGCACTGACTTAGCAGCATCTTCCTGGCGGCACATCTTAGTTTTAGCACCTAACACGTTATCTGACACATGTTAAAGCTATTTAATAAATATCCTCAGAAGCGTGTAAATATATTGCATGCTTTTTCTCTCCCTCTTTTCCCTGGTTTCCTACCCCTGTCCACAGAAAGTAGCTTTTTTATTTTTATGTATTTTTTTTGAAAAAGAAATGTTCATTCAGATTTCCAACATGGAATTCCAGCAGTCTTTTCTTTCATCTAAGTTGCAAGGGCCAGAAAATGGAATGGGCGTGTTGTCAGCAACGGTGGGGCTGTAGTCGGTGGAGAACCATTTGCAGAGGGAAGAAACCCTTTTGTATTCCATCTGTTCTTCAACCTGACCCCTTCCTAGGATGGCAGAGCCCTTCTGTGGTCCTTCTGGGGTGTCCTGGCCAGCTCGGTGACTCCTCCGTTCCCTTGATTTACACCAGGAGACACCACGTATGTGGTGAACGGATGTCTAACAGACCTCAAATAGATTTTAGGTTTTTGTGAGTAGGTTTCAATTTTAGAGCACAACTAGTCATTTTGATTTAATAGAACAGAGGGAAGAAAAGAGAGAGAGGGAGAGACAAAGGCAAAGGCAGAAAGGGGCACTCTGAACACTGAGGAGGCAAACAGAACGCTTGTGTAGATGTTGAAAGCGGTCTCCCCTCTCCAGGAAGCCTGTGCTCAGTACTGGGAAGAAGGGACCCAAACATGCGGAGACGTGGAGGTTCAGATGAAAGACACCAACAGATCTGCGGCCTACACCATCCGCGCGTTCGAACTGAGACATTCCAAGGTACAGAAACGGGTTCAGGAGGATGTGTACCGGGTGGACGTGACCTGGTAGGAAAAGCTCGTTCGTTGGGAAAACAAAGCAACCATCAACTGAATGTTGTCAGGGTAGATTTTTTTAAATGACTTAAATGAAAGTAACTATGAGGAACATGTGACCATCAAATGATCACATGGGCTGAGCTTGCTCTGAGCGTGTCCCCTTGACCTCCGCTTGCAGAGGAAAGAGCCGCGCACCGTGTACCAGTACCAGTTCAGCAGCTGGACGGCGGAGGGGCTTCCCGCGGAGCCCCAGGAGCTCATCTCTATGATTCAGAATCTCAAACAGAAACTCCCCAAGAAGAATTCCACCGACGGGAATAAGTACCACAAGACGGTGCCCCTCCTCGTTCACTGCAGGTGGGTGGGGTTGCGTGAGCCGCGCCCTGAGCTCCGGGAAGCAGCGGTTCACACCTCCCGTTGGATTCGACTCCGCCTGGTGGCCGCAGCGCGTGGCCGCAGGGGAGCCTGCACGGGAGTCTAGCTCTGCCCCCTGCTCCCGCAGCGTGCCTACTGCAGAAACGCGGTAGAAACCAGGACAGCTCGGTGCCACACTGTTAGACTGCGAGTCCTTAGTACCAGTGTCGTGCCATCCCTGACGCCCCCGTGCCTAACGTTGAACCTGGGATGTCATGTCCTCAGTAAACTAATGAACGAACAGAAGGATTCATGGGCAGGTAGATGGAGGGACGTGACGTTTTACTTCTGCTTCAGTGCATTGAGTCACTCCTTTAGGTGTCAGCAGACTCCAGAGGACTGAGTGCTTTGCCTCCAGTGAACAGCTCTCAAGTCATGTCTTAACTGAAACCTCAGTGTTTAGCAACTTTGATTTGAAACCCATCACCTGACTTTCTAAGCTGACCCCAAAGGCAAAGATTTGCATAATAATACTTGAGTTTATGAATTTCTGTTATGCAGACCCATAATGTTTGTCTGTGGCAGATACCTACGTAACCATCTCAAATAAGAAATACTGAAAGAAGGATGTGTGTTTACATAAAAATGTTAAGATAATGGAGACATGAAAAACAGCAAAAATGGGAAACGTAAATCTAGTGACATGCTTTTAGAATGTTTGAGAAAGCTTGATAATAATTATTAGAATTGCATATACTACAATCAAGCCCTTAGATATATACTACTTTTGGACATCTATTTTCAAAGGTAAAATTTACATGGAAAGAACGTGGAAGAAGGGAGATTTAGGCTTTAAAACTATATGTGCTTCTTAAGGTATGGTTGAATACCTACTATCTGTTCCTTGGTTATGAGTGAGGTTAAATGAAGTTCTACTGATAACATATTCTTTAAAATGAATTTTTAAAATAATGTAACACACCTTTCACAATTTGGAAAATGATTTGGTTGCCCTCTTTTTAATGAATAATTCCACTAGGCATCATTTTTCTATTGGTATGGAAGTCTAAACGTTTGTAAAAAAGCATTTGAGAGGCAGGAGTGAGGAGAAAAAGCATGTGGTCTAGAAATTTACGAAAGATCAGGTCCAGCATTTCTGGTTCCATCAGTTTCTGGGTATGGCTTTCTCTCCCCTAAATCTCAGTGTCTCATCCATCAAAGTGGCATTATGTTATTTGTTGTAACAACTTCGGATGTAAATAAAAATGCATTCTCATTCATAGACTACTAAATAGAAGAAAGTATATTTTTAAAGCCTGAGATAAACATGTTTTAAACTATAGGTCTGTTATATTCGCAAGTTGGAAAAGTTTGTACAAAAAATGCACTTAGCAGAAGTATTTTACTCCTAAGAGACTAGAATAAAATAATTACAATAAGCCTGCAGTGAAGAACATATTTATGTTTCTCTCTTCCAATTTTATTCCAATATCACCTTTTCCATAAAATGTAGAATTATTATTATTATTATTATTATTATTATTATTATTATTATTATTATTATTATTATTATTATTACCTTTTCTTCCTTTTATAGAGATGGAGCTCAGCACACAGGAGTATTTTGTGCTTTGTTTAACCTCTTGGAAAGTGCAGAAACAGAAGATGTGATAGATGTTTTTCAAGTCGTAAAATCTCTACGCAAAGCTAGACCAGGAATGGTTCCCACATTTGTAAGTATACGCCACCACTGGTGTTTAACATGCTTTGCGATTTTTCATGGGAGGGGAAGGTAATTAGGCTTATTTATTTATTTTAATGGAGGTACAGGGGATTGAACCCCGGACCTCGTGCCTGGTAGGCATGCGCTCTACCACTGAGCTACACCCAATTTCCTCTCCTCTCCTTCCCTTTCTCCCTCCCCTCTGGTCCTCTCCCTTCATTCTCTTCTATTCACTTTTCTAGTCTTATTTTTTGAATTCCATTTTTACATCATAACTCACTTTGAATTGTTATCAGCATAAATAAGAAAACTAATTGGATTTTGCCAGCAATTTGTGGTGGCATTTCTGGAAGAATATTTCTTTAAATGCTCATTAATTTCCTAATTTCCCCAACCTTTAATCTTGTATCAAATTGTGTTGCCATGTAGCAGAACATCCCAAGAGGCCAATCTGGTGAAGCTGCAAAGGAGATTCTGAAGAGTATTCTATAGTCAAACCTTTAGATGCCTAAGGAGATTTTAAAGGTCCTTTGTGGGGAAGGTGTAGCTTGGTGGTAGAGCACATGCTTAGCATGCAGAAGGTCCTAGGTTCAATCCCCAGTACCTCCATTTAAAGATAAATAAGTAAACCTAATTATCTCCTCCACCCCTCCACCCCCAAAAAACCCCAAAATGTTCTTTTTATGAAAACACACATTTATTCCACAAATAAATGATTAAGTCTTGGTAACTTTCATTTGATGTAAAAATAATTCCACAAACCTCTTTTATGTGATTTCTCCCTTCTTTCCTGTATTAGGAGCAGTACCAATTCCTGTATGATGTCATTGCGAGCACCTACCCGGCCCAGAATGGACAAGTAAGGAAAAGCCACCATCAGGAAGATACAATTGAGTTTGATAATGAGGTGGACAAAGCAAACCAGGATGCTAATTGTGTGAGTCCACCGGGCCCCCTGGACGAAGCCCCTGAAGGCAACAAAGAGGATGGAGGCTCCAAACCAGCGAGTGGCTCTGAGGGGCCAGAACATTCTGCCAATGGTCCTGCGAGTCCAGTTTTAACTCAAAGTGCATAGGAAGAGGCATGCGGGGGCAACTCGCAACCCCATATGAAGTATGATTTCTATTTTTCTAGAAGTAGTGAGGCAAAACTGGTACACAGTGGATTCATGACATTCAAGGACCAACATTGGTGGGAAGTTTCTATTTTACAGCTGTAGAAAAATATTTAAGACAGTTTGGCTGAAGTATTTTGTACAATCTTGTGCTTATTTTAAAGTTTTTTCCATCATTCAGCCAAAAAAATCACCTCTTTGTAGTCTTTGTATGTGTGTGTGTGTGTGTGTGTGTGTGTGTGTGTGTGTGTGTGTGTGTGAAAGAGAGAGAGAGAAAGATTTCAGGTAAATCTATATGCTGTTGAGAAACTTTGCCTTTTTGGTTTCTTTTCTTTTCTTTTCTTTTCTTTTTTTTTTTTGAAGGAAAAAGACAAGACTTTATTCTGGAAATGTTAGCTTAAATGTCTATTTTTTTAAAAATCATGTCACGTGTGGCCTCTTTGTAAGAATAGCATGTACATTTCTAGAATGACCTCAAGATGGCCTCCTTGTTCTACCTAAATATCTCAGAGCTTCCTGTGTTACTTCTAGAAATAGATGTAAACGTAGTGTGTGTGTATAGTTACTACAAGAAAGTTAACTAAATTAAAATTTGGAAACCTTAGGTTCCATATGTTAGCATTTGGTTCAATATCTTTTCAAGTTTATTTAATCTAATTTAAAATTTTCAGGCAGGCCTATCTTGTTGTCCTCATGTGGTGGTTACACCTTTGCAACACAGATTAGTCTTTGTATAATATGTAAAAGTCACTGCTGCATAATTTTGACCCAAAATTATAGGTTTGTTGCAATTGAACTTAAATATCTTTAAACAAATGCATTTTCTATTAAATCCAGAGGTTAAAAACAGAGTCATGAAAATGTATTTGTGCTAAATATTTACATGCGAGGCCTAATATAGTTATTTTTTTATGGACTAAGACGTCGATATGAGACATAGAACATTGTATATGCTTATTTTTCATCGTACAGTTTGTCTTTGACTTTCATTAAAGTGCGTTTATCTTGAATTTCTCAAATGCTTAGACTGTTTTTACCAGGAATTGATGTCAATAATTACAATAAAATTCAATTATTATCTCTTTTTGTACATAATATTTTAGGCATGATAAACATTCACACATGGATTTTGGAAGCATGTATTGAAATATAGGCTCATGCAGTTAACATCTGTGGAGCAGCTCTGCAGGTCTCATTCTTTTTTTTTTAAAGATCTATGGTTTAATTTTGAATCTAGAAAAAACTTCAAGAAAAATGGTCATTTTCAAAGGGTAATAAACAAAACTTCCTTTACTGAATTCTGCATCAGCCTGTTCCCTTAGCCACATGTTACCTTTAAGGGGGTTTCGCTTTCTGTGTCTTCACTATCCTGCCTGATTCTATATCTCTCAACTATTGTCGTCAGTTGCTGCCTGATCAGCTCCCATTTGCCTTGTGATCATCCTTCTAATTCTTTTGTTCCTATACACACAGAATTAGCCATCAGTCCTCACAGCGTTGTACAGCACCTTGCCGTTAACAAAGACAAGAAGGGAGTTTTAGGATGAAGCAATCGTTTCTAATTTACCTTGTTTACTTTTATCTCTTCACTTACTAGTGAAGAAAGGGGATTGTGAACCATCCACTATCAGCTCTGGCAAGAAAGGAGACTTGCTTTACCCCTCTCACTGGCCGTGCAAACCCCAGTGCCTGAAGGCTGATGAGTTCCCATCGGAGGATGTGGTTGAAATTTACAGTCCTCATGTTCAGTAGACTAATGTCGTGTGTGTCTGTTTCTTCCACGAGCCGCTTTCAAAGCACAAACAGCAAACAGTCTCAGTTCTAAATTATCCACGAGTAAAGTTTTAGTATAGAGGCCTTAGCTGCCAGTGACACTTTCCAAAGATAGATGTGGGTTTTAGATGTGTGTTTTCCCATTTGACTCTGTCCTTTCAAGAAGACACAAAATGAATACTTAGATAACAGAGCAATGGGAATTTCTATTAGTTTACCAGAAGCAAGCTAGGCACATTTTTTCCCCTTGTGTGTGTGAGAAGTTGTGGTAACAGGAGGGGCAGCGCGGTGGGCAGTCAGAGGCTCCATTACCCCGTGAGAACACGTATCGCTCGGAAGTTGGGGCCCGTCCCACTGGAGCAGGGACTCATGTCTATGATTTTTATCTTAAAAAGGAAAAGAATACGTGAAGCACAGACCCATGTCTATGACCGGGGTGGCATTCCTGGGGAATCTGTGATGAGACATTAAAAATTCCTCCTCTAAAGTTTGGCACCGCCATTAGTAATTCCAGGACCTAGTCAGAAAAATTAAGCAAAAAGTTCCAACTTAATAAAGCCTGGTCCATTTTAGGGGCAAGGCTTGGATCCTATTGTATATTATTAGACAGAAAGAGACTGTGTCGCGTTCCATTTAAAGTTTGCTTATTTCTGGTGCTAAAATTCACTGGGAATAAAAGATACACTTAGCACTCTAAAAATTCAGCTCCCAAGCCATTCATTGTTTTTACATATGACAAATGCATATTTGCAGAAGAGAAATATACATTTTAATCTCTCTGTAATGCTAAGCCTGTATGAAGTGATTAGCTGAATGTCTTCGCAATGATTGTTTTTAAAGTGTAAGTGTCTCCTCAGAATGCAATGCTTGCACAGCGAAATTTTCATCTCTTTTGCTGTTTTCCTGCTAAAACACTGAATGTGAAGTTTATTATTTCTTATAACTAAGACTGGTCTTAATTTTTAATTTACACTGGAGATTAGTTAGCAAATGTTCTCATAGCACTATATTAGGCCTAAGGAAGTAGATGCAAACTGTTCTGGCTAATCGCAGAGAGTTTCTTGATGTGAAGACTTCCAGATGCTCAACTTCCAAGGAAAGGAATATCTCTTAGAATAAGTAGGAGGGGCTATGACTCACTTTCTTATGCAGGTTTCACAGCTGGAATGACCTGAAGGTTCTTCAAAGGGACACATCCAAAATTAGGATTTTTTTCATTCCCTGTTTTGGGTGAAAAGATTTATTCTGCAAAAGGTCCATTTTCTGTAATTTTTCTTTTGTAAGCCCCTTTATACTTCTCTTTCCACTTTCCCAGTTCAATACTAACCCAGTCAAAGGGTGTGCATCTTATATCACTTCTTAATAAATAAAAAAAATTATTATTATTATTACTAACATTTATCGAGGCACAATTCTTGCCAGGCATTTGATTCATTGTTTTACCTGTATTTGTTTCTCAAGACAAATTCTCCAAAGCACATCCTCTTAATATTTCTATTTTACTGATGAGAATGTGAAGCTTAGAAAAGTTTGGTACCTGGACTGTTCCAACACATCTGAACCAGCTCTTACTGGCACTAAAGTCTGTGTTTATAAGCTCCTGATCTTCTGCCGTCCCCAGTATCAACTTTGTTCACATATTTTGAAAAATTAGTGGGAAAAAAAGCAGTCTGAATTTCTTTTATGTCTTTTCTCAATCCTGTGATTAGAACAAAAACAAAAATAAAACCACGTGTAACATATGCTCTCAACAACCCTGTATGCTCTAGTTAGCTGAGCTGAACTCACTCACAAGATTGAAGTGATTACACAAAAATAAACACACTCTTAAACACCTACAGGAAAGGGCTGTTCTCAGAATGCATGTAAACAAAGATCACTTCGTTCCCAAAGTGAGAGCCAGGAAGTAAAACCCAGCAATAAGTCACACATGTCATTGTTCCATTGTCTCTCAATTTGGTAATCAGAACAAATTCTTACTGTTAAGATCACATTTCAGTGCATTTGCAAAGGACCCATCAATCAGCATTTGAAACAAGTTAACAGGGTGCATAAAATGGAAACCACGTCTCAGAGAGTATGACTCACTCCTTCTCTGGTAAGTGAGCCCAAGGGCACTTGGTTTCTCTGACCTAGCTGTCCCCAAACATAGGATGCCAGGGACCTGGACACGGATTTCCTATGGAAAATGACACGTGCGTTTCCCTCTAGAAAACCAGGGCTTTCTTGATTCATGTGCATAATAGTAAAAGTGGGACCTCTGCTGCACTGTATTTAATTTTCCAGGAAAGGAGAACTTGTGGGGCTCAGTCTCTTTCAGGTATGATGGGCGAATCCTGCCATTAGGGGCTGGTGACCTTTCAAAGACTGAAAATATTGTCTTGAATTTTTACGGCTTGTGTAGTCTTGGCTGTGAGATGGAGAGAGGATGTGGCACCAGGGAGGGAAACACTCTGCCCACTGTCATCACACTGGATGAAAGACGGTAAGCAGTTGAATTGCCCATTAGCACCTGTCCCTCAGCTGCTAACCCAGGATCCACATAGGGTTTCCTCACCACGTTCCAAGGTAGCTTCATACCAAGAATTTTTACTGGTAACCCACAATCCAGGTTTGTCATTAATTCAGACTAAGTTGTCCCTCATGAATTACAATTCATGACTTTTGTCATGCAAGTTAGAAAACAGAAAGGGATGAAACAGATGATTGCCTTTCTAGGAAACTGACATGGAGTCAATCCCTCTATAACGGAGGTTCCATTTACCTTTAATTATCTGCCTTCACTGCACTGACAGCTTAACCTAAACAGGGATGGAAAACACAGGATATGCAGAAGATTTAAAATTGCAACTTTGGATATTTTCATCGTAATTAACAGAAATTAAAAAAAAAAAAAGAAACTTGCTCACTGGCCAGCTGGTTCTGCTAAAATGAAACTTCCTCATTGGTATCTGGTGCCTGCTTTGAGTTACTCTGAATTGACTGTGGATAAACCTCCCATCGTTTCTCAACATGGTGGTGGGTCTTCGTGGACATGAGCAAAGAACAGTGAGCTAGCTGTCTAAGGTAACACTCTGTGGGACATGTCAGCAATGGTTATTTGCACATCATCTTCTAAAAACGTGTGTTTTCTCCCCCTACCCTGTTCTTTCCCAGGGCAGCTTCTCTGATTAGGTTATAGGTCTTTAAGGAGCCATCAGATCTTTGCCTTAGAAGCTGCATCTGGACATGGCTCCCGTACTGTCTCGGAATGTCTGGTAACCCTAAAAAACGCTGCATCCTTCTTGGATGACGGAGGAGTACCACAAAGGATCACACTTAGTTCAACATACAAGAAGGGTTTCTTTCCGATAGCTAGAGTCATGTGAATTCCACGAGAAATGCTTATCAGTGACTCAAATGCAGTGAACTTTGGTCTGGATTTTTCAGCGTCTGTGCCAGGGTGTGGGTTTCCCCTAACATAGTCTAATGCTTCTCATCTGTGCTCACAGTCAGTTTTCGTTTTATAAAGTGACTTCTTAAATGAAACAAGTTATTTTTGTAAACAGAACATGCTTTGGCAGTTTTCTCTTTGTTTAAAGTAGCATTAAATCATGGAGGTCAAATTTCTCTTTGATGAGAGCCAGTGGTAAATAAACTCTATTTGTTCTTGCAGGAGGTAGCAAAATATTTATTCACAATTTAAATGCAGGAAGTTAAAAAAGGTCAAAATCAGTCAAGTCAATGAATGACAAATTTAGTCAAATTACTAAAATCTACTGTTTCTCTCTGCAGATTTTTACTAGTAGGTTTTAATTCAATGCCCTGTAGTCATCAGAGAACATATGAATTTCAGAAATAAAACCAACTTTATATTTATACAGTGTTCAAGGAAGAGATTGACTTTATTTAGGATTGCAAGATGACGCATTTTGTAGGCAATTCATAAGTCTATGGAGATTTACATATAAGTTATTTTTCTGGGGATATTATCTGAGGTTTGTGTTTTATGATTTTATGTAGCAGGTGAAGTTGTTACAAATGCAAGATATGCTTTGATGTGAATTTTCACAAAAGAAAACAAAAAAGAGAAGATAAGAACGGGGTGTGGTTGGGAGTTCTAGTTACCCCGTGGGGAGCTCTGGTCCTCATCCGTCCTGACCCTCTCCTTCTTTCTGTGCCCCCAGTTCAGACACAGGGACAACAGCATCAGCAGTTCTTGTCACCAGCCCGGCCCGGAAGTACCCTGCCCTACGGACAGTTCATCTGAATTAGTCAGATTCCTCCTCTCCCTGCTCCCACTTCCCCTCTTGGAGCTTCTCTGCTTGGAGCCACTATTATTTAAAAAAAAACAAAAAACAAAAAACTTACCTATTAGTACCATTAGATGAGCCTAAACTCGGTTCAGGACCACAGAATGGTGGATGGACTATTTCCTTTACTATCTTCCTCGCTGCTCTTCCCAGCTCAGGCCATCTCCTTGGGCTGATCATTTCATCAAATGTCACTGACCCATTTACTTCAAACGAACAAAAATAGAAGCCACTCACCTAAATTTTTCTTACCCGTTTAAGCATGTATTTCTACCCTTACCATCTTCACTTTCAGAAGAGGTTTCCCGTCCTCTTCACTAAACTCTTCATCTGTGGTCTTTGTGTTTTGTAGAATAAGTCTTGTTTCATAAAACTGATACGTTCATTATAGAAAAGCAAGCAATACAGAAAACATCAATGAAAAGTTAAAAAGCCATCCCGAATCCAGTGGAAAATTGGCTGAAGAAGAAAAGAGAGCTCACAGCACAAGAGCTACGATAGGCCTAAACACAGGGTAGCTCAGTCTCACACAAATGAGGGAGGTGCAAATAAACAGGACATTGACACGATCTTTCTTAGTGGGAGACACGCAGAGCGGTGGGGAGCGAGCCCATCCTGATCCCCCCAGCACTAAAGAAACAGCCCCAGAGCGGGTAGCGTCCCAGCAGCCATCAAACTCACAGACGGATTTCCCCTTCTACCCAGAGACCCCACATCTCCAGATTTGTCTCCAAGAAATAGCTCTGTAGCTACAAAATGTCATGTGTGCAAATTATAATATCTTTCTCTGAATCAGGACTAATCACTAGAAACAGCCCAGTGGCCATCTGTAAGTTTCTGGAATAAGCTAAGTTTCTCCCTTTCAATGGAATGGAGCTTCCGTTGGAATTCAACTGTGAATTTACCAGCTGGGGTTGAAGCGGGATGGAGACATGGGTTGGACTTGTACATCTTAGCATACTGTCTGAATTTTAAACTGTGAATCTATTACTATCTGAAAAACAATGAAAATTTTTAAAGTTCCCGAACGTACTTTCAGATATAAACATCACTGTGCTTTGGTGGCTATCTGTAGAAGTTCCCAAGAGAGGAAAGGAGGGAAGGAGGGACAGAGGGAGGAAAAGAGGCCAGAATAAATAAGAATTTTTTTATTAGAAAAAACACAGAAAAAATTAGAATAACATAAAAATTTGAAAATCATAATTGGATTGAAAAATTTTAATGGATTATATTTAATCCAGTTGAATTTACTATAACAAAAGGAATTTCAATGAGTTGAAAAACATTTTAACCTATATTTAAATTATCTCTTTTTTAATACCTGCATTAAATTTAAATGACTTCACGTTGAACTTGAGGCAAACAGGGATCATAAAAACTTCAAAATGTTTTAACTTCACTTACTGTTCTTTGTCGTCCTGCAATTAAAGACAATGAATTGTCATATCCACACCTCCTTCAACCTTATCTTTCTCTACCCCTTGATGTGTTTATTTCTTTTGCTAATTTCACAATGTCAAGCTGACAAGCACTGCATTAAACCTGCACTCAAATTGCATCGGGGTCTAGAGTCCTTTCCAGGGCTTCGCCACGCCTGAATTTCTTATTTTGATTAATCTCTGACTGATTTAATCTCATTGTGAAGTGGGCCTTACCAGGTATTCTTTACAATGCTGTTTCCCTCTGATCTGATACTGCAGAATGTCCAAAATTGACTTTCTACTAGAAAGAGAGCATGCAGGACATATAAAATTTGGGAGTCACATTTTTTGGTCCCAGAAACTTTTATAGACTTTGTTTCACTGAATTCTGTCATTGATTGTTGCTGTGGAATGTTGGAGCCAAGCCAAATCTTTTTTTTCTTTTAATCATCCACTTGTGTTTTCTTCTTGGATAATTTCATGATTCTTTCTTGAGCTTTGAAATTCAAAAACTCATCCCACTTTATCTTGGTATTGACTTTCCCTATAAAGTCTTCCTGGGACTCAGTGCGTACCATTTTTAAAATTGAGATATAATTGACCTATGCACTACATTAGTCTCAGGAAAAAGCATACACTTTTTTCTTGTGATGAGAACTTTTCAGAACTATTCTCTAAGCAACTTCAAATACAGTATAGAATTGTTAATTATAGTCACCACAATGTACATTACATCCCAGGATTTATTTATCCTGTGGCTGGAAGTTCGTACCTCTGGCCCATCTTCATTCACCTCACCCCCACCCCATCTACGCCCCCACCACCTCTGGCCACCACCAATCTGTTCTCTGTATCTATGAGTTAGATTTTTGTTTTGTCTTTGTTATTTTTTTTTTAATTCCACATACGAGATCATAGGGAATTTGTCTTTCTCTCTCTGATTTATTTCGTTTAGTATAATACCCTATAGATCCATCAATGTTGTCACAAGTGGCAGAATTCCATTTTTTTTAATGGAATTTAAATTTAATGGAATAATATCCCATGGTGTCCATATAGCATGTTTTTTATCCATTCATCCATAAGAGGACATTTAGTTTGTTTCCATATCTTAGCTACTGTAAATATTTCAGCAACAAACATGGGAGTGCATGTATCTTTTTGAGCAAATGTTTTTGTTCCTTTTGATAAATATCCAGAAGTGCAATTGCTAGATCATACGGTAGTTTTATTTTTAATTTTAGGAGGAGTCTCCATACTGTTTTTCATAGTGGTTGCACCAGTTTACATTCCCACCAACAGTGCACAAGTTTCTCCACATCTCCACCAACACTTGCTGTTTCTGGCCTTTTTCATAACAGCTGCTGTAGCAGGTGTGAGGTGACAGGTCATTGTGCGTTTGCTGAGCATCTCTCTGATGATGAGTGGCGTTGGGCACCTCCCCTGTGCTTCTTGGCCTTTTGTGTGTCTTCTTTAGAAAGTGCCTATTCAGGTTCTCTGCCCACTTTTTAAAAATCTGATTGATCTTTCAATTGTACGAGTTCTTTATATATTTGGGATATTAACTTCTTATCAGATATAGGATTTACAAATATTTCCTCCCATTCAGTAGGCTGTCTTTTGGTCTTGTTAATGGTTTCCTTCGCTGTGCAGAAGCTTTTAGTTCCATGAAGTCCCACTTGCTCATTTTTTGCCTTTATTGCCTTTGCCATTGGTGTCAAATAAAAAAAAAAAATCATCGCTAAGACTGATCTGATGTCAAGGAACTTACCCCTATGGCTTTTTGTTGGAGTTCTATCATTTCAGGTCTTTTGTTCAAATCTCTAATCAGCAGTTGATCAATTTCATTCTTTCACATGTGGCTTTCCAGTTTTCCCAGCAACATTTCTTGAAGAGAATGTTCTTTCCTTATTGCATAGTCTTTGTTCCTTTGTCATAAATTAATTGACTGTATCTGTGTCGACTTATTTCTGGACTCTCTGTACTTTCAGTTTTTATATTTGGATTTTATGTTTTTCATGTTTTTTTTATTTACTGTCTCTTTGAATTTCTCTTCCATGCATGTGGTTTCCTTTAGGGACCCTTGTTCACATTTCTGCACCCAGCAGACCCCTTCAGCTCTTGAAAGGCATCTCTCTCTCTTGCTTCCCACCGCTGGCTGCTGTTCTGAGTAGTCTGATGCCACCTGGTTCCTGGTACTTGGTATCTGACGTTTCTCGTTTTCCTTCCTGAGATATTTTAGGATCTTTTATTCACAGTGAGGCGCCATGATGTGGGCAGGTTTTGTTTTGTTTGCTTTTTGATTTCACTGTTTTAGTCACTTGACAGGCTCATTCATATGGAAACTAATGTTTTCCAGTTTGGGGAAATTTCCCTAAACTACGTCTTTAAGGATCGCCTCTCTTCCCATTTTTTCATTCTCTCTCTCTCTCTCTTCCCCTCTCCCGTCTGTGTGTGTGTGTGTGTGTGGTCGTAGGTGAGAATTACTTTTCTTTTTATATTGAATTTCCAAATTCTCTAATTTTCTTATACTTAACTTTGCTATTTTTTGAAGAACCTCATTGCCTTTTTAGTTCCTTCTCTGAGAAACTTCACCTTTATTTTCTATCTTATATTGACGTATTTCCTCTAAAATATAATTTCATTAATAAGAGTTCTTATTAATTAATTGATTTATTTATTATCAGGATCTTCACTTTTCAACCACCTTAAGTTGATCCTTTATGACGGGAAACGCTCTCTGGGTGTATTAATTACCATCTCGTTCTATTTCAGGTATTGTCTCTATTTTTGTCTATGTTTCCTTTGCCCAACTCTGGACTTTCATCTTTTCTTGGTGAAATAATAAGTTCTTTTCACTGACTGGTAAATGTCTACGCCTTTAAGACACAATCCAGTTAGTACTAAATGTGTATCTTCTTACCTCAGCTCGAGTTCATTACCCCTTCACCTTACTCTCAGTGCCCAGGGGTTACAGCTCTACCACGGGGCTTATATATGTCCTGTTCCCTCATAACTTTCATACAAGTGTCTCTCTCAGGAAGCCTACATCCCCAGCATCAAGAACTACATCTGACAGTAAACAAATTTATGGTTACCGGGTAAAGGGGGTGGGAAGGGATAAATTGGGAGTCTGAGATTTGCAAATATTAACTACTATATATGAAACAGATAAAAAAACAAATTTCTTCTGTACAGCACAGAAGAAATATTCAATATCTTGTAGTAACTTAAAGTGAAAAAGAACATGAAAACAAACATATGTCTGTATATGCATGACTGGGGCGTGACACGGTACGCCAGAAATTGACACATTGTAACTGATTATGCTGTTATTAAAAAAAAATCACATCTGAATCTGTTTTCTTTCTGTAGAACTTCCAGTAGTGGGAACATTGACATGGTCACTAAGCGTGTTTTCAATGCTGTAAGTCACCTTTCACCCCGAAAGAAAAGAGTAACTTTTCTTATGTCCAGTCGTGTTCTGTTTTATCACTCTTCACTTTACTACACTTTGCAGATATTTTATTGTTTACAAATTGAAGGTTTGCGGCAACCATGAGTGGTCAGGTGATGGTTAGTGTGTTTTATCAATAAAGTATTTTTAAATTAAGAAATGTACTTTTTTGGATAAAACGCTTTTGCATACTTTAGACTACAGTGTAAACAAACTTTTGCCCTCACTGGGAAACCAAAAAATGTGTATGACTCCTTCTACTATGATATTCACTTTATCTGGACCTGAGCTTGCAATACCTCCAAGGCCTGCCTGTATAAATTTACATCAACCTCAAGGAAAATACTGACTTGATGATGATGAACTTGATGATCCCCAACGTCATGACCATGTTTTCTCAACCGAGTCACCCACCCTTAAGACAAAGGCTGGGCCGTTCTCCCCGGCTCCGGGAAATCTTGGTTACTGCAAGTCTGCACCCCACCAACGCCTCCTTCCAGCCCTGTGTGTCATCTTCTCCATGACTCACCTTGAAGCAGCTCACGCCCCAGTGAGCTTGTCACTTGTATCTCAAGCACCTGACACACACACGGCTCTGGGGACATCCTAATGAGAGTGCTAGTGAGTGGAAGGAAGCAAATTTGTGGGGAACTCTGTGGTCTGCCACAAACCCATCCAGGGACCAGAGCTTACCTGCTCGTGTGACAAGGTGTCTGCAGCCTGGGGACACCTTCCTGCCATCAGACAGGAAGTGGGGGACAGCGAGGGGATTTCAAAGAGGAACTAAAATGAGTGACTATGAGAATCTAAATATACTTTGCCCACCCGTTTCCAGGCTTCTCTAGAAGGGAAATTGTTGTCTTGGGGGGAAACATCTGGTCCTATGCCCTCTCCCCCTGGTTTTCTTGCTTAACTTAAAATTAATTCCACACTCTACCTACCAAGTTTTAAGATAAGAAATGGGGATTGCTTTGAAACAGCTAATGGAAAGCAACGCCCCGGAAGTCATAATAGGAGTTTTTTGTTTTTGAGTTTTGTTTTGTTTTGTTTTTTTGATCAGACACATGCAAAAATAAACATGTGATTAACTTCCATTTGGGTGCATGGAACCGCAATAAAGCGAGCCCATGGTCCCTAACCACACGCGAGTCACGAGGGTGGTGCAGTGCAGAGTGCAAATCACGGACTGCTTTGTGAATTTTACAGAGTCCCAGTGAAGGGATTTTATTACTGAATAGGCACTTTAAATGTGGGTGATTTTTTTTTTCATAAGAATCTGTATTTTTAATAAATGAAGCATTTGTACACATGAAATAGCTCATTTTTATACAAATAGAAATAACCTCCCAAATAAGTAAATTTTACCAAAGGAAAGTACAACTTCTTTGTAGTATTAAAAAGAGAAGCTTCTCCCCCCTTTTTATTCCCCTACTGTGTGAAGGTCTCCAACACTGGGCGAGCCCCCTACAGAGAGCTACGTAAACATTCCACTCTGATTTCAGTAAAACAGTCATATTTCAATTATCAAAATAGTCATATTCGGGTAGTAATTCTTAATGACTCAAAGAGCAACACTGACTCATTAATTTAAAAATAAAACTGGTCTTTAACCCTTTAAAGGTTATTCCATCATTAAAGGAAATGCAAAGATCACCAAAGACAGAGGACTACAGACTCACGAGAAACTCGACGTGGACATTCTTCGCTTTGTTTCTATACGTGCTTGATAAAAATTTTCTTTAAATACTACAAAAAAAAATCTTGGAAGAAGATTTAAAACTCTTAGACTTACACAGTTCTGACCCCAATAACTTATCATCTACAATGTCAGAGGAAAGAGGCCCTAAATGCTCCCTGGAAAGTAAATCTTCCCCAAGCTGCCAGCCTGATGGTGGGTCAGTCAAATCAGCTATTTTAGCTTTTGCTTTATGAGAAATAGAAAATGTTTTTACAAAACTCATAAACACACACAACATAAATGAATTCAGTGGGGTCTCTGGGCCAGGGTCAGTAAAACCAGGTAAATAAGTTATGCAGTCACTTAAAACTTTCTCATTACTTTAAGAAGAAGGTTCACATATTAGCGAAACAAAATACAAATATTCAGTGTTTCAGTTTGGACTTCTTAAGACTTTCCCTTTATTTAAAAGATACTAATTTATTTTTAAACCCCGAGTTCCCATTTCTTTGATGAAGACCAAATCACTAACTTTAAAAATAATTTTGACAATTAATTCTGTGGAAATAACTAATTTTCTGAAAAAAAGGCAAGAAAGTCTGTGGAGACTACATTCTCCATTCAGGACGGTTTTTCATCTAAAATATTCAGATTTCCTTTCTGAATGAGTGCTGAGCAAAACCAAATTTGAGCAAATGTACGTTTTATTTTACTGATTTAGGGTCACATTTTAACACTAGGTAACGGTGAACAGTACAGTTCATGGGCATGATTTGTGTTTTCTCTGGGGTAATTCTGTTCCGCGAGGTGCTCTTCCTTCCACACATGTGCTTGAGCACTTCTCCTCGCCTTAGTGTACCACGTAGAATGACCACCAGGCTGTGCTACAGCCTTGGCAATGGTTTTGTTGTGCTGGAGGCCGGGGTGGAGAGGACTGGAGGCTTCCAGACGCCCGGACTTGCGTGTGTGAGGTCAGGACACTCGCTGGTGCGTTCAGACACGCCTGCTTCACAGGTTTCCTTCCACACGTGAGCTGATGTTTTATACGACTGAGCTCACTCATGCTGACTTGAGATGGTGCGACTTGGTAAGTCAGTCACGTTCTTTCTGCAGAGAATAATTCTTTCTAGAGCACATTCTATACAATCTCCCGCAAGGGGTCTAGCCTGACACCTCCGCTCGCGTTCTGGGAACCCACTTCTGTCTCTCTGCTCCGACAGCAGGGCCCTGGGAGGGAGGTCTCTTTAGGTCAGAGCATCCATGTGTAGCTCCTATGCCTCTAACCTTCCCAGGCATATCCCTTTATCTGCCCACATTAACACCAGCTCCTTTCTGGGCAAAAAGAAACATAAAAGGAGCTCCATGTTGGGTCATACTTTCCTTTGCCCCAAATCAGAACAATGTACAAATCTCACAGATACGACAACACATCCCCTGAAGCCCGTTCATGTGATGCATTTTGGCTACTTGGACGGCTCAGTCAAGGGTCCTTCCCGCCAAAGTGGTCAGACGTGTATTCGTCAGAGGTAGCCGGCGCTCACGGGAGCTTTGGTACTTCAGCATCTTCTTTGGATGGATACCTTTTGAAAACAAAAGAATTTTTAATTGAGGAGAACTCAATACCATAACAGGATGGCAAACTAGAAATGTGTCTAGTAAAGATCATTTAGAAAGTACAGGGTTTAGGAAAACATGTGTGCATAAATCTGTGTGAGTTTTGCCGACAACAATCTGAAGCTGTGCACTAGCTCCTAACGACAGTGTGTCCTTAGAGGGACCACTTCTACCCTCGTGCTGGTTGTCACCTTGAGCGTGTGCTCTCCTTCTCTTGGGCCCTAGTGTATCTCCACTGAACTGATCAGCTTTGGAGGTTACAGCTCTAAAAAGGCTGGCCTCAAAATCTTTCCAGAACTGTTCAAATGCAAATGCAAATACCCTCAGAGGTTAGCAAAATAACAGGAATGAACAGAAAAGGTTGATAAAATATTCAGGGTGGCAGCTTCAGAAACACGGAAAACGCATACCGTACCCAAAAGCACTCAAATGCAATTATTTGTGAAACACAGCTCTGGCCCGCAGCCCCCCAGCCTGGGCTCACACGGCCCCGAGCTCCGGTTACCAGCCCCGCTTCCACCACCGCGTCTCTCTTCTCTCCGTCTGCCTCTGTTCCTCCACCTTCGCGGGCTGTAAATCCCACGGCTGAGGAGGAGGAAGAGGAGGAGGAAGAGGAGGGGGCAGAAAAGGAAAAGGAAAAGGAGGGGGAGGGGAGAGGGAGGGGGAAGGAACGTCCTAGCTCCTCAGGGAAACTGGCTCCTTTCTCTCGTCATACTCTACACTTGAAACACCACTTTAAGTTGACCTGAGGGTCTGCGGAGTGTCTTAACAGGCTCATCCCTCTGTCCTTATGGTCTCTACTGACTTCAGACTCACTATCACGTACCTGTGGCCTCTGATTTACGGATCCCAACGACGCAGGCTCTGTGTCTTAGAGCCTCTCCCCTCTGGGTACCAAGGCTGTTCCCACAGCCCTCTGTCCTGGCGGGGGTGGGGGTGGGGCCACCAGGGGGAGCGGGCCAGAGGGGGAGACTCTTGCCTTTCACGGTCTCTTTTCTCCTTTCTTTCCTTCTTTCACAAGCATTCCCCGTTTCTCCACAGTTTTGTGCCAAGAGGCAGAAATGGCCTTGCTTTTCACACAAATGTGTTTTTCCTTTTCCAGGGGCTGCTGTCCCAGGAGAAGGGCGCTCGTCTCACCCTCTGTCAGTGCGTGAGGTTTTCCTTGACACGCTGTTCAGGGCTGGCACTTTGAACCTGCTGGTTCCAGAGTTCGGATTTTGGACCTCTCACTGCTTTCGTGTTTGTAACCTCTCTGCCCCTCAGCTGAAGGTTTTATTTGCCCTCCTGACCCTTGGTCCACTTTCCGCTCAGGTAACTGTCCACTGCTTTCGTCTTGACTACCTGCACTAGCGTCTCACCGGGGAGGTATGCAGCTTGCCACTTCCGCTGTGTTTAGCTCTTGCTTTAAACTGCACCTCTTGCCTTGTCGTCTTGCAGCGCCTCCTTCTGACCCGTCTGACGCTTCCTTACACCATCATCTCTTCCTACTGTCCGATTTTCCAGAAAGTCTCAAAACCTGCTTTGAACTCCACCCAGTTTCTTCAAAAAATTATTCCTGGAACATTTTAATAAATGCAGACAGAGGAGGTCAGCCTGCTCTCTACACGCACGGTCTTCTGGGAAAATACATTTTGCGTGAAGGTGAGATGTCGGCCCCTGATCTCACCTCCATTAACTGGGCTGACTTCTCCCTTTTACGTGTCCAAGTCTTCTCTGCTCGTGCCACTGCTCGGCACGGCCACCGATGCCTAGAGGTATTGTTGACTTTACCTCTCACCTTTGGCTAAAAGTATAAAGAAAGACTTACTAAACACTTCAGCTGGATTTTTCTTTTATCCGAAGTAGTGCATTGACTAGACTTTTGCCCCCCCAAAAAAAACCCACAAAGAGAAGGGGGAGGAAGGCCCATGTTTTCCTCTGCTTTTTAGAACCTAAGGTAATTAATTAGACAAAATCAAGTTCTATGTATGAATCTAACAAACTAAATATACTGCCTACAGAATAGGCCTAGACATCTTCCCTCCACCGAGTTTATTTAAGGTTCCTTGGCAGGAACTCGTGCTGGAATAGGCAGCTCCTTGGATGCTGTCTACTTGCAACTTGACACCTAATGGTTTTCCTCTTGGCTGAGAAACTCCATAAACAGAAGTGAGCGAGGGACCACGTGACCCCAGCCCTCCCGGCAGCTCAGCTCGGGTCCCTGGAAGGGAGGGAGGGGCGGGGCTGTGGGACGGAGGCTGCTCTTGGCTGCTGCTGTAAGATCCATCCAACGAGGGAAATATCCTCAGTGACAGCGTGAGGCCGTGTCCTCAGGGGCTGGGGCATCCGCCTGGGCTCCGAGAGCTGGGTGGCCCGGCCACTGCACCCCGGATGGGGGGCCGCCTTCCGGCAGCCGAGCGCCCCCATGGCGCGGGCAGAACGCGAGGGCAGCGGAGTCTCTGGGATGGAGAGTCCGAGCCTCGTTCCGCCCACGCGGTGGTGTGATCGCGGAGGGTTACTCAGCCGTTCTCAGCTCAGCTCTGCCGTCTCTGCAGCTGGGGTAACACTTTTAAAGGAGCGTGTGCGCTGGGCAGTCAGGCTGAGCTCTGCGCGGGACCGCGTGCGCGGGCTTCCTCGCTGCGGCCCCGACGGACAAGCAGCCCCGCAGCGCGGCTGCGCGGCGGGCCGTTTTCCGGCCTCTCCAAACCCTCGTTTTCTCATCTGTCTCCCGGAAGTCAGGAGAGCTACCTCCTGGGGTTGTTGGGAAGATTATCCAGGATAATGGGCAAAAAAAAAAAAAAAAAAAAAAAAGTTACAAGAGTAACTGACACAAAGTAAGAGCATGGTCAGTGATGGCCATTGCCCACAACCCCCCGAAGGAGGCGGTGCCCCTTTAAAGACGTGGAAATTGGTACCCTGACAGGCGCTAACCAGTAGACCTGGGGCTCAAGCTTAGATCGACTGGCCTTTAAAAGTTGGCTCAAAGCACCAGGCTGATAAAAATCCCCGTTGCCAGTGCCCCTCGCTCCCCGTACCGCGCTCCCTCCCACCCTGCCTGCCGGCGCCCTGGCCTCTGTGAACCAGGCCCACACGCAGCCCTGTTCTTCTGCTTCCCAGACCAGCCCGACCTGGGGCAGGAAGTTCCAAACCAGACCCAGCCCCCCATCCTCTGAGGCTGGAGACTGAGTCATTCTTCCCGCTACTGCGAATGCAGGACAAAGAGTTCCCGCACTAACCACAGAGTCCCGTCTGCCCCCCCCCCCCCCAGGAAAGCGGCAGCGGCCGCACACAGCGGGGGAAGCCGAGGGGGCGCTGCCGTGGCCTCGGGTCCCAGGGTCCCGGCTCCCCCGGCCCCTCCCCGCCTTCCCTGCCCGGCTCTTGTCAGCCTGCAGCTCACAAAAGCAGGCGGGGCCTGTGGTGGGCGCTCCACAGACACCCCTCTGATTTCATCAGAGGCCCCGGGGCAACTGTTAGTGCCTCAGATTTAAACTGAGGAAGCAAACTTCGAATGCTCACCCCGCGCGCCCGCGGTCACAGGCACGAGCGCGCGCGAGAACAGCCGTCTTCGCGTTTGCGCTCCGCTGACGTGCCTGGATCACCGAGAACGCGGTTTCTCGGCCGCGGCGCTACCGAGCCGAGTTACCAGCGGAAAGGGGAAGGGGGGGGGAGGATTCGCCCTTGCTTTTTTTTTTTTTTTTTAATTTTGTTTTTCTTTTGTTAAATTTTTTTTGTTTGTTTTGGGGGAGGTGGTTGGGTTTATCTGATGGAGGCACTGGGGGTTGGACCCAGGGCCTCGCGCACGCTGAGCACGCGCTCGCCCGCTGCGCTCCCCGCTCCGCCACCCCCGCTGCCACCCAACAGCCCAGCACCGAGGCCGCGCCGCGGGTCGGCCCGTCTCACTGCCTCCGCTCTTGGCCCATCGGCCAGCACCCTGCGTGAACAGCCGCACCGCCCTGCAAGCAGGACTGGGATGTGCGGCCTTTATTCCGTGCCCATAAAAAATTAGGAATTATAAGAGTTAATTTTTTTGTGTCAACGTGACTAAGCTAAGGGACACCCAGATAGCTGGTAAAACATTATTTCTAAGAGGGGGCGGTGAGGGTGTTTCTGGCAGAGATAAGCATCTGATTCAGCGGACTGAATCACCAATGTGGGCGTCCCCCAGCCCACAGAGGGCCCAAATGGAGCAGGAAGTCAAGGAGGGTGAATTTCTCTTTCTCTCTCTCTCTCTCTCTCTCTCTCTCTCTCTCTCTCTCTCTCTCTCTCTCTCTCTCTCTCTCTCTCTCTCTCTCTCTCTCTCTCTCTCTCTCTTCTAGAGCTGGGACGTCCATCTTCTCCCATCCGCCTGGTTCTCAGGCCTCTGGACTCGGGCTGCCCTGCACCCCCAGCTCCCCTGGGGCTCCAGCGTGTAGGTGGCGACCGTGGGGCATTTGGCCTCCATAACCAGTCCCTGTAACATCTCTCTTCTCGTCTCTCTCTCTCCTTCTCTCTCTCTCTCTCTCTCTCTATATATCCTCCTGGTTCCGCTTCTCTGGGGACCCCCTGCTAGTACGAGAATTCTGCGATCGTAGAAAAAGGAAAACAGGGGTTGGGAAGAACGAGCAATGTCGGCCACCGCACTTCGCAGTATTGTCCCGCGTCTCAGGGGCCTTGTCAGTCTGAGGGAGTTTTGTGACCCGAGGGGGAAAAAACAAACACTGAGCTAACCGTAGTCGCAGACTTTTTCTAAAGAAACTCTGGCCCCACAAATCTTGAGCTTTTACCAGCTCCTGAAAGCGAGTCGTGGCAGCAGGCCCGTCAGCTGGCCCCGGGGCCGCGGCCGAGGCCCGGGGAGGCGCCCACGGCCGGCCGGGGCTCTGCATTCGGAGCCCTTCCCGGTAACCGTGCTGCGACTCGCTTGACTTTCATGCAGGTCATCTTTTCTGGACTGGGGCTCAGAAAGCCCCCCACATCCTGTGTTCCCTGCACGTGGCCAGCCAGACGAAGGAGGCTGCTGATCACACAGCTTATATCATCCTCCGACCTGGGACTTGAGTCTGTCAGGTGTTACGTGGGTGTAGATGAGGCCAAACCATTGTCCCATCTTGCCTTTTCTTATCTGCAAGACGAAGGGACAGGACTCCACCAGCAGCCTCGGAATCTGGGTTCCCAGAGCCGCGGCACAAAGGCCAAGCTGGACGGGTGATGGGGCCAGTGCCAGAGGCTCCCTTCTGGTGGTCTGAATAATCCAGTGTGCCTCCCACACCGGTCTTCGCCTGGCCGGCACGCCTGGTTCAGCTGAGGTCCAGGCATAACAGGCCGGCCCTGCGGCCTCTGCCCGCGGGGCCGCAGGGGCCGCATGTGGCTGTTTGCACAGGCCTGTGAGCTGGGGCCTGGCTCCCGCTGGCCTGAGCCTCTCACTTCTCGGAGAACTGGAATTCCCCAAATTTTCCCCCAAATTAAAAGAACCAACAAACTGTATTACAAAAACAAACAGAATTTGTTTTTCTTTGGACAAATAAAAACTAATTTATGCTAAGGCTTTGTTGCCTTGAATCCACCCGACCGCACGATTCCCTGCCAACAACTTTTCTGTTAGCTTCTCAAGTTCATCAAACTGAGCCCTTGCTGGTAAAAGTAGAGGTTTTGCAAGCCACTAATTGGCCTAAAATGCTCCGCTATTTTATATAAACACACAGCATAGTATCAAAAATAGAGTTGCATTCATTAGCCTAAAATTCCAGCCTCCCATGTGAAACCTTTTTTTATACCCCTCAAGATTTAGGTCTGCCTCTGGAGTTAAAGGAAAACTTGTTTTCTAAACGTGTACTCTGTAATTTCACATTAAAAAAAAAAAGAAAAGAGAGATGGGCTTTGATTTCTATTTTTGCCTATTAACATATTTTATGAGCAGGGAGGCGGTAAAGGCAAATCTTTCCATCAGCTCTTTGCCGCTAATATTGTGAGGAATGTAAATCTGAAACTAGGCGAAAACAAAGTGATAACAGCCCAACAACAACAAAAACAACAGTAATAACAATAATTGAATCTAATGTGATTTATTTATTTGAAGTATCATATTTTAATACTATTATTAAAACATTATTTTATCAATATTTTAATATGTTAACATTTAATAATACAATATATAATAATACGCAATAAATATTAATGCTGTTATTAAAATAGTATTAATAGTATTAGAGTAGTATTATTAAAATATAGTAATAGTAATAATAATAATAATCATAATAATAATAATAATAAAAGAGAAATAGATGTGTTCCTGTGGATGCTGCCACAGGTGGATGACAAAATTGTTTTCTGAACTGTTTGGCACCCTTTGTGATTTTCAGTGGTCCAGCCCATTCCGCCCCTCACCGGTCTTAAGTAGTAAGACTCTTCTGCTTCACCCAGAGCAAGCAGATTCCTCCCTGTGTGTGCCTCCCTGTGTCCGGGACTCAGGGTCCCTCTGCATCTCCCTCCTGCGGCGCCCCCTTCCCGGAGCGCTGCTCCTCCTCCGGCCGGGGTCCCGCGGGGCCCCACCGGTGCCCCGGGCTCCACGGCCTCACGCGCCCTGCACCGCCCTCTGCGCCAATACCCCCCATTCGCTGCTCCTGGTGCCCATCCTGATCCACCAGCGTCTTTCCTGGTTCTGAACAACGTTCTGTGCTGCCACCCCCCCTGCGCATCCCACCCTGGCTTTTTCTCCATCAACTTCACATTCTCAGAAGGGCGATGCGAATCAGCAGCTCCATTTCCTTATTCCAGATCCACTTTTCCAATCTAACACTGTATGTACGTATAGGAGAGCAGAAGAATTATTTTTAAGCTGTAATCTACAATATTTAAAGAAGCCATTGGAGTTCTTAAAAAGTCTTATTATCACTAATTATAAGTGAAATTTGAAGCTCAGTGCCTATGAAGACACTCAGGGTGAATGAAGACTTGGGGAGGGGCCACTCACGAAAACCACAGCCAAGTGCAGATTCCTCCAAGTGGGTCACACATTCCATGGGGTAAAACCACGGGCTCACAGTTTGGAACAATAACACTGGAGCTTGTGGCTGCCTGCAGACGAGGACTGAGGGTTAAAAAGGAGGAGGCTGGGAGAGAGAGAGAAGGACTGCAGCAGTGGACACAGGAAGCTCGCGTCTGCGGGGAGAGAGGGGTGTAGGGGTGTCCCCTGGGCAGCTGAGGGCAGAGCAGAGAAGACAGGGTGTATGATATGAGCTACATGCAGCGGCTGATGTTTGCCAACTGAATGTATAAGGAAAGTTTAAATGAATATTCAGATACATAGATGTACAACCTTGAATTAGAGAACGTTCTGCTGAGAGCAGAGTCAGTTTCTTGATGTCCTGACTTCTCTCTCACAATATTTTTCCAAAATCTGATGGTTCATTCAAATACTCAAAGAGGAAACCACAAAGAATGCATGCATAAATGTTACCCCCAAAAGAGAAAAAAGGAATGGCAAAAGAAAGAAGTGGTCATTGAAGAACACAGATACAGAAAGTATCCACTAAGGATCGGGTGGACACGAGGTCCTGAGACATTCCCCAGTTTGTAAACATGTTTATTAGAATCACTGTTTAGAGTAAGTTGAAGTAGGGCTTGAAGAAGAAAATGATATTTAAGACATTTAATTGGCAGGTGTCAGAAAGTAAGTGGAGGAGGGGGGAGAAAAAGCAAAATGGAAAAGAAGTTAATAATCTAATTAGGAACACAGAGGGAGATTATAAGAAAGAAAAATAAAAGTTAAAAAAGTCTATAATTTAAGAAATAGGAAAAAATAATAGTTCTAGAAAGTAGTCAACTGAGATCTTATACACACAAGCACACGGTTAATAAGGAGGGTAGTTTGGGGTAACTAGGTGGTGACGATGGACATTAGCTCTCCCTCCCCGCCATGCACATGCCGCTGCTCACATCAAGAGATGGAGTGCACTTCCCTTTCCCTGACCTTGTGCCTAACTTCCACCAGTAACCTGTGGTGGAGGTGATGCTCTGGGACTTCCGAGCCCAGCCCGGGAGAGTTCTAACAGCTTTCACTTCTGGTAAAATCGCACCGCTGCAGGGAAGGCTTCTTTCCTGGACCTGTCAAGGAAGAGTAAGGCTTTCCCTGATGCTCCGCATCTGCAGTGAGCTGTGCACATTTCTATTCCAGTTTCCACCACACTGCAGGCGCCTCCTGGCCAGGTCTGGACAATCATTTTAAGAAGTTTGTCAAACACGTAAGTGGACTGACTGATAAATGAATTAACAGCACAGAGACAGTAGTGACCACCACTGGAGAGAATAATGCCACCAGAGGAAAAAGGTGACAGGGATGAATGATCTATATCTAAAGGATAAACAGAGACCTGAAGAGTAAGATCCTCTGGGGATCTTTCCTGCTCTAGGTAACAGATCTTGGCTGGAGAAACTGATAGAAAATAAATCAAATGCCGAATGATAACCTGTTAATGAGTTTGTTAAAGACTGTTAGGTCTTGCCAAAGGTTGATGTGTACCCCTCCCATGTGCAAGTGAATGAGGGTCCTGTGAACAACTCTTACCAACAGCCTGCGAGCAGAGCACTCCTGCCAACTTAATTAGTGATGGGCGTGCCTTTCCCATCTCTTTCTCTCTTTCACTCATGAGCCTGGAGACGGACTCTGGCTTTGCGGAGAGCACGCCTGGAGCAGCATGGGGCCCATGGCCCCCGCTTGTAGGAAACACTGACTTCTTGCGTGTCTGAGAGAGCACTTCATACATGCCTCTGATGCTAAAACTGCTATCTTCAGGAGTGACCAAGATTGGGCAATTTCTCATCGAACTGCTTCCTGGAGTCACAGCTAGAATAGACATTTCTCCGCCTCCCTTGCAGTGAGATGTGACCCAAAGATTGCACTCTCCTACCTGATGTCGCATCTTTCTGGCCGGTCATGCGTGCTCCTGTGTGCCGTTCTTCTTCTGCAGCTTGAGGTCACCAGTCAGAGAAGCCTTCAGCAAGCTATTGATCAAGAACATATTTTATAATAGCTTCATATGGAGTATAATCTATAAAAATATCAAATCACTACATCATATGCCTGAGACAAATACAATATTTTAAACCAACCATAGTTCAATTGAAAAAAAAAAAAAGAAGAATACTTGTTTGGGACTTTTTATGAGTGGAAAATAAATGCCTACAGGTTAAGACATTGAAATTTAGTAGTTTGTGGTCTTAAACAGTATGTGCTACCTTAACCAATAACCCAGCCAACTCCTGTCTTGAGATCCAGACCCAGATTTTGAAAAATCTCGGCTACTCTTACATTAAGCACACATGCAGAGCTGAAACAGTATCTTGGTTTCCAAACTTATCTTTCTCATTTTCAGTCACCACTCAGTCTACTCACCACCTTAGGGATCTGGGCTCACGCTCTATGCCGGTGCTTCCACAGCTTTGGCAGGTATGCTGATCACCTGGCAGAATTCTTATAACACTGATTTTTGGCTCCCCTGCCACCACACTGCCTCCATCCCAGTGATTCAGATCAAGGAAGTCTAGGCTGTGGGCCGAGACCCTCAGGTCACACTGAAGCTGCCGGTCCCCAGGCCGCACTGCGAGTAGCCCTGCAGTACGCCGCCCCCTCCAAACCGTGTCCCCTTCTGATTTGCTGTGAGTGCTGAGTGGTCTGCCTCTAATTTGTCTCCAAAATCTGTCCTCTTCTTTCCGTTTTTCACTTGGCCTATTTTCAGCTTCTGCTCTCTCTCACATTCCTTGTCACCTGGATTCCACAAGTGTCTGCCTCTTTCAAACTCACTCTTCACACAGCCGTCAGAGTGGCTTCAAAAACCGACCGACCAGCCAGCCAGCCAACCCACTGAAACACTGAGTCGCTGCGGTCTTCCCACGTCTAAATCCTTAGTGTGGTGGGTTTTAGACTTCTTCCTTCTTTAGTTCATTCATTTTTCCTCCCCCAGCAGAACTCTTCCTTTAGTAACCTTTTGTGGGTGGGCAAGGCTCACCTCTGGCTGAACTCTGAGTGGGAATTGAGATCCTTGAACTCACTGCCCTTCTCCCACCCACACAGCAGTCTCTGATGGGTCTCCTGATGAATCCTGCGGCCTCTCAGAACAGAGTCTGAGAATGACTTATTCAGATGGAGCCACCACGTTGATGAGAAAAGAGTTACAAATCTGAGAGCCTGGCATGGATGGCTACTCACCAGCTAGCTCCAGGTTAGGTGTGCAGTTTCATGCCCTGACTCTCCCTCTCCTTCTGCAGCTGGGGTCCCCCTTGGAGCCACCCTGGCTGCTCATGGTTCTCTCCCACACCACCAGGTGTGCCCTTTCCTTTCCTTAGGACGCCCTGTGCACACACCGCCGAGCCCAGCACAAGTGTCCCATCCTCAGGAAAGCTCTCTCAAGTTCTCATCCCAGGACCCTCAACACTCCAGGATGGAAATTCTCACTTTATCTTCGTCTCCATCTGTATCCCAGTTGCAATGGCCTTGTGTTTGTTCTAGGACTGAACTCCAGGAAAGCAAGCCCACGTCCTTGTAGACTTTTTTAGATCATCATTTTTTAATATAGAAGATGTCTGCAATAAATGTCTGCTGTGCTCTGGAATGGGATGGGATGGCTAACTATCATGATTATCCTCATAAATCTTGTAGGATATAATTTAGAATCATTACAAGAAATCATTTCCTGTTATAACATAGAAATTAAGTACTGCGCGATAGTCACGTCTGCGGTTATTCTGTAATTTTTATTTAAAATAAATAAGAGGAAGGATAAATTTGTTCTATTGGTCATTTAAGGTCATTTGGTCGTCTAGTCTTTCTGATTAGAAATCTATCTTCAAAGGGAATTCATTATTAAATTCCCTTTCTATATAATTTGTGTATAAATTACAAATTAGTTGTAATTTATTTTAGCCATCACACGTGAGACATTAATACCTCCACGGTCTCAATGACTATGACTCTGGGGGAAACCCTCCGTGTAACAGCTATTTTGCCCGAGGGAGTCACACGTGAATGTAATGTTCTTTCAGTCTCACTGGACGCCGTTGACTCCCCTGTGGCCGCCTCTAGCAGCAAATGGTTGGTGAATTAAGAAATAGCTTGTGCTGCAAGTTAAGTATGTTTTTCCCCTTAATTTGGAACAACGTGCTGTACTTTGATGCAAGGATTTTTAGCGTCTTGCCACTACAGCCTAGCAGGGAAAGATACGTGGCGCAGATCTGACAAGCTGACTCCGGGAAAGCTGGAAGGTGACGTAACGCAAAGCAGGAGTAACCTCATCCCCAGTACGTGTCAGCTTGCTGCAGCCCCTGACGTCCTCACTCCCGCGTGGATGATTAGTTTCCAGGCGCATGAGGGGGAGCTGCACACACACCCAGGGAGGAAGAGGCTCCCCAGACCTGGGGGACCCATTCACTTCCGTACTGATTGTACTGATTACAGTGTGTGATTACAGTGTGTCCCGCTGTTGTGTTTTCCTGCCTTGTTACAAATGTAAAGATCAGTTTGAAATCATTTTAATACGCTTCGTATCACATTAAACGCATCATTTTAAATACATGGCATGACCTGCATTGTTCTTTTCAGGCTTCCAAACATGCGGGAGCGTTTATGCAGTTCATAGCAGGCGCTTTGCACATGAATAGTGTCTATGGTGCTGGGTAGAGTTTTGTCTCTTTAAGTTCTGAATTGGTTGCCAGGACCAAGCTGGTGCATTCTCAGCTATAACTTTCCATCAACTGATCCAAAGGCATTCTTTCTCCCTTTTGAAAATCATGGCTGATTAAAATACTGCAACAGCTGTTAGCGATCATGTGATTGATAAGTTTTCAAAGACAGATGTTGAGTATTAAAAGCAGAGCGCCGCAGATTTCCCAGCAGTCAATGAGTGTTTTTTTGAAAAGCTGCTACTTTCTTTTCTCCCACTTTCCACTTGGCTTTTTCTTACTTTTGTCTTTTCTTTTCTTTCTTTTTACGTGCTGAGCAGAAATAGCTTTAATAAAACACATTCTTTAGAAATACACGCAATACCCTCCATTCTCAAAAGCAAGGACTAGCATAACGTCCACCCCTGATGCTGAGGAGCTTTGTAAACTCTTAAGTCGTGGGGGTATCTTTAGCTTCTGACTAAGAACAGGGATGCAGTGAAATTCGGTGCCCGCGGACTCCTCTGGTCGGGGAGCTTCTAGGTGGTCTAAATTGTCCTGGAGCAGACCATAGGTTAATTAGAAATCATATTTCTAGATAACTCCAGTTTTCATTGTTCTGGTTTTCTTAATGTGTGCTTTCACAAATTAAGTCTCACGTTAGAAAAATTTTAAAAATACATCATAAGTGCATTACCTTTAACTCTTCTTGAGCATTTAAATCCACGTGTTCTCCTGGCTTTCATAAATTCCTTCTTTGATAACTCCACCCCGGGGAGTCCATCCTGAAGTTCTTGTGCCTAGACTTAACGACAACCAGATACGTTTCTATTACAACGCTGACAGCGTCTCAGAAAGTGGTTCAACTGGCAGCATTACTAGAAGAGATCGTGCTACAAAAAAGAAAAACAATATTACTTACAGAGAATCACAGCATTTCAGAACTGCGAAGGGCTTTGACAATCACTTCAGAAAGAGAGTATTTCCAGTGCTTGGTATTGAATGTAAAGGCTTAGGGGTGAAAGGTGACTAGCGCACACACCCCAGCCACGGGACCCCCCCGGGAGGATTCTAGACTAGCCTGTTTGCCATGGTGCTTGGAACCCCCTAGATTATTCCAGTTTGGGTGGTCTTACAGAATCCTGCCCACTTCTACTGGTCGCCCAGCAAGAATGGAAGCGCCATTAGCTAAGCCCAAATGAAATCACCACAAAAGTCACAGGGCCCAGTCTCGTGATAAACACCACGGCTTCGCTTAGCGCCTTTCCCTCTGGAATTACAGAGGGAAAGCTGCCGGGCTATTCCCACTTCCTCTATAGAGAGCAAAATTGTGATTTATCAGGCGACTGAATAACAAGTTTGCTGTGAATAAAAATATTTCATTGAAAACCAAGTTATCATTTTATCTCAGTCCTTAGGAGACAGTTTCTCAAAGGGAAAACAAGGACGGAGCCATTCAGCCCAGGATGGAACAGTCAGCACGCTGACCTAGCCGGCGTGCTGACTCCCACGGTGACAGGCACGGCTTCACTGTCAGTCCTTCCAACACTAATTTCAAGAAGCAGTTGTCCCTGAGTTTCTTCACAGGCAGATTGTTTCAGAAGCTGTCACGAAACAATCCATACTCCATCTACTCACGTGGACGGCTGGCTCGCGCCCCGCCCCCTTCCTGAGGGCCGCTTTCATTCCCGGTGCCCCTCGGACTGTCACTGGGAAAGGTGGCTCGGAGAGGCTGCGCGGGGTCTTTGTGGGCAGATGGTGAAAAACTGGTGAGAAAAAGGCAAATATCAGTTAGGTATTTTATAGATTTTATAAATTTATTTTATATATTTAGAAATATTGTCTATATTTCTATAAATATTATTTATATACTTATAAATGTATTTATTTATTTGCATTTTGAGCCCATTCTTTTTTTTATTGAAGTGCAGCTGATTTACACCATTGTGTTAGTTTCAGGTGGACAGCCCAGTGATTTGGTAATTTTGGCAGATTATATTCCATTATCGGTTATTATGAGCGATTTGGGGTAATTCCCTGTGCTACAGTAAATCCATGTTGCTTATCTATTTTACATACAGTAGTTTGTGTTTGCTAATCCCAAACTCCTAATCTGTCCCTCCCCACCACCCTCTCCACTTTGATAACCACAAATGCGTTCTCTACATTTGTGAGTCTGTTTCTGTTTTCTTTCTTTTTTTTTTTTTAAACATTTTTAAATTGAATTATAGTCATTTTACAATGTTGTGTCAAATTCCAGTGTAGAGCACAATTCTTCAGTTATACATGAACATAAATTGTATCTGTTTTCTGTATACATTCATTCGTATTATTTTTTTAGCTTCCACACATAAGTAATATCATTTAATATTTGTCTTTCTCTTTCTAAGTTATTTCACTAAGCAGGACATCCTCTAGGTCTGTCCATGTTGCAGGAAATGGCAATATTTCATTCTTTTTATGGCTGAGTAGTACACCATTGTGTACACACCACATTTTCTTAAGCCAGTTGTCTGCCTGGTTGCTTCTATGTCTTGGCTATTGTAAATATTGCTGCATATATCTTAATATGTTTTACATAAATAAATTTATATGTTTTATATATTGTGTTTAAAAACACAATCATGCTTTCCATGGTGCCCTGGTGCAGACAGTAGGAGCTTAGTGAATACTTGTTCCCAGCCCCACACAACACCTGGTGTCTCCACCTAGTACACTGCCTCTGCTCACCACACTAAGCTGTGAATCCGGTCTTGTGTGTGTACGAGCCAGCCCTCAGCCTCGAACCCAAGAGGACTCCCCTGAAGCCTCAGGGGCTTCTCTCTCCAGGCAGTTTCCACTTTTCAGATGTCGAGACCCACGGACTCCCGGGGCCTCGTCGGCTCAGCTTTGATCCCAGCCTCTGCCTGCGGGATGGACCCCTGTTCTCCCCTGGGCACTATGTCTCTGCTCTGGAGTATGGACAGTCCCAGAGTTTATTTTATGTGTTTCCTGCTCTTAAGGCTCGTACCCTCTGCTTTCGGTTGTTGGGTACTTCAAAGTGTCGCCGTGCATATTTTATTCAGTTTTAAGATTGCTTCCTGTGCTGAGGAGTGACTGGGCGGTTACACCCAGAGCAGCACTCCACCTCGAAGCGGAAGCTGGAGCACGCGTGCCGCTGGATGTTAGGCCCGATGTCCTGCGTTAGTATCGTCCTCATTTACTTGAAAATCTCAGTGAAGATTTACCTAAAAAATCTGCCCCACCCCCGCCCCCGGCCTTTTTTTGGTTAGAATCTCACTCTCATCTCTTTTAAAAATTAGATCAAAGTTGACGCTCCCATATCTCGGCAAGTGGCTAAGTGCCGTGTGTGTATCTTTCCTTTATTCCAATTCATTCAACTTGATCTTTCCCTGTTTATTTGAAATGAGAACTGAGTATGGCCTTTGAGCATAAAAATAGAAGGACCAGGCACAACAAATAAAAAATGCAAATTCAGGAAAGTCCTGCTCTGAGGAGAAGCCTGACTCTTCAAAAACAAAAGTGTATAAACTCTACACAACCAATGGAAGCAGAATGCCCAGCTGCAGTAAAATACTTCAAAGAGAATGCTGTTTTCTTCTTGAATTAACCTTTCGCCTGACTTGTTCGTAACGCCTCCGAAAGGCAACAGATGGTATTAGAAAAGTAAATTGCATCAAAAGATGTGTTCCAATGTGGGTATTATAATTATTTATTTAATTACGAATTTAGTTTAAAAATAAACCCACTTAGCATGGCAGGTGTAGCTTAAGTATAAATTCAGAAATGGGCAGGTCTATTTCAGATTTTAGGGAGCACATTAGGACAATACAGCTGAAATGACCCTCCATGAAGTGGAGCTTTCCTTTTCTTTTTTTTCTTTTTGGCAATGAGTTGTTTTTTACCCAAGGAAGAATAATATCTTTTGGATGTGGAGACACCAGATGTTGAGGAAGACAAGGCTACCAACTTGCTTTTAAGGACGCATGTATCTTCGCCTGTTGCCCAGAATTTGAGATGGATTGAGTGAATTCATCCATCCTTGCATTTGAAGGAATCTTGATGGGTTTAATGATTTAATTCAGGGTCACGGAACACAAAGCTTACTGGCTCACAGTGTAATTAATACCTTCTTCTGGATTCAATAATTCAATATAATTAGGAGCATGGAATAACCAGGTAAGTTAACTAACTACAGAGAGACACTGTAACAATGGGTTACACGAAAGAACTCGAGGGTGGAATCAGAATTCTTCTGCAAGATCAGAAGCATGGGTGGCCCCATCTTGGGTGATCACACAGTCAAGGAATCTCAGGTTCAGAAGGACCCTTATGTATCTCCTTTTCCAATCAAATACTACTTCCTTTCTGGGCAGTCTCCAGCCCACAAATGAACATCCCCATGGAGAAGAAACTTCTTATCACCTAAAAATCCACTGAAGCTTTTAGAAATGTAGAAAATGTGCCTTATGGTAGGCTACATGGTTTAGGAGGAAAGTATGGAGTTCAGAAATGACTAAATTTAACTTAAATGTTGTTACTTCCTAGTTTTCTACCTCTCAAATGGAGTTAACAATGTCTGCCTCTTAATATTATTTGCTCTATTTTTAAGAAGATGAAATGAGCAAGTCTTATGCTTTCTTCAGATGGAAGCAGTAACAAATGTATTATCTTCAGTAAGTAGTGAAGAAACTGAGGTTCAGAGAAGTTAGAAGAATTGCTCAGCATCCCCCAGGTAGAGAGGTCCTCACATTCAATGTGCTCCCCCAGCCCTTCCTCTTGGCTGATGTTTAAAAGATGCTTGGGATGGTCACGAAGGAAGCTCCCCACTTGGGGCACGTCCTACTGTCCTTTCTTCTCTGAAAGAAGTTGGCCCCTGTCCTGTTGGATCTCTTCACACACAGCTGACTGTGTGTGCAAAGTGGGGCAAGCAAGACATTCCTCATCTCCCCTCTAAGACAAGAGTCCTCATTACCCAGACGTTTATGCCTCAAGTTGCTATACAGCGTAGTGGTTAATCTCAGCGCTGTGGTGTTAAATGCCTGCGTTCAAGTCCAAGGTCTACTACTCCCTGAGGATGGCACCTTTGGGAAGTTACTTAAGCTCCCTGGCTTTTTCTGTTTTTAACTGGGGGTGATGCTATGACTCAGTTCATAGGGTGGTTATATAATTTGTGTGATTGGAACTGATTGGAGCAGACCAAATATTTGATAAATGCTGCCCATTTTTACTATCTCCCTGCACCAAGCCCAAGACAGGGAGGGGTTTTGTGAGGTTCTGCCCCAACGGAAAAACAGGAGGAAGCCTTGCTCATAAGGTGTTCTTCTTTGTCACGAGTCATTCACTCCCCTTCCTGCAACATTATATGACGATAGTGCCCGCTTGTCTGGCGCCAGGAAGGTGGAGGCCATTAAGGACGTGGTTCAGGAAAAAATAAGGTTTTGTCCCCAAGTACCTCTGGGATCAAGGCCCTCTGGTGAATATATACCGTTTCCTGACTTTTCAGACTTAACTTAGCAGAGCTAAGAAACTTTCAGATAGACACGTAATGAATGTATCGGAAGCACTGCCACACTCACACTCTTGAGTTGTCTGGCAGATTCACGACTCTCCTGACTGATCCCTTTCCCTAGAAAATATGTTTTGTGACTGATACTCAAGCCCCGACTCTCATCCTGCAGATGACCGTGGTAATTTCAGCACGTAGTCACTCATTGGCCACATTCGTTTTTAATAGATCATATTCATATTTTCATGTTCATCCAGGAAGACTAATGGTTTCTGATCACAGCCTGGAACACATGTCTCTAATAACAGCTCTGGCTGAGCCAATTTTTTTTTTTTTTAACATAAAGATACACGAGTTGTTGAGTAGCTTGGATATTCTGCGATTAAACTGATGAGATCAGGCAACCCTGACTGCTTTGTTTTCTGGAAGTCAAACAGACTGCAACTGTACAGAGGATAAGTAGCTCACTTAGACAGTGAGGCACCATCGGGGAGACAGACGCTTATTAAGTTCGTGGATTAATGCAGAGGCAGCGCGGGGAACGTCGCTGCAAGGGCTGGGGTGCGCAGCTGAGCGATGCGGACGTCGCGGCGCTGGTGGCGGGGACGGGCTGCGGGCGCCGGAAACACAGCCAGCTCTCGGCCAGTCAGTGCAACCCCCGCTGATTAATTTTGGTTTTGTTTGCTTGTTAATGGTTTGCTGTATATAAGATTAAAAATAACTAAATTTCATCAGTGCTTTGCAACTAAGATCCACATAATGAAAAATGATTTAAATGTGATTCTAAAGTAACAAGCGAGGTTTTGAATTAATCATGGAGAAAGATTGTGAAAATGTTGTGGCCGGAGTTTGCTTTCCCCCTAATTCTTAGATTACTGACTTGTTATAACCTTCTTTTTCACATTGCATGGAGCTAGGCTTAAAAAAATGCCCAAGACACAGGATAAGTTACTTTCCTAACTAGTCTTTTTTCCTTTCTCCTTCCTTCCCTTACTTACTTTTATCAGTAATTTTGCTATGATAATTTTCCTCCTCTGTTTCTTGATTTTGACCTTAATTTCTTCATTGTTATTCTCATGTTTTGTTTTCCTCAATGTCTGCCGACTTGTGCCCCCTGCTACCAAGATGAAGCACATTTTGATGGAAGAGAAATGAACCTGGTGACTAAAGATGTCTGATTCTGTGGTGACCCCAACATGGGAGACTGGCATTACGGGCTGAAGAGTGACCCCAGCAAGGTCATGTGCTGAAGTTCTAACCCCCCAGCACCTCAGTATGTGACTGTACTTGGAGATAGAGCCTTTTAAGAGATGATTACATTTAAAATGAGGTTTTTTTTGTTGTTTTATTTTTTACAGTGGACCCTAATCCAGTACGACTGATAGCCTTATAAGAAGAGCAGATGAAGACATAGCCACACATAGAAGAAAGGCCACGTGAAGACAGAGGGAGAAGGCAGCACGTCCAGGCCAAGGAGAGAGGCTCAGGAGAAGGCAATCCTACTGAAAACCTTGATCCTGGATGTTCAGCCTCCAGAATAGTGAGAAAATAAATGTCTGTTGTTGAAGCCACCCAGCGTGCATTCTTTGTTACGCAGCCGTGGCAAACTAACACAGCTGGTTGAATATATCACCATTCCTTTGCGAGATTCAGAATGGCAAGGGTAAAATCATATCATTCTGTTATTCATTGAGTCAACAAAGAGTTGCCAAGACACATCTCAGCACAGTAACCAAGACAGGAAGCCAGAGATTTCTACTCTCATGGGGCTTACACAAAAGTGCTTTGTACATAAAGTGGTTAAATACATTTATTGGATTATTGGAAATATTTTTATTTTCAAAAGCAACAACAGAAAGGCCTGCATTAATAGAAGAGTCAAATTCCAAAGCTCAAGATTATTTACATGTGTTCATTTCCATGGTAATAGTGAACATTTACCGAGTATTTATTATGTACCAGATGCCATTTCAAGTGCTTTGTTAGCAATGGTTTATTTTCTTTTCAGAACAACACAAATAGGTAGGTGCTCATAAGATGCTCATATTTTCCTCATTATACAAATAGAAAATCTGGGACACAAGAAATTTAAATAACTGGCCCAAGATCACACAGCTGAGAATAGCAGCAAGTGATAAATCAAGATGTGGAAGCTGAAAACAATCACGACACAGTAAGTTGCCGGCATGTCATAGAGTTTTTAGAAATAACGGTTGGAAAGGTTTGACTGGGAGAAGTCTTCCAATGAGCCAGCCTCTGACCTTGGCCTCGTGGGCAGCAGACTTCAAACAGCAAAAACGTGGCAACTGAAAAGAAAACGCGTAAGTTAGGGAAAGGATGAGATGCATTTTGTCTGCTGATACTTTTTAAATATGTATCTGCAGGAGGAGTTGATGTGTTAAGAAGAAGAGAAATGAGGCAGCAAAGGAAAGATGGTGATAGAATCATCTAATCAGCATAAAGTTTGGTGCAACAGGGCGTGTGCGCCTCCCAAGAAATCTTGTTAAGCGGGCATTTTTTTTTTTAGTATCAGATGACAGAATAGAAGGAGCGAGACTACCTAATGGTGGTCGCCAATCCTGTCTCCTCTAGAGAATTGCTCTATAGAAGTGGTAAGTTTCTGATCATTTCCAATTTTTATGTGGCTAATTAAAGTGTAGTATGGTTTAACAATGAATTGAATAGATTCAGAATTTGCATTCATAAGTAAAACAATATTAAAGAACCCTGCTAAGAGTGTTTTCCGGAGTACATGTGTTTATGTAAGTTTCTCCCTGCTTAAAAAACTAAGCAAAACAACAATAAACATTGAAAGGCCATTACTGGTTGATTCTTAATATGTAGCAAACCTCTAATTTCATTTTCCCTTAGACCAATTTTTTTCTTCTCATTCAACTAAGCAACTTGTCTTGGCCGGCTGTAAGGCTTAAGCACACCCAAATTACTTTAATTTTTTCAGTGTTGTAGATGGGATATGAATGCTCAAGAAACTTAAATGCTGAAATGCTAAAATAATGACATGCGAACCAAGTTGCACATTTTCCCATCTGCAGGAGTGTCAGCCTTCCTGAGGCAGCTGATTTGTAGGAAGCCAAATTCATCCGCACTTACTGAACAGAGAACTTTTCAAATCTTTTAGAAGCTGTGAGACTCTGAGCTTCTAAAATTGTAGAGACAATTCAAACAGGAAAAATAGTTGGGCATGGGGAGAGAAAGAATCTCTGTGTGCTGGGAGGGAGTGAGGACCAGGCTTGGTAGAGGTTTGAGCAGTTGAGGACAAACCAGTGAGCGGCATGTGGTGGTTTTCGTGGCTGTGATCAGTGTATCATTAAGCCAGAGTTTGCAAGATAGCTGTGCTAGAAAGCTGTTTAATACGAATTTCTTTACCCTGTGTAGGGAAAGTCAGCCTGTAGTGATGGTTGTGCAGACCATGATTTATCTAGCGTGTCAGTGGTCGGAGGCCCTTACTTTTCCCCGTGGGACCACTACGTTTTGCTCAGTTTTCACAAAAATGTTCCTGCAGTTGATTACATTCTTGTCTCTAATTGTTTGCCACTCTCTCTGTAAGAGGGTCATACTTTTTTCTCCACTGAATTCAGACTTGATTGTGTACTTTGCTTTGGCCAATAAAATGGGAGTGGCAGGGAATTGTGATGTTTCTCGGTAGCAGTTTTAAGGGCCCTCATGTGGTTTTACCATGGCTTTTTGCTTTTGACTTAAGAATGACACATCCTTGGGAAAGCTTGCTCCTTAAGTCTGGGCCCAGGAATGAGGAAAATTTGAAGCAGAGCCAAAACCAACCCATGCTGGAGATGCAATGTAAGTTTAAAACAACTTTTGTTGTTGTTGTGTGTCGCTGATAATTTGGGAGCCATTTATAACAGGAGCAGAATCTCACTTAAACCGATTGATACAGCATCCTAAATGGAGCTCCTTACTTGGCCAAAATATAGTTGTGATACTAAAATGAGTCACATGGTCTCGAGCCCAATGTTTGCCCTGTTTCCCCTTTTTCCCTTCTCTCTGTTCCTCTCAATTTCTTTCTGTGAACAGCTCGGGAGTGAGAACCACTATGTTGGTATCTTTCTAATTCCTGAGAATCTATAAATTAAATAAGGGTCCTCAAACACACAAAATAAATCATGAAAGCATGATTACAGGTAATCTCATCCAATGTTCTCATTGCACCTAGGCCTGTGAGTTGAAGTCCGGAGACACACACTGGCTTGTCCAAGTTGATGCAGTGAGGGAGTGACAAAGTGAGCTAGAAAGCTAATATCAAGGCTCCTGGCCCAGGGCAGTTTCCATTAGAGCCTTCAGCCTCCCCAGGGAATTTCAAGATGCTACAATGAGCTCTGACACAATATTTTTCTCTTTTGAGCGTTTGGAAAATGACTCATATGTATGTAACAGACACAGCAGGAAAACAGGCGTGAAGCACTCAGGGAACAAAATTATAACTTCTCATTCTGTCTCTAAGAACCAGAGGAGACACAGGAGAGGCAGGAATGCAGGCAATGTTGGCTACTTACCCTTGCTGGATCAAACAGGAGGGTTTCATCAGAACAAACCAACTGGAGCCTGTGACCAAATGAATTTCCCTCTACTGTTATTTCTCCACCACAAGAGGGAAACAGAGGGGGCGCAAATGCACAGGGAAGGACCCTTTTCCAATTTCACTTCACGTGGGAAAACTGAACCTCTCCCTCTGAGTGTTACAATAAAAGTGTTGGCACCATTATCTCACAGTCCTCCTCACTCTCATTCCTTGTAAAATGACACGGAGCTGCCCTTAAGTTCTGAGCCTTCATAAAGAGAATTGAAGCATGAGATCAAAAACCTGCCTACAAACAGAAGTCCAGGACCAAACGGCTTTACTTATGGATTCTACCAAACATTCAGAAAAGAACTGGTACTAAAGCGTCTCAAAATCTTCAAAAAAAATAAAAGTGGTGGTGGGGGGGTGGGGTGGGCAGAATGCTTCCAAACACAGTTTACATGGTTAGCATTACCCTGACACCAAAACCAGACAAGCGTACTACAAAAAAAGAAAATTATAGGCTAATATCCCTGATGAACATAGATGCGAAAATTCTCAGTAAAATGTTAGCAAGTCAAATTCAATAATACATTAAAAGGATCATACATTATGATCAAGTGGAATTGATTTCAGGGATGCAAGGACGAGTCAACATCCACAAATCAATGTGATGCACCATATTAACAAAATGAAGAATAAAAATTATATAATCATCACAATAAACACAGAAAAACAGCTAAACAAAATTCCACTTCCATTAATAATAAAAACTCTCAGCAAAGGGGCTATAAAGGCACAGCAGGTCTACATAATAAAGGCCATGCAGAGGAAGCCCACTGCTAGTAGCATGCTCAGTGAAAGGTTTTCTTATAAGATCAGGAAAAAAGGACCCACTGCCACCGCTTTTGTTCAACATGGTTTGGGAGTTCTAGCCATAGCAATTAAGTAAGAAAAAGAAATAAAATCATCCAAATTGGAAGGAAAGAAGTAAAACTGTCATTATTTGCAGATGGAATATTACTCAGCTGTAAAAAAGAATGAAATCCTGCTGTTTGCGGCAGCACAGATGGACCTTGAGGGCCTTACAGTAAGTGAAGTAAGTCAGACAGGCAAAGCCAAGTACCATATGATCTCTCTTATATTTGGAAAGCAAAAAAAAAAAAAAAAAGAAAAGAAAGAAAGAAAGAAAAGAAGAACAGGAAGAGCGGATGTGGTAGCCCAGGAAGACTCCAAACATGCCTCCCATTTTTCTGGCCTGAGAAGCTGGGTGAGCAGTGGCACCATGAACTGAGAGACACGGAGACTGCATGCAGGCAGAGAAGTTTCAGGGTTTGAGGGAGGAAATCCGGAGTTCAGATCTGGGCATGTCAGTTAAGCTCTCCCTTAGACACAAAAGTGGGTCAAGTAGGCGGTAGGATAAATGAGACTGAAGCTCAGAGAAGAGATTTGGGCTTGAGTTAAAAAATTATGAGCATCACCATGACAGGCTTATTACGAGTCCATGGCCAGATCTCAAGTGCAGTCAGTGGCAGAAATACTCCAGCTCATCCCAGATCCCACTGCCTTCTCTTCCCAAGGTCCCCACGGAGGTAAAAATAGGAATTCGTGTATTTTTCAGAGACTGCCTCAGTCGCCAACCTTCAGATTCCCTGCACGGACCCTGGCTCACGCTGTCTCCTTCCTCGGTCTATGTGAGGATTCCTGCTCAAATTTTACAAGTTATGCAGACTGAGTTTTATTACCCAAATGAAAACTCTATTTTATTGAAGTCCAGTGTAAGATGAGGTAAGGCAGACACAAATATTTCTAAGTTAGCAAAAAATAAAACTCAGCCGATTTTAATATGTGGGAATGGTATAAAGCATCTAACTCCCCTTTGCAAAGTATTATTCCAGTCACGTCCTTTCACATGCCCCAAGCTGTTAACAAGCCCCCCACTTCGACAGTAAGCACGCCCCCGCCCCCGGCGTCCTGGCGTCTGCGCAGCGTGGCGCATCTGAGTGTTGCAGACCCCCGCTCTCTCGGGCAGGAAGCCACGGGCTGCTCCCTCACAGCCCTGATGCTTCCTCCTCACGCGGCGCCTCCATGTTTGCAGTTTCTGTCTCTGAAGGAGCTAAAGGATTGACTCCTTTTTCTTTATACCCTCTTGCAGGGCTGTTACATCACTGCAATGTCTCCTCTAGGTGTGGGAAATAACCTCCTCACCACACCAAGTCTTGCCCCTTCCAATCCATCTCCAATCCGTAGATTCATCTTTTGAAGATACAGCTGCCCTCATGTCAGCCTTCTGGTAAACCATCTACTTCCCCTAAATACTGGGGCAAAGTCTTGCAAGTGGTCTCCAGGTACCTCCTTCTCAACGCACAGCTTTATCCTCCTTGTCTCTCCTAAGCTCCAGCCATACTGGATTCCTCTCTCATCTTGAAATAGGCTGTTTCTCCCACTCCAGAGCTTCCAAACGTCATTTTCTTTGGCTGGAACGTTTCTTCCACTGACCTCCGTTTATTCGTCCATCAGGTCTCAATTTCCGCGAGGTATCTCTGGCCAAATGCATCGTGCAGTCGAACCTTGCACTTTTCTGTAGCCCTTACTAAACATCCGTAAGTGTTTGTTAAATTGCATGGAAAGGGAGGTGCCCATCCTTTCCCTGGATGTGTCTCCAGCGGCTCACAAAATGCCTGGACTATAACAGCCACTCAAAAGTATATTTGGTATAAAAGCTATTGTCTGAAATTGTCGCCATCGTCCTCAGGTTTCACTATAAATCTCTGTTTTTGAGAAGGCTTTGTAAAGAGATGATCAGGTGAGGGTGTGGTGGGGGTGGGAGGGAGAAATCGAGGGTCAGGATCTCCAGGAGGAGCAGGACGAAGTGCAGAGAAGGGTGTACTTAGGATAAACGGACCTCAAAGAAAGAGGAGAAAAATTTTTTAAAAAGGGACATGGACCCAGCAAGCGAGGGGGGCGGTGACGGAGGAATCAAAAGAACAAGAACAGCCCTTGGCGGTTCACTGATTTCAGGGGCTCTGGCTTTTCTTGAAGAAATCTGAGCACCGTCAGAAATCAGCCTAGAAGGAAACTCAGTGCTTCAGGCCACTAGACGGAGCTTGCAGGGGGCTGTGGCTGTCACTCGCACAGCCCACAGTCCGAGCAGCAGGCGCCGCCCCGCGGCTCGCCGGGCCCGCGGCGCCGGGCAGCTCCGGCCGGGGGGGCCCCTCAGGCCGGCGAGCCGAGCAGCCCAGCCCGCCCCGCGCCGTGGGCGTCGGGCCCTCGCTGTCCCACGCGGGCTGCGCAGCTCGACCCGATGATTCAAGGCCCCGCCGCCATTTGCCAAGAGTCTCATGTTTTCACTGTGTGATCGCGAATCTTTCATTGGAGGCTGTGCCTCTATGCCGCGTTGGAAGATAGAAAATCCTGTTATCTGAGATCTGTAGTCAGAAAATACTTAACAGCTGCCAAAATCTACCGTAGGCTATAGAATATTATCTCACATGTGAACCGGAAGTACACTTAAATGGGATGCACATTTATTATACACATACTGTGCAAGGGAGAACCTTGCTGAACAGCTTCATTTTGGCAGGGCCAGTACCAAACGGTCCCTTTGTCCAACGTTAACCACACACCTTTCACTAGATTTGGGTTCCATCTTTAACTCAATGCTGGATATTCAAACCAATCTTGAAAAAGAGCAAAGTCGGAGGACTCACACGTTTCGATTTCAGGTTTTACTACAAAGCCACAGTCATTCAGATAGTGCGGGGCTGGCCCAGAGGGCGACCTGCCGACTGATGGAAATGACAAGGCCATGCCAGGTCCAAGTGACCTCCGAGGGGAAGGACTGCAAAACTGCACTGCAGAGTAGAGGGCAGGGTGAAGAATTGCGGGCACTTTCTGTCACCAATATGCAGTCGTCTATCTTCTGCCATAGATGCTCATGGTCCTTCCACCTACAAAATGTCTTCTCCCCCCTCCAGGATCCTCAAAGCATTACCACCTGCAGCAGGAGGGTCAAAATTCAGTATCTTGGATTCTGCATCAGCTCTTGATGTGACTCCTCTTGATGTAGAGGCTTAAGGACCAAAAACACAAGGTATCTGTCTCACATCCTCCCAACATACAAGGATGGGAACGGAGGATGATTCCCTTACTAAACATGTGCACTTGAAAAAGTGATGAATGAGAGCTACAGCAGCCCCTGACCCATAGCATCCCAGAATCCGGGTGAGCCATGTCCCCAGAGCCCCTGCCCTGGCAGTGGGAGGATTTCTACTGGAAAACACGGCCTTTGAAGAAATTCCCTCGTTCTTCATTGTCTGCAGAAAGTTGGAAGCTGGAAGCCTTTTTGGTTTTTAAATAGTTTTATTTTCAGTCTGGCAACGCTTTTGCTTATATACCTCCCTTAATAACTTTTCAGGTTTTCTATGAATCGGATCCCACTCAATTCTAACTCAGTAGGCCATGCCTACAGTTTGAGAGAGAAGCCTCTCTTTAGGTTTAATCACAGCTATTTGGGGCATATCAAGTTCTTGTGAGATTTCTACAATCCCGGAAGATTTTGAGAAGCTCTTTCTTCCTCGCTGAGAGTGCCCACTGGGAACCAGCTCAGTCCTTTCAGGAGTATCACAAAGGACTGCAGAAGCGCCCTGTTTATTTGATCTCCTCCCCAAGCTTTCAGATTTTTTTTGCTGGCTGGAGATGCTAGGGATTAAAAAAAAAAAAAAAGTTTTATTTTCCAGCCCAATAAGGCTTTTCCCTTCTACATTTCCTCTAAATTATACTTACAGTTTGTTCAGTTCTTTCTTTAGCTCATCTAGTCCTACATCTCGTCAGACGCGGCTAGAAGCAACTTGCTGGGGCTGTAGGCTTCTTTCTAAAGGTCTTCTTAACAAAATCCTAAAGTTTGTTGGGTACTTTTTCTTTTTTTTTTCAATTTCAAGTGAACATAGTTTTTGCTGCTTCTACATAGCCTAGGTCTCCTTTTTTCTAGCCTTATAATACTTTTTTTTTTTAAAAGATCATTGTTTTTCAGGCTTTGCTAATAATTTTCTCACCATTTTGCCGGTTTCTTCCTGCCACCTGGTTCTAAAGCCAATGCCATATATTTTAAGTTTTTGTTATGGTATCATTTCTTCTAGGTATCAATTTCTGTATCAATTATTAATTGACACAAGTCACAATAAGATCCTTATCATAATAACCCAGGTAGCAAGCAGGTATTTAATCTGGGAGTCAAATTTTCTGGGCTGGTCTTGTCTGATAGCTCACTCATAGGTCTGGGATTGGCAGGCTGATCAGTTGGGGACGCCCCTCCTTCAGTGATTTTCTTTGGCTTCGTCACCCAGTATCCTTAGAGTTCCAAGAACGTGAGCAGAAACACACATGCCTTCTTGAGGTTTAAGCTACAAACAAGTACCCGATCACTTCTGCCTCACTCTCTTTGCCCAGTGAAGTCACTGGGACAGCCCAGATTCAAGGGGAAATGGACTCCAGCTGGGTTGCTGAGGGCACGTATAAGGGGTAGGTAAAGAACTGGGGCCATTTTTGCAACCAGTCTGCAGTTCCTTTCCCTCCCTCACAATTCCACATACAAACGACTGGGAGATGCTGTTAACTCTTCCTTCTAAGTAAAACTGAACTTTCTTGCCCTTCACTTTCTCCACTACTTCACTTACTTTTGCCCTTGGTCTCCTATTATCTATCCTCCATACATCAGCCAGTTTACCTCAAAAATACAAAGTCAGACCATATCACTCATCTCGTTAAAACCTTGGATGAGTTTTCATCTTACACTTGGTAAAATCCAAATTCTTTATAATGGTCTACAAATATGAAAAGTCTGTCCTCGTTCCTCACTCCTCGCTCCTCCCTGCCGTCCTCACCCTGGCTTGCTGGTGACCATCTCACTGGTCTTTATGCCTTTCCTAAAAGGGGCTAAGGTCTCGCCTCAGGGACCGTGCACTTCTATGTCTTGCACTCAGAATGCTCTCCCCCACCCCCCAAGTGCCTCATTCTCACACGTCTCTCAGGTGTCTATTTCAAAACTACCTTTTCAGAGGTACATTCCCTGACCCTATGTAAAGTAGCATCTCCATCATGGCCTATTCAGTGGTCCCCTCTTACCTTCAGTAGATGTGTTCCGAGACCCCCAGTGGATGCCTTGAACCGCAGACAGCGAGCCCTCTATGTACTATGTTTTTTCCCTTATGTATGCACCTATAATAAAGTTTAATTTATAAATTAGAGATTAACAATAACTAATAATAAAATAGAACAATTATAACATATTCTGTAATAAATTTATGTGAATGTGGTCTATTTTTCTTTCTCTCAAATATTGTACAAATTTAGTGCCTTTCCCATCTTAACTAAGCACCTATCACACACTGTGGCCATAACTTTTGCAGTTTGAGGCATGACAACAAAACTAGAACACATTTCTTTTTCCTTCTTCACAAATTCATGAATAGAAGATTCATTCTTACTGTAGATTTTAGCAACATCAGAATATAATTATTTTTTCTTTCCTTATTAAGTCAAAAACTTTCACCTTTTCACTTAAGGGAAGCACTTTAAGGCTTCCCTTTGGCATATCTGAATTGCCAGCATCACAACTTTTGCACTTTGGGGCCATTAGTAAGTAAAATACGGTTAATGAACATAAGTGCTGTGGCCTGATAACGAAGATGGCTACTGAGTGGCCACTGGGCAGGATTCACTGGACAAAGGGATGATACACTTCCCAGGCAGGACCGAGTGGGTTGCTGTGAGATTCCATCACCCAGCACAGAATGGTGCACAACTTAAAATGTAAGAATTGTTTATTTCTGGAATTTTCCATTTAATAGTTTTGGACTGTGGCTGACCACAAGTCACTGAAACCATGGAAAGCAAAACCATGAATAAAGGGGATGACTGTACCTCTGATTCCACTACATTCCCCTTTGAAGAACCAAAAGTTCTTCATTGCTTTTGCACATTAAATGAGTAGCTTTTGCCATCATTATTAGTTTTTCACATCATTTTACTAATCACAATAAGTATATGTTTACAATTCTATGGGTCAATAAAATTTCAATATATAGATTGCACAAAAAAACATTTTTCCATTCAAGTTCTTTGTGGATTGGTTACCTATATTTGAAGGAAGGTATCTAGTTTATGCTCATTGTATGGCCAATGTGGAGATGCCTGTTGGATGTCCGTGTGCACACAATCCCGGATCACAGACAAACACAGCAACGCCTCAAATGACAGTCCTTTCAGCAAGTCCTCCAACAGCCGAGGATGCAGCTCAGTGGGAGATCTGGGCCCACATCTCTGTTTTTAACCTGTTCTCTAACTTTGCCTCACAGTGACCCTTGAGGAGCGTATTAATTCTGTTTCACAGATGAGAAAACTGAGATTTAAAGATGCTGGAAAATCCAAAGTTGCTGACCTGCTAGGAGGCGGGACCAGGACTCCAAGTTAAATATGCTAGATTTTAACAACGAATTTCTTATGTTTCCTCTTAAGAGATCCTTGTCCTACAAGAAGAGAGAAGTAGAAGATGACCAATAGTTACAATACAGACTGGAGAGGAATGGGGACCATGACGGTTTCAAAGTTGTGTCTCTCTTCATAGGGAATTGGGTGGCCTCAACCTGCCCTCATTCCTTCCTCCCAAACTCCTCTGGGTTCTCCTGTCCTTACTGACTCAGAGCACTGGCCCGGCACCCTCAGGTTCCCTATTTACCACCGACCTGTCTATCTATCTGTCCATCGATCTGTCACTTACGTATCTGTCATCTCTCTGTCTATCCACTGGCCTGTTTCTCCATCTGTCCATCAGTCTGTCATCTGTCTGTTGTTCATCATCTGTCATCTATTATTTATCATCTAACTACCTACCGTCTATCTATCCATCTATCATCCAACTACCTATTAGCTATCTATCCATCTACTTACTTGTCTATCACCTATCTATCTACTATCTATGCGTTTATCTATCTGCCCGCCTCTGTAGCAGCTATGCATCCACATCATAAACCGGCTTAACTCAGTGCCTGCTCTGCTGTTCATTTTCATTAAAACCACATTGAAAGCTCTTCTATGTCAACTCCAAGCACATCTCTGCTCTTTTCAGATCTGGGTGTCCTCTGGGTGAAGGGCCCGGCTAAGCCTGGTCTTGCTGCCTGGGGAAAAGTTCTTGCTGATCTTAAAGTTTTAATAGAACTATAGAAAGTAGGGCAGCCCACTGACTAGTCCTCCTAACATTTCAGATTAACCCACAGACCAGAAAGACAGTCTCCACATGTTTCCAATTTCAATTTTCTGTTCTGCCTAATGATTTTTATATCATTATCATGAGGTTAAATCATCATAATAAGCCTTAGTTCATTTTATTATGGTTCTGTCATTAGGCCTATGCAAAATGGTTATAATGATTTCTTTCAGTAAATGACAAATGCCGAAAGGATTAACTTTATTAATGGTTCACAGCGTCTGTAGCAGAAATATATATATATATTTTAGATATAGTGAACACTGTCTCCACTGATACCTTCTTTATAAATCTGATAAACTTGTCAAACCGAATGAGGGCAAGCAAATTGCTGTTCCACGATTCTATTAAGAGTGAAAAGAAAGTTGATGAATTAAGTAGATAAGAGAGGAGGTTAGAGTATTTAGAGAATATGTTGCATTTGGTAAGTTATTTTCAAAATGCAGGTAAAAGATTCACACAGGTTGTCACAAACACACGTACTCCCGAGGTGAGTCCTAAAAGGGACGGCAAGCATGTGTTTGCTGTACACCAACGCCTTTCAGGAAGACAGCAAAAGCCGGAAAGTAAGGATTTGGGCTTTGGAGGAAGGAAAACAAAATGTGGGTAAGATATTTTGAAAAAAAATTTAAAGAGAGAATGAACATTAGGCATGTCTTGGTTTCTCATGTTCCTGTGAATTTTTTCAGCAAAAGACAATCTGTTGAATAGTCAAACTCTGTCACATAGTGAAAGTAAATGACCTTCCTATTACTATGTATCGGGGTAAACATGGAACAGAGAGCTTTCCTGGGTCTTTTTACTTGAGTATTTACTGTCCCCTTAGATGGGAATACACAGCCTCCCTGGTCTTTCCACTGAATTCAAAATTCAAGATCAAATCAAACATAAATCCTGCATTGGTTTTCTATTGTTGTAGCAAATTTCTCCCAAATCAGTGTCATAAAACAACACAACAGTATGGCTTTACAATTCTGAAGGTCAGACATCCACAAGACATCTTACTGGGCTGAAATCTGGAGGCTCCAGGGGACACTCTTTTTTCTTGAGATTGTTCTGTTTTTGTTTGTGGTTGGTTGTGTGTTTGTTCATATCTGTATATATACTATAGAAATATAATACATATGTACATATTTTAAGCTAAACACATTGCCCTACAGCATTGAGGCTTTGTAGGAGAATGTAGCAATCTGCCACAACTGCTTTACTCTAAAGCATTTTAACTTTTAATTTTGACACTGAGTTTTCATGCAAAGATAAAATGCATGCGATTTAAGATAATTCTGGATGGATGCTGTTTGGGAAGGTTTATGACAGAATTGCTCTTCTGTGAGCGTTAGTCAGGGAGAGAAGGAATTATGGATGATGATTTTGAGGAGGAAACCACTTTTCTGTAGTTAATAAATTGGGCTCTCACTTTTATAACCTGCTCTGCATTTGCTTGAGAGGCTTCTAGAAGCCTTTAACATCAAGGAGAATGTTCCAGCACTTTTATTCCCGGATATTGTTTTTTGTTTTTGTTTTTAACTGAAGTCAAGTCGGTTCCAGTGCTCGGTCAATGTCTGGTGCACAGCATAACGTTTCAGTCACACATACACAGACATACATTCTTGTTCATATTCTTGTCCATCATAAGTGGACTGCAAGATATTAAACATAGTTCCCTCTGCTCTGCAGTAGGTCCTTGTTGATGTGTTTTATATACAGTAACGTGTGTATCTGCAAACCTCGAACTCCTATTTTATCCCAGTACTGTTTTAAAGGGGATTCAGTCCCTTCTCCTGCGTTCCGCTACCCTCAATAGGGACAATGCCTCACTGGGATGGAGGGTGGGGGACAGCAGGGGAGGGAGAGGGGGCACCTCAGTTCTTTGTAAACAAAACATCGTAACCTTTCTTGTCTTCTCAAACTGGTCCAGAGGAAGACAAGAGGCACTAAAAATTAGAAGATGGAGTGTTTTCTTCCTTCTGCGAAAACTTCACTGTTAAACTCACTTTCTGCTTTTATAAATAAGGGCAGTAATATTTAACTTCCAACGTCACAGGCTTATTGTAAATATAAGATAAGCTATGCAAAAACACTTCAAAAATTAGGAATTAATAGATGCACATTACACATATAAAACAGATAAACAACAAGGACCTGTGGTATCACACAGGGAACTATATTCAATGCCTTGTAATGAACCATAATGGAGAAGAATCTGAAATATGTATGTATGTATGTATATCTTAATCGCTTTGCTGTGTACGTGAAACTAACTGTAAATCAACTATGCTTCAATAAAAAATAAGAATAATACATTTAAAAAAGAAATTTAAAAGTGCTGTATAAATTACAGGAAATGACTGACTTCTCAAGTTTACAAAGTGCCTCTTAGAGACAAGTAGAGTATTAACATTAACTTGCCCATAAATATTTTAACTTCAGAAGCAGAAAGCGGGGAGTGACTCTATCTCTCAGGCTGTGTAAATCGCAGGGGGCAGTGCTGGATTACTGAGCTCCAATCGCGTGTCTTGAAATACAGTAATAACTGTTAGAAAAGCTTTATCGTCTAATTTATAGTTTAAAGGATTTAAAGAAATGTTAACAACAACCAAGGTAATAATTCTCAATAAGGAGTCAATCACAATAACATTCCACGGCATGAATGTTGTTACTACACACATGTAACACAAGAGGGAACACAGACACAGAGGCGTTAAGGTGGCTGAATAAAGTCCCCGAGTTCAGCAGTATTTCAGGCGGGAGGATCTGCTAAGCAAGCTTCTGGCTCTAGAGCTCGAGCTGTTTATCAGCGAGAGCGCGCGGCCGGAAGCCCCCCTTCCCAGCCCCCCTTCCCAGCCCCGGGAACCAGGCTTCACGTTAATCACTGATGGAGGAAGTGTGCTGAACGTGTTCCGTGTTTCCTCAGAGGTTCCTGAATCGGCGCTCACAAGGCGGTGCTCACTCGGTCTCTGGGCTGCTTCGCTGGCCAGGGACCTGGCTTAATTTAGTTCCCAGGGTGCCTTAGATATCACGGTCTTTACCCCTAGAGACTACGAGGAACTGCTAAATAGATACGTCATGGCTAATAGGCTTTGAGACTTGGGGAAACAGTCTCTACAACGCTGTTCCGTTCTCAAGAGCCCAGGGTAGAATTCATTTGTTACCAAACGCCTGAGCTTCTGGATTTCAGCTTCCTTATCTATCAGAAAGAGATAATGGTACCCAACTCACAGGGCCATTGAGGAGTAGATAAGATAGCACAGTTCCTGATACATGGAAAACCCTTAACGGGCGCTTGGATGAATTAGAGCAAACACTTCTGTGGAAATGGGGTGGTTCTAATAAATAGTGCTGTCAAGTTGATGGACTTTGAATTGCCTTTTGTTAACCAACGAAGCAGAAAAAGAACCACTTGTGCACAACAGGAGGATGCCTATAGAATGAAACTCTATTTTCAGAATAAATCTCAACATAGCAAATATGAATCAGCCATTAACACCTTCCCAACCCATGTGATACAAGTAACGCAATCAAAACCTGTTCTAGGTGAGCGTGCATGAACTGACCCTGAAAGGAATTCCCAGTCTAAGTAAGAATCTCAGCGTGTCACTCACCACTTAGCGCGTCTGACTAGATGTAAGGAAGCTATTGAAAATACTCTAGAATATCATCATGTACTCAGCGTTAGGTCCCAGTTCAGCAGATGACGTCCAGTGCAGAAAGGATACAGAGCATTCTCAAGATGCAATGAAAAGTGTCCTCAGTCACAGCCACCCTCCTATCTTGCTGATTTTTCTCTGCCGGGGGATTTTCAGGTAAATCTTGAAGGAGTCTAAATATTGGGTCTCCAAACATTTAAAACACACACACACACACACACACACACACACACACACAATGTACGTTCATACTGAAAATGGCAGCTGTACAATCAGAAAGTAATTTTGTATGCAGATATAGGAGTCTAGCCCACACACTCTTTCATTGCTCATTCAAATGTAATCTTCATATACAAATGAGCTCTAATAGCAAACCTGGGTGAGCCTAGTGGACAGACCAGGGGGCTGGGTGAAAGGTTAAGGCTGGCAAAGTTTACCCTCAGTCATCCCGTTTTTTGTTTATTGCCCTCCTTCATTTTGCAGCACTCACCTCTAGGTAGATAAGGGTTCTGGAGTCAGTCACTTACCTGACCTCTCTGAGTCCTTCTCTTGTTTATTTTTTTATTGAAGTGTAGTTGGTTTACAGTGTTAGTTTCAAGTGAGAGTCTTTTATCAGGAACCCGGAAAACACGACTAGTCACAGCTGCCTCCAGCGGGGGTGAGACCCACCTGACCAGAGGTCTCCGTCGCCCGGCCCCCGTGCAGGCTTTCAGAAAATGGGGCTTACTGTCGCTCACGCTGCCGCCCGGCTTGCCGGGACCTACAGCCGGGTCCTGTGATCAGGATGCTGGATTTGACTGAAGGGCACACACACATACACACCCCTCCACACATGCATAGCCACAAAATATACACAAACACACACACACACACAGATGCCAGGCAACGGGTTTCATCAGACGCTGCAGAACCATGACTGAAACTTAGTTTCTACCACTGAACCCATTCTCAACTGACAGAGAAGCCAGCAGCTAAACCGATGAATTAACCTGGATGTAAGGGTTCCCACAAGTGGACACGCGCATTTCCACACGAGCAATGATTCATCCTGAACCAAGACACAGGGTCAGAGGGAGATAGAAAAGGAGGGTGGGGTGTCAGAACCTGGCCTACAAATGCCGTGCGGGGAGAGAAGGTGAGGGAAGAGGGGGGCCAGAGCCCACCGCGCGGTTTGTGTCCAGCTGCCCGGGGAGGCGGCAGGGTCTCAGTGAGGTGATCAGGGTTGGGAGGGGGAGTAGATGCTTTTACCTCCAGGTACGCTGAGTTTAAGATGTTCTTGGACCATGAGGATGTGCCAAGGAGCAGTTTAAAGTTTCAGTGTTGCTCCCAATTATTTCTGTCTTTTATATGGCCTTAAAAAATAGATCAGCACTGAGTCCCGTGAATCCAGGGACTTAATCATAACTAGCGCGAATGTGACAGATAAAGCTTAGGTTGGCACCTCTTCTATCTAATGATTTTATTTTAGCAGGAGCATGTTTAATGCTCCCTCACCATCAAAGCACAAACACACACACACACACGTGCTCACATGTGCGTGCGCACACATACTGATACCTAAAGGATGTGAAGTGGACAGCATTAGACATTTTCATGTTACATTCAGTCTGAAAGGGAAACTTACTTTTCAGTAACGTCTGATTTGGACGGCCCTTCAAACGACAAGACTGAACTGCCTTCTCTGCATTGGTGGCCCTGAGTTATTTTAAATATCCTCTTCAATGCTGCCAACTGCTGACTCTGTGTTCCCCTGTGTTAGACAGTTATTCCCCTCTTGTAGTTACTGAGAAATGTGGTACCCGTTCTCCCCTCGGGGGTCCGCACATATCAGACGTGAAACACGTGGTGGGTTGGTCACGCCTCTGCAAATCACACCCCATCGGCTCCTTGGCCGTGCCCAACGAATTCCGTGCAGGTTTCGGAAGCTTGGCGAGACCCAGGGGAGTAGGAGGATGTGGATAAATCAGTGCGTGGGGAGCGCAGCCCCTCCCAGGTCGGCAGAGTGGTGTCCACAGCTGCAGCATCTGTGTGGGAGCTTGAGGATCCTAACAATAGTGAGCTGTGGGTGGAGACCCATCACTCTTCCTTTAGCAACGAACTCTTAACTTCAGATTGGCCCCGAATCTATTTTGAATTCCATGTACGAATCAAATAAAAGATCACCTAGAGCCACGTTCATGCTGCAAAGATGATCCTAATCTCAGAACAGCAGGTCGTCTCCACCACTTACAACAGCGCCAGCTGCCCTGGACGGGGGTGGTCTGCTAGAACTCCGTTTTAGAGTAATGCTTAATCCTCTTTCGGGCTCACTCAAAAACAAGGGTTGGGTTTAATTACCAGGCTTCCCGCAGTTGTTAGGAGGGAGGCAGCTCAGGTGCAAAGAGATCTTTTCTTTTGGGCTTAGATCGATGCCTAGATGGGCTCGGGTCGGGTCGGCAGCAGCCTTGAGTGGGCGCCACCCAGTCCTCCGTCCCACACCGTCTCCTGGGAGTCATTTCCACACAAGATCTGTGAGTTCACACATTTCCCTCCCTCTTCCTACAGATCTTTTTGAGGACTTGCCATTACATGACAACAGGCAGGTCCTTTTATGAGTATCAAACAGAGCAGGGCAGCCATCCACCCGACCACGACAGCAGAGACGTCTCGGAACGTTACAAACATCACAGTCACCCTGAACATTGTGTCAAATGTGTCAAAAGACCTGTCAGTACCATGACCACAGGTCAGTTGTTCCTGGAATTGCTCAAAGAGTAAATAAAAGCATTTTAAAAATACCTGAAAGGAAGGGAAAGAAACCTCTTTAAGTAACCCGATTACAAAACCGTCAAACTCAGCCACGTTCAATTGGAAGTTGAGATCTTTTCATGCTGAAGAAGAAAGAAGAAAAAGAGCTCCGACTGCACCATTTCCTCTGCAGCAGAAGGTGCATCACCTGGTCGCTGCTACTGAATACCCGGGATTTTATGTAAACATGACATTGAACTTCATAAAATCATTTCTCTGTTTTACAATTAAACAATTCTGTCACACATGCAAGGCTCTGGAGGGGCACGACTCAGTTGAATTACTGCTCCTGGCTCACCAGGAACATCGTTAACGTGTGTAGAACGTGCTTCACGTTAGGGAGCCCCCCTCCAGCCTTCCAGCAGCTCTGAGTCATAGAAATGTAGCCAAATTTCAATTGTCCAGCATTGCTCATCAGTGTGAGAATTATACAGATGGTGGTGTTTTTTCTCTTCCGATCATCACTGTCTTTTCAGTTTTTTGTCGTTGTTTTGTTTCTGTTTTTGCTTGCTGGCTTAACTGTGCGTTGGTGTCTCTAAGGGAGAGTGAAAAATGAAGAGAAAGCAAATAAAACACCAAAGAGCCAGTTTCTTTTTTTAAAGCTTGGGTTAAAACAGTGTTTAGAGAATCCTGACGTTTCATTGGACATCAGTTACTCAGTTTTCCCGACCACCTCCATCTCCTTGGTCTCCAAACTGAGCCCGTTGCCGTGAATTAAGGGTTTCCTGGAGAACTGGCGGGATGCACCAGAAACACTAGCATGCCCTGAAACCCAGGGACCAGTGGACCGTGGACCGTGGATGCCCGTCATCCCCCGTATACAGCATCCCACCCTCCCCCCGTGAATCCCCCCTCTTAGATTTCACAGGGAGGCACAGATGTCACAACCGAGCTGCAGAGGGCGACGCGGGGGCGGGGGCGGGGCTGGGGTTTGGACCTGATTGCAAAAGCAGTGCTCTTTCCTCGCCTCCATGTCAACTCTTCGGAGCAAACAACAGTCATGGTACTTAGGAAACCAGGTTTATCAATTTGTCTGAGCATCTCTATCAATATGAAGTTTGATTCGTTGACCTCTCAAACCCTGAAGCCTTAGCCCAGCCTCAGAGCCAATTTCTTTTTCCCCACTGTTGTGATTTTTTAAATACATTGTTGAAAGATACGTTGGTAAGGACGTACTAGAAAACAATCTTGACAGTGAACTTGTGTTCTCCAAGTAACACTCTTTCCGCAGCGGGCTCAGTCGGACAATGTGCAGAAGAGATCTGGGAAGAGGAGGTGCCTTCCATCCTGAGTTTAAGGGGTGCATCTGGGTCTCTCATCAAAAGTGTGTTTTGAGTAGGTCTCCCATTGGTTTACAGTTCACGGCTTTTGCCAATGGCAGCTATGAAAATGCCCCCTACAGTGGAGACAAGTGCCACTTCAATACATAGACGTGATGCTAAAAATGGGTTGTTATTTATGCAGTTTGACTTTTTTTCGTAAGCACATTTCAACCTCATTCATTGCCTTAAAATTAAAGTGTTTTTAAGATGTCAGTAGTTTTAAGGCGAATATTTCAGAAATGTCTTATAGAATAAAGTACACAGATTGTTTTCATTGAAAACTTATTGATGGAGAAGTCTAAACATTTTTAGAACATGAATTTAATTGAATATGAAACAGTTTCCTAGAAAAGAATAATGAAATAATTATTCTTTTATCATTGTTTTAATCATAGTTTCTTTTTAATCATAGAAACGATCATTTGTGTAGTACTAAGCCATCATTTAAATTATATTTAATCCTCACCCTTACAAAGGGGGGAACTGAGGCTGAGAAAGAGGAAATAATCTAAGTTGACACAGCTCATAATGGGTGACACCAATTCTCCGTTCTGCACATTGACAGAGGCCACTCTACTGCACTCCTCAGTGTCTGATTTCCTCCTAAAGGTAAGAAAATTAAGGCCAGTGGGTGTGAGAGAGAAATTCTGAGATGAATAAAATGTCAATCCAAAAAAATACATATATATAGGTATGTATATGTGTAACTGAATCACTTTGCTCTACATCTGAAACTAACATTGTAAATCAACTACACTTCAATAAAAAATAAAATCTAAAAATAAAATCAATTCAGTGCATTTCTGTTGGAGAGCTGGCATGGACTTCAGGTACGTATCTCATCTTTGAAAAAAGTCTCTTCATTTAAAAATATCAGTATTACGTGTACTTGCACAGATAAAAATGAAAGCGGTTGGCACGTCAGCTGTTAATATGTACACACTACTGTCAAACGTTGACATTAACACCCTAGGGAGAAGGGCTGGATCCACACTCAGTCTGACGGGAAGAAGGCAACCCTGCGCCTGGCTGTTTCTCAGGCCAAAGGTAGCGCCTTGGTTAACCGGCCGGGTTGAAAGGGTACCTTACAGCCTGCTGCTGTAGCCAGAAGGCACCACACCGATGATGCACGAATCCCTGACTGGGTAATCCAGACAGGCGTGACCGTCCCAGTACACTTTATTTACAAACACAGGTGGCTGGCCACGGGCCATGGTCTTCCAATCCCAACGGGTTAAGAACCTGCAAAATTACTTTGTCATGTATTGTAACACAGTCATGTTAGTGGGACCTCCTTTTATCCACAGGGAGTCATCCTAAAATGCTGCCAGCCACACAAGACCCTCTGAGAGGTTTCCCTCAACTCCCACTGCCTCCTTACCTGAGTCCCCTGTTCTTCACCCTGCTTTCCGAATGTGACTTTATCCCATACTGAATACGCTTCCTCCATAATCCATCAATAGTCTGGCAAATAAAAACAAAAAACTACCCTGTGCAGCGCGCTGGAAACTCAGTGGGGTCTTCGTAGGAGAGCATGTCACAACACAATAAATACGAAACCTTTCAATAAACATGAGAAAATTCCAAATGTTCTTCCAGGTCAAGTCCTTCCTGGCACTTGGTCACGACCATCTTCTCAGGGTCAGTTCCTCCTCTTAAAGACCGTCTCCTCCTCCCGTGCACTGGCCACCAACGACTTCTTTAGGGGACAACGTCATGGTTCACCACCTACCTTACGCTATCCGAACACATGTTCTGGAATTTTCTTAAGCAAAAGAGTCATCGATCAGGGCTTTGTTCTCACAGCAGTCTCCTTTCTGGCCCTTACCTCCAGAGGAGTATGGAAAGGAGCTTTAAAAAGGATGTATTCTAGCCCTGCACACTGAAAAGCACCAGGGGTGGGAGATTTTTTTCATTTTTTTTTTCCACGTGAAGAAACGCACCCCGGCCGCAGCGGCGCGGGAGGCGAGCAGCCCGCCCTGAGGCCCCCGCGCAGGCAGCGCCCCGCCCCTCCCCCGAGGCCTCCGCACCTGCACGCGGGCGCCGAGACGGCAGACGTGCGGGGTCGCCGGCTCCCTTTAGCAGGGGCCCCGGCCTCACCGCGCCTGCCGCCCGGACCGGCTCTCGAGGGGTTGGGGGGCGTGGGGGGCGTGGGGGGCTTGGAGGGGGGGCTGCTGCCCCCGAAGCCGGCCAGTCGCTCACCCACGCGTCTGGACCTGAAGCGAGGACCGCGCCCGCCCCCGCCCCGGACGCGCCGCCCGGAGGCCTGCGCGAACGGCCCTGGGCCCCGTGCACCTGGCCGCGCAGCCCTCCAGCCCCCGCGTGGAACTGCTTCGCCGGCTTTATTGGCCAGATTTGCAATTGCCTCTTTCACTTCTGGTTTATATGGCTGAGGTCAGAGTGGTAAGTTTTATGGGCTGAATATAAAAGGCTCACTGTTCCTTCTTGCTTTGCGTGTCATGAAGAGCGCAGCGCCGGACCGGCAGGCCTTAATGAATCCAGTCTTCAGACGGACACCCAGCGTAGCACCTGCTGGCGGCGGGAAGTGACTCTGCTCTAACCTCGTGCCCCGCGGTCAGGCCGCGTTCTCACTGCGGCCTTGCTAACTCGCTGCCCTTTCAACTGATGATAAATGTTCTTTTTTTTGTTGTTAAATGAGGTGTTTTAGATCAAAATCTTGTTTTCCGTGTGTCAATTCCTTCTGTGCTACTGGCTCTAAATATCTGAATATCTACATATCTAAATAAATCCCAATGGAAAGCTGAGAGTTGTGTTTTGTGTGTGTGTGTTTATTGCAGCCACAGAGACTGGATGTCTTTTACCTGCTCTGTCCATGTTACGTTGGTATCGAAAATACACATGGGCGTCTGGTTCACGCTTAGAAGCCGTGCGTGTGCCAGGGAGGGTAACCACGCTGCCAGCTGAGAGACCAAAGGTCTGTGGTTACGACTGGCCGTGTCGATTTCTTATAATTTTTCCTGTCATGGGGCGATTTTGATAATTCGTAAAATTTGACAAGCATTGCACATCACAAGCATTAAGGAACTGCCTAGTTGGCTTGACTCTAAGAAAATCTTTTTGTTTAGCTGCAAAATTTGAAATTATTTTCTTTGTTAGTTCCCTAATGAAATTCTGGGAAGAACCATGTGACAGCGCCTTCTTAAACCCCTTCGTGTCGTCGTCCTGGCTTCACAAGCATTTTCTACTTAGTTTTCTTTGAAGTTCTCTTTTCTCATCTCATCTCCATATTTTTAATTGACCAATCTGATTATTAATGCAAACCAACAAATGCTTTTCCCTCTGTTTGTATTTCAGTTGAATAAATGGCAAAAGTGGGAGGAAAATTGATGTGCACTTTTAAAAAATCCCCATAGCAATAAACACAAGTGTAAAACAAAGTTTCTAAGATTCATATAATATTTTTGCTAAATAATTTTGCCAATTTTTTTCTTAATTCAATTGTAGAAATTTAGAGTTGCAAAAGGCTTTAGAGATCAACCATTCCAGAAATTTTATAGAGATGAGGCAATAATTTGGAAGATCCTGGAAGAATAGTCAGTCTGACTTGTATCAAAGAAGCAGTCTAAGGTAGAACTGAGCTGAAACACAAATCTCCCAATTTTTTTAAATTCAGTGCTTTTACCATGAAATCTTGAGACCTTATTGTTTGTTTTTCTCTTGTTGTTATTGTTGTCAACAGAAAGAAGAGAAAGGAGCAGAGGGTTACTGTCCTTTGATGATGGGTAGAAGGAGTCTTCTTTGCTGTGATGGTGATTCTGGCCACGCCTTCCCAGGAATCAACGAATAAAGAATTGAAAAGCTTTTTTACAGAGAGCTTCATTTTAGAAGAAGAAGAAGAAGAAGAAGAAGAAGAAAAGGTTTTTAGTTTTGGCTTCATTATAAAGCCTTCATCTTAGCATGAGGGGCAGTTCTGAATTTAACAAGTGCTCGACGTGTAGATAAGTCTGTTGGTTCCATCTATGGATTTCTGCTTGATTCTCTGCATAAACAGAAAGAACTACTCCATTACAGCTTTCTATGACATTGGAAAAAAATGTGGCTCTTTGGTGCCATTTTGCCAGTGTTACATTGAAAGATGGAAGGAAGTCTCTACAAGTTCTCGTCTTGGCAGCTCGGGCAGCTGGAGGCCGCTCTCCAGGGGAGTGGTGGTACCTGGAGCAGCAGAACTGGCAGGCAGATTGCTGTTACCTGGTGAGACGGCTCTGTCAGCAGGGGACGCAGTCCCTGCTGAGTGTAACTGGATGCAGCCAAAAGAACAGTGACGCTAAATGGGAAAAGTTATAGTTCAGTGGAAAGGAGAAGCGGGCAAAGATGGTTGATGCCGTGTACATACAGTTTGATGGGGTTTGTGAAATCTCCTGGAACCGCTCAGAGCTATTCTGAGGTAGGAGTAGAGACACAAAGGGGATTACTGCAGCCTGCAGCCCTGCAGTATCCAGGGGCAAGACTGTCATGGAAATACGCAAATTTCATATTCTATTTATGGCCAAAGTTCATTCTTTTTTTTTCTAGTATCCAAATATCATCAATGAGATACCAAAAGGTCTTTCTTTTATATTACATAAATGCATCAAAAATCTGAAGACTATTATTTTTACTTAATAAGGATAATCATAGTTTTTATCAAAAATTACTAAATATTAACAAAGCAGAAAAGATAACATATTTAGTACTGTGAGCTTACCTATTCTTTGAGAGTGCAAAATTTACCAAAGCAAAATACCTCCTAACTTTATCATAGAGTTGAATTTATGTACACCGCACGTGTCTGCTTTCTTTTATCATCCTCAGAATCATTAAAGCTTTAAAAACCATTTCAACTTTATCATGTCTCTCTGTACACTGGCCGCTGAAAAAATAACATTTTTAAGAAAAGATTTAGCAAGAAAAGTGAAAAGGCATAAAATAGTGAAGAGGCATAAAGAGGCGCATCAGGAGATTTTTAAAAATTAGTGAAAGTGATGTAAGAAAGGCAAACTGGTTGCTTAACCAGCAAGCTTTCTGCGTTAGTCACTGACTGCTGTGTAACAAACCACCCCAAACCTTAGCAGCTTAAAAGAATAAAGGCTTATTCTCTCCCAGATTCTGGGGTCAGGAATCTGATACAGCTTCGTTGGGCTCCTCTTGGCTCAGGGTCTCCCAAAAGACTGCAGTCAAGGTGCTGGTTCAGCCTCAGTCCTCACCAGCCCGGACCACAGCAGGCCCACCTGTCAGCTCACTCATGCGGCTGTGCCCTCGGCCCCTCACGGCAGGCAGTTTTCTGTGATACTGCAGGTGGTCTCCCCGCAAAGAGTGACCCAGGAAAAAGCAAAAGAGAACCAAATGAGAAAGCACATTTTTCTGGATAACCCCATCTTGGAAGTGACTCCCTCACCTCTACCACGTTCAATTTTTTAGAGTTAAGTCACTGGGTCCAGGCCACACTCAAGAGAAGATGACTACACATAGAATAAATATCTGTCAATGAGGATCACTGGGGCTCATTTTAAATGCTGCCAACCACAATCTTGAAGATGGAAAATGCTGGATCCAGGGTTAAGTATTACATTAGTAAATTATTGGGCAGTTGAGTTTTGGGTGCCAGATTATCTCCCCTCACACTCTTTTTCATTGTTGAAATCATCCAGATTTCCTGGAAACATCTCTGTTTATAAGCCTGTCATCTCTCTTCTGGACAGTGATAATTGCCTCCTAAATGGTGTATCAGCAGCTCAACTAGCAGACACATCATTTCATCTTTCACACAATAACAGCGACTTTTCTGAAACTCAATCAGATCATCCATGACTCTCCAACTCCCATGCCTACGCTTTGTTTTAAAATCCCTCAGTGGATTCCTATTGTTCTTAGGACAGTAGGGAAAAAATCAACATTGCTTATGCATTCTTTTTTTTTTTAACCTTTGAAAAAATGTTAAATTTTTATGGAAGCAGAAGAGTTGATTCACAATGTTGTATTGCTTTCAAGTGTACAGCAAAGTGATTCACGTATGCATGTATTTTTTTTTTAGATTCTTTTCCATACTAGGTTATTACAAGATATTGAATATAGTTCCCTGTGCTCTACAGTAGGTCCTTGTTGTTTATCGACTTTATATCTAGTAGTGTGTACCTACCAATCGCAGACTCCTAATTTATCCCTCCCCTGACACCTTTTCCCTTTGGGAACCATAGTCCATCTTCTTTGTCTGTCAGCCTATTTCCATTTCATTTGTATCACTCTTTTTTAGATTTCACATATATGTGATATCATATGATATTTGTCTTCCTCTGTTGACTTATTTCACTTAATATGATAATCTCTAGGTTCATCCATGTAGCTGCAAATGGCATTATTTCATTCTTTTTTATGGTTGATTAATATTGCCATATATATATTACATATATACATTATATATATTCCATTATGTTTGTGTGTGTGTATACATATATATATGTACACACTACATCTTCTTTATCCAGTCATCTGCTGATGGACACTTAGGTTGCTTCCATGTCTTGGCTATTGTAAATAGTGCTGCTATGAACATTGGGGTGCATGTATCTTTTTGAGTTAGAGTTTTCTCCAGATATAGGCCCAAGAGTGGGATTGCCAGATCCTATGGTAACTCTATTTTTAGTTTTTTTAAGGAACCTCCATACTGTTCTCCATAGTGGCTGCACCAGTTAACAATCCTACCAACTGTGTAGGAGGGTTCTTTTTTCTCCACAGCCTCTCCAGCATTTGTTATTTGTAGACTTTTTAATGATGGTCATTTTGACTGGTGTGAGGTGACACCTCATTGTAGTTTTGACCTGCATTTCTCTAATAATTAACAAGCATGGCTTATATATTCCTATATAGCCTTGCCATAGGCTACCTTCTCAACCTCAAGTGACAGCAGTTCCTCACAGGCTTATTTTCATCCGTACCAGGCTGGTCTCTATCCTTTCCTTGAATTGTCTTTCCTATCCCACCATTGGTGTCCACACATGTTATTCTCTCTGCCCAGGATGCTCTGTCTCCTTTTCCTGACCCCATATCCTCTACTCTTTTACCAGTTATCCTCTACGTCTGCAAATGAAAAATTTTCCACTAGAGTAGAACCCGCCTGGACGACATCAAAACTAAATTTCATCACAGCTAGCTCTAACCAGCTGAAACTTGTAGAAAGCCATGAACTCTGAATGACCTTGGCATACCAAACCCTTACTGGACCCAGCTGAAGACTTCGCTGGTCAATAAACTACGAAGTTTGTTGGATAGACTTGAATTCCTTCATCATTTTTATCCAGAAAGTTAGTTCTCAAACCTGACTTATCACGTGACCAAGAATAACCCTGTCTAGCAGTTCAAAACCTGTAACTTTCCCCTGTCTTTGAATGACCTAATGAGTTTCTTCACTGGTTTGTGTTCCCTTCTTTTGCAAGTTAGTAAGCCTCGGCCTTGCTCATTTTCCTCTTTTTTGAAGTCCTGGTGGCCTGTCTTTCATCCTCTAGCCCTTCACTTTAGAGTCCTCTAATTAGCAGACTATGTGATGAATGTCTTTCTCCACCGCTTGACGTCAGGTTCCCAGGAGGAAGTGAGTGTACTTACCACGGTGTCACCCAGGACTCAAGAAAATATCAGTAAATAGTACATGGGCTCCCCTCACATGTCTCTGATGGAAGAGTAAATAACTTTTCGTTTTGTAACCTTGTATTCTAAACCAAGAAACTACATATTATGAACTTACTAATTTCCTTTTCCACGAGTTTAGGTCTTAATTTCCAGGCAACAACTGTCGTTTTCTATTTCATCAGACTCTTCTATCACAACTGCTGTGTTAGTTTGTGTTTCCCAGTTGCAAAAGGCATTTAATGATTTGGAGAAGTTGATCTCTCCTTCCCTTCCTCCTGACGTGACCGGTAACGAGCCTGGCCAGCTGTGCAGTGCTGTCCCTGTGTACAGAAATTCTTTTCTGAAAAGCACAGGTGATCAGGTTACACCCTGAAGCCTGAGATCTGATTACTCTTATTATAGTAGCCTGAAAAGTTACACATGTCATTAGGAGTCATTAAATTACTCTACTTGGCTCTCTTACGGGAGCTCTGGTATTTGACTCAGCGATCTTGCCTGGCTGTAAATTCCACATAGTGAACATGCATTTTCATGGGGCTGCAGATTCTTTGACAGAATCTCCGTGTTATTCCTCGGAAAGGGACTCTCAGTTATGAAAGTAGACCCTGAACCCAAGAATTCTAATGGAAATGTATGGAAATCCAAGCCTTGGAATTAAGTGAGTGTGAGTATTGACATGACCAAATTGTCTTCTCCACCCCTCCCTACACCCCTTTTCTTTTTTTTGCTGTGTTCAAGCAATTTAATTCTGCATCTAATTTTAATCTGTAAACCATATCCACTCCTGCGGTTGTAAAGCATGTGTTAGCACTTAACCAGCAGGAGGGGGTTGCCTAAGGTAAGAGGGTTGATAGCACAGAACAGGCATCTTAAGAATGGCTTTGTGTGACTTGGCGCCACTCGCTAAGGCTTTCTGTGCCTGGGTCCAAGCTGTCTGTCCAGGGTTTAGAGAGACTCAGGCAGTAAAAATAGTGGAATCTTTTATTATTATTACTCAGTGTTGATTTTCCAGAAAAATTTGCACGAGGAGGGGTGACTTAAAGGGCTCCGAAGATTTCCTCAGAGGGAGTAGGAAGAATGAGTGAATTTGTCTGAAGAGGGATGGGGGAAGGTGACTTGGAAAATGTGGTTAAGACCTGTTAAAGTTACACTGAATCGTGATGGCCCCTTGGAAAGTAAAAGAAAGGATTTGTAAAAATACAAGTTTGGCTGCTAGATCAACGCTAGCTCTTTTTACTAGCTAAAATGTATAATCTTAGAAATTAAGAAAAATCTATTTATACCTAGGGGTTGGTCATACCTTAAGGTCAAGGGGAAAGTTAGATTTCAAAGTCAGCCTCTGGGATAAAAATCATGTGTAGCTAAAATGACCCTTGAAAATCCTTGTAAAGTTCAAACCAAGCATTTCATTTGTGGTCCCTGGTGGGAAAAAAAAACTTAAAATCATTTCCCAAAATCTTTCCATCATTTCTTTTCTTGCTTGCATTAACTTTTCAGCTTTAATTGTGTCCATCGTTTAATAGAAGAAATGCAGCCACTTAATGGTGGATTTCTGGAAATAAACGCTGTATTTCACTGATCCTGAGATGCATCTGCTTTATATTTTTACATCTCTAAAACTGAGGTGTGTTTTATAACTGATGGCATTTTAAAATTGTAATGGTCAGTGTTCTTTATTCCTTTCTTTCTTTCTCTCTTTTTTCTCTTACTACTGTATATAATGAAGGTTTGTCTTGCCATTATTGGTCTATTAGATTGGAAGAAACATCGTGGTTAAATTCATGTACGGTAAATACATAAGTGAATGTTAGGAATCCAGTCTTGAGGTTTGAAATAAATGCCACTGTTGTAGAGGTAGTTTTTTTTTTTTTTTTAAAAACTACATTTTAATTAAGACTCAACTTTGACTCATAGCATCTGGCGTACAGCATTGTATTACATGAGTCAGTCATTAAAGGCATTGCTTGCTGAGTAGATATGTTTATGACTCATTCATTCAACTAATATTCGTTGAACTCTGATCATGTGTTTCACATTGCTCTTGGGCCCAGATTGGAGCAGCAACCAAAACAAGTAACTTTCTCTGTTGAACAAGAAAAAGCAGGTCTCAAATCGCTTAAATTACAGTGTCATCCTTCCAAATATGGAGTCTTGTTCTCAGACCACGACTTTATATTTCACTTAAATTCCAGTGAAACTTAGTTTGGGCTGAACTATTATTTTGAAAGGGATATCCTGTTCTTTCTTTCCTCAGAAATAGTTATTAATTAATGGCTAGATTCTCAAAATTTGAATATAAATTCGATAGTAGAGTTTAGAGCCACCCCTCTGCCAGTTACGACAGAAGGCACGTGACTTAATCCTGATTGTCTCGTCCCCAACTTCAAAGCTCTCCAAAATAATATTTTCCTCCTCAAATGGCTCCTGTAAGGATGGAGAGACAGTATAGCTAGGTCACTGTGTGAATTCAACAAGGAGGGTGATAATTCTATTTAACTTTATTTCTTTTTGCAATTGGCCAAAAGTTAAGTATAATTTATGGTGTGATTTTTTTTGAACCAGTACTGAGATTCTCTTAGGATAGTAAAGAGACACATGTTGTCAGCTTGAAACAAACCAAAGACAAACAAAGCAAAAAAAAAAAAAAAAAAAAAAAAAAAGAGGGAAAAAGGAAAAAAGATAGAATGCATAATGCATAGGAGAATAAAAATGACCAAAATTCCAGGACCGAGAGTTAAATGAAAAGAATAACTTTTACATAGCGGGTCTTCTCAGGCATGGGACAGCGTTTACTGCTGCTGCGACTAAACATTTATTAAGGTCAGGCACTGAGCTAACGTCATTGCATAAATGATTTCATTCATCCTCAAAAAGTGTTATCAGACAAGAAATACTGTACCAATTATGTTGTTAGGAAAATGTAGGCTTAGGGAGGTTAATGAATTTCGCCATAGCTGCTCCTCTAGGAGGCTGGGGTTTAATCCTCAGTCTGAGTTTTACTTCATTATAAGCAGGCTCTCCGTTACTAAAACACTCTTGGGTTATCACCGTTCTCTGTCACATTCCTGGCACAGCTTATGGCCCCATTCCCCATTGCTGGGCCTGCAGCTTGCTTCCACCATTAAATTTTTTCAAGTAACGTTGCTTTGACTATCCTCACACGTGCATACACTGCAGAGAATCCCAGAGCGAGAACCATTGATTCAAAGCATCCAAGCATTTAAAAGTCCCGCTAGGTAGTGCCAAACTGCTTCCACAAAGCTGACATCAGTTCACAGTCTCATGAACATTGTGTGGTTCTGAGATGAAGAAAGGATACCAGTCTCAGCTGACAAATAAACTGGGGTTAATTTCCAGGCTTCAGTCACCTTATATCTAAAAGCCATCAAAACCCAGCAAAGGCAGCTGAGAAAATGCATGCTGGACCCGGAGTGTCACGGAGGCAAGCCGTCCCCTCCGTCTCGCAGGGAGCAGGAGCTGCACGGCGCCTCCCGCTGCTGCTCTCCCCGAAGCACTGCCTGCTTCCGACTCACCGACCCCACGTGTGGAAAAAGCAAAGTGTGCACCTGCCAACACCTTCGAGACGCCGCAGATCTTGCACACACCGACTGCCTCCTGACCATCTAGCCCAAACTCCTGAGGGGCAAGTACAAAAGCCCCCACCGAGCCCACGCGAGAGTCCCCCTCGGGCCCCTGGTCCAGTCGCCGTCGCGGGGAGGCCATGAGTTCAGAAGAGGCAGGAAGACCGCGCTGAGAAGGAGTGAAAGCAGAAAACCAAAGATCACCCTACATTACACGGCGTCAGGAAATTCATTTCGGCTTTTCTGGCTTCTGTGACCTTTTCTTCCTCAGCTAGCTTTGCTAAAGATAAAGCACATCTCACTGTTTTAAATTTGAATTTCTTCAGTGAAGCAGAATTTTACATCATTTATGTAAAATTTACCTGATTTATTTGCATTTCTTTTGTGACTTCTCTGTTCAGATTCACTGTTCATTTATCTCTTGAGGTGTTAATTTTTCCTTATTGCTTTTTCTGTATTAAGAATATATCTCTAAAAATTGTATCGATTAAGCATATTAATCATTTGTTTTCTTTATTTCTCATATTATTTTCCATTTGGCCGTCTGCCCTTTCACTGTATGTTTTTGACATGCTACAGACTGAAGGTTAAGTGGTCAAATCTTCCCATGATTTTGTTTTCTTTTTTCTTTCTTCTTTGATCATGTTAATACTTAAAAAGGTCTTCACCATTTCAGGATGAGTAAATCTTCCACGACACTCACTTTAGAAAAAATTTTAAAGTTGCAATTAGCTCCTTAATATACTGAAATAAAACTCCAGGGATTCTGTGAAGTTTCAGGTAAAATTTCATTTTTCCGCATTTAGCTAATACTCACATTTCCCACCAGGACAATCGATCTGTTAAACATATTAGGAGATTTTATTCAGAATGCATTAAAGAGTTCCACAACATGATTAAGTTTTTAAGTTGTTGTTTTTTAAATACTGTGGAGAAAATATATTGAACAAATGGCTGATGGTAGACAGAAAGTTAATTAGGTGACTACTGGAGAAGTCCAAGTAAGAATTATGAGTTTCTGAATTAGGTAGTAGAAATACACACACACACACTCACACACACACACACAAACTGCGATCTCAGCGGGCTAGCGAGACGTAAGCATCTTCAGGGCTTTGTGATTACATGTGCAGGAAGGCAAGAGCAGGAGCGCGAGATGATTTCAGCACGGACAAGGGTCTGCGGGGAGAGCAGACGGCAGTTAGGGACGCGGATTCGGGCCATCTCGATTGGAGAGAGAGACTTGACAATCAGCAGCCTCTAAGCAGAGGCCAGCATCATCCAGTGCTTGAGATCCCTTCAAAGACTGTAAAGCATGGGAAGAAAAAAACCCTGAAAACCAATCACGACATGTCTCACAAAGAAACCAGGCGTACTAGGTTAGGCAGGATAAGATGGGGCTCTGAAAAACAGGACGTCACCGTTATAAGGACGGAAAGAAGTTCACATGCGACTAGGCTCACAGAGTCAGCGGAGACTGGAGTTTATAACAGGAACGGATGCCAGCAGTCAGCGACGCCCAGGGGCACTCCGGCAGGACAGCTGGCAGGACAGCGCAGCTTGCCCTTGTCACCGCAGAGCTCGCCGGTGAGCTGGCCCAGAGCAGGTTCAGGAGAACAATGTTACGCGCGTGTGAAGGAGAGGAACGCTAGATGCAGCCAGATTGCAGCCAGCTGAGGTGAAAATACCAAGCCGTCAACCACAGGCCTGCTGCAGCTCCACGTGCTACTTCCAAAGCCCCGTTCTGAAACAGGAGGGAAGAAGTGGGATGACCATTTAGAGGAGGAAGCAAGGACAGATATTTTTCTTAAATTGCAAATGTTAGCCACCATGCATAAAAAGAGATTAAAATTTTTCTTCTGTAGAGCACAGGGAACTATATTCTTAAACTTTTTTTGTTTTCCATTTGAAAAGGGAGAAAACTGAACTTGGTCACATGTTAAATGGGAAGAGCCAATATGGTGGAGAAGGAGAGGGTTTTCATGGAGGAAGACTTGTCTTGAGTCCGGCAGGAGGCTGTTGGCTAACCCTCGGGCGGAAGCCCATACGTCTGTGGACTCTGAATGAAGAAAGGGAAGAGAAATCAGATGAACTGAAGCTTCTCCTCAAAAACCAGAGGTCAGTTCATCTGCGGCAACCACGATGGCGGAGAGGAGCAGCTGAGGAAAAAGGAGGAGGTGTCAGCTAACTCCTGGGGAGGGGCATGGGACAACGTGATATCCAGAGGGAACTCTGATTCGAAAAGATACATGCACCCTAATGTTCACAGCAGCACTATTTACAGCAGCCAAGACATGGAAGCAACCTAAGTGTCCACCAACAGATGACTGGATAAAGAAGCTGTGGTATATTTATACAACAGAATACTACTCAGCCATAAAAAAGAATAAAATAATACCATTTGCAGCAACATGGATGGACCTGGGGAATCTTCATTCTAAGTGAAGTAAGCTAGAAAGAAAAAGAAAAATACCATATGACATCACTCATATGAGGAATCTAAAAAAAGAAAAAAAGAGGACACCAATGAACTCATCTACAAAAGAGAAACAGGCTTGTAGACATAGTAAACAATCTTATAGTTACCAGCGAAAGGGGGTGGGAAGGAATAAATTTGGAAGTTTGAAATTTGCAAATGTTAGCCACCATATATAAAAATAAATTAAAAGTTTTTCCTCTGTAGAGCACAGGGAACTATATTCAATATCTTGTAACAACCTTTAATGGAAAAGAATATGAAAATGAATATATATATATATATATACACACACACACACACACACACACACGACTGGGACATTGTGCTGTACACCAGAAACTGACACATTATAACTGACTGTACTTCAATTAAAAAAATTTATTTTTAATTTGTTTTAAAGTTGAGGGACCAAAGGATTTGGAAACCGATGAATACACACAAAAAAATCCTAAGATTGTGTGATTTCATTTTTTTTTCCAGCAACACTGCAGCAGGAAGGACGGCTGCTTTGGGGATAAGAGAGTAAGAGCCTAGACTAGCAAGAAGCAGCAATCAGAGAGCGGGCGCCACAACTTAGATACTGGATATGGTGGAATCCTTTATGGTCATAACGAGATCTGGGGAAGGATCTCAGGAATGGGCTCCTGTGATGGGAATCAAAGGTAAATGGACTTGAAAAGGGCAAGAAATGGAAGAATAATGTATTTAACAGATTTTCAAAAAATAAACACGGATGCCTTCCAGAAATGCTAACCATAGACACTCCATCGGTAATATAATTACTAATAAAATCATTTAAAAAGTATTATTATCATTACAAATGATAAACTTAAAACTGCTGTGATCAAATTCAAAGACAATTGTACTATGTAAAGATGTAGAGCCAAACTAGCTAAGGAACCCCAGCCATGATGTGACGTGAGGCAACTCACAGGCTGTGGCCCTAAGTCTGATGATGTGGGGAAGGCTTTCGGAAGGCAGAACACAAAGAAGGTGGGTAAACTGTTACCTTCAATTTGGATTTAATTATGGAAATCCGTCTGCTGTATGACTCTCGTAAGTGTTCTGATAGTTACATAGTTACTTATACATATTTTCTTCCCTCCTTAGCAAATTCCATGGCAAGAGGAGGTATGGTTTGAGTCAGTCCCCACCCTGAGCGGCACAAAGATAAATGTAGCCAGTGCTTATGTACCGCTCTGACCAGGGAATCTAACAGCAGATGCAGTGTTGCTGCTGTTTTAAGGCCTGGGTGCCAACGGCGTGGCCGCTGGACTCCTCCATGCCTTTTTTTCACTCCTGCAGGAAGACGTTCAGACTTAGCCTGTTATGTTATAGATTCCATGAGGGACATAGTTTACCTCTTAAAACATGCTCTATTTATAACACACGGAAGTGTAGAAAAGTATTGCTCTTGTTTAAATGAGTACCTTTTCCGTCGAAATCTGAACATACGAGATACACTGAGTAAACAGACGTGAAGCCTCTGTAGACCAGAGACTTCGGAGGAAACCACAGCATTACCACCGTCAAGAGATCCTGCAGGGAGGGAACGTCTCTTGACGGCGATTGCAAAATGCGGGGCCACAGTTGCATTCATTGTTCAGTGAGCTTGTCCACACAGTTAACCCACCGACAGCAATGAATGTTGATTGTGACCTTTTAAAAAGTAGTCTCCGCCCAGGGAGGAGAGCATCCCGGGCGCCCCGCTCTGGTCTCCTGTCTTCAGCAAAGTCCGAAAGCCACGGTGGCGGTGGTGGTTGGCCATAGGGTACAATCAACGGTCGATGGTTTTGATTTTAATTCCAAACTCACCGACAGCGTTGAATGTTCACTGAAGCAACCTCTAAGCTCAGCGTTCTGCCGACTTTGCAGTGTCTGTGAGGCTCTGAAGGGGCGGGGGGTGCAGACAGAAACAACAGGGTAGCTGTAGTCACACGGTTTCTGCGTTTTAGGCCATTTCGAAAGAATAAGAAAGAAGAAGTGGGGTTCTTCCAGCTGAGAGGCTGGCGAGCCTCCACGTCTCACTGTGTGGGAGGAAAGGATCTGTTTCATTGAGCTAAAAAAATGCCTATCTTGGCTTCGTTCCAGAGGTGAAATTATCTCACGGTTAATAACCTGGAGGGTTTGTTATTCAAAGTAGCTGGAGGTATCGCATCAGAACACATCTGATCGTTTAAATATGATTATGCGTGTAGTAGGTAAACATGGTGTATTCAGATGATACAAATTCAACAAAATCTTCTTACGTTTGCTAAAATTATATTGTTAGTGTTCTCCTTTCATATTTAATATATTTTTTTCTAAAATAAAGTTACAAAATTAGTACAATTTAGACACTACTGAGCAAATAAGAAATGAAGAAACAACTCAATACATTCTTTCATAGTTGCCGACATAGAGATTCCATCAGCACTGTGACAGGTGCACTCTAGGATGCTACAAAACCGTTCATTTTTCAATGTTTTGGATATGAAAATCCCAGCAGTTTTTTTTTCCTTTTTGGTTCTTTTCATATCCTCTTTCCCCAAGAGTGCTCTGTGATCTATGTTGTTCTAAATTATCATGAACTCTAGTGAATACATTGTTAAGACCACTCTCCATAATTTTCTATCATTCAATTAAAAAGAAAGTCATTTGGCAAATATCAAAACAAGACCTGAAAGCCATTATTTCATACACTTCCCTGGCATCCAGCATGGCCGTAATTATTTGTGGTGAGACAGCTGACAACAGTTCGGAGCACCACCTCGGGGATGACCACGGGCTCATCAAATAAGAGATGATTCGTGAAACATAAGGGAAACGGGTACTCGAAATTTTTACACAATGCCATAGTCCAGTCAGCTAAAATAGTTTAAAGTCTGTAACTGTTTAATACCTGCCAGACGAACTGTCTGCGCGGGGACTGACGGTTTTATTAGGGGAAGAGAGATTAGTCATTTTTTGGGAGGACATACTGAGGTGACCAGTAGTCTCAGGACATAAGACGATGATGAACCTGGACTGGCAGTTTAATCCTTTTGAAATAAGCAAGTATTTCTTACAGAGTAGAACCCCATAGGGGAATCTGCCTAATCAGTAGGCGTTGCCATGCTGCTGCTGGATAAAATATTAGCGCGGGACAGGGGACTCAGTGGTTTGCAGGGTCCATTACAACCAAAGGCGTGTCACTCCTGTTCTGTTGCCTGTCGACTGTGACATGAGTGTCGAGTCAATATACAACCGTTTTCAGTCATGCGCACTCACCTCTTGGCATAGCTGCTGACATCTGTAGAACAGGGACCCTATGAAAGGAGCCGCTAAACTGAGCATTTTGCATTAACACGAAATATGCATCGGTCTACTGACAGCAAAATCCTAGGGCAGCTGGGACTATTTGCAACGCAGAACCTTGCTTTTCTTTGTTTTCCAAAACATTTTTCTAGAAGTCCTTAGCAGAATATAACCAAAACTTAAAATTCTTATGCAAAAATGATTCACCCGCAACAGTAAGAAATTCCACTAAATGCCTTGTCATGTGCACAGGGAACAGCAGGAGTAAGTTCAGCAAATTCCGTCGTTCACTGTTTTCCTTTCCTTGGACTAAGCTGCATACGTGGTTCACAAAGTTAGAGTCTGCTGCAGAGCCTACCTCACCCCTGCGCGGTGTGGACGGCCCACGGCTGGAGGTCGGGCTCTTGCTCTCGCTCGCAGCTACCCTAGTGTCAGAAAAGAGAACGGACGTCAGGGCCCTGTGTTTGCGGTAACTTTCGGTTCACAATTTTCCCCACCTGCTGGTTCGATAGTTTTCCACTAATTCGAGCGTGGCTTTCAATCACTACTTTGCCCCTTCTAGTCTACGCCCTCCACATCTTTATTTTCATGACAGCCTTGACTGTAAAATAGTCCTGCTGGAAACATCGAGACTCGATTGCACTGAGCCTTTACATTTTCCGTGGTGTGTAGTGTTTTTTTTTTAGAACACACTGTTATAATTCCAGAATTCAAAGTAGGTGGCAGCCATCTCAATCCATGCCTAGTTTTCCTTGAATGAAAAGAGTCACAAGAAATAAGACAGTTAAGGGTCAGAGATCTTCCCATTCACTTCCCTGGGATTTGGAGAGGGGTGTGGGCAGAATCGGACCAGCTTGTATCAAGGCCAGATTTATTTTAGCTTTTCTCTCTCTTCCCTAGGCTTGTGAGAACATTAAGTTTTTCAGTTTTGTTAAGGTTACTAGGTCATAACTAAACCAAAGCAATTTCTTTGCTCCGAGCCAGAGGGTCGCAGAACACATGCAATGCCACTTTTAAACACAGCCAGCCCTAACGTGAACTGACAGAGGGACGTAAAGGGGAGTGTGATGAGGCTCGGTAAAAGGCCACGGGGACCTGGCGTGCTCAAGTTGTCTGTTCCAGGAATAGACTGTGTGTCTTGTCTGACGACCTGTGTTTAATTTAAGTGACTGCCTCTGCCAGTCCTTCCAGAGGGCAAGCGTGTGAAATAGAGCGTCTCCACGTCAGTCTGCAGCCCCCGCCTCGGCCTGACGCCCTGACCTCCGTGGAGCTCGCGGGCTCCGATCCTGACAACCCGCAGGGCAGGAGGCTTTCCCACCACACGGCCTTCAGCCTGAATTCCAGCTCATCTGACCGTCCCAGGGGCAGCTGACACTCATGGGTGCTTATCGTTTCATCACGTTTACTTTCTATTCATGGAAGGGAGTCTATTCAGAATAGAAAAAGTGAGAAATGGTGCCTTAGAAAAACTGCCATTTGCGCAACATGGGGGACCTGGAGACTGTCATTCTGAGTGACGTAAGCCAGTGAGAGAAGGACAGGTACCACGTGGTATCGCTTATATGTGGAATCTAAAAAAAAGAAAGACACAAATGAACGTATTTACAAAACAGAAACAGGCTCACAGACACAGAAAACAAACTTTTGGTTATTGGGGGGATGGTGTGGGGGGGATGGTGTGGGAAGGGATAAACTGGGAGTTTGAGATTTGTAGACACTAACTATTAAATATAAAATAGATAAACAGCAAGGTCCTGTTGTGTAGCACAGGGAATTATGTTCAATGTCTTGCAGTAACTTAGAATGAAAAAGAATATAAAAAGGAATGTATGTATGTGTATGTGTGACGGAAACATTGTGCTGGACACCAGAAACTGACCCAACATTGCAAACTGACTGTACTACAATTAAAGGAAAAAAAGGAGGGGGGAGCCATTGCCATCCGCCCTTCTCTTGCCTTGAAAGAAGCTCGTGACACATGAGGTGCCAGCTTCGCTGGTACTGGGGGGCCTCGACCCCTTTCTCAGGCCCATTACCATTTTCTTAGAGGATTTCTTCCTCTCTTTCGGATATGAAATCTCGTGAAGTGTTTCAGCACGGGCGCTTCCACCTTACCAGTTACACAGGTAAAATGCCTGTTCCAGAGATGCTTGCTCTGGGTGATTACAACTGTGATCGGGACTTCTGGCCACTTCGATAGGAAGAGTGCGAGCATCAGAGTCAGAAACTGGCTCGGTGCAGCCAGAGCCAAGCGGGATACTTGGACACCGCTCTCCTCTGAGAAGGCCAGGAACGCGGGGCCGGTCGTGCCAAAGCCTGGCTCAGATTAGCCAGATTTTACAACTGGAACACTGACATCCCAGAGGGGCCTATGATTTTGTTGTCCAACAGCTTCGTCATTACTGACAGCCTTCACTCCTGCCGACGGCAAAGGGCCCAAAGTGGTTCTGGTTTTCCTCCCCCACTGAGCTGTGGAAATCATTCTACGCTGCTCGCTTTGTAAAGTGTCTTTATGAATTGTTTTTGGAGATGCGATCCATTTCCAGCCCAACCTTTGTACTATTTGGCAAAGTTACTAGTAATGAGGAAAAAATGATTGGTTTTTAATACACATATTAACTGGATGTATACATACGAATCCCATATTATATATATGTTCCAAAATACACCGTAAGTCATTTAAAAATGTTTTTCACAGGCAAATCAGTCCAGCTAACCGTTATGAAGCCCTTATCATTTTAAAAGAAAGTTGTATTTTCTGGAAAGATTTGGTAATTGACAGACTAGCTATCTTTGTTTCTGAAAGTATTTACAGACATGTTTATGTGTTGTTGGTTTAAAAATTATGTACTGTCTCAAATATTTACAAAGTTTAACCTAATAGAGAAGGTTACAAATGAACTTATTTACAAAACAGAAAGAGACTCACAGACATAGAAAACAAACTTATGGTTACCAAGGGGGAAAAGGGGAGGGATAGATTAGGAGTTTGGGATTAGCAGATACACACTACTATATACAAAACAGATAAACAACAAGGACTCACTGTAGAGCACAGGGAACTAAATTCAATATCTTGTAATAATCTATAATGAAAAAGAATCTGAAAAATAATATACATACGTATATAACTGAATCACTATGCTGTCCACCAGAGACTAACACAACACCATAAGCCAACTACACCTCAATAAAAAAAGAAAGAAGGAAAGAAAGAAACAAGGAACCATCATTACTCCAAAATGAAGGTCACTTTTAATACAAGCCTAAAATTATTGATATTTTTTGCTTATCTCACTTTCCTTATATTAACCGTTTATTATTTCAAGTTGAATTAAAACTTTCTTTTAGTAGAGAGTATATATATATACAAACTATGTGTATTGTAGAAAGGTTTTATCTGCATGGGAACTGCAGCAACCGCAAAGCTACCTTCCTAGGAGACACAGCAGAGTAACTGAACAGAGAGGAACTGAGTCATCGGACTGGGGTCTGCCCCTCACCCGCCTGGTTACATAACTTGTCTGAGCTTTCATTTCCTAGATTATGTCTGGATAATAAAATCACCCTCAGATACACTAGTTTAATTTATTTCCAAACAGTCCTTTCTAAGAGATATTCTGCGAAAGAGAGCATGAGGCGCCTTATTATTTAAGGGGCAGGTATTTAAATCTGGGTCTCCTGAGATTTTAATGCTTCTTCCCTTCACAAACTGCTGTGTTCCCAATTCTAAGATTAAAAGAGAGAGAGAGAGAAAGAAAAGTCAGATTTCTTTTCTCAATAGCCTCAAGATATATCACCTTTCAAAAAGCAGCACGAGGACATCCCCAGTAAGATGGCCCTCCGCCGTGGCGCTTCCTCGCCTGGGGCGGTGCTGACAGGCAGGGCGAGCTCCTCCAGGACAGGCGGCTCCTCCCCGAGAGGGCTGATGCTGACTTACAAGTCAGACTCAATCTCAAGCTCTCCCGAAGTTCGGAACCCTTGACGAACCCAGTGCATCTCTGTCTGGCCGCCGATGTTAACACAGAGCGCGGCAACCACGGTCCGGTCAGGATGCCGTCTCCTGGTCCCCTTGCGGATAAGTTTCTTGTCCTTGAGCTAATGTCATACGTTATTTCAAATCAAATAAGTATGTCGTTGGCTCTGCACAGAATTGGACGAGGGTTTCAGTATTACTGTATATTTGAACATTCATCACATCTTCATATGCTTTAATGTTTCAAAGTCTGGCTACTGGAAAAATATGTCAGGATTGCTTTGCTTTGAAATTTAGACTTCTTCCTGAAGCAAAAAAAAAAGGAAAGAAAATATATACATTATGGCATTTTCCCAAACCCACGAGCTTATTTTGTAGCTATATTATATTGAGCTATTGAAGCTATTGCTTTATGAGTAATTAATTATTTAAAGAACTGATCAACAAGAAAATGTTTATTTTTAACAGAATAAACCCTTTTTGTAGAAACAGCCACAAGGATAGTGTTGAGTTTGGAGTAAACATTGAAATAAGGAGAAATTCAAGTCATGGTTGAATCTAGGTTTTTTTTGTTTTGTTTTGTTTTGTTTTATAATGAAGAACCATTTGTCAATAGTACAACCACCGTGACTTCAACAAACTGTGCCAACGTCCTTTTAAGCAGTGTTTATTTTTAGCAAAGAAATATAATGTCTGTGATCTAAGACTTTGCAGGAATGACTGATTAATCCTTTAGTTTGGAAAGGATAGATATGTTGACTGATACTCAAAATAATTTAAAAATTAACCCCAGTGAACACAATCATTGTGTTAGTAACACAACATGGTTTATTATTACCTGTGTAAATTAATCTTGGAAAATTAAGACCAACATGTGTGTTATAGAAAATAAGATTTTTCTAGGAAACATACTAGTTTTTAAAATAAAGTAGACTTCTTGACTTCCTGCTTATACGGATTATTTAAACTTTGTCAGTAGAGAAGACGAGATACGCATAATCCAAAAAGAAAAATAAAACAGAAGCTATATGCTGGGATTTTTTTTTCATGTAAAACAAGCACTACTTTGTGATTATATTGTTATATTATATTTATATTATATTACTTTGTGATTATATAGTTATATTATATATAAACAATCATATTTTTAGAATATTGAAAACATCCTTCAAATTGTCTACGCTCCACTCAAAATCAGGTCTGCAGCCTTGAGTTGTCCAAGGTTTTGACTTCACTGCCCACTAACCATGTTATTAGGACACGTTACTATTTTGGGAAGATATTGTGACTGTATTTCTAGCTCCATAAATTACACAAGCATCTGTTCTTTCAATCAACAGGATACCAAATGTTTTTGACATCAGCGTGTGTGAAACAATGTATATAATACCATTTTATTTCCCGTGAGTTTTTAGTAAGCACTGACTTTGTAGAAAAAAAAAACAGTTTGATTAGGACGGTGAAAGGGGGATGAAAAACAGTAAACAAAAATGTATTACAAAGTATGATCCATGGGGATTTAACAGAAAAAATTCATGATATAAAACTAGTCATACAGACTCGCAGACATAGTAAACAATTTTATGGCTACCAGGGGAAAGTGGGTGGGAAGGGATACATTTGGGAGTTTGAGATTTGCAAACTACTATATGTGAAAATGGATTTTAAAAAACATAGATTTCTTCTGTATAGCACAGGAACTATAGTCAATATCTTATAGTAACCTTTAATGAAAAAGAATATGAAAACAAATATATGTGTGTATATATGTATATATATGCATGACTGGGCTATTATGCTGTACACCAGAAATTGACACACTGTAACTGACTATACTTCAATAAAAAGTAAAAAATAAAAGTAGTTATAATTTTTTATAAATTCTATAAAGAATCTATAAAGGTCCATTCTATATAGAAATGTAAAATAAAGAAGATCAGCAGAACTTGATCATTTTTAAGGACCAAGCTGCCTCTCTATTAAAAGATTATTTCTTGCAGCTTTAATATTATATGGAATCCTATCTTGGAAAATATGGAAGTTTATAAAAAATTTATATCAAGTGCTGATATGCATTACATGGATTTTGGTTTACCATCAAAATCACTTTTATAAGGATTTACCCTTAAGAATGAATAATCCAAAGCAGACTTGGGCATGCAAGAACCTTTCCCGGTTCCTTCCTGAAACGCGCAGCCAGGAGTTCCTCTCTGCAGGTGACCTGTGGGCTGAGAAAGGATTCCAGCCAGAAGTCCAGTCCATTAAAGTTAAGTATCACAGTGCTCAATAAATCTTATGAAAATGAAAAACCTTAGCACAAGTTATTCATCAAATAGATGCCATATGATATGTTTGGATTAATTGTCTAAAGGACTGATGCATTGATTTTGAACCCTGACTAATGACCTCTTCTAGACAAGTGATTCTATGGTTGGTATATTTTTATTCTATTTTTTATTTTCATTAGTCAAAGATAATAATTCTATAGGCTTTCATTAATACTTCCTCCAGTCTACATTTTAAAAGAACAAACAGGCAAAACCCCAGCATTTAGTTAACAGTTCACAGTAATTTTTTTCTTTTAAGAAATATTAATAGATCAGCTTGCTCCTTGAACAATGGGACCACGTGGCAACTCGAGTCCTCGAAATCATAATTGAGGAGAGAAAAGACAAAAGACTTCATTCAGAGATTACTTTATCTCTGTACCAATGTAAGAATGTCCCTTATTAAATGTGTAGCAATAATCCAGATATTTAAACAATTTTAAACAACTCATTATATTTATAACTTTCTCCTCTGAAAAAAGTTAGACAGAAATTACTATATATTAAAAGACTTTTCCAGCGAGAGAGAGAAAGAAGAAAGTGACTTCGCAGGGAGAAAGGTTTTCTTCCACCCAAATCTCCAAATCTTCACTGTTGAGTTGCTTTCCTTTCATAATGACTTATTTACAGAAAATCGAATGGCTTAAATTTTCAAAAAGGACCACCTGATAAATGTATGTCTATCAGAGATGGAGTTAAACTATCTTTGATGTTATTAGGTAATAGTGGAAAATTATGATCTGATGTAGGCGATCTTTATGAAATTACTCTTTAGAACTCTGTAAGGGCACTGCTCACCACCTCAGAGCCAGTGAGAAAACACTTAGTTTCTGGCAAAAGCGTGTGATAACTGTGCCCTATTTTTCAGAATTATTCCTTTTGGACTTAATTAACAAGCTACCTCTCTCCTGCAGTAATCGTAAATGTCTGTTAGACACAATGACACAGTGGTAGAAATGTTCTTAGCAATCTGTTATCTACCATTAATAACGGAGTGGCTTCAGAGCTCACAATTTTTAATCAGCGAGGGCATTAACCAGATAATCTTGGATCAAAGTCAATGTAGGTGCTTTTCGTTATATCCCCTCTGAAACTCCAGTTAAACACACGACTCTTCCCAGTTTCCTGTCTTAAAACTAGTTTTTAGTGTTGCCTGGAGGCCGTTGAACAGATGCAACATTCCAGCCATGAAACGAATGCTTTTCAGCAATGAGAGAATTACACAAATGCAAATACCGTTAGGTTTCTTGAAAAGGATCTAATGAATGCAAGAATTTTGGGGGAAAAAAAAAAGAGGACAAGCAAAAAGCTTAGAGGTCAAAGAATTTCAGGCACAAGAGTATAGATCTGCCCATAAGTACCCTAAATGCTTTAAGAAAAAGATGGTGATCATTGTACAAATAAACACATCATGCAGCCATAGGATGGAGACAGATGTCTATTCTCTAAAAACATTGAGTGCTACACTCAACTGACTCTCAAAACACAGACTCGTCTGGGACAAGCTGCTGGGCGGTGACAGAGTCTGCGGTTCCTCCCCACTCATTCTAGGTGTACAATGCATTTGTATCTATTTTTAACACTTTTTGTGACCAAATTTACTAGCTGAGGATTTTCTTAAACAAAATTGTACAAGAAGACAATGCAAACGATGTTCTGTGCAGATACTCTGAGACTCACAGGCCATCTGGTATCTCCCAGTGAACTTTAAAGCGAGGAGAGTAAGTGTGGGAGGTTAAGGACGAGCACCCAAGAGGATGGAGAACTCTGGTTTCGATACCAAATCTTTTTCTATGTGACAGTCCCTTTAAAAGTGAAAAATAGATACACCAGCCACTTGCATGGGCGTCTCTCTTGTTCTCCTACCAGACAGTGAGACCCTTGAGGTCAGGGACTGACCCTTCATCATCTACAGACCCCGAGGATCCAACGTACTTCCTTGAATACAGTCGGTGTTCCGTGTGTGCGTGTGTCTTCCTTAACTCTCAGGCACATGGCTACATCCCGTTGCTCCACCAGACGCAGTCTACACCCCCGCAGCCCCTCATTTACCTGACTTGATATAAAACAGTGTGTGAACAGCTGTCTTCCACGGTGGGGCGCCATGTGTCTGGACGTCCTGGAATCTAAAGTCAGAGTCACAGAAGCTAATCAATCATTCCCCGAAGACCTGCCGGGGAGAAGTTCGAACAGGTGAACGAACGCCCGTCGGAGATCTTGGCCACCACCAGGGTCGCTGGTATCAAGCACTGCAAAGGGCCAAATTTCAGACGAGGAGGGGTTTTTGTGGTTGTTGTTCTTTAATCAAGTGTTTTATTAAATTAGGAATTTTACTCTATCATGCAGCAGACCATATATTTTCTTTTAATGATATACATGAAGATAACACATTCTGCAAACTTACCCTCGTGAACATGCTTCTAGCCCTTAAAGTACTTTTCGAGCAACTGCATACTTCTTCCAATAATATTCTCATCTTTGAAAACACTTCTATTATCTCTGTTGAACAAAATGATGGTACTATGGAAAATGTAATTGGGAGGGCCCAGCCTTTAACTGTTCTGGGTTTATTTAGTGAAAGGCTTCACAAGGGAATGCAGAGAAGCAGTGATGTGCTTTGATTCGACAAAAGTCCTCCTGAGAATGAGTCTTTCTACTTCTCTTCTCACCAAAACATACATTTGGCAGTGAGTTTTGCACCTCCACCGAACTTGTATCCAAATACTTTAACTATATACCGTTTCCCCATTGAGGAAAGGTTCAGTTTAAAAAAAAAAAAAAAAGAGAGAGAATCTGCTTCCGTCCACCAAAATGACCATCTGAGGTATTTTATTAAGCACAGGTGAAAATTAGTCTTAATTTTTCATTCCGATCTTTGTGAGTCAATCTGATTTGCTACTATATGCACCAAACTGTAACATTAAGGGTTTTTCAGCTTATCTGAAAACCGAATCATTACAGGATATAAAGTTGTCATTTTTCAGTTTCTTTGAAAAGTAGTGCTAAAAAAAAATCAGTCGGGTTGGATTTTAAGGCAATTCCCAAAACGTGATTGGTAACAGTTCCCTGGTTTACGGTGACATCTTCTAAGGGGATTAATTCTGAAAGGCCAGTGAGCGCGGATGGATATTACAGGGGTACGTTCATCCAAAAATCAGTCATTTTAACATACAATTGACATTTACAAAAAGTCTTAGCAAACGGAAAATTTGCTTTGCAGTCAATTTAAAGAAACACAAAGGCTTTCCTACTAATAACTAAGATGCTATCAATTTCAATATTTTTAAAGGAAAATGTCCCAGCCTTCGGGGTTTTTTGCTTTATTAAAATCATTGTAGCTAGAAGATCTTTTTCCCCAAAAGATAGCATTAGAAAGACCTTTCAAAATACTGTAAGATCATTGATTCTAGAGTCTTCTTTTTCCAACACTTCTTTTGCTTTTATGAAGTCCAGTTCATATTAACGTCTAAAAAATCGATAATCATTCTTTATCATGTTATCGCTCTTACTTTTCAGTACCGCTTCCTTGCTGAAATGCCTGTGTACCTGCGGTCATCATATTATGCCTAACGTGGCATTTCTTTAATGTTACTTTGGATTTCTGCCTATTGTTCACAAGAAGAAATTCTGAACAGAAAACAACAACTGGCACTATATAGTTACCCAAAAAGCAAAATATCCCCCCAAAAGTTTCAAACACATTGACTAATTTGAGCAATCCAATTAGTTGCTTCCCATATCTCATACTTTACCACAGGGAAGGCATATTTCACATAAGGAGATTCACTGAGAAAAATCTGTCATTCTGGAGAGAGCTATCAAAATATAGTATGTTTCCATCTATTTTCAGCTTTTATTTTCTGGTTAAAAAAATTTTTTTTGGCAATAACTTTTCAAAAAAAAAAATCCCCTCAATTCTTTTTGCTGTTTTAGGGTAACAAAAAATGGCTTACTAAATGGAGGTTTTGACCTGAATATTCATTTAAAAATAGTTTCTTTCACATTTTCAATTCTACACACTCAGTTATGTTAAGATCACCTGAATGATACAAAAGAGAGCTGACTTATACTGACTAAAAAGAAACCATAAAAGCACAATCTTATGGACCCAAACTACAAGGCTGTAATTCTGACAAACAAGACGAGTTTCATCAAGTATCTTTCCACGAGCACGTCCCAGTTACCAGCTTTCCCATACGATAGTGAAAACAGCCAAGGACAGTCCAGAAAAAATATTATCGTTTCTTTGGGATAAAAGTTTAGTATCAAAAAGCTAAAAATGTCCATTGGAGGCAAAAGATATGGATAAATAAGCTTTCCTTGCTATTATGGGAAACAGCTTGAGGCAAATGGAAGAAGTAATGGCAAAGGATTCAATTTCCCTACTGCTTTAAATATAACTTTTTACTGTAGTTAAAGCCAGTATTATACCGAAAGTACAATTCTTGCAAACCTCTGTGGTTACTAAATATACATTATTGAAATGGACAGTAAAATTTTAAAATTAGATGTACATCCATTATCACAAATCTGGAATACTCTGGGAGAAATCGTGGAATAAAAATAAACACAGTATACTGAGAAATTCAAAACAGATGTCTCCTAAAATTCAGTATATTTCCATCCTTGTAAATAGGATAGCTTTCCAAAACATGACATTTCTTCTTTTGGACAGTTTGTGTGTGTCATGGGGTGGGGGGAGTCGGGGAGAGAGAATACGTTAAATCCAAAGTTCTGCACGTGAAGAAGCTGCCTCAGGTGGAGAGTTTACGGTTATTCCAAGAGCGACCAAACCCTTCTATTTGAAGAAATATTCAAGTGAGCAAAGATTGGTGATTTGATTTCAGTCGACTTACTTTCAAGGTTTTGCATGTGTCCTGTGGGATATTTGCTCACCACCCCCTCCTCGGTTTTTACATTTTTAAAGGTTTTGGAGACTGGTACATTTAAATATAAATCGGGGCTGTTGTCAAATATCTCCCTGCAGGAAGAAGGCTGGACCTGGGGCCGGCGGCAGTTCTCTTATTTTATGGCTTTCTAGCTTGCTTTGGAATTCTCAGCAGAGAAGGTTCAAGTGCAAGGTTACAGGACCTTGGAAACATAAGGAAAGTCTTCAGGAACCTGAAGTTAAACTTCCCAAGCAGGATCGACACATTGTTCCCCCTTAGGTTCAGAAGCAGACATGCAAACCAAATGCTGCCCTTCCGCTGGTAATTTAGCAACTTCGCCTCGAAGCCCCGCACACAAATCAGTAAAACACTTTCTTCCATCTAAAGCTACCCTTGCTTAAACATTTTTTTCTTAGGAAAATAAGGCAATAAAGAAAGAAAAGGAGAGAGGAAGAGAGGGAGGGGAGGAAGGGAGGGAAACAAAAAGATTTCTAAATGAGTGTGGTGCCCTCCTGACAGCGTTATCTGCAAAGAAAAGAGAAAACAAACCAGCAAACAAAACAAAAACAAACAAACCAAACAGCAGAACAAAAAACCAAACTCTGACCACTGCTTTATCTTTGATTTTCTTTGTGAAATTGAAAATGATGAAAGTCTGTGCTTTAATTACCGAGCACAGAAGCGTGAGGAGTTGATACCACATAGAGCACATTTCACACTTTGAGTAAAGGGGTCCAATGCTTCAGTGATGCCAGGTTATTATTTGAAAGTGAGCATAAATCTGGATTATTTCTCATTTAGTTAAAAACACAAACATACACTCTCTCATCAGAAGAAATCTTAACAAGTAACTCTAACCTTCATAATGGCTTCATGAGGCAATGCTGACAGATGATTCAAGTTCATTCTATTTCTTTCATGACAAAGAATATTCTAAGAATATGTTTCCTATCAAAATAGATTAACATTTAAAATTCCAATTCCTTCGATTTTTTTCTTCACCCAGTTTAATCAAATCACTTCATCTCATAAAAGAAAAAATGGGTGCTTCGAAACTTTCAGTGACTTGCCTAAAACCCAATACGAATACAGAGTCAGGGCCAGAGGGCAGTTCACAGTCACAGTTGGGGACCGTTCTCCAGCATCATTGCCTCTTCTCGGAGGTGCTCGGGGACGGTCATGAGACAAGTCTCTTCCCAACTTTCAAGCCTGTCGTTGTTACCCCAGCCCTCGGCTCACTTTTTGATTCTTCACATGAGTTCACTTTTTTATTTTGTCTCAATTCACATGAGTTCACTTTTTATTTTGTTTCAGCCGAAACATAGCACCTAGAGTTTTACGATCTTTAATTCTAACACCTTTACCTCCTATTCTAATCGGTCCTAATCTCTTTTATTTTTTGTTTATTAAAAAAAAAAAAGCATTTAAAAATCTAGGACTTCCCGGTTCCTTTGGATCAGCGTCACCCACTGGTGCCACACGGACTGCCCGTCTCTCCACTCAGCCCTTCCCTCCCGTCTCCCCGGGAGCCGCTGGCAAATGCGTTTGATCTCAAAATGTCATAAAACATAAACCTCTATTCATTTTGCTTTTGCAGAGCAAGGATGCTTCATGAATTTTTTCTTTGTTATTTTGCCCTGAGAGGAGGAGTTGAAGGCTTGATGTTTTGTAATAAACAAAAACTTTTAACCTAACTCTTAACCCCCTGGATACTTTTCCTTCCTTCCTTCTCCCTTTTCCCCAACCCCCTCTTCCTTTTCTCTTTCCTCCTCCTCCTCTGCCACGCCTCCCTCTTCCCCCTCCTTCATCCGAAAATAATACGTTATTTTTCAATATTTGAAAGGAAGAAGGTAAACATAACTTGGAAACAAAAGAAAGCATGGCCTGCAGAACTCTACTCTGTACCTTAAAGCTGTACTTTCCATGATACATCTTCCCATTAGTGAACTGACACTCCAAAAAAAAAAAGTTAGGAAGCACAAGTTCTACCTGATCCACATGAGAGACACATCACAAGATGCTGTGGGAGATGCTTACCCACAGGTGTCAGGAATGCGGACATCTGGGCAGCGGGTAACTACCAGACGAGCTTGGATTTTGCTCTTCACAACCTTCCCTCTTGCCTTTTACCCCCAATCCAGTCTGTCTACACCATTGTGTGGATAGTTGGATTTTTAAAATATAAACCTATTCTAAACATCTAGAAGGATGGGAGACGAGGGGCGGGACATCCACGCAAACGGGAAGAACCAAGTTTTCTGAGGAATTGCCTGACAGCAGCAAAGCCGACTGTGGAGGTCTGAGACCCTCTCTGAAGCCTGTCTCCTTCCTCAGGTGTCAGAAGCGGCCTCGGCCACGTCCTCATCTGTGGCAGAGCCGTGACCCTGTTCTTGCCACCACAATTACCAGAAGAATCCACGAGCAAAACACCGTGGTGGTTTTTTCTCTGTGACCCTTGACAGGAAGACAGAGGAAGGAGATTTCCTAGAAGTACGTGGAGCCCTAGGCGGCAGGTCGGTTGGGCTGTTTCTTTGCTACAAGGTTCACTGAGAACAGTTTCCTGCGTCACTGCATTGAGTACAAGGAAGATCATTAGCTAAGGGCGGAGAGAATGAACATTCTTTACTATTACTCTAAAGGAACAGTAGCCCAAATTAAAGGTAGGCCTCCGCAGTCAGGTAGGAAGGGAACCGGGGCGCGGACTGCGGGGAGGCAGCTGCGGCCCGGCAGCTGCGGCCCCCCGGGCTGGAAGCCCCCACCGGCGGCGCCCCCTCGCCGGGGCCTCCTCCCTCCGGCCCTGGCACCGTAAGGACGCGGCATCAGGCAGAAGTGACCTAAAGGGGCTGAGGGTAGGGGGTTCATTTTTCCTGGGGAATTTCCAAAGGACCGTCCCTGCCTGTGCCCAAGCGACTTTTCAGGTGCAGGGCTGAGGACCAGGGCGGGTAACTCGCCTCAGGGAGGTGGACGGTCCCCACCCACCTGGGCATTTCCCTCAAGGAGGACTCGGCAGAGAGTCTGTCTCTGCGGAAGTCGAGATGCAGCCGAGAGCCAGAGGGAGGGCTGCCAGAGGGAGGGCTGCCTGCGGCCCCGGGCTGTCTGCTGAGGGTGTGGCCACCAGCTGGGGACACACAGCCCTGCAGGGCAGCCAGGCCCTGAGCCACCACACCGCGGGGAATCGGGGCGGCCACCATTCAAAGCTCTGAAATAACGAACACGTTTTCAGGACAAATGCGGTGAATTCATAATGTACAGGAGGCAGGGTGCCCGTTGGTGTGCTCTTTCTACGAGTGAAATAATTCAGAGCCTCCGAACGCTGCCAGCCCTGTGTGAGCCTTGTCAGTCAGTTTCTACAACTCATTTTGGGGATTAAATATAGCACATGCTTCTTTAACTTGATGAATGAAATCTGCTAAACGGATTAGGTTCTCGCTATCACACACAGAACAGGACTAATTACTGAAGCAGAAGCAAGGCCCGAGATTCCTATTCTGAGTCTTCTGAGAAAGCAGTCCCCTGTCTCTGGCGGGGCTGGACGGGCACGCTTCCGTGTTACGCTGAATCTGCTGCTACCCTGACGATGAATTATTGGGTTGATCTGAAGATTTTCTTTTCAGAAACACCATCATGGATTAGCAGATACACACTACCCTACACAAAACAGATAAGCAAGGTCCTACTGTACAGCAGAGGGAACTGTATTCAGTGCTTGGAATACCCTATAATGAAAAAGAATAGCTTATAATAAAAAAGTTTTATATACACATAAAACCGAATGCCTGTGCGGTACACCAGAAAGCAACACAACATTATAAATCAATTATACTTCAATTAAAAAAAGAAACACCATCATATCTACCAAAAATTCCAGAGAAGTGCTGAATGTAGGAAATGATTAATAGAAAATTTTGATCCATGAGGTATATAATAAAGAACTGTCTTTAGTGTTACCATGTACTCACTTGCTTAAAGATGAATATAAGCCAACACAGAATTTAGATTGAGGTAATCAATAATAATAAATTATTTCCCACAAAGGGTGATAGTTTAAAGAGGTTAAATGATCTGCCTGGTAATGTTTTGGTGAGTTTGTGAGACCAAACAGTATTTTGGAATAAACAAATCCTGTGACAGGAAACAATTTTCATTTCCTCTTTTTATTAATCTCTCTGCATTTTCTCCTGTAAAACCTTCCATGAGCCCCTTTCTGTCCTCAGTTGCCTTCTGGTGTTTGGTTACTGTTGTCATCAGGGACACAGACTGGGAAGAAAACTGAGCTTTTTTGTTGTTTTGTTTTGTTTTCTGTGCCTTGTACCTGTGAATCCATCTGCAGCATGTGATAAATAACTTATACTGAGTACTAGGTACACGTCAGATATTCTGCTCCGTGTCCGAACCCCCGGCATCTCTCAGCATCTCAACTCAGCAGGCGGCCTTACTGCCAAATCCGCAGTCCTCATCAGGATTTACGTGACTGGTTTGAATAGTTCCTCTGCTGCTGGCTCCCACCTCTCTTCCCCTAACTCACTCTGCTCCAGTCACCTGGGCCTTCCTGCCGTTAACAGAGCATACCAGATACTAATTACCTCAGGGCCTTTGCACATGCTGTTTCTTCTGTCTAGATTACTTGGCCACCAGTTACCCCATGGCTCATTCTTCTCACTTGATTCGTGTCTCTACTCAAAGGTGATCTTCTTAGAGAGGCCTTCCCTCACCATGAAACCTAAAATAGCACCCTGGTACCCTCTATCCACTTACTCTATTCTATTTTGCCTAATTGCAAATATCACCATAGGACATTATGCTAGATATGAGTGCGATGAATCAATAAACAGATCATGGACGCCTGAGAGATACGAGGTACACCTCAGGGCTGTAGAGAACACAGGAGGCGAATGCCGCCCCCCTCACGGAGTTCGCCCTTCCCTGAGCAAGGGGATTGCCGCACTGCTGGTCATGATGTGTGTGAATAACACATCTACGTTCTGGCAGCAGAACGTACATATATGTGTGTATATATATGTATTTCTAAAAATAATACCATTGCCTTGTTTCACATTTTGATTTTTTAGAAGTAAATTAATGTTGTCTATAAGTTTCATCTTCCTTTTCAAGTAGCTCTTCGTGGTCTCCGAGCAACAACAGTCACAGACCCGCCCTTATTTTCCCACATCACTCTCCCCCTTTATCTGCCTTTGCGACCACCGTTCATTCATGTTTTTAAAACTAAAGCCTTCTTTTACTCACCTACCCTCATATATTTTGTAGAACACGTGTCTTACTCAAAACTGCTCAAAGTTTTTAAGACCATCCTGGGTCCCATTTTTAGTGTGCCTTTGTACAATGACTATTGGGAAGTGACAGGAAAAGTGATACTATAAAGGAAAGACCACGCCACGAACTTTAAAACTGACTCTAGAGAAATACCTTCTAGAAATCAGAATATAGCTCTTCCCGACGTAAATGATGTTACCAGTGGAAAGTGAAAACGGCGGACTATTTTTGCTAAACCGATGCCTGAGAGACAGCTATTCCAACTTTGTATGGAAAAAAAATATGCAATTAGTTAATCCATCATAAAAGAAACCAATTTTATTAATTTAAATGAGGAAACTGAGGACTAGCTACCATTCTCCTTGGAAATGAAATGATGTTATACTAGTATTTCAGAATGTGTGAATGTTTAAAGTATGTACATATTAAAACTACAAACACAGGTATGTTTCTATTTTTCTCTAGTGAACTCTATTTTGCCCACATCTGAAAATATTTTCGTGTTATTAGCAACCATCTTTTACCAACAAAATATTTTTTCATTTCCTTTATTTTAGCTTTTAGCCCTGTTCTGTTTTATGCTAATAGAAGTGAAATGTGGAGGAAGTGAAATCAATTGGATAAGGGTCAAGTTTACTTAATAATTCGTGCTCCAGGAACGGAGGACCACGTGGGAGTGGATGAGAGCTTGCTGGAGCACAGGCTTTACTGCGGGATGAGCTTACAGGGGTCTCTAGGTGGAAAGGAAGCCCCCGCAGCGGGAGAGGTGATGGCAAACACATTGGTAATAAGAGGAAGTAAGAGCCAGTCTCTTAGTAGAAACCTAGGCGGTTACGGGTCTGGATTTTTTTAAAAGCACCTCATTCATACATTGGTATTTTAATATTCAATTTTAATATTTACAGTACATTTCTCCTCTTTCTTTTGGGGAAGACATTGCACTAAACGGGGCAAAGATACCTGGATGAAGTGACTGGAGCGGGAAGTGTGCAGGCCACACACGGTGACAGTTCAGTCGACTACCTTCGTCCCTGTTCATCTGCATCTGAATGTGTGGAAACTACAGCCCAGTTCTTTGACACAAACTGGATTAATCCGAAGGACAACGACAGTTACTTTTAGGGGATTTCTCCTCTTGGGCTGACGCCCAAGTGACCTTCTTAGTCACTAAAATTCAAAGTTGGCTAAATCACAGTTGTATCTAGTGACAAGTGCCCAGGTTTTCCACGGACAGATGATGCGCGAGCTGGCAGTCACCGGGGAGCGCCGTTAAGAGAAGAGCTCAGGTGGCGACCTTGCGAGGAGCCCGGATTGGAAGGCCCTCTGCTGCGTCAGGCCAGGACTAGCAGGGCTCATGCCTCGGCTTAAAAATGCTTCTAATACTGCAGCAGCATCAGCGCGCTCTAAACTTAGACCGAAGCAAACTCCTTGCAGTCGTTGGTCTCGAGTGTAATGAGATTAAGGCCCAGATGACGGAGAGCTGTCCTCAAACTCAACAAATCTAAGATGTGCCACTCGCCCTCTTGATAAAAAATGTATGACAGAGGGCAGCTTTCATAATTTACCTATTAAAAAAAACATAACTTCCATGTAGGTAGTTCAGACTTTTCCTTTTGGGGGGAAATATGGTAACTTAAGTTCAACTAAAACCAACGGCAGTCAGTGGCTGCGTAGGTTACGGGGAAAAGTATAAAAAACTGAACCAGAAGACCTGAGTTTTTGTTGTATCACCACCTATCAGCTATGAAATCCTAATCAAATGCCTTAACCTTTCAGAACATCCAGGTCCCCGCCCATGCCCAGTCAACTGCACGGTGTCCAGGTGAGGCGTCGGCCAGCTAGGGGGCGGCAGGAGCTGTCACCTGTAAGTGGGTTTTGGTCCCAGGAGGACGCGAGTTTGAACTTTGACTTTGCTGCTTTCTAATCAAAGGACCTTGAACACGTACCCTCTCAATCTCAGTCTCCTCTTCTATAAAATGGATATGAAAAGGACTGAGACAGACTGACTGCTCATCTGTTTACCCACCTACCCACCTACCTAACCTACCCACCTACCCACCTACCTACCTACCTAACCTACCCACCTACCCACCTACCTAACCTACTCACCTACCCACCTACCTAACCTACTCACCTACCCACCTACCTAACCTACCCACCTACCCACCTACCCACCTACCTAACCTACCCACCTACCCACCTACCTGACCTACTCACCTACTCAACCTACCACCTACCCACCTACCTAACCTACCCACCTACCCACCTACCTAACCTACCCACCTACCCACCTACCAACCTACCCACCTACCCACCTACTTAACCTACCCACCTACCCATCTAGCCACCTACCCACCTACCTACTGATTTATGTGCCGAGTGATCATCGCACCATGAGTGCGGGTAACTATTAACAAAGTATCATGAAGATTAGTACTGCATACAAATGTCACCCATTATTAGTGGAAGTAGCTTAAGAAAAATTGCATTTCTAAACTGTGAGACTTCAAGGTGTTAACTTTATACCTACAGTTAAAATTCTCAAGAAAGTTGGTGGCCTTGAAGTTACAGCGTAGCAACTCTGCTATGATATCAATACCTAATTTTTATGTCTAGAAGAGATGAGTGCATCCAACTAACAGAAAAGTACTGTAAAAGAAAAAAACACAAAAGCGCATGTTCTCTATCCTTCTCTGTCTACCGGGGGACAGTATTCTTGGGGTTTCTTTAACACCCAGAGGAGTAGCTGCCAGGATGCTGGCTTACGGGGGTTCTTACACATCTTCACGCCTGAAGAGAATTGAAAGCAGGACTGAGACGGTTGCAGACCCTCATTCAAAGCAGCTTTTCTGACAATGACCAAAAGGTGGAAGCAACCTATGGCCGATCAACAGACGGGGATTTTCAAAATGTGGTCTGTGTACACAAAGGAATGTTCTTCAGCCTTAAAGAGGGAGGAAGTTCTGCTGCATCATGGATACATCTTGAAGGCATTATTCTAAGTGAAATAAGCCCATCACAAAAGGACAGATACTATATGATCCCGCTTTCTCGAGGTCCCAGGGGTAGTCAGATTCATTGAGACAGGAGGTAGAAAGGGTGGTTGCCAGAGGCTGGGGGGCGGGGGAAATGGGAGTTTTTGTTTAACGGGTATAAAGTTTCAGTTTGGGAACATGAAAACAAGCTCTGGAGGTGGATGGTGGTGACGATTGTACGGCAATGTGAGCGTATGTGAAACCGCTGAGCTGCGCACTTAAAAATGGTTGAAAGTGTATGTTATGAACATTTTACACTATAAAATACCTTCCTATCTGACCATTTTCTGTATGTTTTCTGCCTCCTTATATTTAAAATTGTAATCACAATCTTCAGTTTTGGGTGTGTATATTCAGTATCTCCAAAAATAACTTGAATAGATTGAACAGGGTGTGGAAAGGGGAATCTAATTGGTCAACTTTGCTTCAGCTGAATCCTCTAATTTTAACCCTTACAGCCTAAGTTTAAAATAAATACATTTTTTGTATGTCGTGCTCCGAGAAAATAATATTTTAGCCATCATTCTCTCATGGATGCTTGCTCTTGACTTTCATTTAATACGTGTCTATAATACACTGCGCATCATGTCATATATACGAGAGATGATAATCCTAAAAACAAACAAACAAAAGTCTGGAGGGGGTGTTGCAGAAAAAAGGAAGGAAAAAATTCCATAAATTGGTTTAAATGAATTAAGTTAAAATAATATCAACCAAAGGATGCTGCTTGTCCTGCTTAATTAGGCCAACTCATAAACCCGGTTTAAAAGACAATCATCTCAACTTTTCTAGCAAAAGAGAAAAATGAGGACCAGTCCGGCAGGGAAGGATATTTAAGTAAGACAGACTGACAGAGTAGAACGCGGTGTCTCATCCGATGACGTGGTGTTTTGACTGCATGGCTACAGAAGGGCTGTAATTTAAATGCCATTAAAGACACGTAAGCTTTGCATGGAGACAGGAGTACTGTAAAATCTGGGGGTCCACAGTCACAATGCAGACAAAATTGCTCCTTTGATCTTACAGTCCTAAGTCTGTTGTCCAGAAGGGAAATGTCTTTGTGTTTCTGTCTTAAGCTAAGACAGATTTCATTTTCCATCGAAGTCATTCTGTTAACACCACATAAAAGGTAACGTGTATTTTATCAGCAGAGCTTAGTGTTCTTCCATTGTTATTTTAGGTTACTTTATGATTATGTAGTGCTCCCAAAAATGTACCCAAAATACACACATCTGGGCTTAAAGTGACAAAATTCTAACCTCAAATGTCTTCATCTGGGCCCTTGAGCAGCGTTTGTAGCCGAGGCATTAAGAACACTGTAATTTTCTTCTCTTTTACGCATTTTTCTTCTTAAAGAATAAGGACACATCTTGCTTGTAAGACTCAGCAGAACATAAACACACATGTTTGACTTTCGAGCAACATTAGCAGCTACTAATCTAATAAAATATGTGCTACAATCATTTGCAAAACATAGAGACTTCTCTCCTGAGCAAGTCTCTAAATTATTGAAAACCTTGTGAAATGTTTAACAATGTTTTGGCTTTAAATTCTAATTTTAAATGTATATATTATAGTTTAAGGGGAGTATATGATGTGGAAAACTTTCATAACAGATTTATGATGTTTTACTCTTTGAAAACTAGACAAAAGGAATCAATCACTGTGATTTTCACTTAATCCTGATGGCTCATTGTATAGGACCTGATTAAATTAATGTCAAAAATATATATTGTTTTTGGACCACAGTATGCCAGTGATAATTTCCAGAACCTAGTAAACTTTAGAGCTTAAGCATTTATATTTTGACTCTTTTATATTAAAAAGTGGGAAATAACCTTTTCAAAAAATAGATACTGAGCTAGAAATAGTTTTGCCAAGATTGAATCAAATATTATCAATATAATTTGTATCTATCTCTCTAGCCTCATTATACTTAAGAACTACTTACAGTTTCTCCTCTAGGTGAAATCTTGGGGACAATTGAAAGCAGTGTGCTTAATGGCCAAAAATAACATTTTTATTTCATCAAATTTATGCTGTCAGGTTGGGAAAATCTTCATACTAAACTCCCAAAGTCAAGTTTGAAAAGCTTACAGGCAAAAGATCTTATGCATAAATAGTGTTTATTTTTTTTCTGCCTTGATACATACCATTCTATCATAGCACAATAAAATTCTAAAAGTCAATTTTCTGATTAAGAATTCTTTGGAAAATTAGAAGTTATTTAAAAAGTGAAAAGAAAAATTCAAAAAGCATAATCAGCACTATTTCTGGCACAAATCGTGCTCAGAGTGAAATGACTCAAACACATTGGGCATTTCTGCAGAGCAGCCGTCAACGAGCAGACAGACAGAATCAGAATCAGAAGCCCCGCCTGCAGCTCCGCTCTCCCTTAATGCTGTTCTTATAAATATTGGAGAGAGAGGTTTGTATTCAGAAGAAACGGGGGTTCCTTTTGCTGCCTGTCCCACAGCAGGGACTAGTGGGTTTCAGCAGAGAAGTCCCTCCCAGCGTTACGGTGACCCACCCGTGGCACTACGCGGAAGGGCTGCAGCGTGACCTCTCTGGGCGCAGCGTCCCAGGCACCCGGCTTTGCACCTCCCCCAGAGCTCACGCCGCACGGGCCAGAGGGCGAAGTCCCCACCCGCGGAATAGCGGCCCAAGCCTGTTTCGTGCAGCTGGAGTCCCTGACAATAAAAAGCACACTGCTGGCATTTTACCCAAAGCTCTGCCTGACCTAAATGGTGTGCAGAATCTCCATCACATAAAAAGAATTCTGCTTTATTGATTCTGAAAATAATCTGTCTACGAATGTGCAGGAACAACTCAAGACTGTTATGGAACGTCCTATTACTCAGCGCCCGCTGATGGAAAGTGAATTATGGTTAAGATAACAAGAAAGGTAAGTGGCATGGATGGGAACAAAAAAGAATCTTCGAGAATACATTGGATATTTTGTATCTGATTTTGAAAAGGTTTTTTTTTTTTTAATTGATATCGACATCTTTCTGGAAGTAAATACTATTTTTATGGTTATTTAAGTACCAGGTGTATATCAGAGTATTGAAATACTAGGAGAGGGCACATATCTCCTGGTCATCACAGGAACCACTGGATAAAGCGAACAAAATGCTTAAGCACACATAGAATCAGTATCACAGAGAAAATATTTTAAACACAGTAGAAAAACATTTCTAACTAGAAGGGGTATTAGAGATTACAGCTACTAAAATGGACGCAGAAATAATTATTTAGAAGCAACTCTTAAATTGTGTGTGTGTGAGAGAGAGAATTGATTTAGTCACTATGAGTGCACAATTCCACAAGAAATAACTAAGCAAGGAGAAAAATTTATTGGAGATTGAGGCCAATAAAAATGTGCAGTGGGAAATATTATGTTTCCGAGGAAATGCAAGAAAGAGAAAAAGCATTATAAAATGTGTAAACTAAATGCAAATCATCTGTCTTTGTATTTTTACAGAGTTCTGCTCTGAATCAGAGCAAAATTCCATCTGCTCTGCAGCAGACCAGTTGGTTTCAAGGAGATCATGGATAATAATTTTGATTAATAAGGTGATTGCAGGGTGTTCTTAAAATCCATTTCATTCTTAATTTGATGGATCAAAAGCACTAATGCTCCTACCATGAAGGCAACAATTATTTGTAGCCATTTCAAAGATAAATTCACAGGAAATCCATCCAATATTTAGCCCCTTTGATTCTTTTTGAAGAATAAAAGCATTCTGAATAAACAGTATATAGGTTCTATCAGCTCGAAAACACAGAATCATTTCAGACATTTAGTGAAGCCAAAATACCATTGAGTTTGCCCAACACTCAATAACGTTGCTCTCCATATGGAGACCTCTTGATTTTTAACAAACTGATGAGTATCGTAAGTCTCTGTTAATGGAGACATCATGGGAGCAAATGGCACAAAGATCCCCACGATACTATGACGATCAATGTCTAGCTTCTGTTAATCTACCTTCTTCCAACTATTTAGTTTCCTACTTGAGAAAATGATGGCAGAGGCGAGTCATCAAATAGACCATGGAGAGCACCGCGATACCAGCAAAATCCCTAGGAGGTCTCTGACAAAGCACTCTGCATCTAACGTGGCTACATGTGGCCTGATCACAGCGACCAGTGACACATTACTAAAAGGAAGACGAGATCCGATCCCTGTAGGCGGTTCAGATTGTGACCATCACACTTTTGTGCACGGCCCCAAATCTGGCTGGTACAAAAGAGTGCGTCCCCCAGTATCCAAGCTTCTTGAGCTGCCAGAAAATACCAGAACGATCGGGGCTCTTTGGAACGCGCAGTTAGCTTCCCGCTGCAGGACAGGGATCACAGCTGCGCCCGGAGCGGTGGGCTCCCAGATGGCAAGGCTGTGTGGAGAGCGAGGTAATTGCAGGAAGGAAGGCTACAATTTTGTTATCGCAGATCACCATCCCTGTGGAAAACCATGGCTACGACATTAGTGTCAGCGCTTTGGAGACGCACAGTATGAACAGGAGGCCTCCGCGCTCAAGTATGGAGGTTGGTTCATTTGCCTCTGTGGAAAAGGATGGGCCAGAATTGTGCAAATGTGTGGGAAACAAAGAGAGGGTGCACCTTCAAAGCGAGGTTGTTGTGGTATGAAACATCTGCCATGCCTGCAGGCCTTCTCTGCTAAAGCAGGTCTTAGATGGCCAAGACCCGAATACCAAGATTTAACCGTGAAACAGTGTTCTGGAGCCATGGCTTGCCCGCTGCATTAAGAAAAATAAAATCTATAGGCACCGATTAATTCTTCAACACGTCTATGTCCAGCTGCTTTTGGTTATCAGTGCCAGAGCGAGGGCAAGCGGGTGATGGTTTTTCAGTGTTCAACCAAGAATAGCTCCCTTCTCAATTTCCCCTGCTGTGTGGTCAGTTAGTTATCAAAAACTCCACAAACTTCTTTCAAAGCTGGAATCGAGGTGCCATATTTCTATCTGTGAATTGTAAAGATGACATTACGTGGGCATATTCCACCGTCAACATCTGTGTGGACTGGTTTCGTTTGTTCACAGACTACTGAGATCAATTGAAAACTTTCAATTTAACAATTTCCTGGTTCTCTAAGGTTCTTGATTACGTATATGCTGAACGGAGAATGTTTGTTTCATATTGTTTGTCCACGAACAGAACAGTCAATGTCTTAGTTCACCAACAAACATGGCAGGTTGAGACAGCATCTAAAAAGTGCTCAGTTCTGGGGTCATTCCACCAGTCATGAAGATAAGGGACTTCTCATTTCCCTGACCTCGGACACTCTGTCCTCAAACACCAAGATTTTCATGGTGTTTGCAGGGCAGCTGCCAATCACTGCTGGCTCCCATGGATCTAAGATCAGTCAGCCAGACGGCCGCACATCACACGTGTGATTCTTCAGCTGGGTCCCCCTCGTTCAGCAGGACTTTGGAGTTAGGACGAGACCTTGATGCCTTGTCTCGTTAAACCTGCTCTAGTAAATCTGACTAAGGGAACCTGACTGCACAGCTCCAGGAGGCTTACTCGCATCAGCATCTGTATCCACAGCGCCTCCTAGAGTTGTTCCCTATGCGGCAGCCTCTGTGGCCGCAGGTGACAGCTCTGCACACCTCTGAAAATATTTTTTGGAATCCTGAATTGTTCAGTCAATAAATTAGATGCCTGCAGCTTAATGATGTCCTAAATGTAATAGGACCTTGCCAAGGTTTAAATGAAAGATTGAATTAGCAGGGCCTTCAGTGGATACAAGCCAGACAATACACAGGGACAAGAGCCATCGCACACATTGCAGGGGCGCAGCAAGGGTGGAGAGTGATAAATTATTTTCTGGCAAGTGGAAAAAGAATGGTGAAGGGAAAACATAAACAGAATTCGGATAGCGAAGTGTTTGCTGGTGTAGGAAAATTAACTTTTACTTTGTAGGAAGCATTTTTTTTTTTAAAGTTTTTAGCTCGCTTAAACCCCTGGTTGGGAGTAATCCATCAGTTTTGTTTTTCTTTTAAGGTCTCCTGTCTTTCAATGGGACACGAAGGCTCTGTTATTAAGACCCCTCAGTCTCATAAGTCATTCTTTCCAGCAACAAAGCAGATTTGGTCTATTGCAAATGAGTGAACCCGAATTTATACAACTCCTATATGTCTTTATATTTATATGGCCTCTGCCATTTTCAATAAAGAAAAAAGTGATCAAGTGAGACTACGAAGCTGACTCTGAAGTTGAGCCTGTCTCTAGGGCATGGGCCTCTCTGGTTCTGGGTCACCTGAGAATCTGTTAGAAATGCAGGTTCTCAGGCCTCGCCTACTCAGCAGAAACTGGGCAAGGAGCCCAGCCATCTATATTTCAACAAGCCTTCCGAGGAGTCCGAGACTGAAAATTTGGGAGGCTTTGACCCAGAAAATCTCTGGTCATCAAAATATCTTTACTAATTAAATTGTAAACAAGAGTCTCAGAGTATGTAGGTAAAAGAAATTTTCACTTCTTTTTAATTTCAACATATCTGCTACAAAAGTGTTTTGTTACTTTTCCAAACTCACTAGCAGTGAGAATTTCTCATATCCCCCTTCCCCCTCGCACGCGTATTATTTATTACCAGGGACAAGTCTTCACCATCGTTAAAAGATGCATGTGCAGAAACAGAGCCTTGTCACTCCGGGCTGCGAGTCCTGTTTTTTGTATCCTGCAGAAACACCTGCCTCGCAGAGCTGTTCTTCACTGGGTACCTGCAAGTTCTCTGTGCAGAGTTTCCGCTGAAGTTAGTGTGAAGAACCGGCATAACTCATGCGGCAGCGAGGTCGGAGAAGAGGAACGCGGCACGTTCGGACGCCGCCAGGGGCAGGGCCTGAGGGCGCCACGGGGCGGGCAGGGATGCTGCCAGCATCCGGTGGGTGAGGCCAAGGAGGCTGATGAAGACCTTACAGTGGGTAGGAAATCTCCATGCCCAAAATTATGTGGTCCCAAATATCAATGGAGCCTCTGTTGAGAAACCTTGGCTTAGAGAAAGATAAAGTCCTATTTAGTGAAACTGAAGTTGGTCATAGTTACTGTAATTTCCACGTCATCCATTTGGGAAACCAAAGCCTTCCATCACAGCTGGGTAACCCTAGGACAGGAATTAAATTCTCTTTCTTATACTCAAAATCTGCACTTCTGCACCAATCCTCAACCTGTGAAGAGAGCTTTCCTTCTCAGTGCAGGAAATACGGTAATTATTACAGACCAGCACTGAATCCCCTGTTGGGAGCTAACATTTTTACAACAGCATTTTGAGTTTTGTGGCACGTGATCTTGTGTGAATGTTATTTTGTTAATCAACTTTTTTTTCCCCTGAAAAATGTTATTTACTTGAAACAAGACCTCATCTTGAAAAAAGAAACAGTCTTCATCACCTACATACGTACTGCTCCAAACATACGTACTCTTTACATTCCATTTCTCTCTCAGTCTCCTTTGTGACTGAGCCCCGTCCGTCACATATTTTGTCAGGTTGATAAACTACTAAAGCCTAGCCCAGTCCCCCCCGCCCCCAAAAAAAAAAACTATTTTCGATTAGTAAACATCTCTCAGTGTACCTTTCAGCATCTCTGCCAACAGCTCTGAACGTGTTTTCTCAAGGGCACGTGGTGACTCTTCCCCTTTGTCAGCCACAGGATGCTCTAGGCTTCTCTGGCTAGAGTCGCCATTCAGAATTTAACAGAATTGTGCGACAGGGAATTTAACAGTGGACAAACGTTGCTGTGCATGTGTGATTTACTGGGCAGTATAACGAGCAGACTGGGGATATCGTGTTTTAGTGCAATCTGACTTGAATTGTCAGGGAGCTGCCTCCCTGGGCGCCCTCTGCAGACGGCAGACAGGTGACACACGGCTGCGGGCCCTGTCCCTGGAGACCCCAGAAGAGTCAACCTGAAGCCTAACTAACCCTGCGGTGTTTGTTAAGAGCACATATACACACTCCTATAGACTCTGACGTTAGCTGGGGGTCTGTTCGCGTAGCAGGAAGACAAGAATCACCACGTTGCATCATCACAGAACAGCCTATGGTGGGACCAGGAGAGATCGTTGCGTTCATTCTCATGTGCGCTCATTCCTTTTTTGATTTAGACAAGAACATTTTTCCCTAAGTCTGCATTCGTGATATTACACTGCTCTATGTTTTTTATACTATTATTCAAATTATGACAACTACAGAGACATACGTGTTCTTTAAAACCATTCCAGGAGAGGGACTGTCCCTGAGTATCTCCAGCCACACCATGCTCAGAAACGAGCGTGGACGCGTGAGGGGCGCTCCGCGACGCAGTCTGCTTCTAAAGCCTGCTCTTTGTTACCCAGGAGCACCCAGCTGTGCTTTGAACAAGGGTCAGAGGCCAAGTAACTAGTGTTAAAAAAAAAAAAAAAGGTAAAAAGTATGGATTAAAAAAAAACAAACAGGAAAAAGGAAAGTAATATATGGAATTGCCAGAGACAGGGAGGGAGTCAAGTGGGATGGGACAGTGGGGGGCAGAGACGGCCAGGAGAGGGACCCAGCGGGTAACCCCGACTCCTGGAGGCTTGCTGCCCTGGGATGCTCAGAAGTGCCCTCTTCCCAGACCCTCTGCTTAAGGAGCTGTGTCTTCAACTGCCCGGCTGCAACAGCTGATTCGTTTGGCACCACAGAAACAGAAATTACAGCTTTCAACCCTCCATTTCTTCCCTCCGACCTCTAATCCTCCAGTCCCAGTCTGTCTGACCGCTCGACAACGTCGCTGTTCTTGTCTTGTCTGTTTTTCTTTTTTTTTTTTTTTTAATTAGTGAAGCTGGGGGGGACCACTTAAATATGCTGACCACACAGACAACAGTAGGCTCCCTGGAAACTCTTGATGAGAAAAAAAATCCTGCTGGGAACATAAAACGGCAAGAGAACACACAGGACCGAGACTCATCGCTGAGACTGTCATGTGTCTTATTAAGAGCCATCATTTACCTGGAGGTCTTTCTTTAAAACCTGCTAGGATTCTTCACGGATCTCATGGAAGGATTTTTTTCTCAAAGGCTCACTGATCTACTTTCACATGTGTGTTGTTTGGTTGGGCCCTTCAAAGTCTTCAGCGTTGCCTTTCATATTTAAAAAGAGTACGGAGGAAGGCTATTATTTGAATACAGTGCCTTCAGTGACACCAAGATGCTTATTATAACCGCCCTGACGAGACGGTGCAAACCTCCCACGGCTCGCAGCCTCCCCTAATGTGTGTGTCGGCGTCCTGCCGGATGGTGTGCCTGAGTGACGTAGCACAGACTTGATGAAAGGACGGTAAACAACACGAATTATAAAAGACGTACGTGAAGGAGAGGAAGAAAAGGAAGCGGGGGGGGGGGGGGGCGGGGGGGGGGCTGGGCGGCAGGCGGGGAGAAGAAATTATCTTCAGCAGGAAGAACAAAGCATTGCAAAGGAACCAAAAAGCAATGACGTACCTGAAGCCTGCCCTGGATTTAGGGTGCAACTGTGCTCTTTGGAGTGTCGGTCTTTGGAGACATAGCTTATTTCTTCAGCGTTTGTGGGACTGGCGGTGAAGATGGAGATTGAATGGCCTTCAGTGTCCTTTATGGGTTTGTTGGTAATTTTGCCAGGATCCCTGTATAAAACAAAGATATTATGTAAAACTCAGGCCATGCTAAGCAAATTAGCTAAAATTGATTTTTATCCTCTTATGGAAGTGTTTTCCATTCCAAATATCTGTAGACATCTGCCAACTTTTCATATCCTAAATCCTCCCTTTTCTAGGGCTACTAAGTTCGCCCCAGAAAACATTGTTTTGAGGCGTCCCCCAAAATAAGTCTTGTCCAGTAATAACCGAGACCTCTGAAGAGAGAAAGCAGCTTGCCTACCGTCACGTCACTGACTGACTATAAGGATCAGCTTTCCTTTGGATGTGCTTCCCGTGTGTAAAGTGAGTTTAAACCTTTAAATACTATGAGTCCAATTGCTAAGTAAATCTAGATTTTATTCCCGAACACGTTAAATACATTTTCTTTATTTTTTATCTAATTTCTCTAAAGAGACTAATTTATCTGAATAATACTGCTCCATTTCTGCCGCTCTTCTCCTCTCTGATAAGAGTTGACTTTTCCAAAAAGGGAATATTGAATATGATTAAGCAACGTGGTTTCTTCCCTTTCAGTTAAGCTCCATGAAGACCAAGCTAAGGGGATTCTCTGTCTTTCCCCTTTCTGCTCCTGAATCAGAGAATCCTGGTACTTTGTTTAAAAAAAAACACACTGTAAGAGACGCGGTCTAGAACTTGAGCTTGGCCGCCCCCTCGAGTTTGACGACGTGCTCCCTCCCTAGGCGTGCGTTCCTGTCACTCGCACTGTAACAGCGTCGTGTACTTTCTGTCCGCGTGACAGTGTGCTTTCTTCCTGTCCTGTTCGTCTGGGCTCCGGGGCACCTGGGCTGGGGCTCCGCCAGGAAGCACGGCTGAGGGCCTGTGAGTGACCGAAGCGTCCCAGGTCCCCCTGCTATTCCCCGGCCCCGGGGGGCGGAGCCAGCGGGGTCCCCACGAGCGGAGGGCCGGACTCAGCTCACACCGGCGGGCCGGGGCTTTGCCTCGCTCGGCTGCTCTCTGCAGGCCCGCTTCGCCGGAAAATGACTAGCAAGGGGAGAAAGCGTTCATCTGAAGACACATTCAGCTATCCTTTAAGACATTTAAAACCTCAGAGTCAGACTTAACGTTACAGAAGGTTGAAATATTCCGAAAAGTCCATGAACGCCTTGATCAACTGGTCTGAGGCGTGGTCATTCCACGGCCCTTGAGCGACCCATTTTACCAAATCCACCAGGGACTTCCTGTCTCTGTGAATGACACTGACTTGTTCCTCATGTGAAATTTAAAGTTTTATTCTTCTGTAGAGCACAGGGAACTACATTCAGTATCTCGTAGTGACCTATAATGGAAAATAAGGTGAAAATGAATATATGTGTGTATATGTATGACTGGCACATTGTGCTCTACACCAGAAACTGACACATTGTAACCGACTGTACTTCAAAAAAAAGAGGAAAAAAGCACACACGCAACGGAAGTGGAGCGCTCCCCCAGCCCAGCCCCCGCCCCACACTCACATTACGTCAGCATTTTGGAGTCAGTGCTGCCTTTGTAGGTTAATCCCCAATTTTCTGTGATTAGCAAAACTTCTCGTGTGATAGACAGAAAAATGGAGTCTCAGAGACTCACTCACTCGAGTTCAGCGTGGCTGAGTGTGCGTAAAAAGTCATGCTCCCAGACTCCCCAAACGGTGCTCCAAATCCCATACTCCCTTTTCGTAGCCAGTAAGTGGGCACTTGGGGCACTTAGATGAGTTTTATACCACAAATAAAATATCAGCTTTCTTCATTCGTGTCATAAACGCCCTTCGTTTTGATTAGATTGGGAAGGATAATGAGACTGTATCCTGTCAACAAATGCTGCTGTAGAATGAAGAGTCTCTATGAAACTTTTCTTTCTGAAGTATAGTTGATTTACAACATTCTGTTAGTTTCTGGTGCACAGCATAGGGATTCAGTTGCACATTTATATATATATTATTTTTCATTCTTTTTCATTATAAGTTATTGAATAGTGTTCCTTGTGCCTGTACGGTGGGACCTTGCTGTTTACCTGTTTCGTGGGAAACGTTCTAATGGTCATAGGATTTACCAAATATTCTCTTTTTCCTCTCAGTCATCTTTCATTCGATGATGAAGTCAATTTTTAGTTTCTTTTGTCTCTGCTATTCTTACTAACTCAAGAATGTTAAGAGGAGCAGGGGCTTGAAAGGAGCGGTAGAGCACAAAAATGTGTTCTCAGCCTGTAAAAAATTCATTGTCAGTTCTCTTCATTAAGACTTTCCCAGTGCAATGTCCTGGTCTACAGCCCTTGACAGCTACTATTAATTGCATTTTAACCTGTTAATGGTCTAAATTTTGCCAACACATCTTAAGCCCATTCGAAGGATTCCGCAAGTACTGAACCTGTCTGTGAAGAACAGAACACTATTGAATGGGTCGGGCTGGGGATGTCAGTGGACCCCATTTGAGATGGAAGTACTTACTAAAGGTTTCCATGGAGCTCTTAAAGCCTAGGGTATTTGAAGAAAGCAAAATTCTATCAAATGGTCAATTTAAATCTTGCAGAATTACCCTGCTTAAAAATGGCCCCATGGTCACTCTTCTTACACAACTGAATTTACTTTGCATGGTGAATGAAACTAAAGAAAGACAAAGAGACCCCAAAGTTAAAAATCTAAGAAGGCAGATGGGAGACGCTCCCTCCTTTGCATGAAAAGATAATTCTAAATGAAAACTCCGAACTTTCTCTTTCCCTCGCTCTCTCCTTCTCTCCTGCTCTCCCTCTCAATTTATTTACAATATAGCATCACTTGAAGGTATGTTATAAATGAATTAATTCCCACATTCATTTTGTGATTCCTTTTTTTTTTTTTTTTTTTTTTTGGCACACATTTTTCTTTTCATCTCTGTAAGTTATCCTGGGCTATAGGAATTTAGGGAGGAAGGGAAGTATGACCTTTCCTTAGGAAATGATGGTCTTTCTTTGTTTCCCAGGCTTTGCACCTACACACTGCCCGGCGCGTCGTGGGGGCCAACCAGACAGCTCTCGCTGTCAGATCCCAGAGGCACAGTGGCAGCCAAGGGCCCTGGGCTCACAGGCTAAAACTTGCATGCTTGGCAAGGCTCAGATGCCATGGCTTGAATCTCTAATAAACCGTTTGCTGCCTCTCCAGTAATGATACCCCGGGGCTGCTGGGAGGGGATTCTTTTTATAGAAAACATACTCATAAGGATTTAATAGTATCTCTCTGAACCTTTTGCTTTAATAGAGTTTTTTTTTTTAAACTTTCCCCTTTGTTTCTCAGACACTGTGATGTGAGCCGGTGTTAATTCTCTACGCAGCAGTAGGATGTGACCAGCCTCTCTCCTGAGCTCAAGACTCTTTCTCCTTTTTAGCCATGTGCTTAAAAAAAATAAAAAATAAAATCTCTTGCCACTGAATGTCTTTTTACAGACTGAAAAGACTTTTAGGTTAAACAACATTTGCGAGGGGTTTTTGATGCAATCAGATGCAATTTCAAGCTCCTTGAAATATGCAGCCCGGCCTCCCTAAAATTGCACATATGTGCCAGTTCTCCATTTTTCTCACTAGTGTTTTGCACATGAAGTCGATTTTCACTGGGAAAATGGAATCTTTGTGTCTTTGTCTCTGGGAGTGCTTTCAGGCACCCTCTGGCAGGGGCTTGATGGTCGAGGCACGGGGGGAGGGGCCTGGTAGGCATTTGTCAGATTTTCTTGCATCTGTAATTTCTGGCCACTCAGCAGTATTAGGGGGTCTTAGAAAGGGGGCGAGGAGGGTGGAGGGAGTGCTTGTCACTGAAGAAAGCCAAACTCCGAGTAGCTGCCCGAATTAATGACCAAGGCGGTGGGGGGGGGGGTGCGTCTGAAGAACTTTAATTGTGCTTCGATGGAAAAGAGCTTGGGGGCGATGGCTAATCCACTACACTGCACGTGGTAGAGCTTTCCGACCTCAGCTTCGAGAGCCCCTCTCCACGAGTCAGGAGCGGCTTCTCCGCTGAGGGCTTGGCATCGGCTCGTGGAACTATTTTCATTTTCCACCCAGTGGCTTCTGGTTATTTCTGCCCTCATTTCCTCGTAGCATAACTGACAGCCCGATTACACATCTGCAGGGTTTAATCTGGATTTTCCCCCCATCGCTATTTTGCTTTTCTTCTAAAACTTCCAGATGTTTTGGCTCCTTCAGGATTTGAGTGCATGCAAGGATATTTGCTCCTATTTCAAAGACAGGAGCTCGATGGGCTGGCCAGATGTTTGCAGAGGAGGGGGAGCTTTGCAGTGCCCACTAACCAGGTCAGTGCTTTTGTCTCTTTATAGAGGCACTTACTCTAGAACAAATCTTACTGTCCTTTAGCACTTAACTATTTGAGTTGCCCTTTGAAACGTTTCTCTGGGCTGTTAGAGTTCCGACTTCATGCTGTGATCCGTTAATTAATTGCCATGTCCAGTGAAGAAAGTGTCTCCGTGTCTGGCGACAGGAAGAGGCACTGCTGTGATTTCTTCTTCTTCTTCTTGTTTCTGTCTCTACTTTTTTCTGTGAGTTATACATGGTCAACCACGTGAGGCAACTATATGTTCTTAGTCAGTTTCCAGCTTTGTACGAACATTAAAGGGATCATCAATATCTCGTCTTGTCTGGACAAGAGTTTAAAGAGTCTCTAATATAGTTCAAGAAAACCTGCTTCCCATAATTAATAACAGGCAGCCGGGTAAACAGAGAGTTGCTGACAAATGAAACTGAAACAGTTACACATACACAGAAACGTGGGAACGGGAACAACGCAGCCCCGTGGAGTCGCCCCCGGGAGCCGCTGGTCTCCGTGTCTTCATGCCATCGTCCCAGAAAGTCTGGAGGAAATGATCATTCACGTTACATTTCCAGGTCATTTCTGGCCATTTCAACACACGCTTGTTGAGTGCAATCGTTTCTCCCACGCTTAGTGCTTGGAAGTGATCTCAGGCTATTTATACTCTTAAGATTAAGGCAGAAAATCATTCTTTCCCAGAATATAGAGTTTCCAGTGGCGTAAACATGGAGGAAGACAATCTTTTCCTTTTTTAAAACGTTATTATGAGAGTTTAAAGCCCGCCCTTGCTGCACACTTTTGGAAATGAGAGCCCCTACTGGGCTCATTTAGATGTAGGTAAGGTGGCTTGACTAGGGGTGGTGGGGCAGATGCATGAGGCCTCAGGCAAACTAAACACCAAGTCATTAACTGGACGGACTTGAAGGCCCGCGGGGCCGCTTGGCCTGCTCGCTTACGGCTCCAGACCAAGCCGTAAGCGAGTGTGTCTTTACCTCCCAGCCGCACCTCAGGGAGGGGGCTGTCTGGGCTCAGCACAGACCTGGAAAGCAGCAAACTGACGTGACGTGCGGTTTCCCTGCTTCTTAGAAACATTGAGCTTGATGTGAATTTTTTTTTTTTAACAAAGTTAACCTTAATTTGCAGTTAATTTTTTGTTATGAGTGGCTTGATCCTTTAAGTGAAAAAACTTTATTACATTTGAAAGGTGACTGTCTGAGGACTGTTACATGTAAAATTAAGCTTCATCAGATGGTCATTTCTGGTTTTACGGGATGAACAGGAGAATAGGAGAATGGGCAGAAGTGAGGAAATGCATTTGGTTTGTGATGTACTACACTGCAAATTAAAGGATGGGTTTTGACTATTCTAGTGTAATAAAAAGAAACCCAAACAGTGTCACATAGACAGAGATATGGGCCTTCCTGGTAAGCTCCCAATAAGTCACATCTTAAGACTAGAAAAATGAGAATGCAAAGTGTCCTGGGTACCAGGCTCAGGAGGATGTTGCATGCACGTAACGACTTCAAAACTGCAAGCCAAATTTATTCTTTTCTTAGCTAAATTGCAGTAGATATAAATTTACACTGACATAAAATTATAGTCAGAGCTGATTAAGTCCAATTAAAAGCAAATATAAATTGTTTCATGTTGGATACATACATGGATGAAGAACAGTAAATAGGACACACTTTATCTCCCAAATCTTGTATTTGTGGTGGAATCTGGAACCCACCAAATAAATATCTTAGTTAAGTGAAGCTTTGTTAATTGTAACCTGAAAGTAAGACATTTTCTAAACTGCAAAATTTTAGGGAGTTTGTAGACGAGCAAGAAAGAAGATAATGATTTAAAGTGATTACATTTAAAGTGTATGTACTTATGAGGACTTTTGTTCGGTATAAGATGGACTATATATATTTTTTTATTGTTGGGCGTGTACCAGCTATTCAGAGTATTTTTTGTAAGGAAAACATTAAGTTAATGAATCCTAAGGTACAAGAACCATCATTACTACTCTTTGTTAGATCTTTTTGTAAAGAAAAAGAAAGCCCTACAGGTTTGGTCCCATTTACAAACTGATGCTTTAGAAAATACAAAATATTTTTCCAAAATGCTTTGGGTAAGAATCTTCTTGGAAGACTTTTTATAAACTTATTAGCCATAAATGTTACAATGGAAACAATGACAAACATTTTTTAAAAATAATCACTTTCACAAGCAGACTCTATTGCACAGTCAGGTCGTGGTATTTAAAGATGCGCTCGGCAGTGTTTGTCATAAAGACAGTGTAGACAGTACAAGTTGCACCACGCAGTGAAGGTCCCAGAGCTGCCCGCGGTCTGGTCACTCTTAACTCCTCAGGTTGGACAGAATTACCAACACCTGATCACAGCAATATTTCCCCTCCTTCCTTTGACCCCATCAGAGCCCAGAGTCTTTATAAGAACTTGATGGAGAAAATCTGGTGTGTTTACTAAGAGAACAATGAGCTCAGGTCAGAATGGCCAAAGAGTCAGTAAATCCTCCTGCTTGTGTAGGAAACAACTTAACTAAAATTTCTTAAAAATGAGATCTGGAAGCAAAAAAAAAAAAAAAAAAAATTATAGACATGGACCTTAGTATAACAACTCTGGCGTCAGATCAATATTTCGAACAAAGAGCTAAAATCTAGACAGCAACCTTAGGAGGCAGACCTCTGTCAATGTAGTGATGGCACCATCTTGGTTCAAGTGCCTTGTGAGTGTCTGAGCGTCACTCTCCTGTCTGCTGTGCTCGGTGGCTCCTCTGGTGCTCTGTTTTCCAGTTTCTATTCGCTTTCTCAGGAACCTGCCAGGAAGAACTGGTCACCTATTTCCTGACTTCTGCCTTTTCCTTCTTCTATTTTTATGTATTTGTGTATTTATTTATGTACTTAGTCCTTTGTCTTTTTTTCGAAAAAGGTATTTCAAAGAGATAAAATATACGGATGTGAATGGAAACTGGCAACAGTGTTTCCGGATTACTGGGTGACGCCTGCCTTCTCACAGCTTCCTTTAGCGTTAGTTCAGTTAGTTAGTTAGTGTTCGTTGCTGCAGTCTCACTGATAAATACGTGAATTTCCAGCACGAGCCGGGGAATTTCTGTTGTGATGGTTAGGGGTGAGCACTGTTGGCTAGGAAAGAGTTGGGGTATCGGTACAATTTTTTTTTTAGCAGAGAATTGAGCAGATTTCAGCAGAATCCTCCCTGCTCCTTCTAAAGCCTCATTGCTCTGATCAAAACTTCAAGACCATTCCACGCTTCTCAAAACAAGGGAGGTCTTCCAAGCTTCAACCAGGTTTCTGGAGATTCTTTGTCTTGCTTTTTCGCGTGCTTTCAGTGCCACATCTCAATCTATTTCCTGTCATTGTCACCGTCCTAAACACTGCAACTTGCAATGAACATGGAACCCATTGGTGGAAAACCTATCATCTTGTTAATAATGAGTTAGCAGCAGAAATTAGTAAGATTGAAGAGCAGTTTTTAAACATGTACTCAAGCATGAATAAACGATGGTCGTGATGAAAGCCACACAGAAGTGACAATTAAAATTGTATTTGTGGTACAAATCTAGGTCAGCCCTGGGCAGTGTATGGTCTATTAATACTAGGAATGCTGATTCTTCTGTAACAAACAACAGAAAGTGTCTAAGAGACAAAGATTAACCTCTTCTTGTTTGGGGTCTTACACTGAGAGCCCAGGGGTGAGCTCTCTGCCCCCAATCAGGATCCTTCTTTCTTTCCTTCCTTTTCTTTGTCCCTAACCCAGCAGTTTTGTATCTTCCTTCTTCAGAGGAAACCAAATTTGCTTTGCTGGAGGGGAAGTTCTGTTGATAAATTTTAATTTTAGAAAGTAAAAGCATGGTGTTTGTCTTGGTTGCTGAGCAGGTCAAGTACAATTCATCCATCATATATTCAGAAGCTGGGAAGCTGACTCAGCTCTGCTTTGCAAAAGACGCAGACATTTAAGAATAAAAGAATTTTTTAAGTATGAGTTGCATTTTTTTCTGTTTAGAATTTGAATGATGTAGCTGAAGGGACTTCCAAACTGTTAAGAGAAACTGGATTTACTTATAGGTACCTTAGAAAATCTAAGCCTGCATCACGAATTTTGTTGAATTTTACTGGCTTCCAGATAAAAGAATTACTGAAACTTTAAAAACATGGTACATAAATTCTCCATGGGAGGAACTGAGCACAACGTGCACACGGTTTTAGAAACTGATGATGACAATTTGACGCTTCTCTTCTGCATGGAATACAGCATCCCTGGAGGGTTCAGCTCCTTTTGGAGAGGAGCAGCAAACAGGCACGTCAGACGGTACATGCAGAGAAGGACACACGTCAGCTCCACCCGCCTCTGCCAGGCCTTCATCCCCTGAGCCAGCAGCTCCACTCGCGTGAGCAGGGCGTGTGCCCGCTTACTTGACAGAACCCACTGCTTCCCTGGCGTCTGCGGGCCACAGGGTGGGAGGAGAATCAATGGCTATTTATACATCTGAGAAAAATAGATTTATTGAATGGGAAAACCACATTTTTTTTTCTTTTTGGTATGTGTTCCACTTTGTCTTATAAATTCAGGGACAGCAAACAGTGATGAAGCCAAATTTGCTACATGAGTTGAAATTATCATTTCACATAATGGAAATTCTTCCTTTAGCAATGCTCATTAAGCAAAGCCATTCAACATTTATATTCCCTTCAGTATAATACACCACTTTAATTGTATATGGTGCCACAATTTTTTTTCAATAATTAACTCTCACAAAGTTAATACTGTGCAGATTATGAAATTATTGCCAATACAACATAAAAAAGAATTTCTTTTATTTTTTATGTTATATTACTAGATTTCCATGTGTAATCTCAAGAAGAATTATTTGGAATTTGATTACGGGCTTAAAGCTCTAGGAAAAAATATTTCTAACGTGAATTATTGGTTTCATAACCTCAAATATTTGAGAGATTTGTGACCTTGAGTGCCAGTGCATTTTTTGTTAATGGGCTTATAAAATTTGGGACCTTGGGACCTAACAAAACTACCAAATAACCATTTCATTGTACCCTCTCTTCTATTTAGTGTACGTGTCAAAAACAGAACAGAACAACATGAAATGGAAGACACAGAGGACAACGCACTCCGATTTCTCATCTTATGTCATCTTTTGAAAACATGTAAGACGCGGAGTCAGGATTTAAGCGTGCCTGGCTTCCAGACAGTCCAGTTCACGAAAAGCAGGTGTGGGCAGCTCAGTGACTCGTGATGGGGCACATTATTCTACCCCACCGACACGGGGTCCACACACACTCGTGACAGCATCTGCTAAGACGACAGTACAAGTCACTTGTTCCCCTTAGTGGCCGCATAAGAACGTGAAGGATTTTCACTGCAAGGAGACTTAGACACCATCTAACCAAGGAGGCTATTCCCAAAAAGCATGCAGTGTCATCTTGAACGCCCTTGGTGACTGTGCTTCCACAGAGCCTGCCCCCTCTGGGTTTTATTTATTTATTCATTTATTTATTTAGTGCAGGGAAGGTCATTAGGTTTATTTATTTATTTTTTAACAGAGGGACTGGGGGTTGAACCCGGGGCTTCGTGCATGCCAGGCACACACTCTGCCACTGAGCTAGCCCTCCCCTGCCCCCTCTGTGGTTTAACATAAGTGCACTCCTGTAAATATGCATTGAGTGAATGACCTGGCTAGAAGACAGCTGGTGCCTCCTGTTCCTTCTACTCCTCCATCTCCCAGACGCACACCCGCAGTCCTCACAGCCCCTGCCAGCAAGGCTGAGCACACGTGCTGGGGAACGAAATGAGCACGGGGATCCAGAAGCGAACGAGCTTAAAAGGGATGACAGAACTCACCCTCAGTGGAACAGAAGGAAGGTCAAAACTTCCCTTCAGACATTTGGACAAATGCTCATTGTTGTTTCTTCTTAAAAAACAGTCAGGGGTAGACGTCATCAAATATCACCATTTAGACTCTCAGCCTAGTGGCAGGCTCTCCCCAGATCATTTCACCTCGAGGCTTATTCAGGAGTCAGGTACTGTGAGCTGGGCTGTGTCCAGTTCTGGGCTATCAGTCCCCCTCTCGGCCCGAGTACCAGCCTCGGGGACCATCCACAGATGCACACTGCGTTCAGTCCTCCTTGAGTTTCCAGAGGACAGGGATGGGGAAGAGAAAGAAAGAAGTGCTTGACCAAGGGGCTGAGAGTCTTTTCAAGTCAGGTGTGGGTCTAGGAGAAATATACACACACACACACACACACACACACACACACACACAAATGGTTGGTGAAGGAAAAATGACCCGTGAGTCTGTGAGGGGGAAAACTTTAATGCCAACGTGCATATTTCTTGATTAAAATACGGGCATTTGCACGGTGCCTTAGCATTCTAAATGTAACAGCAGCTAAGCCTCTCCAAGAATAGTTGAGTTCCTATTCAGGAAGGGGAAGAAAGGGACTGGTTAGAACCCTAATGTTACAATGAAAAGTACTGCCTAGTGTGACACCATCATTCCAATAAAACTTGTTAGCAGACTGGCTACTGTCATACAGTGAACGCATAGGTGGCTGAGAAGTTTTTCAGAATTAAAAGATAGGTCATTGGTTAGTATTTTAGAACAAATACATCTATGAATAGTCAGGCTGAGCAACAAACTTACATGTTCACTCTTAGAAATAGTCTGATACATGGTATCCTCAGGTAGGCTTTTTAATAACATTTAAATTTTAAACACACACACACACACACAGAAAAACAAGGCAACAGAGAAATTATCACTCACCGAATGGAAGCATCTCCCCACATAGCGTGCTTATTAAAATTGCTCAGATATGAATTCTTACATTACTGTTTGGGGGCTTACAAAAATTCAAAGCATTGCCGAAAATCAGTACACTAATCTTTTGTAAAGAAGATGCTGCTGATTTTTCATGAAGCTGACCGTTTAGTCAATATTCAGGCTGTTTCCTAATGCTAACAATACTTCACCTGTGGCCCTTTTGATCAAACCTCCCCATGGGTATGCAGGAGGAGACTGGGAAAATACAAAATTTAATGGAAGGAAGAGTTGCTGCGGAACTCTAGGATCTGGCTTGACTTCTGACACCAAGCATGCTGCCCAGACGTCTCTGAGACCTGGGGTCAATGCTGACAGATGCAGCCCCTGGAGAGGTGGGGGGAGTCATTGACAGGTTAATGTGATATCATGGAATCCCCTTAGAAAAGAGCCTTTCCTTTAATCTACATGTGGTAGAACCGTACTCAGTAAAGGTTTTAAAGAATAATTTGACCTTGGTCTTAATTTAAAATACATCCAGTGTGATCCTTTTAAACCTGGAGACAAATCATGTCAAATCCAGAGCCCAGACTCTCCAACAGAGTCCCACCTCACTCATGATAAAATCCCAAATCTTCACCAAGCTCCGCATGGTCCCCTCCACACTCTCCCCTGCCCTGGTTCCCCGGTCACTCTGTTTTGACTAAAATGGTCTCCCTGCTCTTCCTCAAGCCCCCGAGTGCCTTTCCTGCCTCCGGACATTTGCACTTGCTGTGCTCCAGTCTGGGAAGTTCTTCTTTGGATATTCCCTTTGCTCCCACCACCACTTCATTCAAGGCTCAGCTCAAATATTACCTGTCACAGCGGTCTTCCCTAATAGCCTTCTATAAAATTGCAGACCCCATTTATCAGCCCCATGCCGATTTTATATGTGCTTGCTGTGGGTGGGGAATTGGTTTACCGTCATCTCCTCGGAGGCTATAAGAGTGTCAGACATAAAATACAGGTGTTCAATAAACATTTGTTGAATAAGAGAATGAGTGGAAGTGGTCCGTCTCAGAAGCACCTAAACCATTACATCCTCTAGGGTTACATCTATTGCTTGCGTTCCCCGGTCCCGTCTTCTCCTAAACTTACAGTGGTACCTCTGTCTTCTGTAATTCATTTATTTCTCAAGGTTTATTCTTTGATGAGCTTTCTCTGTAGGTTTTAATGATTAATTTTTAGGGCACGCTTCCATGAAGAGATTTTTGTGTTCAGCTCATGAACTGGGACCATTTGATTACGAGAATTTAGAGAAAACGTAGTGCTCTTGAGGTTGTCAGAGTTATTTCTGTCTGCTAACTGGCTCTTGGATTTCTGCAAGGGTTTTTCTCAGTTCTTACTCATTCATTCAACATTTCAACAAATATTCACTTGGCACCTACTAGAGTAAGAGGCCTCCGCTGAGTGACTGAGGTTGGTCTCACAAGGGTGAAAAGACAACACGAGGAACAAAGCGCTTGGTGCCCTGAAGGGATGGCGCTGGAGGGTTAGTAGCATGCAGAGGAGAGATTAAGTCCAGCAGTGACCCATTCGGAGTGTCTTGGAGAAGGTGGCATTTGAGTCTGGCTATTTGGACATTCAGGGAAGAGCAGGGGGAAACCATTTCAATAGGAGGAAATAGCATAAGCAACTAGGAAGGTATATGGAAAACAAAACAATAGCTCACATAATAATGGGAAACCTTGGACCGTGGCTGTTTATACACTTAAATTCTCTCTAGCGCTAACATACAGTGTGACTTAAACTTAAATGCACCTGCATATACCCTTGTAAATAGGCATTTAAAAAGATACAGAATTTATATTTTTCCCTAGTCGCATAATGTAAAACCAAAAGAAATTCTCAATGATCGAGGCAGATCAGAAAATTCAGTAAGTAAGAATCATACACTATTCCAGCCAATGCACTGAAATCGAGCTTTGAGTCCTTTCAGGGGAAAAAAAAAGATAAAAAATTTACAGAAATGTTTAAACCAGTCAGTGTCATGAGGAAGTGTGCCACGCACACTAGACACACTAAATGTGTTAACAGTATCAGATCTTGATTTGCCCACATGTGCACTCGGGGTTGTTCTCATGTCTTGTACCCAGTGACTACGAACCTGGCGAACTTGCTTAGAAACCTTGGGGTAAAGCTGTTCTTCTCTGTCTTACGTTTTTAGCGAGAATCAACATTTTATCTCCCGGGCGCAATTCACAACTTGACCCCAACTTTCTTGATCCGTCGCATCGCTGGCAAATACACGACAAAGGGAAGGAACGCTGCTCCCAGTTAGAGCGTCAGCTTTGTGCTTCTTCCACCTCCAAAAGCGTCTTTCACTTCACGCGGTTTCGTTTCCAAACGAAGGACGCCAGCGTTCCCGCGCCAGGTGCGCCTGGAGACGGCAGAGCAGCGGCGGGGCGCGGGGAGCCCGGCGGGCCGCCTGCTCTCCGTGCTGCGTCAGAGGCACGCGCCGTCTGGGGGAACAAGGCTCAAGTTCTGTTTCGTGCTGGGGTCACTGTTCCCTTTTTGGCCCTCACCACGTTCCCTCGGCTGAACTGGGGCCTGAGTGACCTTCCGACGCGCAAATGCGTCCCGCCGCCGCCGTCGTCGTCGTCGGGCCCTGCTTCCCCGGCCTCAGGCGGCGGCCGAGCGCGCGCCCCTCGGTGCGGGAGCGGCGCGTGTGCGCAGGCGCGGCCCCGTGCGTGCCCGGGGCCCGAGGGCCCCGCGCGCCGCCCCCCGAGCTTCACCCGAGCGCGGAACGCTGTGCACCTGCCTCGGTCAGCCCCGGGAGCTCCTAGGGCTCGGGGCTCTGCTCCACGTCCCCCCCTGCGCCTGCAGACCTCGGCCTGCAGCCTCCGCGGTCACATCAGACTCCTCGACCCAAGCTCTCTCTTCTCGCTCCTCCTTCGTTCCTTCCTTCCTTCCTCCTCCCTCTTCCTCTTCCTCCTCCCCATCCTCCCTTCCACCCTCCCCTCCTCCTTCTCTCTCTCCTCCACACCCCCCGTGGCTTTTCTGGGGAAGCCGAGCTGATCCAGGAGTGGCAGGTGTCCTCACGACGGCCATCTACACCCTGTAGCCCCCTCGGGTGAGTTTTACTAGACAGCCCCTTGGGAAATCCTGCCTCCTTTAGAATTCTTTAGGAACGAGGTCAGGAGAAATCTGTTCGCTGTGCTGGCTTCTCCTTTGCCCTAGAATTACTCCCCCAAGCAGGAGTGGCCGTCCCAGGAGTCACTACTCCATCTCTGGAACGTCTATGTGGAAAGGCGGCAACTTGGAAGGTCATTTCTGCCCTGCGCCGTGGCCACCTGGCTGTCACCTGCCCCTGAAGGTTTGATGCCAGTGGAAAGATAAGAGCAGAAGACAATGGAGGAGAAATGGGAGAGAACCCCAGCTCCCCTCCCTCGACACTTGGAGCAGAGTTGTCTCCGCTCCCTGCAGAAGTTCATTAGTCCCGCGTGGTGAAAGACGTGGCCAGGGAGGCTTCCTCCTTGCGATTATGATGAAGGACTTTTACATGTTTTTGTAGAAGACTTTTATCAAATATAAATCTCCAGCGACAAAAGTTTCCAAATGACAACATGTCGAAGCGGCTTCACAAGGAGCCTTTCTAGGAGTGCTGCCCGGAACCCTTCATGAAAAGGATGTGCTCACCGTGATGGTGAGACCAGAGTGAATGGTTGGCAGGGGGTGGGCAGGAGGTTGAGGGGCGACTTTCTTGGGGCTGCTTGGGTGGGGGAGCCACTTGTCTGCCCTTAAAGAGGTTGGAGCCCCATCCAAAGGTGCTGGAGGGGGTGAGGGTCTGTACCTCTGGTGCGGGTCCCCAAGGGCCCTCCATGGAGATGTGTGACAGTCCCTTCCATCTGGGGTCCCGCCGCTTCCCCGCGGAGGATTCACGCCTTGTTACCACGCGTGTCTGGGTATTTGTCAGCTGCTTCATGAATTATCAGTTCAGTTAAAGACTCCAAGATGGGACATTTTCTTTCACCTTAAAGCTATCTTTTACAATTTTATTGACTTTATATTCTACTTTTATTTTTATTTTTTATGAAATTCGGATGAGAAGGTCTCTCCTCCTCCTGACCTTCCTGTGTGGCGACTCCGCCATCACCATCCTTCGATGTCTTCTTCCCTTTGTCCCGCACGGGTATTGAACTGGAAAGTCTGGAAGGAAAGCCTGAGTACGTGAGCCAGCACGTCTCCATCTCTCTGTCTTCTGTGTGTGTCTGTCTGTCTCTCCTCCTCTCTGCTCTTCTCCCTGAAGACTTCTCTGCCTGCACCACGCGTATCCCCTGGGGTGACCTCCCCGCTGGCCTTTCCAGCCCATGTGCTCCAAGGTATAAGCCACCCTCTTCAAAATGAGCAGGGGCAGCAGTAACAGAGGTGATGTTCTGTCTCCATCCGTTTTACTTTCTGTTTTATCTCAGGACCTGAGGAGGGAGGAAGGGGGCAGTGAATTGGGGACCCCAGATATCCAGGGCGTCAGTGCTTCAAACAAATCCTGTCTTCCACATGGAAACGAGGTGTTACTAACACGTATCTGCCCACACTTCATACTATTGTTATGAAACCCCACTTCTTTTTAATGGTGACTCAGACCCATGTGTGTAGCAAGGCCCAACTGGACACGCTCTCATCTCCCTCTTTAAACAACATAAACCAGTGCTCTCAGTCGCACTGATGCCTCATTTTCTCTGAGCCCAAATGACCAGCTGTACTTAAATGAGGGTAATAGGTCCAGTGAACGCAGTAAGGCTTTTGATGGCGAGCACATGTATCACACCTCCCCTTGCTCTGTCAGGAGATGTAAGTTTGACCAAAACCAAAGCAGACGGTGTGACGATCGTCCTCTTCGCACGTGTCGCACAGACCATGCCGTTGTGCAGAGCTGACTTGCGCCGCCCTTGCAACTCTTTGAGATTCCTCGTTCCTTTTAGACACACGTGGAGCTGAGACCGAGGCTGGTGACTGTGCTGTCCCTGACCTATGACTTCTGTCTCTGGGGTGTTCCCGCGTATTCAGAGACAGGCAGCCTCTCCGATGAGAAAACCCAGAGCAAAACAAGAGTCTCCCTTCTCGCTTCCCTTCTCGCTTCCCTTCTCAGCCACGGGAGCCTCCGCACGAGCCCGGCCCCGGAACGTCTAACTGTGGAAGAGCTGTAGCAAGTCAGTCAAAACTCCCGAAGCTGGCTGCGCTGGGGGCCAAATGAGGCAGCAGTGAGCGAGAGGGTGGTATCTGCACAGAGGGGCTCATTACAGGGGAGTGGGGGGACACTCCTGGGGGAGCCCCGGGGAGCTGTTGTCAGAGCCGCTGGGAAGCCCTTCCCACAAAAATGAGAGGAGAGCGTGGAACCCAGGGGCTGCCTCTCGCGACCCTTGAAATTGCTTCAGAGGTGGCTCTGCCCGCGCGCCGGGTCTCCGCTCCTGGACGTCGCACCAGCATGGCCCCGATGCCCGGGCCGGAGGACCCATGGCCTCTCTGCCTCTTCACAGCGTGTCCCCCCATGAGCTTCTTTATGAAGCAGTTTCATCGGTGCTCTCTTGGAGATGATCCTGGCTTCGCACCGTTTTAGCGGTTTTGTTTGGCACACAGCCCCCAGGGACCGGGCCCGGAATGAATGGAAACTCCCGGCGTGGCTGTGGCGATCCCTGGGAGGTGCGGCTCTGTCTCCCGGCTCCGACAGCCTTAAGGTTAACTGTGGGTGCATCAGAGTCAAAGCAAGCCCCTTCCCGTGTGCGCTGTGCACAGAAGGGAGCAGAGGAGTAATGAGGATGGTATCGAAGAATGGGCTGGAACTAAGACGAGGCTTCCACAGGAGGAGAAGGCGTCTGAGGACACAGACCCATGGTTCAAGGCGACAAGTGGCAGGAACTCACCGGTCAGCTGGACCAACGGCTCTGAAGTCAGTATCCCCATGAACTATTATTGCCATGAGACTTCAAGTCACTCCAGAAGCAGCAGTCTGGTGAGAGTGTCCTGTCTGTCTGTCCAGCTCCACAGGCATCACGCCATCTGTCAGTGCCTCTGCTCTGAAATGACTGACACCATTACTTTCTCGGTCCTCAGTTCTGCTGGAAAGATGATACGGTATGATGCATTCAAGCCACAAGACTAGGCCAGCTGGAATCCTGAAGATTCCTGAGGTCATCCCAGACGGGACCGAGGTGGCCCAGAGCGCGTGCTCAGTGCTTATGCTAAGTGTGCGCGGTGCCACCTACCCTCTCAATGACATCACTGCTCTGACGAACACTGAGAATGACATGAAAGGATTTTTAAGATCCCAGGTGTTACTTGAAACGTGTCTGAGTTCTTCCAAACGCCCGTAGCTTTATTGAAACAAACGTTCTGCAGCAGAAGCTAGGAGTTTGGTCACACAGGAAATATTCCTGCTTGGTGTTTCTTTGCTTTCAAGCCGTGGGCACGCTCGAGCAATCAAGGAGAATGTGGCTCTAGGCACAATGAAGAATGACTGGACAGCACTTTTTAATACCCTCTCAAAGCAAGCGGTAATTACCTGATTTTAAAAATCCTTCAAATTACATGAAATGAGAAACATTAATAAGAGATCTATTTTTTTTTCTGAAAATGAACTGATGCATTTGATTAACCCTTGGATTCTCATTTTCAAATGTTTCAAATGAATCAAAGAATAGACTTTATCCCCAAATTATATTGAATACAACCCAGTGTTTACTTTTATAATTCTGGGAGTTTAGAATATTTACTCCTCTGGTCTTCACTATGAAGTTCAATTATCTATAAAAATTATTGAATAGGACAATTTTTAAAGTGAGATTTCTGCTCATTTTGGATTGTGCGTACTTAGAAGGTTGTTATCTTCAAATTCAAGATTTTTACAATAAAATTGCCTGCTATTCTAAAGATTTTTTTTAACTTCATTCTACATTTTAAATAAAATAAAAGTTAATTACCTTGAGTGTTTTCTTTTATTTTGAATCAACTGGATTATGAACACCTCGAGGGTGGAGCATAAGTTTTTCTCATGTTTTCAACCTTTATCTTTTCACCTTGACCATAATCTATCAAATTTGGTCAGCATTTCTTTTGCATTCTAGTCCTCGGGGACACCATGTTGGTTTAACTTTACTTTTTATGTATGTGGTAACATGAATGTTTCGCTGAATGATTCAGAAATCACTTAAGAATATGAAGGTTGGAGAGACAACTGGATGTAAATTACAGACAAGCATTCAAACATAAAACTTTATAGCAAAAGTTTCTTTAATGGCTCTTGCAATAACTAATAACATCTGAAAGACAGATTAGAGCATCTGTTGTTCAGGGATAAATAATGGAACTTCGTCGGGATAGCCAACATGACTTTACAGACAACTTCAAATTTATGGTAGAATTTCTCAGAATTTAGAACAATGCTGAAGACAGGAAATAGCTTCCAGGCCCTTGCTTTTGTGTTGCTCTTGACCTTCAGCAAAGTTTACTGTAGTAGGCGCAAACTGCACACAGACACAGTGGACTGACTAGCGCCTTAAAACAGTGTATACCTTCGAAGATATTTTCAAGTAAATGAAAAGTATATATAATAGGAATTCTTTCAGATGTAACATACAATAAAAACTACTGCTGTTGGTGGAATGAATGGATTTCTGTAGTGAGTTTCACCATCCAACATGAAATCAAGAAATTTTTTTTTTTTAGCGAGCTGAGAACTAACAGAATTTTCAGGCAATGACTTACATTTCTTCTCCAAGAGAGAAGATAATCTGAGTCAGAGTTTCACATCTAGAAACATCCAGTTGATTAATGATTAAAGAATCACGAGAGAGAAGGTCTCATGAGGCCAGCCGAGCCTCCCACCACGCCAGGGTTTGGCTGTTTACAGAAATGTCAGAAATGTCAGGAAAACATTTGAGAGGTGTGAGATCGTAGGATGTCTAAGTACACACTTTAAATCCTTGACAGAGCCCATTAACTCTGATCCAAAACTGAGACTTTGCACAGATTTTCATTCTTAAACCATGAGAACATGAACTAGGTTGATGTCCAGTGTCTTCCCCGGAACTAACACTCAGTAAACATTTTAGGTCGATTATGCAATGGGCGCATCATAACAATTTGATAGCATTGTCCTTGGATGTTTTTCATCCTTTTGTAAAGACCGTTGGTGTCTACATCCATTTGGATGGAGGTCATCATAGGCTGGACTCCTGTGCTACTGTAAACTGCTACAGCCAAGCTCGGTGTATTACTAAAATGCTATGAGATTAATCTTTCAATTTGCAAACATTACTCACATACATTTTTTGAGGCATTACTTCTATTAAGATGGAATAGCAGGATATACTATATTGATTAGGTAAAGGAGATAAAAAACAGGAAACTGGGGAACCATAGGGAAATATGGCTGCGAACAAACATTTCACAAAACAAATAGAATTGGTGGTGGCAACGAAGGTTGTCTTCCCCATATTGATCAGACTCTGTTACAGTGATGTTCCAGAGGGTTCAGTTCAGGAATTTTAAATAAATCAGTGAAATAAACGGGCTTTTCCATGGTCTTATCGCCACTGTCCTTGTAACAGAACTCACTGGAGAGATCTGACCTGCACCTTCGAGAACTGACGCCCAGGATGACGTGAGACCAGGCCAGCATTCCTTCTAGAACTAACGCCTTCTTGCATTTGTGAAATGCTCCGTTACGTGGGTGTTTTCCCCGATGCCTATTATGTCATATTTTAGGACGATAAGGGAAAAAGGGCCAGGAAGAAAAGCACAGAGCCTGACCTGTGGGTTCAGGGCTGGCCCTGCCCCGCAGGCACTGCGTCATCTTGGACGTAGTCAGCCTGTGTTCTCATTTCCAAAACGCGGACAGTAACAGGGCGTGCAGCATAGAAATGCTGACGGGAATTAGTCGCAGGGTGCAGGCACTATGATACGCTGGTAGTAAGCACTTAATAAACACCCCGGGTACTGGGAGATGTGCAGGGTGTGCCCTGGGCTGTGTACCGATGAGAAAATCGAACAACAGAGAGATAAGTGCTTCTGTTAGAAGTCTGATGTTTCTCACTGAAACAAATGCACTCAGCTTTATCTCCAGGAGGACTTTTATCAAAACGAATATTATTGACCAAATGGAGCTGCTATGCTTTCATCTCTGTGTGTTTTCCTTTATCCAGTCATTTTTAAAGAGACACCTGAGAAATCGAGAGAATTCTTTTCTATCAGTCTGGATAATTCGCTCCATGCATTCGGAGTCCTTTCTTCTCTTTTCAGGCCTCAGGATCTTTGTCCGCAGGTTATTTCTAAGGCCTTTTCTAGTTTAAAATACACTATTTCACAAACTACATAATCAAACTCTTGAACTCTGACATTTGACTCTAATAAATAAATACCTTAAATTAAAAGAAAAGGGATCCATATTTTGATTATAAAATTGTTCCTACGTTTATTCTAGGCACACTGTCGAGGTGCTCATATTCCTTAGGTCAGTTCTACCTTCGGTTTAACATCCTATTTCAAAAAAGTTACAACGGAAATTCAGATGCATAAATGCAACTTAATGTTGACAGCAGTTAACGAAATTAAAGTTTTCCCTACCAAGCCCAAATGTGATCATTAGTAACCTGTTGTGTACGAATGTGTGCGTATGGTATATCCTATCACAGCTTCGCATAACGACAAACAACATCCAAACCTAATAAATATTTCTAGAATTTTACGTGATTTTCATTAAATACCTAATTTCACATTTGCGGTTCAAAAACTACTTTCTAGATTTAGTATGATCTGCTGTTACATCTTTTATTTTTCTCCTTCATTTCTTCCTTTCTAAAATTTAGGCTTATATGACTACTTGAATAAGCTGATTTTTTTTTTTTTAAGAAGAAGGAGGAAGAAAATCAGACATTTCTGCGATTTCATATCATGGCTAGTTTGATGACTATGGACGCTTGATTTTTGCACGCCGTGGATATCTGCAAAAGCGATTTTATTTGGATCTAGTCTGTGTTTATACACTATTCTAGGGGCAGAGATAATTGTGGTGGACAAATACGTTTAAAAACTCAGTTTCTATTTGCTTTGTGAGCTGATCTGAGTCGCTGTTGCTTACAATTTCCTAAAAGAATAAGGTAACTCTTTTGTATAGACTTCAGTAGAAGAGAACCCTCAGTGTAGCTATAACTCTTTACATTTCAAGTGAGCTTTTAAATTCATTTTACGTTTATTATTTAGCTCGCCTGGTGTGACAGTTTCCTCCACGGACTCTCAGAACTCACGCTGCACTTCTTTTTTATTCTCATGGTACATTCTTGATTCTTCGATTATTGTTAATATCCCTGATTCTGACATTTGAAACTTTAAGTCCAATTTCTTTTTTTTTAAATTGAAGTATAGTTGATTTACAAAGTGTGTTTCAGGTGTACAGTAAAGCAATTCAATCATACATACACATACTTATATATCTTATTTTTCAGATTCTTTTACATTACAGGTTATTACAAGATATTGAATATAGTTCCTGTGCTGTACAGCAGGTCCTTGTTGTTTATCTGTTTTGTTTATGGTAGTTAGACCTGCAGATCCCAAACTCCTAACTTATTCCTCTCCCTCCGTCCCCTTTGGTAACCGCAGTTTATTTTCGATGTCTGTGAGTCTATTTCTGGTTTGTAAATAAAATTTGTATCTTTTTTTAGATTCCACAGATAAGTGATATCCTGTGATGTTTGTCTTTCAGTGTCTGACTTACTTCACTTAGTATGACAATCAATTCTTTACGTTCATCCCTGCGGAAGTTCATATACATACACCACGGTTATAAATTAGTTTAAACCTAGAGCATAGCCAGAATTAGCATGAGACTTTATAACTTACCTAAATTGTTCATGAACAAGGAACCTGAGTCTGTTTGCTAAAATTCAGGATGAAAATGATGGCAAAGTTCCTCAACAGTCTCTCAATGGTCAAAACTCCTCTATCATTAAAACAGTGGCAGTGCTAACATGAGATGCAGTAACTGGGGGGTGCCTTGAGGGTGTCTGTTTTGTAACTCTTAGTGTTAACGACTCAGTCAGCATTTGGAAAACCCCGGGAGTCACAGCCTATGATTGCAGTACCAACAGCTAAGATCTATCCCGCAGCAAATCCCTTCTTCTGTTGTGCAACCCAGTGGTTCCAGATTTTTGCAGAGCTTGCAAAAAATATGCCATTCAAAAAGGATCTTTACAAAGTGATCATGTTGTTCCCTGACCTTTCTTGGCTTGTCAGTAAAATGCAAGGTCAGAATCATCCCAGAGCGCCCTAAGCTGTGCAGTTTTACATATGGCACTCCATGCAGGAGGCCAGCAGACTCAGATGGTGAATGCCCTTCAGAAGGCACATACAGGCATCAAAGTGTGACCACAGAGGGATTTAAAAAGTGAAAATTAAATACTTAAAAGGAATAGTCTTGAGTGAGCGTGACTACATTTTCCAAAGGATGGACCGCTTGGCACATGTATAACCCACTGAGATCATTCCGAGAGCTCAGCTTTCATCAGTTTCAGACTCTCGATCTCAGTGAATCATGCAGATGTATGTCCCAGGACCTTGGAGATCCACTGGCCCTAATTCCCCAGACTACTGACAGGGAAATCGAGGTCCAGAAAGAGCCAATCAGATATTCAGTAACACACCTTCCTACTCCTCACCCAGTGCTCTTATTTGCTGTGTGGCTATAATGAGCAACACGTAAGAATTCTGAAAGGTAGTTAATGAATTGACCAGAGTGTGGGAGAAAGAAGAGCAAAAATGACCCCAGTGCGCAGCACTGACTGTGAAGTGATCTGGGGGAGAAGAACACTGGTAGCTTAAAGGCCAATGAGGCTGACAGGGGGCTGAGCAAAAGAGAAAGAAAGAGTTGAATAAATACTTAGCCAACAGGTTGGCAGCTCTTTCTGCCTTATTGTAAGAGAGGAGCCTTGAACGATCAGCTTTCCACACTCTTGAATTCGTTTTCTAGTAAAAATGTGTGGTGTCTTTGAATAAAGGATTTGGCATACTAACTTGCAGAAGAAATACATTTTAAATGCACGGTACAGCAATATATTCCTTTAAGAAATGGTGCCGTCAGAACCACTGTGTCGTTTTCTTAAGCACCTAAATGACCTGGAATGATGTTTATTCATGGTGATGACGTATTATCACAATCTACTCTGGTTTGAACCTAAAAAAAGAAAGAAGAAAAAAAGATGGAGTCTTGCATACTTGTCTGCCCTTGTCTTTAGACTACGTTAACCTCAATACTGCCTGGAGTAAACATTACCAGCGGTTACCAGCTGTCCAATCTGGAAGGAACACGTGGTTCATAGATGCAAGCTGAGCACTGTTTGGTGGGGAGCGGTCTTCAGTACCTAACGCAGGTGTTTCGCAGCATCTTTTCCCTTTAGGCATTCAGACCTTGACCTGAGTCTTAAATTGACTGTAGGTATCTCTTGATATTTCGTTGCCTAAAGAATTAGTAAGGAAATGACGGTGGAGAATGCATGTAGGCTCACCTAGGTGCACCTCTGAAGTTCTGTCTCTGCAGGTGACGTTAGGACAACACGGGACCCTAAAGGTGCCGGCGGAGGTGGCTGCCCTGCCGCCCTCAGAGACACTTCTGAGCGTGACGCGGGTGCTAAGGCGATGCGCCACCGCACAGGTCATGCAAATCCACAGGAAGACTGTTCAAACAAGGATCTCGGTTTCAGTACACTTTTTCAGAAATGCTTTTGTTTCTTTTTAAAGGGAAATCTGCCTCCAGAAGAAAAGGCAAAAAACACCCCAACGTCAGTGCTCGCTTCTTTAACTATGACATTGCTCACACTTTCTCAGCGGATCAAAGCAGAGGTAACTCTGGTGGCTCCTTAGAATAACCTAAAGCAAACACCCTTAGAAGATGCTACGAGAGTATAAAATATGAAAATTAACCCTGCACGAAGCTACCTGTAACACATGTTCCTTTATGAAAATAATAAAATGAGAGCAATGGAGATAATATTGAAGTATTAAGCTTTAACCCTGTCGCCAATCCCTTATGTAACATGAAACGGTTAACATTTAAATGACTCAATTCTAAAAATTTGAATTAAAAGGATGTAGGAGGCATATTTTCTCCCCAATTTCTGCAATCAAGCAAGTTTGCTGAGGCAAGGCGATGAAATGTCTTCACTCAATTTTTAGGTTGAATCAGCATTATGGTTTTTAAACCAAAAAAGAAAAAAAAAGTAAATACTGTTTCCAATGAAGATGTTTGTTGGAAAAATTTCCAATAATTTGAATGTAAATTTAGAAACAGTGAATTTAGGAGCTTCATTATTGACACCTTGTACATTTTCTGGTTTTGTTTTTGATACCTAAATAGGTGATGAAAGTATAAAAATGGAGACGTGAAAAATGACCTAGTAAGTAAAAGATAATGATGATTTCCACAGCCAGAGGGTCATCAGGAAATGGGGAAAGAATTGGAGTCTTCAACTGTATATATTTATTTTTTTAATGGCTTGGAATAAATAGAGAAAAATGATAAATCTTGGTGGTAGAAAGATGAGGATGTATATTAGATTGATTTTGCTTTTCTATGTAGTCTGAAATACTTCTAAACATGACATTTTTTCTACTTTTTAAATTCTAGCTAAAACAGACATGTTTATATATGACTTCTAGTGAAAATTTGAAACTTTTGTTTTCTTCATATGTTAGAGATTTCATTCTCTTCAGACTTCAAAATTTATGTTTAAAATGAGTAAATTTATGTAATTTAGAGAATTAGCTGCTAAACAAAACATTCAGCAGAAAGATCAAATAAAATCCCAAATCTTCTAAATGTTTTCTGATACCTGAATAGCTTTATTTTCTCCTTTTATGTTTGGATAGTTAATTCTTAGATGCTTTATGCAAGGTAACCTACATTTCAGAGGCCTAAACATGGCAACTTTATTCAAAATTTCAATGAATGAATATGCACACGTTGTTTTTCTCCTATATTTATCCAACGCTATGTAAATACAGAAACACACTTCATAGAATTGTTAGAATAAAAAAGTCTTACTATATTTCAGGATAAAATTCTCGGGAATTCTGTTTTCTTCTCTTGGTTAATGCAATTTTTAAAAGTAAAATCGATTCTTTTTAAAGAGACAAAAACAAAACCTAAACCTAGCAGCTTCGTGCGTTGCTGGGTGCCCACGTGAAAATTTAAAAGAAATCATTATATACGCTTTTTTCTGTGTTTACTTCAAAGAGAATTGGTTTAGACAGGAATCATAATTTCAAATATTCTTGCAAAACTTCATCAGAACAGCCCACGTACCAAGCAGGCTTAAATGTAAATTGCACTGGAGCTTTAGTTGCACCTCGATGAAAAGCTGCAGTCACTGTCTGCTGATCACAGAAGGAAGTGGATGTAAGTTTACAGACCTTCTTCGCTTTTCTGCACCGTGAGCATGCTAGCCACTGGATGATTTATGTTCTCAACATACTGCATTCATTCACAACTTGCAGTTTGCACTTGGTGTCCACTACGGGCAAGCACTTGCCATAGCGCTGCATCTGGACCAGGAGACGTGAGCAGGGCAGAGGTCAAGAGCAGAGGTCAAGACCAAGCCGGAACAGGCTGTGACGCCACAGACTCCAGCCTCCGGGAAAGGTCCAGACGACCCCTGAAGTGTCACTTCACGGCTCGGACTTTTTCCTCTTTTCAAGATACACAGTCCATAAACACAACCGGGTCACTAGCCGTTTATTCCTAGGTTTTTATTGTCTTCTTTTGCATCTTTTCCCTCCTTTTCAGAGCAATTTGAAAAATTAACCCTCTTCTGTCCTTAGACTCACCGAAGAATGAATCTCTCCATCGTCCCTGTTGTCAGCTTAAATCTTTAAGTCCTTTCAGGGCCAGAGATGCTTTGTCAAGTGGCTTATAACAACCAGGGCAGCGGCCAGAGCTTCATTCTCCCAATATGGGCGAATCATGTCTTGATAAGTGACTATTGGTAACAAGGCAAATCAATTTAGGGAATGTTTCTGAAGCAATAAGCTTAGCTCCTGAAAACCTTGGGTGGAATTTTTGTCTGGTTCTGGTTTCCCACCACAGAGAGGTTACATTTACGTCCAGGCTTCCAGATACTCCATCTGGGCGATGAAAATGTCTCTAATCACCTATTCTGACATCTCCTCTTTGGGGATTATCTGGTACACCTCATAGGCTCACATTCTGACAAACGTCATCTCTTCTCATACTTGGGTTTTGTTTCTCTAGTTCAACCTTCCCTGAAAGAGAAGTGAGGCCCTTACAGTGAAAACAGTCACTTCCCTGTAGGAAACAAAGCCCCGCAAGCGTGGCGGGGAGGATGGAGATGCCCGGGCCGAGGGGACCCTTGCAGCCCGACCAGGGCACAGGCCACGCGCTGCGGGCGGGAGCCATCCAGTCACTGACTCGGTCCGCGAGCCTGCAGTGCTGGGGGATGCTCGAGAGTAGCCTCCGCCCCCACGCAGACCCTTCTAATGTCCTGTGTGCCTGGCTAGCCCTACTTCCTTCAGTTTAAAAATACACAGTTTTAAAAATCTACAGCTCTGAGATGAACCGAAGCTGCCAAATTGAGGGTGAGGCCAAGTCCTCCCTAAGCAGAAGGGCATCTCGAGGGTTTGGATGTGTGCTTGAGTCTGGGGAAGGGGGCTTTAGAAGGAGCATAAAAATAGACGCAGAAGGTTCCCGGGAGACCCCAGGGAGGCCTGAGTTTCTCAAGGGTCTCTGTCTCTGAGGCCCCCCCACAGTCTTACGAGCAGGAAGGGGACAGAGTGAGAGGCAGGCATGTCACACAGCTTCGCACAGACACGCTTTCTCCCATGTTGTTCACCTGCTGCATCCAGGATGCACAGGCAGACGGGCAGAGGAGCAAACCTCAAGCAGGGCCCCGCGGAGGTAAAAATGCCCCAACGTGTTCAGGACGTGTGACTCTCTCTGAGTCTGCAGAGCCAGACCTGACTGTTTTTCAGAATAACATGGAAGAAGACAAAACGGGGAGAGCTAAGGCTTCTGTTTCTTATTTATTACACCTACCTGTTTTGAATATCTTAGCTTCACCCATTGCACATCACAACACCAATATCATTTAAAATAATTTCCCCAAGATTCCATTATCCATCACCTCCCACATCAAGGACTAGTTTCATTGCTAATGAAAATCCGTTATTTTTAAAAGCAAAACTAAGCTAAAAATTTGTGTCATTCAATACCTGGGACTCTTGTATTATACTTAGATTTTCTGTTTATATTTTGACTTCAGTTTCTAACTACATTTTATTCACTTAGGGTAGTGGAAAGAGAATTGGCTAAATCCTTCATATCTTTTTTTTTAATGGATTTTTATAATTTACCAATCACTGGGAAAATCACCAAATATGAAAGAGACATATTAATCAACACCTGTGCATAATGGCATGAGAGTACTAATGTTCTGATAACACAAATTGACTCGTATATATGTGTATATATACATATATGCAGTACATATACATACATACATATATTTGACAATCTTGAAAATTTAATGACAAGATTCATAACAAATTGACTTCATATGTTGATGCTTTAGAACATGCCTTCATGGTGGTGAATCCCATGACAATCACATTTCAGGTTTTGTACAATTTGGATGCAAAGAAATTCCAAGTGATCTTATCAGTCACAAGATGCATTTTTTGAACAATTCCACTAGTGTGGCTTTTGACAGGGCACCCTACTGCTGACAGCTAGTAGACTGGCTGGAGATAAAAGGTTTTACCTAAAGGAGAAGCGAGCAAAGGGTTCCAAACAGGGGCAGGGCTGCTGTGAGGCCAGGGGGTTCAATCACACTGACAGCTAATCAGAGCTTCTCTTCTCTCTAGTCTGTATCTTCCAAAACGCGTCCCCTTTTGGTACCTGTTTCTTTCCATCGTTATTAGTCAAAACAATCAGCATTGGTATCAGAATGAAACCTGTTTCCCTCTAACATTTTTACCATCCTAAAATTAAATTTTTAACAAAGAGGACATCTTTGACTCTTTGCTGTCATAAACTAGGAAGAAAATTATTTGAGTTAAGAACTTGTCGAAAAGAAAAAAAAACTGAGAACTTAAATGCCCACTTTTATAGCATGTGTGATCAGCTGAGATACACCAACTATGCAGAGCATCTTCAGTGTTTGGTGCCTTTTCCTAATCCAAGTCCAGTGAAATGTCCAGAAAAATAGTTTTCTTAAGATAATCGCTCTATGCATAATGAAGCAAGAATTTTAGGTAGTTGGTGTTCTCATGGTAAATTTAAAAGTGTATATATATCTATATCTATATATAGATATATATAGATATAGATATATATATGTTTGTATGTATCTATTCCCATAGTTACGATTTATTCACGTGGCAAGGAAAACACATTTAGCACCATCATTCTTTCATCTTAATTCAACCATTATGCCAGTATTTCAGTGCATTATTTTTTTAACCAATAAATGGCTTACCAGCTAGCTGAGTGACTCTGGAAGTGCATGATAACTTTTTAAAATAAAATGACTTGTGATAAAATGGCAGGAGTAGCCAACTTGAGGAATGTGCTCTGAGGATTGATCTTGCAGCTATATTAATGTTAGTAAAAATTGTATATTTGCGATTCGTTTAGACTGGCGAGTAAGGGAAAAACACAGAGACAAAACCGAGGCCGTGAGGCTCACAATGCCTCCACTGACTTCCCCACCGGCCCTTCCTCTGCACGTGGTCAATTAGAATTGAAAATCCTGTGCTGATTTCATTTGCTGGAATTTTTAAGCAGGTCAGGAAGAAAGATGTTATTGAAAGGAAAAGTCTCATCTAAATAAGAAAGGAGATCAGGGCCATCTGGTCTTAGCTATACAGATAAAAAGTTATTTCAGCTGAACTGCAAGCTCGATGTTTAAAAAGATGTGCCAGAAATCCACCCCAAATCTGTTTCTGGGAAAATATCCCCAATGTTTCTTTTTCAGCCTCCAAACATGCGACACACAGTTCATTTCCTATCTGTGATTCATGCATCCATCTGACCCCAGCGCCTCCCTGGGCGTCCCTGAGTGTTAGGCAGCGGGACATTCGGTCACCCTTCCAACACGTCTCCCTCACGGGGCATCACCAGGACCGTGGACCTTTTGAAAATTGTGAAAATGATCGTTTTCCACTCCAGTGGATCTTGAGTGCAGTCTGCATGTGCATTTGGAAGGATAAAATGTGAGGCACGAAGCAACCAAACCAGTTTCCCTTCTTCCATCCTCGGGACTCGAGGTGCCAGGGCATTCTCCGTGCAGTGCCCGGGCATCTGCTCAAAATAGTTCCAAACCCTATGCCTAAAGGCTAAGTTTGGGGAAAAAAAAAAAAACTCTCTTCCCATCAAGAGAAATTATGAATGTGAGCCTACTTTTAGAAATCATCTTCGTAATGGTAAGAAACAGAGAATATTCAAAAAAAATATTTTGTGCTGTTTGCCAAATTAGAGTCATATGTTATGATGTAATTAAAATGTTTTTGATAGGAGGCTATTTGCAACAATTACATCAACAGTACATTAATTTAGCCACGATCTGAGCAGACCCCTCTGCTAGCGTGGACATGGGCAGCTGGCATCCCAGCCCAAATGTCATTATATTAAAGTGTTAGTGTTCTAGCTCGAGAGCGTTTTTAAAACTCTGGTTCTAATACAATACTGACAGCAATTTTTGGTCACAATCCTGTGTTCAAATACATGACTTATGTATACTAAATGTGCTACATGCATGTACAAAAACACAGGATTACACTGTCAACACATGCTAAGCAAGAGACTGGTTTTAACTAAAGTCTTCAGATAAACAGCTGAATTCAGTCTCTTCTAACACAGGAAACACAAGAATCTTGATAAGATTCCCTGACATAAGGTACCATTGGTTGCTTTTGTGTATTTACTATGTTTGTTCTGCCATTTCAAATAAATCATTACTGCTGTGTAAGAAGAATAAACTGCACTGTAGCAAATTGTCCTCTCTCTGTTACGCTCTGAAAAAGCATTTGTTCTTGAGCTGGCGTTACGTAGTTCAACTATTTCAATCAAGTCCATTATCTTTTCTTTGAAAGATGCCTTTTTAGTAACCTGTATCCCCAGTGGGCAAGGTCATGTTTTGTTTTTAGAAAGTAGGTGAAATTTAAGTCCAACTATTTGCTCATTTTTTTAATCTCTGATAAAACAATTATATAATTCATCCTCAGGCAAGACCTCTGCTATATTTGGGAAGAACTGTTTATGTAAAATTACAGCGTCAGGCCTAAGAATTTCTCAGAAAAGTCATTTATCAGTGCGCCTGGAGTCTTACCCCATAGAATGTCACCTAACTTGTGCAGCTTGCTTTTTCTAAGTACAAAATGTTTTCATTCTTTAAGCTGTATATTTTTCTCAGTAGTAGTAGTAACATGAAAGCCAAAAAAAAAGCTCTTTTTCACTTGTTTTAAAACCACCACACAATACACCAGCAAAATTAATCTCAGTGATTTGTGTGTTGGCGTGTAAATTGTGTTGCTCATATACACATGATTCGCAAATCCTTTCAAAATTAATCCTTTTTAAAATACACAAGAAAGAAGTATTAAGAGCAAATTCCAAAATTAAGAAAATAATGTGTCAAACACTAGACAGATAAGAACTGGTACGTATATCCCATCTTTCTGCATTAATGGAAATTAATTTAAACTATACAGCGAAACTCGGTAATTAAGGGACGCCGTGTATACACAGTTGTTCTATGTTTATGCCTCCGATGTGGCAATGTGTTTTGTCAAAATTACTGAACTTGGTTCTGTTTCAGCTAAGTAAAACAAAACCATGTACTTAAATATCCACGTCACTAAAAATCTGAAGACTTGTTTGGTGCATGCCTGTTCCGCCTAAGACCCACAAAATAGACTTGGAAATACATACAAACGCTGTACCAGCCCACAAAATTTTAATCCAACTTTCGTTCACCCCAAAGCACATGAAATGAGCATCACTTCTGAATCATTTGTCTCTGTTTTTCCTTATGCAATGCGTAACTAGTAAAAATGATTTAATAGGTTACAAATATTTGAGTGGCAAATAACAGTCACCAAGTCAGAACAAATTATCAGTACTGTAGCATTTTTATCCAAATGATTTCAAAATGCCCACCATTTCTACATCCTATTTACATCACTGAAATTCAGCCACCTCTGAAACGTTCAGCCAGCACATTAATAAAGCTTCCTAGAACCAGGAAACTCCGCCTGACTGCATGTATCTTAATGAACATGGCCACACTGCCCCAGAACACGTCTTCAAGAGAAAGATGGTTACAAATAAAACAGTCCTTTCCTGTGGGGGTCGATTCACTCCACAAACATGTGAACTTCCTATGGACAGACACCCAGCAGACACTGGCGATTAGGTGATTGAAAATACTGCCCACAAAGGCGAAATTTTATGGGTGATGACATCACCAGCAAACCTGGGTCTCTCTGTGATAGAGTGATATAATGTGTCTGGCTGAGTGTGTCTCCTGAGTGAGTGTGTGTGTTCGTGTGTGTGAGAGAGACAGAGACAGAGAGGCTTAAGAAACAGCATGATCAGAAATGGCATAACCTTCTGCAAGGTTTGCAAGAATCTTGCCACAGACCTCTGACTTTTTCCAGCTTTCATACAGCTTCATTTCATTCAAAAATGCCTTTCCTGTGCAAGCAGATCCTGTTCGGTTTAGTTATCCCGCTCTGAATCCTAAAATACCCTGGTGAGTCTGTGGAGATGCGATTTCTCTACCAAATGAGGCGTATGAATCTGTGTAATATGGTGCAGGAGACGCAGGGTCCCCCGGGGACTGGCGCTGGCACGGAGGAGACGACTTGGTTTTGAAGGCGGTGAAGGGGTTAAAAATCGAGGCTGTCTGGGGTAAGAGAAAGGGGATACTGTTGTCTTTAATCTTTCCGCAGTGTGTGTAAGACTTCCATCCCGGATCTGCACGGAGCAGGGGGACAGGCTGGGCGTACATGCGTGCAGGCTCCTTGATTGTGGAGGGGGGACCTGGCCGGGGTCCAGACAGCCTGGGGCTCTGTTGATCATTATGTGTAGCCTTCAGGTGTCTGGGCACACAGTGGGCGGTGGTGGGGGAGGTGTGGATAGCAGGAGAGCAGACAAAGAAAAAAATGGTGTATTTAAAAAAGATTATGTGAAAACGTGTGTCCAAGTCCTCTTTAAAAAAAAATATGAATCCTAAACCTCTTGGACTTTTATAATTAGAACACAAGCTCCAGACACACCCGTAATTAGTTATGTCTGGAGCCTTTGAATAAGTCCCTTCAACAATTGATGGAGTTGATATTTTCTTTCAAAAATCAGGAGGACGAGGCTTTCTCACAAACTCCCTTTTTTTTTTTTGCTGCTGGAGGCTTTGCTGTTCGAAATCTTCATCAGTGAAAAATCACATCGATGTGATTTACCTTTTCAATTCTTAGCAGACTCAGCTGATAACTTTTTAAGGATTTGGATGGTTCTAGAAGGGAAGGCATCATGAATTGCTGGTGTAAGAAAGCGATGATCCAGGATCTCTCCCCCATTTGTTTCCAATTATTTTATAAATAATTAAAAAAAAAAAACAAACCTGCTTGTATGTTGCTTCTGTTTGAAACTCCATCAAAAAAAAAAAAATCTCACCATGAATGTGACTTAGTTCTAACTATACCCTCTTGTGCTAGTAAAAAAATGGAAAAAAAAATTACTTTATTCTCTAAGCATTCCTCTATAAAGAAGCTGCCGCATGTTTCCTCCCCACCCCCACATCCTCACTCCACCCTATTAGGAATTTCAAAAAAAAAAATCTTTATAGATGGAAGGCTGGGTGCTGAGACGGAAGGCTGCCCCTCCCTCCTGTCTTTACAGTGGCCGCTTTCAGGAGCCTTCCCCTTCTGCCGGGACTTGCCTTCACATCTTGCGGACGAAAACATGAAAACCAGTTCAGTCCCTGGCATTGTTAGACCCTGGAAAGTGGTGGCTAAAAAATGAGTAAAAAGAAAGCCCTGGCTTGAAGCCATTGTTCAGGAGGTGAGAGCGTCTGCCCAGGTGTCAGGCCGCCTTTCGCCGCTCAGTGTACTGTCAGACGTCCGCAGGGTGGACGGCGCCCTCGGCAGTGGAGTCCGAAAAGTTTGTCTTTTATGTTCCCTGGGGACAGACCAGGTCTGCTCAGACGGAAAGAGCGCAGAAGAGCGAAGTAAGTACACACGCCCGTGCCTCCGGTGCTCCTTGCGAACAAAGCCGCCTCCTGCAGCAGGGCCCCGGGGGGCAGCCGCCCGCGGCCGCCCCCGGCGTGCCCGGCCCGTATTTTCCGCTCCCCCTGCTCCCCCTGACAGGCGTGCAACAACTGTCTGCGGGAGCGCTTCCTGCCGGCGGACCACCCCTCCGCACGCCCGCAGCAGGGCCCCTCCGCACGCCCGCGTCGTCCAGCGCCAGATGCTTCTGACATAAAACTGCTTTAATCGGCACCCTTGACGGAAAGAAACGCACACTTACCGTGTCCGGGCGGTCGTCGGGCCGGTGCCCGTCCCCGGGGCCGCAGCAGGGGCTCCGGCCAGCGCGTCCCGGCGCAGGTGCAGCGTCCCCCTGTGCACGCGGCGGGGGGGGGGGGGGAGGGCAGGGCTTCCTGAAAGTCGCGCGGAGCTCCGGCGTCCGTGCCCAGACGTCCCTGCTCCTGTGAACTGTACTATCTGCAGTTCTGAATTGAACTAAATTGCAGCCCATGTGAAAGACGGGGCAGCCAGTCATGTGGGAGGCAGCGGCCGCCCCATTGGCCGCCGGCCGCAGCCAGGCATCCGGCCTCCTCCACCATTGGCGAGCCGTTGAAACTGAAAGCGTCTGGGTCCTCCTCTCCGGCTTATTTGTCCTTCATGTGTGGAAGAATGACTGTAGGGCTTTACAGTGACAGGATTAGTTAAGAGAGGGGCTGAAGTCATCCTTCACAGAGGCTGGTGGGAGGAGATGGGAAGCTCGGCTTTTTCAAGATTTTTTTTTTTTTTTTTTTTTTTTGCCCTTTTATCCCCTTGCCCCGCAGATTTGACTGTGATGTGCTTGTTTGCCTGTCAGGAAAACCGTGTGTGTGTGTGCGTGTGTGCGTGTGTGTGTGTGTTTCCCCCAGTTAACTCTGGAGGTGACAGAAAGTAAATTATCATCTCATTCCTCTGCTGGACTCAGTCATGTTTGGAAGCACAAAATCAATGTTTCTTAATGATGCATTTTCTGATTTAATTTTGATGTTTCAAGCAGCTCAGTGGCAGTTCTGAGCAGCTGGAGTAGCTCATTAGTGACACCCAGGAACAGAATTAACTTTTTTGAGGGGCTAAGGCATTTTGGAGACCCCAGAGGGAAAAAGTAACTGGGAAATATTCCAAGGCGACCTGTCTAAGAAGCTTTGGCTAAGCAGGGGTGATGGGGAGTACATGTTTTCCAGAACCATTCTTTAGTTTACCTCTTTGGATAATGCAAAGTGGCCGTAACACAGGCAGCCAGGAAGTATTTTTTTCAGTTATTCTAGCATTCTTTGACTCGCCCGATTCCTAACAATCTCCGGTGCATGTGTAGAGGCTTAGGGGGTCCGTTCCCTCAGGCGCCGTCACAGCCCGCATTCCCAGTGCGAAGGCGGTTAACGGTGGGGAAGCCGGGCTGTGACACGCAGTACCTCTCTGTCCGTTCTGCCAGACCCAGGGTCCGCAGACGTTTATAAAATAAGTGGTGGGACACCGAAGCCATGGTACTGCTTTGTGTTTTCTTGTGAACCTATTAAGAGCCAGTCCCTCTTGTTTAACGTCGTCGTTGTAACAGCTCAGTGTCAGCTTCATCGCTTTCCTTTTTCTGCGGCAAAAACAGATGCTTTACCACCGTGGCAGGGCTTGACGTCAGCCTGCATCTGCCTGCTCTCACGTCGACTTTCTCAGCTGGGGGTGCTGCCTCCCAGAACAGCAGTGGTCACCGTTCGTAGGTCCCTTCCTGCTGTGCCTCCCACCGTTTGTTCAGCTCCTACAGCTCCTGGTGAGCTGACTGTTCTGTCGCCCCCGCGTGGGCGCGGAGGGAATGAGGCCCGAAGCCAGTTTCATAAAGTCGGGAGTTGGTGGCACCTGGTTCAAACCAACTCTCCTCCAGTTTACACACCGTTGGAATTTCCAATATTCCAAGAAGCAGCATCGAATACCTTTATTGTTTTGCCTTTCCGGTGCGACATGTTTGACCATTTCACATTTACAGAGAACGTCCACTGTAGTCGTGCTGGTGGGTTTGGCTCAAACCCACCCCGTGCCACACAGGGACCCACCTGCGACTGTAACTCAGCCTCAGAGGAGCAGCTGTGGGGTCCTGTTTACCGCCTTCGGGCCCCTCGAGAGACCTTGCATGAGTCTTGCCACAATCGAAGCTTCCACGTTTACTGAAGAAACAGACTCTCCCCGCCCATCAGTCTGGGCCCTGAGGTGTCCTACGGCTGGTTCAGAGCCCGGAACACACCAAATTGCACGATAAGACAAATCTGGAGCCTTTCCAAAACAGTGTCAGAAGTTCCACTGCAGCCAGGGCACTCTCCAGAGCCCTCCTGGCGTTTCCTGAATGTGACCCCCAACACCCCCAATCACACAAATTAAGGGAAACTTCCATTCACGTTGCCTACGCTCGTGGGGTCTGTCTGTGGACTGGGGGCCGTGACTCAAGGAAGCACGCCAGCATCCTCACCTGCGCACTCGAAAGCGTACGCTGTTGCCTCCCCAAGTACCGTGTGGCTGTGGTAGACTCGGCATGGGTGGACGGGGAGAATTAGAAGATAATCTTCGGTTTCTTTTTTTGAACTTTTTTCCCTTTCACTGAGTGCTCCTTCATTTCCCCTAAACTGTCATCACCACCTGCTGTCCAGACTTCTCCCAGTCTGCCTTCTCCTAGAGCACCCATGTGACCCTTCTGTGTTATCCTATTTTCATTAAGTTTCTCGGCTACGTTGACAATAGAGGGACTGGGCCGTGTCTCACTTCTTCTTAAATCCCTCAGCGAGCCTGTCACAGAAGGGTGAAATATGTACTCCCTGCCTCTTTTTTTTGTCTTGCAGTGATCTGTTCCCCAGTTAAGTCATCAGATCAGAAATAAATCCGGTAAGATGATGCTAACGTGTTCAAAATAACGTTTTGAAATAAAGTCTAAGTAAGTGAGTCAGACCCTGGAGGACACAGAGGGAGACCATTCTGAGGTCACAGGCTCGTCCCAGGACTGGTCCCGATTAATCACGTAGGACACCTACACTGAGTACACTGAAGTTCCCAGTGTTGGCGCTCGTTTACTTAACTCCTCTTGGCTGCCATCTATCAACTTCTTCTGTCCTCCTCATTCACGGGGGACCGGGCCTCAGGCTCTCAGATTTCCTCTTTATCTCTGGTCCTGCCATCGCGCTAGTGTCGGTCGGTGTTCACAAGGGCAGTATATCCAACACTCTCGTCCCTTGGGTCACTGACCTCCGCAGCTCCGATGGCATCCACCTCCACTCCCCGGCAGCCCCATGCTCGTATCGCAGAGGTCAGGGCGGCGGACCACTGGAGTGGCAAAATGGACCCACACGCTCTCCAACTAGGATCTTCAGTTCTTCCAACACTGTCACAATACCTCCTCCTCCACATTTTTGATCTTTCCAATTCTTTGGCTCCTCCAATTTCTCCTTCTCTACCAACCCTTCTCATTTTTCACTCCCTTTCCACCCATACTTCCTTTCCAGCTAGCGTCCGTGTTTCATGACTTCGCACAGCATCTGGTCAATATCCCCAATTTTCTCGCCCTTTGTATATTAAAAAGGTCAATTTCTATTTTCAACTTACCGAGGGGAAATCTGTTGAAGAATGAACGTTATCAACACCAGAACTGGACCTTCTAAATTCCATATTATTAAACAAGCCCAGAAGATACACTGTATTATAAATCCTACAATGTCTCTAGGAAAACACACGTGCCAGTAGCAAGCACTTCTAGTTACACAGTGCTTGGCACCTCTCAGAGCTCTTTCAAACCCACCGCTATCCTTGATATTTACAATAACACAACAAGGAAGGCGGTGTGAGTGTTGTTATTCCTTTATGGCGAAACTGAGATCCAGAAAAGTGTGTGATGGTGGAAACTCCTAAAGCAACGGAGGAACGGCACCATGTCTCACTCCAGCACCTACAAGTGTGACAACTGTGAAAACATTCAAAGTTCAGTATCTCAGACATTCAAGTAAGCGACTGGACCACACTGAGACATCTATCAAGGCCTGAAACCTGTATCCTACAGGAGAGGGTCCAGAGATGTCCTGTGTCACACATTTATATATAAATTGCTTTCGTTACAAAATTAGCTCTTGGTAGTCATTTTGTTTATTTGTCAGGGGCGGTCTGAATCCTGGGTGGTAAAAATTGGGATGAGACAAAAATGAAAGGTATCTGAGCAGGACGTTTCTCCGGCATTCTGAATTTACAACTAGCAAACATGGGCTGTGTGGTCAGCTCTTAGGCATTTGGGCCAAACATACTAAAAAGGGTGCCTCGTTGGTTTTTTTTTTTTTTTTTGGACTCTAATAGACAAACCTTTTCATGAACTTAGATTTTTAGCTTTAAGTGACTCAGATACTTTTAATTTTTCTTGGTTTATTATCCTCTCTTGAGTGTGATGACTGTACTTCCTACAAGTATGTAAAAGTCAAACATTCAGACCTCCAGGATTTCCCAAATATGCACGTGGCTCATGTGGAACAAAGGCAAAATCTCACAATTGTGGTTTTTCCGTGTTTGTGTGGCTGTCTTGTCATCAAAGAGAAAAGGGAAGTAGATTGATCTACTGTTGTCTTACATGTCCCGATTTCCGATGCCTTAGCTAACGAGACGCAAGGCACCTTTCCTGCTTTCTTCCAATCACAGGGAGACAGCTACATAGACGGCACACAATCTATGAACAGAAACTATAGTTTTAGAATTAAATTCACCAAAACAAATTATTATTATAATCGCATCTCAGATTAAAATAACAAAATTATATTTATTTAAAAGGATAATTATTTTATTAGAGTTTTCGTTTCACATTTCACAGACTTTGAGTGTTTATATCTAGGTACCAAAGAGCATTAATGTTCACGTGAAGAGGGGAGGGTATAGCTCAGTGGTAGAGCACATGCTTAGCATGCATGAGATCCTGGGTTCAATCCCCAGTACCACCTCTAAAAATAAATAATAAAAACTAATTACCTTCCCCTGCAAAAATAAATTAATAATAATAATAATAATAATAATAATAATAATAATAATAATAATAATAATAATAATAATAATAATTTTCATGTGAAATATCCAGGACTTTGTTATAATGTAGATACTCATTTTCATATTCTTTTTCATTATAGGTTATTACAAGATATTGAATATAGTTCCCTGTGCTATACAGAATAAATTTGTCTATTTTTATATATAGTGGTTAACATTTGGAATCTCAAACTCCCAAATTTATCCTTCCCACCCCCTTTCCCCAGTAACTGTAAGATTGTTTGCTATGTCTGCGAGTCTGTTTCTTCTGTAGACGAGTTTGTTAGTGTCCTCAAAATGAATATATGGCTATATATGCATGAGTGAGACATTGTGCTGTGCACCAGAAACTGACACATTGTCACTGACTTTACTTCAATAAAAAAAAAATTAAAAATTTAATTTAATTTTAAAAAAACTAAAACAACCTGCAGATACTGATTCTGCAGGTTGCAGGCATGCTTAGCTGTGGCGCATCCCTCTAACAGTGTCCCAGGTAATGCTGCCTTGCTGGTCTGCTGGGCACACGTGCATTAGCGGGGCTCCAGGAACTGTTTAGAAGCCTCAAATTAGGACAGGAGATAGAAGCCAAGTCAGTAGGGCTTCCTGACCATCTGCAGTGAGAGGGACAGAGGGTCTCCCACCCCCTGTTTTCCTTTCTCTCCTCTATCGTCAGTTCTCACCCTCACCCTCCAGTCCTGTCTTATCTTGCTGGCATCGGACAGCATGTGTTATCTCAGGAAGGCACCAAACTCCAGGCGATGCCTTCCAGAAGGGGCACAGACATCCACCTGAGATCCTCAGCCACAACCAAGGAAAACAGATTCTATAAAAATGCAGTTGCACCCTCATCAAAGTGCAGCCACCTTATTTACCTCGTCAAGGTATTGCATTTATCTCTCATCCACAAGTTTAACTCTGGAATGCTTATACAGAGCTCTTGGATTGAGGGGTTCAAAACATATAACTAATTTTTTTCTCTGGTTTTTGTTTGTTTGTTTGTTTGTTTGTTTGTATGCCAAAATGAATTTGAAAATAGCCTACTGGTTTTCTGAAAAGTTTGCCTGGCGTTCTGCTGCTCTGGTTTTGTTAAAGAACATTTCCCAGTAGCTTTGTCCTACCAGACGGCACCCGGGTGCGCAAGTGTAACTAGGGGAGGCTTTATCTGTTGGGTGTCCAGTGGGGAGCGTTTTAGGGGCGACGACTTAGAGAGGAAGCATTTCGATAAAAGGTGAGATTGTTTTATGATCTTCAAATACCACCTTTAAGTGACTGCCTACTGCGTCCTGGTTTGGGCGTTTACGTGTCTTCTGACATCACACCGGCGACAAACTTGAGCTGCTCTGCCTTCCTTGATACCGATTGAATATCCGTGTAATTGGAACAGAGCGACGTGTCAGGTTGAAGTGTTTTAACCCTATTTGCGGAGTTGTAAGTATTTATATAAACTTCTGCTGAATGTTCTTTTAGTCTTCCTGAGTCCTCTTTTGGCAAAGATTTCTTTTCTGTTATTTTTTGTTTATTTTCAAAAATATCACTCAGGTTATGATAAGGACTTACTTGACACTTAATTGAATGAAAGCAAGTGTCTTACTGGCAGTTAGCTTTAAGAAATTACCGTATGGAGCCTGGAAAATAAAATAGAAAAGTACAAGGAATACAAGTTCACAGCACAACTCCAGCCTCTGAACCTGGGTAAGGACACGGCTTTCACAGACACCCCAAATTACCTGGTGAGGTCTTCAATTATGGAAATTGTTAGGCCTTCCAGACATCACATTATGTTTGAGCTGCATCTATATATTCAGTTCAAGGTATCTACTTCCAGCTCCTGGGTGGTCTAAAATTGAGATAATTAATTAAACCCTTTGAAAAGTATCTGCCAACCACATTTTGTCTTGGATGAAAGACTTTATTTCGTGCTTTCCTTAAAGAAAGTTAACACCCAAAGTCTGCATATTACCACTGTCTTGAATTAGAACTTCCCAGACCTGAACATTGGCCGTTCACTTGCAATCTCCTTTAATAACTTATGAAAATTTAAATTAAATTGGATTAATAATTTATGTAGAAAGTTCTACCAAGGAAGTTCAACATTTTTAAGTTTTAGAATAATCAGCGAAAAATATCCGTTAGAAGAATGGGGGGTTGGAGTCACTCTTTTGAAGATTGTTTTAAAAGACATTAAAAACAAGGGGCAAAGCTCCCACCTAGTGAGTTGTTTCAGAGTAACACATAATGGGAACAGTACACTTTTTGATGTTTTAGAATTTTTTTGGAAGTTTAAAAGAAGGTGAAGTCATTCTGCCCCTTCCCCAAACAGATGATTTTTTCCCACTTGTATGGGGGCGAGGTGGGAGGGGACTAGCCACGTTAGATGACTGCTTTAGTGGACGGATGATTGTTATGCTGGAAATTTCCAGTTGAAGCTTTAGGTCTTTAGCTGAGGATCTTAGTGATGGGCTTGGGGAACGGAAAGCAAATGTCAAAAATATGCTTCTCGGTGGGGACTGAAATGATCATACAGTGGGCACTTGAGCTAAAGCGACTGCAGCACCGGTCCTTTGGTTGACAGCTGCTAAGTCAAATAAAAGTCCACTGGCTCAACCTGGCTAAGGGGTCTGGAAGGGCACCGAGGCGTGGACGGTCATGCAGGAAGGTATTTCTTTTCCTTTAGTAGCCGAAAGTAGACAAGAATCTAGTGGATGCCCCTCGGCTGGTTTTCCCACACTTCTGGAAAGTTCTGATCACACGCTTGCCCCAGAGCAGTCGTGTTCCACTTACCCATCTCACGATGTACTGGTCCAGGTATGGACGTGATCCAAACCCACTGAATCACAGTCCTTTTCTTAGGAATTTGAAGTTGTGATTAAGAGATGTCAGATTCGGTCTATAGATGAGGAAGGAAAGTCCATTTTCAGCAAGAATATAGACTAGAGAATAAAGAGATTCGATCTTCAGCAAGAACAGAGACTGGTGACACAGAGCCCGCAGTGTGGATGGTGGGCTTCTTGAGTTTCCTGCGAAGCCGTCGTCTGCTTCGGTCTTAGTGCTGAGTTCTGCTCTGGCCATTGGGTTTCCTGACATCTTTCCTTCAGTCCCAAGACCTCTGTTCCCTGGACTAAGATCTGACACAGACTGGCCACTGAAACACGTTCCCATTCTAGACAGGCTTGGTGCAGTTTCTCTTCATGTCAGACCGCTATAAACAAGCCTGACTTTCCCTCTGATATATTTAGCAAACTGCATTTTAATAAAAAAAGACACATGCCTCTTACTGGAGCTTGCAAGAGCAAATGAGAAGTTGTCTTAATGTTGGCCTGGGACACTGTGTGAGGCCTCACTGTTTCCTCTGTTCATAACGTGCCTCGTAAGGTGGAACCAGTCAGCTCACCAATATTTATTGAGAATGTGCTGTTTTCCAGCCCTATCATCAGTTGGGAAAATAAAAGTGAGAATAATGCCTTTTCTTACCTCACAGGAAGAGATGATAAGTTATAAAGTCATCAAAATGCATCTGAAATAATAAATTTGCAGGCTCCTTTTAATGTATTGAATTATATATAATCTACTATAATATAATCTAAAAATAAGAAGCATAGAAAAGAAAACAGTTTTGACATCAAGGGAGTTAAAGTCCAGGAAACATTAATATTAACAGTAGAAGAACTTTCGGGAACACTGCTCTCCAAGTGTCTCTTATGACTATTTCCTTTTGGTTTTTTGATGTTTTCTGGTGCCTATAAATGGTATGATTTTTATTAAGTTCCTTGTGGGAGCTTCTTATCAATGATTTAAGCTCATCGACATCACTTCCCACCCAATGATCCTCTCCTTGAAATAGACTCAAATCAACTCCCACAGGAGGGAGGGCGCGAGGGAGGGAGGGCAACTCTGATGGCAGCACTATTTCACCTGATTCTGACTTCCCACCCTAACTTAGAGGGTTGCCAAAATAGTCAGGGTTTTACAAGTAATCAGATACCGCTTTTCTCATTTGCTTTCGTTCATGAAAGCAAAAGTGAGATCAAACTTTTCATCCTCCAAAGAGTTTCAATCACAGGGGCTTTTCTTTCCCCTTCTGCCCCCTGCTCCCTAAAGCCACAGCCCTGGCAGCTCTGACTGGTTCCAGATTGCTGGAACCTTGATCTCTTCAGATCCTTGCTATGAAATTCATCTGGATCTCTGCCTCTCAACTTTCCCGTCCATCCACTCCTGTTCCTCCTGTGCACTGCAGTTTTGGGGAAGTAGAAATCTGCCAAGACCCCTCTCTAGTCATGAGTGGAAGTGAGGCTATCAGCAAGCACTCTGTAAGGACACACTGTCTAGCTGCAACGCCTCTGCTGAATGTATTTGAGCTGCCCTTTCATGCAGTTTTCCAGAATATTAGGGCATCTAATTAAATTATGCATGCTGTCTTGACCAAATAAGGCGTTTGCTTCATTTTAATGGGGAGCGACATTTATTTTCTTCTCCTAAAAGACATCCACAGAGCTCTCATTGGAATAAAGATTAATTTTATCTTTAATATGGCAACTATCTAGACATAACTGTGTAATTTTTTTTCAGATGTGTCCTCTTAATTTGAAGAGGCAGATTTTCCTTACCTGCCTCTTTCAATTAACAATTGATTTGATAACTAACTTCAACTTTTCATCTGGGTTTTACAGCATATGTTCTCGTCATATCTCCAATCTGCGAACTGAACGTATCATTTGAATGTGCAATTTAGAATCAACATAATTATTTTAAATGCGTTCTTTCGACGTTTCAGATGACTATTGAAATTTATACAATGGGGTCAAATTGCAATTTGCAAACTTTTGTGCATATTGAAAGTGATTTCTTTGGCAGTGATATGTTTTTCTACAGATGATGATGATGGCGGCTGTCCTCTGCTGGTCTGAATTTAATTTTAGTCATTTTTATTCATGATATTCTAAGCCATGGCATAGGAAGGAATACATAACTTCCAAAAGTGCTGAATGCTCTCTGGGATGCAGTTTATCCTACTGTTAAATACTATACATCATAAGCAAACAATTCATGTAGAAAAATGTGCCTGTTCTTCGCAGGGAGGTAAATAGATAAGCTGCCCAAGATACAAGGAAATAGAGCATGGATAATGCAGGTTGGAGATACTCTCTTGCTTAAGGGATGCATTAAATCAATATTCTGCAAAGTCTTTTTCTTGTTATGTTATTTACTGGGATGCTGTCACGGGTTTCCATTAAATTGTCTATTTCAGAAGAAACACTTTTTCTCAGTTCCCAATTTCATTTGATTAGTATTCTTTAAGCTCTTTCATTATATATGCAAATTATCAACCATTTCCATTATGTCACTCTTCTGCTCAAAGACCTTCAGTGGTTCCCTATCCCTTGTCACACCACATGGAACCATTTTTGTCTGATTTTCAAAATCTGCGGTCCCTGTGTCTTTCCCTAACTCTGCAACGTGACTCCCTAATGTTAACCTGTAAGCTCCCTAAAGCAGCCAGGGCTGCTTCCCACGTCATATGAACATCATGCTGGTCTCATCCTCCGTAACTTCATCCTCTTCCTCTTCCTCTTCCTCCTCCTTCTTGTGGGTGTGCGTGTGAGTGTGTGTACAATGCCTTTTCTCCTCACCCCTTTCTTTGATCTGTAAAAGCTGAAGACCCTTCTCTCTAAAGCCTTCTCTCACTCCTTCAAAGATAATTGAGTGTCATCTTTAAAAATTCCTGCACACAGAGGCACACATACTCTATAACCTCATAATGTCGCTTTTATTGTATTTTTATTCTAATAGCCATTACCACCGATCAGGAGTGTTACGATGTCTAGTCACTGGGGGTAACTGGATGCAGCGTGGTAAATATGCATCCTCTCTCACAAATATGCCAGAATCAGGAAACTAACTGGATCCAAAACCCACTCCTCCTAACCCTGTGAAGCTGCCTGTATCATGTGAGTGATTTCTCCACGGTTAAATGCTATGTTTTGCGGGAAGGAGTCTGCACCTGTTCTCTGCTTCCTCAAAACTCTGTGATTCCTGACAATGGTTTATGGTTCTTTATTTTTCAAGAAGGTGATAAAACACTGAGGACACACTTGGCATTCAGTAAAAACATTTCTGGCAGGAATATACTAATTTAAGACATGCTTTTAGAGAAGTCTGGCAAATCAACTTGATGTGTGTCTATTGGAACTTACAAAGAAATACCGAATTGGTGACATCTGTCATAAAATCTTCAGGTAAGATCTAAAAAAATATCCAACACAAGACGGGTGTGGAAAAATACTTGTTCATGAGTAAATAACCCAACTTTGAAAACTGAATGGGGCGTTGTACTATACTTAAGAAAGAAAAAGACTAGGCATTTTGTATATATCAAATCTTAAAATGACAGATGCATAAGCTAAATCCAAAGTTAATTACAATAGTCCATAAATATTAATAAGATAGATATTTTGTATCTTTGTTTTCCCCACTCCTGAATGTTCAGTGAATGCTTTGAGATATTGGATAACTTTGTTCAAACCCCTGAAAAATAGTTGAAAACACTTAGGTTATCCTGGAAAATATTTTAACAAATATTTAGTTTTGGCTTTTTTTTTCCAAGGTGTTAGGTGATACACTGGCCTTATTTTGAGTTCTAATCCCTGGAACCTGTGAATACCACCTTAAATGGTAAACGACGGGATTAATCTTGAGATTATCCAGGCGGGTGCAATGTAAGTACATGCGTCCCCATGAGAGAGAGGCCCCGGGAAGTCTGACCCAGGCAGAAGGAGAAACACACACACACACACACACACACACACACACACACACACACACACCCCACACACACACACAGAGACAGACACACACACACACACACAGAAGTTAAGGTGATGTGGAGACGGAGCAAAAATCGGAGTAATGCGGCCACAAGCCAAAGAACGTCAGACGCCACCAGAGGCTGAAAGGGGCAGGAACAGACAGGCGACTCAAGCCCCTGGAGGGAGTGTGGTCCTGGCTGACACCCTGAGGTTGGCCTCGTGACCCTGACTTTGGACTTCTGGCCTCTGGAACTATGGCAGAATGCCTTGCCGTAAGTCGCTAAGTTTGTGGTAGCTTGTTACAGCAGTCATAAGAAGCTAATGTAAGTGACTGACTTCTCTTAAGATTAAGCTCAGCGGTGCTAAGGCAACATTAGAACAAGTTAAACAAGACGGAAGCACTGCACTGTGTTCCATCATTTATCTAAATCACTCATACGTTCTTGCACATAATTTTTAACTTTGGTGCACAACATCATTTGTATTTTTATGTAATATTCTTACATATTGGAGATACAAAATATTGATTTTAAAACTGAGAATTAGTTTATCAATCAGATTGGGATCAACTGTAGAGTTTAACAAAACAGGTGTTTGCAGAAATAGCCCCAAGGGTGAATCAGCCCTGCCACAAGGTGTGTTGCTATGCAGATACGTGCTTTTTATAAAATCTGATGATGAGGCGAAGAATTTTTTAATGAGGATCATAGGGAAGCTTTGATTACAAACCACAGATGCAGGATGTTTTTTAAAAATGGGATGTTCTCAGTGGAGTGCTGGGAAAGGTTCGGCTCTGGGAGGGGCTGAGGGGGAGGCAGGAAAGAGTCCTGATTTTAGAAAATTTGTTGATTTCCATGATGTAAAAACACTGAGCGTGGCTGGTGTGACGTCACTGAACACATGGGTAGATGTTGAAATTGGCTCTTGCAAATCTGTCCAGCTGGGTTTTAATTCCAACCACTAGGTATTTCTCACTTCTACGCTGGATTTCAAAACAGATATCCCGGCCACGCGCTGGCTGTGGTCGCTTATACTCAGAGTTTATCTTCCCACACTGTTACCTGTTTTTATGAGTAATTATCTGCATGCGGCAAAAAACGCCCAGAAGCACGTATGACCAATAAAGCTTTGCAGAGAGACTTAAATGTCAACACAACCCCAAAACTAGACTTTACATTCGTACTTTAATTTTTTTTTCTGAAAAGACACCACAGAGGGAGGTGACTAGTTTTAGGCAGGTTTAGAGGCGGCTTCAAGTAAGTGGTAAGTTTGAGTTACGTCTTCAGAATAAAAAACTCCAAGGAACGTAGAGGAAAGATTATAACATGTGATACGGGGCGTGAAGGGGCAGGGAGCTTTGAGTGGAAAATGAGACGTCCAAATCAAACGTATTGATCATTCTAGGGAAACTGCCCCCGCGGCGGCGCGGGGCTGAGCCGCGGGGGCCGCTCTGCGTCAGGGCGGGCGGTTCCCAGCGCGCTGCAGCCGTGGCGGGGTTGCCCTGGGAGACCGCGTCCCCTTTGCTCCCTGGAAAGCCCCAGGTCTGACTGGAGCCCCGAGTCGGAGACTTCCCAGGACCGAGGCAGGCTTCCCCATGTCATGTTTTACATGTTGACCAAATGGCCCCCAGAACTGGTTTAAAATAAAACGTTAACACGAAGGAGGCGGAGTGCGCCTCTGAGCTGAGTAGACACCCCCTACCGGCTGCACAGCAGCCCAGGGAAGTTGGCTTTTGCGTGACGGGTACATTTCCCCAACCGGTTGAATTCCTCTTCTTCGTGTGGTAAGTAAATGCAACCATGGTGGGTGGGTGTCACTGCAGGAATGACAAGCAGCGGTTCCTTGGGACACAGTGGTGTAGGAGATGAGGGAACAGAGGGGACAGAGCAGATTTACCAGGCTGACCATCAGTGGATTGGGAAGATGGAGAAGGGGAGGGAGTCCCCGGCTTTGCTTCCGTAGGGGAGAGAGCAGAGGGAGTTCTTTGCTGGAGGAAAGAGGTGGGCGAGGATAACCAAAGAGTGGGAAGGGCATTTGGGAAGCTCTCACGTGAGCTGAGAGTGGTAGGAAGAGCTTCCACGTGCCAACACAGGATGCGGGAGCCCTTCTGGAGAAGACGAGGGACTCGGGGGCAGAACACCAGGAGGGGCTGAACCTTTCAGGACTTCTCAGGCGAAGTCCCGTGTGCACGTATCTAAGAGGAAGAAAGCGTGCCCCTCGAGGGGGCCAGGCTTCCTCACAAGGGAGGGCTGAGGTCCACCCTGCAGTTACGCAGAAGTCCACCCGCACCGGCCTCCCCGTCCCCCCGCGATGCAGAAGGCGCAGATGTCCTGAGGGAGGGAGCGGGCCATGCGTAGGAGCAGAAGTCCTTCCGTCAAGCAGAGGTGTCCCCCCCACCCCCCGGGGCTGTGACGGCGCCGACATCGCCATCCCGCTGGGGCTCCATGAGGCGGGTCCCCCATGCTCAGACTCAGGATTCCCACCGATGTCTTCCAGCAAAATCCGTGCGTTTCTGACAGCAAAGGAACACGCATCCAAACAGTGCCCAATAACACGGTTTCTCTCACTCTTCTTCTGACTTCTGTGATTTCAGTTGAGCAGTTTATATGATTCCATTTTCCGTCCTGTCTTAGAATATCAGTTACACTTCTTAAGACAAGTTTTAGTGACTGCCTTAGCGTTTGCAGTAGACAGTTGCAGCTAACCCCAGCAGCGCTTTGTAACAGCAAAATCGTTCCTTCCCCCAGCCCTCCGTGCCATTGCTGTCATCCACTTCACACACATGCGCTTACGTAAGCACCGAGATACACGTGGTGTATGTGTGCACACATAAACGTACGTAACCAAAAGCATCGCTGCTGTTGTGCTCTGAGCAAACTATCTGCGATGTTACACAAAAACAAGACAAGTAAGTTTTATTTTACCTTCAATTATTCCTTCTTACGTGCTCTTCCTTTCTTTCTGTAGATCCAACTTTCAGACCTGTATTATTTCCTTTCCCTCTAAAACACTTCATTGAACATTTCCTGCAAGCCACGTCTACTGGCAACCATTTTTTTTTTTTCCAATTTTTGTTTGTCTGAGAAAGTCTTTATTTCCCCTCCAGTTTTGAAGGCTAATTTCACGGGGTCCAGAATTCTAAGCTGGTGCTCTTGTTCTCTCAGAACTTTCTCTATGTCACCCGCTCCTTCCCTCCGTGCGTGGTGTCTGAGCCACTGGATGTGACTCTCACCTTTGTGCCTCTGTGGGTAAGGCGATCTTCCCCCTCTGGCTTCTTTCATATTTTTTCTCTATCTTTGATTTTCTGTTACTTGAGTGTGATATGCCGGCGTGTAGCGTGTTTGTCTGTGTTTTGCATTTATCCTGCTTGGTGTTCCCTGAGCTTCCTGAGTCTGAGGCTTGGTGTCTGATATTCACTTTGGAAGACGACTGGTCGCTACTGTTCCAAATCTTTCCTTCTCTCCTCCTTTTGCTTAGGGTTTGGTATCCCCACTGTGCTTACGTCCTACTGTTTGTAGTTGTCCACAGGCTTTGGATATCCTGACTTCGTTTGTTTGTTTGCTTGCTAGCTTTATTTTGTTTTTATTCTTGTCCTCTTTGTTTTCAGTTTTTGAGGACTCTGTTCTAGCTCAGGGAGTCTTTCCTGACCTGAGACCAGTCTGCCATGAGTCCACTGAGGTGGCCTTCATTTCGATGACAAGAGTTTTGGTCTCTAGCCTTCCTTTGTGTTTCTTTCTTAGAATTCCCCTCTCTCTGTTCATGCTGACTGTCTGTTCTTGCAGGCCATTTACTTTATCCATTAGCCCCCTTGGCATATGAATCATAGCTGTTTTAAACCCCTAGTCTGATCATTCCAACATCCCCAACTCATCTGATTCTGTTGCTTGCTTTGTTTCTTCAAATTGTGTTTTCTTTTTTTAAATTATGGTGTGCCTTTTTATTTTTTCTTGATAGCAAGACATAATATAAACAGTAAAAGGAGCTGCTGTAAGTCGGCTCTAGACGAGCTGTGAAGGGGAAGGGAAGCTTTCTGTGGTCCAATGGTTGTAAAAAAAAAAAAAACGGGACAAGAGAGGATGATCATGTCCCAGACCTCTGGTGAGGCCATGAGAGAGGCCACCAAGTGAGGGCCCTTGGCTTTGCACGAGGAAAAATTAAAGGGCCAGCCACAGTGGAGTGAAAGCAAGTCTATCCACAGAGATGCGCATTCCACAGACAGAACGCGGTCTGGCTCAGAAGGCCAAGTGGCCTGCAGGCCGTGGGGCTGCTGGTTCTCATGGCTGGGTAATCTCATATGCTAAAGAGCGGGAGGATTATTCCAACCATTTTGGGGAAGGGGTGGGGATTCCCAGGTGTTGGGCCACCACCCACGTTTTGGCCTCTTCTGGTCAGCCTGGGAATGGTCATCGTGCCTGCGGAAGTGCCATTCAGCAGCTTGTGTGCTATGGTGAGCAACAGTGAGGGTCCAGGTCTGCTGGACATTGAGTCTTCTGCCATCTTGGGACTAGTTGGTTTTAACCAGTTTATGTTGAGTCCTCAACAGCTGTGTCATTCTTTTAAAGAGAAGTGATTATTTCCTTTCCCCAGGTCTGTTAGGCTGTGACAATACCCAGCAAGGGTAACCTCTGGTTAACTAGTTTTTCCAGAGGGCAGGCCTTGTTAAGAAGAATAGAGTGCTCTGATGTATTTCAAAATTGTACCTTCCACCTTCTCCCTGCTGGAAGCCTGGTGGATTCCCCCCCCCCCCCATGACATGTCCTTGGGAACCTGGTCGACTTCCTGGAGGTAAACCTCACAATATTGTGCCCTACTCGCCATGACTGGGTCCCCCTGGAGTTCTTAACTCTGAGTGTTGTCTCCACTTAGCCTCCAGCAATCCGTTGGGTTCAAGGCATGTGTTCTATCCCAGCTCAGGGTTCCTGAAACCATTTTGGCTGCCAAGTCACTGCCCCTGTAGGCTGTGACTCCCTGCGTTCACCTGTCCCTCCCAACTTGCAGCAGCAGTTTGCCCTGAGTCCTCCCCTCTCTTGTGGACCCAAGAAGAGTTGTTTATTTTTCCATCTGTTCCATTTTTGAGTTGTTCCTGGGCTGGAGTGTCAACTTTCAAGCTCCTCACATGCAGAAACAGAAAACGGAAGTCCACACACAGCCATGGGGAGGGACACAGTGACCCAAAACTCACCCAGGATGTGAGTGTGAGGCCCGATCCAGCCTCTTTGGTCTACATGAGCCGTGACAGGTACCAGGGTACAGAAGACCTTGGTGGGGTCCCACGTGGTGGCACCCCCAGGTAAGGCTGTTCTGGGAAGCACTTCAGAAGTATTTGTAGGTCAAATCTATCACAGAAACAATCTGAAGGAGGAACACAAAGGAGACCCTGGGGACTCAATCAAGCTCATCCAAAAAGGATGGCAGGGGGATATCCTAACAAAGGAAAAGAGGAAGTGTTCAGAAGTACCTGGCTTTTAAAACATGAATTCAAAAAGTTGAAATTAACCTTCACCCCATAGACATCCCAGCTAGGAAACACCAAGAGAAATGAAGGGAAAATGAGGGTCCACTGCCCTGTCCACTCCATCCTCAGATCTGAAATCCAAACTTTAAAAGGTGGTGACACCCTTGCCTCCAGGGGAGGAGGCTCATGGCCCAGGTCAGGGTTCTGCCCAACTGGGACCATTTTTGTCTAAAACTCATCGTATTGCTCTAATTAGAAACATACTGTAATGCTCTCCAGTTGTTCGTGTTTAATTTTAGCTAAAATGACAGACGTGGGAGCAATTTGGCTGTAGATTTTCAGGGGTGATTTCGCTGAAACAGAATAGCTAAGCAAGTGTCCGCTCCTCACCCCATGCACGTTCCCCTGAAGAATACACTTAAGTTTTCATACATGGAAATCCCTCTTCAAGCAAAGTTCTTTGGGGTAACCAGCAGAATCTGTCAGGTGTCCTGTTCAGTGAGGACAGAGATCCTAGCACCAAGTTCCTGTGATCCTCCCAGGGTACCTAGCAGAGGACGGGGGACCTAATAACGATGGACCCAACTGGATTTCCACCTGTAATCAGAAATCTGTATCTTCTCTGATGAGAACTGGATGAATTTGTGGTCTAGTTGTTACCAAGTCTACTAAACTCAAGTTTATTTCCTATTTGCCTAGAAACTGAGCTGTCCATCAGCTGTCTGAGCGTTCCCCTTGCTATCTGGCTGTTTTCCGGGTGCCTCTATTCTAAGAAGACGCTTTATGCAGGTGCTTCGTGCACCTGGCTGGGACGCGTCACATCGGACGTTTCTAACAGTCTGGGCGTTGCAGCCTAACCCTTTATTTCCTTGTAAAGAATGTTCATAGCAAAATAATTTAGAAGTAAGCTTCCCACTTCTCGGTATTCTTTACATTGCTCTAAAATACAGCAAAGTCAGTGCTGAAAATAAAGTTATTTTTAAACTGCCAGTAAATATCTACTTATAATTGTTTTATTCACTTGAATATAAAGCTCAGGGGAAAATATGAAATGTCAAAGATAATAAGAGGATTCTAATAGTGTTTTTAAATGCACAGCATCCCTCTTACTGAGATATTTTTCAAATAATAGTTTACTTTAGACAGGTTACACTTGAAATACTCTATTCCACATATATTACCTTCCAAACCAAAATATTAATAATGCTTGGTTTCTGCTACCAAAATTGGATATATGCTTATATCAATATACTTTAGGGTATGTCATTCGCTACTCAGATATTAGTAATTATCCAGGACAATATATGATTTTTATATTCAAAGTTTATGAATTCAGGTTGTCTAATAATTTGCATGAGACCATGGTTCTCCAGCAATACTAATAACAGTAACATCAATTTTTATGTAGACTTACGTATAGGTGGGTGGAAAACCGAAAACCATGCTTCAGCCATTTTCAAATAATTATGTATTTCCCAACTGTAGATTTCTATACATTGAATATAGTTTTGAATATGAAAAGGTTTTTTTTTAATGTCAATTTAACGTCAAAAATTTCTTTTTCTAGGTATTCTCATGACTTGGTGTCTATAGCTAACTGGGTGGACGCTACTGAAGTACCTGTGTTAAATTATCTCGGGAAAAAAGTGAGCGTGTTCATGCTTCGTAACGTGTGGTCACGTGATCACTTTAGTACAGCTTTCAGTTTGCCCAAGAGCCCTGCTCTGGTTTTGCCCATAATTGGATCTCCTCCAGTTAATATACGACCCCTTTTAGCCTTGTAATATCTGTTCCATAATGAGCAGGAGGAAGGGAACAAAAAACCACAGTTGAAACTTTAACACTTAGAAACTGCAGCAAGAAGTTGAGGTGGCTAAATGAAACATGCAGCGCGACTGGCCAGCGGTGGGGAACACTCCCTGCGAGCCTGCACTCCCAGTGGGTGGGGCACCTCCACCTTCTGAAGTCTCAGGTTTTCACTGTGTGGAGGATACAAAAGGGCCTTACATTACAGATTAATATGTATTCCATAGTCTTTCCCCTCTTCCTCTGTCACTGGTATACAGTTGAGGCCACGCAAATATGGATTAATTTAAACTACTTGAAAATCTGGTTATGCATTTTACGCATTTTGCAAAATCAGACATTTGTTTCTGGAGAGAAAACTGTATAGTGACAGAACCAGCTTCACGTGGAAGGCTCCCACATGCTCATGTGGTTTTTAAGCAGGACAAATTCCGATTAGCAAAACATCTTATAAAATAATAGAAAGAGAGATTGGATATTTTAAATTTCAGCTGGGCAGAAGGCACTTTGACAGTGATTCTGATGAGAGGTTTGGTTTGTAGGTTTTTGTGTGTTTGGCGTGCTTTCAGAGTTTCACCCATTTAGGCTTATCTTCAGTCTGGAAAGGGCTGACGAATATCATTAAAGGAGAATTGGAGCTCACACTGCATTAGGACAAAAATAAGGAATTTCTTCCTGCTTTAAAATGAATTCAATTTTCATGATCAGAAGACTTTTACATGAAAACACTAAGATAACTTTCAAATGTGACTCCAGAAACTTTGGGAAAATTTAGAAAGTGGAAATGTTTTCATACAAATTAAGACACATCATTGTACCAATTTCCATGAAGGGTAAATAATGAAAAGATTCTGGAAAGCACAGGCTTGCAAACTTGGTGTGAATTCCTGGTAAGAGCCAAGAATGAACGCCCAGAAGAGGCTGAACAGGCTGATGATGAATCACACGAAGAATGATTGAAAAAGAGCATGAAAACAGGTTAAGGTAGAAAAGTTGGCCAATAGGAAGCAGAGGAGGTTGGAGCTGTTCTCCAAGGCAGTCACGTGGGAGGAGGGGCCCCACGTGGCTCCAGAGGACAGTGTGGACCACATCAAAACAAAGCAACAACAAAAGCCAAACAGGCAAACAAAACAACACAAAAAACCAAAGGGTAGATGTTCTAGTACTTTGAGCACCTTGTAAGTGTAACGGGCTGTGGACGTAATGAGCACCCAGTCCCCTGGAGTTCAAGGAAGCCGAAGTTGGATAAATGCAACTATGTTTTAAAATAATAACAAAAACGACCTGCAAAGCTTCCTGCCTTGTGTCAGATGAAGGAGGCATCTTCCAAAGTTACTTTTATTTGAACTCCTGTCCATTTCTTCTTTGTCTGTAAAACACTTCCTGTCTTCCCATTTTAAACCATATATAATTTGTTCTTTAAACCTTTATTTATAGGAATTTAGCTTTAATGGTGAGATGTTTCAGTGTGTTAAGTCTAGATTATGACTTCGCAGGTAAGGGAGAAATAGTTGGGCTTTTAAATCTTCACAAATAACGCCTCCAGAAGAACGGTTGGTCTTGTTGGGTTTTGTTCAGTCACTGGCGAGTCATGTAGAGGTTCCTGTTGCTTTGCCCAAACTGGGAGCAAAGGAATTGATAGCACTTTTGTATTTTCTTATTTCTTATTTTCTTTCTTAAAATAGTAAATAACATTATTTTCTTCCCTGAAAACACACAAAAAACATAAAAAATGTGAGAACTGAAATAACTATAAGGGAATTTTTGTGCCGGGGCTTGAAGCTGTTTAGGTGGTACGGATAGTCTCCAGAAGGAAAAACTAAACGTATCTGTGTGTTCACAAGCTCACGGGATGCCTGGCCACATGGGTGAAATTTCAAAGCTGGTTGCTCGTGGCCCCTTCCCCTCTGGATTAATCGCAGCTCTGAATACATCGCAAGTCCCCTGAAGGCGCGCGCCGCCCGCCGGGGAAGCCCCGCGGCGTTGGCTTGCCCGGGCGTCAGGGCAGCAGGCACGCGGGCGCACCCCCCTTCGGCGGGCAGCGGCGGGAAGCCCCCGGGCAAGCAGGTAAATGAATTAGTGAGTCACTGTCACGGCGAAGCAGGATGCAGTGGAAGGTTATGAGAGAAACGGGCAAACTCTAGGCCATTTCTGATAATGCTATGAAAAGTACCTCCTGGTTTTTCTTTTGGTGGGTCTCGAGGTAAAGGAGGGGTTGGAACTGACGGCCGGACAGCCAGGCTTGGGTTGGTGTATTTTCTGAAACTGAAAATTCCAGGAGGAAGACGTTGGTGCTGTTTCAGTGGCGGCGGGGGGAGAGGGAGCTCAAATATAAATGTGAATTTTTAGATGCTTATGAGGCATTTATGAGGCCAGCTCAAGTGAGAGCCGTGAGTCTGGCACACAGAAGAGCTACCTTGGCTGGAGAACGCAGACTGAGAAACCTCTGTACTGCTGTTGTGTTTAAAGATTCAGAAAAGTCTAAGACCATCTCGGAGAGCCGAGAGCGCGAGAGAAATGGAGGCTGAGCTGCTCGCGGGGAGACAGACGAGGTTAATGCTTTTTTCCTAAAGGTTGTTGATCAGAGAAAGGGACGTAACATTTGCCCGAGCATTTGATGACAAAGAGGCAAACCTCTTCCCCAGAAGCTTCTGAATGGACCCAGGAGAACAACAGCATCTAAGCCTGGCCGGACAGGACAGGTTAAAACACCACATGAGACCACTTCTATGTGGAATCTAAAAAAATGACACAAATGGACTTATTTTCAAAACAAAGATAGACTTTTGGAGGTAGAAAACAAACTTACGGTTACCAAAGGGGAAGCAGGGAAGGATAAATTAGGAGTTTGGGGTTAGTAGATGCAGACCACTCTACATAACACAGACAAGCAAGGTCCTACCACAGAGCACAGCTCGTCAGTAGCCTGCAACCACCTGCCATGGAGAAGAATGTGGAAAAGAACATACATGTAAATGCGTGCCCGACTCACCCTGCCGCACACCAGACACTAACGCAACGTCGTAAACAAACTGCACTTCAATTAAAAAGAAGCGCTAAGAAGGCTAGATTGCAATGAAATACTGCCCGTGGGGTGGGCTTGGCAACCAGGAGACACCGTGTCAGCCCCTGAGAGTGAGAAATTCCAGTCTTGGAGGCACATGCATCCACCCACACACACATGCACCCCACACACACCCCCCCACCCACACACCCCACACACCCACCCACACACACACACACACACACAGAGGAGCAGCACGACACGTCAGGGTCAGGCATATGGAACAGAAGTCGGGAATCCATTGCAATTGCTGAAGCCTCGTAAGAAACTGTCCCTTTGTTGGGCCTGTGCGGCCACAGAAGAAGAGGGGAATCACACGGTGAGGGCTCCCCCGTCCGGGTAGGAAGTCTCCGTGCCCAGAAGATGAGTCACCAGTCCCGAATTCAACAGTCACCAGTCCAGAATTCAACAGATAGATGACAAGACTGTTCTCCCTGCGGAAGCCATGCCGGCACGGGGAGCCCAACATCCACCAGGTGGACATCACGTCCGCTGCGCCCCGAGCCCCACTCCCCTCACCTGGGACGTGCTTGTGACTCCTCTCGTCCCCCTAGAAGGCACTCAGGTGCATGACCTGCACGCAAACCAGCTCACGTCCTCTCTCTGTGAGCCCCCCCAGGGCTTCCTCCCGCTCCTGTAGGAAAGCCCAGGCCTGCGAGGGCGCGCGGCGCGCAGCTCCCCCCGCTCCCACCTTCCCTCCTGCTGCGTCTTCCTGCCTCCTGCCGCCAAGTGGACGGCTGCCCCTTCAGCCTCCTAGACGCGCTGAAGTCCCCGCGTAGCTCTTCCACTCTGTTCTTGCTCAGAAAGCCCTCGACCCCGCTCCTCAAGGCAGGTCTGTTTTCCCCTCAGGTTTTGGCATAAACGTCTCTTTCTCAGAGGGGTCTTACTGAACGTCTTCCCTAAAATACTTCCTCTCTCTTACTCCCTCAGCTCGTTTTGTTTTTTCTTCCGTGTGAATGAGTAATTATGTATTCACCACTACACGTCTCCTTGCTGAACGTCTGCGTGTTCACGAAACCATCAGCTCCACGAAGGGCAATTCACTGTTGTATTCCCAGTGTTTGGCATATGGGAGATTAACATTAGCAAGATTTACCGAAGGAAAGGATAAATACATGGAGAGATGAATGAATGAGTGAATGAATGAATGAGTGAACAAAGGAACTTTCCCACTACCGCCTGGCTTTCCTGTGTATGAACACAGACCATCAGCAACAGTAGCAAGGCTCAGGCAGTCCACTTCTTTCTGCGAGGTGTGCGACACCCCAAAATGCTGTTCATAGGTGCACTTCAGCAAGGAAAGGTCATTACAACATCTGTTCCTGGAGTTTGACGCTTTTGAGACCTGATTTAGACAGTTTTTCATCTTGCTCTAGATTTTAAATTATGTTTGTGAGTGTAGTTAAGACACTTATACCTTAATTGATCCAGAAATTTACTTTTATGTTCAACACTTTATGTTCAGACAATACAGAATAATTTATTTGTTGACTCCAGACGGAATGTGATTCTAATTTCCCAACTTAGCTAAATTTCCCTACTCTGTTCAGAATCTAGAAAACTTAATTGTTCTCTTTATTCTCGCAAATGACTTGCGAATTCCAACTTTGGTCTGAGTTTACTATGAAGAAGAAGGAAACGATACGCTTGGACAGCAGATCCCAGACTGGTTCCAGCTTCAAAGCTAGTTTTCACATAAAAGTTATATTAATGTCCAAAACGAGCAAGCAAGGGAACGAGGCCAGTGTTTTGCTCTGGTGTTGACAGTATCTGTTGACATAGTTGCTGTAAAGCCTGCTAAAAATCTGTGGTCTGAGGGAAAAGAAATGTATCAACTCTTTCATTTCAATATAAATTTTCTTTGAAATCACAAATCATCTTGACTTTTGTATGCGCTAAGTTATGTTCAATATATAATAGGGACTTAAATGATGTTAAGTAATGGGAAAGAGTCCTATTATATCAAAATTCAAACACTCGTGGATCCAGGCAGTCCTCACTCTTGGTGGTCCTGATACACACTGATCTCAGTGACCGCGATTTAGTCATGAAACAGCCGCTCCCAAGTGACGTGGTCCAAATTTCAGTCCCCAGGGCGTGCTGCCTGTGGACAATGGCACAGGGCGGCTCTGCCGCGAGCTCCACAGTTCACAGATCTCTGCGGAATGACAGGTGCAAATCCTGCCCAGCGAGTGGCCAGTCGCCAGTCAGGGTTTGGTCACCATGTATCTCTTACTCTGTCCACACAGACAGGAAAGTGCCTGGTTGTGTTGCCTCCTTGCCTGCTAGGAATAAACATATGTGACATTTGACAAAACAAATAATCAAAAGAATTAGACAACAAAGATGAAAATTTCAGTTAAAAAAAAAAAAATGGAGCCCGACCATGCCCGCGGTGAGAATTGCACAGATGGAAGCAGGATGAAGGCTACACGTGGGATTTGTTTGGCTGTGCATTCAAAGGAACGTAAGAAGGAAGGACTTATCAACATAAACTAAAAGGATGAGAAGGATGACAAAAAGGAAAGAGGTCCCAGAGGAAGTGACACCAGTAAGAAACTTTACATTACAGGGATCCCCGGAGATACATCACGATTTTGACGAGGCAGAGGATAAAATGCTGGAAGGCGGTCTGAACTTGGAAAGGTGTGCGACACTTCGCCGAGACACAGAAAAGAGGCCCGTTCTGTATCTTACACACAAGCTACGTTATGGAATGAGGAGGCTCGCGCTGTTCAAACCACTGCGGGTACGGTGTCCACGGTGAAGTGAAACACTGCAATTCCCAGTGCTTCCAAAGTCTTCAGCCTCAGTCTTATAAATCAATGTGAATTTCACTATTTGCTTTCATTCTCCCACACATTTATAACTATTAGTAAGAGGTTTTAACATTTTGAAGAAAAACTTTGAAAATCGTGAGGAAAAAAATCAGAATTTTCCCATTATGATTAATATCGCTGTGCAGGGTTTGTGTCTGCGTGTGTCGTGTGGAGTCTCGCCCCGCCGTGCACAGCAAGGCCCGCCTGTACTAATTCTTTGCCTTCATCTGAGTGATCAGGAAACAAGTCCGCAGTATCTTTTATCAGGCACCAGGTACAGAGTGGTTTCCAAGTTATCCCTCAGCACACTTACATAATAAAAGTGGTCTATAGTTTCGATATGTTTTGGAACTTATTAATGGCCTAAAATTGAAGACAATTACTCATAAAATCTTTTCAGCATGAACAGTGGCTGAACGACATTTCAGGACTACTAACGTCGATGGCGTTGTCACTGGTCACAGATCATTGGAAAAATACATCATGTTTCAACACAGAAAAATAAGTAATTTAGGAGGCATCATTTAAGCTTTGAAAGATATATGCAAGAATTATCATTTTTTATTTTGGAAAAAAAAAGGCTCATCTACATTTGTGCCTGTCCCAAGAAGCATGTCATGACTTTTTTAGGGAAAAGTTATAAATTATTATTATATCTCCTTAGGTCATAAATAAATTAATTGCACTAAGATTTGCTCCAATTATAGGAGCAAAGAGATAAATTAATCATGTATTTCAGTGTGAGAGCGGTGTGAGTGACGGCTTATACTAGCCGTGCTGGCAGCCTAAGCTGAGCCACAAACCAGTAAGCAGATTGGAAACACTCTGTGTCAGCCAAGGCTGGGAACCAGGCAGAATTTAGATGGTTTGAGGGAGTCTACAGAAGGGCTGGAATGGAATTAGAAGAGCCAGCAAGGCTGGTGGAAGCAGCCAGAGAGCAGCCAAGGCGAGAAGCCTTCCTCAGCCCGGGCCTGAAGGGGGAAGAGAGGGCACGGTGCTCACGGCCCAGGGAGGGACAGGGACCACTGGGGAAAGCCCACAGCGCAGGCTGACCCGGCCACCGCCAGAGGTGTGGCGCCGGGAGGGAGACAGAAGGAAGAAACTCCCCGCCCGCCTCCTGTCCCCAGGCTCCGGCCAGTGGCCCGGGGGCCAAAGCCTGCCGGGAGCAGCCACTGAAGGGAACCCACGATAAAGCCCAGGATAAAATCAGCTCCCCAAGGTCCTAAGCAGGGCAGAGGAGAACGCTGCATCCGGGGCCGTGCCAAACAGCGCCACTGGCAGAAAAGCCAGCCTCGTGCTAAGACCTTGCCCACACTCTTGCGTCCCCAGAAATTCTGCTTCAGAAGCAAGACTGAAACGCATCTCAGGGTTCAAAAGTAAGCAGACATTTAGGTAAACTCTACTTGAATTTTGTGGGGGAAGAAACAAATATGTTTTATTATAACAATATTAAAATCCCCAGGAGATGTGACTCTCACGTTCCTGTTTAATTTTGTTTAATCCACATTTCCCCACTTTGTTTAAGCTGCTGTTTTATATGCCTTTGTTTTGAGAAGCCCGCAGGCACCAGCCCAGGAGTGGTCAAGGAGGTGCACAAAATAATTGAGACACAGCATACGCAGCATTGCTACACGGAGCGGGGTTCGGTGCTGTCCGCCGTCAGGGGACGTCGTCACCCGCGGTCACAGGTGAACGGTGCCCGCCACCCCAGGGAGCTGAGGCAGCGCGTCCCAGTGCCGGGAAGCAAGAAGCAGCCTGGTGCGTTCTTCACCCAGCAGGCGGGTCCACTGCCCGGAGCACAGGGCAAGAAAGAGAGGAAGGGCAGCCTTTGGCAAGTGACGCTGCCTTTGTGTCTAGACAGTAACGTTGGATTCTATATTTTTCATATCAAATGGAGAAACACTAAAGAGTGCGAACTAGGGGAGAACTAATTACTTTGGTTTTTACAATTTTTTTTTAATTGAAGTGTAGTTGATTTACAATGTTGGTTTCAGGTGTACAGCAAAATGATTCAGTTATACACATACATACATATTTTTTTTTCTTTTCAGATTCTTCTCCATTACACATTATTACAAGAAGAGGGCTAATTTGAAAGCTTACTCTGCTGCCTTCTGAGCAAGACAATGTTGGAGCTATTTGATTCAGGATTACATTGCTTTTTTTCTTTTTACCTTGGGGTGGTGGGGAAACATGAAAAAAAAAAAACTCTAGAAATTGTGATTATGCTGTTTAGATAATGATAAATAATGGCTCCTAAAATGTTTTACAGTGACAAAGTCAAACATTTAATTAATAACTGTAAGGAGGAAGCTATAAATGTTGCACCAGACCACGTTTGGCAGTGGCCACAGCATCAGTCTCTAGATACTCAGACAAAGCACAGAGAACAGGGTGTGAAAGCCAGCTTGCCATTTACAGCTACATGCTTGTGTGACTCTGAGGGGTCTGGCATATCATGACTTTTTTTTTTTTTTTTTTAGCATTTTTTATTGATTTATAATCATTTTTAATGTTGTGTCAAATTCCAGTGTAGAGCACAATTTTTCAGTTATACATGAACATATATATATTCATTGTCACATTTTTTTCTCTGTGAGCCACCATAAGATCTTGTGTACATTTCCCTGTGCTATACAGTATAATCTTGTTTATCTATTCTACAATTTTGAAATCCCATCTATCCCTTCCCACCCCCTGCCCCCTTGGCAACCACAAGTTTGTATTCTATGTCTATGAGTCTGTTTCTGTTTTGTATTTATGCTTTTTGTTTGTTTGTTTTTAGATTCCACATATGAGCAATCTCATATGATATTTTTCTATCTCTTTCTGGCTTACTTCACTTAGAATGACATTCTCCAGGAGCATCCATGTTGCTGCAAATGGCGTTATGTTGTCGGTTTTTACGGCTGAGTAGTATTGCATTGTATAAATATATCAGCTCTTCTTTATCCAGTCATCTATTGATGGACATTTAGGCTGTTTCCATGTCTTGGCTATTGTAAATAATGCTGCTATGAGCATTGGGGTGCAGGTGTCATCCTGAAGTAGGATTCCTTCTGGATATATGCCCAGGAGCGGGATTCCTGGGTCATTCAGTAAGTCTATTCCTAGTCTTTTGAGAAATCTCCATACTGTTTTCCACAGTGGCTGCACCAAACTGCATTCCCACCAGCAGTGAAGGAGGGCTTCCTACATCATGACTTTAAGACACAGAAGAGACACTGAGTGGATGCTGGACCTGGTATGTGGTGTCAGGTCCCAGCTTGTGATTGAAAGGAAATGCAAGAATTCACTGATTAATACAGGAGAATCTCTGGGCCACACACATGACAAGGAATTCTGAGGTGATAGAAAGAGGAAAACAGATCATTTTAAATAAGGCTGAATTGATCAGTGTTGGTCCCCTTACCAGGGAATCTCGTCACAACAGTTCATACAAGCAGTGGTGAGTAGTTCAAATTACCTCCTAGTTTGGTTTGATTCAGGAGAGGAGATCCTACACTGTTGGTGGGAATGTAAACTGGTGCAGCCACTATGGAGGACAGTATGGAGGCTCCTTTAAAATCTAAAAACAGAGTTACTATATGATCCAGCAGTCTGGATCTGGGCATAGATCCAGAGAAGGCTATAATTCAAAAAGACACAGGCACCCCAATGTTCACAGCAATACTATTTACAATAGCTGAGACATGGAAACAGCCTAAACATTGATCAACAGATGAATGTAAAAAGAAGATGTGGTGTGTGTATGTGTATGCAGTGGAATACTACTTAGCCATAAGAAAGAATGAAATAATGCCATTTGCGGTGACATGGATGGACCTAGAGATTATTATATTAAGTGAAGTAAGTCAGACAAAGACAAATATTATACGATATCACTAATATGTGAAATTTTAAAAAATACAAATTTTATCTACAAACCAAAAACAGACTTACAGACATGGAAAACGAACTATGGTTACCAAAGGGGAAAGGGGGGGAAGATAAACTAGGAGTTTGGGATTAGCAGATACACACGATTATATATAAAAGAGATAAACAATAGGACCTACTGTACAGCAAGGGCACTGTATTCAATGCTGTGCAATAACCTATAACGGAAAAGAATCTGAAAAGAAAAATATGTGTATGTATAACTGAATTGGCTTGCTGTACACCTGAAACTAACACTGTAAATCAACTACATGTCAATAAAAGATAAAATTAAAAAGAAAGGAGTGGAGAACGCCCAGTGCCATGGAGATGCTGGACACTTACGGTATAAAGTAGAGAAGAAGCCAGACTTTGGAGACTCTGCTGTCTCAGCGGACCTGCCTGCCCGTCTCCTCATCCAGACTCTACTTTTATTTTTAATGGTGGTGGGTACTTCGCCATCTTTGAAAAACAATTCTGTGGGCATTTCCTATAGACCAAGGGTACTGATGGCAGATGCTGTGGCTGATTTCAAGAAGACTGCGAGGCGTGGGTCCTGCCGGCAGCAGTGGTGCAGCGTGAACTCCGGGTGGGGGAGGCAACCACGGCGAGCAGCAAGGAGCCGGCCCACCAGATGGGTCTGATCGCCGAAGAGTAATGGATTAGAGCACCCCTAGGGTCGCACGAGATGGGCCATCCGCAAGGTCTTCTTTGTTGTACTTACTGGGGGAAAATCCATCGGGTAGGAGAGGCCCAGGGTGAGATGTCGTCACAGGGGACTGGGGGCACCTCACTCCCTTCGCAAATGCAGCCAGCTCCCAGGACGAGAAAGACCCTGCAGACATGTTCAGAGCACATGTTCTAACATTTCTGCCGAGTTTCCCCCAGAGACCCCGGCTTCTATTACCAGGCAGCTATGCACTGGGGACAGGAAAACACCTGCACTTCTCAGGTATTATTGAGCCTTGAGTCTGAAGTTGTTTTAAATCATGAGGATTCACATGCCTCATTCAGGGCGTGGTCTTTCTGAGGGTCATTTAATGATGGACTTTTGATTTGAGCTCAAGTTGTCCTAAGCTCATTGGGTCCCCAGACTCGTTTCATAGCCCCATCCTCAATTCTTGAGTGTGTAGTTGAAATAGAGATTTTCCGCACTTGTCAGAACCCTCAAGTCATTCTCCGACCAGCAGACACCACGCTGGCAAGACTGAGGGCAAGCTCTTGGAACTCCCACGCTCGCCAAGACGCTCAGCCAAAGCCACCCCGCGCAGCTGGGGCCGTCTCAGCGTCGAGGGCCTCTCTGAGGCCTGAAAACTGCACGAGGGGCTTCCTGCCACATCATGACCGAACACTACACCTACCCAGCACAGACGACAGGTGAGTTTCGGCAAAACAACTATGGATTATGGGCTATGTCCCATTTAGTCAGACAGCACCAACGACCCTGGCTGCGATTCCAGATGCTGACCTTCCATGTGCGAACGAGAGGCCAGAACGGTTTAGCCAGGTGAGCCCTCGGGAAGGACTTAGGGGAGAAGGAACAGGAGAGAGAAGGAAAGAGGGCAAAAACCGTCTACACCGTCTGGCACGTTTCATCCAAATAAGCAGGGGGGCGCTTTCTCCTGGGGGAAGGGAGGGGGCGCGTTCCAGGAAGAAGGGACACGACAGGGGAGGAGGGGGACGTGGCTTCACTGCAGCTTCTGCCCCAGAGGTGCGACAGTTCTGCCATCTGGGCACTTTCCTTCCTCTCCTTGTGTGACTTCGATTCCACGTTCGTGAAGCAGCTTGTCAGTCTCCTACGGGCTAGTGAGGCTCTGCTCATTATTTTTCTTACCTTTTTTTCCCCACTGAGTTCCAGTCTGAACAATTGCTGCCGTGCTGCGCCGCGGCTGCTGGGGTCTTCTCTCCCGCAGCGTCGATCTGCGGTTACGCACACCTCGTGACTTTTCATTTCAGTTACTGTATTTTCCGTTCTAGAACCTGCCTTTGGTTCATTTTCATAGTGTCTATGGCTCTACTTAGACCCCTCATCTTTTCGCTTGAGATGTATGTTATACACATATGTATCTTTTTTACGTTCTAAACATATTTCAATAAATGTTTCAATGCCATCGCCAGCTAGAGACTCACATTTTACACCTTGTTCTCATGCCCAGTGATTTACAGTGCTCGTTCGTTGAGACCCTAGTCTCGTCTCCCTTTCAAGATGGCAAGACTGTTGGCTTTGGCTCTGGGAGGAGGTTCCTCTGCTGGCAGATGAGCTTGGTCCTTGGGCAGCTCAGTTTTCAGTCGTTTCTAGGGGAGGTCTGCTCCTGGTCTGGCCCAGTCCTACCTGTCACACATGACTATTCCGGGAACTCAGTTAAACGTCTGAGCCGCAACCCGTGCCCTCTCCTCTCTGGGTCTTTGGAAATCTCACTTGTCTCAGCTGGTGAGGTCTCCGGACTCTCTGTTCAGCTCACAGCTCCCTTCCTGGCTGTCCTCCTCCAAACCTCACCTCATCTCCCCTCTGTGTGTACAGCTAACATCTGGATGGAAACATCGAGGACTCCTGGGCAGATTTCTGGACCACTTTCTCTGAACGACTATCTTCCGTGCGGCATCGTGCCCTCTAATCTCCATCTGTCTCAACAGTCTGCTTTTTCTTGTTCTGTTGAGATAGTGTCTCAATCTTCTGCAAAATGCAGAATTATAAAAGCAAAGCATCAGGACAATTGCAAAATTTTGATCAGGAAAATGATGAAGGATACAAGGAAAAGTATACATTCATAAGGAAATATTATTAAAAATAAGAAAGGGGAAATTAATTAAAATATACAAATATAGACAAAGAGGGAACAATAGGTAGGCGATGAGGTTTCTGGCATGTCTGTTACATGGCAGGTAAAGAGAATATTGAGAGATGGGTGAGGCATTAAAATTAAATCGGTGACCTGCCTGCTTTCTGTAGTGCTGATTTTTTTCCCCCTGTAATTGCCATAGAATCAGCTGAATATAGTTACAACTGAATGCATTAATTTTTTGGCCAACAAAATATCAAAAGAAAAAATCTGGACATATTTTTATGTATTTATAATATCTTAGAACATTCAACCTATCAGTGTAACAGGTCAGACTTGTGGCATCATTTTAACAAGTATCATTAAACGTTGACTTAGACTCTGGAGTCGAAGATTAAATTGTGTTAAGTGTATATTTAATATCAAAACATTTAAGAAAACATAGGTTCATTGCATTTATAGACTCTTTCTGTTATATTTAAAAAACACTCAGTGCGTGTAGATCTTGTTTGATTTTGGTGGTTATGCAACTGAGATGCTTTGAAAGGAGGGAAATCACTTCAGTCTGTTCTCTGCGTCTGTGAGTCTGTTTCTGTTTCATAAGTAAGTTCATTTGTGTCATTTTTTTAGATCCTACATGTATTGATATCTTATATCTGTCTTTCTCTGTCTGACTTACTTCACTTAGTAAATCAACTAGAAGTCAATAAAAAAGGAAGTAGAATATGAGAACCATACAGGGGGCTTAAACTGTTCAGGTGAGTTTAATTGAGTTTATAAATGAAGCCAGACATTAATCTAGGCTCTGCTTAATACTATGCTTACAATTAGCTAGATTTACAAATAGGATAAAGTTTGAAAGTTGAAGTTTAAAAGCTTAGATAATATATCAAATTCTATTCTAAAAAAGCATCACATCGATACTCCTTAGTGCACAAGACCTGCCACCAAGGACACTTAAACCTGGATCCACGGCTGGCGCCGCACTTCACGTGCTTACACATGTTGGCATTTCACGGCTCCACGATGAATTTCCATCCCCACTACTGACGGTGAGCTTCACGAAGGCAAGACCAGGTCGGTGTCAGCTCTTTATTCAGTCTCGGGGGCGATGCTCAGAGCAGGCCCTCAAGTATGTATTTTTAGATACGATGAATGCAGTTTAACGTCATTCCTCACCCTACAGCCAAACATCCTGAGTCGTCCTGATATTTAAGCAGACACGGATGAATAACGCAAGTGTCCCATTTAAGGTGAAACGCAGAGCAGAAGAGCCTTCGGCCCCAGGTTCTCTCGTGATTCTAGAGCGTCCGCCGCACGTCGTGCCACGGCCGGCTTCTGTGGGAGAGCGCGGAGGCCCTGGGGGAGGCTCCGTGGACGCGGGGAAGATCTGTCTGGGGGGAGCGGAGGGGAGAGCCGGGCTGCAGGCGGTGGATGAGGGCGGCTGTGAAGGGATGCTACCGAAAACAGAGATGTAGACAGGATGGGGAGCCGCCTTTTTCTGGGCTGTTTTTTTTTAAAAGATGATGGTGATCGGTTGTGTTTATGTTCTTACAGATAAAGCGACGGCCGGAGCACAGGATGAGATACCAGTGATGCGTCACCTCTGCGGAGGGGCTGGCGTGGCCTGGATGCTGGGGGGCTGAACCTTAGATGCAGGCGAGCGAACATTTCCTCTAAGACACGAGAAAATGACGGGAGTGGCTGCGAATATATGCAAACACATGCAGGTCCATGAGGGACACTGGGGCGATGAGTTTCAGGCTGTCTTACTGTCCCCTGGTCTTCCTGCAGTCCTCCTGACCACATCCCGGTTGCCTGAAGCTCTGACTTTTAGGTATAATACTGTGACTTCACTTCTCAAAGTTTGAAATGTGAATCTTCATCAGTCGTTTTTATCTTTGTTTGAATACTTATCAGAAATATTCCTGCCAAAATCTGACTGTGACTCGTTTAGCTCATGGCCATCAGAACCACGTGTAGTTGTGAACGACTTATTTCTGGAACATCTCTACCATTTTACCCTAGGGAAGTCAGGACGTGGCACGGAGACAATTCAGGACCTCAGACCAGAGCAGGCAGTGTCTATTCCAGCTGACCAGAGTGCCCAGCTTCCACTGGTCCTCGATACTTTTTTGTTCCATTATTGAGACAGGAAACAACTGCTTGACAGTTTTATGTGTTAGACAAGAAGGCTGTGGAAGGTGATACACACAAGACATGTGGAGTCAAATGTGCAATAAAAAGAAAGATGTACAGAGAGAGCAGAGAAAATGTGTAGTACAAAGAACAGAGAAAAAGAGGCAGTAGAGGATAGAAGCCACAAAGAACTTCTGCTCTACCTCTTAATTCTCAGTGGTAACACCTAAGAACTTCCAGCAAGCGCCCCAATCCACTTTTTTCCTCCCAAGTTACAGATTCCACAGTGGGGCCAGTGACCCCCAAGGCACCTTTGTAACAAGGCCAGGATTCACCCTGAGTTTCTATTTTGCTTTTAGCCATTGATTCTGGCTGCCTCCCTCTGAATGTGCAGGGTTTTTCTAGGCACATTGAATCAACATTTGATTCCTTTATTGATCACTATTCTTCCCTTTTAAGTATAAGGATCTGAAAGTAAGTACTAATCATCTTTTCCCAGAAAGACTAAAACTTCAAAGGTTCACACAGAATGACAGGGGGAAAACTAAAAGTAAGATAACGACTCTGCAGGGCGAACCCCCAGGATCCTGCAACCCAATCCTCTTTTCGTAAGATTCCTGTATTCCGTGTCGTGTTCTTACCCGAGCTCATCTCTCCCTGTGACAGGACGGTAGGTAACACTCCAGTCCTTCCCACTGGCAAACAGACTTACGGTAACGTAAATCATCAGGTAATTGTAAATTATGAGGAAGATGATAACATCACGTATTTTAAAAATGGAATCCTCCCCGCTTCCAGTAAACCCAACGTAGGCAAAGCACGTCTCTTCCGTGTTCTCGGATTTATCCACAGCGTCTAGCAGAGCAACTGGCTCAAGGTAAACTGCCAACAAACACCTGATGAATCAGTGAACGAACGAGCTACACTTTATAAAATCTTATCAGTCAACACCACGAGCCAGCAACGGTGCTAAGGGACTCAAAGGAACACAAAAACAAGTATCCTGTATCCTCTCCGGCGTACTAGGAAGGACACGGGCTTATGGAGAAGGGAAGCGCGCAGCCGGAGACCCTGCATTTAGCAAGCCTCCTGACATCCTGGAGACTCAGTTCCCTGATGTGTTAAAGGGAGACCAGCATTCTTGAGTCTCACTGATTTCCTATGAATGTTACATGATACATGTCACTGCGCCTGAGAATTCCTCCAACGTGCTCGTGGTAGGTTGTATTGCTTTCCCAATTTCTCCCAGCCCCCTCCTCCCCTTGCAAGAGGAGCATGAACCCCTCCCCCAGCATACCGCTGCTGACTCGCTTTGGCCGAGGAGTGGGGGGGGGGGGGGCGGAGGTGACACACCCAGACACGCAGACCCTTGGCCGCAGAAGCTTGTCGTGGTGGCACGCCTCTGCCCACGCTCTTGCTCATGCGTCCTCTGCCGTGTCCCGAGCAAGGCCATTCCTGCAGCCAAATTCCCAGAATCTGAAGCAAGGACACAGACCTGGACCCAACTCACAGCCAGAAGCAACGTCACAGCGGCCCCCTGCCACTGCCGGTGTCCACTGTGAACAAGAACTTGTGACCCTCGTAAAGCCCATCTGTGATGCAGAGTGAGCTCCTGAAATCTGGGCGAGGCGGTCCCTCAGCCACAAAGGTGGGGATGAGTGGCCCCCTCTCCAGGGCACACCTTAAACCAGACCATTGGAGGCCCAGAAGTTCTTTGAAGTCTTGAGCTCTCAAACAGATATTAATTTTACCTTCCAGTCCACAATACTTGTGTTGGTTTAGATAAAAATAGTGTTTCAAAATTACAGTGATGTAATGATCCCTTCTAGGAAGGTTTCCCGATATGGTTACAGGCGACACATCCCAGCACTTGTGAGATTCACAAGTCGGCGAAGCCATGTTGTGCGGAGTGGGTTTCCTTTTCCTGAAATAGAGTAAGTCTATACTTATAACTTCTTAAGATGGAAAACTTAAACATTTTCTAATGTAAAACTTAAGAGATAGCTTGATTTTAAAAATATGTATAGAGAAAAAACACATACCTTCTGTACATCAGCGGGGCGAATGGGGATGGCGGGCAGGCGTGAGTACAGGAGCCTGCCCACAAGAGTGCATGTTAACTATATGGTAGAGATGTCTTTTTTATTCTTAAGATCTGTCATCATACTGTCTCCATAGAAAAGTCGAGTTTCAATAATTTTTCTACAGAAATAAACTCTTTTCAGGTTCCAACAACAAATGGGCATCAGGTAACCCTTGAGCGTGGCACCAGCTGAGAGGGTGTGGTGTCCCGGTTCCACTTTGTTGTTGTTTGACTTGTTTCTTTAGCATTTTGAGTAAAGTTTCCTTTCCTAAGCCTCAGATTCCCCACCTGTGAAAATGCAGCAACGCAAACCTACCCCACAGATTTGCTTTGAAGATGGAAAAATTAGCATATGTTTCCCAAGACAATTTTTTGTATCACAGGCACATAGTGAAGGTTATTCTTCTTTCTGTTCCTTTCCTTAACATAAAACCCTTCTATTTTGTGACTTTTGCATCCATTGTTAGGTGCCCTCCTATATATTATCTTATTTCATCTTCACAATAACATTCTAAGTGTAAAACATGTAAAACATATCATGCTGTTTGACAGTGAGTGAACTGAGATATGGAAAGACGAAAGACTTGCTTTGGCTTCTAAAGAAATTCTCGAGGGACCTGCAGCCTGAGACTCCTGTGAGCAAAATGCCTGTCACCTAAAGCGCTGCGAGTGGGGTCACCTTCCTTCCAGGTGCGTCTGGTCAAAGCAGTGAAAAGTCACATTTACAGAAGAAGGTTGGCATTTTTGCCTGTCCTGTGATCTCGCAAAGTTCCTTCAGTACTCCAAGACTCAATTTCTCCACTTGTGAATAAAGAATAATCGAGAACAAGAAAAGACAACCTAGAGAATGAGAGAAATTATTTGCAAATGAAGAGACCAACAAGGGATTAATTTCCAAAATATACAAACAGCTCATACAGCTTAATATCAATCAAACAAACAACTCAAAGGAAAAATGGGCAGAAGACCCAAGCAGACATTTCTCCAAAGAAGACATTGAGAGGGTCAACAGGCATATAAAGAGACCCTCAGCATCGCTAATCGTTAGAGAAATGCAAATCAAAACTACAGTGAGGTGTCACCTCACGCCAGCCAGAATGGCCATCCTTAAAAAGTCTACAAATGACAAATGCTGGAGAGGCTGTGGAGAAAAGGGAGCCCTCCTGCACTGCTGGTGGGAATGCAGTTTGGTGCAGCCACTATGAACAACAGTATGAAGGTTCCTTAAAAACCTAACAGTAGACTTAACATATGACCCAGCAATGCCACTCCTGGGCATATACCCAGAGAAAACTCTAATTCAAAAAGACACGTGCACCCCAATGTTCACAGTACCACTGTTCACAACAGCCAAGACATGGAAGCAACCTAAGTGTCCACTGACAGACGACTGGATAAAGAAGATGTGGTGTGCATATACAGAATGGAATTAATTGGCCATAAAAGATAATGAAATAATGCCATTTGCAGCACCATGGATGGACATGGAGATTGTCATATTAAGTGAAGTAAGGCAGACAGAGAAATACAAATATCATATGATATCACTTATATGTGAAATTAAACAAAAGTGATACAAATGAACTTATTTACCAAACAGAAACAGACTCACAGACATAGAAAACAAACTAATGGTTACCAAAGGGGAAAGGATGGGGGGAGGGATAAATTAGGAGTTTGGGATTAACAGATACACATTACTACATATAAAATAGATAAACAACAAGGATCCATTATATAGCACAAGGAACTATATTCGATATCTTGTAATAACCTACACTGACAAAGAGCATGAGAAAGAATATACGTATGTACATCTGCGTGTAACTGAGTCACTTTGCTGTATACCTGAAACTAACACAACATTGCAAATTAACTACAATTAAAAAAAAATCATCAAGAACAACTATTTCATGGGTTCGTCATAAGGATTAAGTGGAAACACGTTTGTGGAACATTTAGCACAATGCCTGCTTCTAAGAAGATTTAATAAGGTCCTCTATCTTTGTAAATATTGGCTACTCAAAATGGGGAAAATGAATCTTTATAATCATTTTTATTAGCATTTTGTTCTTCTGGCTTCTTGACAAATCTGCTCAGTAGCACAGACATCTATCAGTCTGACGTCATCTCATTTTTGTAAAACGTATTGAAGTGCATGTGCAGGACACTAACGTTTGATGGAAGTTATCTCTAGACGGTGAGATCACAGGTGACTTTTAGTTTATTCTACTTGCTGTCAGTATTTTATATATTTCTGGTAGACACATATTGATTTCATGATAAGAAAAAATTATACAGTATAACAGGTTTTCAATTAAGAAGGTTTGAAAAATGGAATACAACCCTGCAAGGCTCAAAGGTGGGTAACGCAAGGGCGGACTCCAGATGCTCAGACCCAGTGTCAGCACGTCACAAGGTCAGTCAGTCCACATTCCAGGCGATGCTCTGGAGAGCTTCACACGCCCGACCAGCCTCTTTTTAGAACTGATTGAACCGTCATTAGTTCTACGCCTTCGCATGACCGACGAGTGACTCTCATAGGGAAAGAATTAGCTCTGCCAGTTTTTCCTCATTTGTTTTGCTTTATTTTTGTGGCATCTTCATATTGACAGGATATATTTTTTTTGCTTGCTTGTCCAAGTTTTGAGCATTTAGGTATTTAGAATTTGAAAATATAATTAATAAAACCATTCAACCAGGCATACAGAAGCTCCGTCATAGCATTACAGCAACAGTTTCTCCTGTTCTCAGTGAGGACACTCTATTATAGTTACTGTTACTGAAAAATAACAATAATACCATTCACTACCTACTGGGATTTCTGATAGATGTGGTTAACTAGTCACCCTACCCTCCTTCTGTGCACCCGCCTCGTCTGCAGCGTATGGAAAGTGAAGTTACACTTCCCAGTCTCCCTTACCGCCAAGATTAGCCACGCAAATTAGAGTCCTCTGATTAGATGCACCCAGAGGCTGATGTCAACTTACTGACGATTTTGGCTGTTTCCTGTTGGCAAGGCGTGGAGGTGCTGCTCTGCTCAGCTCAGCTGTGTGCAACTTGAGGCACCCGACGGGGGTCAGGACTTCGGGCACATCCGCATCGTCTCTGCCTCCTTGCATGTTAATGAGAGTTTAGCAGCAAGGACCAGACAACGTCGGGGTCTACGCAGGTGTGGGGGAGTGGGCCTCATTCTGGCCTCCCAACCCCACATCCCAGCCAAGTCCTCGTGTCCTGTGTCGTCAGACTCGGTGGCTGTGGCCCCAGCCTCCTGACTGCCCACCTTCCTGACTGAGAAGTGGTTCACCTGGTAAATCAGTGCCAGTCATCCCGGGAAGTCCGCCGCGTAACCCATCGCTCCTGTTAACACCTGCAACAGCTTTGAAAGAGACTTCTTTCTAAATCCCTGTCTCCACCAGAAGAACCCGAGGTAGCTCCGTTTCCTTCACTGAAATAGGCCCCTGTTCCAGCCCTGGGGGTGAGCAGGGCATTAAGAGGAATTAAACACTGTGAACCTGTTGACGGAGGAGATCTTTGGAATTACCCATTTTCCATCATTAAATTTAGTTCAACACATCCATTTATTATGGGCTTCCAGGGAGAAATCTGGCTGAACTTAGCAGGTAGTGCCCGATTTCACAATTTATGAGATAACTCCTAGGCAAAAATAAGTGACTTGCAGCCACGGCGAGCAGTTCCCAGGACTGAGCTTAATGCCCTCATTTATTACACACAAATTGAAGTAATTTATTTTGAAAAGCACTTTATTAGCAGAAAAAGGAAAAGAAGATTCATTTATGTAGGAAAACTCATAATAAAATTGTCAGGATCATTCTATGAAGAGAAACAAGCTACCTTCTTAAAGACACAAATATGTCCCTTCTTCTGGCTCAACTATTTGATATAATTGTGATTTATGGCATCTCAGTCGGACAGCCTAGGACTGTAGAATGTACTCTTTTCAGACTTTGCCATAAATATTCAGACTGTTCTCAGGCCACATCCGTTATCTTTTATTGCTATGTCTCAGAAAATATTGAAAGAACAGGAATCTGTGGCAGTCAGAAGTTAAGCTCAGTGTTTTCTCACGTGCGAATTAAATGGAGAAGACACTTTCCAGGCCAGGAGAACAGATCCAGCCCCGTGCCCGGGAGATAGCATGTGGTCTCTCGTTACCTGTCAAATGAATAATGACTGAGGAAGAAGATGCCAAACAAGATGAAAAGTGTGGTTTGGAAAATCCCTGTGGGCGAGGCACATCCCAAAGGCTTAAATGCAACAGTCATTAAGTTTGCATGAGGACGGAAAGGACCTAAGTGGGCTTTGAAATCAGTTAGAACAGCTTGGGCTCCCAGATAAGTCTTCCATTTAATGTACTGCATTTGCAAATCATGCAAGATCTTCAAGCTTGAGTTTCCTCATCTGTAAAACAGAGCTGGCAGCACATCCCTTGGATGCAGGGATAAGGGCTCCGGGACAGATGCTCAAGAAGCAGTAGTTCTAAGTATGACCCGGGCGTTTTATTAAACCCAGAAAACTGAAGTGTTGCCTTTGCTTCTTCAAAAGGAATAAAGCACAGTGTTTCTGGGAGGCCTGGAAAGCTCTTCAGGTGCTCCCTGCTCTGCCCAGGGACCCCCCTTCTTCCACACAGGTCCTCCACCCCCACGGCTCCTTGGAAAGAACATTAAGTTCAGTACTCGAGTGAATTCTTTCTGCGGTTTAATTCTCTGGCAGATGGGTTTTTCCTACCAATAGGAAAAGAAATCTTACTACATAAAAGCTTTTCTGCTTTAAATGTTTCCACATTTGAGCACTAGGTTAATGAAGGTTAAGTGTGTGTGCGTGTAAATACCTGCAGCAAGCATGTCCATCCATAAACATCACCGCGTACGTTGTCCGTGTGAGCCCGTGACTCATCAGATGGGCGGCTTCCCTCAAGGACAACGAGGAGGGACCAGGTGTGGCAACTGCGTACTGAGGAGCAGCGCTGGGAATGAGCAGGAGACAGAGGAATGTGACTAATTCTCAACCTGATTTTGAAACCAACTCTCCATTTTAGAGCTGCAGGTATGTCCCTAAAGAACCACACAAAATTTAAGACATTTCTTAATTTCCTAATTCTATACATTCACACCAAGACTGTACCCAGTTCTGAAATAAAGTATGTTCGCAGTTACGTCACCCGTGAACGGCATGGCCATGATGAAGGAAGCATCGTTCTACGCTTGGCATTCAACTCAAAAGGTCTCCTTAAAGCAGAAGTATCTAGTACACACCTGGGAAACACAGCAGTCTGGAGAAAAGCTCATTTGCTCCTATTTATTTTCGAAAAGCATGTATTAAAAATTAACTACGTATGTGAGTTATGTCTGCCGATTCTCACAGCCACCCACTTCCGAGGACATCCGGGTTTTTCTGGAATCTAAATTTTAAAATACCAGTAGCTATTTAAAAGTAACTTGAAGAAATTTTGCTGACAGCATCATCGCATTTGGCACAGGACACAGTAACCAATGAGAGAAGAAATAAAATTCACCCAGGACCCACGGTGCTAAATGGGTTTTTTAAATGAACTATTAAAAAGCAATAAGGAACTATTAATACGTATGTTCCTGATACCTACGAAATTTGGAAGAAGTGAAATCAGCAACTGAATTGATAATTGCTGTGTACCTGCCGTGCCTTGTCAAACCTGTTGATACAGAGCTTTACTGCCGTGTAAATACATGGTACAGTTTGGAATGATGGTCCCAGGAGGCAGTGCTGGGAATAATTAGCAAACTCAACAGAACAAACTGAGTTACACTTCCGCAGAGAACTCAGGAAGGCAGAAGCAATGCAAAGACATTCATCACCCCAAGAATGGTCAAAATCTAGCTCACATAAACCATGTATTTCACTGCAAGTGATAAAACAAGAAAGAACACGTGGGGAGGTAGTGGTTGTACTGGCGATCAGGGGGCAGCCAAGCTACGCGAGAAAAAATGAATGGAATCGCAAAGTGATGAAAACAAGTACTTTCAAGGACCAGATTCGTGGCATCGAAAGCTCAAGGCCCATCAGTGACTTAGGCTGTTCCCAGTGAGATGTGAATTACCAGACGATTCACAGCCTTTCCAAGTGCTGGTGCGCCCTAGCCAAGCAAGAGAAAATTCTGTGCAATGATCAGGACACTGTGCACCTGACCCAAGAGCAGACAAGACGCAGAGGGTTACAAACAAGTGAGAATGCCAGGCCTACAGTGAGAGGCCCCACCTTGCGTTGTTTGATGATCAGAGGAGTCCTCAGAACGAGAGAGATGACTCATCTCTCGACTTCAGGAGAGTAGAACAAGATATCTAATTGATAGACTAGTATTCTTTTTGTTAAAAATTCTACATTTATTCATTCATTCATTTTAACATGCGGTCACCTTTCTCGTTCTTTTATTGAGACAGCAGAGGCAGATCTGCCTGGTCCAGTTATGAAACAGGAGTAGCCGAGGAATAAAGATGCAGGAGGTGGGGATGGGCGTGGTTTTGCTCCAAGACGCCTGTGGGTCCCTCCACTCACCTTTCTCTTTACAGTCAAGTAGAAGTATTGATAAAACTCAGAATGCCCACTAGTATGTGTCATATATATATATTTCTTTCTTTCTTTCTTTCTTTCTTTCTTTCTTTCTTTCTTTCTTTCTTTCTTTCTTTCTTTCTTTCTTTCTTTCTTTCTTTCTTTCTTTCTTTCTTTATACATGTACACACACACACACACAGAGGAACGCACTGTGGGAACATAGAAGCATTTTGCATCAAAGGTCAGCTACCTGGACGTTCATAGTAACATCTATCCTATGTTATACATTAATGTTGACAATCCATGCCTTTCCCTACCATAGGGAAACAGAAGAAGGAAAACGAGTTTACCAGTTAGGAAAAATATTTTTACTCCAAGTTTTTAATATTTTCTGTGATTAAAACAATGATCAAAAGTGGCAGTTTCATAATAACGTTCGTGAATGTGAGAGTGATAAGCTGTAATAAATTACTTTGTAAAAGACCACCACTTAGTCCTCCATTTTCTCTTTTTATGCAGATGCAACGTCACACAGATGCAAACTTTGTATCGCAGCTGTGTTATTAGCTGTGCTGATGTAAACCACGGCCCCTGGAAATCCTGACCTTCACTCCTTCTCTCTATCAATAAAAGGAACAGCGTTAGCACACAAGAGATCATCTGGAAAGAAACAGAAGATGTTCATACCAGTCATTTTCTTCTTTTCCGTTTTATCCAGTATCTAACAGAAGGTCTTCACGTTCTCATTTGTCCGGAAAGCAGCGAGAAAAAGAATGTCCACTTGGAAACTGCCGTAAATTATTGCACAGTATTATAGCGTGATAATTCTTTTTATGTTTCTCTTGTTTTATTTCTATGTAGTAACTTTCCCACCAGGATATATCATCACCTCTGCCCCAAAATTTATTAGGAAAAGATCCTCTAAGTTTCCTTGATCAGATTTAAAACTTTATCAGTGCTTCTATACCCTTTAAGTTTTATACCCCAGAACAGTAAAATTACCAGACTATAGAGAATATATACTTATAAGTTGACATTATATATAATTATACATATATATTTATATATTGTATATATAAATGATGTCACTATTTATTTATATGCATATATGTTTATACACAATAATGTTATTAGTTATATATAATGCATGATATAATACAGAATTGCATCACACATAATTAACATTAACGTGTATGTTGGTATCATACACCTACCTTGTGAGGAAGCACGTGCGCCCTCTCAAGAGAACCCCGGCGACCTTGACGCTCGCAGTGTGTCCCGTGCCACCCTCCCCAGTAGACGTGCAGAGCGGGTTAAGGGAAACACCCCAGTAGAAAAACAAATGTGAAATTTCTTTCTTTCAGTTTCCTTTCCAGGTTAGTCCCTACTGAACCAAAGGGGAAAAAAGACTGAAAGATGAAACGGCCTCCCTCTGACCCTGTTCCTCTCACGGCGGGCGGGAGCCTGAACTTCTCTCCCTTGTGAAGACGTGTGATGCGCGTGGAAGTCTAGGTGCGCTGAGCTTCTCCTCTGGTTCCAAGGTGTGCACTGCGACCTGCTCATTGGCAGCGCTGAGGTGGGTCTTCCCGGGCTCAAGCGCAAAAGAGGCGCGCTCCCGGCGTGGCATCGCCGGTCCTGGAACAACCGGTCACGCCCCGCGACGGCTGGAGGGGCGGGCGGGCGGGAGGAAGACGGGGAACAGCGCCGAACCCGCAGGACTCGCGGGTTCTGCCCCTCCCTGGGGCTAGAAGGAAGGAGCTGAGTGATGGCTGTTGTCCTTGCGTTGGAGGACAAGGAAGCAGCCGTGCCAGTCCGCTCTCCCACTTCATTCCCCGAAGGGAACGATCAGCCCGTGGGGTTATTTTCTTTGGCGGATGGTGATTTTGCAGAAGGCATTAATGATTCTTGTCGTTTGCTTAACCGCATGTACCACGAGATTCCACCGTCCTACGCATCATAAAACTTTATAATTCTTGCTCAGTATGAAAATATGAAAAGCACTAAATTTTATTTCCCATCCGATCCCCTAACATTTCAAACATTAAGATCATCATTTAATCAGAACCAATGAGCTAGAATTAAGTGGGGTGGGGGGAATAGATATTTTGTTGTGCTATCAGAATAATTGTTGAAATGTTAAACCACTTGTTCTTAATGCGCCTTGAAAGGGTGAAAAAAATAAAAATCACACTTAATAAAAACCAAAAGAAGCATTTGTAAAATCTGACAATTTTCAGGATACAAATAGACTTTTGAGCATGCGTTAAAATTATATTGATATGAACTATATGAACTTGTGGTTGCCAAGGGGGCGAGGGGTGGGAAGAGATAGACTGGGATTTCGAAATTGTAGAATAGATAAACAAGATTATACTGTATAGCACAGGGAAATATACACAAGATCTTATGGTAGCTCACAAAGAAAAAAAATGTGACAATGAATATATATGTTCATGTATAACTGAAAGATTGTGCTCTACACTGGAATTTGACACAACATTAAAAATGATTATAAATCAATAAAAATGTTAAAAAATTATATTGATATGCATTATATGATTAGTATAGATTATAAGGTATTCACTGATAATAATAACCATAATAGCATTTAATTAATAGACTGACTTTATTCATATTAGTTATACTGAAAATGAGAATAAACTTGAACCCAGTCACTGGCTTCTTTAAAAAGAATGTGCAGGTGATGAAATCAAGGACGCACGGTCCCTACGACCGGACCAAACTGACCCTGTATGGTTACGTTTGTGTCATTAGAACAGCTAGTTAATGAGCAGTTAACCATTGTTGTTTGGTCACCATATGGCCAAACCAATTTCATGATTTCAAATGACCCAAATTATGTGAAAAGGCATTCTTATTCTTCCTTTGGTTAATCTATTAAAACCTACCTACAAATTTGACCAACAGTGCAATCAGCTCAATCTTAAATTTCAGATAGTACATAATATCTATTTCTTATAAGAAAATATTCGATCTAAACGATACCCGTGCCCATCCCATCTGAGAGCATCGTACAGCGCCGCACCCCGCGCGAGTGCCAGCTTTGTGTCTGTCTGCACTGGGACTGAGGGGCCTCCAAGTAAAAGCAGATGCTTAAAATATGTGGAGGTCTACATCCAAAACACAATTTTCCGTAGCTTCAAAATGAATACAGCACAGGGAACTCTATTTGGTGTTTTGTAATAAACTTTAATGAAAAAGAACATGAAAACAAATACATGTATGTACATGCATGACTGAGACACGATGCTGTACACCAGAAACTGACACATTGGAACTCACTATACCTTAGTAAAAAAAAAAAATTCTAAAAATTCTAAAACAAAAACCAAAAAACGACCAGGACTCTCTGTAGCGAGAACCACGGGCAGCGGGAGATTCGGAGCACCTCTCTCTAGGCACCATTCTCACCCCGCACGTCTCTTTAATCTCGCCTGTGTCCATCAGCCTGGAAACCATGTGGGTGATTCAGCTGAGATGCAGACCCCAGATTTTCACAATCAGTGCACATATATGGTATTTTGGCTACATATATTTCTGACCATCTGTCAGACATGGCAAAAGGCCCAATTCAAAGTTGCCAGACCCTAGCAAGTACGAGTCAGATGGTGATGGGTTTTAAGGGATGTTTTACATAATAAATAGCGCTTGTCATTTAAGGATTCCTGGCATTCAATAAAAAGGTAAATAGTATTACACTTCTGGCAAACTGAGCAATGTCTAGATAATACCACCTTCCTCAGCAACGGGGTAAATAAATGGAAATATGTGGAAACAATGGCTGAAAGCACCACTTCTGAGGTTTTGTTTAGTCGTTGACTCCTTTAGATAGGTAAGTATTTCCCTGTCCCGCGGGGAACCTCCGTTAGCTGGCCTGAACTGGACTTGGGGGTGGGATTTGCACAGGGGGACACTGACTTGCGGCCAGAGTCTGCAAGAGAAGGTCCAGTGACCTGGAAACCCAGCCCCCGGACCCTGACTCCTCTCTGCCTTCATATGGGGTGCTTTCAGCACATCCCCTAACCCCGCCCTCCAAGTCTTGTTTCCTTTAGCTTTAAAATGAGGCAGTTAAACTTAACCGTCAGAAACATCTTTTTAGCAGTAATAGTTTATGATTCTAGGACGCAGAGAGCGCTCTCCCCCTTCTCAGTGCCCACATCAAAGACCCTCTCCGCGTCTGTATGGAAACCCCTTCTCCTCTGGCTCAATCCGGATTATTTCCTCACTGGGGTTCCCAGAGCACTTTGTACGTCTGTTAGAGAACCCAGTACTTCCTGGTGTGAACTCATGTGCGTTCGGATCCGTCCCTGCTGAATTTACCGTGAGCTCTTCAAGAATAGACGCTGATGCTTTTTCATCCCATGTTTAATATGGTGCTTGGTGTGTACTGTGTACCAGACAGATACTTACTACAGTAAGTGTAGGTGAGCACAAGTGGGTGAGACATGAAAACAAAAGTAAATAACTTTAGAAAAATAAAAGAAAAACACATGACACGCATTATACATTTTTTTTTTCAAATTCTGACACTCTGCCCTTGGACACAGGGAACACATCTGTGCTATGATAAAATGTACTGCTTTTTCATTTATGCATTGATGATAGCTCCTAAAACGTGTCCCTGCCAACACTGTAATTAGGTGAGAATTCTCACATTGTTTTAGAAGCTGTAACTGGTTATTGGTCTCTTCACAGCGTTTCTATCCAACTGTCTTCTCTCTAGGCCTCGTGGAACCTTGACGGGTTCTACTTCTGGACAATCTTGCGGGTTTCTCCGACCTGCTGTCGGCCCCGTTGTCTCAAGGATGCCGTTTGGCCAGCATCCCTGCGTTCACTCTCATCGCCTGCGTGGCAGCTGGAGCGGAGGGCCCCCGAGAGGCATCGGGTGACCCAGCCGGCCTCCCCTGCAGGTACCTACACGTCTGCTCTGGGGTGGCGTCTCCTTTATCAAACGTCCCTGATGACAGTAACTCCTAAGATTCCATGACATGCGTAAAGGCAGTAAGTGGCAGAGGCGGGATCTGAACCCAGGTCATGCCTCTCAGACGTCACACTTATTTCTACTGGTCGTTCTTTCGAACATTTGATCTGTTGACAACTGTCTGTGATGTTGGAAACGAGCTCCTGAGGGGTAGTGTGCAAGCTGACTCTCTGGGTGCCTGGCAGCCCCCAGGTTCAAGGCGGGGATGGGGAGGACCCAGGTCCGTGTACATCGCCCTCAGGGACTAAGCCCCTGCGAGCCGGTTGTGTGAAAGGCCTTGTGTGATTCACATGAGCTGCTCAGGAGGTGAGATCCAAGAACAGCACTACTTGTTGGATAATATAATAAAATTTGAATACTTCTAAACTATTTTCTTGAAGAATATCATTATTACATGGACCTGTGCTTTCATGTCCTGAATAAACATCTCATACAATGACCGCACAAGCCTTTCTCCGCATTATGTGCCACGGAAGGCGGGTGGGACACGTTGAATTTTCAGCACTAATGGGCCTATGATGCAAAGTGGTGATTTTGCTTGAAGCCGTGTTTTCTTTAGAGTTCTTCCTTCTTTAAATAAATTCACTTATCTGCATGCTGGCCATGATCCATTTTATTTTTACCTTACTTTCTTAAATGGCGACAAGAGAATTATGAGGTTCGAATTGTAAAAAGCCTTATCTTTCTAGTCTCCCCCAATTTTTCTAAACGGACATAATCTATCACCATATAGAGTTTGTGGGGTTTTTTTTAATAAGAAAATATGAATCTAATTTGATCTTGGCTCAACATCTGAAACAAAATGTGGGAAAACCAGAAGTATGCAGTGTAAGCTAGGACTCGAACTTTAGTTAAAATCTTCGGGTGTCTGAGAAGGAGTTATCAGACCTGCAGGGAAGCAGACCTGATTTAATCTGAACAATTTCAGTTTAAATGGATCGCTGTAGAAAAAAATTAAAGAAGGAAAAAATGGAAAAGACTATTAAATACCATTCCAGAACCTTCACTTCTCCTGGAAGGAAGACAATCCCTTGTCTCTCTTACCATGCAGTTAACATCATGACACAGTTTATCTATTTATTAAGAAAAAAATATGCCTCCTGGCCTGTGGCATATAATTTTCCAGATAAAATGGAATGTGGGCTATAGGCCAATGAATTCATTTATTTCCTAAAATAGCAACATCCTAGAATCTCAACAATGCAACTCCAGGTTACTTCCCAACACGGGCCACGTTCAGAATCACTTAGAAGAAACACTTCTTCCATTCTTCTGTGAGGAAACCTGTTAGGGCTCTTGGCACAAAACTGTCGTTTAGCACAGGCAAGTGCACACCTGAATTGACCTTTCAATGGATATTAATATTTTTATTATGCAAATAGTAAAAGAAATTCAGCCAGGATTTCTTCTTTCTAATAAAATCATGCAAAAGCAAATTACATATAAGTGTATCTGAGTGTCTCCAAAGTGATCATGAATCACGTAGCTCAACAAAGCGTGCACGCAAACAGGTCCAAGGCGTTTGAGAAGCCTGTGGAGGGATGTTTAGGGTTTGGCTAAAAATGGATTTCTACAAAGCTCTTGTATTCTTTGCCCAGTTTTTTCAACCAATCTTTCTTTTTCTTTTCTCTCTTTCTCCCTTTCTTTCTTTCTCCTTTCTTCCTTCCTTCTTTCCTTTCTTTCTTTCTTTCTTTTCCTTTCTTCCTTCCTTCCTCTTTCTTTCTTTCTTTTTCTCTTTCCTTCCTTCTCTTTTTCCTTCCTTCTTTTTCCTTCCTTCCTTCCTTCCTTCCTTCCTTCCTTCCTTCCTTCCTTCCTTCCTTCCTTCCTTCCTTCCTTCCTTTTCAAGAGATTTAGTCGCCGTGAGCCTGATTAATCGACCTTCCTTTCATCAGAATGCTGTTTTGCAAGAGTTAGATAGCTCATAGCCAGTTAGCTATTCTGGACCTTTTCCTTCACATGGGGAAATGAGTATCTTGCCGAGAGCAAATGGAAATTGACTAGCAAGAATCTGCGGGTTTAGCACGTGACTCCGGGGGTTCCAAAGGCGTATGAGTAAAACGCAGGTGTGGGCTGAGCCTCGCTCTCGCTCCCCGCTCTCAGTGCGCCGTGTGAGGCGTGGTCTTCTCCATAAATCAAACTCAGTAACACTCGAAGAGCCTTCGCCACAGGCCGCACGCCGCGCCAAGCACTTCGCACCTGCGCACTCACTTCGTTTCCCCGCCACGCCTGGGACGAGGCTACCACGACCTGGCCATTTCGCCGACCAGGAGGCGTTCGCTGGTGGCCGAAAGCCCTCCGGTGGCAGAGCGGCCCGGGAGCCGTGCCCTTCGGCTCTGTGCCGCGGCCGTGCCGGCTCGGGGCTGCAGATCGGAACGGTGATCCGGGTTTGCTTCTGCGGCGCAGGGGCGGCCGCGGAGGGCGCGTGGCGCCTGCCCAGCTGCCGTGCGCGTCTGACCAGAGCCACGCTCGCGGGCGGACGGTGACCCCGGGGGAGCACGTAGCTCAGCTCCGGTAACGTCAGGGCCCGGGAGCTCAGCGCTGCCGCGCCTCGCTTAGCACCTTGCTCCGCGGCCCCTGTTGTCAGCACAGGCTTTTACTTTGCTTTCCATAATTTGGCATGTGTCACAGACATCCCAATTTATGACCAACTTGTCCCATTTGAGGAATCCAGACAACTGTAAGACTGTCCTCTGAGGTCAGGAATGTTCCACTGACAGGATATTTAAGGCCAGTGAACTATCTGCCACCTGCGTGGTTTGAGCCAAGTTACCCAACTTTGCCAAACTGACGTGCTTCTCTGCCGCACGGGGGCGAGGGAGCACCTACATCGTCAGCTTGTTTTGGGCTCAAAGAAGAGACGGAAAGAACTTCAAACGCCAAACGCCTGCCGTGCTGATCGCGGGAGGAGCCTGCGTGAAGGGAGGACGTCTGCAGGGGTCCACCGGCCGGGGCAGGAGCGCGGCGGAGCGGCCTGAGGTCTCCCGTCGGCGCTGCGGGACGAGCTGGCCTCCAGGTCCTGAGCGGAGACGGCAGTTCCATGCGGGGCTTCTCCATAAGGCGGGGCTTCGTGGGTCTCCTAGGGGGCGATGGCCTGCGCAGAAGGGAGACCGGGGCATCTCCTCCATTGCTTTAGAACAGGAAGAGCCGTGGGGACCCCAGACCCTTTGGGACCCTCAGTGCTAAGCAGCCTGAGGAGACTGGGGGGTAGGGGGGGTGTCACACCCTCGGAAGGGATGTCGGATTTCCTCATGGTGGGGCAGACAGTGGTGGTAACGGGAGACCCCACCTTCCAGGGACGTGTGAGGACCAGTGAGAAATGTGGAGGAAGGGAGGGCAAGGGCTCAGGGACGTATGAGGACTGGGCAAAGAACAGGGAGACACTCCTCTGAGTTTTCTAGAAATACCCAGATGAAACTTTGAGGAAAGCAAGCTGAGAATTCTACTTCTTGTAAATAAATATACATACGACCCTATTGGACTGCGGCCCTACTAGTATCTGCCTCGAGGCTAGTAAAGCAGACGAGTTGTGTCGCTGGAACCGCACTGCAGGGTCCCCACAGGGGGTCCTCATTTATGAGCAGCCCCGAGTTCGGCCCGGCGTGAAAGACCCGCTCACTCCCCGGCCCGGCCGGGACCGGCTTCGCACGGGGACCCGGCTTTGCGCGGGGACCCGGCCCTGCACAGGGACATGGCCTCGCGCGGGGACCCAGCCCGCTCGTGCCCGCAGCAAAGCCCCCCGCGCCCAGCGCCGCGCAGGCCGGGCTCATCTGGGGCACTCGTTCCTGTCTGTCCTCTCGACCTCTCACCAGGTGCTGGGGACTGACCTCTCAGCCTGTCTCTCGCAGCTTTCTGACACTTCTGTTCCTTTGTCATCTGGGCAGGGTTCCTCTGAGTTTTGTGCGATGTTACAAAAGTTTTCTTCTATGACACAGCCTGGGTTCTAACACGAGTTTCTCTAACGCTGTGCAGCACATCCGTAGAAGAGGACACATTTGCTAAAAAAAAGGAATAAAACAAAAGTACACAGTGAGGGGAGGGTGGTATGCATGAGTTTGTTTGTTTTTTTTTTTTTTAATAAAGTTAAAATAGTTAAAATTAAAATCTTGAACTGAAGGGGGGGCTACAAAGGAGTCCTTACAAAACTAACACCATCATGAATCTTTCCGAGGCTTTCCTATGGGAGAAAGTGATATATTATGAAACTTCTGAAACGCGCTGGACTTTGGGGTGGGGGAGCAACAGGGCATGATTAGAAACAATTCTCTTCTAAGATTTTTTCCCTACACACCGGATAAAACGATCGTCTTCATTTGAACCGTAGTACATGCCATACAAGAATAAAATGTTAGAAGAAGAGAAGGAGAAGGTAGGAGAATTGGCGGCTTCCACGCACGAACGCTGTTTTCGGCAGATGCCCGTCTCCCCTGTTTCTGTAAGGCTGTCGCCTTCGTTTCCCGGGGCCTCCTGTCGCTGAGGGACACCAGGCTCCGCTTTCTCTTTGGGGTTCTTGTATTAACTCGGTGCACATTTTCACTTTCTTTCTTGGGACTTGCAGGCAGTGGGAAAAGAGCTAACACTCCTTTCTCAACAGGAACCACTCCTGCTCCATCTCTGCCTCCGTTCTCTCTTCTTGCCTTCCTGGCCGGGTTCTGCCCAACACATCCAAGGCGGCTAGTGAGGACGGGGCCGGCCCCATCACGTGTGACTTCCTCTGCCTGCTCCCTCACCCCTCTGTCGGCAAATAGGCCCATCTGAGGTGTCTGCTTTCTTTCTCACGAGCACATGTAAGTGTTTGTTTGTGGGCTTTCTCTTAATGCGTTCCATATTAGAAAGGGCCAAGAGTACAACATTCCTTTAAAAATTCGGATTTCTTGAGAAACAAGGAGGTGGCGAGGAGGAGGGAGCGCTAACTTGGCAGGCTGTGTTTAAAGTATTTTGCCAAAGGAGCCCCCCTGAGGAGCTGTCCGTTAAACTCCCACCATTTTGCTGTGAGAAGTGAATGTTTTCTCTGGCTCTAAATTTATGGGATTCTTAAATGTTCTCACAGGTTGAAAATTTTAAAAAGAAATCACTGAATGTATACTTGACTCTCCACGACTGGATTGTCTCAGTTATAAGGAGAATTTGCTTTTTGCTTGAACTTCACGCTTCCTTTTATTTTTCTTCTAGAAAGCATAATGTAGGGGTAGGTTCTTATCACTGTTCTCAGAATACCGAGAGGGGACCTCGGGCATATGCCACGCAGCTTTCCCTTCTTCGCATTTGCTTGACTTTGGAGCACCATTCACGGCCTCAGGAAATCAGTCACATCTTTGAAAAGCACAAAATAAATTCTGTTCACTGAGTGGGTAATTGTTCAAGGTCACCCTTTCCTTGTCTTTGCCTTGATTGTTTGAATTAGCAGCTAATAATGGTACTGAAATGTGAATGAACTATTAGCAATGGGGCATATTTTGGGGAGTGTCAGGAAATATTACAGGGCAATTAATGTTATCCAATAGCAAAGCTGTGTTCTCAGCAGATGTCCTATAATTACTGTGTTTAGAGAGTGTAAGGCTTAAGCTAAGATTACAGCTTTTATACTGTCTGCCTTTAGAAGTCGTATTTGGAATTTATTCAGTTTATTGTCCTGCCCTTTCTCTTCTGTTCTGATCCTGTCACTCACATTTTAATTTAAATACAGTCTTTTTATGAATTAAAATAAGTATCAGCAGATGGTATGCAGTATAGATGTTTAATAGAATAGAAAAATTACTGCATAGATACCCAAAATAACTATTGACAAATAATTTATATCAATATTAGTCACTTGCTACTTGTTTCTTAATTTCTATAATTCAAATTTTTTTACATCTCAAATACTTCACAACCTGGTATTTGTGAAAGAATTCTCTGAATTTATTCACTTTTAGCAGGGTAGTTAAAAAATCATTTCAGGAAATGTTGAGTTACATGTTATCTAAGAACTCCTAATTTTTAAAAGCAACACTCACCGCACATCTAACTTTTCCTTTCAGCGCTGACCTTTAATGTTGGCTTTATATCCTTAGGTTTTCAGGAGAAAAGATTTTAAAATGAGCAGAGTGAAAATTCTCCCCTGTGGATAATAAGCAGTTTTGATCTGCAAACAGGGCTTCAGGAGACAGCAGGCCACGCCTTGGTTGCCTCTGCTGTGAGTGCCCCTGAAGCAGCTCTGCTGGGGAAACACTTTCAAAGCACACTGCAAGACACCTGGTTTCCTCTTCTTGACATATTCCTCATCACAAGGCCAAGTGGACTATTGGAAAGGTATTCTTATGTAAGCCTCAAAGGTGAGCTATTTGACCAACTGGTAAGTGATCATTGGACAAAGAGACTGAGAAGATAAGGAAAGAATTCTAGCAAGGTCTCCTTATATGTAGCTCACTATCTTCCTGAATCAGAAAGTTTATCAGAGAGAGAAAGACAAAAACAGAAATAAAGGATGAGGATTAAGGGAAAAAAATTCAAGCATTAACGTCTAAAGTCCCCCAGCTTTACCATTAGAAAGGTTTGCTCACTTCCCTGTCTCCCACTGAATCCAGACCACCTTGCTAACACAAAGGCTGCCATGCTCATCACTGCGGAGACCCTGGGTTTTTTAATTGTACTTCATTTTTCATTCGAACATATCTGGGGAATTCTCATCAGGGCTTTCCTCACTAGTTCTGAACAAATTATTCAAAAATTTTCTTAGAACTTTTGAAATAATTTATGAGTCATTTGAAACCTTAAACAATTGGCTGTCGGGTCTTGCATTTCTCCTCACGAATGGCCAAGCACAAAAAATGTTTACCTTTAGAACACCGTGGCCGCTACCTTTGGTAGCCTCATCACGAGTGGTAACAGTGAAGAGGCGTGTGCATTTCAACAGTTTTTAAATATTTTGCTTAAAAGTCAACATACAATTCTCGGGAACCAGCTCTGTGTCTGCCTGGTCATAAATGTTCACAAGAGGAGAACTCTGACTGAGACGTGGATTCTCCCCTCCAGGAAAAGGGGTGCTCTCTTGCGAGCACGTAATGAGATCCAACATAGGACATTGTAAATCCTGTGGTGAAGGTTCAGTGACCACTGGGTGCACAGAAGGAAAAATAAAAATATGGCAGTTCAGGTGCTGGACGTGTTCCTGGGCCTCTAGGGTTTCGTGTCCGGAAACACGGGGGGTGAGGTAGGCTGAAGGAGGGGGAGAGGGCGTGCCAGGCCTAGAAACCGGCATGAAACTGACACAGCGCTGTAAACTGGCTATACGTCAATAAAAAAAGAATGCAAAATAAAAAAAAAAATAGAAAAGAAACTGACATAAAATGATAGAAACGCAAAAGGAGAAAATAACCATTCATACCTAGAGTGGAGATTTTTGACATCAACGAGTAAGGCCTAAACCCGGGTGGTTTGGTTGGAGTTAGACTGTAGGGACTGAAATGTCACACAGAAGAGCTGACTGTGGCACAGCAGTAGTTGTGGGACTCTGAGCAAGAGAGTGGACGCCCTGGCCTGTGATCAGGAGGTGACTTTGGAAGCTGGGTGCAGGATGGGATTGGAGGGAAAGGCTGGTGATGGAGAAATCTACATGCACCTTACGGAAGCATTTCAGGTGAGTGATGGCGTCCTAGAAACCAGCGGCTCTGTACTTCAAAATGTCTTCATATTTGCTCTTTATCTTCTCATATAGAACACCTTTCCTTCTCAGCCCCATCTTGTCCATTAAAATTTTTTAACTTTTTTAATTCTTAAAAAAAATTAAATGAATATATATTAGAGTTGAAAAATCCAATTAACAACTCAAGTTTGTAACAGAAAGCAGTGGTCCTCGGGGATCAAAAAAAAGGGAAACATTGAATTGTAATTTAAATAAAAATTATGAAATCGTGATTTGTGATCCAATTTTATTGAGAGGAGGAAGAGAGAAGGTGGACATTTGATATCAGATGCAAAGGTGCACCGCCAATACATATTACTTAGAAATTTCCACTACTTCTCTCTTCGGTCTCCTTATCACTAAATATTTTGTAGGACTGCTGTTAATGACTTCCTGCATGTAACACTTAAAGTAGCACTTTTGCCTCATGATAACAAATGCCCACATCTCCTTCCTACTGCCTCTCAATAAAATCATATCACAATTTTTATGTAAACCTCAGTGCCCTCTTCCTCTTTTAAATTTTGACTGGGTTAGAATTGCTCTCTTCTGAGCCAGGTCATTTACTACAATCTGCACTCTTACTTAAATAACTCTTTGTTTTTCCTGGAGTTAGTAATTGTCTTTTCTTTCTCTTGCATTGCTATGGCCTCAACTAAAACACTTACAAACACTGTTTTATGTTTGGTTGTGCCGGGTCACACCAGGTGAGATGTTATTAATTTATCGGGTCCTTTTTTTTCCTGGAGATATTCATTCTGGAGTCCTTGGTGCTCATGATCTCATATAGCACAGGAGCTTCTAGGCCTTCAGCATGTCTGCTGTCTTGAGATTTCTCTTCATCTTTATCCAGGAATTCTTATCTTCTCTCCCTGTTGTGGAATCATTTTTCCTTAATTATATGTCTTTATTTATTTACTCCATTACTTTGGTAAACTGTATCTTCCTATGAATCATAAATACATATTTTGAGATCTTATATATCCAAAGTCAGATTTATTTAATCTTCTCCTCTATTTTTTCTTAATGAAGCATAAAATAGAATAAAATTAAGTTTCCTTCAGAAGTCTAAATGTTACATTCTAGTGCCCATTGTAGGTGACCCAGCTGATTTCCCTAGAAGTTTTTACATCATCTTTTCATATCCAGTGTCCTGAAACTTCACAATAATGTATTTTGGGATGTGGGTGTTTACTTTATCATGTTGGCTCTTCAGTGTGCATTTCTCTTTATTCAACAATTATTCATTGAGTGCTATTCACATGCGAGGTACTGTGTTAGATATGGGAAGGTTGGGGATTCATATTCTTAAATTCTTGGAAATTCCACTCTATTTCCTTTCTTATTTTGCTAAGGTTCTGCGGCCATGAGAGAGAAGAGATCCCCAAGGAGAGAGAGTGGAGCGAGATGAAGAGGAGTCTGAAGGCAACGCTAAGGGAAGGAAGGTCATCTATTAAAGACTGATAAGAAATGTCGGATAAGTGAGTGAGGTTCATTCATTCACTCAGTCACTCAACAAACCTCATTATTCAGCACATGTGGCTTCTCCTGCACATGGTTCCTGCTGTGGGTGGAAACCAGCTGCTTCTCTGCTCCCTCTTGGGTGGCAGCAGGGTGCCTGTGGTCACGGTGTGATCAGTTGTCCCAGCTGTACCCCACCCCTGGGACAGTGACTGCTCCTTACATCTGCTGTTCCTATAGTCTTTAGAACCCTTTAACTGCCTACTAGCAAATCTCTCCTTACTCCCATCCTCTGCTAGAGTTTAAAATGATGTTAAACATTTCCTGTTCAAATCTGTGTGGTTTCCCTCTCTGGCTTGGATCCTGACTGATACATTGGACAAAAAAAAAAAAAACAAAAAACCTGAATTATAAGCATGAATAAAGTTAGCCCCCCCCCCCCCAGTTATACTAATGGTAGTTGTCTCTGGGCATATTGTCAATATTGTGTTTATCTGCATATTCTAAGTTCTTATAATGAAAATGAATTATGTGGTGATAAGAAAAATAACATGCTTTTATTAATCCTGAAAGAAAATGTTTTTACCTACCTGTAGGCAGTAAAGAATGGTCCACAATTATCTCTAATTACTCAGTATGATTTAATTCAGGCAGGTTCAAATACTGCACAATAAACTCAGAGATGGATAAATCACCAGAAAACAGAAAGACCGGGTCCTGTTTCCAGCACAAATTTATGATCCAAAGTTGATTTATGGATGTGTTAATGTTCATGGACCACTGTAATAAATTATTTTCAGGAGTAAAGTAGATGCCTACTGGAAACTTTAGGGTTTCAGCTTTCCCATTCCTTGAAATAAAACTAAATCTTTCTGGTCTTAAATTTCATCGGTTTCAGTGTCTAATGTAGAGGTTAGGGAGATTACAGGGGAGTTTTAAAACTTTGACATCTCCATTTGAATTTTAGTTGGCATGCTACAAAAATCAGAAATTGTACTCATCAGAAATAATCTAATTTTGAAAAGTGCCATCATACAAATTTAGCTTCTATTGATGATATTTTTTAAATTTATTGAAGCACAGTTAATTATAATGTGTCCATTTCTGGCGCACAGCAACATGTCTCAGTCATGCGTACGTACATTCGGTTTCATATTCTTTTTCATTAAAGGTTATTACAAGATACTGAATAGAGCTCCCTGTGCTAGACAGAAGAAGTCTGGGTTTTTTTATATCTATTTTTTCTATAGTGGTTAACATTTGCAAATCTCAAACTCCCAAATTTCTCTCTTCCCACCCACTTTCCCCAGGAACTATAAGATTGTTTACTATGTCTGTGAGTCTGTTTCTGTTTTGTAGATGAGTTCATTAGTGTCTTTTTTTCTCTTGTCTTGTCTTGTCTTTCTTTTTAGATTCCACATATGAGTGATATCGTATGGTATTTTTCTTTCTCTTTCCAGCTTCCTTCACTTTGAATGACGGTATCTGTGTTCGAGTACCAGAGCACAGAAACTCTTGCTGACAAGGTTCTTACTTCAGCAGAGGACCACGGGCAAGTGAGGGAGCAGTACTTTAAGCTCGTGTAGCGGTTGGGGAGCACACAGTGACGGTAAAGTAATTCTTTTAAAGGTTGGTTCAGACCATAAAATGGTTTAGAAAAACAGCCAATTTCTTCCTCTCAGAAAATACATTACTTTCCCCTTTGACTTCACTCTAAATTAACTTGCCTTGTAGCTGCCACGGGAGTAAAATCTGGTATTGCTGTACTTTTTAAAACCCCATCATTTCACCGTTGGAAAAACTTCATGGATGCCACATCCTACATTTCTCCTTCGCAGTACAACTGAAATTACCTTATTTGCATTTACGTGCCTCACTATTTCTTACAGAAATATTGTATTATAATCATTATATGTGCGTCCCTAATATATTAGCAGTTAACCTGACTCCTCTTGATTCAGCCTGAAATTTCTGCCTGGGCAAAGGGAATCAGCAGATGTCCGTCTGCGCGCTGGGCAGCAGCGTCACAAAGGCAGCAGAAGTGTGTCCTGGGAATACAACACAACGCTGCCTTTCCGGGATTGAGAATTTCAGACAAAATCTTAAAAACATAAAAAAGGCAAATGACTAAATGAATTTTGATGGCACATCATTGTATGATATTGCGTACGAAATATGTAGCGCTCGTAAGAGAAGCCAGGTAGACGATTCAACTTTTATATCATGAATTGTGCACTGAAACCCAGATTGGAAGCACTAACTCAGAGACTTGACAGGGACAATTTCTTTTTCTCCCCTTAATCTGATTAGTGCTTTCAAGATTTTCAACTTCATAACTTACTAGAAAAATCATTGAGAATATTCAAGAGGAAACTTTTTTTATTCTGTAATATCAACACATTTGTTTTATATTTCAACCTTAACTCCCTCATAGTAAGTTACTGGGTCTGATTTTTCCTAAAATTAGGAGAATAATATCTTGTCCTGCTGTCATAAAGGGAGAGATCATTTCATACATAATTTTGCTTAGCTTCTAGTCGGCTTTGTCAAATTTAGAACCACCTGAGCACTGTGGTTTCTAAGTTTAGTCAAACCCTTTGAGCTTTAAGTTCCGTTTGGCTCTGTCTGAACATAAGCTGCTGTTCTGAAAAAAAAAGAGCCCCTCGGTGCTGGCAGAACCTGGATGTGTGCACAGCACAGACCGCTTCTCATTTAAAAGAAATGCAGGCACTTTTATTTGAAAGTTGGGACCTCCAAGGGAGTAAATAATAAAATATGGAACTTTAAAAATGGGTCATATTCTAGACCAGTTCTCAAGCAGAATTGGGCTCTTGGGTTTAGGGTATGATATAGAAATGAAGAAATAAAGAGAGAAAGAGAGGAAGAGAGGAAGGAAGGAAGAAGGAAGGAAGGGAGGGAGGAAGGGAGGAAGGGAGGGAGGGAGGAAGGAGGGAGGGAAGGAAGGAAGGAAGGAGGCCTATTTTAGTCTTTTCAAAATGGACTTGCTTTAACTTGGCTCCGTAAGTTAAAGCAAAATGTGTCCATTAGGTGCCATAAGTTTGGTTTTACTAAAGAGCATCTTGGTGAACTTTTTTTTTTTTTAAGAGTAAACTCTTCTCCATCATATAAGAGATAATCAGGGTATCTCAGAGTCAGATGGACTTATTTTTCTCATTTCACCTTTTTGCTACCAACTCAATGTATAATGGTAACAAAAATACCATGTACACAGGAAGACGGCAGGCAGTGTCCTGAAGGCCTCACTCACAGAAGATTTCAGTAACTTCCAGTTGTGAATTAATGAATGGCCAGGTGACAGAACTGCTGGATCCCAGAGACCACATTTCACCATCCCTGAGATGTTACTCCTTAAACAGAAACAGGGCGAGAGGATATTTTGTGGGCACACTCCTGAAGGCAGATTAAGTCTTCTCTTTGCCTGAGAATAAGCAAAATGTTGCTGGGGTAGGGGCAAAGAAATAGAATTTTCTCTCTGCCTACTGCCCATCCTGCAAAAAAAATTCACAGTGACCCCCTGGAGAAATAGGAAGCCCCCACTGAAAGGTGCCTGAGAGCCCTTCTGAAAACACTTTGGGACGAAACTCTCCACCTCTTATGAGACTCTCCGTCAGCAGCAAACAAGACAGAACACTTGGCTCTGTTTCGTGTTTCGTGGCCGTGCCAGCCTGATGTAGAACACTTTCTAAACCATAATTTCTTCTGTTATTTTTGTCTTACTTCATGTAGCCTTGTTTTTGCTTCACAAGGATAATGGAAGTCACAGAACAGATTTGTGAGAGCCACGAAATCACCTGCCCCCAACCAGCCCCGCCCAGCACAGGGGCGGCTCCCCCCACCCCCCCCCAACCGCGGGAAGGGCCTTTGACTTGCAGCCCCGGCGCTGGGCGCTCCGCGTGCTTGTTGAGCTCCGGCGCGTTGCACGGTTCAGCCCTTCACCTACTGACCGCGGAGCATTGCTGCGTCCTAGCGGACGGAGGGACACGCGCACAAGTTGTCTGTTCTAGTCAGGGTTACACGCGACACTTCTAGGAAGTAGAAAAATGGAGACAACTGCAGGGCAATATATTTTTTTGGGTATTGAAGATAGAAATATCAACCAAACAGTGCACTCCAGGCTCATTCTCTACTTAACTCTGGGTAGCTGAGTTCTAGTCTGTATCTTTAAGATACTGTGACGGCCATTTCAAAAATCATAGTGGCCGACACGATAGTTATTTCTTGCATTCCTCTGCAGCAGAGTAAGCCGAATCTCCAGTGCTACGTCATCTGTGCAGAGTCTTACAGATGGGACTTTAAACATAAAATAATGGGAGTTGAATGAGAATAAAGACGGGACTCCAACAGCCAAAAACAAACACATCTGTAAAACTCTATCATCTTGCATCCATAATTTTTTTTAATGCGCTCCAATGCACCAACCCCTCCTTTCGCACAGAGACCGCTGACAGCGCAAATGTTGACGTGCCGTTGAAACAGTCCCCACACCAGCCTGTGAGCGGGTTAAAGCCGGGAAGCTGGTGTATGACTGCTGCAGGGAGGCGACCGGGCATCGGCCGGCCCGCGCTCCGAATCAGCTGAAATTCCCTTTCTGCTTGTCTTCCTTTTCCCTTTCTGAAGCCTAATTTTCCTTTTTTAACCTGGAACATACTGATTCCACAAAAGTCTTTATTAATAGCTCTTCTCTGCAGGTTTTGTTTGTTCCTGAAAATTTAGGTTTTCATGGAATTTGCTTTGGTGAGTGAGCAGTCTTTAGAACGCCCTCTTGCTCAAAGTGGGTGCTCCAGATCTGATGGGGTAAAATGAATGACTGTGTAAAGGGTAAAGGCACCTTTTCAATTACACAGCTTGGAATAAGAAAGTTTTAAGGAGAGGTTATACAGAGAGGGCTCACATTTGAAATCCGTTCTAGCTCTAAGCTCCTTCTCTGCCATCCTTTTTGGGTCATCTTGTCTAAAATGTCAAAATTAGTCTGAATATAGCATGAAACAAGCCTAATCTCTACGTAGTGAAGGAGAAAAGTGTAGCCGTCAGCATGTGATAAAACTGTCTAAAGTATGTTAAACCTGAAAACCAGTCAGCAAAACATCCACAAAAGTACTGAAAGTTTACCTGGTGGGGGGAGGGGTGGGGGGCTATTTGGGGGAGAATTTGCTGTCTCCCACTGGATGATAAATTTCACAGGGCAGGAGTTGCGTCTGTCTGTCTGCCACTGCGGACCTGACTGCTGGGAGGTACAGACTCAAGAAACACTTGCTGATTAAATGATATTTTATTCATTTTTCTTCTATTTAGGTGTTCACAAAGAGCAAGTATTGCTTTTTTCATCATAAAAATCAAGATTAAAAAAAATAAACTGTACCATATGGCATACTGCGGTACCTCCATAAATCCTTGCTGAGAGACTGAATCCAAGCAAAGACCATGAAATCGGCCAGACAAACTGTGACACCTGAGTCACTTCAGCTGTAGGGAAACCAGGACAAAACTGGAAACCTAAGACCGGTGCGCACGGATCATCTGTGATCCTGCCCTTCCCGGTGTCTTCTGTGATTATCCTGCTGCGTAAGAGCCCGGCGCTCCTCAGGATGAGCTCATCCAGGGCCACTGCTCCGCTCCAACCCGTGTCTCCATCTCCATCTCCCTGCGTTCCCTCTTCTCTCTCCCTCCAAAGCTGGTCCTCCACCCAAGGCCCCGGTTCCGACCCCTCCTCCCGTGTCGGGGCCTTGTTCCCCCAAGCACCCCCCTCGCTGGTGGAGCACAGCTCCTTCGCCACCGCTGCTGCCACTCAGTCCACAGCTGTGCACAGCTCGTGTCGCCTAAAAGTGAAAACGCAGACCCACAGCACCCAAATAGTCGATGAAATTCTTGACCATTTAGCACCTTCCCTCCACCTCCTAAAGGGGTAAGTCATCACTGAAGCCCAGGTGGTATCTGAGACCTGCGGGGAGGCGAGTACGGCGGATGCAGGCAGTGCTGGGAGCAGCCCCGAAGCAGCACGTCGCCGCCCGCGAGGTTTGGCCGCACGCCCTCCCCTGGGCACCTGCTGCCGACTCGCTGCTTGAGTTTCCAGTTCACGATTCTGACTGTTGTATCGGCCTCATGCGGCCCCGGGTCGTCCCTAAATGGGACAGTTGGTAATCAGCCTCGTTACGCCCCTGTGGTCCACGACCAGCTATGACCTTCCCCCGGCTACATCACAACAACTGGAAACAGTTTCCCAGTCGTGGGTTGCTGATAAACCAGGACAAAATTTTTGTTTCCTAATCACTCATTTTTCTGCCTAAATCACATGCTTTAGTCTCTGCCTTCACCACGTGAGAGAGGATTTCGGACTTCCCCGGTGGGCTCTTAACTTCAGTGACAGTCCTCACCTTCTTCACAGCTCTCCTCTCTGAAGCATTCTTTATTCTAGACCGGAGATCACAAGGGGGCTTCCTGGAGACCAGCTGAGCACCACAGGTGTGCTTTCTGCACGGACATGGTTTTAAGCGGTGGCACTTTTCAGTCAACGACCTGACACGGGCAAGCGCACTTCGCCTCGAGCCTGTCCCGCCCTTCCTGCTACTTTACGCTTGGCTTCAGCGCTTGCCTGGCTCTTCCAGGGGCTGAGTTTGTAGCCTGTCCAGACTCTCTCTCCTTTGAGGTACCTTCCCAGTTTGGGTACTACTCCTGGTTTTCGTTTTGTTTTTTAAATTACCTTTATGACCTCTCTTTCTGTCCCTCCCCCCTCAAGTTCTTCCAACCCTGCGTCCTCATCACATCTTTGAGTGAGGTTCTCTGAAAAGATCTGCTTGGAGCTGTGCCTCTCCCCTCGCCGCCCTCACCGGCCGGCAACCTCCCAGTCGGACACGGCCAGCTGCCGCCTTGGCCTGGCGGCTCCCCGGAGTTTGCCCCGCGGGTTCTGCCGCGCATTTCTAAGTGAGCATTTGGCATCTTTACTCACTGTTCTGAGCAGCCGTAAATTCGACTTGCACAGACTAATTTTTTTTCCCTTTTTAGCCTTGAAACCTAGTCCTTTTCCGACATTCATTGTCCTTCTGGTCATCACCATCTCCTAACCACCTGGGTTCAAAATACCAGTTATCCGTATCTTCCCCTTGGGTCCCTCTGTCGTCAAGTTCTGTCGAGTTCTGCTTATTTCCACTTGTTACCGTTCTTTACCCAGAATTCCACTTCCCTACGAAGCTCTTACAAAATCAGCCTTTCCTTATTCGCTAATTTCCTTACTATTACCCCCATTTGATTGCGTTATTTGTCAGTAGTTCACAAACAAAAGTTTAAGTTCTCTACAAAATAATACACACCCGGTATTTTCTAGACAAACTACCAGTCTTTTCAAACGGATACAGCCTTTTGAAGATGCTAAGCCATGTGCACAAAGCCCACCCTCCCTCCCCCTGTTGAGTCTCGTGGGGGCTCCTCTCCCGAGCCTGAGCGCCCCGCAGCGCCTCTCTCCTCCTTACAGAGCCACGTCCAAGGAGCGTCTTACCTTGCACTCGGTGTAAGGGGAGGCCTGTCTTTTTGATTCTTAAGGAGCTGCTGAGGGATTGATCGCTCTTTTTGTCATGCAGCTTAACAGGCAGAAGTTTTACTTTCAGTTCTGACTCTGTGGTTGTATGTTCTACAACAATGCTCATTACTTAATTAATTCTCTCGACAAGTTAATAAATTACTCACCTCTCTCCAAAACCAATTCTTTTCTCTCCTTATTCAATTTAGAAGCCATTTCCTGACTAAATTTTCTGAAGCCTGATTCCATTAATTTTTCTCCCCTGTTCAGAAGTATTACGATGGTCTCCTCGTGTACATAAAATAACATCCAACTCCAGGGTAGGCCATTCAGTTCCCCCCACTGTGTGAATCCAAACTTCTTTCCCAACCTGATGGTACTGACTGGCAGGCGGCACACTTTACAGCCAAACCCAAACTTTCACCTTCCACCCCAGGAAGACATGCTTTGCAGTGGCTTCCCACAACCACCATCTCCAGGCGTCCCCAGCCTTGCCTAGTGTTGTCCCCATGAACACGGGCGCAGCCATGAGTTTCTTCTAACAGCGAGGATACAGCAGTGGGCACAGAGCCCAGTGATGGCATGTGGTCACACGGACAGTGCCGTGTTACTGTCTTGTTAGAGCCTATCTTTCCCTGGCTGGGTTTAAAGACGGACATTGTCATGTTGTGGGTCCATGTTGGGTGGCCCCCATGGGGAGGAGAGGACGCCTCTCCAGGCTGAACGCCAATGAGAAACTGAAGGGCTCAGCCCCTCAACTGCAAGGGATGGATGGAAGTGGATCCCTCCCGAGTCTCAGGTGACGCTGCCGTCCTGGCCAAACCCGTGCCTGCAGTCTTGTGAGACCCTCAAGAGAGGACTCAACAAAGCCATTCCCAGAGTCTAGGCCCACAGAACTGGGAGGTGATGTGTGTTGCTTTGAGCTACAAACTAGTGACAATTTCTTACACAGCAGTAGAAAACAAAGCACAGCCTTGACTTAACTCAGATCTGAAAAGTATTTCTGCATGTGATCAGGAATTTTAGCTTCAATTCAGTGCCACTTACCTGGAGGGATCCCCTCGTGTGTTGGAAAGCCATCTTCCCGTTTCTCAGCTCCAGTGCCACCTGCTTGGACCTGCTCCTGAGAAACATGCTTCTTTCACACTTTTGTTTTGGACGCGCATCTCCTCTTCTAGACCCTGACCTTTTAAAAGACAGGATTTGTATTCGATTCATCTTTAGTATCAAGGCATCTAGCGCACTGCTCTGCATGTGTTAGCAGCTCAATAAATATTTTTAATAAATTAATAAAACTTTACAAAATCTTTGAGCCTAAAAATTGACATACTGGAAGGTTAAAATATGTACTTAACTTTGTTTCAAAAAAAAAAAAAAAGACGACAAAGCTCATCTGATTGGACTAGAAAATGTTGCAGATAAATAGACTTAAATTTCCATTTATTTACTTTTTCTGAATCTGCTCTAATGGCTTTGCACTGTGAAATATAAGAAGTTTTAAAAAGAATGATAGAAATGTATAGTGTTGAGGGAAATATATGAATATTCACAAGTTAATTTTTACATAAATGGTGACAGTTTTCCTAAAACTTTCACAAGGTCCCGAATATTAAAATAAAGGTTAAAGCAGCTTAACTTCATTTCCTGGTGGTCTGTGATGTCTCAGTCTTCTACTGATAATGGACTTTCTATCTGCTCTACTCAGAACTGCTGTCTGTATCTGTAGAGTGATTTTGATTATCAAACTCATGAGCATTGGTTAATAATTTAACTTTCTTTAGCTCTGCAAGACAAAATTTGTAGAAGTAGTAGGTGATGTGAAATAAATATTGTATTTAACATGAAGACAGTCCAGACTGTGCGTATGTTTTGCGGAACATCCCCCATGTATGTGATAGGTAGCTATGCTCTCAAAGAATTGCTAAACACTAAAGGGATTGTAATGATGTTCACTATCACCCACGGTGATGCTATTCTAATGCAAGGGGATTCAGGAATGCGTTCTGCTAGGCATGTAATTTCATGTCTGATTATTACGTCTATATTCTACACTCATTGGCTAACTCCCTAGCAGTAGTAAGTGCCAGTATATCCAGAGATGTTAAATTGTTCTGAAAGCTGTTTAAATGTAACTGAGATTCTGAACAGGTTTCTAAACGGTCAGTGACTTAAAATTACTCACTTGCAGGACTCTGGCTTAACAAAAGAACATTTCAGATCTTCACTATGTGGCCCAGGAAGAACTAATAAACATCGCAGCAAATTTGTTTTACATGCAAATCTAAAGTGCTAATAATAGGGTTAAAATGATCTTTTGCGATCAGAGATTTAAAAGTGGAACTCTGTATCTCAAGAAATCTCTAAAAAACAAATAAAGGGAATACAAGGCTCACACCAATTGACGCTTTAGTCGCTAATATGCTGCTTTCTGGCATGAAACATACCATTAGCATTCAGAAAAGTCTATCGAGTCAGTCTACATCCAAAGTGTGTTCATTTGCTAGAATCTGTGTTGTCATTCTGGGAAAGTACTTTAAAGCGCGCATCCGACAAGCATGTGAAATGCTCCTGTCAAAAAAGTCATAACACAATATTTAAAAGAACACATTAAATTCTACACTGTTGTAAGGATGATTTTCATTAATGGTGTTTGCTAAAATACTTGCAAAATACCTTAGTTTTCAACAACTTTTCCTTAAAAGAGAGATTTTCAAAGGATATGCTCTAATTTTGTGCTTTTCTGCAAAAGGGATAATTTCAGGATTATCATTATATGAATATATTCTTTAAAAAGAAAATGCCTTAAAGTCAATATGCTTATAGTTGTCCATGAATCTCCACACACCTGCGTCCACACATTCTCATGCACACAGCTTGCATCCACTTTCCTCTCCTACAAGTCATTCTCCTAAAGAGCGGCTAGAGATACCCAGTAAAATGCAGCCTGGGTCATGCACTCTCCTACTAAATCACTCCATCGCCCCACGACCCTGAGGACAAAGTCAAGTTACGTGGCTGCTTCACAACAGCCCTGTGTGCCTGGTCCCCCCTCAACCTCACTCATCTCATGTCCTTCATCCTTCCCCACTTCAGGTCACAGCAGTCCCAGTGGTCCACGTCCTGGTCCTTGACTGTCCCTGAACATCCAGGACTCACCTCTGCATTGTATTCTAACGCTAATTTCCTTCCTGACGTGCAAATATTTGCTTAAACGTCACCTCCTCAGAAAAGTTTTTTTGGGGTCACCAACCCTAAGGTAGCTGCCATCCCCCAGCCACACCCATCGAGTCACCCTGTCTAATCTCTTAGCTGTCACCGTCTGTGTATGTGGGTGTGTATATATTTATTGTCAGTTACAACCAGCTGGAAACAGACGCAGCGCCTGGCAGAGAGCAGGCGTTTTGAAGGAGTGAGGAGGAAGAGGGCTTGCTGTGAAGGGCTGCCTGCCCCTGCGGGTTTGACTTTCTCTTGCCTTTGCTGGGTGTGTAACCTTAGGCAATTGCTCAAATTCTCCAAGCTGATTCTCCATCAGCAGAAATGAGATCATAATATTTATAACATTTCCTAAGGATTTTTTGAGTGATAAATGAGATAATACATATTCAGTGTTTAACCTGTTGGATGACACATAGAAAGAAGTCAAAACTTGGTTCCCCTTTCATTGTTGCACATTTCACATGCACACATGCATCCACCTATGCGTGCAGACAGTGAAACAGAGACAGAGACGGAGGGAGAGAGACCTCCCCAAGCCAATGAATAATGATATCTCAGCTGAAGCTGATATTTTATGTCATTTATGAATATTTTAAGATTTATAATGTAACATTTATGAGAAAAGTTAATCTTTTTGATTCATAGACAAACCATTAAAGGCTGTATTAGGATTTTTAAAGAATTTTGTGAGCTTATTTTCAAGTTATTTTTCTCCTTAAGTTTTGTCTATATTTTATTACAAACATAAAGAATCAATAATGCAGAAGTATATGAAAAAAACTTTCAAAAGCACCTCATTACCATCCCAATTGTACAATTATCAGCTTCAGCTTATACTGTCTAGGTTTTTATAAAAGCACGCTGACTCAAATGCTCTATTGCTTTTATTACTTCATGGCGTACTGGAAATTAACATAATTTTTTAAATGAAGTGACTGGTGGCCAGACAATAAATGGTATTTGATAAAAGAAAAATATTACTTTTTAAGTTTTAAAATATGACTAAGTGAGAATTTGTTTCTATAAAATATATTGAGTTTTCATTTCCCACCAAAATTTAATTATCTCAAATTTAGAATTCGCTCTGATGCTACAAGAGCCTTCTGTTTTGCAATATTATTGGAAACATATTCTCTTTAAATCTTCATTTAATAGGCTGATTTTTAAATTGCAAAATCTAAATAAAAAGGGGGGAGCTTTTATAAAGACCTCTGGAGTAGTCAAGGGAAGAAAACGTACAAGAATGAAGGGATTTACAGTGTTCTGAGGCAGGTCCTGACAGGTTGCCTTCACCAAGGTACAGACTGGACTCCGCTGTCCGGGCCGGGGTGCAGATGTTGACTTAGGAGCGAGATACAGCATGAAAGCAAGAGGGCTATGCACCAACCAGCCACAGGGAGGCAGGGAGAGGGGTGGGGTCACGGAGGGTGCAGAAATGCAACGTCATCGCACTTTTGATGCATATAAGCTTTTTTAGTAAAAATGTAGAGGGACAACTATAAAAGGACTGACACCAATTAACTGACCCTTTTATACCACTCAGGGAGAGTTCTCAGATACATTTATTTTTTCAGAAAAGTATATGTCGGACTGAAGAGGGAACCACACCGGCTCTGGCATCCTCTCCCCTCTCTCCACACGAAACATGAAAGGTTTTACTGAAAAGAAGACCACAATGAATAACAACTTGAATTTGCCTAAGTTTTTGTTAATAATCTCTACTAGTTCTGTTTCTCCTCACAAGCTTTAAGGCATAGTGTCAATCCAGCTTGTGGCATTTGGGTTACAAGGGGATATTTCAAAAGTTCCAGGTTAAAGGCGTGGAGTAGAACTGAGTTCTAAAACACTCAGCCCTTCGGAGTCAAACTGGCACCCCACCCGTGCTATGTTAAAATATTTTAATTTATAAAACAAATACACAGACAGTACCCTGTATATTTGTGTATCTGTCTGAGAAGGAAATTTATTGCTTGTTAGTCATAAGATGATGGAAATTGGCTTTTGGTTCATTTTGGGAAAAAATTAAATACCCAGGACGGGAAAAATCAGGGACCTTTTTCTTGTAAATGACAGGCTATTGTTCTGCTGTGGGTATGGCAAGGCTTAAAGTTCCATGTGGCTGGAGCCTAGTAGCATCACCGAAAATTAAAGGCTACACAATGTCCCTACTTAGCTATGGTACTATAACCATCATTATTTTAGGGCTAAAGAGAATTACAGTGTTTCTCCAGTCCAACCCTGTCATTTAACAGTTGAAGAAACTGAGGCTCAGTTCGACGAATTTGCCCATCCAAGGCCCCCTTGGCAGGCCGGCAAGGACGGCGGGGGAAGGAAACCACATCTCGTACATCCCAGAAGAGTGCCCTTTCCCTCGACTGCCTGACCTCTCCTGACAATGAAAACGGCTTGGATTTTGACTATGTCAGTGACACTTACTTTCGCTTTGCTTTCTCTGGAATGATAGCTCTGAAGGATTGCAGCAAAGGCGGCGACGATGGTAATTTGGATTCTTACTCTGTCACATGTACCTTCGAACATTTCTAAAAATTCATCTTCCCCTCACCCTGAAAGTCCACTATAGTTCTCTCTTTCGCTTAAAAGCTAGCAGACAATTAACAAGTATCTCAGAAACACACAGTTGAGCATCAACGCTTTTTCCATGGTGTGCTTTTTATATCACTTCCCATTTTGAAAGTAAAATTCATAATTAAGATCATTTGAGTAATACAACATCTAGGGCTTTCTTCCCATCAACTCCCCTCAAGCACCTGGAAGTGGACGTACTTCCCATAAGATTTTAAATAATTAATGTAAAAGTAAATATACTCATTTTACATAAATACACCCTCATAAATTCGCCATCATAGAAGTTGTTTGTTCCTTCTTTCTTTCCCCTTCTTTCTTTTTTTCTTTCCTTCCTTCCCCCTCCCTCCCTCCCTTCGCTTCCTTCTTTCATTTTCCCTCTCTCTCTTTACCTCTAAGCCAATTGTGTGTTCTAAATAAATCGCTTTAGTTTCCTCTCCCATTTTTAATCTTCACGGTTTCATTCCTTATGAGCAAACATCAGTTAACATATCCTGACTTACCCCAGCAGTTCACGAAATGGCCAGAAATGGCTTTATTTCAGTCCGCTGACTCTAAGGCAGAAAAAGTGAATGGCTGTTGCCTCTTCAGTTTGAGTAAGTTAGGTTAAAAAGGCAATTCCAATTGTATTACCCAATTATTTTGTAAGAATTAAGATGAATGAGTCCTATAAACTGCGACTTAGTTAATCAGATTAGCGTCCCTTCCCTGCAAGGTTTCTAACGAATGAAGTGAAGCCCAGATGATTTTCAGAGCAGCACTCAGCGACCCCGGGGCTGCCTTCCGAGCAGGCTGTTTATGGGGCATCAGAGCGCTGGGTAGAAATACTCAAGTGGAGGAGGCAGAAGTGACGGAAAAATAATACTGTCAGTTCCACCGTTCGGCCCGAGGCAGGCCCTCAGCGCGAGTGAGCGGCCTTCGCTCTCGGGTTTGTGCGGCGCGTTGGCTCGGGCTGCAACCGCTCGCGCGTGCGCAGGGTCTTCTAACGTGCTCGCCCTGCACGGTCACATGCGGCCGCAGAACAGACCAGCTACAACTCCTCACTCTGCCGCCTTAGCCCCTCCATCAGGCCCGCTGGGGCCTCTCCTCGACCGCGAGCCGGGACGGGCGGCAGCAGCGGCCGCCGCCTCGCGCGCGCTCGCCCTTCCAGAGCCGGGCGCCTGCTGCTCGGTGACGGGCCGAACTTCCCAGCGTCGAGCAGCTTTCATCACCACATGACGGCCCTCCTTGAATCGTATCCTTCTTTTAGCCTAAATAACACTGGCTCCCATCTTTGTATTGAGTCTCCTGCATTTCTTAGCTTGAATTTTTTTCTTATTTTGGGTTCACGCTTTTACTCTCAAACTTCCTGTGTCAATTGTTTTCAGTGTGTCTCTTGTAAAAATTCTCTCACTGGTGTTACATTCTTACCTGATATTTTTACTTACTACCTGCCTTTCATGGTAAAGTTCATTCCACTCACATTTAGAGTGAAAATAAATATATTTCATGTTTATTACTCATTTTAAATTATTCTTTCCTTTCTACACCTTTCTCTTATTTAAAAAAAAAATTTGGCCAACTTGCTACTTCTTTTTTTTTTTTTTTTCTCCTTTTGCCAATTTGTATAAATCATGTTTTCCATTCGGTTAATAACGTTTACCCTTTTCTCCTGCTCTTCTGTTCCGAGATCTGTGACTCTAGTATTGTTTGAAATAGACAAGCACCCCTCACAATAACAACCAAAATATTAAAACTTTAGAAGAATTATACTAGGTCTCTCCGCTGTTTGCAATATATCATTTCAATTTCAAGAGTTTTTATTTAACATTAAATCACCTACTACTAGGTGTTTGTGTATTCAGATATAAAGATACAGACTGATAAAGAGATACAGGAGTAGACGGATGGATGGACAGATGGATGGATGGATGGATGGATGGATGGATGGATCTGCAGACCACCACCTGGTTTCCTCCTCATCTTCCTCTCCATAGAATTATGTTTTGATTGGTTAGTCTTTCTTTGAGTATTTTTTCATGCAGGGCATTTGGGTAATACGTTTTCTAAATTCTTGTGTATTTTCAAATAAATAACATTTGAGCTGATCATCGGACTCTTGAGTGGTAGCTCCATTCCTCTCTTCTCCAGCTGCTCTGCCCATTGCTAATGAGATAAAGCAAAGCCAAACACACTGCCCCCTTGTCGGCAGCTTTCATTTCTTCTTGGGGGCTTGTGTGTTTTTAATCCCTCGACTTAAGATTTTCACTAGGATGTGTTCGATGTGTTTCATTATTCAATTTAGTCGAGAACCATGGAAGACATTTAATTCTACAGACTTGATTCTTATTTCGTTTCAGGAGAACTCTCTGATACAGCTGATGTACTTGTTGCCTGACCTCTTTCTGTTCTTTTTCTCCTTCTGGAAATTCTCCCATTTATATCATATCCTGCAGATTTAACCTTAAATCCTTCACCTTTCCTCTCACAATTGCCATCTCCCTGTCTGTTTTTGCTTTGTGATTGAAATGCTAACTGTACTAGATCTCACAGAGATCTCACTGTAATTTCTACACCGACCATCTTCTTTTCCAATTTAGATAATATATTGCTTACCCCAAAATAATGATTTTTGTTTCATTTCTTTTTGTTATTGTTTTAGCACAAGAAAACTTTTGAATATCAAGTGCTCTGAATATTGTTTCATTTTCTCAGATTTTCATCTGTCGCCACCAGCAGTTCTAATTCCCTGCAAGTGTCTCCCTCTGATTCTGCCTGATACCTTCTCCGCAGCTGCTGGGAAATTTTAGGTAGGTTGTTACTTCTTTTCTTGCTATGTCATGGTTCTCAGGACTAGAGGTCAGAGTTTCCTAAATGACTAGAATCCCATTGGTGAGAAAAGCAGAAGACTTCTGGCGCCCAGTCCAGAGGCACAGACACCTGTTCTTTGCCAAAGCCCCTGGAGTAAGTTTCCTCATTCTGTAGTTTCACCGCTCTCTCCCAGCCCCGAGGACACATCTATTTCCTTCTGGGTCCCCTAGGGCTCTGGGATACCTTGCATACTCACTCAGAATGAGGTCCACCTTCTTCTTATGAGTTCCGAGAATATAAAAAGATTGCAATCATGAGAGAAAAAAAATTTTAATTATAGGATAAGTCCAGAAGATATAATGTCAGCCTTCTACCTGTGGGTCGGCACACCTCTGAAAGCTAGGGGCATCCTAGGCTCTCCTACTCTCTGCACCTCTCGCCCAGGCCACGAGCACTTTCTCCAGGAGCTCACCTGCCCCAGTTCCCTCTGCTGTGACCTAGCGGATGCCACACCCCTATTCTGCCGGGTGTCCACGGGCTCCAAAGCCTCTTTGGCCAACAGAGTCCAATGGCTTGGAGTGGGAGCTGGTAGGGAAGGGCAGGTCGCCCTGCTGCCGGAATCCTTGCTCGCAGCATGTACTTTCCATAGCACTCCAGTCACAAGCTGGCCAAATGCCACAGTCCACTCAATCGAGAAACATCTGGCCACCTGCTGTGATACGAGAGAATGATGCCTGGATTTCTTCCCTTCAACTAACTCGCACGTTCAGGGGAGACAGGTGTAAGGGTGTCCTTTCTTTCACAACATAAGTGGTACCTTGGGGAGTGGTGAATGTTGGACCCAAGTAGCTGAGCTGCTCTAAGGATGTTCTATAAAGACTTATAGTGAAGCCAATGAACCCGAGATGCTAGGCATCTGCACCAATTGACGAGGAAGCCCTTATAACACAGGCTAGAACAAGAAGAGCACGGCTCTCCAGTACAGTCGCTCTCGGGCAAAGTGCTACTAGCTTGTCCCCATGTTGCTGAACACTTACAACCTACAATCTCCAAAATAAATATAAAACGTCTACATCCAACCTCATAAAAGTTTTCAAGGTAGTTCCCATTGAGAATTTTTCCCTACAAAATTTTCTCCTGGTTTTTGTTGAAGTTTGGATTTTAACTTGTTTTCAAAATATGCAATTATAGTATGGAATATATTTTTCAAATTCTATTTCTGTCCTTCGCCCGTGACAGTGGACTTAGAATCACTCCATCTTGTTATAATCATTTGTTTTAGCTTGTTAGTAACCTGCTGCATCATTGACAAATACGGAGCTGTTGTGACCAAATTCATGACCTTTATTTTGCTGAAATTAGAGCATCCAAACACACTATGGTTTCAAGATATGGTAAAAGTTGGAAAACATCTTTGGTAGCACACAGTGAGATCTCAAACATAATGCTGTGTAACGCTGCTCACTTCAGTTTAGCTTGGTATTTTCAGTGACTTAATATATGATTTATAAGGCCAATTTAAGGCGTGGCTTTGAAGCAAAACCTTTGTGGAGTGCGGGGTGCTGGTGAAAATTTGTTTTAAGACATAGAAACAAAATAAATCAACGACACCACTGGCTGTCAGAAACAAGCCACCAAAGTGCCCTAACTCACTGCCGGGCTGCGAGGGTGGGACAACGCGTCCGCAGGGGGAGGGTGACAGGTCCCGCGTTTAAAGAGGCGTATTCACAGCGCTGAAAACACGTCCCAGGAGGACATCACAGTTACAAAATTGGAAGCAAACTGAAAGCACTGCTGTGTTAACAGCACTTCTGGTGTTTAAACTTCCTCTCCTATCAGACACCCAGACCACTTGGGGATCATAAATCATACTGATGAAGCAACAGTCTACAAGCTCTTAGTCGTGCTGCTGAGGCTCTGCACACAGAAAAGGCAGCTCATCCTCAGAACATGTTAGTTCTAGCCGAGACGAGCGCCGCCCCTCCCAGGGTGGAAGAGGTCCAGTGCAACCAGCTGCTGCCAAGTAACCGCTTCCCTTCGCGAGTGATGTCACATCAGGGCTCTGCGTTGGTTCTGCTGCTGCCTGGCTGAACGTCAGGCAGCAACAGTTGCTGGATCAATCTTGGTGAGAGGGAACCCACGCTGCTGGGCCAGTGAATGGCCTGTCAACACATGAGCCTCGGTGCTGGCACGAAGGTGGCTGATGATGGAAGCTGACTGCAGTCAAGTGGCTGAGCTGTTCTATTTTGATTTTTAGGGACTCTGATCCCCAATGTACCACCTCTGTCTTAAGATCCTTTAGTGCGATGTTGGGATTTGCCAGACCCTACGAGTTTGTGGGTCTGTCAGAAGCCATCTCCCGGTGGGTGTCTCTGGCCCCATGATCATTTGCTGGTCTGTGCTCAGGTGCATGTCTGGAGCTGTTTCTCAAAAGGTGGCATCCTTTTGGTCCAGACCATGGAAATCTACAGTGTGACTCTCCAGTTGGGACTTGCCATGAACTCCTCGGTGGTATATTTTTATAGGCACTTTTCCCTAAAATAATAAGGTCCACCAGGTCCTGTGGCTCCAGTCGCAGGGTCAGTTGCACTGCAGACAGGGCCTGTTACGGAATCATGTACTGCTCTAAGCCCTGCTCAGAAGTTTCAGTGCATTCTGAGTTGCATGGATTGAGCAGCACTCCCAAGTGTGGAATTTGCTTCTTTCTTAGTAGTTGGGTGGGAGGCACTAAGTGTAATGATCTTTTTACCTTTAGAGAGAGTATCTTGACGTGCTTAAGACCCCTGCACCCCTAAGACCTACGCTGATGTGGAATCCTCCTCCATCTCTGCAGGTTTTGTCTCCACCTTCTGAATATCATGTGTCTTAGAAGTCCTCCTAACGCATGTGCTCCTCCACATGCAACTGGTCAGATTATCACGGTGCCATTGATAAAATGGGCCAATGTAATGTTCTGAAGAATATCAAGATGGCTCGGACTTTTGGGACCATACTGTGACAGTGGGCATAGTGATGTGCCCAGCCCTGGGTCAACGTATATGTATACGGCCTTCTGTCCCAGGTGACTGCAAACTATGAGGATGGAAAAGCTTGCCTTTGTCAAATCAATGACCACATATGTTATGTGCACGAGGCCTTGCTAATCTGCTCCCACGAAGACAGTACCTACGCACAGTGTCTGTAATTGAGGCATAAACGTACTCAAGTTGTGGTAGTCCACTGTCATGCTCAAAGATCCACCCAACTTTTGTAAATTGGTTTAAAAAAAAAAAAAAAGAGAGAGATCCTGAGAACTACCTTCCAGACGTTCTTAGGTCTTGAGTAGTGGCAGCAAGTTGCCGATTCCCAGAACGTAGCACGTTTGGGGCTTCCTGGCTTTGTGCGGGGTGGGAGGGCGGTTGCAGAGTTTCCATTAGTCCTCCTTCTTACAATGGCTGTGCCCCGAGAGCCCAAGGGAGTGATGTGGGGTTTCTTCCAACGACAAAGTCTTCCTTCTCTGATTCCCCGGGACAAGGAAACGTCCCAGCGTGAGCCCAGGGGCCTCGTAGACCCAGAGTGAGTGGCACTGGCCCTGAACCCGTGCTTACAGCTCTCTCTCACCCCCATTCCAGCAGGAGGACATGAGATTATGTCCAGCCCCTGTTGTTCTCCATCAACCTAGGTTCTGTGTCCACCCGTCCTTGACTTGGTTGGGTGTCCTTTCCCCACTGAACAATGGAGTGAGCAAATGGCCACAAGCCTTTCAGGGAGGAACGAGGGATTGTTTGCTACAAACTCACCATGCTCGTGGAGGGTGCTGCCCACTGAGGACTGGCCTCTCATCTAGTCGGTGAGCTCCAGCCTGAAAGCTGCCCCAAGTCCTGTAATAGACAAGAGGCTGTGCGTCTTTGCTGAGCCAGGTGCCCTGACATCGCTGATCGTCCCTCCCTGAGTCTGGTGGCTTGTACACGTTGAGCCGGACCCTGCCTCAGCTGAATGCCATACGCACGATCAGAGCACTGGGGAACAGGTGATCTCACAACGACCTCTTCTGTTGAGTGGTGGCGACTTCTCAGCACTCCAGTGTCTGAGCCCCCGTTCTTCTTGTCCCCCGGGAAGTAGGGGCTTCACAGCATCCAGACCAGAGGCGCTAGTTCTGGCCACCGCAGCCTCGTCGCACCCGCTGGGGGGGCCTGGTCGGGCACCGCCCTCAGGAGTCTCCGCTCCTAGGTCACTGTCTAAAGGGACAGGGCTCCACTCTGCTTGGCTCTGAACAGTTTTAGATCCTCCGCGTAGGGCACAGTGTCCCCTGCGCCCAACCATTCCATCACTCCACAGCCCGACTCACTGAGCCGGCCGTGCCTACCCCCACAGCAGGGGTAAGAATAAACAAAAGTGTGAGTGTGTGTGTGCGCACGCGTGTGAGTGTGTGTGCATGTGTGTGTGCGCATTTCAGGTGGAGTGGGAGAGGTTGTGCGGGAAGAGCTCTCTCAAACTCCATTCTCTCCGTTTGTTGACGTGGAGTTGATGTATAATATTATATAAGCTGCAGGTGTACAACTCAGCGATTCACAATTTTTAAAGGCTATACTCCATTTATAGCTATTACAAAATATGTGCTATGTCCCCCGTGCTGTACAATGCACCCTTGGAGCTTATTTTCTTCTTAATAGTGTGCGTTTTGTTTCTTTTACACAGCACCTTCTGACTCACCTGCTCACTGACGCCCAGCACTGGGACACACAGAAGCTCGCTCTCTGGGCTGCCTTTGGGTTCCCCCCCAGGGATCTGACAGCACGCACTGAACCTAGCTGTCAGAATATATATTGATTTCTAAAAGGCACTTAATAGGTTTCTCATGATATTCTTGCAGATAAAATGAGTGAAAATTGAGTGGCTTTGAGTAACTGCTCACAAAGCTTACCAAGCTCTGCATCACTGTCACCCTAGTTAGGTTTCTTGAGACATGTACTGGGTTCTGCCGTCTTCGACATTTTAATCAATGACTTGGATAAAAATAAAGGTACACTTATCAAAGCAGAGGCAGATGGAAAAATATTAAGATTTAAAAATAGATTTAAATCGTGGTACAAAATTAATAGGGTGAAATTTAGAGAAGTACGCCGTGTTAGAATTCTACTGTGGCTGAGAGACCACGCAGCTGAAACCGCCAGTTTTGTGGGTGAGGAAACTGACACCCAGAGAGCTGAGGCGACGCGCCCGCGGCCCCTCAGCCTGCCGGGCCAGACTCAGGCCTGAATCCTCGATGGTTTTCCCAGTGCCACGTGAACTATGCTCTGATTTTTCTCACTCAGTAATATCTGTAGATATCCTCAAAATCATTCTCAAAAGTTGATTTTTTAAATGTTTAAATTTTTTAAATAATTTGAAATAATTCTTACATTTTCAAGCATCTGAGGAATTTAATCATACTGCTTTCAAATATCTCTTTACTATTTTTCATGCCATACTTGACTTGTTAAATTTTTTTATATCTGAAGAGATTTTGCTGTTGACAAATTTACATATTCCTAATGGTAAAAAAGTATTTTCAAAACAGGTTGACATTTCAACTTCCAAAAACAGATGAGAATTTATCCCACATAGTATGTTCCTCAAAAACCTGCCACAGATCATTCTGCTCCAGACATCTTCTGTGCACTCAGAATCCATCTTGCCTGAGTCCAAAACTCCTATCTGCTTGTTGTGATTAACAGTTTTGGCGTTAAAATCTTCTGGAGCCATGAGGCATCTATCAAACTGCTCTTGAACTTCTATTTTTCTCTCTCTGCCCCTCAGACACTGAGACATTCCATCACTGTGTCACTTTCCATTTACTCACACAGGATTAGTATGTTTTCTTTGTTGCTGTTGCTGTTATGGTTTTTTAAATTCTTTCTTTCTTTTTTTTTATGGAGGTGAGTTCGGCTTACAGTGTTGTGTTAGTTTCTGGTGCACTGCGTAGTGGTTCATCATGTATATAAACATACATAGATTCCTTTCCGCTTTCTTTTCCATTCTGGGCCATTGCTGGGTGTAAGTGCGGTCCCCTGTGCCGCACAGCAGGACCCTGCTGTTTATCTGCTTTACATACAGTAGTAGTGAGTGCACATGCCCAGATTTTTAATTTGCTGAATTCTGAATAGATTTCTGAAACTACGCTCACCAACGAAGAGCCCTTTGTCTTGCTCCAGACGCACACAAGTCCCTTGCAGTAGTACACGATGGACAAGGCAGACGTGGAAAAGCCATGGGCTTTTTGTTTGTTTGTTTGTTTGTTTTTGGATTCTTTTTAGCAAGAATAAGTCTCCAAAATGTGATCTGACTTCACCAAAAGCTCATTGTGTCTCAGACGGCACCAGCAGCCGCGAAGCGTTTGGGTGGAGAGCGGCTTTGTTGCGCTCCGTTCTGCCACCATAGACCACTTTTGGAACACCGACCCGGCGCTGGGCGGGGATGTGCCTTCACAACACAGAGCCCTCTCATCACAGGACTATCTGCAGGGGGAGGATCTGAAAATCACGACTGAAACTGAATAGCTGTTAAAAAAGACGAGGCGCGGCTTCACCTGGTGGAAACACGCGCTTCAGTTATGTGTGTGCTTGCTTGTTTGTTTGGTGCGAGACATTCTGAAATAGTCACGAAGTGGGCCCATGACTTCCTTTTCATCATGTTCCATTCAGTCTGAAGTCATCTAAATTTTCTGTAACGAAGGGACTCTGGTAAAGCTGAATTTTCTTTCCGATTAAAAAGGCCATTAATCCTCTTTGCTTTTATTAATCTAAAATGACTCAATGCCTTTCTTTTTTAAGAAACCACAAAGAGTTACATTTCTGTGCTCAGCGCCTGGATGTGTTACCCCCTGAGCCAAACGATGCAAACCCCAGAAGCACTTTTGTTCTTTCGGCCGTTGGGCTACACAGGCAGTCTGCGGTGGAAACTTCATCTGTGTGTTCCTAGTCCACCCAGCCTGAGTGTCTGTGGATTTAAGAGTTGCCCCACTGTAGCCACAGGCTTGTTTTATACCTGTGAAAGGATTTTATTTCAAAGCACAATTTATTTTATTAATATGTAATATCTTATTTCTACCTGGTGTTAGTAGGTAGCTCAAAAAGACATTGGAAATAAAGTGTGCATTTTCTCTTTCTTCTCTTGAAATGTCCTTTTTTTCCACAATGAGACCCATTTTAGAGCTATTAGAAAAATTGGGTCGAATGTATTTTATTAGTTAAACCATTCAAAGACTATATGCATTCATAGAAAGAAAGCCTTGATCAGACCTTTGCTAAGAGGGAAACTTCAAATATTGTTAAACCATCCAGAAAGCCAAGTTCTCTGATACGACTGATATTGAAATAAAAATATAATAACTCACACTGATTTTTGTCAGTGAAATGAGAGAAGATCGTTAAAGAGTTAAGTTTAAAAACAAAGCAAAGCGTAAACCCTGATGACCACCTTGCCCTGTGGTCTAGACTTCAACAACAGCGCTTTGCGCAGGGACGGCCCTGGGGCATTACATTTACAAGGTGGACAGTAGACCCGGCAGAGCACTTAGGTATTAAAAAATGTAAATTTCTTTGTTTTTATAATTCAACCAAATCTGTTAGAAGACTCTAATTCATTATCAGAAAACGTAACAATTGTTGATGTTGAGGAAACTTAGTAAATGTAAATGCATGTTTAACCCAGTCATCTCCAGTTTCCAACAAACCTCTTTCTTCCTTGGATGCATCTAATTTAGGGAGATTGCGTCCCAAGGTCTTGGGGTTGTTGTTGAGGGACACGTGCTGGTGTCCACGAGCTGGCTGACTCCCCTCCTCCTGGAGCCACGGAGTTGGCTTCATTGCTATTAATCCACACATCCTCTTCCCACCTCCACCTAATTTCTCTCCCCTCACCATTTCTCACCTCTCTCAGAGGCAGGGGAAATTTCTGGGGGCCCCCGCACAACACTTTGCACAGGACAGTCCAAGGAGCTGGTCAGATCCCATCTGTCCAGATTCAGCATGCGGACATTTCAGACCGCCTGTTGCTGACGTTCAGGATTATCTGGAGCTGTGTCCACATCCCCGGTCCCGCGTAGAAGTTGGTGGTCTCCTCTCTGAATTCCCTATCTCCTGGCGTCCCACCAGCCACTCCCCAGCCCTGGCCTGCGCCCTTCCAAGACATCCTCACTGGAGTCTGCCTTCCTTGCTTCCTCCTGCCATTCTTGTTCCCCAAGCTCTCAGAGATTCTTACATTTTCCTTTAATCTCGTCTCCATTTGGAGCAAAAGGAAGGGCGGTGTTTTTCCAGTTCTTTCTCTCCCAAACCTTGGTTGTTTTATATGTGTGTACACACACACACACACACACACACACACACACACACACACACACACACACACACACACACACACACACACACATCTTTCTTTTCCCCATAAAGCCTAGAGTTTCCTGCCACCATGATTTTCTCGCTCAGTCGTAAACTTCTCCCCCGGGGGATGAGCGGCTCACGACCCCGCGGCTCCGAAGTGGGAGGAGCGTCCCTGGGTCACTGGGTTGCAGGTGACAGCGGGGAGGGAGCACGGATGAGGGGCAGTGCCTGGTTTACACTTTGTAATGCTGTTTACCGCACACTCCTACAGTGCTTGTGGGCTTATTAAGGAAAACCAGGGGCCTGCGTGGAGAGGAAGCCGGCGTCTCTCACCAGCACGCGGCTCCCCAGGGGCAGGGCCGCGGCGGTGCGGTCAGCGCTGCGGGACGTTGGCGGGACCGCGCCCCCCACCCCTCCACCCAAGCGTTCTCCGGCTCAGCCTGTGCGCCTCCGCGGACCCGAAAAGAAATCAAATGAAGGCCATCTCTCCTAAAACAGGGCTAAAGTTTTGACCCTTGCGAGATGCAGAACAGGTCTGTTTTTAGACCTTGCATCTTCGAAATGGTAGGTACCTCGAGTGGGCCATTTTATGGTGGAACTCTGACAAACGGCTAAAACGCGCGCCCTGTGCTGAAGGTCGGTGGTGGACGTCCTGGGGGTCACGTTCCCGGCACCCCGGCTCACCTGGAACGGACCCCCGAGTGCCGGGGTCGATGCCCTCAGTGCGCGGGGGACAGGGCTCCTGGGCCACCGTCTCCACCTGGGCACCGCCTCTCCTCTGTCCAAATCCAAGAGCAGGCAGGGTGGGTCTAATGTTAAAAGTCTAACCTTTACTCATGTTATCTAACTTTTTTGAGCCTCCATTTCCTCAGATGTTAAATTACCAGGTATTTAAAGCGAGTATAGACCATGCAAAACTTACGTACCAAGTCTGCAGACCCGCGAAGACGGAGCTGCTCGGGGACGCGCGTTATCATCACCCCGCATGTAGAAAGGCTGATTTTGAACAAAGCTGCTTATGCTATTTGCATGCTAGTTCTGAACTGCATGTCAACTTAAGCAGAAAAGAGTTACCCCTGTTTTAAAACATTAATTTTGCAACAAACGTATCAGCTTCTTAAGGCTGCTTTCTGGAACCCCAAAAGGAACTCTGCTCTCAGTGTATAAGCAAATTCAGATGCTTTTAGTCCATCTCATCTAATCTAATAGCTATATCAAATAATTTAGAAGTAAAAAAAAGTAAGCCCCAGAACAATATATTTTTATACATCTTGCAGGTGCAGTGTGCTCATTCTGAGTGGTTCTTATGCACCCTGATTTTGGCAGTATGTTGTGGTATCTGACTTCAGGAAACACTAATGACCCATAAAATTAAAGGATTAGCTTGAACCAAAGACAGCTCCTGACTATGGAATTGCATACCAGTGAGAGATTAATAATGCCCATTGCTTATTCCTTTTCTCAGTTAGATTTCAATACTTGACATGTGCATAAAATTGTCTATTTCTGGTCTACTGTGCTAGATTGAGAATCCGGGGCAGTTTGTTTTGAAAGCTGGAAGACAGTATTTGAGGGAGGCAAAAGAAGGCTAGAATTTGGCTTCTCATTTTGGAAGACAGAATAGAAGATTCTAAGAGTTCATTCTGAGAGATTAGCTCAAGATTCAATTAAAAAAATAACGTGGCATGAGAAAAGAAGGGCAGGCAATGGTGATATCTAATAATTCTGGCAGCTAGAGATTTCTCAGTTTACTTTTATTTTTAAGCAAGAGACCAGCTGTGCTACAGTAGGGTGGTATAGCAGGATTCTAAGTTTTTAAAAAGATCTGTACTGTGCAAAGACTTTTCACAGGACCCAAGTGGAATAAATTGTTCAGTAATCAACAGATGTACGCTCTCATGATTATTCTTGCAGAAGCCTAATGGTATTTTGCATTTATAGTTAGTTACCCTTGATGGCTGAAAAAAAAACCCCACTATTTTTTGAGACCCACTATTACCTTTCTCCCCAAATTATCTGGATTATATAAATTGTAACATTAGTGTTTATTCACGATTTAAAATCAAAATTCCATTTGAGATCTTAACTCACTTATTTCTTCTCTGTTCTTTTTCTCCCTGGCTTTCTTTCTAAAACATAAAGATTGAATGACATTTAATCGTCCCAAATGGAATAATCAAGACAGCTTGTCACCCTCTATAATATGTGAAGGCAACAGTCAACAGTGAGGCCGAATTTCTTTTTGCACTGTTTGGAAAGAGTGCTATAAAATCTTCTTTAGACCTCAAAATATCATTTTTTTTTAAATTAGAGCTTATCTTAACCATCTCATTCCCCAATTTTACCTTTTAATTGCCTATTTAGAATGTCCAGATCACTCAGGGCAACAATAGTGAGAAACAGAGTCAGTTTTAAAAGAAAGAAATCACTTACAATCCATCTTAAAATATTTGCCTCAAGACAAGGCAAAAGTACAAGAGGACTGGTTTTAAATAATAACACTGGCTCCTTCATTAGAGAAATAAATTAAATTCTCCTTGGATTTCCCACGGGCTGCCATTTACCATTATGCACTTTTGATAATGAGTTTGACAGGCATTTTTCTCTTTAATTCAAACTGCTCTCCCTAGAGAAACAGCCCATCGGGAAGTCATCTTCTCAGTGCAAATTTCCTATGCCAGGACCACGGACAATCCTGGCATCCGAAACCACTCAGATCATCTAGTCAGATAATGGCTATTTACGTAAAGTTCAGAGGGTTGTTAAATTAATTCCAGGTGTCTGACTAACCTGCATTCACATTAGCAACAGGCACATCATATATATACGTGTGCACATGCACACGAAATGTGTGTACATTAATCTACTGTCTGTCGATTTTATCAAGGGATTAGGACAAGACCAGGGGGACTAAAATCCTGTGACTGTAACATGTAACTCTGAAGCCGATCTTCTGAGATGAGCCAAATCGTATAGCTCTCCTATTTTTACTTTTATCAATATTGCTTTGAATTAAGGAGAGGAGGAAAACCTTGGGCATAGACGTATTCATTCCATTAAAATCATGTCTGTTATGAACCTAAGGTAAAGTCTGAGATGTATTAGGTTTTTTTTAATTAATTATTTTGGGGGTGGTAATTAGGTTTTCTTTATTTATTTATTATTTTAATGGCGGCACTGAGGACTGAACCCAGGGCCTTGTGCATGCTGAGCACGCGCTCCACCACTGAGCTGTACCCTCCCCCCGAAAGACATGTTAAAAAGTGAGGTCTTGGTTTTCACTCCCCCTCAGCAGAGAGGCTCTGAGCTGTTGGGAACACGGCGCAGTGCCTTCCCCGAGGCTTCCTGGAGAGGTGTGTGGGTGTCTGCACTCCTCCTTGGATAGCACGTGGGTTGTTTGGGGAGATTTGGCCCAAGGCGTAAACTCCTCCTGTGTGGAAAACACTGCTTCGTGTTTCTGGATTCTCCTGCTCCACTCCTCGTGCTCCTAGAGGTGGGATGGGCCCGCGTTCCGGAACCGCTCCCTCGTTTGCCTGGAGTCACCACTGTCCTAGGGAGAATCATACTGACAATAATGCCTCATGGTCACAAACAGAGGCTTTCGGTGTGATACACCAGGTGCCCTCCCAGGAGCTGCTTTCAAGATGCAGGCACTCACCTGGGCTAGGATAATTTAGGTTCCTGAAGGACCGTGGTAGCATCAACAAAAGGGGAGAAAGAAATGTGCACTCTCCTAGGGCATCGGACTTCCCCCTATTGTCCATTCAACAAATCAGAAACAGATCTGAGGACACATAAGATACTTGAAAGCCCCACTCTGCGCGTGGGCGCAGCACGGTGATGCATACAGAGGGTGGAACCATAAAAGCTGCTCTGCTGAAGACACGCTGCGAACACGTCATCACTCTTCATCTTTCAGGGCTGTGATCACTGAGGTAACGAGCTCCCTTCCCAGGTGGACAGCCCTGAACCCATTCCACACACAACTGACCACGGCCGAAAGCCACCCTCCGAGCTGCCTAGCAGAATCCTCCTCCACGCCCCACCCCCATCCTAAGGTGTTTACAGTCCAGCCAGGCAGGTGAGGCAGCCACACACAACTGCGATTCATGCCTCAAAGGTTTGTAAGGGACTTTTACGGCAGTGCAGGTGAGGAGATTGCTATACACTGACAGAAGCATCTGAGAGTTTTATGCTGAAGATTTCAGTTAAATTCCAACCAAGGAATATCCTGGGTTTCAGAAGAAACAGACCGGTTGAGCGTCTTTCAGACAGATGAATGAACGTGAGGACGAGATCGGGGAGAAGAAATCTCTGGCATGTTTGGTGATCAGGCTAATTCCTCACATAAATGGGCCGTGAAATGAAGTCATTTGAAAAAATGTTGGAGAGCTGATTGGGATCACATTCTTGGATATCAGATTACATTCAAAATTTTATTATTAGTAGTAGTAGTAAAGGAAGCCCATTGCAAATCTTAAAAAAAATTTGTGACTTTATCAGAGCTGCATTAGAAAGATTAATATGATGAAATTAGTAGGAGGGAACAAGAAAGAAAATTAGAAATGGGTAGAGAAGCTTAAAATCCAAACTTAGGTGACAACATTGAGGAAGGAGAGAAGGAACCAAACTGTGAAAAAAAACCCCACAATTTGTGGTTATTTAAATGTGGTTATCGAATTAACAATTTGCAGTAGTTGCTTTCTGTAACAGTAGAGCCCAAAGCCTGTGGGAGTTTTCCAAGGGGCATCAAGGAGTCTGAACTCCATTCTGCTCTGAGGCGTTCAGAGTATTAACACAGCGAAGTCTACAAGAAGCCCCGCTTAACTTTATCTCAGCAAGAAACTCCCAAACGTCTCAGAGAGCAGAAACGGGGGCGCGTGTGCAGTCGTGTGCAGAGCACCTGTCCACGTTTGAAGCTCTCCGCGGCTTCCAGCTGTGCAGACAGCCGCCCGCAGTTCTGCCTTTTGTTGTGACGTAAGCACAACGGCTTATATTTTTATTCTGCGCTGATCATTGCTTATCAGTGTCTGCATTTAGGAGAGGGCGGTCATTGTGAGCCATACAGATTTCTGAATCACCAAATATTTTGAAGTCAACATTTTGTAGGCTGGCTTTCATTCTTACGAAACTTATCTACTTGAAAATATCTTGGAAACTCATGATAGAATGAAAATCATAAGAAAAGACTATAAAGCAAGTGAAAATTAAACAGTGAAGCTCCTGTAATTGCTGGGCTGGTGAACAATAATGCAAATAAACTCAGCATTTTTAAAATGAGCAGGTCATATTATTATGCATAATAGGGATTGTATCACAATATTCTTTATAAAGAACACAGACATAATTCTACTAATTTGCTTTTGCAGTCAATATGGGGTAATTTTATTTTTAGATGAAAGTTTTAGGGCATGTCAAAAGATGCCTTGACATGTTTTATGTTACTAGAATAAAGACATAATTCTCTCATTTCTTATAAAAATTTAAATCTATGTCTTCATGTTAATCTAATTGTATTTTCTATTCTTAGGTCTATAGCTGCTACTACAAAAACAACACGTTCATTCATAAAGTGTATGATTTAGAATCTAATTATATTAAAATCCTACAAAAGTTAGCAAATAGATAAATAATAAAACTTTCTCGTTTTGATTTTTAGAAAAATGTAAAGAGTTCCATTTTCCAAAAGAGCAAAACAAAGAACCATCTTGTGACTTTGCAACAGAAAAGAGTTTGTTTTCATTTTGGGTATTATCTGCTGATGTTTGACAGTTGCGTTTTTTTTTTTCCCAGATGAGAACTGTGCATCAGAGTTTAAGTCCCAAGAGATGTTATCAGTCTGAACAGCCCAGTGAACAAATACTTGTGAGCCTCCTTCCAAATGAAATGTTCTACAGAAAGGTGGAAGTGGTAAGAGACCGTTGAAACGGTGGTTGAGAAGGTAGGTCTTTGTGGTACTGATGGGAAACGGGCGTTAGGGGAAAGCTGCCTCACCACACAGGAAACAGAAAAACTCTTGAAAGCATCTTGTCCAGCTGTGATGGAAGAATTTACATAGATAACATTTTAAAGCCAGAGAGTTTGCATGTACTCAACTGGTGACCAAGAAAGGAGGCGGTGACGGGGGGCAGGGAAAGGAAAATGTTTTAAGGTTACAAGAGCTGTCCACTGTGCATTTTGCAAATCACATACCTACCTATCTTCCCAGAAAAGATCTCTAAAATAAAGACTTACACTTCATCATATCGAAAGATGAGATGAGTTTCAACGGAGGTTAAAAAAAAAAAGTTTACAAAACCAAAAGGAATTCAAAGAAGCATGTCGTCATTTCATAGAACTATTATGGAATGCCTTGAAATTAAAATATTTATGTTTTCTCTTTATAGATACAGGATAGATAGCAAATACCAACATTTATAATAAGTATTAAAAATGATAATACAATAAAGGTTCCCAACTTGGTGCTCACTTACGAGGACCTGCTTTGCTTTTGTGATTTCACTTAATTGTTTTGAAAATGTTGTGAGCTTGGAGCTACTCTCCGCATATTACAGATGAGACAGCTCTGCTCACAGCGGTCCAGGTTCTTGACCAAAGACCACAGGACGCAGGCTTTGACCCCAGGTGTGCTGAATTCTGCAATTTCTGCTTGTTAAATATGCTGTGCTACTTCCACGGTCCTATTCTGAACCATAATCAAAATCGTTACGTTCTGGTTTTGTTTAGTTCTGTCTTCTATTTTTAGTTACTTTAAAAAAAATGGGGGGAGGGTAATGAGGTTTATTTCATTTATTTTAGGGGAGGCACTGGGGACTGAACCCAGGACCTCGTGCCTGCTGAGCACGTGCTCTACCACTGAGCTACACCCTCCCCCCTATTTTTAGTTATTTTTTTCTTCTGGCATCTCAGTATTTCATTTGTATTTCCCATATATATCCACATATTTTGTCCTTAGCGAAAACTCTGGAAACGCTCTTTCGGAGACATGTTTTTGCAGCTGCTGCTTTTCGTCATTACTCTGTGTTTTACTCATCATTCTTCCACCAGATTTGATCGCACTACTAGACTCATTTCATTTTGAACACTTTGAAACTAAACACGCTTCAACAACTTAATACTGTGGCTGCAACTCAAAACTCTCACCTTTGTGTAAATAATCGTGTTTTACTATGAAATATATGTGGGAAAAAACAAGCACAAAGCAGAAAATGGCCTAGAAATGAAACTCTTGAATAGCTTCAAGCAGTGGTTTTTCGTAATGTTCTCTTCTTCCAGTGAATTTGTTACAGTTTAAATGTGTTGGTAACTTGCTTAAGCAAAACAGGTACCATGACTGGGGGGATCCCAGAGGGAAAGCCCTGATCTGTTCACCTCCAGCTGTCACTAACACAGAGCCTAACTCATCCCTAAGTCTTCTTCCACTGCTCATCCGTCTTCCAGCGACTTCTTGAACATAGGAAAGTCAACCTCTCTCTTTTTAAAGAGTGATAGGAAAGCTCTTCAGTAGTTTTCTTAACGTTGCTCCGTACTTCTGCGTCGCGCTCTAACTGAGCTGACTTCAGCCTAAAAGATCATCCAAATGCTGTTTTACTGCTTTTCTGTTTTGCTAAATGACTCATTTCTCATAACACGTTTTTGTGTGTTTTACAAGCGTTCACAGTTCACGTGTGATGCGTAGCTTGGCCTGTCTGAGCTTTCCTGCCCGGGAGTGGTTACAGCTCAGCCTCTGGGAGGCGACCGTTCACGCTGGGAAGTGGCTATGTTGGTAAACATTACTTCTTGCCTACAACTCTCTACAAGGTCCACAGTCCTCCTGCCATCAGTGCCTTGCATGCGGCTCTTTTGGAGTTTGAAATGTAATAGCTTCCCAGGAATAAAGCATTTCCATGAGAGGGAGCACGTGGAGCAAACTAGTCCGGTCTTCTCATTTCACAGCGAGGCGAGCGCGACACAGCCCTTTACGTGCACTGAAGACTGGGTCAAGGCTCCAGCTGCTTCCTGGTTCCCAGTGCTGTGTGCTGAATTTAGCATAATTACTATCCGTTGGTTTCAGTCAATAAGGCTTCAAGCCCAAAGGCTCAGGACAGATGAAAAAGAAGTGTTCAAGATAGTCTGAATGCCTTTTAAATGCCCAAATATTCCTGTTTTAGGGAAACACTATGGCGACATCAGAGGATTCAGTCAGATGCAAAGTTTGGACGTCCTCGTGGCCACCAATTCACACACGTCCAGATTTGGAAGGCACAAATCTCTAAGAGCATCTGGAGATGATCCTGCTCTTCTTGGATTGGATCCTTAAGACAATTCCTTCTGCAGGGAACCACATGAAACCACCAAAATGGAATAAACTCCCGTTAATAGGAAGGACTGCATATACACAGCCATGAATGAGGAAATATAAAGTCCATGATTTTTTAAACTATTTTTTATTATAGTCTAGTCAGTTTACAATGTTGCGCCAATTTCTGGTGTCCAGCATCATGTTTCAGTCATACATACACAGACATATATTCCTTTTTGTATTCTTTTTCATGATAGGTTACAAGTTATTAAATACAGTTCCCTGTGCTCTACAGAAGAAACTTGTTGTTTACCTGTTTTATAGACGGTAGTTAGTATCTGCAAATCTCGAACTCTCAGTTATGCCTTTTTTCATGTGCTTATTGGCCATTCATATGTCTTCACTGGAGAATTGCTTGCTTACATCTTCTGCCCATTTTTGGATTGGGTTATTTGGTTTTGTTATTAAGTTGTATGAGCTGTTTGTATATTCTGGAAATTAAGCCCATGTCAGTGGCATCATTTGCATGAAACATTATGCTGTACACCAGAAATTGACACAACCCTGTAAACTGACTATATTTATATATATATATATATATATACTTATATATATATATAATATATATATATGTAAATTCTATGATTAATGACGTTGAGGATTTAATACTTGGCTTCCGTAACAGCATTTAACAGCTTCTTTCATCAGAAACATTTCTAGTGCTGCCCTTTCAATACAGCTCTTTGTCTGGTCTGGAACAAACTGGAGGAGACCTGGCAAAGCGCCTTTAGTCATGTATTTCAAATTCTTTAAGCATCTTTAATCTCATTCCTTCAACGGAATCTCTTTACTTTGTTCCGAAAGTTAACAGTTCACAGTCTTTGAATCGCACGTGGTCTGTCCTCTAACTCCCGCCCGGCACTCTTTTCTGTGCCTGTCTTCAAGCCCATGATGAAACTCAGAACTCACAAGCAGGGTGACCTGGGCCACGTTTGAAGAGAAGCTCATTTTGATGTTTCCATCTGCGTGCTCTTTCTTTGCACTCCCACATCGCAGGGAGATGCTCTGATTTTCACTGTCTATATTATTTATCTTGATCCATTCTGAACAAATAACTAGTCCCCGCATGCCAATTTCAATTAATTCCTTGTTGAATCAAAGAGGCGCTCACACACACACGCTCACACGTATGGACTCACACAGAAAACCTGGGGTCCCTGCGAGTGTACCACACGCATTTTATCCACGTGCACAAGTAATAATTTTTGCACCGCACATTTTCAGACATACACGATCGAGGCCCACGTGTATTCTGAAAAGCTGCCCTGCGCTTGCTGTTGTTCATTGGTTTCAGAGACTCCACGGCTGAAGCAAGGACTTGGGGGAGTGTACACGCTGAAATATGAGGCACTTCTTGGGGCCAGAACAGAGCAAAGAGAAAGAGCTTCATGGGGATTAAAAATAATAATAACAACGTTTCAAAATTTAAGAAAGAATTGAAATTATGTTGGAAAATATAAGAGGACTAGGCTGGGGAAGGGCTAAAAAAGAGTAAGAAGGAAACGCAGACATGAGCGAGGGCCAGGCTGGTGGGCAGGATGTAAGGACACCGGGGAGAAGATAAGTTAGGCGCGCTACTTTGGTCACATAAAATAAAACTCTCTATCTGTATATGTGTGTCTATAATAAAGAGCAGAGAAAACAAAGCACAAGGCTGAAATCTCAGTGCGCGAAGAAATGAGAAATACCCTCGCCATCACTCGTTCCTTCACTTTCCATCGCATGAAACAAAAACCTCTAGCGACGAGCTGAATGCAGCATCACCGTGTTAAGCAAAGGAATTCGTATGGAATCCTACGTCTTCTCCTCACCCTCCCTCTTATAAAATGCTTATGTGCATGATTATTCAATGTGTTGCACCATGATTATTAATCTCAGTCATGTTAACATTTTGGACATCTTTAAAAGCGCAGAATTTTTGATCAGTATGTAATGTCTGTTAGGATTAAATAAGATCATTTCCAAAAAAATGCCTAGAATGTTTACCAAAAGAAATACATAGAATTTTTTTTAAATCCCAGGTTTGCCTCAGAAACACCCTCTTCTCTGTGAACGGGAAACATTTTTGAGGGTTCAGTTTAGTACCTGAGACGTTTAAATTGCCTAAATTAACTTGAGGTTGTGTTTATTTGGCCATTGGCTCCTTTCTCGTGATCTGAATGACGATGATGATGGTGGTGCCATGGTGATGAGAAGGAGGAGGAGGAGAGAGAGGAAGAAAAGAGGAGGGAATTTTCTAAAACAGTCACTAACTCCTGAAGACCTCATTTCTAAAACAGGAGGCTGAACTAAATCATCTCCAGACTCATCCACTGGTCTAAAAATACGAGATTTGTCACAGACACAGAGAACAAGCAGGTGGCTTCCTGAGGGAGCTGGGTGGGGGGGACTGGGCGGAGTAGGTGGTGGGGATTAAGAGGTCCAGACCTCCAGCTACCATGTAAGTGAGTCACGGCGTGAAGTGTGCAGCATGGGGAACACAGCCAGCAGTGCTTCCGGGACTGCGTGGGGACAGTCGGGCTCCAGACTCACAGTGGTGGTCAGTTCCTAATGTGTATAAATGTTGAATCTCTATGTTGCACACCTGAAACTGATATAATACTGTGTGTTAACTAGACTTCAATAAAAAAAAAGTAAAAATAGCAAAATAAAATAAAAAGATGAGATTTGTTATGCCTGGGTTTTAATTTCCAGTTTTTACTTAATGTGACCTAATTTTAAAAATTAATTTACAGATAGACTACACTAAGTGAAAGCAGTTCAACAAGCCTTGCTCACATCCAAAGAAAATCTTGACTTGAGCTTTTTCTCTCTGTAGTTAGAGTTTAAAAAACACACTATTAAATTCTCATTATTTGAGTCAGATGATCTCATATTATGTTGTAAAGCATGCTTAAGTTGAAAGAACCCATCCCCTAGTCACAGAAACTCACTATTTCTCTGAATTTAAGGAAGTTTATGAGCATAAGACTTATGCTAAAACCTGTCTTTTCAGTTTTGAAAGGGAAGTTATAATGCCAGATTTGAAGGATGTCGGCCAGTTTAAAAAGATTACTTATGCGAGTTATCTAGCAAAATCAAAAGATAAATAAATAATAGCTACTATAATTAAAAACATACATTTGTTTCTTTGTGCTCATGTGACATTACTAAAATTTATTAAAAACTGGGTTTTTTTTTTAATTTTATGTTCCTACAGCCCTAAAGCTCCCTTTTACATTTCACTAGAGTTTACATTCTATTTCATGAATGGGGTTACATTTCAAATAGTGCTGAGTGTGCATATGATTTTATTATGTCAATTACACAAACTTGTAGTATTTTAAAAACTATTTTTAATAAAAAATACCATTTTCAAAAAGATTAAAATTGGACTGCTGTTTGTTCCTAAGGTTTCCAATGACTATAAACCATCATTGAGTTCTCACTGAGATATGAATGAATCTTCATCTACTGGCAGAGATAAGAAATATGAATGTGTTTTGAGAGGAAATGCACCGTGTGGTTTGAGATCACAGTAACTGATTTTGAGTCTATTATATCCGCTAATACACAGATGAACACGCTGTAAGTAGGTCCCTATCAAGAAATGAACAGATAAGATTCTTACTGGCTTGAGGTCCAACACAAAACACGACTGAATCTAATTATGTGTCTCTGCGTGAACCGTGGCCACGCTGCTGTTACCGTTTTTTGATGAGCAGGTTGCCTGAAATACTCCCGGTTTTTAAACGACAGGGGCAAGCAGAAAAGTATGATGACGTCTCTTTGAAGAGACGGTTGCGCTGGACACAATGCCCACTTGCTAGTCAAGGCGCCTCCAAGCACTTTACAGTTTTGGCGACACGGGATGAGGCCCTGAGCTAGAAGAAAGGCTGCAGTGGAGACACTCACTGCAGGGATGGTGCCCTTGCATTCACAGCACTAGAAAGTGGAGCTGCCGGGCCGGCTGCGGGGCCCACGCGGGCGCAGCGACGCAGAGCCCTGTGCATCTGCTGAGACCTGGAGGGCGCCGGGCGAGGGAGGAGCCCTGAGACAGCAGAGAACCGGCGATCCTGGTTTGGATGAGGTGGTGAGTAGTTTCTGGGTCCAGAGAAAAAGAGAGAGGGAAGATTTGGACGAAGATTACTTTCTCCACTGCCAAAACGCCTAAGGATGAATTACACAGACTGGAGCCTACTTTTCAGAAGGTTACAGCTCGTGGGGCATTTCCCGAACTCAACACTTGACAGTGAATTGGAGGCGGCTGCACATTGCTGAGGTGAGAGCGGACGCACTGGACAAACACGTGAATGACAGGCTCGGCCCCAGCTCACCGCCTGGCCGGCCGCCGACCCGCCAGCCGTCACTCCAGCGCCGCGCGCAGAGGTGGTGCGGGCGCCTGAGCCATCGCGGGGCAGCAAGGCCAGGCAACGTGAAGGACCCGGGCTCTCAAGACGGCGTCGCCCGTGACAATCATTTGATCTTTTAGGAAAATAGAGATCGAAGTAACTTGGGTAACACTCATATGTTTAGCCATTCATTACTTTTGATGACATTTTAATCAATGTGCAATGAGGAAAGTATAAGAGGAGACTGAACTCACCACACTTTAATTATTCAGCGGAGTGTCGGGTGACTAGTCATTTTGTTTCAGTTAATTTTCCTGCAGAGCTGCTCCCAGAAAGCCTCCTCAGGTCTAAAAGGTTCTTGAAGCTTACTTTTAATTTCCACCCCTGATGAAACTACCTTTGGCAATCAGAAAGTTCCTGCAGCTGAAAACCCTGAAGGCACTCTTAGAGATACAGAAATGCTCCGGGACAGTAGCTGCAGCTCCGCTGAGCATCTGCGTGCTCGGGGACAGATGAAACCATGTGAGGGAGTTAGGACGGCCTCTGCACGCAAGTTCCCAAGTTGCTGTTGCCACAGCTATCTTTATCCATACGCACGAAGTTACTACATAGTACATACTGTACTTAGGGCATGTACTTTATGTTTCAAATATTTGGGGAATATGGAAGAAAACCACACAAATTAATAAATTCTAAATTCTATATTTAGTATCAATCCACATTCAAATCTCTCATTGTGGTTTTCCTATGATAGTTACATCAATCACATACGTGCCTATGTATACACATTTATGTCAAAGAAAAACGTCCAAACACATATAGCTCTTAGCTACAGATTCCTCCAAAGACCTTATAAATATTCTGCAGTTATAGTATGTAAAATGTTTATACAAAGAATCATTTCCTTTATTTCCTCAGAGACTGAAATTTAGGAATCGAGATTCTCCTGATAAAAACAGGAGAGGAGCACTTCCTTGCTGCTGAGCGATGCCTAGGAGGCGCTCTCTCCTTGTCCAGAGTTTGTTCATTGTTGCCTCATTGTCATTTAAATACAACGAAACATGGTTTATGTCTCATCATCTAAAAATAGGAATTCTGCCAGGAAATACTAGTCTCCTGTGATCTGTAATAAAACATAGCTTGTGACAATAAAATTAAAAACTGGAGTCGAATTAAGTTCACAATGTTTGGACCCTCTGTCAATATGGCTTTCAAAGCCAGAGTGTGCAGGGTGGACAAGTCCAGGGCGTTGTCAACGTCAGGGCGATGAAAGAGCCTGGATTAGGATGAACAGAGTTCAGGTGGATTCATGCAGCGTTCACCGGATGGGCGAGTGCGTGTGTGTGGAGACACGTACACGGGGATAGGCAGATACAGAGACACATGCAGACAGCTATCATCCGTCCCTCTGTCCATCTCCAGTGACTAACCAGAGATCAGCCATGTACTAGATCTGCTCATCTGCTGTGTCATTTAATCGCAGGAAATGCCTCACCTGGGGAGGCACCTCCGTGGTGGATAGAGCATTTACATCTGCTCAGACCACTATTTATAGGACATTTTCTGCATTTCTTGCGTCTGGGTCCCCTTCCTATGTCAAGGCGAATAGGGAGCAACACCCTATTTCCCAGAATACACTCAGTCCCTTTCCTGTAAATATGTCTGTTTCTCACCACTAGATTACTTGTTGAGTGCACAACACTGCGCTCGGTGCTGGAGCTCTGTTACCCCATTGCATCCCCCAGTACTGAGCACAGTACCTAGCACATAGCAGGACTCAAAAAGTACTTACCAAAGAAAGTGAAACTAAGTGATGAAACAGGAAATCAGAAGGAAAAGGTGCGCTCTCTGCATATCTAGCTAATTCTGAGTTCTCTCATCAGAGTCCTGATTTTTGGAACTGGGAAATGATTACTGCTCTACTGCTGATCATAGACGACGTTGGCCCTCAAGAGAAACTGTGCACCTGCAGGTGCCCCTCACAGCCCACACCTGGATGGCCTTGGGAGGAAGGCTGCACCCTGAAGCCAAGTCTCCACTTCTCATTTATCAGAATCTTCTTCTCCTGAGGTGGGGCAGAGACCAGGACAAGCATTTGTTCTTTCTGAATGTTTGTGCTACTCAACCATCTGAAGTTGACAATAAAGATGAATAGCCTGCTCCTCTCGGAGTCCAGTGCAGGCCCTGGGGTGGCAGGCCCTCTGCACATGCTCTCTAGGTGCCAAGCTTCCTCTCCATCTCCTCCCCGAGGCCTGGAAGCTCTCAGTGGACTCCTCTCCACCCAGCTGGGTGATGAGCGAGGAGAGGGAACACGGAACGTGGCATGAGAGTGTTCAGAGGTCAGGTCTGGGGGTGGGGCACCTCAGGCTCGCTCATCCCTTGGCCAGGAGGCACCACCGACCTGCGAAGGCTTTTGAGAGATGAGCCTTGCAAGGGGTGGGTGCCACTCCAAGGTGAAGTCGCACGTTCAGGATAACTGCCCAGGCTGCACCGTCATGAGTGCATTTCGGGTAGGTTTGCTTGTCACGACCAGGCTTAAAAAGGCAAAGAAGGGGAAAGGGCGAGAAGAAGGAAACGCACAGACTGTCTGGCGGAAGACGACAGCTGACTCTTCTCCTCTCCAGTGAAATAACATTGCTCCCAAGCCTTTGGGAAGAGGAGAGAAATTAAGACGTACATAGACTGCTGGAAGGACGTCCTCCGTAGGTTTACAGCTATGGAAAAACGACTTAATGTATAATATGCAGGTGTTCATAACTAATCATACATGTATGTGTGTGAGTATACGTATTTCTCCATCTACCACCTACCTCTCACACACACTCACACGCCTCCTCTCCGGAGTTGCATACGTCTTGCCTTCACGAAAAAATAAAGGTGTAACGGGTATTTTCCAGGCGAGGAACAAGCAGCGGAGTGAGAGCTGGAACCGCCACTCAAAACAAGCGCTGCGCTCCCGCCCGTCCCGGCGCGCTCCCTCCCCCAGAGCCATTTCTCTTTGAATTCTTTTTCCTTTTCTCTGTGGAAGGAAAAATGGGTCCCCTGGAGGCATTCTCACAGGGTTGGAGGAACCGCTGAAATCTCTCTCCCTCGCCTTCCGGAGGCCCCGGGAAGCGCAGAGGCACGCGACGTCCACACCGCGGCCCCACGGCTCGCGCCTCGGGGATCCGCGCGGCTCGGGGCGGGCGGGGCCTGAGCCGCGCAGGGGGGCGCTGAAAGCCTCCGGGCGCCTGGCGGCTGGGAGAGCCGCAGGTCGGGTGGCATCCGCAAACAAACGGCTCAACTTCCGCCGGCGACGCCATGGCTCTCTTTATAAAGGCTCCCTTGCACGCTGCGTGGTTTCATGCTGAAACTGTAGCATTCGTTTGCAGAAATTTCACTTTATAATTTATTTTTAACTTTTATTCTTTCCCCTGTGGATTTTCAGATCTTATATTTATTACGATTTAACCTATAAAAATAGTGAGCTATTGAATACCCCGAATGATTCAAATAAACTTTTTAGTTGGTTTGGAATGTATTTGCTTTCCTTTTCTTCCTTCAGTTATACTAGATTTCAAGGTTTAATTCTAACAAAAAATTCAGTGGGGAATAAAGAGACCATACTAGAAATGTTTAATTATTTGTGGGTGCTTTCATATAGCTGAAGTCAAGAAAGGCTATTAACACTAGATACTCTAGTAAAAACCCAAAGATGTTTAGATCAAAACTACTGCCTTGTCCTTATACTGTTGATATGAAATTAACTTACTATAAAATGTAATGCAATATATAGACTCTGAGCATATTACAAATACTTAAAACAACATTTATAAAATATAGTCAAAGAAATGAAAACAGCTTCCTATTACATTAATAAAAAATAAACTTAATTTATTTAATATAGAACAATTAGAGTAGCTATTAAATGTGGAACTTATGTTTATTTATTCATCAAATATTTACTCATAGACTATTCTGCCCAAATGTTACAAGTTATGATTTATTACAGACATATTAATAATTATAATGTAGCATAGTTTTTTTGCAGTGTTTGGAGAATTTTCACATACAGTATTATTTTTTTTGAGTCTCAGAGCAATCAAGTGAATTTCTTTAAAAAAATTCTAGGACCAAAATTGATGATTCTTTCCTCTAGTCCATCAGGCCGACTCCACTGAAAACCCCCAAGTGTCTAGAATATTTCATGTAAGTAATCTTCTAGCTAGACTATGTTATTTAGTCCATCTTTCTTCTTTCACTTGTCTAGACAATAAGACGTTTTGTAGATTTGAGAAAGGATAGGGATAAATAATATCGCCCCAGGAGCTGGGTTTAAGTTAAAGGCAAAGTCCATCTTCAACTGTGTTCCACATGGTATCGTGAAAGTCTCGTCAGGTACGAAACAGCAAGGAAAAGCAGCTTTGGAGTTCCCTTCCTGCTGCGATGTCCACAGCACGCAGCAGTGGGAGGAACACCGGCCTGCACTCAGGGGCCTGGATGGGAGTCCTCACGCTTAACAGCGTGGTATCGTCAAGCCACTTAACCAGTTTCCACCTCTGTGAAAAAGGTTGTTTCTGTTGATAATGGTAATACTGATGGTAATGATGACAGGCTAATAATTACTGAGAGTTTCATCTCTGAAATCCTTCACATTGATGTTGAAAATATATCCCATTTAATCAAACTTATTCCACAGTGATTTTGAGTACATCTATCACATGCATCGACGTACATAGATCCACTGTCAGTCTAGCTGAAAGTGTCGTTTAAAAACACTGGTTTCTAAAGTTTGTATAGAAAAGTAAAAAGATCCAGCATATCCAACACAACACTGAAGAAGGGCCACAAATCTGGAGGACTAACACCACCCAGCTAAAAGGCTCAAAGTCAGAGTTATCAAAACAGGGAGGTCACGGTGAAAGACGAGACAAGTAATCAATGGAACAGACAGAGAGCCCAGACTTAGACCCACACAAACACACTCAGCTGGCTCTCAGCAAAGCAGCCCAATGGAGTGAAGACAGTCCTTTCAGCAAATGATGCTGGACAAACTGGACATCCACGTGCAAAAAAAAAAAAAAAAGAATCTAAATACAGACCCTTCACAAAAGTTAACTCAAAAAGAGTTGTAGATCTAAGTGTAAAATGCAAAACTATTAAACTCCTAGAGGATAACGAAAAAATCTAGAAGACTGTGGGTACGGTGATGCCTTTTCAGACATAACACCAAAGGCACGATCCGTGAAGGAAATAACCGATGAGCTGGACTTTATTAAAATTAAAAAAAAAAAAACTTCCACTCTGCAAAAGACAGTGTCAAGAGAATGGGAAGTCAAGCCACAGAGAGTGAGAAAATGTTTGCAAAAGACATACCCAAAAGAAGTGTGGACTTTCCCCTCCCCGTTGCAGCACTGTTTTCCAAAATATACAAACAATACTTAAAACTCAACAGGAAAACAAGCAATCCAATTAAAAAACGGGCAAAGGACCCGAGCAGATGCCTCATGAAAGAAGTTGCATTCAGATGGTAAATGAGTGTGTGAAAAGAGGCTCAGCATCCTGTCATTGACGGACTGCGGGTTAAAACAACAACCAGACACTACTCCGCACCCATTAGAATGACCAGAATCCAGAACATCCACAGCGCCAAGCGCTGGTGAGGACGTGAAGCCACGGGCATTCTCATTCACTGCCTGTGGGAATGCGAAAACGGTACAGCCACTTTGCAAGACAGTAGTTGCTTAAAAAACCAAACACACTTTGACCATGTGATCCAGCAATGGCACTCCTTGACATTTACACAAAGAAGTGGAAACTTAAGCCCACACAAAAAGCCTGCACATGGGTATTTGTAGAAGCTCTATTCATCATTGCCAAAACTTGGAAGCAACCAAGATGTCCTTCAGTAGGTGAATGGATAAATCAACTATGGTCCATCCAGACGATGGAATATTGTTCAGGGCAGGCGAGCAATGAGCTCTCAAGCCATGACAAGACATGGAGGAAATCCTAAGTGCATATTACTAAATAAAAGAAGGCAACGTGAAAAGACTACACACTGTATGTTTCCGACTGTATGACTTTCTGGAAAAGGCAAAATAATGGAGCCAATAAAAAGATTAGTTGCTACTATGAGTTAAGGAGTTGGTGTGGGAGGAATAAGTAAGTTGTGCACAGAGGATTTTTAGGGCAGTGAACACACTCTGACACTGTAATGATGAGTACGTGTCATTATACATTTGTCCAAGTCCACAGAACGCACCACACCAAAAATGAACCCTAGTGTAAAATACGGGCTTTGGGGGGTTATAAGACGTCTGCGCAAGTCCGTCAGTGGTAACAAAAGTACCACTCTGGCCAGGGATGTTGAAAACAGGGGAGGTTATGCCCATGTGGGGACAGCGGGCCTATGGAAAACCTCTGTATCTTCCTGTCAATTTCCCTGTGAACCTAAAACTGTTCTAAAAGGTCTTTTATTTTTATTTTTGTGAAGTCCATCCTGGCTGCTGTGTGTAGAATGAAGACAAAAGGATCCTAGGAAACAATAAGAAAGCAACTGCATGGGTCAAAAGGAGAAACAGACAAGGCTTGATCTAGAGCAGTGACAGTGGAAAGAAACAGAATTGAACATATTGAAGATAGCTGTTGGAAGCAGAGTGAAGACAACGTTCTGCAGATCACGTGTCAAGGGTGCGGGACAGGACAGCTCAAGGGCGATGCCTGGAAACTTGCCCAGTAGGCAGCTGGAGACCAGTCTGCTCAGGCACAAGGCTGTCAGCACACAGCCCGTGGCTCACCGCACGCACCGTTTTGCCATCCTAGAGTCTGGAAAGCTTATGGGGTCACTTCTTGGATGTCACAGGGATGGGAAGGGGCTACTGATTTGGTTGGCAGTGGCTGGGACTCCTAGACGACCTGAAGTGTGGGTGACAGTTTCGCCAAACAAATTATTTTCCCATGTCTTGTAACCTTTCAGTGTTCCCCTCAACTAAATATCTTATAAAGATAAATTGGCCATAATTAAGTACATGATAATCCCAAAATTTTTTACAAGAATTTACATAAAAAAACCAATAATTTATGAAAAGGCCATTAGGGAGAGGGAAAACCTATCTAAATATAGTGTCTGAAAATCATGAAATGAAGTTTGCTCTCTCTGTTCATCTGTCTCCTCCATGTGCTATTTTATTTCCAGCCATAGAGTCAGGGGGTCATGGCTTTCAATGCTGAAATGCAGTTATTTAAAAACAATGAGACCGTTCGCATTGCTGCAAACGAGACTCTCATACTAAGTGAAGGAAGCCAGAAAAAGGAAGAAAAATGTCATATGATATCATTTACATGTGGAATCTTAAAAAAAAAAAAAAGGACACAAAGGAACTTACTTACAAAACAAGAGACAGACAGACTCACAGACATCGATAACAAATTTACGGTTACCACAGGGGAAAGGGTGTGGGGAGGGATAAATTGGGAGTTCAAGATTGCAGACACACTACTATCTATAAAACAGATAAACAACAAGGTCCTACTGTAGAACACAGGGAACTATATTCAATACTATATTCAATTCATTCTAGGTAGTCACCTAGAATGAAAAGGAATATGAAAAGGGGTATATGTGTACAACTGAATCCCTATGCTGTGCACCTGAAACTGACACAGGATTGTAAACTGACTGTACTTCAGTAAGAAAATAATAGTCAACCCAGGAGATTGTCTGATCTCCCCCCAAAATAAAAATAAATAAAATAAAATAAAATCAATGAGACCAAATGCAAGTACGTGACAGATGCACTCCTCACAATGGACTCAGAATGGAGTATTATTGAAGAGTGCAGTTTATTAAGGAATTCAGTTCATAAATGTTTTAGATTTTTCAGATCACTGGCAAGATAAGACGTCTCCTATAGTGAACATTCCACGTGGAAATGCGGTGTTTGCTCCTGGTTGCTCAGTGTTTCTAGCTTTGCTGAGAAGCTGTCCCCAGAGGTCTCGTGCATAACTTCTCTATTGCCTCTTCTTTTTTTAAACACCCTTATTGTGGGAAGATTCCTGTACAGTAAACTACACGTATTTCAGATGTACAATTAGATGAGTTTTGATAGACGTACACACCCATGGAACCACCAGCACAGTCAAGACAGCTAACATTGCCTCTTACGTTTCTGCTGCTTTCCAAATCCAAGTCCCTGTTGCCTGTTGAGAGTGGAGTCCTGGGTCCTTCAGAGAACTAGGGACTGTGTGCCTCTATTTGTGGTGGAATTTGAGGATAGGAAATATATTTAAGTTTTTGAGATACTTTATTGCTACCTCCTACCATGCAAAACCTTAGAAATAATTTTGATACTAAGAAAAAAGTGCACAGCTCCTTTATAGCACATCAACTGACAGCTCTCAGCACAACAGTCTGAAATCTGTCTTGGCCAGTGTGCTTGTTTGCAATGGGGTGATTTTCTTCTTATCATACAAAATGAGCCATATTTATTATAACTTATTCAAAACCAGTTTTTAATTTCATGCCCATTTCTACCTCTTGGTACTCTCATTTTCCTTTACTTATCTGGAAAGGCTTCTGATTTGATCACTTCTCCTGTATCCAAACACACTCATCATAAACAGGCACAGGCATTCCCTACGCCGTGTCTTCTAACGAGGACATGCTTAAATACGTCCATGTGAAATGAGTTCGTTTATTTTAAATTAATTTCCTTTTATTTTTTCTTTATCCTTCAGTTAGTCATCCTACGGAATTTCTTCCTAATTGTGTCCGTGGGTAATTTATATTGTCTATAAATTTTATGCAGGGGTGGTAGAGAAAGCAGTGTTAATAAAACATCTCATCTAATAGAAAGAGTTCAGTCCAACAGGAGTGAGATCTGCCGACAAGTGTCATTTAGCTGTGTTACTCGATGAGGTCACCCAGGAACTGTCACAGCCAGGCCATGGCCCTGCTCTAAGACACCCTGACACACAGATTTTGGGGACGAGAAGACGACTAGCAAAATGATGGGGAGACGTAGCCAGTCAGATAAGTAAAAACAGGAGATGTCCACGTCACGAGAGCCAAGGGAAAGGAGTGTCTCAGAAAGGAGACTGAGTTCGCTTTATTAAAGGCTTCTGTGAGGTCAAAGGTGAAGAGAGACGTGTCCTTAGGATCTGGTAAGATGGCGGCCATGGTGACCTTGAGGGCAGTTTCCATGAAAATGTGGGATTAGAGTCGTTTGGACAGTTCATTGGAGGTTGAAGTAGAAAAAAAAAATCTTACAATGAAAATATAAATTATATCTATGGAGGATTTCAGAACAGGAGAAGAATCTTCTAAGATAAGAGATATTAAAACATGACAGAAAGCAAAAAGTGATTAATTTTTAGCAGCTTAATCTGATTTTTTTTATTACACACATAGCTTATAAAGGAGAATGTGTTTATTATATGCATTAACTACAATTGTTAAGATAATATAATTTTGAATTCCAATAAAATTGGCATAAATATTAAAATGGAAAGCTTGGAATTGAAATAAGAAAAAAAAGTCCCCGGCACATAGAAGGCACTCAGTGTGTTTGCAAATGAACAAATAGATTTTCCATAAACGATGGTGTGTTACTGTTCTTTGGAAAGGACATAAATCCCAAGTCCACTGTAGATGGTCTCAGACCTCCTGTTGGGACGGTATTTAATTTTGTTACTAAAAGGAAGAACAGTCTCCCGTCTTTTTTCTTCTGAGAACAAGTAGGTACTGGGTGAATATTTGATTAGCCATCTAATTGAACATCATAGCTTAAATATTAAAACATCACACAGAAAATCATGTCTCCCTAAAAACTGGAAGTGGGAAAAACATCCAATAACATTTCTTTTGCTTTGAAGCACGTCACTAGTATTTTGTGCCAAGTGTGTTAAGTTCTTGTTATGACAATATCAAATAGTTAATTTATATATATAATATGTAATATTTAAATTCCATATAAAATATAGAATAGAAATGTAGAACCCTCTATATTATCTATATAACACACAATGTAAAAATTCTAGAATTCCAGTAAAATTTTTGCCCAGTGTGATTCTTCTCTTCAGGTAGCAAAAAAAACCTCAAAATACAGTAACAAAAACTCTTTCCTGGCAGAGCAGTTTCTGTTGATCATCCTGGAGCAGCCTTAGGGAGACCGGCGTTTTTAGAAACCTATGCACGTGGAGTTATTTTAAGATGTAAAGCCAGGTCCACTTGGAGAGTGGAGGCTAAGCGGAAAACCAGTTGGAGGTGGGAGATTTTTCCCAGATGCTTCTGTGGTGTTTTGGAGACAATAATTCAAAAGCTGACTTAGTAGGGAGCTAGTGAAGCAGTTGAGGAGGTAAATCTGTGTGAACAGGCACTTCCCTACACGGCAGTTACTGGAACATGTATTCCACTAGTCACTCACCCTGATACAAAGTGGTTTATCAACCTCAAGTCTTTGGCTACGTCACACTGAAACACGGTGCCTGATTTCAGATTGCTTGCACCACACATCTTGGCTTTATCGTAATGTTTACTGCTGGCCGAGGGTCAGTGAGGATGGCAGTGGTGCTAGAAGCTGAACTGGGTTTGTGGTTCCGATGAAACCGTCGACATCACATTCTCGTGAGCCCTTTAACATGCATTGCCCTAAAAGGCCTCTCCGTCAAAATCATGGACTCAGTTCACTGTCCCCACACGCTCCCAAGCGTTCTCCGCACGAACTGGCTGATTAATTTCAAAGAGAAATTTGACTCAGACCGCTTTTGTGTTAGTCCAGTGAACTTGTTAAGGGTATAACTCTGTTTATGGAGAAGATTATAAACTCAAACACGGGGGAGAAAGTGTTTCTCCAACAGCTAATTTGAAAAACTGATGAAAAGAGTTCAATTTTTATAATGTAATGAGAGTAATTCTTGCCCTATTCTGTGCAGATCCTGCAGTAATTCAATTGTATTCCCTGCTAAATTTGCCATTCTGAAAGGCATCCCCTGAAATGTGCAATGTCCCTTCTAACACTGGCATCTCCATGTCCCGTTTCCCACCCCCGGGACCACAGACACGCCATCCCTCACTAGACATTCCCTGACCTTCGAAGCTCCCTCCCTCCCTCCGCCTCCCCCACCCGCTCTCTCCTCCCTCAGGGAGCACGGTACACTCTGGCACATTATAAAAGTTCTTGATTTCAAGATCTGACAAAATTGAAAATGAGTTAGTTCACATCTTTAGCAATTTTTATAGCTCAGTTTTTTTTGCAGTTTAAGTTTGTTGATAACAAGTAATAGCCGTATTTATGGACACTCTAGAGAATACAATCAATTCTGTGTGGAATGCTGAATCATTTATCAGTGTGTTGTGGACAACGCACCGACAGCCAGCTGAACCCCGTTCGTGTTATGCCATTATTAAGGCTCAAATCTCAGCTCTGTTAGTGGTCTTTTCTTCTGTAAATAACCAGTTGTTCTGGGAACAGAAGCACGTTACCCTCCATTCCGCACACTGGTTATGTTTAGATTTTCAAGTTCAGTCCTCAGGGGTTACTATTTGGTTTCCCACGTTTGAAAAAGTGGTGATTTGTTTTTTTCTATAACTAAAAATGAAATTTCATCATCCTTCCGTTCGCAACTTCTACTGTCTTCATAAAAGGTAGCAAGTGCTTTGTGTGTCTAGGTTTCTTGGGTACTTGGAAAATCTTATAAATCACCTGCTCCATCTCCTTATTTCGCAGATGAGAAAACTAAGTTAAATGACAGGTAAAATGACTTCTTCAAGATCATCAAACTGGTTAATAGAAATAAAGTTTCTCTAAATTAACTTCAAAAACACATGTTTCATCACCCGGGAAAAAAATCCCTGAAAATGTCGTTAATGGAACAAAAACACTTAAAGCAAAGTGAAAGTCACTTCATTGTAGATACATAAACGATTTAGAACATAAAATTCTTACTATTTCAAACACACACACACACACACATATATATAAGCTTGAAATTCTCATTTCAATTAAACATTTCAACATCCTCCCCTTGTAAACGTACAGGAGCAGCGGCCTGGCTGTGCTCCTAAAGGCGCCTTTGGCTGTTTCTGCAGCAGCAGCATTACAGAACCGTCCCTTCTCCAAATGGGAGCAGGCGGGCGAGGCTGGCACGGCTGCCCGGTAGGACAGCGATGACCGCGGGCTCGCGATGAGGCTCAGGCCAGCACCTCGGTGACGCTGCTGCCAGTGACGAAGCAGCCTTAAACTGGATCAGACACATTCTTGGTCTCACTGTGAATCGAGAAGAAAAGTCTTCTGTAGGCACTCACAGTTTAGTTTAGTCTAAAAAGGAATAAATTTCTGGGCACCGTCTGTGTTATAAGCTCTCACTGGTACCTCTTTACTCCCATGGAGCGTGTAAATCATTTTGTCTCATGACTGAAGTAGATGCGTTAGTGTGTGAATACTTCACCCCTGGCTAGAGTATTTCAGAAACGCTTGTAGATGCAGAATTCATAGACCACTAACGAAGCTGTGATTTAATCTTTAATAATGATGCATAAATAAACCGGATTCATCTGGTTGTCGGTGGCTCTGCACACGCTTATGTCGTTTCAGTGTTCAGGGAGTAGCTACGTGAGTGTTATTAAGCAAATGATCCCCAGGATGCAGAGTGGTGTCCGTTACGGAAGCGACATAAATCCGATCGCTGCATGGACTGAGGGCAGAATCAGCAAAAATACATGTCCCAACCCTGGAATCACGTTTAGAAATAAAATATGAGAGTTTGCTTCAGTTTCATTCAGGAGCGGAAAATTTTAGTGTATGAAGTTCAGTGGACACAGTGTGAATGAAGTGATCGCAAGCTGTGCTGCAGATGTGTTTTGAACAATCAACAGTTTGAAGGAAAAACAGGAAGCGCTAACACTGGTCTCCTGCTGACGCGCGCCGATGTTTTTCACAAACAGGAAGGGTTATAGCCAGTGTGTGTGACCCGTCTTCTGCGCGAGACCACGCCTCTTAACTGCCTCACGCCCAGCGTGACTCAGAAGAAGACACAGCTTTGTCCCACTCAGTTCTTCCACGTTACGCTGTATCAATTTGACGGCTCGATTTATTGAGTTTCCACAACTCGATTATTTTTGTTATCTAGATCTTGAACATACATATCATCATTTTAATTATGGGTTTACTGCTTAGACGTTGGAAAATAATAAATAGGCTACATCGTATCAGCTTCATTTTTCTGTAAAAGGCTAAAAAATAAATTTTAAAACTTCCCTGACATTTTAAAAATTGCATTTAGACATTTATTAAAAGCAGAAACCATTTTTTTTTTTTTAATTTTAAACAGAAACTTTGAAAAAGCAGATAAGAGTGAATGCCGGGCTGTTTATCAAATCTGCACGTTTCTGATCTTGGTTCGGTTTATCTGGTGAACTTCCTCTGGACCATCACCAGAAGTAGTTACCCCACACACTCTGAGCTTTCTAGTTTGTGATACGGTGTAACTGAATGTCAGATTAAGTCATTCTATTATCCTATCTTTACATCAGTTAGTACCTGGTGAGAATTGACTTTGTATGTAACAAGCTTAAAATTTTAACCCTTTCTATGTAAAATTGATTTAAAATTTTGCTAGGTTTTCTCACATACTATGAAAATGTAATGTAAAGTGTAAAATGTAATGAATAATTTAAGCTGTGCAGTTGAATTTCTAATCTTAGATATGTCAAAATATGTAGGGGGTTAAACATTTATAATTAGCAATATTAACTATAGCAAAACTGAAACATACCTTTAATATTTCTGCCAAGAAAAATATGATTTATGCTATAGGACAGCCCTCAAAATTATGAATTTGTAGTATGAGTTTTCTGTTAGAAGTAAGGGTAAAGTGAACTAAAAAGAGGATGATTAGTTGAAAACTATGAGTTAAAACTACACAGCCATTAGCATGGCTAAAACTGTAACTATAGATAGCACCAAATGCTGACAAGGACATGGAATGCATACTGGTACCACCAATTTGGAAAACTGACAGTTTCTTAGAAACAGAAGCACACCTAGATACTTACACAAAAGAAATGAAAGACAATGTGCATATAGAGACACGTGCACGATTACTCACAGCAGCTTTCTTCACAATGGCCAAACCCCAGAAATACCCCAAGTGACCATCAGTAGGAAGACGGATCAACAAAAGGAGGCAGATTTATGCAGCGGAAGACTGCTCAACAACAAACGGAGCAAACGACTGTAAACGTGAGAACGGGATGAAACTCAGCATCATTAGGCTGAAGGAGTGAGCAGGAGACAACAGACCACAAAGCAGAGGTCATGCACGGAAACTGCAGAACCAGCTATAGCACTTGCCCGCGGTAAGGACAGAAAAAGGGGTTGACTGCCAAGTGCCAGGAGGACTCTTTTGTGGATGATGGATATGTCATGTCTCTTAACTGTGTCGTGTGATCATGGGTGAGTACAACTGTCCAGACTCATTGGCTTATTTTAAATAGATGGGGTTGACTGGAGGTCTGTTTTTCTGTAACAAACGTGGTGAGTAGAAAAGTAACTTTAAAAAGAACAAAGAAACAATCAGAACCTCCGACCTTCTCAATGACTGCACCTTGCCAAAGGACTTCTTTGCTTTTGTGTCAGCAAAAGACTGGAGGTAAGTAAGAGAGAAGGTCTCTGGCTGGGGGTTCCAGGCACACATCCTTCTGTTGTTTCTCTATTTTATACATAGTAAGGTGTATCTAAAAATCCTGAATTCCCAATTTATCCTTTCCCACCCTCTTCCCCCTGTGGTAACCATAAGTTTGTTTTCTATGTCTCTGAGTCTCTCTCTGTTTTCAAATAAGTTCATTTGTCTTTTTTTTTTTTTTTTTTTAGATTCCATGTATAAGTGATATCATATGGTATTTGTCTTTCTCTGTCTGGCTTACTTCACTTGGTATGACAATCTCCAGGTCCATCCATGTTGCTGCCAATGGCATTATTTTATAATTTTTTATGGCCGAGTAGTATGCTATTGCATAAATATACCACAACTTTATCCAGCCACCTGTTGATGGACATTTAGGTTGTTTCCATGTCTTGGCTATTGTAAATAGTGCTGCTAGGAACACTGGGGTGCATGAATCTTTTCAAATTAAAGTTCTCTCCAGATACATGCCCAGGAGAGGGACTGCTGGATCATATGCAAATCAAAACTGCTGTAAGGTATCCCCTCACACCAGGCAGAATGGCCATCATTGAAAAGTCCACAAACGACAAATGCTGGAGAGGCTGTTGAGAAAAGGGAGCCCTCCTGCACTGCTGGTGGGAGTGCAGTCTGGTGAAGCCACTGTGGAGAGCAGTCTGGAGGTTCCTCACACAGCCTTTTGAACAAGGGAGGATGAAGCAAACAATCACAATACTGAGAACTAACCCCTAGCTTCCCCCGACCTTAGCTCCCAGAGTGGCAGCGGCCAGGACTACATCCTCTAGGCAAGCTCGGGAAGCTCCATCTGTGGGGAACCTGCTTAGCCAAGAGAAACATCAGGAAAACACTTACATTCTTCCCCCAAGGAAATGGCACAACCTACAGTGGAGACCACAGCAACCAGCCCTGTCAAGCTCAATGGCTCCAATCAGGTTTTAAATGCTCCAATTTTCTTTCTAAGTATTTCAATTTTATTTATTTATTTTTGTTTGTTTGTTTATTTTTTATTTATTGAAATATAGCTGGCTTACAATATACTATTAGTTTAAGGTGTACAACATAGTGATTCGATACTTTCATAGACATCAAGGATGACTAGCCATTTATAAAAAGCCTCCAACTTTAAAGATAGAGAACAAAATAAAGACAAGACAGAAAATTTTGGAAACAGAGACTTTGCATGGACAAAGATCAATATCTTTTATTTATATCCTTAGAAAAATAGGATTTTTTTTTCATAAAAAAGGGTGCTATGAAAAGTAACAAAAATTCTACAGATATTTTAAAGATGAAGTTGAGGAAATCCTTTGCAAAGGACAGAAATATGAAATAAAAAATAAAAAGAGATGTACAGTTAAGAGGAAGAAAGGAAGAACATGAGAGGAATGGCCGAGGGAGCAGACATCCCAGCAGCAGAGGCACCAGAAAGAACGAGTAATAAAAACTGAAGGGAGAAAACCGTCCATTAAACAATCCACGCATGTTTCTCACATGAAGGACACGGCTCACCAGAATGAAAGAGGCCCCCTGTGTGCTTGGCAAAATAGATGAAAAATGGGCCCCTCTCAGGGCACATCAACGTGAAATTTTAGAACACGGGGGGCGGAGGTAAGATTCTACAAGATTTCCCAGGGAGGGAAATGTATAAATGGGTCACGTGGAAAGGGTCAGGAATTAGAAGGGCTTCAGGCTGCTTAAGAACAACTTGGAAGCAGGAGACAATGGAGCGATGTCTACAAGATTCTCAGGGGAAGTTATCTTGAACCTCAGCCTTGATCCCAGCCAAACCAGAAATCAAGGGTGATGGAAGTCACACTCAATGTCGCCAGGATAATCCATCTTGTACCCTTTCTCAAGAAGCTACTGTGAGATCTGCTTCATTAAAACAAGGGTAGGAACCAGTGAAGATGGAAGCATTGGCTACATGGGAAAAGGAAAAGGAGCTTTGGGGGTCACGATAAAACGAAAAATCCAGGGAGATAGTTGTGTATCAGGCATAAAGGAAAATCAGTCCAGAATGGGGCAGGGCAGAAGTCCTCAGAGCAGACGTCTCAGAAGATAAATTTTATCCTTTAACTGATGAGCACTAAGGGAAGATTCAGACAATTGGCAGAGAGTTTGGATTTGAGTTAGTGTTAAACATATGAAAAAAACACACCCCCAAAAGTAGGACAACCATTAACTCCAGAGGATACAAAATTTGATTAAGGAAGGAAAAATATGTTTACTGTATAATATGGGTCAGAGAGCACTTACTTACCCATAATTGTGTAAACACTGATCTAACTAAAATTACATAAACCAGACGGGAGAAGAGTGTGTGTGTGTGTGTGTGTGAGTGTGTGTGAGTATACACTTGCGGTAAGAGCAGAGGGCATGAGAGAGAAGGACAGCTAAAACTCATTTTTTCTGGGGTGGAGATTAAATAGCAAAAACCTAAAATGGGGCAAAAAGTTAAGAGGTAGCCATAAAATTCTCCTCTTAAGATACGAAATCAATACCAAACCATCAGCTAAAGGAGCTGAAAACGGCCGCCTCCCTAGGCAGGCAAACAGGAGAAAGGAGACAGAAGGGTTATCGTCCAGTTTGTTACGAGCCTGACAGAACTTCTTGACTTTTCTGGCTTGGTGTGTGCAGATGTAAGCTGGATAGAAATCAAAACCAGACTTTAACAACCGAAACTGGTATCCTGGCTTGTGGATTTCCCAACCACGTAAACGTTGAATGTCTTTCATGTCCACTGTACCAACATGTCATCATCTAATCACACTTTGTACTTGGTCATCAGGTGGGGAAAGATGTATTTTGAGTGTTTTGATTTTATATCTAAGTCCAAGATCAACCTTCTAGCTTTTTTTCATATGTTACCTCCAAATATCTGAACTTGTTTTCTTACCCTCATTATCATTTACAATACCTTCCTATTGTGAATACTTTCTTAGTCTCTCCTTCAGAGCTTTTCTGCTTTTTCTCGACCTCCTAGTCACCATAAGCTATATATTTAGCCATTCGCTTTTGCCTCTGTAACAACCAGGGGTCCCTCAGCTGCTTGAATTTTCTCTAGTGTAAACCTCTGACTGCTCCCTGGCTACATCCTTGACAGGATCCAAAAGATCATCAGAGAAGAGTGGACTCCTTTCCTAACTTGTGTGGATTACCAGTTCTCTCCTACGGTCCTCAAAATGCCACTTCCACCCCTGTCTTATTCATATTCAGTTAATAACTTTTATTTCTCCACTTCTCATTTTCAGTTGATAATTTTTCATCTTCCCTCTATTTTCTATAAAAGTATCCTTAATCTTTCATCATTTTCTGGCCAATAAAATATCCCTGACTTCTCTTTCTCCATTTTTAACTAGGTTAGTTTCTTTCATATGTGTGGTGGGCAGAATTCTAAAATGCCACCCCCCCACCAAACCCCAGGATCCCTGGTCCCTGGTATATACATTCCTTCTCCCAGTTACTCAATCAAACACTAACCTAGGTACTTCCGGGAAGGGATTGAGATGATGTGATTATGTGTCTTAGGTCTTTATCAGTTGATTTTAAGATAAAGATTATGAGAGTGGCTCTGGGGGTAGGGGGACTGACCTAATCACAGCAGGGTTTCCTCCAGCTGGCTGCAGAAGAGAAGTCAGAGATTTGAAGCAATGTTGCCTGAAGATGGAAAAGGACGCAGGGCCAGGAATGCAGGTGGCCTCTTGTTGCTTGGAGCAGCCCCTGTCAACAGCCGGCAAAGAAATCGGGGCATATGGAAGGAACTACATTTAGCCAAGAATACGAATGGGCTTCTAAGTGAGATGAGAACTCAGCCCATGGAAACATGGATTCCAGCTTTGTCAGCCATCATGCTGGACTTCTGACCCACAGCTAATCAACCAGTGGGCATGGCGTTGAGCTGCTAAACTTATGATCATTTTTATGCAGCAACAGGAAACTTATACTGACTGTAAAATTATATTCTCTGCCATTTATTTGAAACTTGCTCCATCAGCCGTCCTCTGTTGTGGGTTTACCTGTTTAAACCCTATTTCTGTCTCTATGACCCTCCTCTTCCTTTTCCCTATAGTTTACATTGTGATATATTGAAAATCAAACCAAAACCAGTACAATCATCTTGGCATCCTATTTTATCAGTCTATTATTATTCTGTCTCCTAATTTTACTACCAAACTTATTGCAAAAATAAACTACAGCCACTATCAACATTTTCTCCTTAATTTTGAGTAAGACAGAGCCAGGATCCTGAGGAACATAAGCTATATTTTAACTGGAAAACCCTATTCTTTTTCTTCACTCTTTATTTCTCTACAGTGTTATTTCTGGTTGACTGTCAACATGGAATTTTATATCCTTCAAAAACTCTTTCAAAAATAAGAATCAAATAAAAACATTTTCATATACAAAAATAGAGAAATCATAGCCAACAGACTAAGCCTACAATAAATGTTAAAAGAAATTTTTTAAGCAAAAGGAATATGATATCAATTGGATATGTGGATTTCCACAAAGGGATGAAGAACACTGGAAATTATAAAAAGGTGGGTTAAGTATAAAAGAGGTTTATTTTCTTTATTTTTAATAACATTAAGTAATAGTTGACCATTTAAAGCAAAACTATTCATTGACAAATGACTAGATAAAAAAGTTGTGGTGTATATATATGTATACACACACACACACACACACACACACACACACACACACAATGGAACACTATTCAGCCATAAAAAAGAATAAAATAATGCCATTTGTAGCAACACGGATGGGCCTGGAGATTGTCATTCTAAATGAAGTAAGCCAGAAAGAGAAAGAAAAATACCATATGATATCATTTATATGTGGAATCTAAAAAAAAAAAAGACACAAATGAGCTTACAAAACAGAAACAGACTCACAGACATAGAAAACAAACTTATGGTTACCAAGGGGGAAGTGGGAGGGAAGGGATAAATTGGGGGTTCAGAATTTGCAGATACTAACTACTATATATAAAATAGATGAATAGCAAGTTCCTACTGTACAGCACAGGGAACTATATTGAATATCTTGTAGTCACCTATAATGAAAAAGAATATGAAAAGGAATATATGTATGTACATGTATGACTGAAGCATGATGCTGGACACCAGAAATTGACACAATATTGTAAACTGACTAGACTTCAATAAAAAAGAGAAACAAGTAAAGTCAGTGGTAGTTATCTTTTGTTTGCCAAAGCGCGTCTCTGCGCACACTCTCGCTTCTCCTGCTCGCAGGTGGATGTTAAAACAAACACATGGAAAGGGGTGAACTCAGGCATCCAGGGCACTGGTGCGCGCCCCCCTCCTCCGACTACCACCTCGTGTTGCGTTTTCTTCTCTTCCTCGTGGAGTCACTTCGAGCTTGTTCTCAGCAGATACTTTTCTAAGATGTCTCCCTGAATAAGTTATTTTTTCAGCATTTTGGACATGCAGAGATTCACAGTTCCTAGCCTTTCCTTTCATACTCTTCAAGTTTTATAATCTGACCTTTGAAAGAGGCTCTAATTCTAGTTTATTATTTTGTCCATCATCACACTGAAACAGATCATAAAATTCCCTTTTAAATAGATGAAGGGAATAAATTACTCTCCATCTATCCTTAGCGTCTACAGTTCTTTTAGGAGTAAGTGTTTGGGAGGCCACCTGTGCGTGAGGCACTACAGGACCCGCAAAGAAGTGTAACTGGTACCAAACTCGCTGGAAAGTAAGATACATACAAATAAAATAAGTAACCAGGAAAATAAGATACATACACGTAACATAAATAACCGAGAAGTAAGGGGAAGTTTGAAAACAGGAAAATGAGTGTATGGACCAGAAAAATTTTAACCACACTTGTCATTTCAGCAACTTTACCAAATCTCTTGAAAATGTAACATGGACTCAGGACTTGCCTTGTTCTTCTTTGAAGGAAAAAAAAATCTATCCATGTTTTGTATTCCAGTCGTGAGCAATGACTTTATTACAGCAAAGGAACAGCCACATGACCGAAGCTGCTCCTTTCTAATCCACTGAGATTCACAGCGCCTCCAGCCTCAGGGGCAAAAGGCGGACGCGAGGCCTAACCCTGCTCTCTGGGCACGCGGCCATCACAAAGACCCACGCCAGTCAGAGGCGCCGAATTAGTAGGAGGAATAACCAGAAAGGAACCATGCAGGCATACCTAACAATTTCAAATCCATTCCCAAACTATTTTTAAAATGTTTACAAGTAATTAGGCTCCTAGTTTCACCACATTTTACTCAACCAAAATCAAGACTGAATGCTCCAATTTCCACTTACAGAAGAGTATGAACAGATAATAACAGCACTTTTTAGCTAAATGTATAAGATTTGAGATCAATTCTCCAATGAAAGCACCGTAGAAATTTCTGGGGAGACAAGCACCCCGTTTAGAGTTCCTGGGACGTGTGGAAGGACACGTGTGGCGCACCCCACCCGCCCCACCCGCGTCCCTCGGGGAGGGTCTCTCCCTGAGGAGTCCTGGCTCACGGGCGCTAGGCTGTCACACCGGCAATCTGCATTTTCTCCTCAGCCCTCTGCCAACTGTCTCCTAATTTCAAAGTCAAACTCTCACTATAAATTCTCACCATGGCTTTCCTCTCGCTCTGTTTGGGGGCATTTTGGACAATCTGTACAATGGTTCTAACATGAACCTTCTCAAACTGCACCCAGCTTTCCCGTCTCACTCTCTTACACTCCAAGCTCCCAGTGTAATATTTCTCAGATCCATCTATATATGTGTGACTTTGGGCAAGTTATTCAACTTTTCTACATTTTTCCCATCTGACAAAAAATTAACTTACTAATATCTAAATTGTAAGGTCTGACGAAAATTAAGAAGTCAAACAAGATAAGGTACGAAAAAGGGCTAAGCAGAAAACTGAGAAGGTATCTTTCAAGCCAAACACGATTTTTCTGGTTTTCTTCTTTTCTCACTTTCTTTTATTTTTTTCTTCATGGGGATAATCTTTTTATAACACGTAATACATTTCCATTTCTCGTCCGTGCATTTGATTCGAGGAGAATCAAATCCACTAGGCTGCGTGCAGAGGTCCTGCCTTGCATTTCTCCCATGTCTGTGCCCTTATTTGTTTTACCTCCAACCGCCAGGAATTCCAGGAGACCAGTGCATTTATAATCGGCTGGACAGGGTTCAGAGCTGGGCGGCGGCCACAGCCCCGGCGGCATCTGTTTCAATAGGCCTTTGGTGGAGCTGCTGCTTCTGATGCCCACGACCGGGCGGAGGGGGGAGGCTGTCCCGTGGACAATGCGGCATCGTGGCCAGAGGCATTTTCGGCTCCCACCGCCCCTACCTGGCCTCCCAGCCCCTGAGGATCCTGATCGCTGCCGAGCTGTCCCCTCAAGACCGCCCCCTCCCGCCTGAGCTGCGGCTTCCCAGCGACCGAGTCACGGATTTGAGCTTCTTGGGGGGGAAATGCGACCACACCCTCATTCCGCAGGAGATCCAAAGGTTTCATCAGCCACCCAGGCTTCGACTCCAGAAGAAAGCAAACAAATGTGCTGTTTTCGTGTGTTTAGTACCCCCGTTCCCGAAGCTCTCTTTTGAGTCACAATAAAAGCTCCTGTGTGTGTGTGTGTGTGTGTGTGTGTTTCTCTCTCTCTAAAGAGACCATCTCATCCCATTAGTTAAAGAATACTTGGGTTCATAGATTGAATCTAAAACTATGGGTGCTTCCAAAGCAGAACCCTGTTTACACTGGTCCAGCGATGGGACGCGTTGGGATGGAAGTGGCATTGTGTGCAGTCTCTGCTGGACGGCTGTTTCATTTACTTACTTTGCGCGCAGCGTCTGCACAGGAGCAGCCTGTCGTGGGGCAGCCACTCCTTCCAACAATACCAAGGGTCCGGGTTTTGTCCACACCCTCCCGCGGCAATGCCGCCTCTGTTCTGGGGCACACTGAGGTCACTGCCTGTTTCCATCTGGGTAGATGACTACATTCCAGACTCAGGAAAAAAAAAAACCAAGCACTGCTGTTAAGGTACAAACCCTGGATTTTCCTCTTGGCGGGCAACTAAAAATAACCCGCCAGATTTGTAATTTTCAAGATAACTTTGGCTTTGGTTTTGTCAGGGATGCCATGTGGCTGGACTATAGTGGGGACCTTGTTTCAAGCTCTGTCTCTGAACACATCAGCTCTTCGTTTGGACTAAGTAAGTAGATATTAGACAATTATGGTTTAGCAGCCATGTGAGAAAAATGTAAGTGCAAGTATTTTGAAGATTATTCAGCATATAGTTTATCTAACACTCATTTCATTTAAGAAATAAAGTCTAAGGGGGAGGGTGCAGCGCAGTGGCCGAGTGCACGCCTCGCAGGCACTAGGTCCTGGGTTCCACCCCCCTCACTGTCATTTAAATAAATCAATAAACAAACCTAACTACCTCCCCCACCAAAAAAAAATTTTTAAGTTTTTTTTAAAACAGAAATAATGTCTATAGGAGTAGAGTGTATTCATTTACTAGGGCTTCAGTATTTTTGTTGTAAATTAATGCAACATTTTATTTCCTGCTGCTTTTCTTCTGCTTAAGATTTAAAAAAAAAAGTGTAGTTGCAAAGCAACGTAAGGCCCTTTCAGGTGCTGCCAAGGTTTCAAACTTCCATTCTTGCAGGGTGCTAATTACATGCACAGGAGGGTGAAAAGTCTTCCTTTGCCACCTCTGGGATCCTGTGACAACTAGGAAGTGAGATTTGCAGCTGTCCTGCAGGCTCTGCCTGGCAGGAAGAGAGCACACGCTGTTTAACAAGAAGCTCGGGTCTGGCTGGGAAGCGGGGGAGGCGGCTGGCGCGCCTGGCCGCATCTCCACCTGCCCCCGTGACCGCAGACTCTCCACGGATGTGCTCCCACCGGGTCAGGTAGGGAGACTGTGTGGTCACGTGTTTAAACTGCATGTGCGACATCTGGGTTGTCTCCAGTTCAGATGATTATGAATACAGCTGCTGTAAACATTAGCATACAGGCTTTTGTGTGAATATAAGTTTTCATTCCTCTGGGTTAATTTAAATGCCCAGTGGTGCAAAGGATGGGTCATACGGTAGCTGACTGTTTAATTTTTTAAGCAAACTGCCAAACTATTTTCCAGGGCTGTTCACAGCCTTTCTTCGTGAGCTTCTTGATGCTTGCAGGTCCTGTGATGAGATCCCCTGCCTCATTTCTGATATTGCTAATTTAACAAATAGTGGCACACCCAGTATCAACCACACACTGCTCAGAAATAAAAAAGGAGCAAACTGTTGATGCATGCAACAATCTGAATACGGCTGGATTACGCCAAGTGAAAAACTCTGTCTTAAAAGCTTATATGATGTGCTATTCCATTTGGGTAAGTTTTTGAGATGACACAACTTTAGGAGGAGAGAACAGATTAGCAGGTGCCGGGGTGGGGGTGGGGGGCAGCGGGCCTGCATCTGTGCTGTCCCGGGCTCAGTGTCTTAGTGCTCCTGTCCTCTGGTTGACAAGCTGGTGTCACTGGGAGACACTGCGTAAAAGGGACATGACGTCTCTGTCTCAATCCAATGGAAGAGTCTGTAAGATTTATGACTTCTTAAAAACACTCATCACCAATAAGCACATGAAAAGATGCTCAAAATTGCTAATTTTTAGAGAAATGCAAATCAGAACCACCAGGTATCACTTCATACAGCTCAGGATGGACATCATCAAAAAGTCTATAAGTAGTGCTTGAAAGGGTGTGGAGAAAAGGGAGCCTCCTGCACTGCTGGTGGGAGTATAATTTGGTGCAGCCGCTATGGAGAACAGTATGGAGGTTCCTTAAAAAACTAAAAATAGACCCTATGATCCAGCAATCCCACTCCTGGGCATATATCCAGATAAAATTCTAATTCAGAAAGATACACACACCCCAATATTCACAGAAGCACTATTTACAGTAGCCAAGTCATGGAAGAAACCTAAATGTCCATCCACAGATGGCTGGATAAAGAAGATATGGGGTGTGTGTGTGTGTGTGTGTGTGTGTGTGTGTGTGTGTGTGTGTGTAATGGAATATTACTCAGCCATAAAAAATGAAATAATGCCATTTGCAGCAACATGGAAGAACCTAGAGATCATCATACTAAGTAAAGTAAGTCAGACAGAGAAAGACAAATACCATATGATATCACTTATATGTGGACTCTAAAAAATATAATGCAAATGAACTTACTTACAAAACAGAAGCAGACTCACAGGCATAGAAAACAAACTATGGTTACCAAAGGGGAAGAGGGGGAAGGATAAATTAGGAGTCTAGGATTAACATATACACTCTACTAGATATAAAACAGATAAACAGCAAGGTCCTACTGTACAGCACAGGGAACCATATTCAACACCCTGTAATAACCTACAATGAAAAAGAGTCTGAAAAAGAGTATGTGTGTGTATGTATGTGTGTAACTGAATCACTATGCTGTATATCTGAAACTAACACAACATTGTAAATCAACTATACTTCAATAAAAAATGTTTAAAAAATAAAATAAAATCGAACACCCACCAAGCAGCATACACAGAGGAGCAAAACCCCAGGCACTCAGCTCCAGACTCTACGCACCCATTTTAAGAAACCACCCTGCACACCAGGAAAGGACTATGACCTTTTCTGAGCCGAGAGTGTTCCTCCCTCCTCCTTCCCCGGCTGAGGAGTCCCCTCCGTTTTCTTGCTGTCGTCCACTGACCCCACAGCACGGCTTTCGTTGCCTCTGTGAGTCTCGCAGCTCTTTGCAGAGGCATCCTTATAACCTGACCTCTCGGCACAGAAATAATTTTTTTCAGTCTCTCTCCTCTGGCTCCTCTGGAGCATAACCTTTGCCTTAGTTATCTTTTAAAAATTTTCTGTTGCGTGGAGGGGCTCAGTGACTTTTCTTGAAAGTAATATGGTGGGGAAAAAATGATGGTAGATGCTTAGGAGATGCAGAAAAATACCAAGGGACTTTCAAAGATTATCAGATAAAACGTTATTAGAACAGAAAGGAAGGGGAAGATATAAATTAAGAAGGATGAAGTGGGAGTGCGTTTAGGGAGGGGCAGGATGTAGGTAAGTGGAGTGGAAATGGGGAGGCTGGACGTGGGAAAGACAGAGGGAGCGTGTGCGCGAGACTGAGTGAGAGTGTCGGGGCGGCTGTAACCTGAAACTGTGGGAACCAAGTCAAGGGGAAAAGTTGATGACTGTTTGTGAGGAGGGAAGGAAGAATTTGTGGGAAAAACTTGAAGGCTGCACAAAAAAAAAATGCCTGGTTTGAAATGAAGGCGTCCATCACGGCGTGGTGAGCTGGACGCTGCTGGACGCTGCTGGACGCTAGTCAATAAAAGATGTAAAAATGGGTCACGTGTCCCCCAGGGCTTCACACGGGCACCAGGGGGATGCGCTGGGCATTATTCCATTTGGTCCTCATGACGACCTGTAAAGGAGGCAGAGCGCTCCTTTACAGTCCATAGAAGGAGACACTGGTCCTGGTCTCAAGAAACTCATAACGAATTACGGGAAGAGGAATAAAAAGGTATCAGTAAGCAACGGCCGTGAACGGATGACAGTAAGTGTCTTCTACGTGTTCACGGCTGGCGGGAGGTCACCAGTGGCATCCAATGCAAAGAGGTTAAGGACACAGCTAATTAACCTGCAAAGCACAGAGCAGCCCCCACGCAGAGAGCCGGTCGGCCTCAACCTCAGGAGTGCCAGGGCCGAAAACTCTTGGTGCCCAGAAACCCACTAACGGCAAGTATCCAGAGAAACTGCTTATAAAAACAGGCATCTTTGGCACGTGCGCATCTGGTATTATGCGCACAGATTTCGGATGGCGCTCTTCGCTTGGGTGACAGGAGGTAACCTGCTTTGTTTCAGTACCTAAAAAAACCCAGTAATTTTTCTTTTGGCAAAAATATCATGCTTCAATAGAAAATAATCATTGCTTGAAATAACAAAATCCAAAATGTGGGGTTTCCTACAGAATGAATGAGCCCATCTCTTCAACAAATACATTATGGGGAAAACACACGTGAGAGGGTGGGGAAACCGCTGATAAAAAGAGACTGCAGAGTCATCTCAGTCAATTATAAATCATGTATGAACTTGTTTAAATTCTAATTTGAATGAAAACCTCCTTAAAAATTTATGAAACAACCAGAGCAACTGAGCACTAGGCAGACATTTGATAATATTAAAGGGTTGTTGGTGTTTTAGGTGTAATAATAATATAATAATATCATAGCAAGTTATAAAAAGAGACTTTCCCTTTTAGAGAGAGATATGGAAATAGTAAAGGATAAAAGTACATACTATCTGAGATTTGTGGGAAGAATGAGGTGTTGGTACACATGAAAAATCATTGGTCGTGAGCTGATAATTTTTGGAGCTGGGTGATGGGTAACACGGGTTCACTGTACTATATTCTGTGCTTGTATGTATTTGATATAACCCCTAAAATAGGTTTTATAAGCATTTTTACCCATACACATAGATCAACCCAGTTCATCATATAAATAGCACTGTAGTGCAGTGGGAAGTGCATGGTCTGGTCAATAAATGGTACGGCAACAGTTGATTATCCATTAGAGAAAAGAAAAACAGTATCTTAACCTCCTCTCACTTAAGTCACAAAAATCAATTAAAATTAACTGTGATCTGAGTGTGAACGGTAAAGCGGTACCAGTTTTAGATGAAAACATGAGCGACCATCTTCATGACTCTGAAGCAGCACAACTTCTGTTAAACAAAACACAAACAGCTGTAACTAGAAAAACAGAGGCAGACCGATAAAGTCTGTTCATCAAGTGACAAAAGTAATAGAAAAGAAAAAGAGGACATTCACCAAGCATTCGCCCTGCCAGACATCCTATCTAGGCTATGCAGGAACATCTACAAACCCACAAACACAAGACAGAAAACTTCATGGGAAAATGGGCAAAAACACTTCAGCCATTCACAGAAAGGTGTCTACCCAGCTGGCCAATAAGCACAGAGACACTCAAACTTGTCCTTTATTGATAAAAATGCAAAGCCAAGCCACAGCGTGCTGTCTCTATTACCTCACCAGAGCTGATGAGATGAGAAGACGTACAGATGTTACCAGATGTTGGTGAGGACCTGTGGCAACTCTGTTCCGTACGTCTCTGGCGTAAGATGTACACGTGCACAGCCTCTCAGGAAAGCTGTTGAGCGGTGTTCTCCACCGTGTGACACGGCGACGCAAATCCCACAGATGGTTCTCCCTGTCGGAACTGCAGGCACAGGCTTCCCTGCACCAAACGCTCGCACGTCTAGGGAAACCCTGCGTGTCAGTAAAAAGGAGCCGATTACAACTATATGCGAAACCAGTCCTCAGTCTCCCGAGTATGATGTCAAACCGGAAGCCACACAAAACAAAATAAAGACAATGCAATTTCACTTGAATACAGTTTAAAGACAGGTGAAGCCAAGCGATGGTTTTAGAAGTTGAGAGGTATCATTTTGGGGGAGGGGGGTAAAAAGTGGAGGTGATCGAGGGGCTCTCGAGACCCAGCAGTTCCCTCTGGCTTGGCTGAGGTGGTGGTTACACAGGCACATTCAGTTTCTGAAAATTCATTGAGCGATACGTCGAAGATACGCCCACGTGTGTGCACACACGTCCTATTTCAGTAAAAACTGCCTCAAAGACACTACTGGCTGTGCCTCACGTTAGCGCCCAGAGCCGGCTTCAGAGAAATTAAACACCCTGGAGGAAGCACTCGCTCGCTCAGTTCTCAACAGTGTTTCTCTTGATGTTTCTGACAATGTGACATGATGAGAGAATAAAAGTGTCTTTAAAGATAGAAAAACTGAATCATGATAAAAAAAATCAAATATTGCCACAGACTGATGACGGATATTAGCTTTGATAAAATGTCAAAGAAACTGGAATGAAAATTATTACTGTATTCTCATGATTTTAAAGAAATATTTCAATATACAGTGAATCAATCCAGATGTGCAAAGATGTATTTGATTAAACTATGTAATATCCTATGTAATTGGAAATGTTAAAACTTGGAATTTTTTTTTCTTAATAAGTCCTTACTAAAAACAAAGCAGGAAAGAAAATACTGTAATTGAAGTGATCTTTCCCAGAAATGCCATTATTTACAAACTACGAATTACCCTTTTGGGCGGAAGTAATGCTTCGATACCTGTCAGTTGGTTCTCAATAATATTTTTTATCTCAGCAGTGTGCTACCATGGAAGGAAAACAAAGAAGCACATATTAAAAGTATATCATTACGAAATCATTTCTCTCTAGAAAAAGATTATCACAAAACGATGCAAGGGGAGGCACGGATTAACAGAAGGAAAACGACTGAACTGTATTGACTGTTTATCACGTTCTAGGTTGAATTCTTGGCTCCGTATATTTTTTTTTAACTCTTAAAACAATCCATTGAGGTTGATGACATTGTCCTATTGTGCAAATCAATGTTGCCGAAATATAAAAAGATAGTAAATGGCTGGAATTTTAATTGAGGCGTGAGTGACAGGAAGGGCACAATCGGCGTGGACTGGAGCAACCAAGGGTGTTTTCACAACGAACTGATTCCAACTTGCACCCTGAAGCGCAGGTCACGTTACATGTGATGAAGTGCTCATCGCAGAGGGAGGAGATGTAAAATGAGACACATCGTGTTCCCCTTACCTCTGAGGGTTATGGCAGGATGAAAGCTGGTCCCCAAAGACACCCAGATCCTAATCCCTGAAAACTGAAAATGTTACTGTATATGGGAACAGGGTCTTTGCAGATATGATTAAGTTAGAAATCTTGAGACGCAGAGATTATTCTGGAGAGTCTGAGTGGACCCTAAATGGGGTCGTGTGACCGAGCAGGACCCTGGGGGTCCTCCAGGTCAGGCCCCTCCCCTGACCCTCTGCAGCAGCTTCTCTCTGAAGCACCCAGAGAACAGTATCTCATGCATATTTCTTGAGTTTTTCAGATGCTGAAAACCACCACCAAAGGGAAGAAATGAACTACTTGATGATGGAGAGCACGTGGCCCCCAGACCATCTGGCACCCAAGGGGTGACAGTGTTGACCTTCCTGCTCCCCCCACATCAACCAGGGAATCGTGCACGAACAGGCAACGTACCTGTGACCCCCTCCCTCACCTGGCCTTTAAATATGCTTTGCTGCAACCCTTCGGGGAGTTCGGGGGTTTTCTTGGGCATTAGCCACCCCGACCTCCTTGCTCGGCCCTGCAGTCACCCTTTCTCTGCTCCAAACTCATGTTTCAGTGTGTCTGGCCTCACGGCGTGGCCGGCACAGGAACAGTCATGAGCACCCTCACGAGGGGAGGCTGGGGGGGTCTCACCCCCACGAGGGGGAAGCAGTGCTTGGAGTGTGGCAGCCACAAGACCAGGAAAGCCACGAAAGCCAGAAGAGCCCAGGAGTGGACTCCGCCCAACAGCCCCCAGCGGGAGCCCGGCCGCGGAACATCTTGGCTTTAGCTAATATAAATTATTTTGAACAAATTCTAGCCTCCAGAATTTTAAAAGAACGAATCGGAGTGTGCGTTTTTTTTTTTTTTTAAGCAGCCAAGCTCGTGGCAGTGCGTTTAGAGCTACCGCAGGAAATCATACAAGGCTCAGAGGGCCTTGTGGGGGCCCAGGGACAGGTCCAGAGCCTTACGTCGCTGGGGCTGACACTCATCTGACTGGACTGGGGCCCCAGGGGCTTTACTTCAGCTGTTTCCCGGCTCGGGCTCTCCTTTCACTTGAGTCGGAGGTCACAGGGTAGGGAGTGGCTTAGGAGGGGACCAGAGAGTCCCGTGTCGCTCTCGCCACCCCAACTGCTGAACCGTCCACCCTCTTCCCCAAAGAGAGATCACTTCCCCCCCGACTTCCCACAGACACCGCTCGTGTGGGGTGCTTGTGAGGGCAGAGCGTCTGGGCACAAAAGCAGCACGTCATAGGAGCCAGACGACAGGACAGCAGGAAGGGGTCTCTCTTCCTGCGCCGACCGCAGCAGGAGAGGGGGCGCTGCAGGAGGCAGCCGGGGGGCGGCCAAGACACCGGTTGCCCCCCACCCCTCCGCGGCCCCCAGCGTGAGACCAGCAGGGAGGAGGCGCGGAGAGAAGACCGAGCCATGGAGAGGTGGCACCTTCAGGACCGAAGCGTCTCAGCACGCACGAGTCTAGGACACCCCCTCTCACTGGTCCGGCCTTTTGTCTTGGGAGGGAAGGAACACTTGACAGAGGAAGAGCTTGATTCGATTCGTAAAAGGAAACGGTTAGGGCTTGTGAGAGACTCTGTGGGGAAGCATTTATTCTGCGACTCTGTCAAAGGCGATGCCGACTTTGCCTGGTTCTGTATGAAGGAACATCAACAAACTTATTTCAGAGAGGGAAGCGAACTTGAAGTCTTCTCCCAGACACCTGCAGCCCTGCTGCTGGACACACTCCCACCATTCACTTAAATGACGGGTAAGAGCATTAACGTTCCAGCTGCAGAAAATTGGTGGGAACCAGATGGTCAGTTCTGGGTAAACACCCTCCGCCTTAGACACGGACCAGCGCATCAGCACGAACGAGGAGGACGCTGCATGCAGCCCGCAGGCCCCTGCACCCTGGCTGAGCAGGATGCAACTTGAAGACTGAATTCAACCACACAGGATACTCATCCATCAATCAAAGGAAATCAAACTGAAACTACAATGAGATGTCACCTCAGGCCTGTGAATGTGGCCATCATCAGAAAGGCAAGAGGGAACAAACGCTGGGAATGTGGATAAAGGGAACCCATGGGCACTGCTGGTGGGATTGTAAACGGGCGCAGCCACTGTGGAACACGGTATGGAGGTTCCTCACAAATTAAAACTAGAGCTACCGTATGGGCCAGGAATCCCACTTCTGGGAATATAGCTAAAGAAAAAGAAAACCCTGTGTCAAGGAGATGTCTGCACACCTGTGTCCACAGCAGCAGTGTCTACAAGAACCAAGACCTGGAAATGACCCACGTGTGCATCACTGATGGATGAACAGGCAAAGAAGTTGTGGTGCATATACACACACACACACACACACACACACACACACACAACGGGGTATTATTCAGCCATGAAAATGAAGGAAATCCTGCAATCTGCGATAACACGGGTGGAACTTGAGGGAACTGTGCTAAGTGGCATAAGCCAGACAGAGCGAGACACTGTATGACATCACTTACATGTGGAATCTAAAAGCAACAAGAATCCAAACCACCCAAAACTTACAAAAAAAAAGAGATAAGATTACCCAGTGGGTAAAAACAGAGTCAGGATGCTTTTCAGACTTACACAGAAAAACTGTCAAATGTAGCCGCACACCCTTCTGCTGACTGCTGGTCTCATCCCGCTGCCCTGCACCCCAGGAGCCCAAACCCCCCCAGCAAGCCGTTGCTTCACCTAAGTCTCTGCGGGAGGATACCGAGGCCCACGTGCCTTACAGCCCTGCCTCCCAGAGACCTCGCTTGCGGGCCTGTCACCAACAAAACCAACAACTGACGCACCAAGCATGTAGGAACTGGCTACCCAGGGACCCCAGCCTCGGGCACAGATGTTTTAACTGACGCAACCTGACGCTCTGCCAAGAACATACACCCAGTCAGACCACGTGACTTAAATCCTAATTGCAACAAACCCCTCTCACCACCCTTCTAAACAAACCTTGTCCTGTACCAGATTTATGGTGTTTCTCTATAGAACACCTGCCACTGCTCCAAAGCTGCCTCTGGCCTGGGTGGCCTGCAGTTGTGGCTACAGTCCTCCTCTCTCTTATCTCGGTATCCGTGGTGCCCCTGCCAGAGTTCTGCTGTGAGGCAGGGGATTAAGTAAACAACGTGCCGTACGCATTTTCAAAGGTGACGATGCCACAGTCCTTTGTTCCTTTTAAAGTCTGTGTCCGCTTCCCCAGGGTGACCACTTCACAGATCGTAAGATAACATGACAGGGAACCCAGGCTGTTACTGCTCACAAGAGCACACACTGTTTAACTCCTACAGGAAACAAATGCTAACGGCTCGACAGTCACCCATTGGATGATAACTGTCTTCCTTTTCTTTTCCTTCCTTTAAGATTTCTTAATCAATTTCATTAGATCGGCCCACGCACTCCCTTTGGCAGATACTCACGTGAATGTATGAAATAGAAGGAGATGAAGTAAGGCAGCTGAGGGACAGGGCAGAACCCCAATCCAAGTGTCTGCCTCCAGAACCGAAAGCTTTTCTTATTATGCTCCATCCTTGAATAAGGTATTTGAAATTGCCCTGCACATATTAAGGCTAAAATAAATGTCATATTTCTTTATTCATTAAAAAATGATTTAGGCAGTAACTTACAAATGTACATAGGCTCCCGGGCTTTTCCTGTGCCTGGTCCGAGTGCCTAAAACCCCCCGTCAAGACATAGATTGGTCTTCACTGTTTGCTGTCAGCTCACAGTGTAAGCTCCAGTCTCAATAAAATTATGTACGTGTTCACAAAAGAGGAGACGTGTGCTCTGCTCATTCCTTCTGAAATTCTCAAAGTTCTGTACAACCAGTTGCTGTGAGATTTTTACATGGCTTATTCGTGTACAAAATATATGGGTTTTTGCTTTGTCTAAATAAACCATCCATTTTTACTACCGTAGAGGATCAAAGGCATTATGTTTCTAATACTGACATGGAAAAGGATTAAATCATGGGTTACGTGAAAGAGATTAAAGGGTAAGGCATGGTTTTTGTAGGCTAATTGGTACCTAGATTCTGTGGACCTACGTTTTTGATGGTAATACTGCTAAAATCCTGCAAAAGGCTTCCAAACTTAAGACACTGGAATGAAACTATGTCATTTCTTTCTCCAAATTGCCTGCTTTGCCTCTCAACACAGAAGCTAATAAAAGCTAAGAGCATTCTAGTGGGATACCTACACTAGCTTTTTTGGGAGTGGAGGGGGTTTGGACCTACTCAACAGTAAATCAGAACAAAAGCAGTTATTTCAATCAATGTTAATGGCATACAAATGTTAAACTTTAAGCTTTTATACAACTTCAAATGTAAAAGGCAATCAGAAAGAAACTATCACACAATGTAATGGAAGGGTTACTAATGTTATATAGCATTTTGTACAGTTGCCCAAGTTGCCATAATTTTAACCTAATAAGTGATTTCTTTTTAACAATTAACCAAAATCTAGATTCTTATGTGAAACCTACATAAGGAAAGTCAGACATTAGCAGCTGAACTTGGGCCTTGATGGAGAAATTATTTGTGATAGTTCTCATTTTGGAGTTAATAAAAAAAATTTCTATCCACTTCCACATGGATTTCATATTTTAAAATGCCATTATTCAGACTAGCCACGGCTGATGACTAATACCAAAGTGTCCCTGTGAGAAATCCTGGAAGCAGGAGCCTGAATCTCGTCTCTTATCTTCCTCCCCAATCTTGCAGAATGAAACCTACGATTAACTCTAAACAACTCTAACTAGGTTAAAAATTTTTTTTCACTAAACACCAGACTAATTGGAACATAAATTTCTGACTAGTTTACTTCAATATTTATTTGTTCTTGTAGCAGTCCTTAAAATCTTTCATAAGATTATTTTGCCCATTAGTTAGCAGTCTGAAGCCAGAGGCTTCTCAAATTAAAAAAAAAAAAATTAATAAATAATTGTTCTTGGGTGACACCCTGCTATTTTTGTCAGCTGATTTACTTTTTGAAGTTAGATTGTTTATTTGCATTATGCACAAATGGCTTTGAGGGAGCAAACGGAGCAATCTACCTGGAAATAAGCCAGCTGCTTTCAACACTGCATTTCCAATGGCTGAAGGAGTCTGCTGTCTGTGGGCACCCAGCAGGGTCCTCAGTGACAGGAGGGATTCTTGACCCTGTGGCTTTGGAATACCTTTAACCAAAAGCACTGTCTGAACAGCAAGACAAGCAAGAACGATAATTTTTTCACATTCTACACGGTACATAAAATACGATGCATTCTCCCTTTTCTCCACCAGGGCGACATGTACCTGCTCCCCTCTCTTTTAGCTAACATTCTCATGTAGCGATACTTTTCAGTGGATGAAAACTGTTCCCTGCAGTAGCTGGGTTAGTAATTTGAGACCATCTTCCATGTGTGCTGAAACAGGTGTATTCTATTTATTTGTATTTTTAATTTGGGGGGAAACTGGGTTCAGGAAAGGAAGGAGTAACACTGTGGCCACGTGCAGGTGACACGGTCCTGTAAATGGAAAATCTTAAGGCTGCTGCTAGTGCTCATCAGTGAGTTTGGTAAAGTTGCAGGATACAAGACTAATTTACAGAAATCATTTCATTTCTGTACGCTAACAATAAAATATCAGAAAGAGACATTAAGGAAATGATCCCATTTACCATCTCACCAGGACACATAAAATGCTTAGGAATAAACCTATCCAAGGAGGAAAAGACCTGTACTTGAAAAACTATAAGGCACTGAAGAAAGAATCTGAAGACATAAACAGATGGAAAGATATACCAAGTTCTTGGGTTGGAAGAATCAATACTGTTAAAATTGTCACACATACTATTCCTATCAAATTACCAATGACATCTTTCCCAGAACTGGAACAAAAAATGTTAAAGTTTGTATGGAAACACCAAAGACCCCAAATAGACAAAACAATCTGGAAAAAGAAGGAAGGAGCTGAGGGAATCACGCTCCCCGACTTCTGACTACACTACAAAGCCACGGTCATCAAACAGTGTGGCACTGGCCCAGAAACAGACACAGAGCTCAATGGAACAGGATAGGAAAAGTCCAGAAATAAACCCACACACTTATGGTCAATTAATATACAATAAAAGAGGCAAAAGCATACAATGGAGAAAAGACAGTCTCTTCAGTAAGTGGTGCTGGGAAAACTGAACAGCTACATGTAAAAGACTGAAGTTAGAACATTCTCTTAACACCACATATAAAAATAAACTCAAAATGGATTAAAGACCTAAGTGTAAGACCAGATACTATAAAACTCCTAGAGGAAAACATAGAACACTCTTTGACATAAATCATAGCAACATTTTTTTGGATCCCTCTCCTAAAGTAAAGGAAATAAAAGGAAAAATAAACAAATGGGACCTAATTAAATTCAAAAGCTTTTACACAGCAAAGGAAATCATCAACACAATGAAAACACAACCTACTGAATGGGAAAAATATTTGCAAATGATATGGCAGATAAGGGGTTAATATCCAACATATATAAACAGCTCACACAACTCAACACCTATTTTTTAATTAATTGGACAAGCCAAAGAAAAATTTCTACACCATTCTCTTTCTCTCTCTCTCTCTCTATATATATATATGCACACACATATATAAATATATTTAACTAAACCCTAAAAAATGCAAATCACTAAAAATAAACAAGACAAAAACATCTGAATTTAAAAAAGAATAAAAGCCTATTTTTCAACACTACACACTCACTAGGGACATTCCAAACTCTTAAGAACCTATTACACCATTCATATAAAATACCTAAGCCAAGGGGGGGTCACGAGCTTTGTGGACATAATTACTGGTAATTAACCTCTGACGAGTCCCACTTCCAAACAGAGGTGGCTGTTTTTTCCCAGGTAGTTAGTCTTATTCTGACGCAAACTGAAAACTAAAGTGGAAGCCTCGAGGATTCTCATCAATAATCAGTCCTTGCTTTAAAGTCCTTAGGACCCTGTTAAAGCACCAACGTGGATGAAAAATGAGATCTGCTTCCTAATTCACTGTCTTAACTTGACTTTGAGCAAATTACTTCCTTTCATGGTTCTCAGCTTCTTCAACTGTCATATAAGGAATATCAAGTTAGAAAAACACCAAAGATGTTTACCTCTTAAAAATTCTAGAAACCCTTGATTCTAACATTTGCTATTCAGTTTCCTCTCTGCTTAAACTTTGTGAGTACCTATTATGTGCTAGACACTTTTCCAAATGTTTTACATGTGTTAAGTCATAATATCCTCACAAAATCTTTATATTTGACACACATTTTGTAAGTAACTTGAAGCATACAGAGCTTAGGTATCATGCCTGAAGTCACAAAGCTGATTTGTAGTAAAAATGGGATTTGGATCCAGGCAGTTAAGCCTATGAGTTAACTATCACACTATACTTTCTCTAGATTTCTCCAAAATGTTCTGTGAAACACTAATTCTCCAAAATTATTGTGAAGAAAAAAAGGTTTGTGGTCTACTAGTTATGACTGTTTCAGCTTTAAGTCACAGAGATATTAATACAAACCTACTTACACAAAAAAGAAATTAGCTCAAGAAGCCGAAATGTCCGGGGTGGAGGGTGACTGTGGTTTGGCAGTTTTGATTCAGTTGGTATCATTATGATTTGACAGCCCTGCGTTTATTTTTGGTGGCTCCTTGGGCTTCAGGCAGTGGAAAGATGGCGTCAGCAACCCTGGTCCTCACCTCCTCAGCCCTCTTCACAACAGAGCGGCTCTTCCATGAGTCCCAGTAAAAACACAGTGTGTCCTACTGTCTCTAATTGGCTCACATGTCCATATTCGAGTCAACCACTGTGGCTAGGCAGATGTCAGGAGCTGACCGGCGTTAAGCCTGTATCTCATGCTCCACCCTGGGGTTCTTGGTGGAATGACATCACCAAAACCACGTGGATGGAGAACGCGAGAGGCAGTGTCTTTCCAGGCAGAAATCAGTGTGTGGTTACTAAAACTGGTTGACAGATGCCCATAAATGTCCAAGACATGTAGCTAAGCTTATTTTTAAAGTATTTCAAGATGCATTTTTATTTCATAATACATTTCTTTATAAGCATCCTAAAACCTCCAAGATGCTCTGCAATAAAGAATTTGTTTCAGCTCATCATTTTGCAGATTTATTTGGGGTAGAACAAATTATTCAAGTAAAGTTCATCAGCATCCCTTTGAATTAGGATTTATGCAGAACTCACTTGGGGGGAAGACACTGAAGTTCAGCTTCTGACATTTAGACACTAATATAATATAATACAATATAATATAGAAGACATGCAAATAATCCCTCATTTCATGTTTCCTACATCATCACCTTACCCTGACTTACAGAAATCGGCCTTACATTGATCAGTACTAAAAAGTAAAACTCAGCCAGCATGTAACGGTTTTAACAATACATCTCACGAAACCCTTCCAAGATGTGCCTGTATGATGATTGAAATATCTGCTGGAAAGCAAAACCACCAGTAGGGGTGTCCAGTTAATTCACAGGGACTTTGCATTAGCTTTTGCAAGATTTAAGAGTCTCATGCTCTGCCAACTGAGCTAGTTGGGCAGCTAGCTTTTGCAAAAGTTGAACAAGCTTTAGTTGTTTAAAATCACAAATACGCGTTACTCGCTATGGCCGTGCAGGCTGACCAGGCCGCTCTGGGCGGGGCGGTCGAGGCTGGGCTCTGGCTTTCCTCTGCTCACTGGTGGGCGGGTTGAGCGGCTTTTCTCTGTCTCACGTGCTCTTTCTTGCCCAAGTAAGCAAGCCAGGGCTTCTCAACATGGCTATTTAACGTTTCAAAAAGATTATCACAGTCGTTGGATGACGGCATCCCCTGGGAGGAACGTAGGCTCGAGCAAGGTGGCTCTCTTCAGCTACGAGTAATTTCTCGGAAGAGACTTAGCCGTGAGGCAGCAGCAGCCAATTAAAAAATGCACTGAATTAAAAACTTGGTGATTATTTTTATAGAATCAAATCACGTGAGTTTTGGCTAGTTGATCTTAAGGTTTCTCTTCAAACCATGAGATTTTACAATTTCTTAATTTTTGCAAAATGAGTTTTCGAATAGTGTCAGCGCTATTGTTAAACGAAAGAACCCCTGTAAATTTGCTGGGGTGTATGTAAAGTGTCCTTTTTTGAAAAATCGTTAAGAGATAGGCGTTCAGTATTAAAGCAAAGTACTCCAACTGTTATGTTCCATCCAGCTGAATTTAAAGAGAGCAGTTAAGCACAGCGCTCTGGTATCTTGGGTACATTGCATTGACATGTACACAAAGACTCGTTCCAAAAAATGCCGAAATGTGGGGTTGAGGAGATGTGACTCCAAGACACCGTCGCTCGAAGTGTGTCTAGTAACAAATTAAAAATACACATCCTGAGGACCCTCAAGGGAAATTTGCAAATTATTGAGCCATGTGTGCAATCTCAAATACTGACCACACACACACCCTGCACTCAGTGTTGTGCGGGCGACCAAGCCATGTGTACAATCGTTGGGAGGGAAGTTCCATGTAAAGAAAGAATGAAAGCTTTGTAATACTTCTGAAAGTTAAAAATCCTTGAAATATCTTTCAGAAATGTCTATAACATACTTGGTTTACTTCTTGCAAGACATGATATATTCATTCCTTGTAATTTTAGACTCTTATTTTATTTTGTTATAAATAAACTATGTATTATAAACTTTTCTAGAAAAATCTGCTTTTAAATTTTGTCCTATTTTCTTACATAAAAGTTAGAAATGTTCTAAACCTTCCAATGACTCACTGGGGAATGCATTTCCCAATGTGTCTCAACCAGAAGTGACTCTAAGTAACTCATGTCAGAGGAATCAGATATCCCAGTTCTTGACTTGAAATATGTATGTATGTCACTCACACCTAAACCAAAATATATTTATAAAAGTATTAATTCCTTTGCTTTATTTATTTTTAAATTTTATCTCCCACAACCTACAAATGGTCCAGTATCTTTTACCTACCAAAATTGTTGTATGCAGATCAAATCTTCGTTGCAATACGTAAGTTCTAACACCTGTGAAACAAGTTTTCTGGTTTCTCTCTTTGTCAGTGAAATGTAAGTGCACTTAATATCATGCTTTCTCGTTTACCTAACCAGTGGTCATCTGAGTGCTGTTAAAAATTTGGCACTTGAAAAAATAAATTAATAAATAAATAAAAATAAATGTAAAATTTTAAAAATTAAAAAAAAATTGGCATTTGCTCTTGGCACACAGAACCGATAGTTTTAGAATATATTTGCTACCATGACCAGTAAAATAAGTCAAATTTAAGGACTCAAATAAGCCACGAAACTCTGCCAAGTTTCAGCAGCTTTATTATTATTTACTTCAGAATGGATCTGGTTAGTGTTGATAAACATCTCCATCTACCACATGCAACCCTGATTTCAGATGCACTGCAACAAAATTAATCTTAAAGAAACAATTTAAAAAAAAGGTATTTTCATAACTTGAACATTTTAAAGACACTTGATACTTAAAATTATCAAGCTTATTCCTAGTATAAAATTTAACTTAAATATTGTAGCAGAGAAAACTCCCAGTATTTATATATCTTTAAAATATATCTTGGTAAATCTGTTTCATTGTGGTTATGGCATCAATGTATAACATTTTAAATCCTATAAATAAGAGCAGATGACAGACTAGAGGGGTAATGAAGACAGATGGAGATGTCCTGACATTCATTTTGCCTCTTTTTACTCCATTACTTCTGGAAAAAGAAGCCTCTCTCTTTGGATGAATGCAAAGAGTTATTTAAAATTATTATGACTTGGTTTACTTTATTGTCTCACATATTTCTTGGGTTTGGAGAAATCATTTAATCTGTGAAATACTAAGTAGAGGAGACATGTAACATCATAGTCTACCACAATTAAATTATGCAAGTATGAAAGGAGAAAAGTATGCATGAATAATTACATTTGTGTAATTTATAAGGAATTCAGTAAGATTGCCAAAGGACTGCAACAAAGTGAAAGTCACAAGGCACACTGAATAAACTCAATATTACTTATTGAATAATTTAAAAAAGAATTTAAATTAGATGTAAAATAATATGCTCAAATTTATGAATACCCGAAAGTAAAGTAAAATATCAATTTGCTTATGAGATAGGTGAATATTAAAAGATTGATACTATGTAGTGTAATTATATTATTGATAATATATAGTGTATAATATATGTAAGGAATGGACACACATATGCTGCTGATGATAATGTGAGCAGCTCTCTGAGGAGCAACTTGACAGCACAGATATTAAAATGTGCATGAGTTCTACTTGGCAATTCCACTTCTAGGGATCTATATTTTTGAAATACACTAGTACTTAAAATAATTTGAATTTTTTTAAGATGCTCATCACAGAATTGTTTATCGTAGCAAAAACTGAGAAGAACTCTGAAGAGATTAAAAGCATTGAACTCTGGGATTCTACAGACTTGTATTAAACTCTCAGTTCTAACTCACACTAGCTTAACAACCCCTGGAAATACACTAACATTTTTAAAACTCAGTTTGCATATCTAGATGTAATAATAATACCTCACAAATAGGATTGAACGAGAATTAAATAAGGTAATACAAATAAAGCATTCAGAACCTTTAAATAATCAATGTCTATAAGTAGGGGATTTACTAGATAAAGCATGGTACATCTGTCCATACAATGGAATATTATATAATCTGTAAAAAGAATGAAGTAGTTACAGCTTTGTGTTTTGACACAGAAAGATACTGTTAGGTTAAACAAACAAATATCAATTAGGATCATGCAATCTATGTATGGAAGATTGATCAGCTTTTACCAGTGGAACTGTTTATTTTTTATGCATTTCTGTGTTATTTGAATATTTCAATACTCCAGCCAGTATTGTTTTTCAGAAGTGCTTAGTCTCTGCCATCATGGGGAAAGGAGAGAGTTCTGGATAGATACACACTAAAATTTTTTTTAATTTACAAGTTCATTTCCAGGAAGGGGTAAGGTTATGGGGGTCTTTTATGTATTAGTTCTTTCTTTTTGTATTTGCTGAAAATTTTTTTGCAATGAACATGTATTGATATATGATCAAAAAAGGAAACTATGACAGTACAAAGAAGAAATGGATGGATGATGCATTTAAAAGAAAATTCACATCTTCATAACAACCCCTTGTTTTTTTTCAAAATTGCTTGATGTTTTTCTCTATAGTTTCCCTGTGAAACAGATAGGGTGGAGTTTTATTAACCTCATTTAGTTTGTTAAAACATGGAGCACATGAGAGGTTTACTCAAGAGTGGTGCATTGAATTGGAGGTGGACTCGGGTAGAACTGAAGTCTTCAGTGTTTATCTCTTCCCCCAGAATTGAGATAAGAATCATAACTGCTGCTTTATCTTATTGTGCTCTGCTTTTTCCGTGATATCAGCTCTCTCTTAATACAGTTTTTTTTTCTTTTCCTTTTTGGTCATTTGTAGAAATTTTAGCTATAAAAATCAAATTAAGAAAACTTTGAGACTTCATTAAATTCTTGCACACCAAGTCCATTCAGTTGAGTAATTTGGAGGATATAATTTGATGTTTTTACTCTCTACCTCCACAGCTTTCTCAGAAAGTTGCAGTATTAAGGCCAGATAATTGACTTTAAAATATCGTCAATTACTTTTGAGAAGATGAGAATTGCTGAGACAGGAGCACTTTTCATAACGGGTAAGAGAAACTTCCATCTCGGTTTTGAAATGAGTCGTAGTCACCAATATTTTTCCAATACTTTGTTATTTTTATTTAATCTACAGAAAACAAGGATGGCAGAACTTAGTAACTACTGTATCTTAAGTGTTATCAGGTATGACTCTAAACCATCGTAATTGGCAGATCCTCCCAGTCTAACATCAGTGTTAGGCTTCAGTGATACTTAAATCTATTATCGTCAAGACTCAAAAGCTCATGAGGTAAATAATTAGAGTGATAAGGAATGTTTCCGTCTGAGTTGAGGTCACACATGTAGCCTGTTCTGACACACTCAGCCCTACTGATGGAACTACCTCACTGATGTGGGCCACACAAACCGTGTTCTAGAAGTGGCTGGACTGTCAATCCACCCACAGTCCTACATCATGGGTTTGTAACTGGTAAGAGAAGAGGAAACAATTTTAATTAGTGCCCACCACGTGTCCAGCATTTTATATTTATTATCTTGTTTAAATCCTAATTTAAAACTATGAGTTAGGTATTGAAATCCCAGTTTTTCAAATGAGAAAACTGATGCTCAGAGAGGCTTATTAACTTGTCCTAAGTCTTGTTCATAAACAGCAAGGCTGGCATATAAAACCAGCCCATTTGTCTGATGACATTTTCAATATATCACTGTTTCTTAACACGGGGGACACCCTGGCATCTGCATCACAATTGCAAGGGACTTTGATTTACAAATTCCAGTGCATCAGCCCAAACAAACTGCATCAGCCTCTGGATGTGGTCCCAGGAAACTCCAGTTGAAACAATAACCCACTGGAGGCATTCACATCCTTGACACGTGGGACGACCCTTCAGTCCAGGTGCATCCCCTTCCACAGGCCCTAACGCACATGCATACACCAGGAGATGATTAGATAGCCCTGGAATCTTTTTTTTTTACTTCTTTTCATCACTTTTTTATCCTAAATGATGGAGGCCAAGAATTTCCTGGTAGAGACAGTATGGACATTTCATCAAGGATTGGATGAAGATATGAACAGCAGGCTGATCCAACCAACTGCTGGCCCTGAATCGGAAAGACATTCAGCACGTTGGATGGGAGTCAGTTACAAAATCAAAATGGTCTTGACAAGAGAGAACAATGAACCAAATCAGGCATTAGAAAATGCCGGAGAGACAAGTTCTAGGTACTGTAAAGAGAGCCAACAAGCTGGCCACAAGTGAGCCGTACAAAGATGGGGCTCCGTCCAAAGCTGTAAGGAGCATACCACTCCTCCTCTTAATAGAAAATAAAGCTGAAAGCACTTTGGGCTTTATTAATAGATTTAACAAGGTCAGGGAAGGCATGGTTTCCCTCCCTTTGACTTTGGCCTAGTTGGACTGCTTCTGGAGTCTGGGAGAAGGTTGGGAACGCCGCAGTTAAACAGTGACACAGACAGTCGCTCTGCACACCGCGGAGACGGCTCCAGAAGGCGAGGAAACGTGACGCCGCGTCACGTGGGGGTGGGGGGAGGCGAGGCGGTGTTCAGCCTAAGAAAGGAGCCAGTCGACATGAGATAACTGTCTTTTAAAATCTGAACGTCTACTCCGTGCAAGCGGGATAGTCAGTCCGCGAGGCTACGGAGTCTGAATTAAAAGCAAGGGGTGGAAGCTTTAAAGATTCCAGATCCACATAAGGAAGACTTCTTTAACAGTTAGAGGAATTAGCGAACACAGGAAATTGCAGTGTCGGTGCCCGTCTGCCTGCCCAGGGTGCGGCAGACAGCTGAGCACCACCGCGGTCTAACCCCTGCCTGTCTTGATCCCCATCTTATCCCCAGCACTTGGTACAAAGGCGTCTCTTAATAAATACTTTTTCAATAAATTAATGCACAAGATTCTACGATTCTGATCAGTCAAGTGCCCATTTCAAGTCTACTCATGCTATAAGAGAATAAATAAATTCCTTTTTCTGCCAACCCCATCCCAGTGTCCCAAACTCAACTTTCATCCACTTCTAGCCAACTGGGGAAAAAATCTGCCTCAGTCTGGTTACCTATGACGGGGAACTGAGAACTGGTTCTTACCAATAAGACTTTGCTACCTAGAAATCATGAGTTTTTATGACTTTAGCAAACAAATTACTCTTAAATGGTCCAAATGAGCAGGTCACTTGACTAAACTCCAGTAAAGTACTGGTAAGAACACATGCCTGAAAAAGGCAGATTTCAGAGAGAGGAAAAAAAAAAAGAGGTAATTTCAAATAAGTCTTTACTGGAATGTTGATCTCAACTCTCGGACCTGCAAAGGGGTAAACGGATGTCTTTAAAAAGGATGTTCAAGGCCAGTGCAAAACTATGCCTAAAAGTCAAAAAAAAAAAAATAATAACCTCCTAGCCAAATGACAGGTAGAGCTGCACCATTAGAGTTTAATTTATTTCAATTATGATCAGTTTCGATCCATGTTAGCATCTTGGGCTGGAGGAGGGAAGAAGGTAAGTGCTTTCAGCCTGTGTAACATCTACGTGATGTTTGCACAGAAAACACTGCTGCGTCAGTCAAAGCAGAGCTTAAGAGGTGGCTTCAGTTGACACTGGGTAACACCTCACAGCAAACACGCAGTGCACTTACCTGATGGGTAAGGGACCTGGAAGCACATAACACTGACCGAGCTACATGTTAATTGAGGTTTGTTTGTCCTCAACAGACGGCCTCCCTTGATTCAGTTCTCAACAACCGGAGTGCGAGGGTTCAGGCTTTAGATTTAAGTGCAAGCCTTCGGTAAGTACTCATTCGAGGCGGCCTTTCTCCTCCGCCCCCAGCTCACCTCGGAAGGAGCTGTTCTGATTGGTCATCTTCCCAAATTAAACCCCCGTAGTTGTTATGCGTCACGGGTTTCTCCGTGTCTGCCGTTCACCTGCGCTGTTTGACTTTCCTCATGCATCAGGTAGCACAAACATGTACAAGAGCCCTCAGAATGGTTTGTTCCAGCGATTTACCTTCTGTAATAAGGTTGTGGTTGGGAAGGAATAACGGGAACTGGAGAGCAAACTATAAATCTTCTGTGAGCATGGGCACACCCTAGATCGAGGACAGTCCTGAATGTGCTACCCAGTGCCAACAGGTACAGCATCCAGAAGCAATCTGATATTCACTGGCAAACAAAAGCTTTTTCTAATTATTTTACCACATAGAAATTGTCATGTACATTAGAACAATCCAGGGAAATACTCAGTAAAGACATCTTCCCTTCTGTTCTAAAACTGGGGAAATTATGGAAAGAAATGAACAATGCACCTTCAGACATACTCCATCTTTAGCATTAACAACATAATTTTACTGCTTATCAAAATAGCTGGGGTGCAAAATTCGGCATTTCCTTCAAAGACCCATGTATCGGTGGACATTTATCTTACTACCTTGTGAACCAAGAAGGTTATTAGCTGGTTCACACAAATTTTAAATATTCTTGCTGCCTGACAATGTTGGCATGCAACTGAGACTCCACTTTGGGGTTGGATCTCATGCATTTTAGGAACTCAGACCAATGATGTGAAGTCTCCAGGTTTCAAGTACTCCAAGGTTTCTGTTTTTTAATTAACATCAACTTTACAATTGGCTCTGCATTCTGCTTTCTTAGGGGCACCTGCACCTTTTTGCAGGCACACACAGACACACACACACACACACACACACTTATGCTCACACATCCCAGCTGCCCAGATAGCTGATGAGGGAACCAGGTTCAGAACTCAGTGTTCTGCATTCACAGCAGCAGATGAGATCCAACAACACTGAAGAGACACAGAAGGAAAGACTCTTCGACGTAGGAGGGATTTACCTCCTAGGGCCAATGTATAATGATACGAAGATGAGTTCGAGAATTGTCCTAATGGCTTAAGCAAGCAGTGTGGCGAGGAACTGACCCAAGACAATAGCAATGAGTAGGACAAAATTAGTTTAAGAATTACATAGGTGGGCGTTATGGTGTGTATGTATGTATGTATGTGTGTACACACACACACACACACACACACACACACACACACACACAATGGAATACTACTTGGCCATAAAAAAGAATGAAATCATACCATTTGCAGCAATGTGGTTGGACTTGGAAGTCGTCATTCTAAGTGAAGTAAACCAGAGAGAGAAAGACAAATATGATATCATTTATATGTGGAAACTAAAATGTGATACAAATAAACTTATTTGCAAAACAGGAACAGACTCACAAACATGGAAAATAAACTTATAGTTACCAGATGGGAACGGAAGGAAGGTAGAAGGATGATTGGGAGTCCGGGACCTGCAGACACACACTAATGTATATAAAACAGATAAACAACAAGGTCCTACTGCACAGCACAGGGAACTCTATTCAATACCTTGATCAAGAACAAGGTGGTAAGTCGATGTATCTGACTGACTGATTGCACATGGCGTCTCTTACCCTCCCCTCCCTCTCATGTTGCCCTCTCCTTGATTATCCTCTCCTGTATCCTAATATTTTCAACTCTTCTTTACATTTCTTTCAGTTAATTGTAGAATTATGTTTGTCCTTTAAGTCTTTGCAATTTCTCATGGATTTTTCTTCGGCATTTTTTCTGAGTATTCACTCACATACTCATTCATTAACTCACTCCTTCACTCGTTATTCACAGATACTAAGGGCACACAACCCATTTTCCAAGGCACTTGAAATACAGAGACTTATGACTGTTACTCTCCATCCTGAAAATAAGCGTCTAGTCTCATAGGTGATAAAATGAAGTGAAAAAATGGTACTTGGTAAACATGAGCTTGCTCCCAAAATACATCTCTGCTCCTGCTTCACCATGTGTTCCCTGAGAGCATGGTTTACATATGGTTTTTCTTTCCAGGCTGAATGTAATATCATGCCTAATATGTATGGCTAAGTACCTTTTTTTTCTGAATTCTTCACACTGTAATGTTTTACTCCCCCAGAATTAATTTTAACTCCTCATTCTAAATAATCTATGAGTTGCTTAAGTACTTACTAGTACAGCTAAATGTTATTTGTCCTTATTAACTATTCATGTTTCCTGGGCCCTTTCAATCAATATAATCATCATGACAGAAAACTGAGATGCCCATTGGATGTTTTTCTATTAAAATACCTCATGCTATTATTTTATCTTTTCCAAATAAAATCATCACTATTATAATTACTCATGGAGTTATTTGCATGTTTCATCACTGCATCATCTTCAGTGTTCTGTGTTTTCCTGAGTATTGAATTGACTCTCAGAAGTCAGTGGACAAGCCTATTAAGCGGGCATCTGGCCACTTGCCCAGTGGCTTCGTATTAGTTTGTGCTTGATGAGTGATAATGGGAACAGGAGGATCATTTACTGTGACTAACAGCTGGTTGATTTATTTCTTCGTCTCTGTCCCCTCTCCTTAGTAGTGTAAATATGGAAGCCAACGATTGACATGCTGTGATTGACAGCAACTGGATAAGGCCATTTGGAAAGGAACGATCTTTTAGCAACTACTGTATCTGAGACATTGTATCGGATGCTGCCGAGATTAGGAAAAAGATACACAGTTCACATGTCTTGCATGTTAATATTATACAGAGATGCAACCTTAATTTAAATATTTCTTAACAAAAGATCTCATAGCTACATCATGGATTTGATCTCTGCTCTGAAGCCTTTTCCTAATTTAAAAATCTCCTGGCTCTGCCTCAGGACACGTGCTTTGGGAGTCCTGAGCCAGCAGGTAAGCCGTGCGGGTCCCTTGACGACACGTGACGGATGGGGCACTAAGACGGAGCTGGGGCCCATGGAGACGCGGAGCCCTGGAAGCCCGGCTGTCCTGGATGCCACCCCCCACCTCCTCTCAGTTGGCTGTGCCCACGCGACTAGCTCTTGGCCACAGGCTGCACACCGTGATGCACAGGAGAACCCCTCCCACCTTGATCTTGTCTGACACAGTGAGCTTGGAAAGGGGTTGAATATGGGAGTGCCACACGTGAAAGGTGACTGGGCCCCTGGTCTGCCACATGGAGGAGAGCTGCCTACGTAATTAGAATCCCTGCTTGAGGTGCCTGTACATCAGAAATAAGCCTAAATTAGGTGAAGCCTCTGAGGCTGCAGGGTGTGTCTTCTCCATGAGCACCCATCCCCTCAACTAACACAACAGGTGTTTCTGAGCTAACTTCATCCTCAGTGAGCTTTTAACATATTCGTGGAAGATAAATATGGCCCTCTGGTGAGTTAATGAACAGCAAAGGGGCATTAACAAACGGAAAAGAAACCCAGCACAAGCTCCGTGGCGACACGTCACTGATGTTCAGCGGTGCCTGGGGAAGCGGGGCACTCATTGGGTTCTGAAAAACTGACGAAGTTTTTAACAGGAAGAAAGAAGGAAGGAAGAGGAGTTTAGGATGTGGTACTAGTGAAGGTAACAACGAGGAAGGATGGGAGGCTCAGAAAGTCACAAACAGACACGGCTGGCTGGGGCTTCAGTGTGTGCAGGACACTGGAGGTCAGGCTGTATGTAAAGGGCTATTGAAAACACACTTCAGAGATGCTTTAACACAACACAGGGGATTTATGATTTATTTGTAATGAAATGAAAAACCTTTTAGATAAGATCAAAATGGTGATGGCAACCTTTTGGAAAAGGGGACGGATGGGATGATTGGCATCTTGAATACCAGTGAGAATATTGCAGTGCTTGTAATACTGGCAGTAAGGGCTTCAGCTGCAAAGCAGAACACCCCCTCTTCCATCTCAGCGGGGTAACTTGCGACACTGAGCCTCTCCACGTGAGCAGCTGTAGACCTTGGAAAAGTGCTTAGGGAGCTACTCTTCCAGGCACCAGACAACAGATGGAACGAGATGGAGGTTCTAGTAAGAAGGGAAACTTTGTGGTCCTCTGTCTGAGGACATCTCAGTGATCACACAGCAAGCTGGAGTCCAAGAGAAGTAAAGTGGTCTTGCTGAGAGGACAGAAGCAGAAATCAGAACAGAGCCCCTGATGTGAACAGGATCTGCACGACAGGGCTGGGAGCCACACAGAGGAAGGGCCTCATACGCCTGGGTGGACGTTTCTTTGAAAAACATGACTTACCAACATAAAAGCAAGAAGAAAGAAAGGAAGAAAAAAAAAAAACCAAGGATGGGGGAAGGGTATAGCTCAGCAGCAGAGTGTGGGATCAGCATGTATGAGGTCCTGGGTTCAATCCCAGCCCCTCCATTAAATAAGAAAGAAAGACAGAAAGAAAGAGAGAAAGAGAGAAAGAAAGAAGGCCTAACTATCACCCTCCCCAAAAAACCAAACAAATAAAAAATGTAATAAAGTTAAAAAAAAAATCTTAGAAAACCCAACTAGCTCTCTGTCCCACAGAGGATTACGGTTCATCACCAAACCTTCCCACAAACGTGACGCCAGGCCCAGGTCATTTCGCTGGTGAGTTCTACCAACACTTAGAAGGGGAATAATACGAGACACACATGAACGCTTTCAGAAGCTGGAGAAGGAGGAAACTAAGAGCACAGTCCTGACGAGGAAACACGAGAAACGTATTATAAGGAAAGAAAAGTACAGACTAATAGCCATTGAGAGCAGAGACTTGGCCAAAATCCTCAACCAAATATTAGCAAAATCAGTCCAGAAACATAAAGAAAAATAAGACCAAGTAGAATTTATCCAGGGATAAATTAGATTTGCTCAGTATTTGAAAGTTGAATAAAATTCACCAAAGTAACAGAATGAAGTCAAAAAAAAATCATGTAAATCAATGAGAAGATAATATCGATCAATGGAGTTCTTAAATGGACCCACTTGGTTGACAGAGGTTCCAACATACGCAGTGCTAAACGTCGCGTCCTTTTTAACAAATGATGCTGAAACAACTGAATGTTCACATGGAAAGAAGTGGACTTTGCTACCTTACAACACACGAACAGTTAGTTTGAAATGGATCATAGATCTAACTTTAACAGTAAAGGCTATAAGGCTTCTGGAAGAAAACATAGAAGAAAAGCTTCAATTTGGTGGCAGACAAAGGTGTCTTTGATGTAAAAAAAGAAGAAACAAGCAGCATTAACCATTAGTGGTGTATCAAAGTTAGGGTGGTGGAAGCGATTGACCCTGAATTTAGGGGTTACATTATTTGTAGAGAATTTAAAATAATAATAAAACTAGCTAAATTTAGCCTGCTTTTTATTATCACCAGATATTCACACTTCTAACCAATGCCTGTGATAAAATACTCCTCCTGGGGTCAGGGGGAATCCCTTTTCATGATCTGAGTTCTAAATAACCACCATGATTACTCTGAGTTTTAATAATACCCATGTAAGCGTCATGTGAGCAGTTCTAATTATGCATCTGTCAGCAAACAGCAGATTCTACATGGACGTTAATGCCACACAGAGTCATGCAATTCCCAGTTATCTGCACCCAGAATCAGCTACGCATGTTCATTAGAGGAGTAAGTTTGTTTTGATTCAGAATCGTCCGAGCTTGCATCGGGCTGAGATCATACCCCCGGCCCCTTCAATACTGTACATACTCCTGTGACTCAGCAAGAGCTTTGAAATAAAAAATGAGAGCAAAGGGAGAGACCAAGAGATGAGCTGAGCTAATTCAATCTGTCATTTCACGTGAACATTTGGAATTTTACTTGTGTTAAGAATCTGAAACAGTGAAGCAGAATGTGAATTTCCTGGTGTAATATATTTGCTTCTAAGTGAAAATTTTAGCTCATAAAGGAGATATTTTCTGAATTTGAACACTATTGTTAAAATTAAATATTTCTTCTTTTAGTTGCTCATTATTTGTATTAAAAGTAAATGACAAATCAGGAAAACAGAGATTGTAATGTTAATTTCTGTGACGAACCAATGGTGGATTAAGTTATTTTCCTTTTGTAGAAAACCTGCCTTCATAGATTTAAAAGTATTGTGGTATTATGCTTTCCTTTTCTGCACTGTAATATTTATTTTATACTTTATTTCTAACTGATTATGAGTATTGATATAGATTAGTAAATATGTGTATATTATCTATACTTTCAAATAAACACACTGGGAAGTGGTTCTATGCTAAGATAAGAGTATACTAGGATAAATAAAACATAGTGTTTGCTCATAAGAGGTAGAAGACAGTGTCTGCACTCTAAAGAAAAGAGCTGTGTTCTTTTTTCACCTTCCCCAAGCAGATACATAGTAACTTCTTTAAATGCTGCCTCTCTTGTGGTTTACATATGAATACACCATCTTACATTTAACCTCTTCCATTATCCAACGGAGCCTATGTTCAGAAATTAGTTATTATGAAAACAAACAATGAAGGCTTGGCAAAAGAGGCATAAGCACCTAGGTTTGGAGACTAACATTTTAAAGGTACAGAACAATCATGCTGAATAGAAAATGCATCAGAACTGTTGCTCTTAATTCACTCCATCCATACACTTCATCTGTCGGACAGGTGTCTGTCCACACTTACATGATCTTGGCGCAGTTCCTCATTCCAGCAGATGTTGTGGGATCCAGCTGTGCAGACGGGGATCCTGACACCAAGGAGACCTGGAAACAAGAGGCAGGAAATAGTCCTGGGTCAGCACAGCACCAGGGACACCAGGTAACCCCCCCATCCCTTTGGACTGTCAGCCCTGGGCATCGTCTGCTGGGCTGCTCGGAAAGCCTCCATTAAGACTGGGCACAGTCGGGCAGGTGCTGAACGACTCAGACGCCGACTCTGACAGCAGCCTCCTGAATGATCCCCACGCTCGCCCCCGTCTCTAGCACTTAGGTCTTGTTCCTCCAATCATGCCCCCAAATAAATTACCTGCACACAAGCTCTTGGCTCAGGCTCCACTTGTTTGGGAGACCCAGGCTAAATCATTTAGTAAAAATTTATCTTATGTTTTTTTCTTATTTTAGAGGCTCAGTAATCTAACTGTCTACATTAAGAAACCAGACAAAGAAGAACAAGTTAAATCCAAAGTAAACAGAAGAAAACAGAGTAGAAATCAATAAAATTGAAGATTGGAAATCAATAAAGAAATCAGTGAAACCCAAAGCTGGTTCTTTGAAAAGATCAATAAAACCAATAAACCTCTGACTGAGATAACTAAGAGAAGAGAGAGGTCACAAATGACTACTATCAGAAATGAAGGAGGGGACATCACTACGGATCCCAGGGCCTTTAAGAGGGTAAGAAAAAAATACTTGCAACAGCTCTGTGCCCACAAATTTGGTAAGATAGGTGAAACGGACCAACTGCTTAAAAGAACATCTGCCAGAACTCCCAAAAGAATAAAGACAATGTGACTAGGTCTGTAGCTACTAAATAAATTGGATCAATAATCAATTACCTTATAAAGTAGGAAGTGCCAGGCCCAGATGGGTTTACTGGTGAATTCCACCAAACACTTGAGAAAGGAATTATACCAACTCTCTACAATCTCTTTCAGATGATAGAAACAGAGGGAATACTTCCCAACTCACCCTATGAGGCCATAATTACCCGAATCCCAAAACTAGATGAAGACATTACAAAAGAAAACTGTAAACCCCAATCCTCAACAAAATATTGGCAAATCACATCTAACAGTGCATGAGAGTAAAAAACCAAAACTAAGTGAAATTACTCCAGGTATGGGGACTGTTTCAACTTTCAAAAATCAATGAATATAATCCATTATATCAGTAGGCTGAAAAAGAAAAATCACACGATCATATTAATAGATGCAGAAAAAGCATCTGACAGAATCCAACATTCATTCATAATAAAAACTTGCAGTAAACTAGGAGTAGAGGAAACTTCCTCAACTGAATAAGAAATACCTCCAAAAACCTACAGCTAATGTCATGCTTAGTGGTGAGAAACTTGAAGCTTTCCCACCAAGATCAGGAAAGAGGCAAGGATGTGCCCTTCCCCACTCCTTTTTATTTGCACACTGGAAGAATTAACTAAGACAAAAAAAAAAAAAAAAAAAAAGAAAAGAAATAAAAGTTATATAGATTAAAAGAAAGAAAACTATATTTGCTCTCAGGTAACATGACCATCTATGTAGAAAATCCAAAGGAATGTACAAAGCAACTCCTGGAACTACTAGTGTATTATTATTATATATTATATAATTTCACTATATAACATATAATAATATATAAATATATATTATACCAATATTATATATAATTTAAACTATATAATACTATATGTTATATATAGTATTATGCATACTATACTTAAATAAAAAATATATATTTACTAAAAAAAAACCAGAAATCAATTTTTTTGTAAATATGGAGATGATCATAGAATAAAGATCCCAAAGAAAGCAGTTGTATACGGGAACTGGAATGATTAAGGCTCAGAAGAATAGGGGCAACTATTTTCATTATGAGCCTTTCAGCATGATTTGACTCTTAAACTAAATGTATGTATTATTTTGATTAAACGAAAAATTTCTGAAGATTAAGTGGATTTAATTAGAATATAGTTTATAGTAATTACATAAAAACATCCCTCATAACTCAACAGGCTGTCATATTATGTGGACATCTTAAAAATCACAAGTGACCCATTTAGTTCACTCCACATCATTCTCCTATACAGTCTTTTTTAAAAAACCATCCATAATTCAGAGATGATATTTGTTATCACAATGAAAGACAACATAGCTGGTCTTAGATATAAAATTATTTTACAATTTAGAACAAGATAAACTTTAACAAATGTAAGAATTAACATTTAAACTTAATATGTTATATATCTCACTTTGTGGATAACAAATAATTCTGAGATAGATTTTTTTTAACTTTAAACAGTAAATCTGCATTTTCACAAACTACATACTTAACGAGGGTTTTATTACAGAAATGAGGTAATCCTTCTGGCCAGATATACTCTGGATTTGGTCAGGTTAAAATTAATACATATAAAACCAGAGTGGGGAGGGTACGCTCAGTGACAGAGTGCATGCTTAACACGCACAAGGTCCTGGGTTTGACCCCCAGTATCTCCATTAAAAAAACAGTTATAAAAATACATGTAAAACCAAATAACCTAGAAAATTTTGTTTTATTCAATTTTTAAAAATTAATATTCATAAATAATTAGTGAACAAAATTTCACTTGCTGTAACAGAAATTGAGTTTAGAGAATAATTTAAACACACCGAGATTGAAAATCTTAGTTTAAGGTCAGCTTGGTCGGCATTTTCCCATCTTATCCTGCAGAGCTGAGCTTACAAAAACTCTTAATTCTATTAAAGTCATAGTAATTCATGACCACGCAGGGAAAGCCTTTTGGAAAATAAAAAGGTAATGGAGGAAATTATTGATATTTTCTGAAAGCATGTATCACCTGCTATAGCGTAAAGGATAAAGCTTAGATTCTGTTCCTTTAGCAGCAGAAGTCCTGCCTAGAATATTCATCAGCGATGTGAACAAAGCCTACTTTGTGAAAAAAGTAAATCCAAAGTCTATTTTTGTTTGTTTTACTTTGGTGGACTCCTCACTAAAGAGGATTCCTTCCTACAGCTTCAACATAACAAATTTCCGTGATTATTAAGGGTGAGCCGCCTTAGTCTTCCAGTTCCCCAAATTGAGGACCATTATCGTGGTTAGTTTTAACGTTGGTTTATGTGAGATTTTCTTTTTCCCTACACAAATTGAATTGCAGGATTTTATTTTAAGTCCAAAGCAGGTGAACTGAGTGTAGCCGCACCTAATTCATGTTGCTAAATCTAATAAAATACTACCTAAGGACCCAACTAAATGACAAATCCATTCTACAACGTCGAGAAACTGCGCTTTTAATACTCTCTCTCTGAAAAATTAACATGAAAGCGTTTTTCTATTACTGGAGACATCAGCTATTTACAGAAGACTTTCAGGGGCGGGGGCTTACAAACGAGGGGAGCCAAAAAGGCATAAATTAGGAGAGATGATTCTTCTATTTTTACTGTGAAACCGCAAGTTACTGTCTCTCTCTCATGAACAGCAACAGTTTTAAGCTTGTAAATCATTTCGCGATCGCCCTCGCAGCGGATGTACTTCCCCTTCCGTATCCATTGCTCAGATTAGCTCTCCTCTTTGAATCTGATTCTAACAGACACATTGGGGTTGGCTGGTCCGTGTTGCATCCTCTCGTGTTAAGAACCCTGTCATCCTGGGCCAGCGGCTTCGTGTCCGGTTCCAGTGTCGCCTTTCACAGGAGCAACTCCTAACCTGCGGTGCAAACATCACCATTACGGGAGGGGTGAGGACCAGCGACAGGGTGAGCGGGCTGCCCTCTGGGCTGTGCCCTCACTGGCCCGCCACCCCGTTTAACGCCGCGCGGCCCGGGGGGGCACACAGGGCAGCAGACAGCTCGGCTCTCATGAGACTGGAAGCCGCATGAGCGCGAGGTGAGGTCACTCGAGCTCCTGTAAAACTTGCCGAAAGTCAAGCACTGAGAACACAGACGTGGGACTGCAGATGCGAATTAACCCGTAGCTGTTTTCCGCGGGGCTGTGCCGGGTGCGACCGCCGAGTCCGCGTCCAGCGCGCGCTCAGCGCGTGTGAACACGGCCGCTCAGCGTGCAGGCCGGCGCTGCCGCTGTGAAGCGGGGGACGTTCATCTTGATCTTCTCAGCGGTTAACTGAGACTCCAAAATTGTCAAAAGTATTTCAGAGCGATGTTACAGGAGTCATTTGCCACTGGCAGGTTCCAAGTTAGCAACACGAGTGGTAGGGGAACCCCATGTAAGCCCAGAGTGTCACATCGTTGCCACTCGAATAAGACAAGTGCAAATGGGTGTGTGTGTGTGTGTGTGTGTGTGTGAGAGAGAGAGAGAGAGAGAGAGAGAGAGAGAGAGAGAGAGAGAGAGAGAGAGAGAGAGAGAGAGAGAGAGAGAGAGAGAGAGAGAGAGAGAGAGAGAGAGAGAAAACAGACGAAATGCACTTTGTACAAGTAAGCTCAGTGAAGTCACCAGATCATACGGAAACAGATTAAAAACCAAACTCCATAATTCTCAAAACTGAAAACTGTGTTCATAAGAACCAATTTTAATTTGGTTATCTACCCTTAGAAAGTCCCAATCATACCTTAAATTAATTCAGGATTTGATATACTTTGAAGATATTTTGACTTATACACTCAATCTTATTTTTTTCTTTTCGGAGGTATAGAGTACATATAAATAACTTACGAAACACATATAAGATATGAACAATGTGTCTCAATAACAGAGAAATAGAGATAATTCATTATTTTATTATGAATATATAAAAACATACCAGAAGTAAAAGTTAGCTTTATAAATCTGTTAACTAAATTATTAATAATCCCAGGCTAGAAGCACATCTACCATCAAGAAAAAAAAAACCTTTGATTTTTGCCTAGAAAGGTTAGTACTCATTGAAAAAGTAGGTCAGTGAAATAACTGAATTACTGAAAATAATCGAAACTGACAGGTGGACTAGAGGCTAGAGGCTGAGATGTTTGGTTTGGATGTTTTTGTAGAGATGGCATTTCTTGGGAGATAGATGAAAATTAATAAGATGGTGCTTATTTATAGTATAAATTAAAATGTTTTATAACACTAATGACATCTAAGATTTTTACTGGGCACTATTTTTAAAAAGTTTAAGTAAATTTAATGATTCTAATTGTATATTCATTTCATATTTTTAAAAATCAGTAACCTCCCCAAATTCAGTTGCATTAATGCAATTATTTGTAGATGCAAGTATAATTTGGGTGAGATATTTCATAACGCTTAACCTCAAAACGATGGTAAAATTTCAAATACGATGTATTTTCAGGTTCATGCAGTGCAAGGAACCTAGCTGGTATAAAGAAAACAGGCCTAAGCAAGTGTCAACGTAATGTTTTAGCAAGGAAATCATTTCAATGCAGATCTAATACTTCTGTATTGTCATACTTTACACATTTAGCAATGGAAAAAATGTATCAGGAGACAATACATAATGGACTTATTTCTGAAGGTCAAGTTTTAAATTCTGTGTTATTCTGAAATGACTTATGTTATTGGATGTGTCACTACGTTCTCTGGATTTCAAATTGATGGTGAATGTCTTTGCCCCCAGGTGAAGGGCCCACGTCAGATACGCTGTCTGGGAAAAAAAAAAAAAAAAAAAAAAAAAGCGCCTCACTCTAACGTGTATTTAAATCTATTAGGAAGGGCACTCCCCCCCCCCCCCCCCGGTAATCTGCAGAGAGCGCAGTGACGCAGGGCCTTCCAACTCGATGCTAATAAGGCCACAGGGAAAAAAACAAGTTTTTCAAACATACTGTGCATAATACCCTGTGTCTTCCCTTAAAATAGGCTGAAGATTCCTCTATTGCTCATACTGCAAAAATTCAGAACACTTTCAAATAAAATCTATCTCTACCACTTTTCTGTAGGAAATTATTACATGTTGCCCTTAACTGATCTATTTTTAGGAGCCAAAAGCAGCAGGGTATGTCAGAAAGGACTGCTTCATGAATTATGCATCTGTCCTTTTTCCACTTGGCTACATTCCCTTTATTTTATGAATCCTTGAAATCCTGAGAATGGTAAGTTTTAGGCTGAAAATTTCAAAATTTTCTAGCCACACGCTGAACTGCGCAGCTGCGTTTTCCTAGTGGTCGCTTGCTCCGGGGAGAGACCCGCTCGGATCTGTTCTCCGTGAAGTGCGCCACGTAGGTTCATTTCCTTGAGTGGAGGGCGCAGATCGCTCGAACTGCTTCTGCTCACAGCACAACGTTACTAATTACGACCGTGTCATTTTCACTTTCCTATGGCTGTCGTTGAGGGTTCATTCGAAGCGTATGAGCCTCTCAAGGGTTCCATGATGTTATATGGCTCCTATTTTGTTACTGGCTCACTGCTTTGCCAGAAAACAACAACAAATTACTGAAATCAAGTAAAAAGGGAAAGGGAACTGGTTGTACACAACTCATACTAATAAAATTTCGGAGCTACAAAATTATAAACCCCATAGGCATAATTCCTCTATAAAACTTTGTTCGAGTAAAAAAAATGATTCTGCTAACGTCTGTGACTAATACTCCAGAAATGAGAGCCTTTTCTCCTGACCCTGAACTGAATATTGAACATAAAAATATTGATTGGCTCCTCGTTCTCACAAGAACGCTTGCTCAGATGTGAACACGAGGGCTGTCTCGCTGAAAGAAGCCCCCCCTCCGCCCCTGCATCCTTTTGTCTTTACCCAGTTCTATCATCTCGGGCACCAAAGACCCCCTCTCACAGGTTTACAGTTGCTTGTCATGCATGACCTTCTGCATTTTGCTTTCTCCTTTCTTTGCCCCTGGAAAACCTCAAGAGGGAGGAAGAAAGGTCATACTTCTAAAGCCTTTCCCAAAGCCTGTTCATACTGTCCTCACTGGAGCAGGTCAAAGAAGGTGAAACTCCTTTTCGATAGACTGAGTATTTTAACCTTAGAAGTCCACATTGAACTTCAATAATATATCAAATGGAATGTTAGCCTTTTATCCAGGATTCCAAACAACAACAAAAAGTTTGAAGAAGGTAGTGCAGATTTATCATAAACCATTTCACATGCACTGTTATGAGGTGCACGTGGTGGTAAGCCATTCTGCAACCATTGCTGCAGCGACTGGGGATTATTTTCATTGACAATTTACTTGAGAGTATTAGAGACATTATCGCCTAAAATAAAAGTGCACTGTTTCAAACAAATAATTTATTCTGGCAGAATGATTTTATCTTGTGAAAAGGTCACTTATTTACAACCAATAATTATTAAATACTTAATAAAATAATTTCTGGAAGTGCTGTCCAATAAAAGTAAAATTTGTACTCAATTTTCTTCTATTCAAAATGTTAAAACCTGTGTAATTTCTGGTGATGTTTAAATATAGCAAGGATATATAAAACAAGTGCTAAGGGTGAGCAGAAGTCAACAGCATGAAAAGATGAACCAGAGTGTGAAAAGAGGAAATTCACAAATCATGCACTGCCATAACTTAAAAAATTGTTGAAGAAAAGGGAGGTATTGCCTCCGTATACTTATTTTACCTTTTAACTAACACTTGTTGATTTTAGTGTTACCTTCCAAGTATTTCTCTTTTCTAATCTATGTGTAGTTCTTTGCGAATGTATCAGACATTTCCTATCTTTAAAGTTAAAACAAAATTTCAAACCAGAACGGGCTATTTTTTCATACACTATAGGTGAATGATTCCTAATGAGCCCTTGATGGCTTTAGAAATGTTTCATCTACTTTCATTTGTCAGAAAACAATGTTTGTGACCAATACCAGAGAGAAGTACCCTTCTTGGTCCCAACATCTCACCCTTACAGCAATTACATTTACTGCATATGATACAGTTATGACATGTTTACATGTGATGTTCAGGCCAGTGACCAACATGATGTCTACAGGCACATACCACACAATGTACATTACACCAGTGCTTAACTTTTCTAGAAAAAAAATTTAAGTTCTCCAAATCAACGTAAGTACCAACATAAGTCTAAGTACCCATATGTATCATAAGTACACTCTTCAAGTTGTTAAGTTGAGATTATTTTCAAACTAATTTTAAATTATACATTATTAGTTTATTTGGAGAATTCTACTTCTAAAAGAATAAATCACCTCTGGTTTACTAAATTACACAAATTTATGATAAACTGGTGGTATAGACCTCCTTATTCATCCAAGCCCACAGTTAATGTCATACTCAGTGGTACAAGGTTGAAAGCTTTTCCTCTAAGATCAGAAACAAGACAAGGGTGCCCACTCTCACCACTCTTATTCAATGCAATGCTGGGAGTCCTAGCCAGAGCAATCAGGCAAGAAAAAGAAAAAAATGGAGAGGAAGAAGTAAAATGGTCTCTGTTTGCTGATGACATAATATTGTATACAGAAAATCCTCATAACTCTACCAAAAAGCTGTTAGAGCTAATCAACTAATTCAGAAAAGTTGCAGGGAACAAAATTAACATACAAATATCAATAGTGTTTCTGTACACCAACAATTAATTATCTGCAATAGAAATAAAGAAAATAATTTCATTTACAATAGCATCAAAAAGAATAAAATACTTAGGACTAAATTTAACCAAGGAGGTAAGAGAATCCTACACTGATATCTACAAAACTTGGTGCAAAAAACTGAGGGAGACACACACATGTAAAAATACTCAGTGCTCATGGATTATGAGAATATTGTCAAAATGTCTATAGTACCCAAAGCCATCCCTATAAAAGTTCCCGTGGCACTTTTTATGGAAGTAGAAACAATGATCGTAAAATTTATCTGAACCACAAAAGACCCCAAATAGTCAAAGCCATCATGAGAAAGAACAAAGAGGGAGATACCATACTTCCTGATTTAAGCAACATTGTAAAGCTACAGTCATCAAAACAGTATGGTACTGGCACAAAAACAGACACATAACCCAATGAAGCAGAATCAAGTGCCCAGAAATAAACCCAAGCAGTTAAAGTCAGCTAATATCTGTCAAGGGAGCCAAGAATACTTGGAGGGAAAAACAGTCTCTTCAAATAAATGGTCCTGGGAAAATTGGATAGTCACACGTTAAGGATTAAAACCCTTATCTTAGACCCTTATCTTAGACCCTTCATAAAGATTAACTCAAAATGGATTAAAGCTAGACACTGTAAAACTCTTAGAAAAAAGTATAGGAACAAAGCCCCTTGTCATGGGTCTTGGCAGGAATTCTTTGGATATGACACTTACGGGATAAGCAACAAAATAAAAAACAAACAAGTAGGATTATGTCAAACAAAAGCACTTCTGCAAAGCAAAAGAAATGATCAACAAAAAAACAAGCCTGAAAAGTAAGCTACAAAGTCAGAGAAAATATTTGCAAATTATATATCTGATAAGGGGTTAATATCTGAAATACATAAAGAATGTACACAACTCAACAGCAAAACAAAAACCTCACAAATAGCCATTTTGAAAAAGGAGTTAAGAACCTGAATAGACATTTTTCCAAAGAAGATATAAAACTGGCTAAAAAGTACTTCACTAATCATCAGGGAAGTGCAAATCAAAACCATAACGAGATGTCACCTCATGCCTGTTAGAATGACCCTCACCAAAAAGACAAGCTATAATGAATGCTGACAAGGATGTGGAGAAGAGAACCCTTATGCGCTGTTGGCAGAATTCTAAATTGGCACAGTTGCTGTGGAAAACAGTATGGAGGCTCCTCAAAAAATTAAAAATAGAACTACCACAAGACCCAGCAATTCCACTTCTGAGTGTATTTGCACAAAAGACCAAGACATTATGTCAAAGAGATATCTACACTTCCATGCTCACTGCAATATTATTTACAGTTGCCAAGGAATAGAAACAACCCAAGAGTCCACTGATGGATGAACAAAGATTTGGTGTGTGTGCACACTGGAATATTATTTAGCCATAACATATGAAGGACACCCTGTCATTTGTGACAACATGGATGGACCTTGAGACCATTATGCTAGGTGAAATAAGTCAGACAGAGAAAGACAAATACTGTATAATCTCACTTATACGTGGAATCTAAAAATAAACAAACTTACAGAAAGAGATCGACTTTGCGGCTACCAGAGGGGTTGGGTGTGAAGGGTGGGGGAAACTGGATGAAGGTGGTCAGAAGGTACAGACCTCCAGTTGTGAGATCAGTAAGTACTGGGGATGTGATGCACAGCATCAATTGTGAAATAAGATTCTTTTTTGTTGTGCTATTTCAAGCTGTAGTTTCTCCACTTGCGTATACCATCCATTTTTGTATACTGAATATTGCACTGTTTCCCATTACAGAAATATGACAAAACCGTTCATTATGTCCACAGAATATGTTTCAAAGATTACATCAATTGTTAGTTAAAGCTGTTCAACAAGTTTATAAGAGAAACACTGTCCTGAGAGTAAAATCTATCTGCTTTATAATTTTTACTATTATTTTTCATAAGAGCAAATTACATGTGAATAGAATTCAAAATCTGGAAACAAAAGCCAGAAACTAAGTAAAAAGGTGGAGTTTAAATGTTGAATCCAGCTTTTACTCAAATTTTGTAAAAACAGCACAGAACTGGTAGAGAGAAAAGATGAAATCAGAGGTTAGGAAGTCAACTTCTGTATTTGAGTTCGCCGCACGGTTTAGCGCTCAAATTCTCAGTTAAGTCACCTTCTCTCTCCATGAAGAGCAGCTACGATCATCATGGCAGTTTTCCAAACACAGGAAAATAATAAAGCAATTGTTCCTGCAAAGCCACCCAAATCCTGGGGTAGAAGGTCTTCTTCAGTGAAACATGGAGGGCCCTTCATGGCGCGGTGTGGTCTGGACCTGCCCTTCCCGTGGGAGGTGCTGGCCGTGCGGTGCGCACCCCGGGGTGCTTCTTCGTCGTCTCCCTGTCCACACGTCTTCTCTAAGTTCCACTCCCGATGAAGGCTCGGTTCAAGTGGTATCTTCTCCGTGGCCCTTTTCCACTCCCCACGTTCCAGGCAAATCACTCACCCGATCGTGCTTAGACCCTCATGCTGATACTGGAGTAAGTACCTGTGCGTGTCTCCGACGTTAATGTGTTAGCTTGTCGAAGAAAAGCACCACATGTCAGTCTTTTCCATTCCTTTTAGCAACTAGCATCGTGTATAAACATCTAGCGATGGGACTGAATTGAAAAGATATCACTCCCGATCATCCACTAGGATGTGGGAAAACTTAACGATTCTTGAATCTTGTCCAAAGATCCATCTGAAAATTAATGCTTCTTCTCTGTTCTTTATCTACATATAATAAAAAATTATCTTCAAAGAAGAAACAGGGACTTCAGCCACAATAATTTAATTATTGCAAACTTCTTTGGTCATGAAACAACTTCTTCACAAATGCATTGACAGACTATGAAGAAATCTGGTCTGTCTGTTTGATACCGTGTTATGTAAGAACAGCTCACTCAATAGCAACATTGAAAAGAATTCCACATAAAAATCATGAAATCACCCTCTCTCACCCCTGTGCCAATGGCTTGTGGTGTTTCTGAGACAACAGGAAGGAGATAGTTATCCCTAATTATGTCTTGTTCAATTGTGTCATTTAAAGCATTAACCTGTTTTTAGCAAGGCTGTTTTAGATAGTCTATGTTTACTGAGCAAAGGCTGCTCCTTTTGCAGTCTTTTCCCTGTGGAAAAATAGTTTAGATTATTTGCAAGTCATTCACATTAGGAAAAATTAAAATAAGTATACTAGCTTCAATGTCCAAGGTTTAGAAAGAACATGTTTGTGAATAAACTCAGGAAGCTGGCTCTTCCAGAAGGTACGTATACATGCAGGTCCGTAGAGACATGCATCCTAGAAGCCCCAGGTCATCAGATGTGCGTTTGGAAAACGCTGCTCCCTCAGGCTGCTCGCAGTCTTTCACAGAGCCAACTGCTGAGAGGAGATACAGTAAGAAAACTGATTTGATTTGATTTGATTTGATTTGATTTGATTTGATTCTGAATTTCCCAACCTTGGCACTAATGGCATTTAGGGCCCCATCATTCCTTGCTGGTGGGGGTGTCGGGGCAGCTGTCCTGGGTACCACACCATTTAGAGCCTCCCTGACCTCTACCACTGGATGTCCCTGTTGCTGCCCACCCTCCACCAGTCATAACGTTCCAGACACTGGAATATTTTTCCCTAGTGGACAAAATCACTCCTGCTTGAGAACCACTGATTTAATCCAAACCCTTCCCAGAGGCTTTCACCCAAGAATTTCTCATAAAATTCATAGTAACAGCATAATAAGGCAGTTGGAGAAATGTTACTGGAAAGTCCCTAACTCCTTTCGCACTAATGACTAACTCATATATACCACTGACCGCGAGACATGCCCCGTCTCCTCCGCATTTTCACTGAATTCATGAAACTGACACCACAGTAACTCAAATACGTTGGTTCCAGTGGCTTTAGGATGGTTGTCTTGTACATGAAGATGGACAAAGAAATACCTATCTTTTTTTTTCAAGTTTGCCTTCGACACAAAAAGAAGGGGGATCAAAAGAAGAAGGGGTTGGGGGGATAAATCAGGAGTTTGGATTAGCAGATACAAACTACAATATATAAAATAAACAACAAGGACCTGTTGTACAGCACAGGGAACCACATTCAATATCTAGTCATAACCTATAATGGAAAAATGTGAAAAAATACATGTTTGTATATGTATAACTGCATCACTTTGCTGTACACCTGCAACTAGTATTGTAAATCAACTACAATTGAATAAAAAACAAAGTTTGTTTTAAAAAGTAGGGGGATCCAGGGAAAGACAAGACAAGCCACAGACTGAGAGAAAATATTTGCAAAAGACACATCTGATAAAGGACTGTTATCCAAAGTATACAAAGAAGTCTTAAAACTCAACATTAGAAAAAAATGAACAACCCAATTAAAACATGACCAAAGGGAGATGTGAACAGACACTTCAAAGAAGATCTACAGATGGCAAATTATTATAAGAAAAGACACTCTTAATTATGTGTCATTAGGGAATTGCAAGCTAAAGCGACAGTGAGACACCAGGATACACCTATTAGGACAGTCAAAAGCTGGAACACTGACAAAACCAAATGCTGGTGAAGATGCGGAAAAACTGGTAGGAACAAAAAATGGTGCAGGCATTTTGGGAGACGGTTTGGCAGTTTCTTATAAAACTAAACATAATCCTACCAGAATTCAGGCTCCTTGACATTTACTCAGAGTTGAAAACTTCCATCCACACAAAACCTACACGTGGATGTTTATAGCTGCTTTATTCATAATTGTCCGAACTTGGAAGCAACCAAGAATTCCTTCAGGCAGTGAAGAAATAAATAAACGGGGGCACAGCCAGACAACGGAATATTATGCAGCACTAAAAAGAAACAAGCTATCAAGCCATGAGAAGACACAGAGGAACCTAAAATGCATACGACCAAGTGCAAGAAACCAATCTAAAGAGTCTACATACTGCATGATTCCAACGACATGACACCCTGGAAGAGGGAAAATTATGCAGATAGTAAAAAAAATAAATAAATCAGTGGTTCCTAGGGTTTGGTGGCAGGAAAAGATAAATAAATAGACAGAGCAGAGAGGGTTTTTAAGACAGTAAAATCCTCCTGCACACACAGTTGTAGTGAATACACACAGTTCTGCATGTGTCCAGACCACGGAGCGCGCAGCGTGGGAGTGAGCCCGAGTGGGACCCGTGGGCCGGGGTGACGAGGTGATGATAACGCGTCAATGCAGGTCCATCGACTGTAACAAATGTGCCATCCGGGGCCGGGGTGGGGGGCGTTGATAGTTGGGAAAGCTGTGTGTGTGAGGTTGGGGAACGTGGGGGAACTCGCCATACCTTCTGCTCAATATTTCTGGGAACCTAAATCTCTAAAAAATAAAACCTATCAGAAAAAAAAAATGTAGGACATGTACTAGTTTGAGCCTGAAATCTTCAGAGATAATTACCGAGCATCACTGTAAACTAGCCTTTCTGCGCACAGGCCACACCGCGTCTGCTCCCCACCCAAAGGGGCTCACAGGAGCAGGCGACGACTCTGACGGCTGCACCGAGGACCATGCACTTGGGCCAGGTGACAAGGGGCAAGTGACAACTCTGAGGGCTGCAATGAGGACCATGCACTTGGGCCAGGTGACAAGGAGCAGGTGACGATTCTGAGGGCTGGACTGAGAACCATGCACTCAGGGGCAGATGACAAGGGGCAAGTGACAACTCTGAGGGCTCGACCAAAGACCATGCACTTGGGGCAGGTGACAAGGAGCAGGTGACAACTCTGAGGGCTGCACCAAGGACCAGTCAGAAAGCTCTAGAATGAATGGCAGTGGGCCTGTCTCCCAGGAACTCTCTGGCTCCCCCCAAATATCTTTTCAAAACATTACCTTTTCCCCATGTTTCGCTCCAATCCCGAGGAATGGAGAAGCCTGGCCACAGGCCCCATCGAGGGCAAAGGGGAGGAAACACAGGGCTGGAAAATGGCAGCAGGGGCTGGGATCCGGAGCGCTGTGACGGTCTCAACTCACTCTCCTAGCCACAGGCCTCCTGACACTGCTGCTTCCGAGCGCCATCAGCGTAGGTGGGAATGCCCTTGATACATCTAGCTAACGAGATCACAGATTCTGTTTTCCTTCTTTAGTCACTTAGGCCAAACGTCTCTCAGCACTGTCTGTGCTGTGAAAGGGCGAGTCTCCTCCCCAAAGCTGAGTGCCGCTCCTGGGCTCTGAGGGCCACTCCCCTCTGGTGAGGGCGGCAGATGGGAGGCTGCACGCTCGGCTCGAGCTCCTGGCTCAGGGCCCTGAGCTGTGAGGCCAGTGGCTCGGCTCAGAGGGTGGCTTCAGATCCAAGCCCCTACCATCCTCCCAGGGCTCCAGGCCGCTGAAGAGAGCTGTGAATGGCTGTTGTTACAATGCAGGTACAAAAGTGGTTTCAGTAATAAATAACGGCTCATCGTCCAGTAATAAATTATCATTTTTTTCCTCCAGTTTAGAGATGGCGGGCCACCTTCTTAGAGAAAGGAAAGAGGAAAAAAGAGTTCTTTACTTGGGTATTTGTGTCTTCTTCTTTTACTGCAGTTACATCAAAACCACGGTCCTACACACCACACGCTCATCAAGTAACTTCAAAGCCCAGAGAGGACATAACACACGCCTCACAAATGATGAAAATTAGCTGGGAAGGCTGAGAAGACGCGTGCTGGGTGCCTGTTTTGCGCCAGCGGTTGTGCTGGGCTGTTTACAACGTGTGACCATGCTTACTTCTCAGAGCCACCTCATTGTTTCCTCTCTCTGGGGCACAAGAGGAACTGGAGACCTGGAAACGAGAAGAGGCTGCTCGCGCTGGCACAGCTGGGAAATGACAAGATCGGGAGAGGAGCTCGCGTGCTGCCTCTCATCACCACTGACAGACAGAAAAATGCAAGACGGCAGAATCTGAACCCAAGCCTCCTGCCCCTGAGGGTAGTACGGTTATTTAACTATGCCTTATGCGTTTATTCTCAGGAATAAAAATCCTGAGAACTTTCTGGAGGAGTTAGTGCAAAAATGGCAGTGAACATCAAAGTGCACTTCAAAATGCGTGGATGTTTTGAACAAGACTCCGCTGGGTCTAGTCTCAGTGCAGCCATTTAAGAGATGCACAGTTCGGGGCAAATGATTTCATCTCTCTAAGCCTCAATGTCTGTCTACATCTATAGACCGATACCCACTTCATGGGAAGAAAAGGACATAAAATCTGTGGTATGTACTTCGTACCATAAAAAAAAAAAAATGTACTCAAAATCCTTAACATGGTACTTGGTGCTCAGCTGCTGAAGACTCAATTGTGGACAAGGAATAATTTTCAAAGTATCATTTTAACATGGCATAACATGAAAATATCTTGATACAGTTTATCTTTCTGAGTCTACTGATCCAAGCTGGGACCCCAAAGCCAGTTGGGTAGGGGATGATCTGAAAGCAAAGATAATAAAATAAAAAGGAAACCAGTTTCTCAGCTACAAAGCAGAGGGTGTGGGAAAGTAGTAGCCTTGGAAGACAGGCTAACGTCTTGGGAGAAAATTATCCAAACTTCTTCCTCCCCGCTGCCCTCTCCCGTTGGAACACGTTAATGACTAAACCACCTCTGATATGGGTGGAGAGTGTGCATCCATGCCTGTGACAGCCGGGCACTGCCCAGAAGTCAGTCAGCAAGGCAAGCAGAGGGGCCGAGCACCCCATCGGTGATGGGCACCCAGGGCGGAGGCGGCCCCTCACCTCCTGTCGCAGCCCAGCCGGGAGGAAGGGGCTGTACCGATCACCCATGCTCACTAGACAATTCTTTCCACTCCTCCAGCGCCTGTAAACTAACACTCTAGTTTTACAGTTTTTTGTATTTTGCTTTTTGGTTGTCCCCTCTTTTGTTTTTCAATCCAGAGTGCTCTACTTAAGCAAAGTTCACTACCAGGTTTGAATGATTTTGGCCCAGATTGGTGGTTCCTTCCTTAACAACAATAACAATCAAATAAATAAACAAAACACAACTTAGCAAACTATAGAGGGCCAGGGGCCTGGGGGTAAGCTCTGACAAAACTTAAAAAGTACATTTTCTGTACATACTCTGGTTAAGTGTGAAGAAATTGCAAGTCTCCAAGAAAAACTCTCTCCCCCTTCCCAGTTTCCCAGTTCCACATTTTACATGTCGTTTAAATTGGCTACATCTTTTAATAAGATTTTATCTAGGTACCTAGTGAGTAGTATTTTGATTGGCATCAGATGATGACTTGAAATAACTAGCCTGGCTGGATTATTTAATGTTTTAATTCTTTTCTTTCCTTCCCTCCACATCTTTCTTTCTCTTCCTCTCCTTCAGCATGTGGTCAGCTCTGCGCTCAGTGCCTCGGGGCAGGGATATGGCAGAGAACACAAAAATCAGCGGCTGTAACTTCATTCTTTTTTAAAAAATGAATTTGCTCATTAATGCTTTCAATATATAGAGCTCCTGAGAGAATTCCAACGTGGTAACATCTTTTCCCCCTAAAATACATTAGAAGAGTCGTGTCAGCTCATAACACACCCTCATATTCATTTAGTCCACAAACAAGTGTGTGTGTGTGTGTGTGTGTATGTGTGTGTTGCTGCCACGTGCAGAGCGTTCTGGATGCTAAAGATAAAACAGCACGGGATACAAGTCCCATTTCATGGGGAGGATGGGACCAGACAGTAAAAATAACAGCAAATAGATACATGGTAAAACATGAGGTGTTGCCTTGATACATTTTTTTTCCTTTTTAAAAAACTTTTTTAGATTTTGTGGGGGGGAGTTAAGTTAGGTTTTCATATGTTTTAATGGAGGCACTGGGGGCTGAACCCAGGACCTCATGCATGGTAAGCACGTGCTCTACCCCTGAGCTACACCCTCCCCCGCCTTCATGAATTCTCTTTACCAAAAGTCAGCCTCAAGGAGGGGAAGGAAAGTTGGGACAGGGACACACAAAGACAGAGGAGAGCCCCGCTAAGAAAGGGCTTCCCCCGGAGAACGCTCTGGCCCGGGCCTCGCGCCGGCGTCGAGCAGCGCGGCGTCGCGGGGATTCCGCGCGCGCCGCTGCCAGGCCGGAGAGGGCGAGGCCGGTCCCGGCAGCTACCTGGCGGCCCGAGAGCGGCCGCCGGCTGGGCCGCCCGCGACCCCGCGACATGGAGCGGGGCCCGCAGGAGGGCCTCCGGGAGGCCGGGCGCGGGGCTGCAGAGGCGCGGCCCGCCGGCGCGCTCGGCCCCACGCGCCCAGGCCCGCGCCCCGACGCGGCGAGGAGCCGGGGCCGCTCCGCCGCCCTCCTCGCCCGCGCGCCCCCCTCAGCCCTCCCGCCGGGCCTGACGCCGCCCCCGGCGCGCCTCTGGGCGCTGCTGCCCGAACTCCTCGGCCGGTGTCCCGGCTTCCGAGCGCTGGCGCCCTCTGATCGACGCGCATCTGTCCCCCAGCCGCTCCCGCGCCGCCCAGCCAACCCCGGCTTCCTTTTCAACCTGCAACGCAGGCACCCCTTCCGCCGGGGACGCCTCCGATCTCACCAGGCGCCCCCACGAAATGCCACTGAAGCGCAGGCGGGAAAGGCGCATCGCTCCGTTCTACGTTCTGCGAACATCTAATCGTTTACCTGGTCTCTGCCCGCAGACTGTGAGCTCTCTGAAGGCAGGAGCCCCGCTCACTCTCTGTGAGCCTCCGCTGCCCCCAGCAGTGCCTGGCCTGGAAGAGGCATTCGGTGCAGGTCGGTTGAACCGAATAAAATTATCTCCGCAGAAATCTGGCGACACTTCAGGAATCTTTCAGTGCGAATCTAATTTTAGAGAATCCAGATGTTTCCAGGCAAGCAAACGAACGTGCCAGTAATTCTTCAGGGGCCATCAACGTATACTTTGATGAGTTTAAGGACTTGTCAGATGCCGCTTCGCAGATGGGGATGTGCAGGGCTGGCCCCGAGACACTGTAACTATGAGGAGCGGCCCTTCAGTTCCCTGCTCAGTTGTCTGTCATCAGCACAATCACGAGGACCCCTTGCGTATGTGCAGCGCCTCATGGCACGTGAAGAACCTCCTTACGCATAGCAGCCCTGAGAGAGAAACAGGGTGGGCGCTATCGTCACCACTTTATAGACTAGATAACGGAGGTTCAGAGACTGAGTATGTGGTCTAAGACCTCAAGCCTATTAACCTGCAAAGCCAGGACTGACCTGACTGGTTAGTCTTTGATCCATGCTGCCTTGTGAAAGTCAGAGGAACTAGGAGTTTCTAATGCAACTGACTTTTTTTTTAGTTTCAAAACTAGATGCAAGATGAACCTACAGAAAAATGGATAAACAGGTGAAGATTTCTGCTACATACCACTGCTTTGAAATTCCCCAAATACATCCAACTGCAACCAACTTCTAGTAAATAAATGAGTAATGCGTGAGAGTTGCTACTGAACTTCTAAAGGCAATGTCATGGCTAGCCAGCTGTTCTCAAACATGAACACAGAGCTGGCACAGCTAAACTGGGCGAAAGGAAGGAAGGAGGGAGGGAGGAAGGGAAGGAGGGAGGGAGGGAGGGAAGGAAGGAAAGCAAGCAAGCAAGCAAGCAAGAAAGAAAGGCCTTATTGATCTTATTCTCTGTCTTCTCTCTAACTTCGCACTCTACATGATAAGCTTAAAGTAACTAATCTCCCAATAAATCTGTTCTGTGCCCCTGTGTCTTATTTCTTGTCTCAGCTGTCAAGTACCATAAAGGCACCATTAATATCTCATTCATTCTCATTAACATATTCAATAAACAT